>NW_026691950.1:18037941-19330883 GCF_021218885.2 Marmota monax
AAGAAATGATAATTTTCAGCTTTTAATTGAATTCCTAAGCCAGGAGATTCAGTTTTCACTCCTTTTGAACAACCACAATTAAGACTTTGTTTTGCAAATAGTGGGATTTCACCTGTATTAAATTTGTAGATATAATTGCCAGAAAAAGTATCAATTTGCACACACAGCTGCTCAAATTAAAAAGCTGGTACTTTGGCATGGACTTACTGTAGTTTAGAGGTGGAAATAATAAGTGTAGAAGTAAATTTTATGCATGCTATATGTGGATACGAGAATTTCAATTAGCATTAATAGAGGCTGTTCATCTTCATTCCACAGTTTTTGGTGGGTGTTTTTCTGTAGTAAATTACATTGACATTTTTCAAAGGAATTGCCTTCGAGGAATTCTTATTGCCAGTGTATTATGGGCCTTTTTATTCAACCATATATGAAAACTCTCAATTTACAAATATGTTATGGTCAAAAACATACCTAAGTATGTAGACCAAAAATGTATTTGTTGTTGCCATTTGTTGGTAGCAGTCCAAGTCTTCTTGTTCTTATTTTAACTATGTTCTGTAACAAAAAATAATTAATGATTTTTGTATAGGGTTACCTGTGTTTTACTTCTACTGTATATAACTGTTCTGTACACCAAAAAACCTAGCATTGGAGATAAACACAAATGTGCTTCTCATAGGTATAGAAAGCTCTCTGGTGATGCTTACACATAGGTAGCATCTGTTTCTAAATATGAACTAAAGGGTCTTGTAGGACCTGGGTTTGAATTCTACCACTGTCAGTTGCTCAATTGTGGGAAGTTTGCTCAGCCTTTTGTTCTTGGTTTCCTCAAATATGAAGTGGAAAAAATGATACCCACCTCAGAATATTTTTGTTAAATTTTAATGAGGTAATGCACAGAATAGGCATAGTAGAGTCACTAACCGCATCACTAAGCTACACACCAGGGAGCCTCAAGCACCATTATTATCCACATTTTCCCAATGAGGGCCCCCAAAGCATTGTGGCTTATGTAACTTACTCAGAACTTTCTGTTACTAGTGATAAGCATTCTCTAAGTAAAGTACAATTTGTAATTTATACTCTGAGAAAATTACCATGAATTCATACTCTAGGAACTGTTACCTACTTTTCAAGTATGAAATCAGATGTTTTATTTTGTTATGTTTTTACAAGGGTCATTTTTAAATTCTAGAATAGAAAACTTTGTGGAAGTATGTGAAGAAAAGTTTATCTCCTCAGGAACATTCTGAAGAGTGATTGTAAAAGTCGTTTATTTCTAGTCCCTACTTTTCCCAGCACCTACCTCCCCACTGCTAAATTGTCTTCTGTTAGTTTGGCTCATTACATGACATATATGTTTTCTTTCTTTTTCAAAGGAAAACATTGTAAGGGATGATACAATCTGTGAAATGGATTGTTTTCTACCATATCAAGAAGTTAATTTTAATTAAATTCTTTAAATTTGTACTGCAAATATTCATTGTTATATTGTAGAATATAACTAAAGTTTCTCATTGAAAAGATCTTTAAGGTTCCATTCTTCTGTGTACAGTATACAAGAAGTTTAAAATTTCTGATTTATCTAAAAATATTTTCAGGACATTATATTACCATCACTTATTCTGCATTATATCAACTGCGAATTGCCAATATTCTTATGGTTTTCCAAAATAAATTGATGTAAAAATAAGAACTTATTTTTATACTACTGCTTCATATCCATGTAACTATATATATTTGAAAACAATTTCTTTTAAAATGTTAATAAGGTACTTGTATTTCACTTATTTAAGAATACACAGTGCAAAGAGTCTCTAATTTATAAAATGCTTTTTTATAACCACTTAGACTTGAATTAATACTGGAATAATCTCATTGATATTGTTTTGGTCATTTTTGTCTACAGTCTTATTGAGTGCCTGATAAATGTAGGTGTTCTGTAAAGGTTTGTTAAATGATTTAAACAAACAAATGAAAGAAAATAACTTACAGTGTTCTGATTTTTTAGGATATTGAGAGTAGAAGTGTTATTTCTAAATTTGTTTTATAAACCATATAATTTTAGTATGCTCCTCTGCTAGTCATCTTCATTGTTTGCTGCGAACTTCTAAGTCCAGAAGTTTTAACTCATTCCAGCCATCGTACCCAGGTTCCGTACCCTACAGTTAGGTCCTTCTCCTCTTCACCCAGGCTGTCCTGGGCCTTGGTAAAAGGGCAGTTGATCAGAGAATTTTATAGTAAGAATACAGTTTCAAAATGTTCAGTTAGAAAATTACTGATTTCTTCATGGTAGAGAAAATGGAAAGTGTATTATATTCAGAAAGGCATAATAACTGTAAGGTTTTGTGTTATTTATTTATTTATTTATTTATTTTTGTAGTACTATATATTGTACCATTGAGCCACATCCCCATTCCTTTTCATTTTTTATTTCAATACATGGTCTCACTAAGTTGCATAGGGCCTCATTAAATTGTCAAGGCTGGCCTTGAACTTGTGATCTTTGGCCTGTCTTTGGCCTCTTGAGGCACTTGGATTACATGCATGTACTACTATGCCCAGATAATTGTGTTCTATTGAATCAACATTATGCTGGGCCCAGTTATTCCTTAGCTATTTCACGGGTTATGTGAATGCCTCTGGTTTGCTTCATAATTCTCAAACTCTCTGTGTGTCCAGGCATATCTGCTGTGAGGTAGTCATCTGTATCATTTGCCTACTCCCAGCAGCTTGGGAGGCTGAAGCAGGAGGATCACAAGTTCAAAGCCAGCCTTAGCAACTGACCCTAAGCTATTTAGCAGGTAGACCCTGTCTCAGAATAAAAAATAAAAAGGTCTGGGGGTGTGGCTCAATAGAAACCCTGGGTTCAATCCCTAGTACAAGGAAGGAAGGAAGGAAGGGTGGGAGGGAGGAAGGAAGGAAGGAAGGAAAGGAAGGAAAGAAAAGCATTGTTGTGGAAGAACTGATGATTCAACTTTGGACACTGTATCAAAAATGTTTATTAGCATTTAGCATTTTAGTCTAAAATGAAAGTGAAAGTGCTACTATTTTCTGAACAGAGCCCTACATCTAAAACTATTCAATCTAGAATGTTCTTCAAATGAACATTTAACTGAGTCAATTTCCTACCATATAAAATATGGTATAAAGTATACATTCATCATTGCTTTTTCCATTGATCCTCTTTTGTGACTTGTAACGTCCAAATACTCGTTAGCTATTTCACAGGTTATTTGAATGCCTCTGGTTTGCTTCATAATTCTTAAACTCTCTGTGTGTCCAGGCATATCTGGTGTGAGGTAATCAGTTGTATCACTTGCCTTTATCCATTAATAGTGATTGGTGTTGACTGGCTGTCAGTCTTAACTGTTCTTTCTCCCAGATCACCTTGTGCCTAATTCATTATTCATTAATGAAGAATGATGAGATGTGAGTCATTTTCTTTGACTCTTATAGTTAGTTTGTCTCCAAACTGTCTGGGGAAAAATCTAGATTTTCCTTTGCAAATATGCAAATACTTATCAGTATTTTCTTCTGAAGGAGGAAGAACTAGGCTCAAGTTGATAATTAGAACAAGCAGATAAACCTACTTCCAATATTTTCTGAAAGATACAGTGTCCACTGGTTGATATTTAATGCAGAACGCATGAGGCAATGAATACTAACAATAGAACGGATGGACAGAACCACTGCCCTCTACCAGCTCTTCTGCTTCCCAGACAGTCCACATTTTCTTGAAAGCCATTTGAGATTATGTAAATGAACCATTCCTCTATGTGCCCAAGGTAGTAGAATCTAAACCAACAACAGGAAGCCTACACATAACAGTTTGACAATGCAGATAAGGTGAACCTTCTGTCCTTATAATATGCTAATTAAGCGGATTTGTGTCTCCAGTAAAAGCTGTGGCTATGTGGTGATGAATAAGAACTTTAAACACACATGACACCTCGTTAAAATGTAATTTTCACATCATATATCTGAGCCCTTTACTTTGACAGCTGAGTAATGTGAATGCTGGGCAGAGAATCCTGAACATTTTGAATCTGTCACGTGTTTAATAGGTAGTCGAATCTGCTTCCTGAACAGTTTAGTTAAATATGATGCACCCTCAACAGAAAATAGAGCCTGAAACTATAGAATCTTAAATCAGACTTGTCTACAGCCTATGGGTTATCTCCACTTGAGATGCCACATTGTCTCTAAAGTTTAATTTACCTCTGTCTTAGTAGCTGAGTGCCCTTTACAAAGAGAAAAATTGTCAGCAACTTGTTGCTAATTTCAACCCTCACTTTATTTTTATGTATCAGCTGTTTCCCTGTGTGCAAAGGGGCCCCCTCTTTTTCTTCCCAATGCTTCTCCATGGCCTGTAGTGACAGCTGCTGCCTGAAGGACATTGCTTCCCAGCCAACTTGCAAAACTTGGAAGAACTGTCCAGTTGCCACTCAACATCGACTGAATACTCTCTCAAGTTTTTTTTTTTTAAACCTTTGCTGTATTTTTTATTTCTTCATAATTGAGGGTTTAAACTTCCCTGAATGACACCTTCCACTTCTCAGGATTAGTGTAAAATACACAGTCCTATACAAAAGAAAGCTGAACCTCACTTTATCCAATGGAACCCAGTATTAGCCATTAATCTGGCACGTAGGTGACTTGTTTTAGCCTTTTTGCTGCTATGACAAGACCTGACAAGAAAAATTAGTGGAGGAAAAATTTAATTGCGGCTCACAGTTTCAGATTTCTCAGTCCATACATAGCTGACTCTGTTGCTTTGAGTTGGAGGTGAGGCAGAGAATTAGGGTGGAAGTGTGTGGTGGAGGAAAGCCTCTGGAAACATGGCATAGAAAGCAGAGATCTCCAGGGACAAAAGACATTTACCCCAAAGCCACACCCTCAGAAACCCATCTCCTCTAGCCATACCCTCCCTGCCTGCAGTTTCTACTCAGTTGATCCTCATCAGGGAATTAATGCACTGATTAGGTTGGGGCTTTCATAACCCAGTCATTTCACCTCTAAACTGTTTTACATTGTCTCACACATGAGCTTTTGGATGACACCTAATATCTAAACCATAACATTGGCGGTCCTAATAATGGAGACTGGAGTCAAGGGGTCAAACGATTCTAAAATGTTACAAAGTAAATTTTTCCATGTAGAGTGTTGTCCCTGCTAAATGAACAATTGTTAGAAAAGTGATCAAAATTGTTTCTATGTGGAAGTCACAGTCATAAAAAAGACAACTTATTTATGATTAAGCTTCTGATTCACACCAGCTGTCCTTTCTGGAGCCATTTCACTTGTCATTATCATGTCCACAAGAGGGCAGGCAGGTGGAACTGAAACAGTCCTGCAGCGGATTATTAGCACATCTTAAAAGGGTCGGTAGCAATGACAAAAAATGAGATTTCAGGTTATCTAGGGGTTCCACCTTAGAAACCTGCCCTTAGATCCATATTAGCATAGATAAATGAGAACTGATTTCATTATATTATTGCTGTCAAAATACCCAAGAATGTGTTTCTCAATTGTTTAAATAATGTTCAAGTAGCTTGGATTAGGTTTGACAATTGACAGTTTGTGTTTTTAAGAATAATAGTATTTCTTCCTTAATGACTGCTTTTCCTCTAGAAAGCTAAATTCTCTGATAATATTAATTAATGACCAAATAATTCAAGACATATACATGACAAGTAAAAATTTATGGTACTCTGTAATTTTACAAAACAAGACATGTTGCCAGATTTCTTCAGAAACAAATGGAGAATACTTATTTTTATCTGCTTAAAGAAATTTGCCTATTGCTTGTCAACAGTACAAATTTACGGCCAAACCTTTCATATCTACTAACTCCACTGAAGGCATAAATCAGAATGATCCAGTGATTTCTATGTAAAGTATTTTGTGATTAAAATATTTTAGCCTTAAAACTTGAATTTATTTTTAAATATTGTTAAAAAGAACAGTTCTACCTAAAATAGACAAATGTAAGTGAAAAGACAGGTATTTGTTGATATCAAGACTTTCTAAAATAGTATCTATAATGTTAGGTTTTTTTTAATATGGAAATGACTTTAAAGAAATTTTTGCCTTTGAAAACAAGAAAACAGTTTTTCTACAAACACACTATTCATTAAAATATAGACTATGGTTATTAAAACATAACTTCCTTTTAAAATCTATGTTAATTTTGCTATTAGCATGAGTATTAATGTATTAGACAAAAGGTTAGACTTGTATTTTATAGAGAAACCCATCAAGAGATATGAATGGTAATGGTTTGTGGAGGGAAGGCTTGAAAGTAAAACTGCAAGAATTAAGAAAAGCCAAAAATGAAAAATGGAATTCATGCACAAATTAATATTTGCAATGTAAAACAGAAGAAGGAAGTAAGGGCTAAGTTAAGTCAAAAGCCATGTGATTAAATGATGGATTTTTTTTTTTCCTTTGACTTGGGAAAACCATCTTCAAATGTAGTAAAGGCTAAACAGCTCCCTGCTATACAGTTACAATAGTGAGGGAGGCAGTAGTCTAGCAAAAACAAATTAGGAGAATAAACAAAGAGAAATGATTAAAAAAAACTATTAGTATTATCTACTGTTTATTAGGTGTTTGACAACCATTTATAGAGATTATCAAATTCAGTCCTAACAGTAATTATGCAATGGAAGCTTCATGTTTATTTCCAGATGAAGAAATTGATGATCAGAGTGATTAAGTAGCTCGAATGTCAAATATATTGTCCAGAACTTCATTTAGAAGCCTGGTCTGACTTACTTTTTATTGTCATGTTACCACCACAGGTGATCAAAAAGAATACAGGTGCCATAACTTAGATGCATGGCTAGAGCTGGGAGAACAGTGTACATATTCTAGGACTGAAGTCAAAGAAAGGTATCAGGTTACATCCATCCTCAAGCAGAGGGAGGGCAAGCAAACAGAAATGTGTTGTAGAGCACTCATCTTCCCCTCCAAAGTCTATTAGTGTTCACATGCTTACTTTAACCCTTAAAAACAAACATGACTAGGCACCAAGGAGAAAGAGAAAGTCATCTGCCCAGAGAAACTCAGTTCATAAATGTGAATTTGGACTTCAAAGGACCTCATCTGTGTAAGCTGTTATATTTACAATAGAAAAGATATGTAACACACATAAGCCTAGAAGAGAATGTGATATATAGTGTTTTCTGGGTTATAGGATGTGTTGTGTTTGTATGCGTGTGTGGGTGTTAACTTCTCAGAAATACTTGAAGAAACAGAGATTTAATTATTGAAGGATTAGAAGGATTAGTTGGAAACTTTGCTGAGATTCTGAGCAATTTGAAGGACTTTAGAGATTTGAGGACTGGATCTTTATTAGATTTAAATCTACTTAGCATAAATTATTTCCATTTCTGAATACAGATGGATTGCTAACGATATTCTCATGCTTATTAACTATGAGCAAAACTGGCAAAATGATGAAAAGTAGAAGAAGAAAGAAAAGAAGGGAAGAGAGACACAAAAATGAAATATATTTTTCTTTAAAAATAAATGAACAAGAGTGATGAGTTCCCTTTTTTCAAAAAGAAAATGATTAAAGTACACTTATTTTTCATTTGTAAAGAGCTATTTTCCAAAGATTTAATTAACCTCAAGTAGCTAAAATATGGTTAAGGACAAATTGAAAAATGCATGTACTGGCAGATTGGGGTGTTAATTGTTAAAACATTATTAGAGAGCAAGTAGGCAATACATAGGTAAGAGAAGAAAAAAATATATATATATATACACACACACATATATGACAGGTGTATTATATATTATATATAATATGTATGTATAATATATATATATTTTCCCTACTTGTCTAGTTTCTCAGCTGGGGCTCTGTAACTAAAAACAGATTAACAAGAGAAAAGGGCACAAACTATTGCTTTTAACTTATTAATTGTAGATTGTTCATGACACAATTGTCATGCACAGTTGTCAGCCTTCAAAAGGAAATGACCCCTCCCACCTCCAAAAAAAAGTTAAACCTGAGTGTTTTTATACTAAGCTTGATGAAGAATGGAAAGTCATGGAAAAACATGATGTGACAAGGGAGTAAGAGTTAAGAGTAGTAAACTAAGGAAATTTGGCAAATTTGCTCTTTTAGGTTGCTCTGGGTCTCCCCCCATCTTTGGGCAAAATGTGACTGTCCTGTGACCTGCTTCAGTAGATGGAAAGGGATAAGGTGAGGTTTTCAAGAAAAAGCTCAAAAGAAAAAGCACAGTTTGCCTGCAGTTGTCCAGGTGGAAAATATGGAGAGGAAAAGAAGGCCTGAGTCTGACAGTAAAATGCAGTGTCGCCAAATATTTAAAAGACCTGGTCATCATGGAATGTGTGAAAAGTATTATGTGACATCCCTTAGAAACAAAAGCACTGTGTTAATTGTTGATGCCTATAAAATAATTAACAAAAATAGGTTTTATGCTAGAATTCCCCCTTTTTCTAACACAAGTCAAGTATTCTTTATTCAAAATGCTTGGGGTCATAATTACTTTGAATTTTGGAATTTTGGGCATGGGGATTTTGGAATACTCGCATATATAGAATGGTTATCTTGGGAATGGGATCCAAGCATAAATGTCAAATTCATTTATGTTTCATATATACCTTATACACAAAGCCTAGAGGTGATTTCATACATTATTTATAAATACTTTTCTGCCTTTTCACTGTGACCCTTCACATGAGAGTAGGTGTGGGATTTTCCACGTTTCTTGTCATATTGGCTCTCAGAAAGTTTTGGATTTTGAAGCAGTTTGAATTTTCAGATTAGAGATGCTCAATATAATATAGTCCCATTTAGCTTTGTCTCTGCCTCTTCTCCAATGTTTTCAGTTCAAAATCATCAGTGTGCTAACGTGGCATATTTGGGGATACCATATTCTGTCAACTACCATAACTTTTACCAAACTTCCCATGAATATGAACATGTTAATCTGTCAGATAGTCTAGTAACTATGATTTTCAAGGTTTCAGAACATGGCAGAGTACTACTTCTGTGTATAAACAGGACTACTCACTTAATTGATTGTGTTCCAGACCAAAGAATTAGAAGTAACCATGGCAAAGGTTCAAAGGCCCAGTTTTGCATGCAAGGAAAAGTTTAGATGTTCTAAATCTGTCAGGCTATTAGATGTAAATGAGGGTGGGGACTTTTAGATATCTGATTTTCTACTAAAATAAGATTACCTAGTCAGAAGAAATTAGTGTCATAAAAGTATAAAACTTTTGGATAGGATTCACAATAGGAATTGAACATCAAAAGTAATCATTTAGTGGAATTAAATTATATGTCAGCACTGTGCGAGGTGGCACATGCCTGTAGTCCCAGTGGCTCAGGAGGCTGAAACAGAAGAATGACGAATTCAAAGCCAGCCTCAGCCAACTCAGTGAGACCCTGTCTCTAAATAAAATACAAAATAGAGCTAGGGATGTGTCTCAGTGGCTGTGTACCCCTGAGTTCAATTCCCAGTACCCCTCCCCCCAAATTATATATGTCAGGTTATGGTTTGAAGTCAAGTGGTAAAAATAAAAGTTAGGTATAAGGAAAATTATTTTTGAAACTCCTTTAATAGTTTATAAAAACTGCGTTTTTAGAAATCATGTCCCTCTGGAGTATAAAGATAATAATGTATTATCGAACAATACAAAGAGTACAAAATCAGATTTGTTGTACCTTTACACTTTTTACCTTTACAAAGTATAATTTGTAGTATTCCAGTTACATTAAAAAATACTTGAATTCATGTAAATTAAATGTATCTAGATTAAAACTCCTCTGTATTAAAAAAGAGAAAAATTTGGTTGTTATAATTGTGTATGTAAATCCTTTCTGTGAGATATTTTTTTCTAAAATAATATATCAACAGAAGTATCTTCTTGAAAATTTTGAGGCATGCTTTTCCCATTAACTTTGTATACAATTATTAGATCACATACTAAATGTCTCAGCAGTAAAACTATTAAAGTTATACATAGAAGAATATTTAATAATGAGATCTGTTCATTACATATTGCTAAATTTTTAAAAGGTATGTCAAAATGATTTGTAATTTAGATCATTATACATTTTCTCTAGTTTTATTTGTACTAGAAAAGTCCTTTAAAATTTTTTCTTTGAATGTTTTTAAAAAATACTCTGTGTTTCATAAGTCTATTTTTATTCTATGTCTTTGTTAGCAAGTAGAGGACTCAAAAGTTTAATGTTGATATTAGGTATAAATTTTAATATTTGTATACAGTATCTGAAGGATTCAGATTTGAGTCTCTTCTGAGTTTTACCAGATTTCTTTAGTAAATACATTGTCTTTAAAATTTAGAAATAGATTTTTCCAAATTAGCCTAATAATCTACAGTAATAAAGGACCAATGATGAATTTATAATTCTATGAAACGATGTAAAAAGGCCTTATAATTGTTTTCAATTTGCATCAAAGATACAATTAGCACCCTCTTGTGATCTGAAGGAGCAAATGAAAAATACCTAAGTAGTATTGCAAAAACAAAAGTGCAAGAAAAGTCCTTATTCTCTTTGTGTGTTTTATTTTGTCTAAGGATGAAAAAGTCATACAGAACTTTATCCATGGGGACGCACTCCAAGACTCTGGGTGGATAATGAGACACAGCACAAATTCTTTATACCCTTTATATGTTTTTTTTTTTCTGTACATTCACACCTATAGTGAAGTTTAATTTCTAACTTAGATACAATATAATATTAATAATACTAATGATAAAATAGGATATACTGATATACTGTAATGAAAGGTTGTGCTTTGGTGCCATATTAATTAAAGTAATGTTACTTGAATGCAGGCACTGTGATACCATAACAGTTGATCTGATAACTGAGGGGGTAGGTAACAAATGGATGGGTAATATATGCAGCATAGAAATGCTGAAGAAAGGGAAGATGCAGGCAGGGCAGAGTGGGAAAGATATGATTTCATCATGATACTCAAAGTATAATTTAAAATGGATGAGTTGTTTACTTCTGGAATTTTTCATTTGATAATTTTAGACCTTAGTTAACCATAAGTAACTGAAACCATGAAAAGCCAACTATGGGTAATGGATCTATAGAAGTTCTTAAAAGTATTGGGCATTTCTAGAAACTGTTTCTAGCTCTTGGTTATAGAGTACTGAAAGATACATATCATGTTAGGAGTCTACTCTCTTATAGAAACTGAATAAGACAATGGATTGAGCTCTTTGCCTGAGACCTAAGAAATAATACTTATGCTCCATTCTAGTGTTTGGTTTAGTGATACACTAAATCAACTTTGACATTGAAAGAGTTCAAATCATCAGCTTTTTGAAGTTGAAAGAGGGAAAAACATAAAAAGAAAATCACAAGTGTAAATGTACTAACATTGCATCTGAATGAAAAGAGTCAACTATTGTAATCACATTTGGAACTTTAAAAAATATACTTTCAGCTTTGACTGTGAAACAAATAAAATTGCCCACCTGAAGCATTCATCTTTAACAAAAAGTTATCCAACTATGACCTTTATATGATTGTACTTACATTTCCTAAGAGTATGTGTGCTAATTGAATATTGACTATTAGCTATTAAAACAAGGCAAGGAATGCATTTGATGAGAAAAGCAGTACTGATAGTCATGATGATAGAGTAATCATATTAAAGGCCATTTGTAAAGGAAGTATTCAAATATTTTTATTGTGATTTCATTTAATTATTTTTGGAGGCAAATAATTTTATTTTAGTGATCAGTGCTTTTAAATGTTTTGATGATTCGAAACCTGTTTTCATATACCTTTGTATAGCATAAGGTAAGTAACTCTTACTCAATCATATAGAGTAAGAGTCAATGAAACTGATTCCCAAGAGATAAAGGCATATGGGTCTCAAAGTGTGATCCAATAGGAATAAGAAGTTCAAATTGCCAGGTCTCACCTCAGATGAATCTGAATTTTCAAACAAGCTGTTAAAATTTTAGAATTACTCTATAGGCCATAACCCCCACTAGGTCAGTAATAAAGAGTGTAATAAAATTATTATACTGTTTTAAAAAATATTTCTGTGATTATTTTTGTTGCTGGATTTTAAATAGGTCTTTGTCAATCTCTTATCTAACCACTCACTGCAAAAAGACTATGTAAATCACTACAGGAGCCTGTTAAAATATGAATTTTCTGCCTCTTTCTCATACTCCATCATATTAGAGCCCTAAGATGTTGATCCAGTATTTAAAGTGAAGCCCTGGAATAATATTTTTTAAGGGCTTTAATTCTGGATTTGAGAAAGAATTACTGCTTTAGTTTCCTAAGATTTAAATAGATTTTATATCTTAGCATGAATAATTGTCTTAATGCATTCAGAATTGGTTGAGCAATATATACTACCCCTTCTGTCTTCCTGGGCTGCTCTTGCAGGGAAGAGCATCACTTTGTTTCATTAAATGTCCCTGTTTTGTGTCCTCACAGAATTCCTGTCTGTATGGTTGTCAGGGAAGAACAGCAGCCTGATCCAGGATGGACATGTCTCTTCATGAGCTTGTCCTGGCAGAGCAGGGTGCCATTTATCCTCACCTTGAATGGCTGGAATAAATTAACACACTGAGAAGAGATATGAGACTCTGGGCAAGCCAGCCGTCCTTTGCAAATGCTCCTGGTCTGCTCACATGTTGAGGGGAAAAGGGTGAGAAGTGGGCATGAAGACAAATCAGTCCTGTAAAGGAATTTGGTAAGCAGTAGAGTTCCAACCACACCATAGGCGATACCCCATATCTCTATATTTTAACTTAAGGCAAAGATATCTTTTATACTGAAAATAGGATTAGGCAAAACTTGAATTTTTCATTTATGTTCATAATTTCTACAAGTATACTAATGCAGAGTATATAGCACATGATGGATGCCTTCTGTCATCCATTCCCACTGATTTCCCTAAACATGGACAGATGAAGAGCTGTTTTGAAATGCTGTGTGACTGCTCCAAGACTAATCACTCTTTCAGCTGTATTAATTTTTCTGGTCATTCAAAGGCAACATGAATTGGACTTAGCTTTACCAGCTAAGGTGTAAGTCAATGTAGAGAATAAGAGAACCTTCCCACCCTGAATCAGGCTCAAGTGTAAATTTTTTTTCCACCCCCTGCTACTACTTTTACTTTTCTCTCTGAAAATAGAAACTCTGCTGACTTCCCCAAGTAAGACTACACAATTCTATAGCATGCCTCAGTGTGAATCTGTTGAATTACTATTCTGTTATTAAAAGGGACTCTAGCAACTTCTATGTTTTACATTGTTAAAATTGGCCATAAAAGTGCTATCTTAATGAAGTTTACTTAGGAGAGCATTTCTATATGTCACCTTCTCCCTACATCTTTTTTTTTTTAAATATGTATCAGAGTTTACCTCTAGAAATATTTGGCTTAGTCATTTCTTATTATTTGAATATGAGGTGTTCCTCAATAGCCCCTGTGATAATTCAGGAATATTCAGAGGTGAAATAATTATATTATGAGAGCTTTACCTTAACAGTTGATCCTAGTTTCAGTGCACTGACTGGGTGGTAACTATAAGCAGGTGAAGCATAGTTGGAGGAGGTTGGTAATCAGGAAGGTTCATCTTTCCTGTGGCTCCTTTCTCCTTTTCTGTCTATGCTTCCTGGCTACTGTGAATGGAGCAGCACTTATCCACCATGTCCTTCCACCGTGATATTCTGCTTCGCTATGGGCCCAGAGCAATGGACTCAGCCAACCATGGACTAAACCTCTGGAACCATGGGCCAAAATAAACTCGCCATGCTCTAAGTTGTTCTTGTCAGGTATTTTGGTCACAGAGACACCAAGCTAATACAAGACTAGAGCAAGGAGTATTTGGTTGTTCTATTTTTTTTTTTTTTTTTTGCTTTCCATTTTATAGCAATTTGAATTGTCACTGTAGGCATTGACTCTAGTTGCATGAAGTTTGATTTATTTTTTCATACTTTACCCTATTCTGTTTGGGATGTAAAATGATTCTGATGTTATGCCTATTTAAAGCATTATGAAATAGTAAAACCATTAAAATAATATAAAGGTTCACATGATCATTGGGAGTTTTAAGCATTTGTAAACTGTAGGAAAAAGGAAAGCCTACAAGATACATGAGTTTCATTAGTACTGTCGTAACTACGTATCTTTAGATTCAAGGTATTTTCTCTTCAGGATAATTGAGGGGCATTTAAGTTTTCCTTAATCATTTCACATAATTAGGTTTCATATTTTTCATAATTCACTGTATATACAAATATTTATGGAATTTTTAAATTTGGACCAAGACCTTAAATGAATATGTGATAGAATTGATCCCTTTAAATTCCAAAGAATTTTTTTTTGAGAATTAAAGTTGATCTATGACTCTATTACTTGAAATGGGATGAGGAGGACATAATTATCATTTAGCAGAGTATTCATGAGTATTATGGGAAGAGATGCAGTACTGCCTGCATCCTAAATATCTGAACTCCTTGTTATTTAGATGTGCACAGTGTATACTAGATTTCTTTCTTTTCTCATTAATGAGATGAAATAATATTCACTGATTCTGTCTGTAGCACTTGGCTATTATTTGTGTAGCCGTATAAACAATGAGCAGCTGTATCATTGTTTGTATTACATGATTTTGTTTATTCATTTAAAAATTTTGTGACAGTAGCGTGGCTTAGCAGCATGCTTATGGTAATGAAGAAGTTAATTAGCAATATTGAAAAAGACTTCAAGACATGAGTTTTAATAAGTAGTGCTAAAAATATTACAGCAGTCATCCACAGATAAACATAATAAGCCTCAGACAAATGGGGAAAATGCTTAGATTATAAGAAAAATCATTTTAGAACTCTTTGGCTTTCCTGTTTAAAAAATATATATTATATATAAATACACACTCATGCACATACCAAGGACACTGACTGCAATTTCTCTGGGGCTTTTTCTTCCTCTGACATAAAACTACTACATGGTAGAATATAGACGCTTACTTTAACAACAGCAACAAAAAAGCAAATATCTTTTTATAATAAATTCACTATAGTAGAAAAAAGAAGACTGCCAGTAAAGGAGTCAGACAGTTCACCAAGAATGCTGGAATTACATGAGCTTTCCAGCTCTCAAGTATTGATAGACATAGTCTGAGTGTGTTCGTCTGCTTCATTTTAGAGCCAAAGAAATCTTCATTCAAGCACTAGGAAATCCATAATTGGAAAGAATCCCATAGTCACTGCTGATATTTTCCTCTAATTATAAGTGAGTTTGTTGTGTCATAAGCCCACTTAGGAACGGAAGATTTTGGTAATGAAAGTATTCCCAGGCGGCTCTGACTTGACCTGGTGTTACCAGAAATTTGCTTATGTTGTCTAAGCGTGAGTGTGGCAAGTAGTATATTTGATATAGTGATATGAAAACATGAATATCAGAGTTTTAAAGTATGGCTTCAGTTTTGCCTGAGAGCCAAAAATCTGAATATGCAGTCTTTAACTTTTTTCTGTTGTGATGCCACTATCAGCAGTGTCCCCATATCTTCACCAACCAACTGGGTGGTTAAATGTCTCTTCAATTGCCATGACCGATAGTGGTTATTTTTAATAAGGAAAATAAGTTCTTATCCTTTTTTTAAATAAATGTCAGAAATATGAATCTCATATGAATGGGATGTGCCAAAAGTTACTAAAGCCAAGAAAATTTAGATATGGGATATTTTGCAAAATTTGTTCCAGAATATTATATATAAAGATTTTCAATGAAAGTTTCTTGATGGATGAGTTATGAACACACTTAGAATATTTGGTTTTATTTATTCAACATTGAGTGTTTATCATGGGCAAAACACTATTTAGTGCTGTGCAAAGCAGTATTTAGTGCTGTAGGAGGTAATTAAAAACCTTAGCTCCATAGATAAGAAACGTATTAAGTTTAGTTGTGGAAACAATACAACACGCTTGAAACTCAAGTCATGCCAAGTGACTAAATTTATTACTTTTACAAATTTATGAAATTAATAATTTATCAAATTAATAAAGCTTAAATAATAAATTTTTTAAATGTCATGTTTGACATGTATTTATTTTTATTTAATTGTGATATTTACCAAAATCTCATCTGATACTCTTAGAAGATGAATAAATGTGAATTGGATTCAGTTAGGTTGTATGTATATGAAATTGCAGATATTTCCAAGTTTTAATGTAAAAAAGCATACGAATTTCATATGACTTGGCCCATGATCATGGAACATTGCAAGTGGCTAACTTAAAATAGTAAGTCAATATGTTAATTCACCAGAGTTGGCATAGCGTCGTCATCTGGGCACTTTCACAAGCTTTGTCCTTGGCGTCTTCATGCTCAGTGCTTTTCGTCACTAACTTTAATGAAGATTTAGAAGATACCACAATTTGTATTGCTAGGTGACAAGTTATGGAGAAGGAATACTCTAATAGACCACATGACAAAATCAGGAATCAAACAAGTTTGAACAGACCCTATCAGTGACCATAAATAAAAAGATGTAATCTAACACAAATAAATGTAAAGTCCTCTGTTTAGATTTGTTTACGTCTCTTTTTATTATACAATTCAAAATGTCTAAGACTGATTGACAGTTATTCATGTACACACACACACAAAAATTAATTCATTTCATTCATCAAATACACATTAAAAAATAACTTGCTTTTCACCTATTTTTGTGTAATATACTGGAAAGTCAATGACCCAAACATAGGCCCTACCTTGAAAAGTTTACAAGATTTGGGGGACCACGGGCTCAGTTTGTTGCAGTGGTTTGGGATATGGGGTGGGAATGCAGTCTTCAATTACAGTAACTTCAATTAATAGTAGGAATAATAAATAATATTTAATAATAAATAATAAAGGCAAACATTTTCATGTTGTTTCCATTAGTTTAGACTATTTTCTGAGAATTGGGATCAAAACCTCTGATCAAGGACTGGGGTTGTAGCTCACAGTGCTTCCTTACTACATGTGAGTGAGGTACTGGGTTTGATCCCGAATACCACATAAAAATAAATACATAAACAAATAAAGACATTGTATCCATATACAACTAAAAATAAAGATTTTTTTTAAAAAAAGGTACCACCTTTTAGGAAGAATGTCAAAGTGTGAAAGTTGGTTAATAGGAAAATGCTTAAATAGGTGTGTATTTTAAGAACTATGACCTATTTGATGAAATGTTGAAGGATATTTATCTAACAGGTAAAGCACTGATTCTCTAGATTCAGCAATGGCTCCAACACTGACCAGCTGACTTTGAACAACTTACTGGGCATCTCTGAGCCTCACTATCCTCACCCATAATATAGAAATTATAATAGATGCTGCATCTCAGGTTTGTCAAGTTAATATTTGCAAAGACCTTAGAACAATGCACGACACACACATGTCATGTAAGTTGCCAAAGAAAAATGAATGGATGGGTGGAAAATATATAATAAATAATGGAGTTTAAGAAGTTCAACAGGCAGACAAAGCAGTTGTCTTCAAATCTGTGAAGAGATATCTGTGGAAGAGAAAGCATTCAGACTTCCTTCTTCCTAAAAGAAGCACAAGCATGTGGCTAGAAACCATATGTGAAGACAAATGTTCTGTGACAAATTATAATTTAAGTATTTTTTCAGCCATTTTTAATTCTACTGTCTTATTCTAATTCCTAAATTTTGGTCATTTTCAAAGTTATACAAAATTTGCAAAATTAGCTTTAACAACTTTACCTCTTGACAGTTTTCATGTGAAATAGATATTTTTAAGTTCTAAATAAATTCCAGAAATATTGTTACCTTCTAACATGGAAATGAAGAGTATTTTGGTAACAGTCAGGAACCTAGCTGAGTATATATCATGTTTGACTATGGCTGCCCACAGACTGACAATTGGACTTGCAGGGGCAAACAGAGATCTTAGAGCCTGTTTCAGGAATTCTCCTGCCAAAGATGATCTGAATGAACTCTAATTTTCTTAGTCATTCTCTTCTTTAACGAAATAAAAGATCATCAACACAGTGCTATTTCTAACGATATCAGAGATTCCTCATAGGAACTAGCAGTGACTCCAACATTTATATAGTGCTTCAATATTCTAATGTTTATTGAAAAATTTTTTGCTACCTTTAATTTAATGTAACATTTTCAGATTAAACATTGTTTTGGAAGAAATAGTGGAGTTTTTAAAATAGTAATTTTAAAAATTATTTCCTTAAAAGGGATTTGCTTTTTCCTTTTATGCTAAACCTGCAATATTTTTAGCCTCCCTAAAAATAATCCAGAAAAATAAACATGTTAGCATTTCTGTTGATATTGTGTCTCAGTGGTATTAGCAGTGTTCTTTTACTCAGCTCCAGATAGAAATCACAGAGACAAGCAATGCCAACCTAACAAGGCATAATTGGGGTTCATGTTCAAGCACAAGGGAGAAAACACGGGGTGGGGTTCCTGACTCACTTAGGCTTTAGGGAAAATTATCATAGTCCTGATACTGCTTCACACAGGCACACATGAGGGCTGTTTTACGTACTTTACGGTTTCTGCACATATTGTGTCTTTTGCTGTGGGTACCAAGGTTTGCACTTGGCACAACCATTTGCTCATGCACATTGGGTCTGTCTGCTCTCAGCTCATAGAAGACGGTGAGGTACTCACTACCTGCCACCCCAGAAAGGTCATATAGAGCCAGGTTCAAGCATTCTGTGCACACAGTAGGTGAGGGAAATTCTTAGACAAGAGAAAGAGAGAACTCTGTAATTAGGATTAAAAAGGTCCCTAGCTGCCAGTGGAGAAGGAGGGTGATATTTTGAGGTCTCTCCTCGATGATGTAGCCCCTTATCCTAAGATGTATTGTTACTGATACTGTGTCTTAAGGGTATTAGCAGAGTGGGGTTATATAATTGAAAAACAGGGTGTGGTTTCTTTTTCCTTAAAAGCTTAAAAGGTACATACATAAGATAGATAAGTTTAATAGCTGGATAACATAGCTGCAGTTCATCTGCAGAATATTTTTGCTTCTACTGATGTATATTTGTATTAATACTAACAGAAAACCATCTATTGTTGGTTTGTTGTTTGCAAACAGGGAATTTCATATTAGAAATGTATAAGGTTTGGTATATGATTGGTGAGCAATTGTTAGCATTTAGTCAGTACTTCTCTTTGTCTTCTTCCTTCAGTTTAAACTTCCAATCATTCATTCTGCTTAACTGAGATTATTTGCCAGACACTATATGTGGATATAATATAAGTACACTGCCAAAAAATGAATGAATACCACTCAGTTGGGGACACAGATGTTAAATAAATAAATCAGGTGGAAAAAGGATAAGAGAGCATACCTAAAACAATGAAATAGTACTCAAAAAAGCAATAGTATAGGAAACCATGGGAAAAAGCCTTTCCAAGATATTTAGTATATCACCTTATCTTAGTTGCTAGTGCCATTATCCATCTAAGTATTATATTTTCTGTAGGTTTCTTTTTCTATTTTTATTTCCTAACAAATAATCTATATGTATAGAACATAATATTGAATAGCATAAACATTGAATTTCAGTATTATAGCTCTAGTTCTATCACTCAGATGAGATTATTATAGTTAATGAGATTTTAGCCTAAATGAGTTTCTGATCTAAAAATAATTCTACTTTTTGTCCATTATTCTTTTACATATTTATTGTAAAATAATTTATCAGTTGACATATAGATTTGATTCTGAAAACATCTTCATTTTCTAGAAAATTGAATGGAATTCACCATATAGTAGCCAAAATATCCTTTTATTATGACTATAGGGAAAATAAACCAAGCATCTGAGATGTTGAAAAATTAAATATTTTATATTTCAGAGCTCTCATAATATAGCTACATTAAAAATAGGTTTTTATGAAATCTTATACTGTTTATATAAAAGATTCTTCAGCATTATAAAAGAAAAGAACTTGCTAATGCTGATGGTATTCTTCAGTACTCAAAAGATAAAGAAACATGTGGAACATAAATTAATGAATTTAAATGTACTTGTTAAATATCTCTTAATTTCATGAATGAGGAATGCTTTTGGAAGTTGTTAGCAGGAAGGGGAAAGGTAGAGGGATTCCTCTTATATTCTATCATTGACAAAATTTGTGAATTACTCAATAACATCTCAACTTCAGGTACTGTTTCTCTTTAATCCAGACATCACATTACATAAATTGCTCTTTTCTACTAGTTGCATATGCTCTTCAGGCATTATTGGAGCTCCAGAAATTCTGTAAAGATTGCAGCTATCATTATTATTATTATTATTATTATTATTATTTTGGTGCTAGGGATTGAACCCAGGGCTTTGTGCATGCATGGCAAGCATTCTATAAACTGAGCTACATCCTCAACCCAAAGAATGAAATCTTGTTTTTGTTGTTGTTGTTGTTGTTGTACTGGGGCCTCGTGCATGCGAGGCAAGCACTTTACCAACTGAGCTATATCCTCAGCCCCCTCATCATCTTTTAAATACACCAGTGTTTAGTAAATATTAAAAGTAAATTCATGGTTAAGAAAGCATAGACAAATGCAGTATTATTTAATCCAAACTCATCATCTGTGGTTTGATAATACTTTGCTGCACCAAGTACTTTGGAAATCTTATTGCATGTTCTTTATAGAATTATACAAACACCATAAAGAGTATTCCATTAGTTTATATTGTGAAGGAAGGAAAAAATTCAATGGGAGGTAATACCCCAAACAAACCCATTCCAAAGAATTCTATTTTTCTTGTAATTTGGCAGTATTTGAGACCTCATTAAAATTACTTGAAATATACATTATTTCCTTTATTTGTTAATACACAATCTTATTTTAAAAGTGATTTTTCCATTGTTAAATATTGAAGTATTATTTATTTAGAGTTAAATGCACCTTTTTTACTTCAGGGTTCAGCAAATTTTGACAGATTCATACAGTCATAAAAGCACCAAAACAGTCAAGATACAACAGTTCCATCACTTCAAAAAACCCCAGAACAGGTTTAAACTGGCTTACATTGATACATTACAAACACCTAAAGTAAAACTGGGGAAGCCTGAGAAAAACAATGGAGCAAATAAACTGAAGAAAGTAATGAGCCTAAAAGTTCATCCACATAACTTGATATCTGACCATAATTTTAATAGCAATAATCTATTTATATAAACAATTATGTGATATATATGTATATATGCTATTATATATATATATATATATGCTATAGAGTTACCAAATATTAAAGTTGATAGAATAATTAAATGTTATTTATCCATCCCCTTTCCCTCTGAAGAAATAACTGCCATAATATCTGTATAGATGGCTATCCTTCCTATTTGATTTGATACATGTTCCTTTTTGAGAAGTTGTTTCACTCTTGAGAATTGATTCGATTGTTTATAAGTTCTTTTTTACAATAAAATAATATACCTTACTGTGAATTTTGAGTGATTTAAAAAATTTTCCCTTACTTCACTTTGAAACAGGATCTAATAATTCTACTTTCCTTTAAATATAGTTGTCCATTACAAATTTAACTATGCCCTCTAGTCATCTTTTCTTCTCCATTCTGAACATCATTAATTTCCAGCCATGTATCTTGATGGTACAGTTCTCAGATTCTTTATTTCCTTTTCTCTTTCCATTCTCAGAATTGGATCTAACAGAGACATACTTTGATCAGTGGAAAAGTGATTTGACTATCAACATCAGTCCCCAAAATTTTGGGGCCTTTACCCAGTGAGCTACTGGGTTTTATTTTGCCCATTTTATAGATAAGAAAACTGGGAGTCTAAAAGGTTAAACTGTATCCCTCTGATCACATATTGGTAAACTTAAGATTCAAGATTTGAGCCTACATCTGATTTATTCAAAATACAAGCCTATTTTAATGTAGATGAAGAAAATATTAAAGTGTAAGCACCTATATTTTTTCATTGATTCATCAGCTTATCATTAAAAAAACTAACTAAAATTTTCTAAAATATGACTTATTTATGTGAAACATCAATCCATGTTTCCTCTACTATCTGTATGTATACATATACATCTGTATATATACATATATATATATTAAAATTAAAATTATAGATCTTAATTCTCTTTTCTTCAGTTTTAAAATTTAAGTAAAAAATAAGTTCTTGTGTTCTGTACTAAATTAGGGTGATAATTTACTGTATATTTCAAAAATGCTAGAAAAATAATTTTCAATTTTTTCATCAAAAATAAATCATAAATGTTTGAGGATATAGATGTGTTTACCCCGATTTAGACATTTTACAATGTCTCTGTGAAACATCATATGGTACCCCATAAATATGTACAATTTTTGTGTGCCAATTAAAGGAATTAAAAAATGATTAATACTTGAAAAATAAATAAATAGTAACAGTACAGAAAAGTAAAATCATTCTGGGAACTGAGGGAACAAAAGCTGATAATTAAGTTTGGATTGTGTTTGACTTTGAAATGTCAGTGTATTTCCAGGAGGATATGTCCACTAAGTAACTGAAATTGTGACCCCTGGGAGAACTCTGTGCTGTCGATCAAGTTCCAACAATTCTGTTTTCCCAGATGGTACTGATGCTCATTTTTTGTTTGAATTGTTAAGTATGTCGGCAGTTATATGCGAGAGATTTATTCACTTTAAACTTTGTTTTGTTTTCTTCAGAACTGAAAATGTACTACCTTCTATTTAGATTTTCTAATAATGCATCAGAGATTATATGCAAAGTAATAGTATAGGAAACTTTCTTTTAATTGGCAAGTTTGAACTTTAAGTATTTAATTGGTACTTTATAATAAAATGACTGATGGTCTCATGGTTAACTTTCAGAGAATTCTCTAAGGAAAGAAATAAATCTTCATTACTAGCAAAATGTAATTAATTTTTAATTATTTTCACTTTCACCAAAATACATTAATATACTAGAACATACATTATGTAACTTCAATATTAAAAGTTCCAAAGAAGACACTGGAAAAGTGTTGCATAATCAAAACTGGAATGTAAAATATAAAGTACAAATGCAGAAACGAACCTGCCCTTTTCTCAGCACCTGTTATTAAAAATAGAATAAAACTTTCCCTATTTGACTCGCTGAGATAATGAGTCATTCTGAATAGCTGAAATTCCTACCTAAATGAGAATGTTTAAGCACTTAAAACATTTAAGACACATTTTTTCTTTTCAGAGAAATCACTTCTATAACTTTCATACCTTACTTTTGAATATGGCAAGGTTAACTTTAACTTTTCCTTGGTAACTCCACATTATTCCAATGCCTGTGGTTTTTGACTCATCCCACATTTCATGTTTAAATTGCTGGTTTCAAAATAAGTAGGTTATTTTTCCTATGACTTTGTAAAATGAAATTATTTGTCAATAATTTAAAAACATATTTTCATTATGAACAAAGTTATAAACTGTATTTTGGGAATATCACTCAGCTCCTATCAAGTATTGGGCTGTACATGTTTTATGCAGTTCTAAATTATTTGGCTTGCACTGGTATAAGCATTTGTCTTTTTCTTCAAAATAAGCAAGAAAAGAGATTTGAGCAATGCCAATACTCTAGAATACTTCATTTAGTTCCATTCTCTTTAATCTCTTAGATATTAGATTGGTGATGAAAGGAAGAAAGAAGGGAAGAGAGAAGGGATGGAAACGGAAATGTATGGAATTCTCCTTGTCCACCCTACTGTCATTGTTTTAGTTCAGTCCATTGATTTCTCTCTAGGTTCCAGGGAGGTGGGGAGTTAAGAGTATTATTATGACCCCAACATATCTTCAGATTCTGAAATCTCCTCTTCCTGAAGAGCATCACCTGTTGAGAATGACTGCTGTGTGACTCAGTGTTTCTGGTGGAAGTGTGTCTCTCCTTTATGCATTTGAAGACTGGAAACCAGGAGTAGTAGTCTGGTTGAACTACCAAGATTATTACCTGTCTGTTCTTTTGAAACAACTAATTGCCTCCAGCCTCAGCATACTACTCCTCTGCCATTCTCATTCCTACTCTCCCTCCATGTAATCTCCAACTGATATTTCCAAAACTGAGACAGTGAATCCAATTCTACAATTTAATTTCTTAACTTCCTATCGCTTTTATGATTAGCTCCATGAAAACTATTATAAGAAATATGATCTCCACATGTGGTCTGAATCGTAAACAAATGGGTAGTCATTATTTTATATCAGTCTGTACTATGAATGAGAATGCATTCTGCACAGTTAATTCCAGAAATGAAGAATGTTAAAGCCAAGAAAATAAATAAATTTTAAATACAAGTAAATTCCTGCAGAAGATAGAATAAATCTCTAGCATATAGTGAATAGCTCATTGAGTCATGGGAAACTTATTTTATAAAAAAGATGCTAGGTAACATCTCGATGATTTCAGGACTAACTTTATGTAGACATTATCCTATTTGATAAGGTTATACTGCCTTTTAGAGAACCAGGTATATCACATTTATTTTTATTGCTGAAAGAGGCTTAAACATGTCACCTAGTTTAGTTGACAATACTCAAATAAATGTATTTTGTCATTTCCTCTACTTATAAATTCATTTACCAGTGGGGAGAAAAAAAAATCATTGTCATCTGGACATTAGCCAGAGGGTCATTTTGTCCTTACAAGGTAAGGACATAAGTGGATGAATTATTACAGCACATTGTCTTCAGTATTTCTTCATCTGTAGGAGTTCATACTTTTGTGATGTCCTTACTAACATATCTAAAAGAGCAAGGAAATTTTTGCTTGTAATACTTTCTAAAAAGACCAAATTGGTTCATTTTAACACAATTAATCTTAAAAAGAGAACACCTGTCTCTTCTTAAGTAATGAATGTGATGTTTTCCCATGAATTCATTTCTGTACAGCCATGATTCATTTCTATTTGTCTGTTTCTTCCAATGTGAAACAAATAAACACTTCCTGTTATTGAGGCTCCTGGAAAGTCAAGGCAAGTGATTGTTCACTTGCCTGTGGTGATATTCTTACTGAAGAGGAACTCAAATGCACTTGGCAATGATTGACTTGCTTAAAGAATAGGGTAGCAGTGTTGTTAAGAGGCACTTGCTCATTTGTAAGTCATGGAGTCTAAATGAGGTAAACCATTAGGTGATGGCTTCTTCAGTCTTCTGTCATGTTTGCTTGTGAACTAATGACCATTTGGAGCATAGATATTAACTGCACATTATTCTAAAGAAAGTCACTTATTGCTGTTGCTTTCACAATTACTCTCACATGAATAACTTCTTATCAACTTCTTTTCATGTCTAACAACTCAGAAAATTCCTATGCAGTACATGCATTTTACATGAATTGTTTTATCTACAACTTCAGAGGAAAAATTGAGCTATGCCTAGGATCTTTTTGTATATCAAATAGAAAATGACATTTATTTTCTAAAAATTAAAAACATCAGTTTTGTGCTTAAAAGATTTTAAAAGAACATATTGAGAATGACTAGAGACAAACTACCAATTAGAATTCTTGTTTTGTTCCTTTCGTTCAGACATGACCTTGAGTGAATCATTTGAACTCAACTCCACTTAAGTGTGGCTAAAGTGTATGTGTGTGTGCGTGCATGTGTGTGCATGCACACGTGCTTCTATGTGCAAAATGCAAATCTTGAAAATAAAATATATGTAGATTAAAACAAGCCATTTTTTCAGCTTACCAATTACTACCAGCAGATGACTGTTTTACAGTTTTTCACTGCTTATTTGGTAGAAGTGTTCCTATTTCACTGAGAAGTCCAGTAGAACTATTACTCTTTTTAAAAGGGACATTTTGAATTTTACTCTTCCAAACAGATTATTCTGCAATCTGTTAGAAAATTCAAGAATAGTTAGATCCTGCTTATATCACTTGTTTTTTAACCAGCTCCTCAAACCTGGTTGTTTCAACACAATGAATCACTTGTGTCCCCTTTACTATATGGGAGGACCCTCTGCATGTGCTGCAAACTCTGCTGCCTTGGTTGGAACAGAACTGTTTAGGGAAGATTCTGTATCATAATTTTGAATTCTCATATACTTCCAAGTAAACTTTGTGTGTGTGTGTGTGTGTGTGTCTGTGTCTGTGTCTGTGTGTCTATGTGTGTGTGTGTTTGTTTTACCTGTGCATTATTATCACGGTGAGTCTTGATGGAAAGACTGTGTCTACCTGGAAGGAAGATGAAGGGGTCAAATCAGAAACTAAGAGCAAGCTCTCACAGAATTAGTTCCCTGAAGGTTGACTCTGGGGTGATGGGGATAGAAAATCACTAGTTTATCATATTATGTGGATTCAGTATCTATTTGTTGATGTCAGATCTGTTTTGACTTGGAAAAGACACCTGATTCCTCAGTTCTTTTCATGCTAATATGAAAATCCTCCCATAATCAATTTAACTTTTGATTTTTTTATCATAGTTTTTATACAGTGTTTTTAAATAATATTGTTAATTACTTATCAATATTATTTAGAATTTTGTTTAGAATAGTTTAAGCATTGATGGATTTAATTCTATGAGAATAGACATAGATACCACAAGGGGAAAAAAAACAGTAAAAGAAGAAAAGGAAGGAAGGAAGGTCAGGAACACAGAGGCAGGCTGTTTGCAGTTTGTCCCTTCTCTGGATTTTTATAATCAAGCAAGGTGATCTTAGACACAGTGGGTTTCCTCCTGCCTGTACGTTTACTGCCTTCTCTTCTCTCTTTTCAGGTTGGCTCTGTCCTTGCCTCTCAAACACATTACCACTCTGCTTCCCCAAAGAACAAATGGGTTTCTTGCTGATGGCTTTTTCCCCTTAGATGAGCAATTGAAAGAAGCCAGATAGTGCTTTCCTTCTTTCAGTTTTTCAAACATTTGCCCCTCCAGAAAATCTAGGCAAGGTCAATTTATAATATAAGATAATTCAAATTTTGGTTAGAAATCTGGTGCCCAAGAAAGATATCACAGATTTTTCTGGCCCCTGATGACTAATACTTTAAAATATTTAATTTTAAATAAATAAGGAAGTTAATTACTATATGAAAGTTTACTACTATATAAGGATATTTCTAAAAACTAGTTCTTGTTACTAACTTTGGGGTCAAATTTTCTCTATTATCACAGCTTTGAAGCAGATTATAGGGAAAAAAACAATTTGTACTTAGACTTAGTTTCCTCCTTGATAAAGTAGGAACAAGTATAGTAACTGCCTCATTGATTTTACACCATGAATTATTTTGAGGATTAAAATGAGATTATAAAATGCTAATAGAGTTTAGCACAGAGTTAAACATTCAAGAATTAATCAGCTTTTTTGTTATCCTCATTTTCATTTTGTTTTTTTATAACAGTTTACTTCTACACAAAAAAGGGAAAACAAAAAAATTTATGTTTATTCGAAATATTTATGTTTGAGAAAAAACCCACCAACATATATTCTTTTCTAGATTAAATGTGACTTTCATGTATATACCAGCAGCCATATCATTATTAATATTAAATAATTAATGTGTTATTATTAGCTGATGGATTTTCAGTGAGTTTGCTTTGTGACTTTGGTAGAATCACTGGATCCCTTCCATCTATTAATATGGGAAGGCATGGCCTTCTAGTGCATTTGGCAAGGGAGGATGAAATGATTTGTAGAAAATATGCCTTCCTCTTTATTCACTTTCTACTTCATTTCCACCTTTGGACATAGCATGCTTTTTCTGAAGTACCTTTTACTAACTCCCAACATTCTCTTGTTGTTCTAATTAGTAATAAAATACCAGGGGGTGACAATCTATGATTACTAGCTTTAATTATCCAGAGATAAAATCATACCAAATCACAATGGACATTCATTCTCTGAATCTCAGAGTCTATGACTGTTGCTCACGATAAAACTGAGCAAATGATAGGTACAAACACAGCAACACCAATAATACTCTTCTCCATGAGTGTGTTTATATTTCTGAAATGCACATCTTTGATGCGTTACTGTCTCCAACTACATGAAACAAAATGATATAAACTATTTTTCCCAAATAATTTCTTCCAAAGATATTATTTATCGTCCTCCTCTGTCACATTTAGTCTATTTCTTTAAGTATAGAAAGAAAAACTCTTTGGAAGGTTCTTTCTCACAAATTTGGGAAATCATATACTTACACATCATCACTTAAAGACAGCACAAAAATTCTTCAATGGACTTCTGGTACTATAATCCTCACACAAAATCTTAGAAGGTGAGTAGATAGAAGTACCGTTATGCCATGTCCTCTGCTTAATATAGTTTATATGTTTGCTCTTTTAATATTCAAAATACTTCTGTAGTTTTGTCTTTGAGGATTATCTATAATCTCCAACACATCTACTCTATAATGTCAGTGCTTCTCTTCCATTTCTCCACTACATCCTCCTCTTTTTCCTTTTTCTTTTTGTATTGCTGCTTTTTTTTCTTTTTCTTCTAAACCCTTGAAATAGAGAAACTATTCTGATATCTGTAACAGGCCATGTGAAATCAATAAGAGGTGATTTTTTCCACACACCATGATTTGCTGATTCTTGCCCTATGGAATGTCCATCAACATCCCTGTTATGAACAGGGCCCCGGAAGCTGACAGAGGCTAACCATCTTGCTCAAGGTTCCTTAGACAAAGACAGTGCATTGATCCTCAGCCAAGAATATCTGCCATCTCCTAATCACCAAGCTAAAATATCATATGTCTCAGGGGGATTTAATTAACTTTGCTGATATTGTCTCATTATCTCAGAGGCAACCACAGTGAGATAGTGAAACAATGATGATAGCAGTAATTCAACATTTGTATGCTTACATAAGGGGCCCTCTGGATATTAGATTATTTTAAAACCTCACCAAGTTCTATGAAAAGGGATTATTATTATTTACTGTAATAGATGAAGAAACTAAAGCTAATATATTAATGTATGCAACCTACAGTGTCCTTAAGTTATATCATGGGAGTTAATATAGGGTCATGGGTCTCTTACACATTGTTATGTGTCCTAACCATGGCTCACAAGGCCTCCCAGTTAATCTCATGTTTTCTGGGAAACATGACTTTTTCTTTTTTTTAGAGTTACTAAAACATATTTTGGCTTATCCTTGTAAAGTCTAGCAAAGACTGTCAGAGTAATGTAGTAATAGTGAACCAGGGAATGAAACAGAAACAGGAATACAAATATCTATGTGTATTGTTTATATATGAGATATACACATGTCTATCTAAAGATGTCTATAAATGTCTGGATATATGCTTTTCTTAAAGTGTTCTCTGATGACTATAGTTGAGGTGGGACCCAAGCTATCAGCATAGGATTCAGTAGGAATGCCTGCTCTTGGAAACTTGAGTGACATTTTGAACACTAAAAAAAAAAACCTGGTAAAACCTGTTAGATAATTATTTTAATGGCTGTGGCTTTCAGGTCCATTATTATCTGCTTCATCATTTTAACCCCATTTCTTGATAAAAAGAAGAGTGGCCTTTACATAGGTATACTTTCCATGAAGTCTCCAGCCACAACAGAGAAAAATGAGGGTATTAGTGAAAAATGTCTGATAACTGGTGTATTGAAAATAACTGGTGTAGGTGGCAGAGGTTATAGATAGAATTAGGAACCTTCAGAGTCATTTTGATAAGGAAACTACTGAAATAAAAAAAAATCCTATTCATATTTTCCTAGGAAATAACTAACAATTCTTTTTTTTTTTTAATTTTTTATTGTGGGTTGTTCAAAACATTACAAATTTCTTGACATATCATATTCCACACTTTGATTCAAGTGGGTTATGAACTCCCACCTTCACCCCATACACAGATTGCAGAATCACATCAGTTACACATCCATTGATTTACAAATTGCCATACTAGTGTCTGTTGTGCTCCGCTGCCTTTCCCATCCTCCACCCTCCCCCCTCCCCACCTCTCCCCTCCCCTCCCCTCCTCTCTCTCTACCCCCTCCACTGTATAACCCTGAGGGTCTCCTTCCATTACCATGCAATTTCCCTTCTCTCTCCCTTTCCTTCCCACCTCTCATCCCTGTTAAATGTTAATCTTCTCATGCTCTTCGTCCCTACTCTGATCTTAGTTACTCTCCTTATATCAAAGAAGACATTTGGCATTTGTTTTTTAGGGATTGGCTAGCTTCACTTAGCATAATCTGCTCTAATGCCATCCATTTCCCTGTAAATTCTATGATTTTGTCATTTTTTAATGCAGAGTAATACTCCATTGTGTATAAATGCCACATTTTTTTTTTATCCATTCGTCTATTGAAGGGCATCTAGGTTGGTTCCACAGTCTTGCTATTGTGAACTGTGCTGCTATGAACATCGATGTAGCAGTGTCCCTGTAGCATGCTCTTTTCAGGTCTTTAGGGAATAGACCAAGAAGGGGAATAGCTGGGTCAAATGGTGGCTCCATTCCCAGCTTTCCAAGAAATCTCCATACTGCTTTCCAAATTGGCTGCACCAATCTGCAGTCCCACCAGCAATGTACAAGTGTACCCTTTTCCCCACATCCTCGCCAGCACTTGTTGTTGTTTGACTTCCTAATGGCTGCCAATCTTACTGGAGTGAGATGGCATCTTAGAGTGGTTTTGATTTGCATTTCTCTGACAGCTAGAGATGGTGAGCATTTTTTTCATGTACTTGTTGATTGACTGTGTGTCCTCCTCTGAGAAGTGTCTGTTCAGGTCCTTGGCCCATTTGTTGATTGGGTTGTTTGTTTTCTTATTGTCTAATTTTTTGAGTTCTTTGTATACTCTGGATATTAGGGCTCTATCTGAAGTGTGAGGAGTAAAGATTTGTTCCCAGGGTGTAGGCTCCCTATTTACCTCTCTTATTGTTCCTTTTGCTGAGAAAAAAACTTTTTAGTTTGAGTAAGTCCCATTTGTTGATTCTAGTTATTAACTTTTGTGCTATGGGTGTCCTATTGAGGAATTTGGAGCCCGACCCCACAATATGTAGATCGTAGCCAACTTTTTCTTCTATCAGACGGTGCGTCTCTGATTTGATATCAAGCTCCTTGATCCATTTTGAATTAACTTTTGTGCATGGCGAGAGAAAGGGATTCAGTTTCATTTTGTTGCATATGGATTTCCAATTTTCCCAGCACCATTTGTTGAAGATGCTATCCTTCCTCCATTGCATGCTTTTAGCCCCTTTATCAAATATAAGATAGTTGTAGTTTTGTGGATTGGTTTCTGTGTCCTCTATTCTGTACCATTGGTCCACCCGCCTGTTTTGGTACCAGTACCATGCTGTTATTGTTACTATTGCTCTGTAGTATAGTTTGAAGTCTGGTATCGCTATACCACCTGATTCACACTTCTTGCTTAGCATTGTTTTTGCTATTCTGGGTCTTTTATTTTTCCATATGAATTTCATGATTGCTTTCTCTATTTCTACAAGAAATGCCGTTGGGATTTTGATTGGCATTGCATTAAACCTATAGAGAACTTTTGGTAATATCGCCATTTTGATGATGTTAGTTCTGCCTATCCATGAACAGGGTATATTTTTCCATCTTCTAAGATCTTCTTCTATTTCTCTCTTTAGGGTTCTGTAGTTTTCATTGTATAAGTCTTTCACCTCTTTTGTTAGGTTGATTCCCAAGTATTTTATTTTTTTTGAAGATATTTTGAATGGAGTGGTTGTCCTCATTTCCATTTCAGAGGATTTGTCGCTGATATACAGGAATGCCTTTGATTTATGCGTGTTGATTTTAAATCCTGCCACTTTGCTGAATTCATTTATTAGCTCTAATAGTTTCTTTGTAGAGCCTTTTGGGTCTGCTAGATATAGAATCATATCATCTGCAAATAGTGATAATTTAATTTCTTCTTTTCCTATTTTTATGCCTTTAATTTCTTTCGTCTGTCTAATTGCTCTGGCCAGTGTTTCGAGAACTATGTTGAAGAGAAGTGGAGAGAGAGGGCATCCCTGTCTTGTTCCAGATTTTAGAGGGAATGCCTTCAATTTTTCTCCATTCAGAATGATGCTATCCTGAGGCTTAGCATAGATTGCTTTTACAATATTGAGGTATGTTCCTGTTATCCCTAGTTTTTCTAGAGTTTTGAACATAAAGAGATGCTGTACTTTGTCGAATGCTTTTTCCGCATCTATGGTGATGATCATATGGTTCTTATTTTTAAGTCTATTGATGTGGTGAATAACATTTATTGATTTCCGTATATTGAACCAGCCTTGCATCCCAGGGATGAATCCTACTTGATCATGGTGTACAATTTTTTTGATATGTTTTTGTATCCGATTCGCCAGAATTTTATTGAGGATTTTTGCATCTAGGTTCATTAGAGATATTGGTCTGTAGTTTTCTTTCTTTGAAGTGTCTTTGTCTGGTTTAGGTATCAGGGTGATGTTGGCCTCATAGAATGAATTTGGAAGTTCTCCCTCCTTTTCTATTTCCTGAAGTAGCTTGAAAAGTATTGGTATTAGTTCTTCTTTAAAGGTTTTGTAAAATTCTGCTGTATACCCATCCGGACCTGGGCTTTTCTTAGTTGGTAGTCTTTTTATGGTTTCTTCTATTTCCTCAATTGATATTGGTCTGTTTAGGTTTTCTATATCCTCCTGACTCAATCTGGGCAGATCATATGACTTAAGAAATTTATCTATGCCTTCACTATCTTCTGATTTATTGGAGTATAAGGATTCAAAATAGTTTTTGATTATCTTCTGTATTTCTGAAGTGTCTGTTGTGATATTGCCTTTTTCATCCCGTATGCTAGTAATTTGAGTTCTCTCTCTTCTTCTCTTCGCTAGCATGGCTAAGGGTCTGTCGATTTTGTTTATTTTTTCAAAGAACCAACTTTTAGTTTTGTCAATTTTTTCAGTTGTTTCTTTTGTTTCGATTTCATTAATTTCAGCTCTGATTTTCATTATTTCTTGCCTTCTACTTGTTTTGCTGTTGTTTTGCTCTTCTTTTTCAAGGATTTTGAGATGAAGTATGAGATCATTTATTTGTTGGTTTTTTCTTTTTTTAAGGAATGAACTCCAAGCAATGAATTTTCCTCTTAGAACTGCTTTCAATGTGTCCCATAGATTCCGATATGTTGTGTCTGTGTTTTCATTTATCTCTAAGAATTTTTTAATTTCCTCCTTGATGTCTTCTATAACCCATTGATCATTCAGTAACCTATTGTTCATTCTCCAAGTGATGTATGCTTTTTCCTTCCTTCTTTTATCGTTGATTTTCAGTTTCATTCCATTATGATCAGATAAGATGCATGGTATTATCTCTACTCCTTTATATTGTCTAAGAGTTGCCCTGTGACATAATATATGATCTATTTTTGAGAAGGATCCATGTGCTGCTGAGAAAAAAGTGTAACTGCTTGATGTTGGGTGGTATACTCTATATATGTCAATTAGGTCTAGGTTATTAATAGTGTTATTGAGTTCTATAGTTTCCTTATTCAACTTTTGTTTGAAAGATCTGTCCAGTGGCAAGAGAGGTGTGTTGAAGCCTCCCATGATTATGGTGTGGTGGTCTATTAGACTCTTGAACTTGAGAAGAGTTTGTTTGACGAACATAGCTGCACCATTGTTTGGGGCATAAATATTTATGATTGCTATGTCTTGTTGGTGTATGGTTCCCTTAAGCAGTATGTAGTGTCCCTCTTTATCTCTTTTGATTAACTTTGGCTTGAAATCTATTTTATTTGATATGAGTATGGACACGCCTGCTTGTTTCCGAAGTCCATATGAGTGATATGATTTTTCCCAACCTTTCACCTTCAGCCTATGTATGTCTTTTCCTATCAAATGCGTCTCCTGTAGGCAGCATATTGTTGGGTCTTGTTTTGTGATCCATTCTACTAGCCTGTGTCTCTTAATTGGTGAGTTTAAGCCATTAACATTTAGGGTTATTATTGAGATATGGGTTGTTCTTCCAGCCATATTTGTTTATTTCTGTTACTAAACATGGTTTGTTTTCCTCTTTGATTATTTCCCCCCCCTTTACTGTCCTACCTCCCACTGTTGGTTTTCATTGTTATTTTCTATTTCCTCTTCCTGTAATGCTTTGGCGAGGATGTTTTCAAGAGATGGTTTTCTAGCTGCGAATTCTTTAAACTTTTGTTTATCGTGGAAGGTTTTAATTTCATCCTCCATCCTGAAGCTTAATTTCGCTGGATACACAATTCTTGGTTGGAACCCATTTTCTTTCCGTGTTTGAAATATGTTATTCCAGGATCTTCTAGCTTTCAGAGTCTGTGTTGAAAGATCAGCTGTTATCCTGATTGGCTTACCCCTAAATGTAATCTGCTTCCTTTCTCTTGTAGCTTTTAAAATTCTCTCCTTATTCTGTATGTTGGGCATCTTCATTATAATGTGTCTAGGTGTGGATCTCTTATGATTTTGCACATTCGGCGTCCTGTAGGCTTCTAGGATTTGGGATTCTGTCTCATTCTTCAAGTCTGGGAAGTTTTCTTGTATTATTTCATTGAATAGACTGCTCATTCCTTTGGTTTGGAGCTCTGTACCTTCCTGTATCCCAATGACTCTTAAGTTTGGTCTCTTAATGTTATCCCATATTTCTTGGATGTTCTGCTCATGGTTTCTTAACAGTCTTGCTGAGCTGTCTATGTTCTTTTCCAGTTGAAATACTTTGTCTTCATTGTCTGATGTTCTATCTTCTAAGTGTTCTACTCTGCAGGTAGTATTCTCCATTGAGTTTTTAAGTTGGTTTATTGCTTCCTGCATTTCTAGGATCTCTGATTGCTTGTTTTTTATAACCTCTATCTCCCTGTATAGTTGATCCTTTGCTTCCTGTATTTGTTTGCGTAATTCGTTGTCAAAGTGATCTTTCATTGTCTGATTTTGCTGTTTAATGTCTTCCTTGATACTCCAGATCATCTGAAGCATGTATATCCTGAATTCTTTATCTGACATTCCATCTGCTGCAGCTGTTACCTCTTCTAAAGTTGCGTTGACCTGCATTGCTTGTGGTCCTTTCTTTCCTTGTCTTTTCATACTGCTTGCGTATCTTTCCTGCAGGTGCGGGCGGCGGCTCTGCTCTCTCCTTATTCCAATTGGGGTGTCGTGGCTACCACGCCAGCAGGTCACTGGGCCTGTTCTGGGAGCTGGTGGCGGCTCTGTTCTGCCCCTACTCCAATTGGGGTGACAAGTGTACCACGCCAGCAGGCCACCGGGCCTGATCCGCCGGTCGGTTGCAGGTTTGCCTACCCTGCAAGCGCGGGCGGCGGCTCTACTCTGCCCCTACTCCAAATGGCGTGACGTGTCTGTCATACCGGCAGGCCACTGGGCCTGTCCCGCTGGTCGGTCGCAGATCTGCCCACCTTTCGGGCACGGGTGGAGGCTCTGCTCTGCCCCTACTCCAACTGGGGTGTCGTGACTACCCCGCCTGCAGGACGCTGGGCCTGTTCCTGGCAAGGGAGGCGACTCTGCTCTGTCACTACTCCAATTAGGGTGGTGTTTGTACCACGCCGGCAGGCTCCTGGGCCTGATCCGCCGGTCTGTTGTAGGTCTGCCTACCTTGAAGGCGCGGGCGGCGGATCTGCCCTGCCCCTCCTACCATGCCTGCGGACCCCTGGGCCTGATCTGCAGGTTGATCACTGGTCTGCTCACCCTGCGGGCACGGGTGGCGGTTCCACTCCGCCCCCACTCCAATTGGGGTCACGTGACCACCACACCGGCAGGGCCTGATCCGGGCGTGGGAGAAGGATCTGCTCTGCCCCTACTCCAGTTGGGGTGACGTGTGTACCACACTGGCAGGCCACTGGGCCTGACCCGCCAGGCTGTCACAGGTCTGTTTACCTTGCAAGTGCGAAGGGCGGCTCTGCCCTGCCCCTCCTACCACGCCCATGTACTACTGGGTCGTGGGTCTGCCCACCTGGCGGGTGTGGGTGGCGGCTCCGTTCCGCCCCCTCTCCAATTGGGGTCACGTGGTCACCACGCTGGCGAGCCGCTGGGCCTGCTCCGGGGGCTGGCGGCGGCCCGGCTCCTTCCCTCTGGCTCGAGGACAAATTGAGGAGACTCGGGTGACTGAGCCTCACCCCCCTTACCAGGAGACCAACTGCTTATGTCACCGCTGGTATTGATGAAGATCTCTCCTCCACCGCTTTCTGCTGACATCAGATCTCTGCCATGTTGGTATCCTATGCGAATGGCAGCATTTCGTTCCCCTTGCCGGGCAACCCAAGCAACGGGTGAGTCCTGACCGGCCCTCAGCAGGACCCGGACCGAGACGCAGTTTCCTCGGGCTCCTAGCCCCGGTCCAGGGAAGTTCCAGGAGCCGGAACTCAGCCGCTCCGTGCTTGGTGTAAGCTCCTATAAGTGTAAGCTCCAAGAAGCAGTCCCCGCGGGCTCAGTTCCGGGAGCTGGAATTCGGCTTCTTAGTGCTTGGTGTTTGCTCTGATAGTAGCAGGGTCCAAGAAGCAGCCTCCGCAGGCTCCGCAGCCCTGAGCCAGGGCGGTTCCGGGACGGTTCCGGGAGCTGGAACTCGGCCGCCCCGCGCTCGGTGTTCACTCCGATAAGATCAGATTTTAAGAAGCACCCAGGCGCTGAACCCTATCAATCTGTCTGCAAGCCGCAGGCGAATTGCAGCCTGAAATTACCTGTTCTATGGCTGAATGAGCTGCGGTCAGTCAAAAACAGGTATGGTGACGTCAGTTTACCAACATGGTGGCTGCTGGCCTCCTCTGTGGTCTGACCGGTGTGGAGAACCGAGATGGACCGCTTCCTTCCCCCGTCTCGAACCCAGAATTCAGCCCTGAGTGCGGTGCTTGCGCGGCTGGCAGAAACTGCAGCACTGTAACCCTGCGTCTCTATCCCAGCGCGCGTTGCAGACTCTAGCCGCGGGGCGATTTGCTGAATAAGCAGTGTTACCCTCCGTGCGACAAACCTCTCGCGTTTGAGTCCCCGTAGCTGATCCTCGTGCGATGGAAATCCTTCCTCCAGGTTCCGGCGCACCCCACTATTGCTGGAAATTCCTAACAAGATATCCTTTAGCCGTCCTGACTTGTCATACTCCCACACAGTGAAGCAGCACACGGGGGTAATGCACTCCCCTCGCCGCCATCTTCCTTCCCCCCACTAACAATTCTTGGTTAGATATTTTTATCCTTTGCTAAAAATGAAGTTTCTCTTAATGGTTTGTCATAAAAGGTGAGATTTTATGATAAACTCCTATAGAGATTCTGAGTATCAGATCTAATAGTAAGCCATCAAACATAAAATTAGGGAGATTTTTTCACAAAAACTTTTCCTCACTGTGTATAATGTCAAGACAGTGAACCTGCTCTCACAATTTATTATTTTTTTTCTTTTAAAAGTGCACTTAATGAAACATAGATCAAAATGCTCTTTTTATGACAGGCTATACTTCCTTGGTCACTTTCAGTACTGATCTCCTTTATACCTGGTTTATAAAGACATCTCTCCTGTCCCACTCAATGAACTGTACAATGTGATCAGGTTGAAAAGAAGTTCCAATAGCCTTGAATCTTCCTTAGTGTTCCCTTAGTTTCACTGACAGGTGGTGCAAAGCCACAGTAGTAAACATCACTTTTCTGGTTTTCACCTGTAGGTGAACTTCATGGTTCTTCTAAACAGTCTACTTGAGAAAACTTTTAGTTTCACAAATGAGGTTAGCAATTAGAATTTGGTAAAGCTCTCTTGATAAAGCCATTGCTAAAATGGAAGCTATGGGTAATAGCTTATTTATTTATTCATTTATTTATTAGTTATACATGACACAAGACCTTTATTTTATTTATTTATTTTTTTATGTAGTGCTGAGGATCAAACCCAGTGCCTCACACATGCAATGCAAGCGCCCTACCACTGAATTACAACCCCAGCCCATAGTTAATAGCTTTTTGGTAGGTTAATATAATTATTCTTCTTGAGATAACATTTATCTTGAGATAGCATTTAGAACATCAGGGCTATTTGAGGATAGTTTCAGCACCTGACATAAAATATTGATGATAAGAGGCAATTATTGATGTGCATCATAACATGAAACAGATTTTTAATTAAACTGAATGACTTAACTCTTCATGTTCATCCTTTTCTTTAAACAGAATTTTACGTATCTCAAGGAAGTAAGGTATCAAGCAGTAAAATAAATGCAAAAAGCAGCATCCCTTCATTGAAACCATAGCTTCTCATGGGTAGAACTTTGAACCATGGTATTCTACGTCACTGTAGCAGTGAAATCCAAAAGTAGAGGTAGACATTTTATGAAACCTTGTTGTTTAAGGCATCGTTGTTACTCTGTGCAGATGAAGGATGCAACAAGAAACCCAACATTACTGTACATAACAGGATTTGTTAAAGGTCTTCACTGCCTGATGTCTCTAAAATGCTTTAGACTTAACAGTACTCAAATATTTTTAACATAATTAATTTTCCAGAAATGGAATTAATTTCATGTTCTCTGAATATATGTAAAATAACATATGTAAGTATTTCTTTCACTTCATGTAAAGTGATATACCAAGTTTCGTTATTCTTTATTTGCAGATATTTCTGTCAGGAATTTCTATATAATCTCTCCCTTATTGCTGATTAATGACAATTTTAGAAACATTGATAATATATAATTTAAAAAGGATCATATGTTAGCCCACCAAATATTTACATTAAAAATGATATTAGGTGGGTATGGTAGCACACGTCTGTAATACCAGCAAGTAAGGATATGGAGTCAGGAGGAGCACATGTTCAAGGCCAGCCTGGGCAACTAGTGTGACCCTTTCTCAAAATAAAATAGAAAGGTCTGGGGATATATCTGAGAATTGGAGTACTGCTGGGTTCAATCCTCAGTACTGAAACAAATAAAGCAAACAACAACAAAAAAAAAACAATGTATTAAAATGCATTATTTTAGTTGTATGTAATTGAATTAGTTGAATTGAAACCATGTCAGTAAACTTTTGAATAGCTAAGGAAAAGCACTGAAATGATTTATTTCCTTTGATAGTGTGCAGTTGTTAAAGGAAAAATATATACGTCTGCTTCCCAGACACACATGCGTGTTTGCATACACATTATTAGTTGAGTTGCTTTTGTTTTAACATAAGAAAAGCTCGATTCAAATTATCTAGAGCTACCAGAAATGGTGACACAGGCCTGTGATGCTCATAGCTAAGGAGGCTGAAAAAGGAAGATGGTGAGTTCAAAGCCAGCCTCAGCAACTTAGAGAGGTCCTAAGCAATTCAGTTAGACCCTGTCTCTAAATAAATGTACAAAAAAGAGTATATTGGTGCAACCAATCTGGAAAGCAGTATGGAGATTTTTTAGAAAACTTGGAATGGAACCACCATTTGACCCAGCTATCCCACTCCTCCTCAGTCTATACCCAAAGGACTTAAAATCAGCATACTATAATAATGCAGCCTCATCAATGTTCATAGCAGCTCAATTCACAATAGCTGAACTGTGGAAGCAACCTAGATGCCCTTCAATAGATGAGTAAATGAAGAAACTATGGTATATATACACAATGGAATATTACTCAGCATTTAAAGAGAATAAAATTATGGCATTTGCAGGTAAAAGATGGAATTGGAGAATATCATGCTAAGTGAAGTAAGGCAATCCCCAAAATCCTAACACTGAATGTTCTATCTGAGAAGTGAATGCTGATCCATAATGGGAGTTGGGGGATAGAGGAATTTTATTGGGCAAAGGGGAGGAAGGGGTTGGGGAGGGTGCATGGGGCAGGAAAAATGGTAGAATGAGATGAACATCATTACCCTAGGTACATGTATGACTGCACATATGGTGCAACACTACATTGTGTACAACCAGAGAAATGAAAAGTTGTGCTGCAGTTGTGTACAATGAATCAAAATGCATTTTATGCATTTTTCTGTCATATATACCTAATTAAAATGAATTGATTAATTTAAAAAGGGAGTGCTGGGAATGTGGCTCAGTGGTTAAGTACCCCTGAGTTCAATCCCTGGTACAAAAACAAAAACAAACAAAAAAATTAGTTAAAATGAAGATTTTAGTTAATTTTGGGCTTCCAAAGAGTGGGAGTGGCTTCAGAACTAAAATGTTCACATTCTTTTATTAGGGCTCTGTCTCAATCCCTCCCTGAACTCTGCTTCTTCTCATTGACTTCTTTTTTCAGTTGGACTTGTGGATGGCATTTTCAATTTTCTATTCTCATCAAACTCACAAAGAAGAGTGTTCCTTCTCTCTGTATACAGTGGCAAGTTCCAGAGAACAATGTGATATTTCTAATATGTGACAACTCTCTGAGTTGTGATGTGTGTGATGGAGTCTGCTTTCAGATTTTAGGAAATATTGGAAATAGATTAAGCCCTCCCAAACTTTTTTTTTTTTTCAGTGTTGGGATCAAACCCAGGACCTTAAGAATGGTGGGCAAGTACTCTACTAATGACCTATGCCTTTGCCTCCTTTTAAAATTTTTAAATATTTATGTTCATTTATATATTTGCTTATTGAGGTGGGGATCAAACCCAGACCTCATGTATGCTAAGCAAGTGCTCTACCTCTGAGCTGCAAGATTCATAGTAATGAAGAATATTCGGATCTTGAAGCAAAGGAATTCTTTAGACTTATACTTCTTCTACACAATTTTTAAAAACCTAAACATATATTAGTTAGAGATTTTTGTGTTTATATAAAGATATCCTTCAATTCATTTTTATTTCTTCTTTGCTTGAGTACCCAAATATGAATCTTAAGAGATAAATCCTTTATGAATAAAAATTACCATTTTTAATCCCACTGATGCAAGCTAAAATATCTATTGCATACGATTTACTTGAAGTCTACAGAAAAGAATAAGACTATGATACGCAGAATATTCTCATTTACATTCCTATTTGTAACATTTTTTGTGTCAATGAGCATCTTTAAAACATTAAAATGAAACAAAAACAATGAAAATTCCTCAGTGATAATACTTGTCAAAACTTTTATCTCATAGATGAATTATTTGTTAAAGCATGCAATAAATGATTTAAAATTAATTATATTTGATATTTCATGCAGAAGTCATTTGAAAAAAATCATGCAAACTTAGAATAATGGAAAAAGCAAAGGCATTCTTTAAGATTCATCTTGAAATTCCAAACTATGAATTTCATTCTATTGTTTCAACTTCTACTTACTCCTATGTTAGATATTCACTAGAATTTTAATGAACATCATTTGGTCCATGTTATTAGATAGGTATTTCTCAATACTTATCTAAGCTCCATCCATCTGTTCTTTTACTGTAATATCTCATTCATCCACTCACTCTCCTTTTTTTTTTTTTAGTAATTACTTTGAAATGTAGTGATGGGTATATGACTCAGTTATAGAGCACTGTCCTTTGTATGTGACCCTGGGTTTGAAGCTGGTCTTGCAAAAAAAAAAAAAAAAAAAAAGAACCAGAATAGAGATAAAGCCAAGTGATTAATTTAATTTTATGTTTAATTATAATAATTCAATATTATATCCTTTTGACAAATATGAAGATAGCTGTGTCTAAACAGAGCTATATTTCGATTAAAATATCATATATAGTATCTTCAAATCAATGAAATTCTATAGTATTATTTTATAAATATTTTCACTTCTATGACAATTTTCACTTTTATAGATAACTATAATATGAATACCTAGTACCTCCAAATTATGCATACAGTGCTTCCTGTTCTTTGAGTGTAAAGCTAAGTTCATTTTCTGAAATCCTTTGATTAAGACCACAAACATAAAAGTAGGATAAATCTGTCAAAAAAGGACAATTTGCACAAAAGAGTTCAGATTTTTCAGCTGACAGCATTTTAGCACGCAGAGGGGAGTTGTCAAAATTTCACTACAGGCAGTTTCATTCTATACAATGATATATTTTAAAGTATCTTGAAAAGAATAAGGTGGTAAAATTGACTACCATCATCCTGGGAAAATATTCATATTCTTTTATAACTCTATGTACCTATTTGGTCTTATGCTTTGGTCATTCAAATCCCATTTCTGTAAGTTTCTGCAATATCTTTGCATGGAAATTTCTGTATACAAGTCATTGGGGGTATATATTGACTTCAATCAACTAACATGCTGGCAAATTCTGTGGAACTTGCTTCCTGGCATTTCGCAGACCACATTGATTTTGACCCAATTGTAAGTAAAATAAGCATCCCAAGTCACTTTGTTTTTTAAAACAACAGTTAATTTCACATACAAATCTTTATACACACACACACACACACACACACACACATATATATATATATATATATTGTTTTTTTTTCTTGTCAAAACCTCTTATTTTGACCCTATGACTATGTCATTATACATGTACATGTACAAAATTTTTTTCCACATTTTTTATTAATGCATTATACATTTTTATATCATGGTGGGCATCGTCACTTATTTATATATGCACACAATATAACAATATAATTTGTCCAATATAACTCCTCAGCACTCTCCTCTTCCTCCCCTCCTCGAATTCATTCCCTCGTCCCTTTCCTCTATTCTACTGATCTCCCTTTTAATTTTCATAGAATCACCACCACCACCACCACCATCTTTCTTTTCCTTTTCCTTCTGTAGCCCTTAATCTTTGGAATTTGGCTTATTTTGTTTAACACCATGTTTTCAAGTTCCATCTATTTTCCTGCAAATGACATAATTTTATTTCCTTTATGTTTTAATAAAATTCCATTGTGTAGATATACCACATTTTTTTATCCATTCATCCACAGATGGTTCCACAGTTTGGCTATGCTGAATTGTGCCACTATAGACATGAGTATACATGTACCATTATAGTATGATGACTTTAATTCTTCAGGATAAATACCAAGGAATGGTATACCTAGGTCCTATGTTGGTTCTATGCCTAGGCTTTTGAGGAAACTTCATACTGATTTTCAGCATGGCTGTACTAATGTACAACCCTACCAACAGTGTAAAAGTATACCTTTTTTCCCTGCATCTACTGCAGCATTTATAATCCTTCATCTTCTTGATGAATGCCATTCTGAGTGGTGCGAAATGAAATCTCAGTATATTTTTCATTTGCATTCCCCTAATTGTTAATGATGTTGAACATTTCTTCATATATTTATTGTTCATTTTTATTCCTTCTTTTGAGAAGTGTCTAATTCATTCGCACATTTATTTTCTGGGTTATTTTGTTTTTGCTTTTAGTGCTGACTTCTTTATATATTGTAGATATTAATCTTCTGTTATAAGAATATCTACCATAGATTTTTTCTAATTCTGTATGTTCTGTCTTCACATTCCTAATTATTTCCTTTGCTGTGCAGAAGCTTTTAATTTGATGGCATCTCATTTAACAATTCTTGTCTTTATTTCCTGGGCTTTAAGAGGTCCTTTTGAGAAAGTTGTTGCCTGTGCCTACATGCTAAAGTGTTGACTTTACATTTTTTTCTAAGAGTTGCATAGTTTCTGGTCTAATTCCTAGGACTTTCATCAATTCTGAGTTGATTTTTGTGCAGGGTGAAAGATAAGGGTCTAAGTCTCTTTCTTCCACATAAGGATAAATATTTTTCCCAGCACCATCTGAAAAGGGTGTCTTTTCTCTAATGTGTGTTTTGGCACAGTTAAGGATTGGATGACTTAGGTTTGTCTCTGTGCCTTCCATTCTACACCATTTGCCTATGTATCTGGGTTTTTTGGCTAGTACCATGCAGTTTTTGTTACTAAAACCCTACAGTATAATTTAAATTCAGGTATTGTGATGCCTTAAATATTGCTTGTTTTTGCTTAGAAATGCTTTGGCTATTCTGGGTCTTTTTTTCTTCCAAATTGATTTTAGGATTTTTTTTTCGAGTTCTGTGAAGAATGTCATTGGTATTTTGATGAATGCCATTGGTATTTTGAATCTATATATTACTTTTGGTAGTATGACCACTTTTCACAATATTAATTTTGACTATCCATGAACATAGGTGGTCTTTTCAACTTCTGAGGTCTTTAGTTTCTTTCTTCAATGTTCTATAGATTTCACTGTTGAGTTAAAAAAAATACACAAGGGAAGTATGAGAGTGAATATTACAAATAAATTTGACTTACAGATTGACAGTATTCACTTGTGTTCATTCCTCTTTCAGCATTTCCTGAGTAAACCAAGAGACTTTACTTCTCAGTTATGACAGTTATTTTTTGCTTTTTTATAGACAAGTAATAACAATGATAAACATTATTGAACACCTACTCTGAGTAACACATGTATTTATTGTGCCCTCTTTACCAAATGCATTTCCAAGTTAAAGTTCATAATTTTATTTCTCTGATTTATAAGTTCCTAAAGTTAAGAGTTCACCAATGTATCTCCAATATTTGGTATCAATCATACAGGAGCACTCATTAAATATTGTCCAGATGAATGATTGAGAAAGCATAGAGACTAATGATAACTCATTCATGGTTTTTTTCTTTGCCATTTTTTTGTGTTGAATTATTCTTCTGCTCAGTCTTTATAAGCTACAGGATAAAATATGATGAGATGACTTACAGATAATTTATTATTTGTGAGTGGCTTATTCTTGAACAGACCTATATCATCAAGAAGATAAAAATACTTCATTCTCACAGTCCTATGCATAATGTTATGTCATTCTTAAAACACTATGAAATATCTGAATATCATTTAGAAACAAAAACGTTACATTTCAGAAAATTTGAATTATCAGCTAATCATGCCTAGATTTAAATATCTCACTATACAAATTCTGAGTGTCAGAAGAACATAACAAACATTCAAGATTCCACAGCATGTAAATCAAGACCCTGAGGAAGGAGGGTCAGAAGATTAAGGCCAGCCTAAGCAAATTAGTTGGCCATAGTCTCAAAATAAAATTTAAAAATGGGCTTGGGGATGGCTAGTGGTAGAATACTTGCCTAGCATGGGAAAGGCCCTGAGATCAAATCCTGGTTGAAAGGAAGATTGATTAGAACTCAATCCAAAAATTTATTTCTGAATTGTGTTCTTCTAAAAATTAATTATTAAAGAAACTTTAGGTGCTGGGGTTGTGGCTTAGTGGCAGAGCACTTGCCTATCATGTATGAGGCATTGGGTTTGATTCTCAGTACCACATACAAATAAATAAATAAGGTCCACTAACAACAACAAAAATTAAATTAATTAAAATTTTAAATAATAAATAATATAATGTAATATATGCATAAATTCCAGGGGTTATAAAAGACTTCTTTGGAAAACCGTTATTCTTATTGCTTATTTTTCCTTTTTGTTTGTTTACTGAAATTTTCACTAATGGTAAGATGTCAAAATGCAAAAAAAAAACAGCATTGCCACAACCCAAAAGGAAATATTTATTAAAGGGACAGCAAGGGTAAAGAAACACACACTTACTTAATCTTACATGCTAGATGCTGGTACTCCTGTGTTCACTATTAATTCCAGTCTCCGAGTAAGTCTGCATAGATTATTTCAAAACAGGTACATTGACTCTAAATATTTCTTTCATAAAAAAACCTTTATTCACATATTGTAATATTTAAAAAATTGATTAGTCCATCAATTTTCTAAACTTTATATAAGTATTTGTTATCATAAAAAGAAAAAGAGGAATGTAGAGGAATGAGCATATAAACAAAAGTCATAAGACTAGTAACATAATTTTCTTCCTTTCACCAGAGGGTGAACTTAGGGTTTCTCATCACTTGCCTAGGCCTGTTTCCTTTCCTATAAATTAAAGTTGTTTGTCCAAATGAATTCTCAAGAGACTATTCCATCTCTTTCATTTTTTGCTTTGTCTAATTAAGCATCTCATTATATATCATTGTGTTTTATATTTATAATTTTGTTGCAGTCATCATTATTACATTGCCTTATAAAATGTTCCCTAGTTTTAATTAAAAGAGTGTCAAGTTAACTGGGCCACTGGTGACATTTTGGGTCATGATACATTCTTAATAATGTAATGCAGGGATCTGTATTATAGTGATTAAATAGTAGAAGTTCTACAATTAACATTTAAAGCAGGCTTGACACAATGCAGAATATCAGTTAGGTTCTAATATGGCAGCAATTGAAATAAGTGTGTGTGTGTGTGTGTGTGTGTGCGTGCGTGTGTTATGAGGGCATAAAATAACTCCAGAAAGATTTTAATGATACTAGTAAAAGAAATTGCTTGGTGGGAGGAGAAATATGATGTTGGTTAGATGTTTTCATTTTGTCCCAGTTGAATATGTCCCATGTACCTGTTATAGTTATTTAAATAATTTTAATAATAGGCTTTTTTAAGATTTGAAACAGTTATTAAGTTATATGTTAATTTTCTATTATTAAAAAAACAAATTATTCTTAGAGGCTTAAATAACATAAATTTATTATTATTATCTTACAATTCTCAAGACAAATGCTTGACAATGGTCTCATTAGGCTAAAAATCAAATTTTTCTATATATTCTGGGATGTATTGTATTTCCTTGTCTTTTTCAATTTCTAGAAGCAGCCACCGTTCCTTGGTTCTGGCTTCCTTTCTCCATCTTCAAAGCCAGCAGTGGCTTTCATGTCCCTGGCCTACTGTTCTGCCTCCCACTTCTACTCTAAAGGTCTCATGTGATTTCATAGCACAATCTCCTGCTCTTAATCTTACTCACATCTGCAAAATGCCTTCTGTTATATAATGTAATATATGCATAAATTCCAAGGGTTATAAAAGACTTCTTTGGAAAACCGTTATTCTGCCTAGCATAAGGTATAAGCAAAATATGTAAGGTAGCTTTAATTCTTAAATCAGAATTACTCTATTTTAAACAAAATGTGGGAGTGGCCTTTTGTATTTCTGTATTATTTGAAAAAAAGTGGAATCATTGACCCTGATCTTCATGCTCACAGCATAGTTCTGCTGATTTTCCTGTTACCTAAATTTTGGCATTTCTTTGTCACAGCTCCCTATACTAAACACTAGTGCCCACAATGCAAAAGGCCCAAATATTGACCTCTTCCATAGTAAAATATTTTTTTCTCACTCATCTGTATACAAATTATGAACTAAGTGACTTACTGATAAAAAAATAGAATTGTTGTGGGAGTGTGGGTTATGGATGGAGTCATTTTAAAGGTCCTTTTTCCAGTTTTTAAAAATCACAGTGGTTCTTCATTAGCAAACCCTAAAGTTTAAGCCCTCCTTCAAAAATTTTAAAAACAATGCCAAGAGATGGCTAATATACCTGTCCTCTTGTAAGTAGAATATGATGTTCTGCTCATTGTCTGAGAAAAAGTTACATTTAGAATTCCATGGGTTCTACAATTTAGTCTTTAAGTAATGTAAACCTTTAATTTTAGGCAGCCTGGAAATGAGAACTGAATTTTTTTTTAATGTTTCAAAAATTATAGCATATTTGCCTCTTCTGGGTATTTTATTTTTTATTTTCTTTGATGCTGAGAATTGATCCCAGGTAAATAATATGCCACTGAACTATATTCCCAGCCCCAAAAGTGAGTATTTGTATAAAATGTGAAGTAATGGGTTGTAAAGTAAGCACATGGTCCCTGGATTTGCAATCTGATATCCTTATACACTATTGTATAACTTTTGACAATGTTTTTTTTTTTTTTTTTTATTTTATTTATTTTTTTTTTTTTTAATTTTTTATTGTGGGTTGTTCAAAACATTACAAATTTCTTGAAATATCATATTCCACACTTTGATTCTAGTGGGTTATGAACTCCCACCTTCACCCCATACACAGATTGCAGAATCACATCAGTTACACATCCATTGATTTACAAATTGCCATACTAGTGTCTGTTGTGCTCCGCTGCCTTTCCCATCATCCACCCTCCCCCCTCCCCACCTCTCCCCTCCCCTCCCCTCCTCTCTCTCTACCCCCTCCACTGTCTAACCCTGAGGGTCTCCTTCCATTACCGTGCAATTTACCTTCTCTCTCCCTTTCCCTCCCACCTCTCATCCCTGTTAAATGTTAATCTTCTTCTCCTGTTCTTCGTCCCTACTCTGTTCTTAGTTACTTTCCTTATATCAAAGAAGACATTTGGCATTTGTTTTTTAGGGATTGGCTAGCTTCACTTAGCATAATCTGCTCTAATGCCATCCATTTCCCTGTAAATTCTATGATTTTGTCATTTTTTAATGCAGAGTAATACTCCATTGTGTATAAATGCCACATTTTTTTTATCCATTCGTCTATTGAAGGGCATCTAGGTTGGTTCCACAGTCTTGCTATTGTGAACTGTGCTGCTATGAACATCGATGTAGCAGTGTCCCTGTAGCATGCTCTTTTTAGGTCTTTAGGGAATAGACCAAGAAGGGGAATAGCTGGGTCAAATGGTGGCTCCATTCCCAGCTTTCCAAGAAATCTCCATACTGCTTTCCAAATTGGCTGCACCAATCTGCAGTCCCACCAGCAATGTACAAGTGTACCCTTTTCCCCACATCCTCGCCAGCACTTGTTGTTGTTTGACTTCCTAATGGCTGCCAATCTTACTGGAGTGAGATGGTATCTTAGGGTGGTTTTGATTTGCATTTCTCTGACAGCTAGAGATGTTGAGCATTTTTTCATGTACTTGTTGATTGACTGTATGTCCTCCTCTGTGAAGTGTCTGTTCAGGTCCTTGGCCCATTTGTTGATTGGGTTGTTTGTTCTCTTATTGTCTAATTTTTTGAGTTCTTTGTATACTCTGGATATTAGGGCTCTATCTGAAGTGTGAGGAGTAAAGATTTGTTCCCAGGGTGTAGGCTCCCTATTTACCTCTCTTATTGTTTCTTTTGCTGAGAAAAATTTTAATATTTATTTTTTAGTATTTGGCGGACACAACATCTTTGTTTGTATGTGGTGCTGAGGATCGAACCCGGGCCGCACGCATGCCAGGCGAGCGCGCTACCGCTTGAGCCACATCCCCAGCCCTTGACAATGTTTTTAACCTTAAGGAGCTTTAGTTGTTTTGTTTTGTTTTGTTGTTAATGGGAAATAATATTTATTTTACATAGTGCTTCTTAGTATTAGGCTTTTAGAAAAATGATCATTTTCATTAAATGACCCACAATTTTGTAATGTGTTCGTTCCTGTTTATAAGAACTACAAAGTGAAAACTAGAGATTCAGGGAAGTATTCTAATTTCTTTGCCGGTCTGCAATTCTATTTCCAGTTTTTTCTTGTAATATTTGCTACAATTGATTTTTAAGACTTCATGGAATATTTTTTAAATGGTGCTACTAAAATTCAACATTCATCATTTAACCACTTAGTCCATTTTTCATGCTCGTGAAAGAAAGAAAAGTGTTTGTGTGGTTTTATAAAATAGAGTCTCCTCTATATCTTTGAGCACCTGAAACTCATCATAAATTTAAAAAAATATATTCCTTAATCCACTGCAATTTCAACATGAGGACCAATGTGATGTTTGGCAAACTGGGCAACTTCTGTGTCTTTCAGATTTGTTGACTTTTTCCCTCAACAATTACTTAATTGAATTTCACATTGGATTTATTTTTCATAATGTATCTTCTTAATTTTTAGATATAGTAAGGATAGTGTGGTCATTCTTAAACCTTTATATTATGTGATAGATACATACTTGAATAATTTTAGATGACATTAATGATGTTTATTTGGTTCAAAAATTTGGTTCAAAATATTCTGGCATGGGGGCATGGGAGGAAAGAAATGAAACCATATAGGCCCTTAATTAACCATTGCTGAAACTGGATAAGAGGAACACATTCTTAATTTGGTCCTTTTTAGTACATGACTGAAATTGTTTGCAATTCTGTAATCATCTCCTTTCTAAGCTCCATTCACCCCTAACGTTCCTTCTGCCTCACCGCACCCTGCCATGGTTTCCACTATTCCCCCACTTGCCCTTCCTGCAGACCTCCGCTTTGCCCTCATTCCCTCACATCATTTAGGTGCCCGCCTTGTGCTCTTCTCCCCCACCTCTAATAAGGTACGTATATTGTACTATGCTATGATTACTTAGTCCTGCATCTAGACCCAAGTCTGTCAGTGGATGGATGATGTTTATCTTGTTCTCATGGAATCCTTAATACTGGCCGCAGAGTAGGACTGTGCAGTGGAGAAATATTTGCTGAATGATATGCACACATACACACACTTATCACAAGTTATCATTTGTTTTCTGTGTGGAAAGAGATACAGAGATACCCAGCAAGGAGAAGTCCATCAGTGCCCTTTGCCCCTCCATCAATGACTTATTTCCTGGATAAGTCAAGCATGTAGTTGTTTCTGTGGTACCTTGTCTTTTTCTAGATTCACTAAAAATATGTGATTAATATGATGAAGTGGATAGGAAAAAAAACCAGTTGGCAACTTTACAAGTCTTTTCTTTGATGATTACTTTTGATTTGTGATTACATTGTCACCTGAAAAGCTGACTTTATAAATGCCAGATGGTTATAGTTAGAGTGGGATTTGATGACAAAAAAAACCCAAGCAGTTATAGTGCTAGGCATGCTTGATTTTCCACAAGCCCAAACAACACATTGACCTCTGGTATTTTGTTTTATCAGCAGCAGAGATGATCTTCAACAATAAAGTAAACTTTTTTTTCAGGAGGCTTAGCTACTTTCAGAAAAATTCCATATGCCATTCTTAAATACAGCTTAGTATCAATTCCTTTATTCCCACCTGGTATCATTATTGTAGTAGAACACAGAGACATAATGTACTATCATCCTAAAGTTTGTAAAAGCAAAATGATAACATTACTAAAAACCCCAGGAGCAAAAATGTGGCATTTCCTTTATTGTCTTTAAAGGGGGAAAGTGTCATATCTCTACAGCAAAATAATCAAGATGAGCAGTTGGAAAATTTAAAGCAAACAAACAACAACAACCAAAAAAAGAGGCATGATTGTATCTGGAGGGCTGTAAACCATTAAACTTGTTTATAACACTATATTGAAATGAAGAAAAATTTAGTTGAAAATGGTGTAACTGAAGAAGCCAATGGAGATTTTATGATACTAAATGTGTTTTTATTTTAATAAGGAAGTTATGTTCATTTTCCCAATTGTATATAATTGTATTTTATCGTATCTTTTTAACCAATGGTCAGTGGTTGATGTTATTAATATTATGATGGATAGGAATAGAATTTGAAATAAATTAAATGGGTTAGGAAAAAGTATATAAAACCAGTATATTTAACCCTTTGACTTCATTATTAAGTTTAGATTTGAGGGCTGGGGGTGTTATTCAATAGTAGAACACGAGGCCAATATTATGGTTTGGATCTGAAACATCCCCCAAAGGCCCGTATACTAAAGGCCTGGTCACTACTCTGTAGGGATATTGAGAGGCAGTGGAACACATAGGAGGTAGGACTTAACGGAAGGCATTTATATCATTTGGGACATGCGCTTGAGGGGAGTCTTTGGATGCTGGCCCCTCTCTCTCTCCCTCACTTCCTGACTGTCCCTTGCTCCTAGTTATAATGTACTGCCTTGCCATAAGCCAAAAGCAAGAGGGCCACGTGACCGTGGACTGAAACCTCTGAAACTGTGAGCAAAAATAAACCTTTCCTCCTTATAAATTGATTTTTCACAGGTATCCATCCCAGGGACAAAAAGCTGAATAAACCCACCTACCATATATAAGGTCCTGGGTTTGATCCCAAGCAGCACAAAGTAAATAGAAAACTAAAACTAGGTGATTACAATAAAATTAGATTTGAGCCCTTATCTTTCTTTTTATCTTTTTAGAGTTTCTTATCAAAGTCAGATACTGTCTCTTGTCATCTGGTGAACTCTCCAAGTACTGTTCATGGAAATTAAACTAGGCCTTTCCTGAGCACACTGTGAAAAAATGGCAACCTGACCATTCCACTCCAGGTCCCCTCTAATTCATTCTAAGTTCTTTCCATTGCCCTTAGTATCTCAAACACATAATGTAGTTGTTGTAATTATGTGTATTGCTCTTTTTCTGTCTCCCTCTACATAAGGATATGGATTATCACTTTTATTTTGGTTTGTGGTGAGTGCAAACCACTGATAAAGGCACCTGTGGCAGATTAAGTAATTAATGGAAGAATGAATCTGTAATTTAAATAGATAAAAATTACTGAGTGCTATGCACCAAACACTGTTCTAATTACTACATATGTACATATGCGCGTGCCAACACTATGAAGTAAGTGCTTTCATAATTCCATGATACAAATGAGGAAATTGCGGCACATAGAAGTTGAGGAACTTGATACTTACTTTGCTGGGTTAAATGGCTAATGGCAGGATCTGCATAGCAGCACAGGAAGCCCTGCTTCCAGCTCATGATCTTACCTGCAGGTTAAATTGCCTTTACTTTGTAGACATGGCCTTATAAAGAAAACAAATACTTATTTTCCCAAATAAATAGCTCCCAACATTTTTATTGTCTCAACACACCTGAAAGATCACAGCTTATATACCTAGAAAATAATGTCTTTTCCTGGGAGGCTTCAGAGGGAGGCGGCTGCAGGCTGGCTATAAAGCATCCTCTTTCTCTCTGTCTCTGACATCACTCTTAACAACCACCACCTTGACTTGACTTTCAAAAAAAGTCTTCAGCTTCTCAAAATGTCAGCCTCCTCATTTTAAAATGTGGGTTTCGGACTACAAGCTATCAAATGTCTTTCTCCTTCCAAATTCTGTGGTTCTATAAATGTATTTCTGTGCTCAGATGTGCAGGTGTAGTATTGACAGTAGAAAGAGAGAAAAGCCTTTTCCTCTACTGAATGCTGGTCAAATCCTTTCTATATTTGAACTTTAGTAGAAATTGCACAGGGTTCTTCAATGAAATAGAAATTAAATGAAAGTTGAAAAAGAGATTGAAGATAGAAGAATAATGGCTTTTTTGGAATCCATAATAGCCTTTGGATTTTGCTGCTAGGCTCTGTTGACCAGACCCTTGCAATTTCTACCTCTTTGGCATACCTGGCACTGAATAGTTCACATTTTCATTTCAGAACACGAGTGGGTCTTTTTTTTTTCCTTCTATTTGCTAGATTATTCTCTGCTTTTACCCTCTCACTATAGTTGAACTATACAACCCCAGGCCACATTATCTGTTTTATTTTTCTATAGTTGGGGAGATTGTTTCTTTCCCAGATATCAGTCACCTTAATATTACTTATTTCAAAATCTGATCAACCAAGACTTTAGTATTATACCATCTTAGGTCAAAAAGAAAGAATCTGAAAAGCATCTCCATAATAATCAATACTTTACCCATTGATGTGAAAAGTAAAATGGTATAGCTTCTTTTGAGATCAACCTGATAGATCCTCAAAAGTATACACATGTAGCCAGGGTCAATAGGTACTGCATGACTGTAATCCCAGTGACTCAGGAGGCTGAGGAGGAGGATCGAAAGTTCAAAGCCAGCCTCAGTAAATTAGCAAGGCCTAAGAAACTTAGTGAGACCATGTCTCAAAATAAAAAAATAAAAAAAGGGCTGTGGATGTGACTCAGTAATTAAGTGCCCCCGGTTCAAAACCCAGTATCAAAAAAAAAGTATACACATGCAATTACTATATGATACAGTAATTCCATTTTGGGGTATATATCCAAGAGAAATGCATACTAAAACGTGAACATGAAAGGTCTTAGTATTGTTGCTATATTAGCCCAAAAGTGAAAATTATGCCAAATGCCCATCAGTTGTTAACTGGATGAATAAAACATGAGCTGTTTATATAATGGAATATCATTTAGCAACAAAAAGAAAGATTTATCCTTCAAAAATGGATAAGTTTTGAACAAAGACATCGATTAAAAAGTCCTGATTATAAAAGATGACACATTATATAATTTCATATGAAATGTTCAGAATAGGCAAATCTATACAGACAGGAAGTAGATGAGCAGTTGCCTAGAACATTGATAGAGTGAAAAGAAACAGGGAGTGATAGCTAATGGACTTGGGATTTCTTTTTGTAGTGATAAATATACTCTAAAATTAATAGTGCTGTTTTATTTCACAACTATGAATATACTAAAAATCACTGAATTGTATACATAATGACTGAATTTTAAGGTATATAAATTATATATTAATGTAGATACATGTATATGTATGTGTAAAAATATACATATATATGTATATTCATGCAAATGTGTCCTTTGTCCTAGAGTAAATATGAATAATGTCTAACTCAGAAGTTAACTGCTATTTTTTTTTCCCTATTGCCACTGGTTTTGTGTTTTCTAGAGAAACCTCTTCCCCACTCTCTTAGCGTAAATATTTGGAGGTTTGAGAATTAAACCAAAAAAAGACAGATTAACAGGATAAAAGGCATGCAATTTTTATCAACATTTATACACATGGAAGTTCACAGAAAGAAGTGAAATTCAAATAAGTGGTTACGTTCAACAATTTATATGTTTTTTAACAAAGCAAAGAGAATTTGGGCCTTGAGGAACAATAAATCTTAAGGAATTGACTAGAAAATAGATGGAACTAATGGAAGATAAGGATGATTTTTGTGGGCTGTGTTTATATAAAATCATCTTGCTTCTGGCTCCCATCTTCAATGTGGGTCATTCTTCTTTTCAGGTACTAGGGTGTCTGGAGAGGGACACTTCCTCAAAGGGAAATTCATACCTTGATTTTAGACAGCTGAGCAGAGGGCAGAAAACTCTTCTGAAAAATGTTCATTCTCAGTTGCCTTCAGCTCAATGTAATCCTTATCCCAAAGTGGCACATAATAGGGTAGAATATTCTGGTCCCCTTCATCTTCTAGGTTCCTCAACTATAAGAATGAAGCTTTTATTTCTTTTCTTTTCCTTTTTAATTATTTTATGAAACTTGTCATTAATCATGTTTGTTTTTTTATGTACTTCATAGGAACTAAAATTAAAATGGCAGCTGAATCAGCAGCACCAGGAAGCTCAGTCTTCTAAATTGCATAACCATTGTAGTTAACCTTTAAAATTGAAATTCTGCAGCACAAAAGATTTAAATGCTAAAAGATTCATAAGATGAATCTTAATTTGGAAGTATATTTTGTGCAAGAAACAAATATGATAGAAAATGATTAAAATAATATTTTCAGTGCATTCTCACCTAGCTTCATAGAGCTAGGAAGGTCAGAGTGAATAACTAATAATTTTAGCAAAAACTACCAAGAATTTTTAATGAATGGACCCACCCACTATGAACCAAAGAAATGACAAACTCCAGGACTTCCCACAAAATATTTTTTTCATGAAAGTTATCAAGAAAGTTTTAAAATTTTATTCATAAAGAGGGAGATTCAAATACTTAAAATTAATAAAAATATTTCTATATTCTACATATAGAAAGCTTCAAAACTAATTTCTGTTTGCTAAAAATAATTTAAACAGAAATATGCTTTTTTAAAATATCAAGGTCACAAATTTTTAATGTTATTTTCCAAATTAATTTATAAAGTTAATGTAAGATTTGTATTGTTTTTGTGGTGGTGGGGATTGAACTCATGGTCTCATACATACCACAGAAGTGTTCTACCACTGAGCTATATTCCCAGCCTTAAAATCAATGTAATTCTAATCAAAATCTCAATATGATTTATTGTTTTTAAAAATCAGGAAAAAGGGAATAAATTCTAGAGAAAACTGGACGGAAAAATGTACTTTTAATATTTGAACAGTAAAAGCAATAACAGATGTAGTATATCACATGTTTGAATATATAAAGCTACGAAGACAAATACTGGGCAAGCTACTATGACAACAGGGTCAGGAGGAGAAAATGATGAACAAGAGTAAATATGTCGTCTATGTGAGAGTATTCTAGTGAAATATTTTAAAACAGTATGTTTGTCATTCTTTTTACGTCCTGAAGTTCCTTTTGAACTGATTGCTATTTTTTTTTTTTAACATTTCATTGCTGTGGATTGAACCCAAGGCCTCATTCATGCTAGGCAATCATTCTGTCACTGAGCTGCATCCCTAGTCCTGATCACATTTTCTGTTTAAATTATTCACCATTACATCCCTAGTCCTGATCATATTTTAGTTGAAATTATTCACCATCACATCTAAGATAAATGCTTATGGAATTTATTTATGATTTTGTCATAATTACTAGTTTGTTTACAGTAATTCTTAAGGAGTCAAATGGAGCTTGCAGAGGGAATGGAGTCTTCTCATTATACACAGCCCTCTCCCCATGTTCTGATGTGTACCTTCTGATGAAGAGCGACTACTTCTCTAGGAAGCATTTCCTTAGTTAGACACAGATTAGAATAGGCTCTATTAATAATTAAGTATTTTGTGGATAAAAAATTGAGTGCCCCTGACAAAGTAAAATGAAAATCTTTAATAGCTTTTATTCTGTGGATCAGAACTCTCTTATCAACAAATTTAAAACTATTGCTGCCTTTCTGGCCTTCCTCTAAGCCTTAAGTCTGTGTCCATTCCAACCACTTTGGCTTTCCTTGACACACAACATCTTGCGGTCAGCTAGATTTCTCCTTGAAAAGAGAATAAAGATTTTAGAAAACCGGCTTCAGGTCTTGACTATCCATAACCTCATTCCCTTGCCTGTTTGCTATCCCTCTCACCCATCTGGGAAATATACGCATCTGTGTGATTGTGTGCTACCTACAGTGTCTGTGTTGAGCACCCTTGAAGCTCTTTGCTCATCTCCAGAAGAGAAGCAAATGTGGCATTTAACTGAACTGCTTACTTCAGCCTGAGTAAGGGAGATAGTTCCAAAAGCTCTTACTTGACAGAGTTTCATCACTAAATTCTGTAATATGATTTTCCCAAGGTTTAGTATAATGATATTTTCTTTGAGAAATGTATTATGATATAAATTAAAACACCAGATTTGTAGTCAAAACATTGTGGACTTGCTTTTTATTGGTTGCGTGTTCCTGAGCAAGACACTTAATCTTCTCTGCTTTTTTTTAAATTTAAAATTATGTATATATTAGCATAGTATATGATCCTCATAGTAATAGTGGTTAAATAAAAGAGATGTTTTGTAATTATTGTCATATTTTGAAGGCTCTATTCCTGTAGACATGAAATTAATATTTTTTTATATGTGAGGCTGTTTCAAGCCAATATAAAGTGAAAGATATATATTATTTCTGTTTACAGGAACCACAGAGTTTCAAATCAATTCATATGTAATGATTCAGGACCTTAAAAATAGCAATGTCTTTGCAGCCAAGTGTGTAGTCTAGCTAAACAGGTGGTTTTATAATAAAGATAATCTGAAGTTTTTAATAAGCAGTATTAAACATAGACTGCTAACAGTGCACAATTGGTAACTTGTTCCTTTTATAATAGTGCTTTAGTATTCCACTGAAACATGGCTAGTGGATGTGCAATATTCTTAGTTACCATTATGAGGGACTGTGTATATTACAGCTTCTCTACTGTCTCTGCTGTTAGCTGGGAAAATGCTGGGAGCAACAGCAGCTACTATCAACAGGGAGCCATATTAATTATTTGAAATGTGCCTCATAAGAGGAATCAGCAGAGTTTATTACAAGTCGAATATTACTTGAAACGGGAAGGTTACTCTAACTGTTATCATAATCTATGTGTCATTAACTTTCCTTGTTTAGGAAAAGAGATTAACAACCCTGTAAATTGCTATAGTAAATGTGAGAAATATAACTGCATATTCCCATGTAGAAAGGAAGTGGTGGATTCTTCACTTCTACCCAAACCGTTTTTTACATAAAGCAGCTTTAGAAAATGAACTGACTATGTAATTATGCTTCCTTGCCTCAAAATCCTATGGTTTGCTGCATCATCAATATAAACTATAGTTACTTTGAGTATTAGAAAAAAAAAAATGTATTTAAGCTAGCTTTTTTTTTTTTCCTAAGAAAGGGCCTCACTGTGTTGTCCAGAGTGGTCTTGAAAATGCTAACAGTTTTTTAAATCACCATTTTGAATTCCAAATCAACTAGCACTTAAACTCATAAGACAAAAAGCATATTACACTTAAGTATGTGAGCAGATAGAATGCTTTATTAGAAATAGAGAATAAATCCAGCTATTTGCTTTTTAAATTATGACTCCTTCTTGTTTTTCCATCAAATACAATAAGCAGGTAGGAATGTTTTATCTATTCAAATAATGGAAGAAAATCCTCAAGGTAAAATATAAGTTAATCATTGCTGTCAAGTGGTCTAAATAAATGTTACTCAAAGTGTCATCTGTATGTTGAGTGCCAGTTTGCAAATTGTTTATTACTTCTCTGCAATGAAATGAGTACAAATATTGAAAGCAGGTTGACAGAGCACTTAATATCTGTTTAATCTAGCAATAAAAAAATGGGAACTTGAATTTTTTATGTCTTTGAAGTTTTTCCATTTCATTTTTCTTATAACTCGTTTTTAAAGTATCACTGCATAATACATTTATAATTTAAATAAAAGGAGAGGAAGACTTGTTGAAGCAACAATTTATTTGGGTGATGTTTTGATGATTTATTCTATATTTATGTTTGGGAAGATTTTTCTAAACTCTGAAGTGAATATTAATTCAATGTAGAGCTAGAAAATATGACATCATAAGAACAAAAGGCGTATAAAGACAGAGCTTCTATGTCTTAACATTTCCTTTTGTGTCCACAGGACAAGCACATCATGGACAGGTTTCCTATATCTCTCCACCAATTCACCTTGACTCTGAGCTGGAAAGACCCCCTATTAGAGGTGAGTTCTTCCCTATTTAAAAAAAAAGAAACAATAGTTTCATCAACGATCAACATTCTTTGATGAGGTTCAGTAATTAAAGACAGTTAGTTATAAATATGTATTTTGTACTGCAGTGATTGTTTTAAAAAGCAGGGATTAAAAAAATAAAGTGTGTGAGTAGTCTGGGAACAGAGAGTCTTTCTTATATTTGAAAGTGTGAGCTATTGTTCTGGGGAATACTTGTAAGCCAAAATATAACCAGAATACAGCAGCTTCATAAAACAGGGATCCATAGTTATTCAACTAATGGTGGACAAGTTGAGATCACTAGATAACATTACTTTTCTTTTTTTCCATTATCCTATCTTTCACATTATAATATCTTGATCAAAAGCATAATGACACATTTACTTTTAGAAATTGTCATTTTATTGTGATTCCATTTAAAAGTTATTTTATTGTTACTAAAATCACTTAGTTTTAAAATTAAATTATGTATTTTCAAATTCGTGCCACTTGATGTTTTAGTTAAAGCTTTGTTGAATAGTCATACAAAATGAAAATCCAAAGGTTAGAATTAAATGATTCAAAATACAAGTAGAGACGCCTGGCATGGTGGTGCATGCCTGTAATCCCAGCAACCTGGAATGGTGAAAGGAGGGCCACAAATTCAAAGCCAGCTTCAGCAATTTAACAATGCCATGTCTCAAAATAAAAAAATAAAAAGGTCTGGAGATGTGGCTCATTGGTTAAGTGCCCCTGGCTTCAATCCCCAGTACTAAAGAAAAACACAATTTGAAAATTATTTTTTGTGCTTTTAAAAAAGCACTTATCCGGCTGGGCACAGCATCACATGCTTGTAATCCCATAGGCTCGGGAGGCTGAGGATGAGGGTCACAAATTCAAAACTAGCCTCAGCAACTTAATAAGCCCTATTCACTTAGTGAAACTGTCTCAAAATAAAAAGTAAAAGTGGGCTGGAGATGTGACTCAGTGGTTAAGTGTCCTGGGTTCAATCCCTGATAAAGAAAGAAAGAAAGAAAAGAAAGAATGAAGCACTTATCTATGGTTTTCAGAATGTTTCATAAAAAATGTTTCATAAAAAGAGATCAAAGCAGATTTTGTTTGTTTGTTTTCTGCAGTACTGGTATGGAACCCAAGGACACTCTACCTCTGAGCTATGCTCCCAGCCCTATTATTTTTTTGAGACAGGGTCTTACTAAACTGCCCAAGCTGGTCTCCTTCTCGAAAATTCTCCTGCTCTGCCTTCAAAACAGCTGGGATTACAGGTGTGTGCCACTGTGCCTGGCTCAAAAAAACTAATGATTTTTAAACATGTCCTCAAATTTTATAAATACCAGTTATCCCAAGGTCACTTTTTGGTTTTAGCTAATGCAGCACTTTTTTTTTTTTTTAAATATCACTTACCTGATTAAAAAAAAATTAGATCTGATTATTTTTTAGCATGTTTTATGTCCAGGCTTTTTACCTCTTGTCTAATAAATTTCTGCCAGCTTGTCAAGGCACTACTGTATTATCAGTTCCTCAGAAGGGAGGAGCTCTGTGCCTCTGTCTCTAAATGCCCCTGTGCTTCCCTCCATTATAACTAAGGCATTGTATTTGATAGAGCAGCATGCATGTTTCCTCTCTTATCTGTATGCTCCTGGAGGGCAGAGGGTACCATAATTATTATTTCTGTCCAGCCATTGGTCTATGCTTGACACATATTGGCAACTCATCCAGTGATTTCTGTCCAAATGACTAACAGTCTAGATTTTGAAAAATGTATTTATGTTTTTTAAGAGAAAAAGGAGGCAGGGATGAAAAAGGAATCCCACAGAAAGGAAACAGAATGAACCAAAACATGGATATATGAAATTGTGTGGTATTTCTAAGGTAGTATGCTGGAGCAATTCTACAGAGAAAAAAAATGGAATAATGTAATTAAGACTATGAAAGTTTCTGTATTCTTTACTAAGGAGTTTGGGAAAAAAGAACCATGAAGTACTTTTGGGTGTTTCCCCCCAAGTCAATGATGTGTTACATCATAACATTTCAGTTCTTCATATAAAGAAAACATCTCTGATGTTCCTATGAATAGTGATCTGATAAGCGAAGAAATTAGCAGAGGAAGCTTATCCAGCAGTTCAGACAGACGATAATGGGGCAACTAGGAATGTGTTTCTGACCATGAAGTAATTATTGGTAAACATGGAATTGTGTTTTTGAGTTTGGCACAGTGGTGCAGCCTTTTAGTCTCAGCTACTCAGGAGGCTGAAGCAGGAGGATTGCAAGTTCAAGGAGAAACTTTGCAAATGAGGCAAGATTGTGTCTCAAAAATAAAAAGGTCTGGGGATGTAGCTCAGTGATAGAGTACCCCTGAGTTCAGTTCCCAGTACCACAAAATAAAGCAACAACAACAACTCTATTTTGAAAATGAATGATGTGTGTGTATATATATGCAGAGTAACACAACATTACCTTCTTTCTTTTCATGTTCTATAATCCATGAATCATTTGGGGTTTATTCTGTATGTCACCATCCCACCTTTTCTCATTTTCACTGTAATTTTTTATGGAAATGTATTATATGCTAGTGCTGCATTTATTTATCATAATGTGTTTCTTTTTGACATTGAGCATTTGAATTATGTCCAGTAATGTCTTACTAACCATAAGGAAAATGTAGTAGCAACTTACACAATACCCTTAAATAAAATGTATTCTCTACAGTTGCAAAGTAGCTGTTGTATATAAATTCAGTGGCACTTACCCACTAATGAGTAAATTTGAGAGATTCTGTTCTTTAAATCTAATGTGATCATACATGGTATTTGGTCACATAATTTATGCTTGTGATAACTTTATGTGCATTCTTCAATTTACAGATTTTATTACTGAATAGAGGTGTAAATTCCAATAGTTTACTAGTGCATTAATGTCACAATACATTACAAGGTAATTAACCAGAGCTGCCACTATAAATAGAAAAATAGTCACAGCCTTCACTATAAACTACTTAATAAAAATAAGGTCCTGAATCAGCATTCACCATTATAGTAATTTTTCTTGACATATGTCCCATTAATCAGGACTTTAAAAAAAAAATAGCTTCATCTGGAAGTAGTGTTATTTTTTAGCCATTCATTATTAAAACAAGTTTGTTACACTTTTGTACTTATTTTAATGGGAATGGTTATATATTTCACTATGAAAATAAATTCTACATGTCTTTGAGACACATTTCCCACTTTATACAAGTGGAAATGAAGGAAACACTATTTTGGCTATTTTGTGGCAAATTGGTAAATAATTGCATTGTAATTCTTAGCAGGGCTCATTAAGTGTTGGAGTTCTCCAAGTCATGTGTCCCTCCAATTTTTCTTTCTTGCAGCCTTTATTTTGCCTCCTAACTATTCATATGCAAAATATCCTTCTCTAGAATTCTGTCTATATTACAGGCAGAACCACTCAAGAAAAGTGATTGCGTGGGACTTGGTGTAGAAGCTGAATCAGAGTCCTGAGCAGAGGCATACATTTTTGGGGATACAGACATAACCCATCAGACTCCCTTCGGTTGAATGTACCGTTTTTGCTTTTTCATTTGCTTGTGTCATTGTTTTCCTATACAACTTGGGGATGGCCTTGGCTGTCAATCATGGAACCCAACCTAGGAGTTCTTCAAATAGCTAGCAAGTAAAGTTGGATAAATTCATGTGAATTACAAAAAAAGATTAACTTCTAAAATGTCCTCCATTTATATTACTAAAGATGATATTTTGAATGTTTCGCTATATTGCATTTATTTTGTATAGTCTTTCTTTAGGTAGCATCTCAATAAGAAGTCTAATATTGAAATGTACTAGTTTGTACACTTGCTAATTTTGACAGTTACAATCTATACTCTGAGAAAAGAGCTCAAATATTGGCTCACATTTGAGAAAATTGCATCTATTTTTTTCCAGTTTTTTCTATAATAGACTGAGTAATATAAACATGGTTCAATTGGCACATAATCAGTGAACTAGAATAATGCCAAGCATTAAGTTTCATGTGCGAATTGAATTACATTCAGCAAATCCACACACTGAAAATATTTTTTAAAGTTCGAAATAAGCAGATGGTCCTGCCTGGTGCATCTACATTAAAAATAGACTGTAGCCAAGATTTAGCATCACAAATTAGAGATGTTAACACACAGTATCATCTAGTGAAATGTAAAAACATTTCAAATTGATTAAAGTAAAATAGGAATGTGACATCTGGCATTGTTATTCCAGAGTTTCTAGGCCCATTCTCTAATACTCTACAATGGGTGCTTTTCTAACTAATCTGGTTAGTATACACTATCTGGCAGAACATAAATTTCCTAGCTTTACCTATGCTTATCCCAAGAAAATGAAAATGAAGCTATCATATAAAGAATGCTCTGGTCATGGTACTTCAACACGCTTATCCTACACTTGTGAATGCCTAACAATTATTTTTTGATAGGAGGGTATCATGTAAAGTATGCTGTGCACATCTCTGAGATACAGAGAGTACAGCTTGCTATTTTAATGACAAACACAGCTTCATTTATTGTGTACCTTTTATCTAACCCTGTAAAAAACAAAATTTACTGCATATTGTCTCATGTAGTCCCAGAAGGATCTTATTTATTTAAACTTAATGATCAATCATGATCATATTTCTAGCATCAATCATAGTATCATAATACTATATAAACACTGATTGAATTTGGGTTGATTTAATTGAAATTACATTCTAAACATAATATTAAAATATACTCATCATTCAATATTGTCAGGCCTAACTTTGAAGGTTTTGTAAACCTATAACATACTTTCCAAATGTAAGTTGTTTTAAAATTAACATTAAGAATTTGAAACAAGTTATAGCACTCTTGTTGGCCCCTTGTGGAATATAATTTATATGCTGAGAATAATTATCCCAGAATGTAAAATGATCTGGTAGTTTTTCACTTTAGGATCAGATGACTTGTCCTTGTCAACTCTAAATGAGCCCCAGTAAGAAGAGGAGAAGAACTGGTTCAAAACCTCTTTCCACATTGGTTGATGCAATGGTATTTCTAGAACTCAGAGGACATTAAATAAAGGCTTGATACTGTCATGTGAACATCTCTTTCAGGTTCCATATGCCTCATGTTACCTCCAGGAATAATGGTCCTTGACTTAAATATGATTTTTCCCTGATGGAGTTATTGCTTATGGAAAGGGGAAGTCACCAGGATTAAGATGTCACTAGGTATCTATGATCTGATGCAGATTTCTGAGCTTAGCCTTGCCCCACATGGTACCCTTTGACTCCCTGTGCCTTTTCTCCTAGGTTTACTCTCTAGCTCAGCTCTTCTAAGACTGCTAGTAAGATTCCAGGACTTCTTTTCTTACTTTGCTTTTAGTTTCATTCAGAAAAGGAAGAGTATTGTTGCTTAATCTTGTTCTGAGATAAAATATTTAGCATTTTCTAAATATCATGAGTTTTTACAGAGAAGTATTGCTAATCAATAGAAATAATAACATTTATTATATAAATTAACTTTTTTTTTCTTTTATCATGGTACTGGGTTCAAATCCAGGGCTTCATGCATGCTTAGATGTGCATTTGCTGTACCTCTGAGCTACATTCCTAGCCTCTATATAGACTAGGTGTAAATAGTATGTTCATAATAAAACTAGTTCAGTTATCCTTTCACTTACACTTCCCAAAGACAGCCAGTCATATTATTCTCTAGGCTTTTTACAGACACCACCTTCTTGAATGACCTGTTGTGAATACTGGTCAATTGTTCCCAGCTCTAGTCCAAGAATTTCACATGGATTATTGTTTCGTTGATTTCCCAAATCCCAAGAAGCAGGTCATGTTATGATTATTATCATTATTATTTGTGTGACTGAGAAAGTAGAGAGGTTCTTTAAATTCATAAGGGTAAGAAACATCGGACCAGGATTCAAACCTAGGCACCTGTAAGAATCTGTTATACAGTGTGTCATCTTTCCAAAGGAACTGCAACTTCACTGTCAGTATTATACACTGAAACAAGTAGTTCTTAATGAGATATATTACTAGCAGAGTTTGAGGAAGTCTCCAGTGTAGTTTTGTTTTGTTTTGTTTTGTTTTATTGTTTGTTTTCTGAGAAATATCTTTCATGATCTCCATTATTCCTTAAGATATTATACATGTATCTTAACACTCATGTATTATTTACTACCCACAACAACTAACTTTTGTGTGCCTATTGTCTTCACCTACACAACAGAGTATCTTTTTTCTACTGCTACCCTGTTAACCTTTTACTGTTTTCATAAAAAGTTGTATTATTTCTCTCAAAATTGTATAAAATCATACTGCAAAAACAAGGTCAGTCATTGATTATGTAAATTGTATGAGATAATACTAAATATTATTATCTTTTATTTGTGATAAAATATCCTGTTTCAAAATATTTAAAGTTCTCTCCCCACAATGGCTAATGTTTATGTAATCACCCTAAATTAATTTCATACCTATGTAGTAAACACGAATTACCTTCCTGCCTGAAGCAGACAGCTGGCTGGGAGTTGTGTTGGCTGCTACCTGCAAAGCCTGAGAGAATGAAGAAGGCCTGCTTTGACTCCCCAGATGTAACTGCCACTCTCATTTCCACCTGATGAACACTCACAGCTGCAAAGTTCCAAATTATTTGGCATATTCGTGCAATTCGTGCATGTATGAGTACACACTCACACACACACACACACACCCCACCACCACCACTTGTGAAGAGAAGAATCTTCTTGACTATAACATTAACATCTTGACAATAGAGCTAGAAGATAGGGATGGAAAAAATTTGATCATTAAATTTTTAAATATGAAATTCTTTTCACTCTCAGAGTCAATTATCTGATATTAAGCTTCATCTTTTATACCTAGTGAGTATGGGAGAGAATATTACAGGTCCAACGTCCACCTACATATCACATTTAGGAGAATGAGGATCTTTTCTTCACAGTTGCTAAAGAGTGGATGCCCTTGTTTGGAAGACACTGACATTAGATAATATTTTTTTTTCACTTTCATGCCCCAGGCAGCATTTCCTACACACTTAGAGGCATTTGGGTCTCTTTGCTAGTTCTGCCTCTGGGTCCAGCAGTTATTTCAAATTCTTGAGAGTCCAACAAAAAGCAGTATCCCTTGCTGTTAATTTTAGGGTTCCTTGGATGGAGTCAAATGGAAGTACACAGCATGAATACCCATGCTTACAATTAATCCTGATACTATAATTTGCTAACTGTGTGACCATGGACAAATCCCAAAGCCACAGTAGTTCATATTCTCTAAAAGCTCTCTTTCCCAAGCTTAAGTATTAATTATCAAATATAACAGTGCCTTGTGACTTGTAGAATGCTGTATAAACATTAGTTAATATAATTTAGCAGCAATACTCTTGTTCTTCTCTAAAATTTGTTATGTCTCATCAATAGAAAGATCAAGAACAGTACCCAACAGAGTTTTCAATGTTTTTATCTTCCTTAAATTCTAGCAGCTTAATTAGGATACAATTTCAATCTTATTTTTTAATTATTTTCCTTGTGAATGGTTGTAAACTAAAAGTCCCAACAATGTATCAGCTTATTATAGTCTAAAACAAAACTGTATATCAACTTTTCTCTGAGCTATCCTGAAAGATTCCAACTTATATTCATAATTCAACAAGCAATTTTTAAATACAGTTATGTATTATACACTGGTTAGAATCTTATATTAGTAGGTAAGGACTCCTATAAAAAGTCCCTTACAGGTTGAGGCTATGGCTTACTGGTAGAATGCTTTCCTCAAAGGTGTGAGGCCCTGGGTTTGACCCTCAGCAATCCATAAAATATGGTGGATATAACAGTGAGTTGTTACTGAATATTAGAAAATGTGAATATAAAAATATCCCAAATCTTTCTTGGTTATGGAGATAATTGTGTGATAGGACTTGGGGGAATACAGACAGAACTGAGGAACCATATTACTCTTTCTCCAGTCTATCTGAGCCATATGCTTATTAAATAATCAAATGGAATCTTCCAACAAATTCTTTTCAAATGTGTGCAGTTTAATTAGATCAAATTAATTTTTGATGTGACTGCATTATAATAAATACCTACTATATGCAGTATATTCTTCTGAGCAGAGCCAGTAAAGTACAAGAGAAGAGAGATTTTTGCCCTTGTTGACTTTACCTTGTAGCAGGGAAGTGAACCATAAATAAGTTGTTGATTAAAAGATCAAGATTTCAGATAGATCATTATCATAGTTATAAAAGAGATATAAGGTGGGTGGATGTTATGAAAGAGCTATGCCATTAACTTAAACCAGATACCTTTGTGTCTTTCCACAGTCTCAGAATTTATTGGATGTCAATAAATTCACAGGTATTTTGTTTTCATCTTTTGGAACTCACTGAGTACTTGTGGGTCACTGAGTAGTCAAAACTGGCAATCATAGATTCTTTTATTTCAGTCTCAATTACTTATATCTGTAACACTTAAGTTACACATAACACTTTACCCAGTGATGTAGATAGGTTACAGAAAGTCTAAGAACGGGTTAAGGTAGCCAGAATTTTAGAAGGCTGCACTGAGAGCAAAGGCAGAAAGCAGATACAAATCCAAGAGTCATTTCAGGTAGTCAGATCAGAAGAGGAACCAGCAGAAGAACTTGTTCAGGTTGCAGTGCTTTTATAGCCATGAACTTATTTAGGCCTGGGTCTAAAAGGCAGGTAGTTTTGAAGTGGGCCAACTCAAGCAGGGAGATCCAGCTGATCTAAGGCTGGACAGAGACTGGGAGGTTTGTGGCCTGTTCACCCTGTTCACCCTCTCCCCTTTGATGGGTTCAGGAGAGAGGATTACATGTGGTCTGTTTGTCAAGCTCATAGACTGTTTTTGTTGTTGTTGTTGTTTTTTGGATATGGATTTGATATACCCATGTGTCCATGAGCTTCTGATTTAATTCAGTAAGTTCATAGGTGGTCATTGTTTATTAGCACAATTATTTTATTTATCATTTTATGTCTTAGAATTATGCTGTACAGCTGGGGATTATTATTTCTTTCAATAATGCTACGTCTCCAAAATCTGGTGGTTATCTATGTGCCTAGACAAGTCACTAAGTCTTTCTGCCTTAAGCCCTTGAATGCAAAATGGAATAGCTCAGGGTAAACTGTTTTTTATAAAATGGAATAGCTCAAGGCTAGGCACAGCCTAAACGCTGTTGTTTCATTCATCACAGAGTAACTCAGAGTTGGGCACAGCCTATTTCCCAAAGCTGTCAAGTCACTCTGGAGAGGTGACTACTGAACCGAAATAAGAAAGTGAATTGGCCATAATTAAACTTGAAGGATAGCATGTACAGGGGCCCTGAAGTACAAATCCATGCTGTGTTAATTCATTTGTTCACAAAGCAAATAGTAGTTAGGGCCTCATATTTTCCTGGATTGAGCAGTTTACAAGTCTATCAAGGCTTTATTGTCATGGAGCATATACTCTAGACAGAGCAGGAAAAGTATAAATTTTAAAAAAAGGCACCAAATAAATGGATAAAATAATGTCTAGAACATAGCAAAAAGAGAGATCTGAACCATTTGCTGATCCTGAAGAGCCTTCCAGGACATGAAAGGAGTTGGGGTTTTATTTTAAGAGCTGTGAGTATCCCTGAAGGGTTTTTACACAGAGTACTACATAATCTGATTTCGATTTTTAAAAGATGACTCCAGCTACAGGGTGGAAAATGGCCTAGAGGGAAGCAAATCCAATCATATTGGCGTGGCCTTTCCTTAAAATTTCATTTACAGAATTCCCTCCTGCCACTTCAGTTCTCTGAAGATTCTCTTTCCTTCTTTCTCCTCCATTTTCCACATTAGTTACTGGCCTCTGGGTAATGTGTGACTTCTTTTCTCTGGTCCAGTTGTAGCAGAAGAGTTTGGAAACTGGCAAATTCAAATTGTAGGACTAAGTGCTGAGCCCTTTAGAAGCAGTGCCTGGGGAAACACATGGCTGGATTCCAGTAAATGTCCTAGGGTTACAGTTTCTGCAGAGAATAACAGCATTGTTTAACCAATTAAAACACTGCATTTGCTGACCCCACAAGGGTCAGGTTCTCATGCGAGGCAAGAATATGGAATATTGATCCTGTAAAAGCAAGAATGATGATAGATTCAAGGATGGTGGATTTTGAGGCTCTGTGAACTTTTTTTTTTTGTGTGTGTGTGTGTGTGTGCAGGTTAGCCTGCATTGCCTCGAAAACTAGGTGAGGAGACAGTTTGAACAATTGATGGAATGTGAACCAGAAAGAAACAGGAAAGAATTATAACCCCAGTTATTCTAGGTCCTTGTATACTAAGCACAGCAATTCTAATATCCTGTACATATTAGGAAATCACAAAGAATCTCACACACAGAAGGTCTTGATGCAACTATTTTGCATAGAAAATGTTGACTCCAATGCTAAGTGGGGGTAGATTGGGAGCTCAGAGAATTAGTAGGTTGTTTCATGAAAGGCTATTGAGAGTACAAACTGAATCACAGAAACAATGAAACAGAGAAGACTTGGTAGATTCATAGACACTGTAACTTAGGCATAACAGGACTGGCGATTGTTTAGATATGTTGACAGATAAATATAATTCCTTGACTTCTGACTTTAGATAATTTGGGTGGATATTGGCGCTGTTCTGGAAGACTGGCAATTCGTGTGCACATGATTCCCTCAGTATGAATTCTTTGAAAGTACATGTAACATGACATATGACTGGAAATTGTTTCCTTTCAGTCTGTTGGAGATGTAAAAAATAATTTCAGGAGTGTCTGAGACCTTTAGCCTTTTCTAAGTAATTGAATTGGCCCTTCGGTCATCAGATGGTTAGTTATCCCAAGATGTAATTTATTTAGAAATGTATGACTACTGGATTTATGTGATACTGGATCTGATGAAGATCTTCCCTACAACCTGAAAGGCATGCCTGCCAGGCTTTATTTAGGTTTTAATGAGTGAATAAATGAAACCAAAGCGACAGAGTAAGAACCACCTCTGGTCACCAAATGGTCCATGTCTTTTCTCTGTTTCAGTATTGTGAACAATTGTACTTCTTTATTTCAAATCTGTTTGTTCATTTGAGAGAAGCACCTCCGGGCATACTTGTTTGTTTGTTTGTTAGATAAAACCATTCTTGAAGAGAGAACACAGAGCACACAGACTGCACTACAAGCATATAAAAGCTCGGATACCAGATGGAAAATGTCTTAGCCTTGTACTTCTGATTTCCTAAACTTAAAAAAAAAATGAGCAAACATTCAAGTTTTGCTTCTGTTGTATTCCTCTATTATATAACAACCTGATGTTGGTATCTTAGAGAAAATTAGTTTTTAAAATCGAATCCTCAGAGTTTTTAAATTACCCCACCCCAACAGAATCTGTGGTATTATTTTTCTTTATAAAATCTACCCAGTTAAAATATTTTCCAATGAGTTTGAATGCATATGAACTACTGCTCTAGAGGATTTCTTAATTGAGTACCTCATTTTGCACTTTATTGAAATGTGTACTTTGAAAACATTGGTGAAATTTGCCATTTCCCACCTGGCATTCGCAGCAGCTGCAGCCTGGGCCATTTACAATGGCCTACACTCAGGCAGCACTAATCTAAAGCAAATGCCATATTAAAAGCTACCTCGCTGCCCCTTCTTCTGGTAAACGTATGTAAGGTAAAAGTAAGGGCATAATATTTTATTTACACTCAGCTATTTTTCTTTTTCCCTTCTTCCCTTTCCATTCCTATCACTCTGAAAACCATTTCTAGTGGTCATGCTCTTAACTGAAATATTTATAGGAAAAAGATTTGTTTTCAATGAGCAGATGGGCCAGTCCTAAGACAAGCTGCTATATTAATAAACATGTGTGGTGCTTTATCAGCACAGGAGCCCATTTTGACATTTCTTCTGGATGATTTGTACAGCCTATCACTATCACACCTGGTGCAGGGACAATAAATGGGCACTTAATAGTCAAGCAGTGTGTGAACACCTTCCATTATAACTTCATTATGTCAGATGTAATCATCTATTACTGAATGTCAGGCACTTAATTTATGATCAGTTGCCCTATGGAATTAGTGGCCATACAAATGAATAGTCCATTCATGTCAGTTTCACTGTAAATTTCCTTTTTCTAATACCAGCCCCCTTTTAAACACATGGAATTTATTTGATATCCGTTGGGATATTAAAATATAAGATGTTTTGTTTTATATTTGTAAAATTTGAGAAAAGGGCAAAATGTGAATAACCTATGACATGAAAGTCCACACTCAATTATGCTGATACACATGTCTATATACATAAAAAGTACAATTCTCTATTTTTCATTGTTAAAGAACTGCAGCTTGGGTTTGATAAAGTTGCAATGTTTTTGGGAAAACTAAAACAAACCAAAATGTCTCCCTAGGGATACCATACACTTAAAACTTAGGGGTACGTTTCATGTTGTGGTTTTTTTTTATTTTATTTTTTTGAATTTTTTAATATTTATTTCTTTGTTTTCGGTGGACACAACATCTTTGTTTGTATGTGGTGCTGAGGATCGAACCCGGGCCACACGCATGCCAGGTGAGCACGCTGCTACTGCTTGAGCCACATCCCCAGCCCACATCATGTTGTGTTTTTAACACCTCTTTAAAAAAAGGACTTCTTAGTTGGACAACACAAACAAGTTAGTTAACAATGGCATTATCAAATGATATGTACAAAAAAGATACTGAGGAGCTGGGGCTGTAGCTCAGTGTTAGAGCGCCTGCCTTGCACATGCGAGGCACTGGATTCAGTCCTCAGCACCACATCAAAATAAATAAATAAAGATATTGTGTCCATCTACAACTAAGAAAATAAAAAGAAAAAGAAGATATTGAAAGGAGAAGTGTGGGTTTGTGAGAGAGGAACTGAGGGGAATCAGAAGAGAGCCAGAGGATGAGTACTTTGTAGGCTTTAAGAACTAGCACTCCTTGCTGGCATCTGCAAAAACTTCTGTCTCTTTTCTTTAAACTTAAGAACACACATTCAGAACCTCTCCATGTGTATTTTTAAGATCACATTTACAGTAATCTCTTCAGCCCTTATGAAGACTCCTGTCCATAAAAAAGAACTTTTAAAAAATGTCTAAATTGCTCTGCAGTGAGACCTTAGTACTGGGATAATAAAACCAATGACATGGGAGAAAAAAAAATCTCAAAGGCTACCTAGCAATCAATAAAATTGTTGGACAAAGCAGATGAGGAAGAAACTCATTACAAAACAGGGAAATAGTAACAAGCTGATGATACAGATCAATGGTATGAGAGTGAATTTACATTAGATACCAGGACCACACTAAAGTTTTCTAATGCTATTCAAAAGGCAAGAGCTACCAAAAAGGGAATTCTGTCTCATAATATTTATGACCTGGCTATCTTTTACCCAGTTCTAGCTTTAATTGTAATAAATGGTGGCACTTGCACCAGAAGCAAGGTGGCAAAAGATCATGAAGTTTTTTTGTAGGAGCTTTAGAAAAGAACTCATTCCTTTTGTAGAATATATCTTTATTTAGCTAAATAATGACACCAAGCTGATATAAGGAAAAGATGCTAAGTAGGAGATAAGTAAAACTCTAATACTATAAAAGAAAGTAATTACATTGTCTGGCTATTCTGATACAATTGTAATTGGCATGGACATAGCTGTCTCTCAATCCATCTCTCTATAGACACTAATAGTCAAGAGATACACTTGTCTCCACAATACCCTAGTGACATGAATGCTCATTAAGGAATCCAGGGTATAGAAGATCTTTTCATAACCAATTCAAATAATAATGTTAAGGTTTAGAAACTCATGCTGAGATGAGTTAGGGTGACTCTGGCTTAGGCTCCTCAGGAGTGCAAGGTTCCCAAAATAACTGATGAAGACAACTGTCACAGATCAGAATCCTTGCAAATATTACCAGAGGAAGGAGAACCCGGTAGCAGGGCTCTCAGCTAGCTGGCAAAAATATTTCTAAATCTTATAGAGTAAGCATCATATAGGCGGACTCTGAGCCAGTTCTAGCACTGGACAGCTGAGTACCTACTCTGTATCACCAGAGTTGTACTTGGCAGGGACCTCTGATAATTGATTCTATTTCCTTCATTGTTTTGAATGTATTTTTTCTCACTGCTTCATTGGATCTTCCACATCAAAACTTGTACTTGATCAACTGGAACCTTGTTGGAAAACCTGTTATATAATCACTTGACTGGTCCAAAATGGTTTTTCTCGGCTTTTTGACCATCAGGTTCACATAGAATCATTTATAACCCCTAAAGTGTCTATAAGCAAAGAACTAAAGGGGTTTTGTGTGCAAAATAAAACCAACCATCTGGAAATTAAAAGGAAAAAAATGTTTTTATTTCTTTATACTCAAATGTATTTTATTTTTTCTAGTCATATCAAAAGCAAATTACAAATAATGGCATATGACATACTTTTTAAGTGGTAGGAAAAATACGGACTACAATAAAATTTTATATAAAAATAAATAGCCCAATTCTTATAAGGGCATTCAGTTCATTTTGCATTAAAAATAAATGTGAAAAAGTGAGAGCCTTTGCCTTTTTGTTTCCAGCTACATTTATAGTCTTTAAAAGTCATATTAGAAAGTAGCCTCTAGTAATCGTACATGGAAATTGAATTTACCACTTCTTGAGGGACAAATCAAATTACAGAATATATATTCAAAAGTATTTTTAATTTTAAAATAAAAGAATATATTAATAAAAGAAAAATCTAAAAATGTATTTTTAAAAAATAACATGCTAGAAAAAGCATAATAGTAATTTGTAATAGAAATATGAAAGAAAGCTATGGTCTAATTATAATTTATTCAAAACTGTACTTTCACAATAAAAATACTACAAATAATGGTATTTACAAATCTTACCATGAATAGTAATTGTTCAATAAATGTTTATTGAATTTAGAAGAAAACTGAAATTCATCATCTGTTTTAGGCTATACAGCAACCAAATGTAAATTCTTTTCAGTTCTCCTAAGAAATAGAATAATTCCAAAATGAAAGCAGCTCTATTTTCATTGTAGGATATAACTATAATCATTATCTAATCAGATCCTGTAAGCTAGTTAGAATTTGAGAATAATAATTAGGATTATTTGTAGAAATTTGAGAAACATTTAAAGAAAAATCATATAACTTTTGAGAATTCACCCGTTTACTAATTTTAGTCTTATGTTTCAGATTAATTAATTGAATTAATCTCTTAATTTTTTCACTTAGGAAAACTATTCATTACATTGAGATTCCAAAATTCTATGATCTCAGAGAAAAACATCATATAACTAGGTTCATTTAAAACTGTATACACCTATCATTTTTACTGTCGAATATTTGCAATGAAAATCATCAAAATCTTGGAATCATAAAAATTTTAAAAATCAAGTGGAAATTTAAACATAGTGTTTTCTTCATAGAATCCACTGGAGTTTGCTTTTGTTTTTTTTTCTTTTTTTCCCCCTGTGATTCAAGAGTACCATATTAAATGATTGGTATTAGATTTTATAGTCTCATTTAATTTTACCATTAAAATTTGAATGCATTATGCTTAGGACATTATTATGCATTTCTAAACTCTATGAATCTGAAGTACCCACAATTTTAAATCAAGAGACAGACCTGTAAAACCCAAATGTCTTCCTTAATGCTAATATTTTTTCTTAAATAACAATGGCATTCATGAATACTTCTTATACTGCTTATTAACATTTTATTCTTAAATGGCTGTATTTACCATGAAACAAATTTACTTACATGGAACTTTTTATATGTTCTTGATTAGGAAAAATTGGTAAGTGATTTCTATTTATTTTGTTATGTAAAATCTTTGCCTTTGTAAACATATAATTTAAAATATGACTTTTACAGCTTTTACATAACTGTAAGAGTAATTCTGGATAATAGAAGATAAATTGATATCCAAGACTTAAAAAAAAAAATTGTTGTTTGACTCTCTATTAGAAATAGAATGGGAATGGTCACCACTGTCTTGCAATTCGAAGCCTGATACACTATTTGGCATTTGTTATGGGCTATTTCTCATTCTTATGAAAACTGCAAAGTAGGTATTTTCATTCTCAATACAGAAATAAGATGCTGAGGTTTGGAGAGATGAAATAGTTATCAACTGTTAAGTAGTAGAGCCAGGACTAGAGAAAATATTCTAAATAGTAACCGTATTTTTTATACTTAGTAAAAGACATGAGAGAAGTATCAAAATACTAGTGTTGTGTAACATTGAGGGTCTCCTACCATTTCCATATGATTTCCCTTCTCTCTCCCTTTCTCTCCCCCAACTCGTCTCTGTTTAATGTTAATCTTTTCCTCATGCTTAGAGAATTGAACAACAGCAGATGAGGTAGAGAGGGAAGATGGGAGGGGAGGGGAGGGGGGATAGTAGGGGATAGGAAAGGTAGCAGAATACAACAGTCACTAATATGCCATTATGGAAAAATGTGAATGTGTAACCGATGTGATTCTGCAATTTGTATTTGGGGTAAAAATGGGAGTTCATAACCCACTTGAGTCAAATGTATGAAAGATGATATGCCATGAGCTTTGTAATGTTTTGAACAACCAATAAAAAAAAATACTAGTGTTGTGCGTTAGGGGTGCTTTTTCCAACACTTATGTGTAACTACTGGAGGCCTGCAAATGACACTGACAAAAGACAGATTAACAGGAGAAAAAGCTTATTTACAATCATAATGCATTCCGGGCATGCTCAGGGAAAAAGTACCTTGAGGGGCTAGTTAGAATTCAGTGCCTAACTTGGTAGGGGAAAGGGAGAGTAGAGAAAGCTTCTGTGGTTTCTTTAGGAAAGACAAATAGGTTTTTAAGAGAACAAGTGGGAGATAAGAAAGTTTGTGATGTTTGTCTATACAGGTATGATTGGTGTTTATGATTTCTTCAGGACCATAAAACTGTTCAGAGAGAAAATTTGTGGTAGGTTTATTCTTTCTCCTTTCCTTGGAAGTGGTCCCACCTGAAGGGGGGAGATTTATGGCAGCCTCATTTCCCAGAAGTTGCTGGTTTAAGGGAAGCTTCGAGAAGGCTTCTCTCTGCATCTCCTGGATCTCAAAATATTCAGCTTCAAAGAGTCTTAACACCTACTCTGGGGTTCTGACTCCCCCACCAAACCGCAATCCTGTAGGAAACAACTCAAGGATAACAATCATGATATTCTTCTAAGAAGGAAAGATCTCACACTGTGGTCAGTAAAGAGGCCTTCTTCTGGAGGAGGGTGTGGGGGTGCCATTGTGTTTTCATTCTAAAATCAAATGCAGTGAGAGGTCTATTGACAGCAAGGTGGAGTGGAGAGTTCTACTGTGATGATGTATTTTATGCCACCCAGGAGTAAGTTTTAGTACTGTCTCCTACATTGTTGTTGACAAAAATTGTTTCTCATCAAATTCTTATTACCAAGAATCACATTACCCAATTCCAACTGGTGACTCAGTGAAAAGCACATCACAATGATGCTTAGTAATAATAATTACACTTTCTGGATCTATTACAGGGGGCAAGAAAAAGAAATGTTCATGATCCACTCTGACCATTTCATTATATATAAAGATAGTTTAAAATAAAGAAATCTCACAATTTCTGAAAACACAGAGCTATTTTAAGACTGTGTTTATTGTGGTTTAACATTAATTATCACGCTCAATGTGAAACTAGCTTTATGAAAAGGAAACAGAAATAAACAGGAAATGTTTATAAAATTTCTCATGATAGTTACTTAGTGGTCTTATTTACTATTTTCTTTAGTGTACCATTATCAAACAATCAAAATCAAGCTCATTCTTATATTTGTTAGAGCTTCAAATTTTGTTTATATGAAGTAAATTAAAACTGTATATGAACATGTGTAGTGAAATTATTTTTGTTCAATAAAGACATAGATATCTAATACATAAACACAATGTCTAACATTTTCCAATAGAAAAATTTAGTCACCAACTCTGTTTTATCAATGAATTATGTTTTATCTCACATACATACATACACACACACACACACACACACAGACAAAACTAAAACTTCTTTTGTTTGAAAATAAAAATGTCTGTTCCCTTTGTCTTTAAGAAAAGATCCAAAGCTATAATCCCAGCTACTTTGGAGGCTGGGGCAGGAAAATTGTAGATTTCATGCCAGCCTAGGCAACTTAGAGAGGCCTTGTCTTAAAAAATATATATTACTGGGGCTGGGGATACAGCTGAAGGATACAGTGCCCCTGGGTTCAATCCTAAATACCCTTCCACAAGAAGGAGAAGGAGGAGGAGGAAGAAACTTAATCCAAGTATAATGCTTGAAGAGGGAGTTTTGGGGAGAATAATTAGCATAGATAAGGTGATTGGAAGGAGCAGAGACTCCAGGATTGAATTTCATGGCTTTATAAGAAGAAGTAGAGACACCAGAAGTGACAGACAGACAGACAAACATGTATGCAGACAGACATGTTCCCAGTCTCTTGCCATAAGGACTTTGTCAGCAGGAAGACCAACCCCAAAGGTAGAAGCAGTTTTAGAACCTCCAGAATCCTGGGCCAAAATAAACTCCTTTCCATTATAAAGTTGACTGTGTCAGGTATTTTATTAGACTTATGGAAAAACTGATTAAAACACTCTCTTTTCTATTCCAAGTCTAACAAATTTCCTCTAATCTTAAGAGGAATAATAACTAAATTCCAGATGTGCTTTATCACTATAAACTAAAAATTTACACTGGATAGGTTTTTAAAAGAACGCACTCCAGATTCCCACAAAGGGCAATCCAAGTCCCCCCAATCCTTCTTTCTTCATCTCTTGCTTTTCTTTTTGTCCTGTCCTTTTCTTCTCTTCCATTTTGCTTCTATATAAGTAACCATAAGAACAATGAGAATCCTAGTACAATCTTAAACACTGGAAAACTCAAAAGTATGACTATCCTTAGGAATAACTAAAAATTATGGGTCTCTACCACGTCATTCCAATAACCTTGAGGTTCAGTTGTGTTTTCCCATATATATTATGTAGTTTTTAAAATCTTTAAATATATCCTTACACAAATATTCACAGGTGATTTTCAGTCATGATCATAGTAACCTCTATCCTGAGGGAAGTTCTTTCTTTAATTTTCTATTCTCTACACTTTTCATCTTCTACTCATTTTAATTGACCCAAAATACAATAGAAGCACTATATTACTGATAAAACTTCTGAGAATGAAATATGAGCAAAAGGGATTAAAGAGAGAAAAAGATGCTGAGCATCGTAGCACACACCTATAATCCCAGTGACTTGGGAGGTTGAGGCAGGAGAGTGAGGCCCTAATCAAGTTAGTGAGACCTTGTCCCTACATAAAACATAAAAGGGGCTGAGGATGTGGTTCAGTGGTTAAGTACCCCTGATTTCAATCCCTGGTACCAAAAAGAAAAACAAAAAGATATATTTTAAAGAAAATATCACACTTAAGGACAAACTAACAAAATGAAGGAATGAAATAATTTGTGAGATAATTTAAGAATGGAGATAATTTCAAATTTGTAGGGTAGAAGAATGGAAAATGATATTTTCCTTTTTTCTTCCTCCTTTTTTCTTTTTTTTTCCGTTTCTTTGTGTATAATGTGTGTGTGTGTATGTGTGTGTGCATGAAGTGCCTCATGCATACTAAGCAAGTATCCCACCACTGAGCTGTATTACCACCCCTCATTAAAAATATATTAATATTAGATAAAGTAATATAAAACCTATATGAACACTGAAATCCTTTGTACATGTGTACTGTTTTCTTGAAGGCTTTGAGTTTCTTGCTGCCTGGCTTTTACTCATATATTGGCACACATTGTTATTGTAATGCATACCTATCCTGGGGGTAGGATGAGGGCATGGGAAGAGGCCAACATTGATGGAGATAGATGACTAAAATTGACTTTAGTCGTCCTTAGTGGGAGCCAGAAGTGTTGACACTGAGGGTATTTTGCAATCATTTGTTTAATTAGCTGAAACTCCTCAGGGAAAATTTTATGAAATGGCAAACTCTCACAGCCTAGCTTCAATTGTTTTTCTATGTGTGACAGAATTTCATAATACAGAGACATTAACAAGTCCTGTGAATAAATTCCCATATAGTCAAAACTTTTTAATACCAAAAGCAATAAATTACAGAAAAATGTGAAAATAAATTATATATCTTAAACTACTATTAATGAGAAAACTGAGATAAATATTTGCATTTGTGTAAGAAAATCATATTTGGGGCAGGAAGATTTTTTTTTTCCATAACACACTCTCTATACACTCCCCTTTCTTTTTACCAGTGGAATTTTTCTACATAGGTAAATGTATAATCAAGATTACACTCGCTCTTGTCTAATACATTTTTTAATCTAAAAGATATTTAATTGCTTTTAGGGCAATTAAAGAGAATTCTCTAAGAGCTTTAAGTTCTTCATCATTCTGCTTTGGTGCTTTTAGAATTTAGATTTAGGGAGCTGGCTGATTAAAGACAGCTATGGACCTTGAGTCATCCTCTCCTGGGAGGAAAACATCTGGCAAAAGAGCCATCCTTTTAGGTGATTTTACTTTTTAAAACAAATCAATGATTTTATTTATAAAATCACAATCATATTAATGTATTGATTCCAGATGAATAAAGTCCACCAGGTTTGTGAGAATCCTAAGTCTAGAAGATGAATTACTTGAAAGCAGTTTTTTTTTTTTAATGAAACTGCATCATTTGCTGTTTTCAGTTGTTGATGACTTTAGTATAATGTTATTGAAAAATTAGCTAAATGGAGGCTTCTAGTCATAAATGCATATAGTATACACCAAAGATGATAGTTTATATATTGGAAATTGAAAGCAGGTGTTCCAGCCCTGGTTCTTTAAGGGCTGTTATAAATGGCTTTCAATACCAGGCTATGAGGAAACAAACACAGTTCAGAGAAGAAAAAGAGCTACTTAAAGCTATTGCAATTATTTCCTCATCTTCATACTAGTGTAGAGAAACTCAAATGGAAAAGGGGAATAAAGAGCACCACGGGATTAAATCTTTCAAATATGGGTCTAGGTCAGAAAGGCATGATAAGACAGAGACACACAGACACAGACTCATTTTTAATGCTGTACAACTTGCTTAATTTCCTTTACTGTCAGAAATTGAGTGAGGTTGATATTATTTCTAAGTTTAGATACAAACTTAGATACATGTGTAGGAGAGAATGTTAGATGTCCTTTCTTCAGCCATATTTGCATCTCGTATGTTGAACTGGACATTTAGCTACTGAGAATAAAGACATTTCCACATTTTTATTACAACTAGGTGTGTCTTGGCCAATAGTATTACAGGTACAGTTTTCACTACAACTTCTAGAAAGTGTTCAGGAGGCAAAGTACCATCACTTTTCTCTTTTTTTTATCCTCCCTACTGGCTGGTACCATTGGCTATAAGAACCACCGTAGATCCCAAAGCAGATTCTGTGAAGGCAAAACAATATGATAAAAAAAAATGTCTGCTTCCCTACCAGCTCTGGAAATCTGTTTTTCAATGAGAGAGAAATAAAATATTGCATTGAATAGCCATTTTTATTTTGGATTTTCTGCCACTAGCAGCCAAACCTAACCTTATTATAATCTACCTAAGAGCCAAGAAAAATTGCTCTGGTAGACTAGGCCTTTATCACATTTACAAAGGCCTCTACCACTCAAAAATGCATAAACATTTTAGAAATTATATTTTTATGTGTTTTATGTTTTATCTTATATCTCCTTTGCTTTTTTTTCTTGATAGTTTATTCAGACCACAGCACTTACTAATAATAAAATAACAGTAGCAGTAGGGAAAAAAAAAAACTTCAGAAAAATTTTACTTATACAAAGTGTATTTATTTACTTTATTTTCATATGAGAAGTGTGAAAAGACAGTCTAAAAGTGAATGATAGCAAAGGGGTCATTTTTTTCAAAGTTTGGACACCACTGATCCTCTTTAATAAGGGGTCAGTCCATCCCAGTAGTCCTTGCCTTCAGACCTTCATCTATTGCCTGTGTTGTCCAGTAGGCCCAAATTATTATTATTATTGTTATTTTGCCTTGCTCTGCTTTTCTTTTTTCTCTTATGAGCTGTCTCACTCCCTTTTTGTATCATGTATTTATGTTTCTTTAACACTTAACCACACACTCTGCAATTACTCTTTTACAAATTAGTCAGGTTTGTAATGCCTGAAGCAATTAACTTTATAAACAGAAAGGGTTTATTTTGAAGACTCAAAGTCCAAGATGGGATGGTGGGGTGGGGTTGGCATTTGTTTCACCTCTTCTAAGGGCAGTGAAATCTCTTTTATGGAAAAGTATTCAGATCTATCAAATTTTTCTTTTCTTCTTAATTAATAACTGTCATTCTCCATTTTATTCTACTTAATAGTTCAGAATTTAATTAGTGTTATTATTAACACTTAGTAATAAAAATAAATGTCTTTAGTGGGAGGCATGTAATTTAGGGAAAATCAGAAGAGAGTAGAAGTAGAGTAACACATTGAAACTGAGACTTCACTTAATAAACCAGCTATTGTTAACACCAGTATTATTCCTACAGTGCATGGTGTTCATTATATTTTATAGAACTTATTGGCATAATATTCAATTATCAGCAATTCTTTCAGTCATTGATTACAAAATTCAATATTTACATAATTTCAAGTCATTTATATTAGAAAGTTGCACATGTTCTTGTAAAATATATGAATAACAAAGAAGAACTTCTTCCCAGAGGTTTTGAATATTATCATCTTAGATTATAGCCATGTAACCTTCTATTCTGTTTGTACAGGAAATCCTATTGTGCATTCTGGTATGCAGTATTTTTATTAATTTCAAAATAGTTCATGAAGAAAAGCTTTCCACATCAATAAATATATATTCTATAATATTATTAACGTTTATGTACTATTTCATTCTTAAAAGTATCAGGTAATATATGCAGCTAATCTCATGAAATATTTAGCCCAATTCTAATTAGTTCATAGTATCAATAACACTTAAGTATATATAACCCCAACACCTTATAAATAATGTAATTTAAAAAATATTTTTCCACACTTCTGGGGCATTATAGTTGTACATACTGATGGGATTTGTTATGTATTTGTACATACACACAACATAACAATATGGTTTGGCCAATGTCACTCCACAAAACAAACCCCTTCCCTTCCTGCCTATCCCTAGATCCCTTCCCTCTACTGATCGTCCTTTGATTTCCAGGAGAGCCGCCTCCACCTTTCTTTTCCTTTTTCCTTTCTACCTTCCACATATAAGAAAAAACATATAACCTTTGACCTTCTAATTTTGGCTTATTTTTAACATAATGTTCTCTTATTACATCCATTTTCCTGCAAATTACATAATTTTATTTTTATTTATGTCTCTAAAACTCCATTGTGCTATATACCATGTTTTCTTCATCTGTTCATCCATTGATCGACACCTAGGTTGGTTCCATATTCTGGCTATTGTGAATTGTGCTGCTATAAACATGGGTATAAATGTATCACTGTAGCATGAAGAATTTAATTCTTTAGGATAAATACTGAGGTGTGGTATAGTTGGGTCATATGGTGTTTATTTTTGTGCATATTCATAACTGTGTTTTTAAGACTAAATTCCTAGATAATGAAATTTCTAAATTATAAATTCTAACATGTAAAAAATATTGACAGTTTACCTGCATAAGAAATATTATACCAAATTACAAATGAATTATCAGTGTATCGGGGAGGTGTTAGTGAGCTTTTCATTACTGTGAACAAATTACCTGACAGGAAGAACTTAGAAGAGGAGATGTTCCTTTTGTGCTCACAGTTTCAGAGGCTCAGTTCATGGTTGGGTGGCCCCATCACTCTGGGCCCATGGTCAGGCAGAGCATCATGGTAGAAGGGTATGTAGGAGGAAAGTTACATACCCTTCTGGTGCATTATGGCAACCAGAAGGAGACAGAGGAAGAGGAAGGAGCTAAAGGGAAGTGAAACTTACCAGCACATACCTCTAGTGAGCTACCTCCTACAGACGTGCCCCACTTGCCTATAGTTACCATTCAGCTACTCCATTCAAATTATTAATCCATCAAATGGATTAATCCACTGATTAAGTTATCCACTGATTAACATAATCTAATTGTTTCACCTCCTGCATTAACACAGGAGCTTTTTGGGGACACCTCATATCCAAACCATAACAGAAGGCTATCCCCAAAACCTCACCAATTCTCTAAGGCCATTTAAAAAGAAAAAATGCCCATTTAAGAGGAGGGAGGTATGTATGCACATAAAGGTACATAGACTTTTTCTATGAAGAAATGTATTTTTTACATTTATTACAGAGCCTACTGCTTAGAAGTTCCAAATGGGAAATTATATTAAGTGAAATGTAGTATTAGGGGAACAGAATTTTTTTAATATTTTACATTTTTAAAAACTTGTATTTATTCATTTATTTTTGTAGTGCTAGAAACTGAACCCAGGGCCAGGTCCATGCTAGGCAAGTGCAGTACCACTGAATTACACCAAAATGTCTTTTAAATCATGTATCTATCATTAAACCAGTTTTATTTTTGGTGTATAGATTTAATAGCTCTAATTCTATAGCCACCTATATTATTTTCCCTAGGCTACTATAACACATTACTATAAAATTATATGGCTTAAAACAACAAAAATTTATTCTGTCACTATTGTGGAGGCTGGAAGTACAGAAACAAGGTGTTGGTTTGGCCATGCTTTAAGCTGTCCAGGCAGTAAAAGCCTCTAGAAGAGGATCTTTCCTTGCCTCTTCCAGAATCTGATAGCCAGAGGATTTCCCTGCTTGTGGGAGCTTAACTCTAGTCATTTTCTCTGTTTTCTCCTGTTACACCTTCCTCTTTATGTCTGTTTTTCCATGTCTATCTCTTCTTACAAGAATATCAATCACATTGGATTAAAGGTTTACCCTACTCCATTGTGACCTCAGGTTAATTTGGTTACATTTAAAACAGACCTTATTTTCAGATGAAGTCACACAGGTATCAGGGTCAGGACTTCAAACTGTTCTTTTGTGGGGACAAAATTCAACCCATACCACCATATTTAAAAAATTTATCCAATAGACTATTATTTGGCTTTGGTAAGAGATAGTCATTCTTAATAATAATTAATAATTTTATATTTTTATCAATTAAGGAGAAATTTCTACAGATTATTTGTAATATCCTATGACTACTATCTGTTCTAAAGATCCTACCATATACAACTAGTATCATAATTAAAATACACTGAGGCTGGGGCTGGGGTTGTGGCTCAGAGGTAGAGTGCTTGCCTTGCATGTGCGAGGCCCTGGGTTCGATCCTCAGCACCATATAAAAGTAAACAAAAATAAAGGTATTGTGTCCAAGTACAACTAAAAAATAATTTTAAAAAAAGACACTGAGTCTTCTCTGAGACATGCTACTGATGTCATGGGTGTCTAGGTCATTGCAGAGGCCATGGAGAAAGCTTCCCCCATTTGGCACTCAGTCCATGACACCATTCATTCAAGTAAAAGATGAAATGAAAGAGATGAAAAAATGTCTTTAGTAGAATTAATTATAAATCACTATCAATATAATATTGCTGTTGAAAATCCATATCCTCCAAAAAATTTATGAAACTGCTTAAATCATTCCTAACTGAACCAAATAAAAAAGTATATCCATTTTAACTAGTTAAAAGTTATATACAGTAGTATGATAGTAGTAACTAATTCTATTTTAATGAAATTGTCTCAGCACCTGTTGTGAGAGAATTATTCTCTTTAAACTGGTCTGAATATCTCTTTCTCTCTCCCCACTCCCCCCACCTCTCTCTTTCTTTCTCTCTCCCTCCCTCCCTGCTTTGTCTAAGTTCTATTGATCTTTTTCTCTATTTGAAATTGTTCTTTTCTCATAATAGCTTCTTTGCAATGTCACTTTCTTTTATTAGGACTCTTATTACTATTTGTAAAGTCCAAGTCTGCAATAGAGATGCTCAAGTTTCACTTTAAATCCAGTGATTTTTAACAGTGCATTACCAATGAAGTATTGTTCCCTTAGGGCACAAACTTCTAAATGCTGTCTGCTTTCCTTACCATCCAGCTTCATTTATCACCAAAGCTCACTATAAGGATGGACTACAATATGTGTGTTTTGCTTATCTTTGAAGAAAGTAATATTTTATATTTTTTTGTGGAAATTGGTTAAAAAATTGGATCTCATTTTTCCCAATGGGTAGAAGCAGGCATACTTTGACTTTCCTACGAAACACCATTAAACATTCCCTTGAAGCACTTTTGGAGGATATTTTTATTAATTTTATATAGAAGCAATGTGTATCATTTAGAAACAGTTCTACATCTTAGGTTTCTAGTGTCTGCTTTTAATTGTCTTAAGGTTAAATTCCCAGCTCTTTCTTATAAATATTATACTCATTTAATAACTAAATGCCAGCTGTGTCTTCATTTCTTACAAACAAAGAAAAAATGCAATCAACATAACCAAACACATGTAGTTTATTCCTAATTTGAGGACTCCTTAAAATATATTTATATTCTAGTAAACATAGTTGTAGGTATTTTAGGTATAAACACATTACATGTAAACAGAATGCTTTTGCAAAACAGATTGACGTGAACAACAGCTCACTTGAATTATAACCTTAATATAATTCAAGGTGAGTTTTTTTTTTTTTCTTTTTTTTTTTTAGTACTGAAATTCAAACCCAGGGACTCACAGATTCTGGGCAAGCACCTCAACTCGCAGCAGAGTTACACCCCCAGACCTTTTTATGTTACTTTAAGGCAGGTCTCATTTAAGTTGCTCAAATTGGCTTTGAAATTGGAATCCTCCTACCTCACCCTCCCAAATCATTGGGATTACAGGCCTTTGCAATCAAGCTAGGCTGAGTTTTGCATCATCAAGACAATAACTAAGACATTATTAAGACAATTTTGTTAAGAATACTATGTTCCTAGTTCTGCACACTATGGACAGCACAATCTTCACTCCTATATAGATATGCAGTGTCCCTGATATAGACCTTGAGGTCAACAATTACCAGAGGGAATTCTTTCATTCAGAATGTTGTGATTTTCAATCTATATTCTCTCTGTGCTAAAATTCTTCTGCTTTTCACTTCACAATAGTTCTGGGTTATTATTACTTTTCACTTTAAAGGTAAAAATGCTGAATCTTAGAGAAATTAACCAATCAAGTTCCTTGTTCTATTTTAAAATGCTATTATTCAATTTACCAAATGCTATCAGTGAATTATAAAGAGTAGAATAGGTTCTGATATACTCCATCTCAAATTCTTAGTGAAATGATAAATTTAACTTGAATAGTTATGATCCATTTTAAATCCTTTGTCTAATTTTGTCCTAGGCCAAAGAGTTCAAAACTATGCAGGAAGATTTCATTGTTAATGACAGATAAAATGACAGCCTAAAGACATTAGTCCTCTGGGATCTCTCTAGACAGCATTTTCTTGGCAACATTTAAACTTTAAATAGATTCTCTATTTGGGAACAGCAATTACTTCTTTACAACACCTTTAAATATCTCCCTTGTTATATAAGGATGGGAGTTAAGTGAAATTTTAAATATAAAGAGAAAACCTAAGATTTTGTCTTTAGACTATTTGAGTAGGATAACTTGTAGATCAGCAAAAAGAAAGAGATGAAAAAAAATGTCTTTAGTAGAATTAATTATAAATCATTATCAATATAATATTGCTGTTAAAAATCCATATCCCAAATGGCATTAGCTTCCCAGTGGTATTACCTTATTGAAATAAAAAGCATACTACTTTTTAATGAAAATGAATGAAAAAGTGAAGCAAATGGCATTTTTAATCATTCAGCTGCTGGAATTGGAATTAAGTGCCTCATAGCTATTATTTTTAAACAGGGGTAATTTTTATCTCCTTCATCTACAATTTCTTATCACATACCTTCATATCCATGTCTTTTATCTATTTTTTAACATAGCAATTTATCTGAATAGTAGAGAAATTATGAAAATCTTTAGTAGTATCTTATGTGTGCAAAAGAGAGTAGCTCAAAAAGAGAAATAATCATTTCAAGAGCATTTATTATGTACTTATTACATTAATAACAAATTAAAGTTCTTGATTCATATATCTGAGTGTCATATTTAGGAACAATTACTATGGAGCAATTTCAGTAGATATTTTGTTTAGACTATGTGTCCTAAAATTGCATTTATTTTTTTTTATTCTTTAAATAGTAGGTAGAATAAACATCTCCATTGCCATGTGAAATTGTGGATCTGTTGTTGGCATTATGTAAGGAATGCTGAGGGTTTACTCTCTTAAATCTTGAAAGGAACTACCAACAGGCAATAATAAAGACTTCTTTTGCCACACACCTAGAAAAAAATTGGCATGGTTTTTAGTTTGTCCGGAATTGATTATGTAGTTATGTATGTGTTTATGGAGGAAAAAGTACCATAACTAAAAATGTATGTGGTTAGTGTTAGAGTTTTTCCAAAGCAATTTGAAATTTATATCTCAAAGTTTTTAGGCTGGGAGTCCTCCAGGATGGAAAACAACAAAACGGTGTGTGGCTGTTATTGCTATTGTTAAATAGTTAGAAATTAAATATGTGTGTGTATGTGTATGTAAAATTTGTGGATATATGTGTGTGTGTGTATAAATTTGTTTTAGTTTCTTTAAAATCTGATTTGTTAAATTTATCTATTTAGTACTATTAAAAGGAATTTTTAGAGTATGGATGCCACTACCAATTTCTTTAGTCTGTTTAGTATATTTAGGTAGAATTGATAAAACTAAATATGAAAAAAAATATTTATTAATCAAGTCTCAAATACCAAGTTAAGTATTTTTGTCCATAGAATAATCCTGAAATCAATGTTTTTCTTCCTCCTCCTCTTCTTCTTTTAATTCTTCTTCTTCTTCTTCCTTTTTTTTAGCTTTGCTGGGGTTAAACCCAGGGCCTACAGCATACTAGGCAAGTTTCTGTCACTGAACTACATCCCTAGCCCTTTATACAATTTTTATTTTGAGCCAGGCTCTCCCTAAGTTGCCCAGGCTGGCCTGATATTAGAGATCCTTCTGCCTCAGAATCCTATGTGCCACTATGATTACAAGCAAGCACCACCACTCCTTCTTACTTTTTAAAAATACATTTAACTTCCCTCTTTTGATACCACCAATGAATGGCTAGAAAATTATGGACATTTTGTGTTAAAAAGACATGCCATTCAGAAAGCCATTTTTTCTTTGAATGTCTATCCCTAAACAGCACAAAATCTGCAGTCCTGACTCCTACAGACAAGATTTAACAGTCCATCCTTCATGGACTACCTTAAACAATCAAAAATTCTTTAAAAAAAACTAAATGTAGACATATATGTAGACCAGTATCTATGACAGACTGCCGAGTGGCTTTCCTTGTGGTTGTCATGTTTAAATATGTATAAGAATTAGCCATGATGTAGTATCCAGGCCCTCTCCGAGATGCTAGTACATTAGGTTTATGATGGTAAAACACTTTGCATTGTTAGCAAGCATTTTAGGAAATCTTGATAATCATGGCCCACTTATTTCTCTGAACCTGACCCTAACACTACTATTTTTACTGATATGACTATTATTAATATTTATTAAGCACTTAACATGCCAGACAGCATTGTGTACACTTTTTACTCTATTTTTACATCCTTGTAATTTTATTCCATAGGCACTACTTCTCTCCATTTTACAAATGTGATAACCAAAGCCCAGAAAATGTGATAACTCTCCCCAGATTACAAAACTACAGTGGATTTGTGGAAATTTCTAGTGTTGAAGTTCATAACGTTTATTTACCAATTTGTAATGCTCCAGGGGTTCCCACAAAATGAGTGATGTAAACAACAGCAATAAACCAGACTGGACTAATACACATTACACCCATGTGGTATAATATCTATTAAATAATGGACTAATTTCTCTCATGAGAATGATACTAGGCTTTAATACTATTAAAATGATTAATTGATGATATTTACTTGTTCTTTATCTAACTTCAAAAAATGGGATGAAAGCATTACTTTCCAATGGTAGATAATGCCTGATATTTTTTATCCTGCTTTAGGCTATAGGTCTTATTACCTAATGTGATAATATCCTTGGACACGGTCATGACAATTCAATTTGCATATCCCAAAGTACATTTTAGTACTAGTAAAACGTCACACACACACAAAAAAAAATCTTTACCACATACACATATCCATAAGGTGTGAGAATCACAGATTTGCAAGTTTTTTCTCTTTCTTTCTTTCTTTTCATTTTTCTATTCTATTTTTTGGCATATTTTTGAACTTTTTTTTTAATTTCCTTGTGCTGGGGATTGAACTCAGGACTTAGGCATGTTCAGTGTATGTTTTATTGTATTTTTGATTTACATGATTTTGGTTTTTGCTAAGATGTTAATTATGTATGTGGTTTTTAAAATTATTATTATTGTTTAATAAAAAGAAGAATATTTTAAATTCTTCCAATAGGAATATTTTAATTCTTCTTCTAGGTCATAATTTCAGAATAAAAGGCGTTATCACTCTGAAAAACTAGAATTGATTGGTACATGTTCCTGGGCATGCATTTAGGAATCATGGTGTTAAGCAACTCTCTTTCTGTTCCTTTCTGTTTCTTTAGATCCTTAATGACCTTTCTGTGTTTTTATACTAATCATGTAATAACTCCTGTTGCGTTTTTGAAGAATTGGGGAGAATGAAGTATTTTAACATTCTATTTAAATTTTAGAATTTCATACATCATATCCGTGTCATTTCCTTTCTAATTGTTGAGCAATCTGTAGCCTACACAGTGTTTTCTTTTTAATTTCTGTAAAAATGTGTTCCTTATGTTTCTTTCTCAGTTTACTATTTCCTTTTGCAGCTAAATATATTGAGATTGATATAGTTTAGTGCCTAATAGTTTCTTTTAAAAAGCAGAGTTTCTCAATTGCCATTTCAAAATAGGTGCAATCTTTTGTTGTTGTTATTATTGTTGCTATCATTTATTTGTTTTTCCATGTAAGATCATGCTTTAGTCAGCTTTAGCATTGCTGTGACCAAAATACTTGACAAGACCATCTTAGAGGAGGAAAAGCTTACTTGGGGCTCATGGTTTCAGAAGTCTCAGTCCATAGAAAGGCAACTCCATGATTCTGGACACAGTGTGAGGCAGAGCATCATGGTGGAAGGACCCAGCAAATGAAAGATACCCAGCTCATGGTGGGATCCAGAAGCAAAAAAAAAAAGGGGGGGGTAGACAAGGGGCCACAGGGAAGATATACTGTTCCAGGGCATGTTCCCAGTAACCCACCTCCACTAGCCATGCCCCACTTGCCTACAGTTACCATCCAGTTAGTTTATTCAAACTAGGATGGACTGACTGGATTATAGCTCTCAAAATCTGGTCATTTTACCTCTGAAAATTGCTGCATTAACGCAGGAGCTTTTGAGGGGAAACCTCAAATCCAAACCATAACAGATTCTAAGAAAAGAAAGTTTGGAATTTAAGACTATTTAGGAACTAAATATATGTCTTTGGTATGTATCGCCCTTTCTTTTAGGTATGGTTCCATGTTGTTTGTATGTGTGCCATTTTCTAATACGACTTAGGACACCAAATGCATTGTTTTTCCTGATATCAGTTCTCAACCAGCAGGGTGTCCTATAAAATTTATTTAATACTGACTTTAAGTCCCAGACAATGCAGAACCCAGAAGTGAATGGCTTGGCCCTCCTTCAGAAACCAATCATGAATGGAGTGTCCAGGCTTCTTGCACTTCTCTCAGCAGGCCATAAATTTAGGTGTTCTGTAAACCAACTTCTCAGTTCAGTCATTTGCTAAAATGACTAGCAGAACTCAGGAAAGTGCTTCTTTTACTATCACTGGTTTATGGTAAAGAATACAACTCAGGAAGGGTCAAATAGAAAAGATATGTAGGGTAAGGCATTGGGGTAGGGAGTATAGAGAGCTTCCGAGAACATTGTATGCTTACCACTCTTGAGCACCCCCATGTATTTGCCAAATAAAGAACTTTGCAAATGAAGAAATTTTGTCCCAGTCTTTAGTTCCCCTTAATCCCTTCCAGAAGATTGGTGGTTGAACTATAAATTTTTACCTTCTAATCCTGTTTTTGATCTTTCTGGTGATCCATCCCTATTCTGAAATTATCTGGGGCCCTACCTTGAGTCACCTCATTAATATAAACACCTGGTGGTTGAAAGGGAATTCTGATGCACAAAAGACATTCCTACCTCTCAAGAAATCCCGAGGACTTTACAAGTTCTGTACCAGGAACCAGAGGTAAACAAACTCTGTTTTTTAGTATACCACAGATTGGTTTCTGAGGAATGAATTATTTTTATTCAGATTTTCCTCCCCCAAACTATAGGTACGCTTTTGCAGTGTGTTTGCTATCCCATTATTTGCAAGTTGTTTTGTGTTCTACTACTTAATATAATTTTTGGCTGCAGAAGTTTAGTATAATGACTATGAAAACATTTTTAAAAAGTAAAGAAATACTTTCTATCTATAAAGTATTGTTGTCACTTGAATTACAGTGGACAGCCTTCTTTTCCCAGAGTCATTAAAAAGCATATATATATATATATATATATATATATATATATATATATATAATCTTTATCCTCTTTCTCTTGCCTGAAAACCACTTGTAAAGCAATTTCATTTTGACTAAGTACATTTGGTTTGATGCTTGCATATGTTTTTTGGTTTGTCTGCTTAGTTGGTTGGTTGGTTTTGTTTTTTTGTGGTAAAGGGAATTGAACCCATGGGTGGTCTACCACTGAGCTATATTCCCAGGTTGACCTCAAACTTGGTGTCCTCCTGCCTTGGCCCTCCAAGTCACCAGGATGAGAGTCATGCACCACCACACCTGCCTTTGCATATGACTCTCAGTATTAAAAGATATTCTTTTACTTGACATTGAAAGAATATCTGTGTTTGGGGTAGCTATGGATGTTGAGAATCTACCATTGTCATTTGCATATTGGGTATAGTTTATTTGCTGAGAAATCTTCCTTTTTTGTGTATTTATAAGCCCAAACTCTGGAAGTTTATCGCATCTTTATTAGTAGGAGAAAATTTATGTTAAAACATGCTTCAATTCATGTTCTTTGGAAGAAATGATGAAATTATAATGGGAGACATCCAGAGATTCTGCTGGACAATACTTTCCAGACAAAATTAAGCCAAAATAAAAGAAATCATTTAGCACCTGTGTTGGGTTCTAATGTAGCCAATAAATAAATATCACCAATAATATTAACTAAGTTCCTTGGAGAAATGGCTGATTTTATGGCTTCAGCAAGGAATATACAAAATGAATTTGGAGAATCTTTTACCTATGGAAAGTAAAGAAAGTGCTGAAAAAATAAAATGATAAAGTTGTGTCAAAGGAAGAAAAAAACAGCTAGCCCAAAAGAGGTCTCATTGCCAATGCCAAAGCAATTTGTGACAAGATACCCATTGTAATAATGGATGATAACTAGAATAAAGAATATCTATGATCCCATAATAATACAAATAAATGATATATAAACAAATAAACAAGGACAGAACAAATCTATAGAAAAAGAGTTTATTGTGTAGATATTCCCTTCTCAATGAGGTAGAGTATGATTTATACCCTTCAGTGTGCACTGCATTATTCAAAGAATACAGTATGGAGGGCAGGGTTAAGGTTTGGATAAGTGGGTAACAAACCTTATCTTTTTGAGATGATTCTTATTAACATCATCATGTAATAGCATATATCATAAGATCAAAGAGGGCCTTCACTTCTGTGATCATGCTTCTGAAAGCCCGCAATCTTATAATCATGAGAAAAGGAAAGACAAACACAAATTTAGGAATATTCTACAAAATAGCCAGCACTTCTTAAAATTGTAGTAAAGGTTATTTTAAAAAAGTTAAGTATAAGAAAATGTCATAGACTAGAGGGATCTAAGGAGATCCAACTTTTAAACATCATATAATACCTAGATTTAAATTCAAATTTAAAATTTGAGTTTAAAAATAATTAGGTAAAACTAATGAAATCCAAATAACTGTGGAGCTCACTCAATAATAATTTAATCCTGGTTTGTTGGTTGTGAAGAGTATACAATAGTAATATAAGGTGTTAAAAGTAGGGACACGAGGGGGGAAGGAAGATGGCGGCGAGGGGAGTGCATTACCCCCGTGTGCTGCTTCACTGTGTGGGAGTATGACAAGTCAGGACGGCTAAAGGATATCTTGTTAGGAATTTCCAGCAATAGTGGGGTGCGCCGGAACCTGGAGGAAGGATTTCCATCGCACGAGGATCGGCTACGGGGACTCAAACGCGAGAGGTTTGTCGCACGGAGGGTAAAACTGCTTATTCAGCAAATCGCCCCGCGGCTAGAGTCTGCAACGCGCACTGGGATAGAGACGCAGGGTTACAGTGCTGCAGTTTCTGCCAGCCGCGCAAGCACCGCACTCAGGGCTGAATTCTGGGTTCGAGACGGGGGAAGGAAGCGGTCCATCTCGGTTCTCCACACCGGTCAGACCACAGAGGAGGCCAGCAGCCACCATGTTGGTAAACTGACGTCACCATACCTGTTTTTGACTGACCGCAGCTCATTCAGCCATAGAACAGGTAATTTCAGGCTGCAATTCGCCTGCGGCTTGCAGACAGATTGCTAGGGTTCAGCGCCTGGGTGCTTCTTAAAATCTGATCTTATCGGAGTGAACACCGAGCGCGGGGCGGCCGAGTTCCGGCTCCCGGAACCGTCCCGGAACCGCCCTGGCTCAGGGCTGCGGAGCCCGCGGAGGCTGCTTCTTGGACCCTGCTACTATCAGAGCAAACACCAAGCACTAAGAAGCCGAATTCCGGCTCCCGGAACTGAGCCCGCGGGGACTGCTTCTTGGAGCTTACACTTATAGGAGCTTACACCGAGCACGGAGCGGCCGAGTTCCGGCACCCGGAACTTCCCTGGACCGGGGCTAGGGGCCCGCGGAAACTGCGTCTCGGTCCAGGTCCTGCTGAGGGCCGGTCAGGACTCACCCGTTGCTTGGGTTGCCCGGCAAGGAGAACGAAATGCTGCCATTCGCATAGGATACCAACATGGCAGAGATCTGATGTCAGCAGAAAGCGGTGGAGGAGAGATCTTCATCAATACCAGCGGTGACATAAGCAGTTGGTCTCCTGGTAAGGGGGGTGAGGCTCAGTCACCCGAGTCTCCTCAATTTGTCCTTGAGCCAGAGGGAAGGAGCCGGGCCGCCGCCAGCCCCCGGAGCAGGCCCAGCGGCTCGCCAGCGTGGTGACCGCGTGACCCCAATTGGAGAGGGGGCGGAGCGGAGCCGCCACCCACACCCGCCAGGTGGGCAGACCCACGACCCAGTAGTACATGGGCGTGGTAGGAGGGGCAGGGCAGAGCCGCCCTTCGCACTTGCAAGGTAAACAGACCTGTGACAGCCTGGCGGGTCAGGCCCAGTGGCCTGCCAGTGTGGTACACACGTCACCCCAACTGGAGTAGGGGCAGAGCAGATCCTTCTCCCACGCCCGGATCAGGCCCTGCCGGTGTGGTGGTCACGTGACCCCAATTGGAGTGGGGGCGGAGCGGAACCGCCACCCGTGCCCGCAGGGTGAGCAGACCAGTGATCAACCTGCAGATCAGGCCCAGGGGTCCGCAGGCGTGGTAGGAGGGGCAGGGCAGATCCGCCGCCCGCACCTTCAAGGTAGGCAGACCTACAACAGACCGGCGGATCAGGCCCAGGAGCCTGCCGGCGTGGTACAAACACCACCCTAATTGGAGTAGTGACAGAGCAGAGTCGCCTCCCTTGCCAGGAACAGGCCCAGCGTCCTGCAGGCGGGGTAGTCACGACACCCCAATTGGAGTAGGGGCAGAGCAGAGCCTCCACCCGTGCCCGAAAGGTGGGCAGATCTGCGACCGACCAGCGGGACAGGCCCAGTGGCCTGCTGGTACGAAAGACACATCACCCCATTTGGAGTAGGGGCAGAGTAGAGCTGCCGCCCGCGCCTGCAGGGTAGGCAAACCTGCAACCGACCGGCGGATCAGGCCCGGTGGCCTGCTGGCGTGGTACACTCGTCACCCCAATTGGAGTAGGGGCAGAACAGAGCCGCCACCAGCTCCCAGAACAGGCCCAGTGACCTGCTGGCGTGGTAGCCACGACACCCCAATTGGAATAAGGAGAGAGCAGAGCCGCCGCCCGCACCTGCAGGAAAGATACGCAAGCAGTATGAAAAGACAAGGAAAGAAAGGACCACAAGCAATACAGGTCAACGCAACTTTAGAAGAGGTAACAGCTGCAGCAGATGGAATGTCAGATAAAGAATTCAGGATATACATGCTTCAGATGATCTGGAGTATCAAGGAAGACATTAAACAGCAAAATCAAACAATGAAAGATCACTTCGACAACGAATTACGCAAACAAATCCAGGAAGCAAAGGATCAACTATACAGGGAGATAGAGGTTATAAAAAACAAGCAATCAGAAATCCTAGAAATGCAGGAAGCAATAAACCAACTTAAAAACTCAATGGAGAATACTACCAGCAGAGTAGAACACTTAGAAGATAGAACATCAGACAATGAAGACAAAGTATTTCAACTGGAAAAGAACATAGACAGCTCAGCAAGACTGTTAAGAAACCATGAGCAGAACATCCAAGAAATATGGGATAACATTAAGAGACCAAACTTAAGAGTCATTGGGATACAGGAAGGTACAGAGCTCCAAACCAAAGGAATGAGCAGTCTATTCAATGAAATAATACAAGAAAACTTCCCAGACTTGAAGAATGAGACAGAATCCCAAATCCTAGAAGCCTACAGGACGCCGAATGTGCAAAAGCATAAGAGATCCACACCTAGACACATTATAATGAAGATGCCCAACATACAGAATAAGGAGAGAATTTTAAAAGCTACAAGAGAAAGGAAGCAGATTACATTTAGGGGTAAGCCAATCAGGATAACAGCTGATCTTTCAACACAGACTCTGAAAGCTAGAAGATCCTGGAATAACATATTTCAAACACTGAAAGAAAATGGGTTCCAACCAAGAATTGTGTATCCAGCGAAATTAAGCTTCAGGATGGAGAATGAAATTAAAACCTTCCACGATAAACAAAAGTTTAAAGAATTTGCAGCTAGAAAACCATCTCTTCAAAACATCCTCGCCAAAGCATTACAGGAAGAGGAAATGGAAAATAACAATGAAAACCAACAGTGGGAGGTAGGACAGTAAAGGGGGGGGGGAAATAATCAAAGAGGAAAACAAACAATGTTTAGTAACAGAAATAAACAAATATGGCTGGAAGAACAACCCATATCTCAATAATAACCCTAAATGTTAATGGCTTAAACTCACCAATTAAGAGACACAGGCTAGTAGAATGGATCACAAAACAAGACCCAACAATATGCTGCCTACAGGAGACGCATTTGATAGGAAAAGACATACATAGGCTGAAGGTGAAAGGTTGGGAAAAATCATATCACTCATATGGACTTCGGAAACAAGCAGGCGTGTCCATACTCATATCAAATAAAATAGATTTCAAGCCAAAGTTAATCAAAAGAGATAAAGAGGGACACTACATACTGCTTAAGGGAACCATACACCAACAAGACATAACAATCATAAATATTTATGCCCCAAACAATGGTGCAGCTATGTTCGTCAAACAAACTCTTCTCAAGTTCAAGAGTCTAATAGACCACCACACCATAATCATGGGAGACTTCAACACACCTCTCTCGCCACTGGACAGATCTTCCAAACAAAAGTTGAATAAGGAAACTATAGAACTCAATAACACTATTAATAACCTAGACCTAATTGACATATATAGAGTATACCACCCAACATCAAGCAGTTACACTTTTTTCTCAGCAGCACATGGATCCTTCTCAAAAATAGATCATATATTATGTCACAGGGCAACTCTTAGACAATATAAAGGAGTAGAGATAATACCATGCATCTTATCTGATCATAATGGAATGAAACTGAAAATCAACGATAAAAGAAGGAAGGAAAAAGCATACATCAATTGGAGAATGAACAATAGGTTACTGAATGATCAATGGGTTATAGAAGACATCAAGGAGGAAATTAAAAAATTCTTAGAGATAAATGAAAACACAGACACAACATATCGGAATCTATGGGACACATTGAAAGCAGTTCTAAGAGGAAAATTCATTGCTTGGAGTTCATTCCTTAAAAAAAGAAAAAACCAACAAATAAATGATCTCATACTTCATCTCAAAATCCTTGAAAAAGAAGAGCAAAACAACAGCAAAAGAAGTAGAAGGCAAGAAATAATTAAAATCAGAGCTGAAATTAATGAAATCGAAACAAAAGAAACAATTGAAAAAATTGACAAAACTAAAAGTTGGTTCTTTGAAAAAATAAACAAAATCGACAGACCCTTAGCGATGCTAGCGAAGAGAAGAAGAGAGAGAACTCAAATTACTAGCATACGGGATGAAAAAGGCAATATCACAACAGACACTTCAGAAATACAGAAGATAATCAAAAACTATTTTGAATCCTTATACTCCAATAAATTAGAAGATAGTGAAGGCATAGATAAATTTCTTAAGTCATATGATCTGCCCAGATTGAGTCAGGAGGATATAGAAAACCTAAACAGACCAATATCAATTGAGGAAATAGAAGAAACCATAAAAAGACTACCAACTAAGAAAAGCCCAGGTCCGGATGGGTATACAGCAGAATTTTACAAAACCTTTAAAGAAGAACTAATACCAATACTTTTCAAGCTACTTCAGGAAATAGAAAAGGAGGGAGAACTTCCAAATTCATTCTATGAGGCCAACATCACCCTGATACCTAAACCAGACAAAGACACTTCAAAGAAAGAAAACTACAGACCAATATCTCTAATGAACCTAGATGCAAAAATCCTCAATAAAATTCTGGCGAATCGGATACAAAAACATATCAAAAAAATTGTACACCATGATCAAGTAGGATTCATCCCTGGGATGCAAGGCTGGTTCAATATACGGAAATCAATAAATGTTATTCACCACATCAATAGACTTAAAAATAAGAACCATATGATCATCTCGATAGATGCGGAAAAAGCATTCGACAAAGTACAGCATCCCTTTATGTTCAAAACTCTAGAAAAACTAGGGATAACAGGAACATACCTCAATATTGTAAAAGCAATCTATGCTAAGCCTCAGGCTAGCATCATTCTGAATGGAGAAAAACTGAAGGCATTCCCTCTAAAATCTGGAACAAGACAGGGATGCCCTCTCTCTCCACTTCTCTTCAACATAGTTCTCGAAACACTGGCCAGAGCAATTAGACAGACGAAAGAAATTAAAGGCATAAAAATAGGAAAAGAAGAAATTAAATTATCACTATTTGCAGATGATATGATTCTATATCTAGCAGACCCAAAAGGCTCTACAAAGAAACTATTAGAGCTAATAAATGAATTCAGCAAAGTGGCAGGATTTAAAATCAACACGCATAAATCAAAGGCATTCCTGTATATCAGCGACAAATCCTCTGAAATGGAAATGAGGACAACCACTCCATTCAAAATATCTTCAAAAAAAATAAAATACTTGGGAATCAACCTAACAAAAGAGGTGAAAGACTTATACAATGAAAACTACAGAACCCTAAAGAGAGAAATAGAAGAAGATCTTAGAAGATGGAAAAATATACCCTGTTCATGGATAGGCAGAACTAACATCATCAAAATGGCGATATTACCAAAAGTTCTCTATAGGTTTAATGCAATGCCAATCAAAATCCCAACGGCATTTCTTGTAGAAATAGAGAAAGCAATCATGAAATTCATATGGAAAAATAAAAGACCCAGAATAGCAAAAACAATGCTAAGCAAGAAGTGTGAATCAGGCGGTATAGCGATACCAGACTTCAAACTATACTACAGAGCAATAGTAACAAAAACAGCATGGTACTGGTACCAAAACAGGCGGGTGGACCAATGGTACAGAATAGAGGACACAGAAACCAATCCACAAAACTACAACTATCTTATATTTGATAAAGGGGCTAAAAGCATGCAATGGTGGAAGGATAGCATCTTCAACAAATGGTGCTGGGAAAACTGGAAATCCATATGCAACAAAATGAAACTGAATCCCTTTCTCTCGCCATGCACAAAAGTGAATTCAAAATGGATCAAGGAGCTTGATATCAAATCAGAGACGCGCCGTCTGATAGAAGAAAAAGTTGGCTACGATCTACATTCGGTGGGGTCGGGCTCCAAATTCCTCAATAGGACACCCATAGCACAAAAGTTAATAACTAGAATCAACAAATGGGACTTACTCAAACTAAAAAGTTTTTTCTCAGCAAAAGAAACAATAAGAGAGGTAAATAGGGAGCCTACATCCTGGGAACAAATCTTTACTCCTCACACTTCAGATAGAGCCCTAATATCCAGAGTATACAAAGAACTCAAAAAATTAGACAATAAGAGAACAAACAACCCAATCAACAAATGGGCCAAGGACCTGAACAGACACTTCTCAGAGGAGGACATACAGTCAATCAACACGTACATGAAAAAATGCTCAACATCTCTAGCTGTCAGAGAAATGCAAATCAAAACCACCCTAAGATACCATCTCACTCCAGTAAGATTGGCAGCCATTAGGAAGTCAAACAACAACAAGTGCTGGCGAGGATGTGGGGAAAAGGGTACACTTGTACATTGCTGGTGGGACTGCAGATTGGTGCAGCCAATTTGGAAAGCAGTATGGAGATTTCTTGGAAAGCTGGGAATGGAGCCACCATTTGACCCAGCTATTCCCCTTCTTGGTCTATTCCCTAAAGACCTAAAAAGAGCATGCTACAGGGACACTGCTACATCGATGTTCATAGCAGCACAGTTCACAATAGCAAGACTGTGGAACCAACCTAGATGCCCTTCAATAGACGAATGGATAAAAAAAATGTGGCATTTATACACAATGGAGTATTACTCTGCATTAAAAAATGACAAAATCATAGAATTTACAGGGAAATGGATGGCATTAGAGCAGATTATGCTAAGTGAAGCTAGCCAATCCCTAAAAAACAAATGCCAAATGTCTTCTTTAATATAAGGAAAGTAACTAAGAACAGAGTAGGGACGAAGAACAGGAGAAGAAGATTAACATTTAACAGGGGTGAGAGGTGGGAGGGAAAGGGAGAGAGAAGGGAAATTGCACGGTAATGGAAGGAGACCCTCAGGGTTATACAGTGGAGGGGGTAGAGAGAGAGGAGGGGAGGGGAGGGGAGAGGTGGGGAGGGGGGAGGGTGGATGATGGGAAAGGCAGCGGAGCACAACAGACACTAGTATGGCAACTTGTAAATCAATGGATGTGTAACTGATGTGAATCTGCAATCTGTGTATGGGGTGAAGGTGGGAGTTCATAACCCACTTGAATCAAAGTGTGGAATATGATATGTCAGGAAATTTGTAATGTTTTGAACAACCCACAATAAAAAATTAAAAAAAAAGAAAAAAAGTAGGGACACTGGGTGTTGGGTTTATGGGAGCACTCTGTATTTCCTGGTTTTGACTGTTCCTAGAAAATATTCTTTAATACAAAACTAAGTCAATTCTAAGAATATGAGAGTTTTGGTTTTATTATTTTCTTTTTAATTAGTTTTTTATATTATAATTTTAAAAACATGTCCACTAGTTCATTACACAAAAGAACTAAGATGATGCAATTATTTTAATAGCTATTTAAAAGAATAATGAGATTGGCTTACCTATCAGAATATCTTATGGTTTTTTAACATCCTGCCAACCAACACTGCTGATTTCCTCTACTATGATGCCTCACGATCCAAAGATTATAGGTTGCAACATACCAGAAGTGTGATGGGTAGGAATGTTGAGAAAAGCTTTGGAGGGGTGTAGGAAAGGTGTTGGACAACTCTTTTAGTAGTCCTGTGACGGGTCTGCAGTAAGTTTTAGTAATAATAATAATAATGACAAGGACAGATGTTAGAAACTTTGAGGAGGCAGAATTATTTGGATTTGATAACTGTTAAGTGGTAAAAATAATGAAGAGGTTAATGGTAACTTTTCATGATTAAAAGAAAATGATGTTGGTTTAGGAGAAACGTTAATGAGTTAAGTTTGGGTACATTAGTTTGAGATACCTATGGGATGAAGAGGTAGCAGGCCCAGATGGCAGTGAATAAAATGATGTGGAGCAGGACATGGCAAACTTTTATTATGAAGGACCAGACAGTAAATATTTCAGTCTTTTCAGGCTAAGGTCTCTATCACTACTCAGTTCTGTGGTTTTGCAGCATGGAAACAACCATAGACATAATATAAACAAATAGGCATGACTGTGTTCCAATAAAACTTTATGAACAATAAAATTTGAATTCCAAAGCATTTTCACATGCTGTGAAGTGTTATTTTATTTTGTTTTATTTTTCAAACTATTACAAAATGGCAAAAAATGAGCCACACTTGTGGTTGTACAGGTACAGATGGTGAGTCGGATTTGGCCAATGGCCCCCAATCGGCTGACCTCTTGATTTAGAAAGAAGCCTGGCCTGCAGATAGGAATGTTTTTATTATAATGCACATTGATATGTCTAAAATTATAGCTGTGAATGCAATCCCTCCTTTGGATTGATGAAGAAAAGCGTGTGTCTAAGATTTGACAAGAGAGATAATGGCTAGGCGTCAACAAGAATTTAAGGAACATGAGTCAATAAAAGAAATTTGGGAAATAAAACAGATTCTATTTAGTGATAAATAACCCTTTATCTTTATTGTATGCTTTTATTAACTGTGAAATATATGTATAGACTGCACTATGAACACTTCTGGGTTTCATATTACCTTATATATTTTTTAGTGTTTACTGCACCTCTTGAAATGGAGCCAAAATATGAAAAGTCTTTCTACAACATGAATGGTAGCAAAATTTTAAAACATTCTTACTTAGAGGTGTTTGATTTAGCATCTGAAGTTGTTGGCTGTTGTGTTGTCTTTGTTTTAATTTAGATAAGCAGAAAAGAACCAAAATGAAATACTTAGAATCTTTGAAGTAATTTTCAAGTCAGATAAAAATAAAAATATTAGTAGTGATAATATGGCAAATGGGTAGATGAGTCCAGTGTGCTGACACATCACTTGTGATAGTTTTGTTTGTTTTTGTTTTTCCTAATTCCTGATGTTGAACAGTAATTAGTTAAAATACACATTCATTAATGACACCCCTAATCATTAGATATATTTTAGTGAACTAAACTCTACATTTCCCTAATATTACTTTTCTCTTACCAATTTCTAAATTATCAAAAAACATGGCATAGAAATAACAATAATCTCATACTGTTCTGTAAGAAGAAAAAAATCAAGTATCAGTAAATTTGAAACATTATCAGAACATATTTGTAACTTAGTTCTGATTAAATGCTGACCTAACATGGATCTACAATAATGATCTGTTTCTCAGTAGATAGTATTAAAGTGTCATTATTCTTTCTAAAAAGGAAGCCACTAAACAGAGCCAATTAACTCATCAGTGAAACTAGTTTTAAAGGAAGCAAGTCAGTGGCTGATTATTCATTTTTAAAAAGTAAGCAACATTGTCTTTTTCTGATGCTTAACTGAGGTAAAAAATTATATATATATATATATATATATATATATATATATCTCATATATATGGTTTAACTGCTTTAGGTTAATAAAATAACACTATACTAAGGGCTAATGGATAGTTTTCAAAATACAAATTCTGTGTATTTACCTGAAAAAAAAATGAAAAGAAATAAAGGAGTATATCTGTGTTCACTGTTTTGGGACAATGCTTCTAATTACATGGTACACTTCAAAATTATTTATGGAGGGTTTTGATTCAGCAGATTTGGGCTGATTGGGGATTCTTAAAAGCTCCCAGGTGCTTTCTGGTATGCAATTCATAATTAAGAAACACAGTAGTGTTGTGTGTACATGCCTTTTTTGTTTTGTTTCTTCCTTGCAACTGGCTTAGGATCATGAACTTGAAGAACATTATAACCTACCCACACACTTTTTACATCTTTTGTTGTTAACAATATAGAAGTAAACATAGGCCCTTTAGTTACGTGCATTGTCTAAAGTTGAATTATCAGAGTTGGAGTGAAATGTGGAATTATTTTTATTGCTGATTGGAAAATGAACAAATGTGCCCATAAGCAGAGATAGGGTAGCAACACATGCCAATAATCCTTTTATCTCTCAGGATCTGGGTGGAGTATCAGACTTTTATGATGCTGGCATCAATAAAGTATGCAAATGCCAATATCTGGGCCCCTTTGTCATTGCCAGCATCATACAATTCTTCTCATCTACTCTACTCCATCTGTGGTACTTCCCCTGAGTGTTAGAGCTAGGAGTTGACACTGAGATGTTCCATTCCAGTGTGCAGTCATCTCTTAGAGCTCCTTCATGTTATGAATAGCTTCCATGAGAGTGCCTGTCATGTAGCAGTTATTCTTCTGGGTATTTATATCTTCTTGTTTAATGAACAGCCTAAAAATATGAGATAGCTATTATTATTATTACCATCAACCTTCTGTGACAAATAAGAAAACTGAGTCTCAAGTAACTATGAAGTAACCTAGCCAGCAATAGAAAGTGATAGAACCAAGATAGTAACTTAGATCTAATCCTTGTCTTTGCTTTCCTCCCCACCCTGCCCCACCCAGACTGTCAGATACTACTGTGTTAAGTTGCCCATCATTTTGAGTCAATTTAGAGAGTATTTCTAGGATATAAGGTGTGACTTTGTGACAGAAGAAAAGATTTTGAAAGAGGGTAATTGTAACAGGGCAGTTTTATTCTCTTCTTTTTAAAAACATAGTTCTAAGAAGATTCAAGATTAACCAGGGAAGGACCAGGGAAAGGTGTGAACAGGAGTTAAGTATTGAATATGTACAAAATTTTTCTTGTCCTAATTCACTAACCAATAGAAAACAGCAAATATTTTTCATAGCATTTGCATTGTATTAGGTTTATAAATAATCTAGAAATGATTTAAAGTATAGAGAAGGCCATGTGTAGATATGTGTAAATACTAGGTTATCTGCAGGGGAAAGGGTTCATATAACCATTTTCCTATAGATACTGAGGGGGGATTTTGTATCATCATTATTAAAAACAAGGACTTTGGAATCAAACATGTATTTGTATTTAGAATCAAATGCTTAAAAACATGTGAACTTGAACATCTGGGAAATGGAGACAGTAGTTTCATGGGATGATGAGAAGATTAAATAAAATAATAGAGATTATAGATTTTGGCTAAGGTCTGATCATTGTTAGTGCTAATAAGTGTTTGATTAGAATTCTGAAAGACTAGAGAGTTTCATTAAGTCAAGGAATCAAAGGCTTGGGAGATTAAAGTCAGCAGAGAAGCAGCTTGACTGAGTAACAGTCTTAACAGAGACAAGCCAAAATTGAAACAAAGATATACCTGATGGATTAGATGGACAAGTGATTGTATATCTATTGGTGTAGAATTACCCTCAACTTAGTAAAAAAAACTACCATTTTATTCTGCTTGTGAATTCTGGGTTCAGTAAACCATCCAGGGCATAGTGGGATGGATTTTATTTTTGCCTTACCATGTCTGTGGCTCCAGGAGAGGAGTATTAAAGCCAGGAGGTGACTTGAGTAAATGGGTGGAAGCATCTGGAAGCTCCTTCACATACATGTTTACAGCTGGGACTTGGCTACTTGAAGGGTAGCCCTACTGGAACCGACAACTGGCACACCTTAATGGGGCTTTCCCACATAGAACCGATTTTTCTCAGCATGGTTCCTGTATTCTGAAAAGAGGTATCCCAAGCAAAAGCCTCTGGGCAGCAGATGTTCCCAGGAGCAGTACAAGCAGAACAGCTGTTTCTGATTTAGTTGTGCAGGTCAGGTAGCTTCACTTTGGCACATTGGGCCTAGACAAGGCAATCACTAAGATCAGCCAGGATTAAAGGAGAGGGGGAACTAGACTCTTCCTTGTGATGGGAAATAGCAAGGTAGCGTGACCAAACTACTTGGTTTCCCTAGGATTAGGGGATTACTGTGACATGGGTTTTTCAGCTTTGAAACGAGAAAAGTTACAGAACAACTAGATCAAGATGATTTAGCAATGACAAGATTATGTTCTAAGCAGCACTGTGAAGAAGATAATATTGGCTCAAAATATAGTCTGCACCACAGATGGAAACTGTGGAGCAGAGGTGTAATCTTGACCAGCCAGAGTCTAGATCCGCTAAAGCACCAGCTTTGGAATGAGGTATCGGCTGGCCTGACCCACTTTTAAAACATGTTTTGATGCTGGCAATGAAATTCAGGGACTTGAACATGCTAAACCTGTGCTGTATACCTCTCCCTAACTCCTTATGCACTATTTATAACTAGATTTGTTTGTTTGCATTGCCAAATGTGAATTAGGAGATAGGCCTGTAAGAGGATATAGAGTTGTCTGACAGACACAGGTTACTTAGTATTGTGTGCCTCACTAATAGGAGTCAGGATTCCTCTGTGCCAAGTCTCTGCCTTTGCTAGTGACCTTGTTCTCCATGGCACTGAAGTAGAGAGTGTGGTCACTGGACCAGCAGCATTCACTCCCTCTGGGGCTCATCAGAAGTACATATTCTTCCCAGACAAAGTGGTACATGCCTATATTCCCAACCACTCAGGAGGCTGAGTGAGACAGGAGGAGCCCAAATTCAAAGCTAGTCAGGGCAATGTAATGAGACCCTGTCTTAAAATAAAATTAAAAGGGCTCGGAACTTGACTCAGTTATAAAGTGTCCCTGGGTTTCATCCCTCGGACTATCCCCCTCACCCTGTGTGCATCCCTGGGCTTGCACAAAAAAAAGAAGAAGAAGAAGAAGAAGAACAACAACAACAACAACAAATCCACGGGCCCTTGGATAACCAATTTCATTGTCATTGGGAGCTGACCCAGGAATCTGTTGAAATAAGATCTCCAGATGATTTTGAAGTTTGGGAAGCATTGCTCAACCCAACTACTCAGTGAATAATTTTCATCCTGACAGTACATCTAAACTAAAATATTTTCAGTTTAGAGTTTGGCTTGTTGGTGTTTTTCATTTGGGTTTGGGTTTGGTGGTTTTGGTTTAGTTTTCTTCCTAAACATTAAATTAGACTAAATTCAGCTTTTTAGGTATCATCATTAAAATGATTATGATTTACTGGGTCGGAACAACAGTGATATGGTTGAGAGAACAGGATCTGGATTTCAGAAATCAGGTTGACAGTCCAGCTTCATTGCTTAAGTACTGTTTGGCTCCTCTGAGAAGTGATAGGTGAGCCCAATGAACACTATGGTCCTTTTCCATTCTGATATTCTGTAATGTGCATGATACGCTGAGCTCACTAATATAAATCAAAACATTATTGACAGGGAAACATTCTTCTGCATATTGTGCTGGACATCATTCATTCTCAGTAATTACATTTGACATGTTTTAGAGAAGTGTGGATAAGAGGATATTTTTCTTGGTAGCCATAATGCACAAATATACATGCATACATGTGCAATAGTTTTCTTCCTGAACATTATTTAACAAAAGTCTTACAAATGTATCATATTAGTCCCAAGAGGAACTTAGGTATTTTGTAACTTCAGGGTAGTGATTTATTATTGGCAACAAAAGGCACAAAAGCTTACTGCCAGCATGAAGGCACAGTTTGAAGAGATTGGAATCATACAAGCATCTCTTCATAAACATCGATTTTTATCTGGCATAGTTGTAGAAAAGACTGATTTTTTTTGAAAAAAGGATATTGTAATTATGCTACAACAGGTATTTGGAATGAAATCCTGTATTACAATTCTCCCCATGTTGTTTTTGTCAGCATTGATTATTCTGAACATCTAGTCTTGCAAGAGAGTAAAAGGAAAAGGGTCTCAGACAAACATTTATAGACTTTATGTTATATGACCAGTAATTAGGTTGTCATCAAAACCTTGAAAATGAGGTTGGGGATACAGCTCAGTGGTAGTATGCCTGACAGCATGTGAGAAGCCTTGGGTCCTAGTCCCAGCACTACAAAAAAAACAAACAAACAAACAAAAAAAAAACACCTAGACATAATTCACTGGAAGATGGTGTATATGTGCACACCCTGATGCTATAGGAGCAAACTGAATTAGGCAGCTCTTCCTTAGAAATTCAATTACTTAGTGAAAATCTTTACTTTTTAAAACTGGTAATAATCCATTATAACTTTTTAAAAAATCAGTGTAATCATTAATGATTGCCCTATCTTACTTATTATTTTATCAGTGAATTGGCATGAAATATTTATAATTGATCTATAATGATAACTTCTCTAAGTCAGTAACAGTTTCCCCAGGAAATTCAAATTCCAGATGAGAACAAGGAGGTGAACCTGCTGGTTCTGCAGGCCAAAGGCCTTTCATGAGCCTCAGGAGGTATCTGTGTCAAATGTAAACCCTGCCTCTCCCTGGTTTGTATGTGACTTGGAACATTTCAATGCCCCTGAGTATCAGATACTTATGTTAAATGGAGCCCACCAGAAATCTAAGCTTTTAGATGTCATTGTGACAGTCACTGCCAAAAACATGTGCAAAAGCAATAACAGTTCTGGCTTCAGAAGGCAGACTTTGATCTACGATTCCCTTTATTTGTGGTTAGAATAATTTCATACTACAGACGCAACAAATAAAACCGAGGTCACAAACAGAAATTGGAGCAAATAATGGAATTTTCAGTCAAGATTCTTTTGAATCTGGGGCTGAACCAAGTGAGGGGAATAAATGTCTCCTTTGCTGAACTGAGAGAGTTCTCTGAATATAGCCCTGACAACATGTAAAAGGAAGTTGGGGAAAACTGTTAAAATTGTAGAGCTGTGGAACTAAAATGTGATCCGCAGCAGCAGCAGAGTATGTAATATTTTATTTAATTTTATTTGATATTGTTCTGTTTAGGGGACATAAACTATAACATGTTTGTTAATTTGACCCAAAAATGGCCCAAATATTTAAATAGAACCTAGTGATTTAGCTCATTAGGATAAAATATAGATGTTATTATTTATGTTTGATTATTTATAATTTTCTAATTGTTTCATTTGCCTCTTTCTTAATGAGACTGGGTTAAATTATTAAATAAAATTAATATTTTCATAGTTTTGTTTGGACAAATGAAATATCTAAGGCATGTTTGATTTATTAATAAGTATCTTTAGCAGTTCACTATTGCCACCTCCAACATCTATAAAATCCACTTTATAAAATTATTTAAATCTCAGTAGCTTTGAAAAAATTAGGATTTTATCTTTTAACCAGTGCAAAACCTGTGGGAAGGTAACCTGGACAGGATTTCTAAAAAAAAAAAAAAAAAAAAATCATAACTATCTGAAGCTGTGCTTCAACATTTCAGTCTAAATAATCAGCAAGGTTGTAAATAAACATATTAAATAAGGAGGACTCTGAATTCCAATCATAAAACAGCTTTATTTCAGCCATACCACAATCATTTCCTGCCCTGATACCTCTACCCTACCCCATCTGTCCTATGAACATCACTTTTAGTCCTAAAAATATTCCAATTTGAAATTCAATGTACAGTTCCATATAACAGTAAAAATTCTGAATTCTTGAAATTCTTTTAATGTAAAATTTCTTCAAAAGTTGTTCCTCCTTCTGATATTGTGGGTGACAGTCTTGCTGTGGAAAATAAGTTCTTATTGGGTTTCCTCACAACCCCACCCCCATGGAGTGGGAGGAGACAACATGGACAGGAAAGGTCTTAGGATATGGACTTTGGTGGAATCAAGCCTTAGTATCCTCTTAAGGAGCTGCATACAGAGTTGGCTTGGGCAGATTTTTGAAAGCTGATTGGTGTTTAAATTAATTTCATGGATTTTTGTGTAATCCCATTGAAGAATATTTGTGCTTTCTGTGAAAAATGAATGATGCCTGTTCTTCCAACTTTATGACCATTTTCATTTCCTCATCAGACCCCTGGGAATCCAGTTGTCCATCTTACCTGTGGGTGTCATATAAACCTCCAAAAAGTTGTTTTGGGTTCCAGTCTAGTACCCTCCCCTGGCCCTGGGAATCTTAGCAGCCCTTCCTTTCACTTTCAGAGTGGAATTGTGTTTTGTTCTATGTTTCTCTGCTTTGTCCCCAGACTCTCGGTTAAACATACTAAGATCCCAAGAACCCCTTTTCACTAGGCTTAAATGAGAGGGAGACATCAATTCAACTTCCATTCTTCATTTTAGTCAAAGGCTCAATAACTATCTTTAGCAGTTCACTATTGCTCCCCACCAACATCTATATAAAATAACTTTAAAAAATCATTTAAATCTCAGTAGCTTTGGAAAAAACTTAGGATTTTATCTTTACAACTATTATTTCAGAAGCATCCCTGCCCTGTGCCCACAGGAAATGAAGGCCACACAGGGATACCAAGATGAATCTGAACAAACAGGCCTTGCTGAATCCCTAGGGTTCATTACATTGGGACATCCACCTTTGGTCCAGGCTTGCTTCTATATAAGTATCCACTTCTTCATCAGACTTAGCACAAAGTACATGTTTTCTGGCGAGAAGAGAAGAAACACCACAGTCCTTCACTAATGTACACAGGCTTGCTGGTGGCAAGAGGTACTGCACCCATTTGAGAATGTTCCTCAGAATCACCTTATTTGAACAAGTTTTCAGGGCAAGAGGAGTACAGACAACTTCCTCAGGATGATCTGCAGTCTTTAATGGCATCAGATCTATCTGCTCTGTAAGCTGGTTAGCTTGTCCTCAGCACATGTATTCTCTGTATTGGGAAACTCTCATGCTGTTCTGAGGAGCCTCAAGCTACTTTATTCTCTTCTTCCTGTCTACTGCTAGGCTAGAAAACACTCGATTTCAAAATGCCTCTAAGCTTTCCAACATGCCTTCTTGAAACCTCATAATTGAGGAACTCCTCCTGCAGTTAGTGTTTTTCTCTGGAGGCTCCTTTTACTTCCTAGCATGAACTAAAATGCATCTCTCCCCAGAGTATACCTCCAAGCCCTCTTTGAGGAAAGGTTATTTTCTCATGTCTGTTGTACTTCTATTTTAGGAATTAAAGGTAGTGTCACATCGATCAACCTTCCACATTCTTGTTGAATAACAGAATTAAACAAGACAAAAGAAAAGCCCTTCTGCACCTTTGAAGCTCATGGCATTCAACTGTACCTTCTGAGTACCAACTCTAAGCATAGTGCAGATATTCATAGGCTATAACAGGATTATACTAACTTCCTTGCAAATTTCCTTTCTTTACATCATGGAAAATTCTTTTGTACAAATTCATATTATGTTTCTTAGATTAAAAGAAAAACTGAAAAGGGATTATGAAATTACCCGTATCCCTATTTTAAAAGTGGATATGCTAAGATATATTTGTATATTAATGGTTAGACAACGAAACCAAACAGAAATTCACATCTAAATGTAAATGATTTTTTTAAGATTATAGGGGAAAAAATTTCTCTGCTGTCACAGGCTCATGACTAACATCCTTCTAATAAAAAGCAGATGAACAAGAGAAAAGCATACAAATTTATGTAATATAAGTTGTGACACAGGGGCTTTCAGAAATGAAGACACAGAGAGAGAGAAAAAAAATAGAGAAAACATGAACTTTGTGCTAAGTCTGATGAAGAAGTGGATACTTCCATAAAAGCAAGCCTGGACCAACGTGGATGGCCCAATGTAATGAATCCCAGGGATTCAGCAAGGCCTGTAGGTTCAGATTCATCTTGGTGTTCCTGTGTGACCTTCGTTTCCTGTGGGCATAGGGCAGGGATGCTTCTGAAATAACAGTTGTAAAACCTATTTTCCAGTGAAAGGTCAGCCAAGTTTTATGGGCCACTTCAGGGGAAAAGAGGTAAGAAAAATTGTCTCCAGTTTCTATGCCCTGCTTCTGCTGTTTCTTCAAATGCTAATAAGCTATATTTGGGGGCAGTATGTCATGAACCCATCAGATTATCACATGAGCACTCAAAAGACTGTTAAATAATTCAAATGAAAAGTTAAAGTGGAGGAAGACCACGTATGAGGGGAAGGAAAAGCCTGTGAGAAAGTCCTCAGGCAGTTGAAGTTAAGGGTAGGAATTTTAAAAGACAGTAAAGAATGAAGCAAAACTAAATTTCACCTAGTTAAGTAGGGAAGACCCAGCTCAGGAGCCAGATGATGTTTTGATTTCCTGTACTACCTCTAAGTGGTTGTTTTTTAATAGTTACTAGCATTTTCCTTCTAAAATGTTGCAGTAAATATTTTTCTCAAAACAATTACCAAGCAAATGGATTTATGTGAGGTTGATCTTAAGGAATTTCTAGTGAAGACTAGGATTAAATTGTTTGCCCTTTAAAGTAGGAGTATACAATGCAGCTTGATTTTTATGCTAATGGTGTGCAGAGTCATTTAAGTAGAACATTAAACTGGTAAACTTATCCAGTGTTTATGATAGAATGTGAGCAAAGAGCTTTTGTTTAGCTCTTTGAAGCTGGTCCAGGGAGGAGGCAATAGTATAACTGTTTATTTTTTAAAGCTCCTTGAATAGCCCGTATCTTACAGTTTACCAAATACATTTGGAGTACTTGATAAGAAATAATGGATTTTTGCTTTCATGATAAAGGTGAATTTATCTTTTTTTCCTTATGGATATGTCACTTAATCAAAATGTTGCTGTTGTATTTTTGATGACAGTACTTTTAGGAACATGTGTTGTGTTCCAACAAAGGAATATAATTGAACTTATTTTCTAAGATGTTGCATCTTTTACATACTAATAAGCCATAATATTTGTATTCACATAAAAAAACAATACTTGAGACTGATTTTTAACAGTTTTTGACTTAATATATACAATAATAAAGGTCACAAATTGTATGATTCTGTTTATATTAAATGCCCAGAATAAGCAAATCTATAGGGATAGAAGATTAATTCTTTTCCAGAACTTGGTGGTTGAGTAACTACACTCCAGAAAACAACTAGAATGACTTCTAGTAAGGGGTTTCTTCCTCAGGGGATAAATGTTCTAAAGTGTCTCATGGTTTTGGCCTGGGGTGAAGTTCAATGGTATAGTGATTGCCTAGCATGCACAAGGCCCTGGGTTTAATTCCCAGCAGCTCAAAAATAAATAAATAAAATGTACTGTGTTTTGTTAGATGCACAATTCTGTGAGTATACTAATAATGATTGAATTGTACGCTTTAAATAGCTGGATTATTTGGTATGCAGATTATACTTAAATAAAGTTTTTATTTTGGGGGTACCAGAGATTGAACCCAGGGTCACTCAGTTACTGAGCCATATCAGCAGCCCCTTTAAAAAAAAAAAAAAATATATATATATATATTTAGAACTAGGGTCTTACTAAGTTGCTTAGGGCTTCACTAAGTTTCTGAGGCTGGGTTTGAACTCAAAATCCTCCTGTCTCAGCTTCCAGAGCTGTTGGGATTATAGGCATGTGTCACCACACCCAGCTGAAGTTGTTATTCAGAAGAAATTAAGAAAAACAGGGAGCAAAGAAGCATGTTCTTTTCTCTTGCTGCTATGTCTGCCCAGAATGATCTTCCCTACTCTGCATGGTTCACTGCCTTCAAATGTTACCTGCATTGATCACCAATCTAAACTTAAAAAAATTCTCCTTTGCACTCACCACTACAGATACTTTACTTATGCACTGACTCCCTTTAAAGGCAGGAGTTTTTGCCTATTTGATTCAATGCAGTCTTGCCAACCTCTAGAAAATGCCTGGGATAATGGATAATCAGTAAGTATTTGCTCAATGAATGAAAAGTATCATATAAAAGTGAAAAGGTCTCAGAGAGTCTGGATTGTTTAAACACTACAGATAATTCTTAATGAATGGATCAAAAGATAGCCAGTGGGTTGTGATATATTAAGTCTGGAGGAAGGGAGAAGTCCTGTTATTGAAGGTCTGATAGAGCCCCACACAGAGAATGAAAGAAAGGAGGCAAAAAGACTGCTATAGTCATTGTTAGTTGTATTACCTTTTTTTTTTAAATATAGGTATTCCAGATTTAAAAAAAAAAATTTGATTGTCAATAGAATTTGTTTATTTATGTGCAGTGTTGAGAGTTGAACCCAGTGCCTCACACATGCTAGGCAAGCATACCACTGAGCCACAACCCCACCCCTTGTATTAATTACCTACCTCTTTAAAGTAAAATGCCTGTCTTTCTTTCCTTCCTTCCTTCCAGAAGGGATCAATGCACTTCTTTTCTTTTGCTTTCTCATCCTTTCCACAGAAGTTTATATCATTAAGTACTTAAAAGGACTGATAGCACTAAGGATATATAATTTGTAGGATTGGTTTACATCTGTTTATTTTTGACTTTTCCCCCTGTGGTTTAAATCAGACATTCATTTACCCAGTCTCAAGTCCATTTTTCAGTCTCAATGTTAACCTTGTTTTAATAAATTAGTAGAAATGCAGAAAAGATAAAATACTTTGCTTTACAGGGGAAAATGTATATATTTTTTTCCATTTACCTCGGTAAAAGCCGAATTTAAATTTTCACACCAAAATCAGGATAAAAAGCAATATTTGTGGGCATGATGAGAAAAGTAGTAAATATTTTTGTTTACTTTTGAAATTACTTAAGCCAAAAAGAGTGAACATAAAGCACCTAGAGTTTATTTTGCCCTCTTAAGGGAAAATCTGTTTATCAACCAATAAGGAAATTACAAGCCCTGCTTTCAGTTCTTTGTTTAAAATGCACTGTAGTGCAGTATGATTTGCATGTTAATGATGTGAATCCAACTGTATAATAAATGGGAAGGAGAAAATGTAAACTTGTTTCAGAGAGCAGGTTTATTTGTTTTCCCTGATTTCTTCCTTGAATGTCTAACTTGAGAACACATCTATGAGGTTTGCTTATGTGAAAGCTAATAATTTGTGATCATCGAATGGAGTGGCAATGAAGCAAGAAGTTTCATTCTCAGATTTCTCACTCAGAAAGCAACTGGACACTAGAGGCATGTGAACATCTTTGGAAGGCAGATATAATGTAGTAAACAAGAGGCTGGCAGAATTCATTCTGCGTAGTGTAATCTCTGAAATCAGAAAGCATGAAGCTGCCAAAATTTCTTTCTCTCATCAGCTCCCTCCCATCAACCCCAAACCAATTCAGCCATGCAATTGGGATTCTTTGTGTTTTGTGCTTTTCATTAGTTTCCTGATATATTGTTATGCATGTTCTCCTTAAGTAATACAGCGAAATAAAACAAAATTTAAATATTAATGTGTGATCAGTGTGTCTTAGAAGCATTGAATCACTAGATATTGAAAAACTATAATCTGTGTTTTTAAAACCCATCCAATTACTTTTTATTGACAACCTTTGAGGCATTTCACAAATTGAAAAGCAACAATCAGCTATTTCATGTTTTGATTGTTACATATTTAAAAGGTCCTAACACCATTAACAGCATTCAGGAACTTTTGGAATGAACAAATACAGACTAGAAGTAAATGAAGAAATCTTATCAATCAGTGTTTTTTGAACAGAGGTGATTTTAGCCACCAAAAGATATTTGGCATTTTCTAGAGGTACTTTTGGATGGTGAATGCTACTGGTATGTAGTAGGTAGAGTCTTAGGATATTACTATCATTCTACAATGCCCAGGACAAGCCCTCACACCCATGCAACAAAGAATTGTGTACCTTTAATGTCAGTTGATATAAAGGTTGAGAATTCCTGCTCTGAATAAAAAGGTATGAAGGCAAGTTATATCTTAAAATTTCAAATTATGATTCTTAAATTTTCACTACTGTGACAAGTTATGGCTTGTCTTATTCATTGCTTTATAACAATGCTAACATACACTTAGTGGCTTAAAATGGTGTAGATTTATTATCTCAGTCTGTGCTCAGGAGTCTAGGAGCAGCTTCTCTGGGTCCTCTAGAATGTTTTTATCATAATACACCCTAGGCACAGTTCTTATCTGATACCTCATTCCACTGTCTTTCCTATCCCCCCACCTACTTCCTTCCCTTTAATCCCCTTTGCCCTATCTAAAGTTCCTCCATTTCTCCCATGCTCCCCACCCCCTCCCCATTATGGATCAGCATCCTCATATCAGAGAAAACATTTGGCATTTAGTTTTTTAGGATTGGCTTACTTAACTTAGCATAATATTCAAGATGGATTTCTAATCTTTATGTAATGTAATTATATGTACACAATCATGTACATCCTACCACCTTTGCCATATCCTATAAGGTATGAGTGAGTATAGCTCTCACCCACAGTGCACAAAAGTTTAAATATCAGGAGGGAAGATTATGGGAGCCACCTAAGGGTCTGTTTCCCATAGGGAAATTGTCTTTCTTCTCTATAGTTTTTTTTTTTTTTTTTTTTTTGCATTTAAAGAATGTTGCTATTCATTAAAAATTAAGAGACTAGATGTAAAAATTCTGTTGGTAAAATATACATATTTCAGAAATTTAAGAGAAGGGCAGAATGCAGACCGTGCTCACTTAGTTAACTGTCACCACCCCTTTTTCATTATGTGGAATATTTACAGTGACATCAAACCACTCTTTCATAGTCAGCCTGCATAACTGTCTTGAGTTACTTGTACCTTTTTTTTCTGCAGTAGTTTTTCTTTGTAGTTGTTTGCTGGCCTAATCTTTCTGTTTCATTCTTTTTTCCTGTATATTAAAGAATTTTCACATTATTTAGGAGTTAAAGGATTGAGTAATGGAAAGTACATCTTGAATTCGTGTTTATTGCTAGTGATAGGTGCAGATTCTTCTTCATTTAGAATATATGAATTTACTTTTCTTTTTTTGTGGAAAAAGATGTTGGAAATGCAATGTTACCTAAGAAGAAAGAATTACTACTATAAATACATTATAGCCATGCAGCAGAAAGCAAATAGGAGGGTTTATATTTAAAGGCTTTATACTGTAAGTTAACAGGGATGCTTTTGAATGGTGTTACAATGGACAATTTTTATTTATTGCATTTTTCAATTATATAAACATAAGCCATATTCAAGTAATCATAGGCAACAATTGTTATTAAAATGAATATTAGAACATAAAAAATACTATAATAAAATGAAGTTATGAGTTTTTGTTTGAAAAAAAAAAAAGAATACATAATTGCAGGCCTAGGGATATAGCTCAGTGGTAGTGCATTTGCACAGCATGTGCAAGGCCCTGGATTTAATTCCCAGCAACACACACACACACACACACACATCACAAATAGGGAAAATTCCTACAGTCAAGCCAGTTTAATGTGTACACTGTGTTGGGAAGTAATTTCAAAAGTGATAGGGTGATACTAAAAAAATAATATTAAGGAAATTCATTTTGATGCAAGATGCTGTAAATACTGAATAAGTTTTATGATTACATTGAATCTTTTATACATTTGTGGTCCTTTGAGAACTATGAATAATTGGATTTCTTTTCAGATATTATTTAATCTGTTAGGTTTGTTCTATAAAAGGTATTCTGTGGTATTTCATATATATATGATGCCTGATAATATTACATCATGTCAGATTGCAAGTGTACTTTGCTCTCCTGAATTTTTCTTTGATTTAAGTTGCTCCCATAATTCATGATTTTGTGGCATAGGGAAATTATATAGTCAAATGGGTTTTCTCCCTTTAAATAACTTCCCTGTATGTTTGCACTATTTTCATTTCTTATATGAATATTCAAAATGCGTAAAATAATTATTAAGTATCTATTGTGTATCAGCAACTGTGCTGTATGGAAAATACTACCCTATCATTTATAAGTTTATTTGTTCATTTTTAAGGGAACAATACAGACATTACTTGGGGTAATGATGTCCATCTCATTCCACTGTCTTTCCTCTCCCCCCACCCACTCCCTTCCCTTTAATCCCTATTTGGCATTGGCCTATTTAAGGACTTGCCTAAATTTTCACAGCTAGAATGTATAGGACATAGTATTCACGCAGATGTGTTTCTTACCTTTTACCTGGCTGTGCCTGGCTAGTAGTGCAATGTATGATCTCGTTCCAGCAAGGAGGAAATTTTGATTTTTTTTCCTGAATCAATATCCTAAAAATAACTATATACTGTGTTCAAGTATGAGTGATTCAAAATGACAGTTTCATTCTTTTCTCTTCCATTTTCTGCTTACAATCACTACAAATCACAGATATCCATAGGATTTGTGACTTAGCTAAGTACAGGAAAGTGGGTCTGAAGGGGAAGAACAGTTCAGAATGAACATTTGAGAAAGAAACATTTACATGGTGGAAGATGAGAAGGGACCTTTTGGGAATAGGAAATAAGTCCATGATGATTAGAAGGGAGAGAGCAAAGGTGAGGAGGCTCAAATGGAGGCTAAAGACATTGGCAAGGCATGAGTTGGACTTTTAAAAAACATGTTTAAGGATTTTGAATTGATAAGATCTTTTGGGAGCTTTTAAAGAGCAGTTTTCCAAGATCACTCCAGCTGCAAGATAAAAGATAGATTATAGGTATCCATGCAGTGATGCAAAGAGGTGGTTTAACTATTGATGTATGCAGCAGCTTGAGTGGACTTAAGAAATTATGCTTAGAGGAAAAAGTCAGTCTCAAAAAGGTTTCATGCTGTATGGTTCCATTTATGTAACATTCCTGAGACAATGAATCTTCAGATGAAAAATAGATCAGCGGTTGCCTGGAAATAGAATGGAAGTGAGGGGGAATGAATACAAAGAGGTAGCACAAGGCAATTCTTTAGGGTAGTGAAGGAACAATTCTGAGTCTTGAATGTGGGGGTGGTTGTGAAAATCTATACATGAGATAACATTGCAGAGAATTGTGTGTGTGCGTGCACACAAAGATGAATGCAGATTTCTTTTTTAAAGGTGATGTATCACTTTACTAAGGCTGTCATAATGAAATACCAGACTGACTGGCTTAAACAACAGAAAATTTATTTTTTCACTGTTCTGAAGGCTAAAAGTCCAAGATCAAGGTCTGTAGGTTTGGTTTCTTCAGACATCTCACTCCTTAGCTTGCAGATGTCCTCCTTCTTACTTTGCCCTCACATGGTCATCCCTTAATCAGTGTTGCGTGTGTCCTAATGAACTCTGCTTCTGTACTCCTCTTTTCCATCTCCTCTGCTCCTTCTTCTTCTCCTTCACCTTCTCCTTCTACTCTTCCTTATTTATTGCATTGTTGTGGCCTTAACCCAGGTCTGTGCATATGCTAAGCAAGTGCTTACCATTAATCTATTATAGTGTGAGCCCCTAACCTACTCTTCGTATAAGGACAAGAGTCATTTTGGATTAGGGCCTAATTTTAGTTAGCCTTTCTTAAAAGTCCCATCTTCAAATAGAGTCATACTCTGAGGTACTGAGGTTAGGATTTCAACATGTGAAGGGGGTGCGCTCATAACAGGTGATTCTGAATGACGCTTGTACTCAAGTTAAAAATTATCCACCAATATCTGTTTCCTGGCTTTGATGTCATACTATTGCTATATAAGGCATCACCACTTGAGAAAAGCTGGATTAAGGGACTCTTTGTACTATTTTTGCAACTTCCTATAAGTCTATAATTCTTTCAAAATAAAAAAGGGTTTTAAATAGAACAGGGTTTAAAAATTTAAAAAAAAGGTTTTAAATTTTCTGTTGTTGGAGTAGGAATAGTGGTGAAGAAGAAGTAGGGTGATGATCTTTAGATTCATAAATGATCAAATTTTTGAGTCTCAGTATTAATATTTTGAAGTTAAAGTGCATTTATTCAACAACTAGTAACTGAGCTCTGGGTCTCATGCTGTTGAACACATTGAAGATTTGCTGCAAAGCAGTACAGCAGCCTCTCTCTGCAGAGAATCTCATGCACACATTTGACACTTCTCTATGTGAAGATCAGGCTGTGCTTCTGGGAGGTTAAGTTGTAGGTAAATTTTCATTATCACTTGTTGACTCTTAAATTATGTAGGCCTTCTATAATTTTGATTCCACAATAGCATGATCTTCATGTTATATATTTCAATATTGATTTAATATGTCCCCCTTCCCCACCTCACTTGTTCACTTTCAAAACTAATATTATTTTTAAAAGAAATTCTTATTTTTTTATGCCCAAATATCCTTCCATCTGAAATTCTGAAATATCATAAAGTATGCAAGTGATTTTGAGCAATTATGTTTCTGTTTCCCTCCTTCCTTCCCTCCCTTCCTCCCTCTCTCCTTTTTTTCCTCCCTCCTTTCCTACTGAAGATCAAACCCAGGCCTCATATATGCTCTGCACATGCTCTTCCACTGATCTACTTTCCTAGCCCAATTCATCTTTCTTGAGGAAAAAAAAAAAACTCAGTTCATACTGCAGTACAAATAACAGTAACATATCTTTTCTGCAGCTGGTTTGGATAAATTGGTGGTCAAGTCCTCTTGGGATCTTCAGAGACTAAGATGAAAAAGACAAACTGGATGATTTTACTTTAGGCTGGCCTATTTTCAGTTCTTATACAAATGAAGCAGTTCCTTCCCCTAAGTAAGATGACTACAAATCTTCTGAAACAGTTGACAATGCATTAGGATACTCTGAATGAATTAGTAATGTTAGTATTACTAAATATTTATTGTGTGTCAGAATTACTGAAATAATATAAGAATTCTCATTGTTTCTAAGTAGAAATGTACCTGTGACCACACTAGTGCTACTTGTGGAATGCACGCCTCCTTCCTCTTAAAAAGAAAGCAGTCCAGAGAAAGCAAAAGGAGGAGAGTTTTCTTACTGTGAATGTGAAAGGTGGCAGATAGGCAAGGTTGGCTATCATAGTAGAAAGAAAAAGCAGCATTTAAGTGAGTGAGGGGAAGCTGCCTAGTTCTTAACTTGTGAACCTTTTGAAAGCATTTGCCTTAGAGATAAACATCCAGAATTCTGTTCCCTGATCTCCATTAGAAAATACCTAGAATTGATTACTCAAAATTGGACTTTCCTATTCTTACTACCATAGAAGAAAGTAATTATGAATTAGTGTTATTTATATAAATACTTAAAGTTTCTTGAGCTTCTAGGTCTCTAATTTCTGATATTACTTGTATGGCAATTTGCCTAACTAAGCATAGCTATTAATTCAGAAACCAGAGGAGGGGTGATGGGGGATAAAGAAAAGATAAACAGACACACAGAGAAAAATGTGAAGCCAGGTGGGCAGGCAAACTCTGAGAGAATTTCACTGACCCAGAGCTAACTCAGCACGTTTATGATAAAGGTTTCATTATCAAAAGATTATTTCTGAGACAGTTTCAGCAAAGCAGGCAATCTGAAGGATGCAGAACTGGGGAAACATTAGGCTCATCTTGTCATCTTTTTCTATCCCTGGGAGTTGGTGCTCAAATTCAAGGTTCCTACTAATAGCTGCTGCATGCCTTTTCATGTAGCCTTTCCCCCTCCTCAACCTCCCACCCCCCCACCCCCACCCCCCCGACCCTGCATCACCTTAGTAACTGGGCCATCTTGACCTGCACTTTAGACAGTTCCTAGCACAAAAGCAGCCATGAGAGGGTCAGACTAAGCTTCAAATCACTGCTCTCAATAGTGATTAAATTGTATAAGTAAAATTTTAACATGTATATATTAAATCTTATTATAAAATTTATTCTAGAGTGGGTGATCAAATTTCTTAATCCAACTTTATGAAAATAACATCATAATTGAGACACTGTAGTATATACAAATCTACTGAAAATACTTTTTAAAATAAAAGACAGATCTTTATCACTTAACCATCATGCGTTTATTAAGTACCTACTATACTCCAGATAGAATATTTGCCTAAGAAATAAAGTGGAATGTCAAATTTTCTTGCACTCAGAGTCACATAGTTTGAATGTGATTGTGCAGAATGACTTTATTATCTTATCAAGTATTTACCCTGTGGAATAATTATCAAATATTTTAGAAATAATTTTAATGTTAGTAGTTTTACTTGAATTTAAGTTATATAGCATTTATCCAGCTCTCTTCCTATATTAAAGAAGATTCAATGATTAAAGAAGATTCAGCGATTCTCCTCATGAATTAGGCACATGGAAGGACCAAGCTCTGACTTTAAAACCAATGTAAAATTAGCCTACCTAGCATATAAATCCTTGATGAAAGGGACTCTATTATTCATCCTTGTATTCCCACTGTAACACCTAGCTGGATTTCCTGTTTGTTTCATCCTTGTGTCTATTTGATGAAAAATTAATGCTGAAGTTATTTTTTAAGGTTTTCATATACTTGAAAAGTAGCATAATAATATTCTCCTTCTTTCCAGATTCTAAATATAACAAAAGCAAATAACCAAGAAAAGTAGCCACCCTGAAATAGGGTCTTACATTTTATCATTTTCTTAGAAACTGGTGCATATATAACAAAGACAAGGGCATACATATTCTTCAAGCATCTGCAATCGATCAAAGTTACTAAAATTGCATTCTTAAAAATAAAAATCTTGGAGCTTAAATTATGGGCTCTTTGTCACTGTTCATTTTGAATTTTTCATTTCCAAACATGGAGGATAATTTTATTTCTCTTGAATTTATTTTAACTCCATACTGCTTATAACTAAATCATATACAACACATATTCAAGTATCTTTAGAGGTAAATTATAATTCACAAGTACATAATAAAACACATGTCATTGCAAATATGAGGCAATAATTTCAGTAACTAGACAACAATGATGTCAAAACTGGGGAAATAAAATGCAATCTTGAGGCTAGAAGTAAGAAATAATTCTAAATCCTACACCAGTTCAAAATATTCATGCTCTTGAATGGTTCTACATTTTGTTGAGAAATTAGTAAGCTTGAATTTCGTTTAACTGAATCTCATTTTGTTTTTTTGCATATTTCTGTAACGGAAATAACCAAATTTATTTGACATTTCCATTAAATAAAACTTTTAGAAATTTTGCAGCAATAGCAACAGGAGCACAACTGTTTTAGTACTCAGGGACATTTCTATTCTCATGGAATTAAAATACATTTTCGATGTTTCAGTTTTAAACAAGTAATAATTAAAATGCAGTTGATAGAAAAAAATTCTATAAGAATGGCTATTAAAAGAAAGAGGCAAACATCAGTTCAACCAGTTATCAAAGGCCTGCTATGAGCAGTGAGGATCTTGGTATCCATGCTCACAAGCATGGCCTTCTCAGACCCCCATGCTCCTGTGTATGTCTGTATGTCTCTCACAGTATTCTAACCATTATCAATGCCATCATCATGAACACTTGTTCCCTTATATCCACTCTTCTATTCAGTTACACTTCAGCAAACCCAAGTGAATTAAATGGAAGTTAGATCACATCATTTCCTTCTGAAGACCTTACAGAGGTCCCCCACACCAGCCAGAGTAAGTGACATACACTCAGTGTGACCTGGGAAGTCCCATGTTCTGTAACCTGCCATCACCCTTCTGATGTCATTTTAAAATGCTATTCATTACATATGCTGATCTATCTACATTGGCCACTACATCTGGGCTTTTGTGGATGCTGTTCCCTTTGCCCAGAAAACCCCTCAGTTGCTCCAATCCCTTCCCCCCTCTTACATGCAACCTGTAGTGTCCTCTTACCTGGTAAGCCATGGCTGACACCTGTGAAAAATTATAGCTCCCTTCCCCTAATACTGCCTATGACTTTCCTGTTTTATTTTTTTCTTCTTATCTTTACCACATCTTAATAGCTAATATCCTGTATATTTTTATATCCTTTTTTATTGTCTATCTCTCCTATTAATATAAGCTATCTGAGGGCAAAATTATTTCCTTCTGTATCCCCAATATTTAGAATAATATTTAGTACATAATAATCGTGAGTTAGGATGTGCCTAAAAATTAAAGAAATATATCTATTAAATAAATAGTGTGTGTATTTCTTCTCTTGCTACTATCCTTCTTCTTCAGTAGCTTTTTCCCTAAAGCTTTCTAGAGAAGGCTTCATGAGGACAAGGAACGTGATAATTATGCTCAACATTTTCTTTCCAATATACTATCTTTTATATGACAGTTGGTTAATAAAATGTATGGAATGAATTAGTGTTGTAATTCCCAGTGGAGGTCTTTTATAGGCATCTGACATACGCCATATTTTGATACTTAAAAAAAAAGAATTTACTTCAAACTCTTATCAATTCATCCTTGCCCCTTCTATGAGGCCCTAAGGGATCTTTCTTTAGTAACTGACCTTGGATTCGGAAGAATACTTGCAGGGTGAGGAGAAGGAAGTGCTTCTATAGTCAGCCAAAATTGTGCTTGTTGGAAAGAAATGGATACAAAGGAAGGTTTGTAATGGGAAACCTTGAGGAGAGGTACATATCCTAGGCAGGAAAGGAAACAATGGAGAAAACATGAAGAAGATAATCCATGCACTTAATGAATGGCAGTAAACATGTCTATGAAGTTTATGTTGAGACTGCAGTTTTATATTGTGTCTTAAGTATTACATTAAAAAAAGACATTCATCCCAAATAATAAATGTTGTGTAATCAAGCCTTCAGCCTCTTCTTAAAGGATTATGAAAATTCATAATTTTGAGATGCACAAAGTAACTCAGAATGTTAGTTTTAATAGCAGAGTATTAAAAACTTGTCATATGGAACAGGATACCAATTTACTTACTATTTGTATTCTTATGATTTACTTACTATTTAAACATATGGTTTCTCATTTTAAAAATTAGGATTTCATAGTAATAATTACTCTATAAACTTTTGGTCAGAATTAAATGAAATAATAGAAATAAGTTAAAATATTACAAAATGTTAAGCCCCCAAAAATGTTAAGCACTATACAACTCTTATTTTCTCTGTTTTCTATTAGTTTATTTTGCAAACTATAGCCTATAATAATATTTAAAGTAATATATGAACTTTACAAGAGAGGCTGAGGGAAAAAATTAAACATGATAGATAAAATCATAAGAATGAAATAAAAACTATGAACAGCAAATATCAAGGGACAGAAGAATTAAGGTTTTACAAATGTTTTTGTTGTTTGAAATAAGGTTGTGAGGTCCCCCACACCAGCCAGAGTAAGCGCCACACACTCAGTGTGACCTGGGAAGTCCTATGTTATGAGGAGAATTCTTAATATGGAGTTCTGTTTAACTGTTTTTGTGGAATTATTAATTTTATGAGCTCAGTAACAAAAGCAGGATAATAAGAAAATTACACAAGTTTGATAAAATATTATGTGTAACTAGTCATTCAAAGCTATTTTCTTTCATACAATACTTTTTCCCGGATACACTACCACATAAGGCACTTAACACATAGTTTTATTAAGCTACGTCTCTTTGTCTTCAAGTAAGATTCAGTAACAATATATACACTGAAAAAATGTCATATCACTTCCCTCTTGTTGGAAGATAAGAGACAAACTCTTACAGCCTATGATATGGGTTGAAACTTTGCCAATCAATGACTCTTCTGTGAATCTAGACCATTTTTTCTCAGAATCTAGCAATAAGACAAGTTATATCTTGGACTCTGGTGACAGCATGTAGATCACTTGTACTTATTCTGCCAAAACCTGGTATTGAGCAGAGCCCCTGGGAGTCCTACATAGCAATAAATGGGATGGAGGAGAAGGGAGATCAAGGACAGCTTTTAAAATTGACTTTTATTCTACTTAAAGTCGCACAGAATGGTATGACCCTGCTTGTAGACATCTCTCTGCGGCACAGTTCCAAGGAAATAAGTTCTATATTGATCCTTAGCATTAGTATGGCTGTATTAAACGGAGTCCCTCCAATGTATTTCATAACAAATTGAACTCAAAAAAAAGATCTCATTTTATCTGTATTACTGCTTCATAAGAGCACATTCACTTTAATATGATTGTCTTGAGACAGGGTCATTTTGGAGGAAAGGATGTTTTATATTCTTCCTTATTATTTCCTCTTTGATATGTCTAGTGGTTTTCTTAATGATAGCATAAGATACATTTATGATAAATTTTCTAGAATATTCATTCTCAGGACTCCTAGGTACAGTATTTTCTATTCTACTTGTTTTCTCCCTTCTTTTGTGATACTGTACATTCTACTGCTTCTTTTTCTTTTCTGTTTGTTTGTTTTTGTTGTTGTTTTAGCGGTTTTGGGAATTGAACCCAGGGCCTTGTGCATGCTAGGCAAGCATTCCACATCTGAGCTACATCAACAGCCCATCTCCTGCTTCTTTGACCTATTCCTGATATTCATTTCTCTTAGCTTAGAACTTACTCTTAGGCACCACACTAAAAGAAATGATCTTAAGTAATGCATGCTACTACATAACCCAGACTTAGTATATGTGGGTTAGTAGCTTTGGAAAGGCTCCTTGATGATGTTGGCTTCTAAGCTAAGCCCAAAGTATAAATAGGAATTAACCCACTGAAGACAGGATAAGAATTCTGCAGCATGTACAAATTTCTCAATGCAGGGAAAAGAAGCTACAATTGGGGAACTACTGGCAATATTTTATGGTTTAAAAGTAGAGTGAAAAGCTGCAGAGATAAACTAAGGGCTCTGAACATGAAGGAAAAAAAAGTTCTTCTTTTGTTTGAAAGAAAGACAGAAACCAATTAAGGATTTTAATCAAGAGAATAACATATTTTAATTTATACCCTAAGAAGTCTCTGGAAAAAAAAAGGTACCAAATGGTTTGAATATGGTAATTTTACAAACAAAAAGCACTAATTTCCATTTACATGTTGCCATTGTTGAATTTATTTTGGTGTGATACTATAGTCTTCAAAAATCTGAAATGTGGGTCATTTAAGTAGAGTATAATGATACATGTATTAAATCTACGCTAAAAGATTAATCTATTCAAAATTGGTATGTCTTGAGTCACTGCATGCTAAAATCTTGTAGTAGTGAGCCATTTGTCCTTGTTAAGACAATAGGCTAGAGAAGCTCTTACCACATGTGCAACTGTGAAGTTTTTTCATAGTAAAAATTATTGCTGAAAAAATCCTTTTTCCTGTCAGTTATATTCTAATTAAAATATCTAGTTGAAGAAACGCACATTCATTTTGAAAGCATCCTTCTATACCTATATAATTCTCAAGAAGAGAAAGAACACAGTTGAAAAAAGTTTCTATTTTAAAAGTATTTTTCACGGTAGCTCACAGACTTTCCTGAACAAGTTAATTTGAGCATGAGATTATTGAGCTAATAGCAGATAACTGCTTGCTATGAATCTCCACTTTTATGGGATCAAACTAAAAAAAGGGAAAGAAAAGGACTAGTAATGCTTTCTTTAAAACAAAAACTACAGCTCATTATCAATGAAAAGATTATAGTCCCTGTCAAAAAATTAAGTTACTCAAAATGGTCCCTTCAAAAATGATAATGAGAACTGGCATTACTTAAAGTAAAGGAGGCTGAGAAAAACACTTGGATTTCACTTTTAACTATTGCCTTACTCTTCCCCTAAGTAGTATAAAATCAAAAAGAATTTTTCTGTCACCTTGAAAAATTGGCCTCAAATGTCCTTATATCCCAGTAGTGACACCTTTCAGATTTATTTTTTAAAGCTAATTACTTGATAGTGTCAAATATTTCATTTTCAAATCATTAAATATTCATACTTTTACATCATGTCTTGGAAACATTTCATTGATTTTATATGCAAATAATATTTTGCATGATATTTTATTGTTTATCACCTTAAGAATCAATTTCACTTAATATTTTACAAAAAAATGTCAAATTTTCTATTTGAATTATATCAAATGCTTGAGGACAATCATTTTATTTTATGAATCCTGAGCTTTTATTTTGCAAAAACATTGAAATAAGAGTATTATCATTTTTCTCCAGTATTGCTTTCATCAGCAAAATAGTTAATAGGCTCCTGTATTCCTTCAATGATGGTGGTGGGCCAGTGTAGACAATGGTGATGGAGAGAGAGAGGGAGAGAGAACATTCAAGCAGAGGAATGAGTCACAAACAACAAGCCTTGGCAATGTAGGGTATTTAGCATATGTGGAAGAAGAGGGAAAAAAGATACTCTGCCTTCTTTATGAACTTTGAGCAGATAAGGATGTGCACATTACCATTCACACACACACACACACACACACACACAAATGAATGTAGAGAAAAAGGAAAGTTGAGAGTAGAGGAAGAAAAGACAGAGAAGCAAGAAGACAAAAAACATCTTTAAGAAATGCTATAATTAAATAATTAAATGTTCAGAAATTGATATGTTCTCCCCCTGCTGTGTCTGTCTTGCTTCTTAGAAATTTTAAATACCCCAAAGGTATTGAGATGATACTGTGACCTCCTCTGGGGCAGCAGAGAGTTAAATTCCTTTAACACATGTGCACTTGTCTTTTTCTAAGTAGACAATGAATGACAAACAGCTGGAGGCTCATCACAGGGCTCCCCACAGCTCCTTAAACCTAAGTTATCTAGAGTCTGGCTAGAGCCAGTGCCCCTGAAGTTTATTGCCAACAAGTGATGTTAAGAGTAATTTTGAATCTAATAGTAAGAAATTCAGTGTATGTATATGGAAAGACTAATGTTCTCATACATTCTCATAATTAGAATACGAATATATTTTTCCCAAATGATGATTCTTTAAAGTGAACATTCTTTTAGTATTGTTAGGAGATCCCTAAAATCTGGACAGGGGACCTAACTACTTTTATCTGTAACTTGAAATATGTTTTCCCATTAAAAAGAAAAAGAAAATTTGTTAAAAAGTAATTTAAGGACATAACTACCTGGGAGCTGCTTATACTTTACATTAGTAAATGTCAAGTTTTAAAACTTTGCTAAGGTGAGTCAGTGCTGAGAGTGTCAAGGTAGATCACTAAGCTACTCTAATGTGTATTAAGGAAATTGTACTGAAATTGTTCTGTATTTTTTAGCTTGTGACCATGTGTCCGTCCCCTCCTTTTTTTTGTTTTTTGCTTCTCTCTTACTTGCTGCATATTTAGAAATTCATGTTATACCTAATATGAATAGAGTATTTTATAGAACTCTTTTTTTAATACCAAGTTTGAAAAACTTAACAAGAAGGCTTAAAGTTTTAATCCCCTAATTGTCACTAAGGCTGAGAGCATAAGAAGCTTAATACTGCAATTTTGTTTTCTGTGATTAGAACTGAGAAGACCCACAAAAAGGCCTTTTTGGCAGTGGTCAAATAGCTGTGTTGCCAGTCAAGTGACACTCTGATACCTTGGTATTGGCTTATTTTTGCCATGTTTACTTTTTTTCAATTCAGTTTTTCTTCTGTGATAGAGTATGCATAACCATTTTAAGTGGACAGTTTAGTGGCGTTAAGTACATTCATATTAGTCTGTAACCATCAACAACATCTCTCTCCACTTTTTTATCTTTCACAACTGAAATTAAAAACACATTGAACACTCTGTCTCCCACCCTCAAGCCCCCTAACTCCAGTTTGCAGCAACTACAGTCTACTCTCTGTATCTACGAATATTTGTCCTCTTATGGATGGCTTATTTCACTTGGCGTGATGTAATGAAGTTTCATCCGTATAGAAGCATGTGCCAGCATTTCCATCCTTTCTTTTTAAACATTCCAGAATTTTAATTTATAAAAAATAACTGGTCAATTAATACTCATCGAAATTCAAATCAAGACCATATTGAGATACTGTTTGATACTATTCAATTGGGAATAATTAGAAATGCTGATGGAATGTGATCATTATATATTATATACATGTATTGAAATGCCATATGTATGTTATAAATATGTACAGTTTTTATGTGATAAAAGTATGTATACATATAAGATTGAACAAAGTGTGCGAATGGATATAAATACAATCTTTATATACTGATGGGGGTAGGAGGTCCTGTAAAAGGGTACAATCACTTGGGAAAACATTTTTTTTTTGCCATGTTTAACGTGAAAATAAAGTTGAGGGTTTCTAGAGCCTTAAAACTCTGTACTGTCACATAAAAATGGTTTCTGAAGTATGAAGGCTATTTGAGGTCCTACTGTGAACAAGCAATATAGGTGTTACCTTTCAAATTTATTTCAGGAATCTCTACTACAGGACCTCTGGGCATTGGAAGCACCACCACAAGTACCACCCTTCGGACTACAACTTGGAGCCTAGGAAAGAGTACCACCCCATCAGTGTCAGGAAGAAGGAACCGGAGCACCAGCACCCCATCTCCAGCTGTGGAGGTTCTTGATGACATAACCACACACATACCATCAGCATCCTCCCAGGTCCCAGCTTTGGAAGAGAGCTGTGAGGCTGTGGAAGCTCGAGAAATCATGTGGTTTAAGACCCGTCAAGGACAAATAGCAAAGCAGCCATGCCCTGCAGGAACTATAGGTAAGTCTGTCCTAGAGAACCAAAAGTTAACAATATTTTTGTACTTTAACTTGAATTCCTAGAGTTCTTTTATATTCGCACCCCCCACCCTCTGTCTTTGGTTACTACATATTTTGTTACTTCATATTCGGTTGAATTCTGAACTCAGCTAAATTACAATTTAAAGCAATGTATTGTCAAGAGTTTGAAAATGCACTCTGCGGAGTTCACAGGTGAGAATTGGGTAGGAATACCTGTTAGATCAGTAGTGTTCAGTGTGGGTCTTGGAGTCAAATTACAGTTAAGCTGTAGATGTTCCTGCTACTTCAGGGAGGTATCTTTTCTCTGCAGGGCTGAAGAGGGAATCCCTGATGGCTGGGTTTCCACATGCTTGTCTCCAGTGGTGAAATACTGGTTGCAGAAAATGAGGTCCAGGACATCTATATTAGAAGATCAGTGAGCTGACATAGCATTTAACAAAAGAAATTTTCACCTGTTATTATAGTTGTCCCCTAGTGGTCAAAGGCTCTTAAGATTGTCAGGAACCATGCTGGCAGGAGCCACCTCCCACTAACCCACATTCCTGAGAGGGCAATCCCACAATGTGGTCTCTAGGCAACAGTGAAGAACTAAATAGCTCTTTACCTGTTTTATTACTAACATATTTATCATATTTCCAAACTGTAATTCTGTTATTATTTACTATATTTAAGAAAGAAATATGCTGATTTTTTTATTGTTACATACGTTTTGGATCTTTATAAATTGCTACTTGACACATTTTTAAAAATTTGCATTATTTCCTAAAATATACAAATATTTACACAATAGATTTTGCAAACCTACCCTTCTTAGAGACTGTGTCTGGTATCAGATTTGGTTACTTTAAGGAAGAAGCATTTTATTAGAAAGTTCCAACATGATATATCATTCCAAATTCCATGGTATATGAAATGGTGGGAAAACCAATGAGTATCTTGGTTTTTATAGAAGTGATATATTTTTAACAAAGCACTTAATTATTCAATAATCTTTTTTTCTTTTATGAAAAGTAGGGTGTATATTTATTTCTAAAGTTTCCTGTATATTGAAATCAGTAAGCCATTCAATCCCTCCTTCTTTCTCAGTTCTCAGCCTCAGTTCCTTCATCACTAAAAGAGAAATAACAACAGCCTCCATACTTGAGATATTTGTCCTGAAGATTAGTGAAACACTTTATTTGAAAGCACTTTGCAGTACAAAAATATGCCATTATTGTTGTGTGAAAATTAGAGAAGAGGTTTAAAGAAAATCTTCTGAAGGCAGTGCAGAAATAAAGGTTACTGTCAGTGAACATCTAACTTAGTATATGCTCCTCCGTCCACTCTGTAATTCCTTGTTCTAGGCCCTCACAGCTTCTCACTTGAATTACACCAATAGCTTTCTCACAACATCCCCATCACTTCCTCAAATTCATCCTCCATTCTGATGCCAGATTTATCTCTGTAACACCAACATCTGCTCATTTCTCTCCTCTCCTTAGTGGTCTTCTTTGATTTTCAGCACCCACACATGATAGACAAGGGACTTTGCGATCTGACTTTGCCTCCCTTTCCAGCTCCATTTGTCCAGTAGACTCCAGTTCCAAAAATTTGGAGTCTCCAAAAGACAGCGTATATTTCCTCCACTTGGAATCTCCTTTCCCACCTGTTTTCCTGAAAGACCTGTACACGGATTCCTTTGAGACTCTTGTATCCTGACTCAAGCAAGAAGGTCCATGTTACAGAAGTACCACATCGATTGAATTCAGGAAATTCTTCCCAAACCCTGCACAGTTGCAGCAAGTTTTTAAAAATAACAAAATGTTTTTGTTTGTTGTACAGTATTTTTCCAATGCCAACTCTTTGCCAGGCACCGTATCTGGAGTTTAATAGACATATCTCAATTTAATTATCTCACTTTTACTTTCATTTATATTTAAGCATAGCAAGGATGTGGAGTCATTCTAAGAAAAATGGTTTAAGTATTCGAAACAGACATATTTCTCTCATTATTATAGGTGTATCAACTTACCTATGCCTTGCTCCTGATGGAATTTGGGATCCCCAAGGACCAGATCTCAGCAACTGTTCTTCTCCTTGGGTCAATCATATAACACAGAAGGTAAATCGTGTGACTAATAAGGAAGGCTTTGCTAAATCTATATCCTCTGTTGCTGATTGTTAACTGTTGAAAACAAAACAGTCAGGAGTTTTGTTTTGTTTTGTTTTTTTAAATCAATGTAGGAAAACTCTCTGTTTGCAAATGTAAAGCCATAAGGTCAAAGACAACATATTAATTATAAAATAAATAGAAATAATAGCAGAAATGAAAAAGAAACACTCTCTATTTTTTAATTTCAGATTTAAAGACAACCCCCATTATACTAATGGCTAATTTTATAATTTGATGTTTTTAAAGTGGGAATCCTTGAATTTCTTCTAAGCCTGATGGTATTACTTATAATAATTTTATTATTAATAAAATTTCTATGGTATTGTGAACTACAGATGTAAAAGTCTAAGAGACATTAGGTCTCAAACAAACAAAAGCTTCTAGCATATATGCATTTGGATTTTTCCTGTGTAAATCATAATTAAGATTAAAAAAAAAAGTTTACCTTTGGAATTTAAGCCACTTGATAAATGTTCTCTAACTAATCATTTATCAGTGCTAAAAGTATATACATGTGTGACAGAATCTTGCAGACTCAAAATTTCAGGGCCTATTTAGTTGCAATATGTTGAACATTTTTATTATTAATGCACTGTGGGGCTTTGAATTGATTTCATTACAAACAGAGACCAGATGTGCATTTATGCCAAAAGGGCTGTGAGATGGATCCTTATTATAGCAATTTATGTGGATTTATGCACTCCTAAAATGGAGAGTCCTTCTATGGCACATTAGCTATGCTGAGGAATTTCTGAAAGAGATTTTTCCTGAGAAATATTACAAATGATGGCCTTACTAAAAGCATGCCTGTGCCATTTGCTCTTTTCTCTATTTGTTTTTAACCAGGCTTATCCTCAATAATATACTGTATAACAATCCATAAATATCTACCCAGTAGATCATTTAGCAGATGAACCATAACTATCTATTTACCCTAAATCATGGAAGAACAGTGGCTATATTGACTCTAGTTACCCTCTTACATATGCATCTCCATACTTGTTGCTATTCATAATGATGCTTCTCCAATTTCAGCACTATTCCTGCCACAGTTTTTATGTCCTTTGATTTCATTACAATGTAGCTCAGACCCCAGGGCAAATAACTCTTGCTGGATATATCAGATTAAGAGATCAGTAGCATATCTTTTTACATTAGCAACTTTTAAAAAATACTCCCTAGCTCCTTAGCCCAGGGGTTAATATAAATTCAATAATAATTCACCTACAAAGCTAAGTGTTTTCATGATAATTTCTGAATGTGGTTGGACTATTTCATTGCAGAAATTACTGGATGACTTGAACTGATAATGATATTTAATTCCTTTCTTTCCTTTGCAGCCCTTCTAATCTTAGGACAAAAGAGATAATTCCTTTCAAAGACCAGACAGCTGTTGGCCATTTGATTTATGGATGAGATGTTTTTGTTTTGTTACATGGCCTGTACTTTCAGAGCATTTCTTTTTAATTCTAATGAATCTATAAGATTATATTATATTGTATTGTAATTATATTAAAATTAAATAATTTAAGGAGCTGAAATTTATAATAATTCCTTAAATGTGTAAACTCTAAGAGGAGGCTTTTGAGTGCTCTGAATTAGCGTTTAACTCACCCAGGGTCTGCCCAAGTATATCTGAGGTTTTAGCTGGTTCTGCTTCCTCTTGACTTCACATCCTTCACCACAGTGGTTAAGCTGTACAGAGATTACAATGGCCTTCACATCACCATGTTCACTTACCTAGGTAGTCTCTCCTCACTCTGTCCACCCTTACCTAGTTGTGTCTCTCATGCCTCCAGATATTTCCACGACTCACTGAACTTAAATGATGGTTGAACATATTTCTTAACCACAAAACAACAGCACTTTTAAATATTAGCATTGTAAACCTCCAAGAAAGGATAATCCATGCATATTGTCCATCGAGTTATTCATTAGCTTTTTCCTCCCTACACATCCGCCACATAAATCCTTCCATTCCTCATCTCTTTGCACATCCCAACACCAAGGTCCCAACAATAAACAGATGGACCTTTCCATGAGGGTGTGTTTACAGTGGCACTTGGGCAGTGAAGACAGACTGCAAGGGCCTGAGCTGCAACCCAGAGCTAGTAATAGAGCAAGAGCTGTTCCCAACCTTAAGGCCTTGTAGATAAATAGATTAGAAATTGGAAGCAGAATGCCTTTGAGAAGCTCCCACTCTCTTTCCATTCAACCACCCCACTGGCCAGAACCACTGGAAGCCACAACTGAGGGGCTTGCTTAATGAATTCTGTTTAAGTCCACCTCCTAGGGTGGAGAGCAGGCTGGAAGAGGGTGGAACAGGACCCTGAACTGGCAGAGGAAAGTTGCTGCCCAACACAGTGCTGAGATTTTCTCTACTCCCTTCTTTAACTTTCTTTCTGTATTAGTCAGCTTTTTTGCTGCTGTGACTAAAAGACCTGACAAGAACAATTTTGGAGGAGGGAAAGTTTATTTAGGGGCTTATGATTTCAGAGGTCTCAGTCCATAGATGGTTAACTCCATTGCTTGGGGCTTGAGGTGAGGCTGTACATCAGAAGAATATGGTGGAGGGAGCAGCTCACATGATGTCCAGAAGGCAGAGAAAGACTCTACTCTTCAGACAAAATACATACCCCAAAGGCATGCATCCAGGGACCCACCTCCTCCAACCACACCTTACCCGCCTTCAGCCATCACCCAGTTAATCCCATCAAGGAGATAATTCACTGATTGGGTTAAGGCTTTCATAACCCAGTCATTTCTCCTCTAAACCTTCTTGCATTGTCTCACACATGAGCTTTTGAGGGACACCTGACATCCAAACCTTAACACTTCCTTTCTTACTCTTTCTTCTCTCTCCTTCCTTTCTGGTTTTCTAACCCCTCTCCTCTGCTCTGAATTCCTACTTCTCTTTTTATGATTTTTTTCTGTCATATTTGAAAATTATAATTTTCTCACCAGTAAATATAATTTTCTCCCCAGCACCTAGAATACTTTCTTGATGAGAACTAATAAAAGACAGAATTTTTACAGAAAGGGAAATTTTTCCCAATGATGATATGTGAGGGAGGTCTTTAAATAGAAGAGTGGAAGGCTGGATGGATCTAGGTGAGTGAATGGATGGATAGATGGAAAAGTAGATCAAAAGGCAACAATTAGCTCTGAGCCTTGGATCCTGAAATATATGTGACAAAATATCATATTTCCTTGCCTTCTTCAAAATCATAATCTCTGATTCTGCTTGATCTCTAGCTTATATTCAATTCTTCAAAAAGGAGTTTGTATTTCTACCTTGTGTACTTTTAAAGAATTAATTTCATTTTTTAATTTTACCAGACATTTTTCATTTAAAATTCTATCTTGAGAGCTGGGGATGTGGTTCAGTGCTACAGTGCTCTCCTAGCATGCACCAGGCCATAGGTTTGATCTGCAGCACCTGAGAATGGAGGAGAGTTATAGACAACTAAGATCTCTGACATTACAGTTTTGAATTGCTTCCTTATTGTTTACATGCAAAATGAGGTGTGGCCTAGTTCAACTACTAGTGGAAAAGAATTATCTTGAGTTGTCACAGGCAATAGTTTTTTTTTTTTTTATTTCTAAAAAAATGGGTGTTCCTTTCTTTTATCTGTACACAAGTTATTGGCAGATTTTGAGAATGTGAGTTTCTTCCTACATTTTCTAAACAGAAGTGTGAAGATCTAGGATTGATATTGCTATTTTATGATTTTAAAAAAAGCCAACTTTTTGTCCTGGGAGATTAGATTATAATCTGTCTTCTATATCTTAATTACCCCATTTTAACTTCCTAAGATCAAGAATGAAATGTAATTAAATTGTTTACTAATTCTACCAGAGGTAGATGGGTGCTTTTAGTCAGCTTTGTCACCTCTGTGACCAAAAGACCTGAAAGGAATCATTTTAAAGGAGGAAAATTTGACTTGACATGCAGAGTTTCAGAGGACTAAGTCCACAGACAGAAGGCTCCATGCTTTGGGGTTTGAGGTGAGGCAGAACATCATGGTGGAAGAGTGTAGTAGAGGAAGGCAGCTCAGGTCATGGTACCAGAAAGCAGAAAGACAGACACTGCAGAAGAGGACAAAAATATATATTCTGAAGGCACATCCCCAACAAAGTACCTCCTCCAGCCACAACCTACCTGTCTACAGTTACCACCCAGTTAATTCACTGATTAGATTAAGGCTATCCTAAGCCAATCATTTCACCTCTACACTGTCTTGCACTGTCTCACATATGAGCTTCTAAACCATAACAGTAGGGATTCCAAGACTTCAGACTTTTTAAACCTATCTTTAATTATAAGATAGAAACATTTTGTTTATAATAGGTAGATTTTTCAAATAAGTGGTAGCTACATAGTCATGTACTTAATATTATGAGTAATATTTTCAGAAATCATTTTTGCATCTGATGAATGATTGTTATAAGTCTCATAAAATCTCAAAGCTAATTTTAAAAGAAATTGTTTTTATTTATAGCAGAATTTAAAATGTGCTTAGTATCTGTTTCTGTCATTATTTATAGTCCTTAACTAAAGCTGCAGGGTTTCCCTTTCTGTTCAAGTCCTAGATGTAATTCTACCATAGCAGTACAGGTTATTAACTTGCTAATCCACAGAAAATTTGTAAAATTTCTCAGTATGTGTTCTTCTTCTGAAGAAATCATTTTAGTAAAATTTAATGGATGATAATATTGGAGATAGATATTTTAATGAAGTCTGTAAGTTAGAAATGACAATATTTTAATCCTGCCCCTGGACATAGAAGACTTAAGGCAGATTAAAGATACATGAATATATTTTGGTTAGGAAATAAGATCATTGTAGTCGATGATAACTAGAAGGAGAGAAATAAATAGGGTGATCAGAAAGAGAGGCTTCAGATGTCACTGGAGACAGTGTGGGTGGTGAGGGGTATTTAGGAGAGATAGTCATGAACTGTCCTGGAACTACAGCAGCTGTGGGAGAACTCCATAAAGGCCGCCATCAAATATAGAGACCCTGAGGACAGTGCTGAGTGTCTCCTTTTGCTTTCTCTTCTCCCCCAACATCCAACAGACAGGAGGCCTATCATGTGTCTCTTTCCTGAGTCAGACACCTCCCAGGTTTTCGTTTGTTTGTTTGTATGTTTTTGGTAGTGGGTACTGAATGGAGGACTCATCTGCATTGCTGAGGCTGGCCTTGGACTGGCAATCCTCCTATCTCAGCCTGGAGTAAATGGAGTGACAGGTGCATGCCACCCCACCCTACTGACCACTGCTTTTCACTTTGCTAATAGCAACTTCTACTCACTTCAAATTTCCTTTCATTCACTCCTGAGTGCTTGAATTCAAACTAAATAGACAACTTCGTTTTAAACTCTTTAGTACCTTATGATTGTTCTTAGCACAATTCCTGGTGTCTTCACATGACTTCCAAATGGTGTCTACTTACAGATAATCACTCCTTGCTCATTCCTTTCCAGTGTACTAAAACTCTTGGGATAGTGCCCCTGTAGCAAATCCATCATGACTTCTTGTGCTGTCCTCCTAAAAGTGTCTCTCTCTACCTGGAAAATTCTACCAACTTGCCAACCCACTGCCCTCTTTTCTATTTTCTTTCAAATTGAAAGTTCTTCCTCAGATAAGCCTTTCCTAACTAATTGCCTAACTTTATATGTCAGGTTAAAGTGCCTGTAAAATATTCTATCACACTGGGATTCTGTATTGGACTCAACAAATTAACATTAAATAATTGTACACTTAAATTTTGTACAGTAATTCCATTACTGGCATGAAAGGTCTGTTTTCTTTCTCTTTTCTTTTGTGTGTGTTTGTTGGGGGGTACTGGGGATTGAATCTAGGAGAACTCTACCATTGAGGTGCATTTCCAGCCCTTCTCTTATTGTTTTAAGACAGGGTCTCACTAAGTTGTGATGCTGTTCTTGAACTTGCAATTCTCCTACCTCAGCCTCCAGAATATCTAGGATTGTCTGCATGCACCATTGCTCCTGGAAGGTCCTTTTTATTAAAACTATTATAGTCACCTCACCAAGGGTACCCTCAGACCTTAGCACAGTGCTATAGAAATTAGAATGTTGGTTATATTACAAGCGAAATGTATAGACTAAATGAGCAGTTGTTGAAATTATAGAAAGACATAAACACAGATATATATATATATGCTATTTTTTTAGAAAACTCGTTGTAACAAGTATTTAGTACATAACACACAAGTTTATGCTATGCCACTATCAATGTTGGAGTCTGATGATAGAAAAAATGTTTTTTTTTTTCTTTGTGTATTTGCTTTGATTTCCCAGTCCATGGCTATTTCTAGGCTTGACTTTGCTCACCATCTTCTTGGCTTAGAATGCCCCCTCTCCCCAAGAGCCACACCAGTGCCCCATCTCACTTAGTGACCCTCAATTATCATTTAAAGCTTCACTTAATTGTCTCCTGTGGTCCTCCTTCTGCTTTCCAAGGGTTTCTTTCCCCTATACTGTATTCTTATAATAACTCATAATGTTTATGTCATTGCTGCTGTACTGTTGAATTAATATTATTTTCTTCTATGTAACCACCCTTCCTATCCCAGTTGGTGGAATGTAAGCTTCCTGAGGGCCAGGGCAGTATATTCATCTTCACTTCCTTAGGAAATAATAAGTGTTCAAGTAATTATTAAAAGAATGAAAACATTTTATTGTCATTTCTCTAATTTTAAAGTGAAGAAAAAGTAAAAAAGAATTTATATTTTACTTTAAAATTTTACTTTTCATGTTTTTTATACATATTTTTGTAATGTATTTATACTTCAGTTTTCTTCTCACAACTTTCTTGGTGTTGAACATTGAGTTTCAGACTGTTTAAAAAGCTAAATTGTTATTGACACATACACAAGGAGAAAAACAAATAAAATTGTTTTGTTGGGAGCAATTATATTTTGACTTAGTCATCTACATTTTCAATTTTTCAATATTATACATAGAAAAAGTTTAAGTTTTATGTAAGAGAATACCATAGGCCTTCTTTCCAACTTATTATTTCCCACACCTTTATTATAATAATGTTGAAGAGTATGCTTGTAAAACTTTTAGGAAAAAAAGCAATGGAATTATGAAAATATCAATGCTCTTTATCTCTTATTTATCCTTTGATAAATCATCATGCTTTTCATAATGATCACTGATAGATGTAATGAAAGTCAATACAAGCATCCTTAGATCTGAAGATATTATGTTAATAAATAAAATACCTTGTCTAGTTTACTAGATTTCAAACTTTTTTCATTATTGTACAATTATTTGAATCAAAAGATCCCATAGTTCATCTCTCCTGACGTTTCCCTGATACAAAAGATTTCATTGATAACAAAGAAATGGAGGGGAAATGTAAAATAACAACAACATAAGTATACAATGACAAAATAAAAGAGTAGTAATTCTGCAAATATACTCCTTATTATAAGAGTAGAATCTGTAGTAAACTACAACAAATGTAAGACTGTGAATGGTGCATTAATTACAAGAATGTCTCTTTGGAAAATTATAATAATTTCAACTATCTTGATAAAAAAAAAAAAAAAACCACAATAGTAGTTTTGCAAAGTTACCCACTGGTTGAATCAAGTACTCACACTATTGACAGAATACTGAATTTAAATATTTAGAATGTACCAGTTTATCAAGCATGAGCTCTACCACTGAGCTGTATCCCTAACACATTGAACTTTAGAATTTGTTTATGGACTCTCTAGATTACCAGCAAGCCTAAATTTTATGTAAAAATTTAAATATATGTATAATAATCACATTTATGTCCTTTCATGATCCCCTAAAGTACTTTCATGAGGGTAACATGAAGTGCTACTTTGATCTACACTAAATTTGTGTCATACTTATCCTTTAACCCTATAATGTTGTCTATCTGGTCTTAGCAGGTTTTAGCTACGAAGATTCTAAAGAATCTTACAAATTGCTTTAACTCAGTGAAGTTATTTTTAAAAGATTTCTACAACATACTGATTAAGTGAAACACTTTAATATATTCTTCTTACATCATATATTTTGATGACGTTTAAATAGTCATATAGAATTTCTCTTGTTTCCCACTTTTTAGGTACCATTCTATACATATTAAATTATTTTATATATTACTTATTGGGTATAAGTAGCATGTTTTAATATAACTTCTTAAATAATGAAGATTGATGTTAACAGTATCGATGATTTCCTGCATACTTTTAAACTATTGCATGATGTATATACACCTGAGCAGATTTATATAATCATAAGCCATTCACACAAACTAACATTTCTTCTTGTACAACTATAGGATTCTTTTTGCTTTAATTTTTCTATCCTTTTTTCTCATATTTTTTATTGGTGCATTACAGCTGGTCATAATGATGGGATTTGTTGTTACATTTTTGTACATGCACACAATATAACAATGTAACTTGGCCAATATCACTCCCCAGTGCTGTGCCCTTCCTTCCTCACCTCATACCCCTTGAACCCTTTCCTCTACTGTTCTCCCTATGATTTATTATGAGATCTGCCCTGTCTGATTTTTAAGGGATGTTGAAGATTGGATGCAGAGCCTTATACAGCTAAGCACACACTTTTCCCCTGAACTATATCCCCAGTCCTCTCTGGGATCATTTCTTATGTCTGATAAGAAAGAGAAATTTGAGAGTTATAGAGTGTTCACATGTCAAAATTTCAGACACTGGTATTCAATATATAATCTCAGTGGTAGTAGTTTATAGGGTGATAATCATTTTTATAGCCTTGTTATTAAACATCACTTTTCCATTAGGTATTTTCAATATGTTCAAGATGTGATTGTACATAATTTATATAACTACTTTATCTACTTATTCATTTGTAACATTCACTTCTGATATAAATACTAAAACCTGGAGGTTTTCACTTAGCGAAGGGAAAACACACTTGGCTAAGAGTTTTAGTTGTGCTTTGAGCTCTCCATTCCATTGACTCTTTTTTTTTTTTTTTCTTCTGAGAGGGTGGGTACCAGGGATTGAACTAAGGGGCACTCAACCATTGAGCCACAGCCCCACCCTATTTTGTATTTCATTCAGAGACAAGGTCTCACTGAGTTACTTAGTGCCTCACTTTTGCTGAGGCTGGCTTTGAACTCCTAATCCTCCTGCCTCAGACTCCAGAGCCACTGGGATTATAGGTGTGCACCACCATGCTGGGCTCCATGTACTCTTAAGAGGGAGTTTACAAAGTGAAGATAGAAGATATTCCTATTTGTGATCATGTGCTTTATATTGATTTACCTTACAAAAAACGAAAAAAAAAACACTTCTTAAATAATAATACTATTATTTATTTGAAAATAATGAGGCAGGTTAAAGTTTGGGTGGACATCTATAGAATGTCTCTGAAAAGTGGGCCTGTATACAAACAGTCATTACTTTTACATTGAGCATGTGCATACCTAATGTGCAAATAAGTTACAATCCTGTTTTAGCTTGTTAATTTAAAAAGTTAAAGATTGAGCTAGGTTTGTGGTTCAGTGGTAGAGTGGTTGCCTAGCATGCATGAGGCACTGGGTTCTATCCTCAGCACCACATAAAAATTTAGAAAAATAAAGGTGTTATGTCCACCTACAACTAATAAATATTTATTAAAAAATTATAAAGATTATAACCTGGGGGCTGGGGATATAGCTCGGTTGATAGAGTGCTTGGCATACATACACAAGGTCCTGGGTTCAATCCCTAGCACCAAAAAAAAAAAAAAAAAAAGATTATAACCTGGAAAGTTATGCCTATTTGTCTTTTAAAAATATTTCCCAAACCTTTCTTACAAATTGGTGTATATTCCTATCTTCTTATTACCTAGGGCTATCAAATTTGTCCAAGTGATCATGGGGTATTAGTCTCTATATCTTTTCACATCTTCAAAGTGTTAACAATTTGATACATTCTTATACAATGTATTTGGAAAATCAGCATGTACTTTCAGAAAAGGAAAACACTAGAAACTGAACAGTAATTTGCTATTCTGTGAATGGGGAGGAAAAATTTTTATCATGTATTTAGTGGGAAGATGAAGATAACTTTGAGGGCTGGGGTTTTGACTCAGTGGTAGAGCGCTCCCCTAGCACAGGCGAGGCCCTGGGTTCTATCCTCAACACCACATAAAAACAAACAAACAAATAAACAAATAAATAAATAAATAAATAAAAGATATTGTGTCCAACTACAACTAAAAAGTAAATATTTTTAAAAAATCGCTTTGAAAGAAGGAGTTATATTAGGGATAAAATTTTTATAAGGCTTTAGCAACTTTAAATATTCACTTAGTTCACTTTGAATTCACTAATATTTAGTAAATTTATTTACTAGTCACTTAGTTTACTAAGTGCTAAACTAGGCACTTGCCTATGAGAACTTAGAGTATGATTTCAGGCTCATAATAAACACTCTTCAAATTCCTATTAAGAAACTTACAGAAAAAAATAATAGAGCAAATCTTAGACTTAACCAGTCAAATGAATCAGTAGATCAGAAGGGTGACAATTTTTACAAGTATATTTCCTTAGAGATACTTCTTAGGGTCATGAATTTAAGTCAAGTTCTGAAGAAAAGGATGAATTAGTAGGAAAAATTAGGGAGTTGCAATCAGGTGCAGATGGAGTATATTAATTGCTTCTTGCTTCAATGATTCAAACTTACGTTTAAATACATCTGTCAGACGAGACCACTAAAAATGTTTATGGTAAGATCTATTTCCTTTTTATTTTGTTTCAAAATTACAGTTGAAATCTGGAGAGACAGCTGCCAATATAGCTAGAGAGCTAGCTGAACAGACCAGGAATCACCTGAATGCTGGGGACATTACCTACTCAGTCCGGGCCATGGACCAGCTGGTAGGCCTCCTGGATGTCCAGCTCAGGAACTTGACACCAGGTGGAAAGGACAGTGCTGCTCGAAGTTTGAACAAGGTAAGGATATCAGCTAGTCAACTTTTAAAATTGTAATAAAATCAGTAAGACTTCCTTTCTTAACTTTTCTTTCTTCTGTAGAGTCAGATAATGCTAAAGAGAATCAATAACTATATTCAAATGACTTCACTATTTTAATAATGACACTATTTGGGTTTTAATTTAAAGAAACAATGAATGATAATACCTCTGCATATATTTTGAATTTACTTTTTCCATAGTAATTGCTCTGCTTTGCACGCTAAATTCTGGCAAGATTACTATGGATAAATGCAATTTGTTTCTTCTCTTTTTGCCTTCAAACTTTCATATTAAAAATTGACAATAAAATAAGTGTCTAATCAATAAGTAGAAATTTAGAAAATAACAATGAAAGCGAACTGATAATCCATATAGCTGTTTTAAAATGAGGTAATTTTACCTAATTAATATTAATTTTGAAAATAGGTGGCAAACAATTAAGTGGTAATTTTTACTTTATTTTGATTTTCATATTACTTGGATTGTGCATCACTGTCATTAAAAATTTTAAAGTACGTTTTAGCAAATTTGTTTGAATTGTAATTAATGAAAAATAATTACATCTTAAATTTAAGGAAAATATACTTTATAAATTTTATTAGTATTTATATAAAGCGTTTTGTTTATGATACCAAGAATATTATTGATTTACATAACAAAATATCACATGGTAAAATAACTTCCTGATGAAAAAAATATTAGAATTGCCACCATCAAATGACAATGTTTCTTGAATGGCATTTGTGTAGTAGAGATTCTTAATGATTGAATTTAGGGCCTTGAGTATTAAGATATTTTCTTTCTACTTAAAGGTAAGAATTGGACTGTAAGAGACTAATTTTCCTCTGTGATATTCACTACAAGGACATTCCCCTTTAGATTGAAAAATGATTTTGTAGAGTTGTATTTTAATGCATTTTAGTTCTTTTCATTATTTTAGTCTTACTGAGTTAAGACTGTTACTCAAGAAGATGGAAGAAATTTTTAGAATAATGATTGTTCAACATAGAAAAGCCAGATATTTTACCTGGGAAATGGTTTGTCCTGCATTTTTATCTTCAGAAAACGGTGCAATTTTATCTATTAGATATAAATTATTTAAGTTTTTTTTTTTTTTTTCACAAAGGAGTCATTTTTTTCTCACATATATCCTGATGGAATCACAACCAGATCCCTGATAGAATAATCCACAGCTGCCTGTATAATCTGAGCATGCTGTGTTTTAACGTGTTATTACCCAGGCTGACTGATGCTATTAATGAATATTGCTGCCAGCTATTGTTATCATAATGCACTGAAAGTAGTGATTTCTATTAATGTTACTGGTCCATAACATGACTTGTTGTAGTGATACTTTGTATCTTTATTTAAAAATGGTGTTGGTGTCTGAGGATATCAAGTACAGCTGGCAATTAATGTCACATTCTAACTGGCTACAGCTAATCAGCTTGCCTCTTCTGAATATCAAATAACTACATAATGGGCAAATTTCCATTTGTGAGGCTTTTTAATGCTCTCCTTGTTTCCCATTTGGCTCTTTTCAATTGTTTATATAATGTGGTTTGTCTTATGTTAATTTGCATGAAGGGGTAAGGAGATGGGAGGGCAAAGGTTATTCACGTGCTTGCTGGCTTGCTCTCATGTCCTGTGGTTCCCACTTTCCCTGAAGCAGTTATAACCCATCAGTTTTGCAAAGTCAACTTGGTACAAATCAATTGTGCTCCACATTGAAATTCTGGAGGGTCCAGAGTCCTGCAAAACCGTGATTTGAGTCAGTGATCCAGATGACAGCATTGGCAATTTACTTGCACTTATTCCTCATTAAATCTTTAGAGGGCTAGGGATGTGGCTCAAGCGGTAGCGCGCTCGCCTGGCATGCGTGCGGCCCGGGTTCGATCCTCAGCACCACATACACACAAAGATGTTGTGTCCACCGAAAATTAAAACAATAAAAATAAATAAAAATAAAAAAAAAAAAAAAAAAAAAAAAAAAAAAAATAAATCTTTAGAGGAGCAAGTTCCGTGCTCCTTGAAGAATGCATGAATTAGAGTGGGGAAAGTATTAGCTACACAAAAAGCCATCACAGTAACTGCTTCTTAAACCTGGGTCATTTCCTTTTTCAATAATCAAGGATACTGAAGAGGGAAGAGAAACAGTAGGAAAAATGGGGAAAACCCACAGTCTAATTTAATAAAATTCTGGGTCAACTATAAACAGGGTGAATAAATCATTATTGATTATTCATTTTAGCACCAGGAAAAAAAAAATGCTTGGGACTGATACAAGTTACTGTCAACTTTTGCCCGGAAAAACATAATTTTATATTCAAACAAACAAAAGCAAACAACAGGGTTCTTTTCCCACCAAAGTTTCTAAAGTGTATAATTTTTTTGGTCAAAATTGTCAAAAGACATTCTTCAAGAAATAAAAGAAGTGACTAGTCAAAAGATTAATTATATTCTTTTTATCAAAAGTTATTTATCTCTTGGTATTTGTCCCTTAGAATTGAATAGTCATAATGAATAGGCATTTATATTTTGCCAGTAAACAGAATTTTTGTATGTATAAATGAACATCTAATAAGTTGTACATATTAATCATCTATTTTCTGAAAACCACAAATAATCTGCTATCTTTAAAAAAAAAAAAAAGGGGAGGGGGACTCCAAACTTTTGACATAATTTACTTAACTTCTTATGTCTTAATTTGTGGCCCATGAACTAATAACTAACCTGATGTGAAATGGATCATTTCAAATAAATAAAGTATATTATGTTGGTTTTTACTAATTTCTACTAAACATATTCCGAAGTCTCTTTCTATCATTAACAGCTTTATACCATCCAGTTCTCACTGGGGTTATTCTGAAAGGGTATTGGCTACTGTATTTCAAGCCACTGGTTACATTTTGCTACTGCTTAGCTTTCATTTTCTTCTAGAAAGTAGTGGGGGGGAAAATAAGGTGTTTTGTGTAGATGTGTTCTTTTATTTTTCTTGTTTTCTTCTGTCACTAACTTGTTTTTTCTATTCTGTGTTTAATCTGCTGTCTTAATGGATTCAGCTTCAGAAAAGAGAGCGCTCTTGCAGAGCCTATGTCCAGGTACTTTCTGCGTTTTTATAAATGTGTTAAGTTGTTGAATTGTCTGTGTTGGTGATGGCATGTATTGACATCTAATAGAAAAATAATAGCCTACCATATTGAACTAAAGGAATTTCAGGGAGGGTGTGAAGGGTGGGAATGGAAAGACATAAGAAAGTATATGTGTTAAAAAGAAATCAGCAGTGCCAATGTTCTGTCAAACAAGAGGAACACAGACTAAGAAGGAGGTTGCAACTTGAGGTGTGAACATACTGATCATCACTAAGAGGTGAGTTGGGTGCAATATACAGATCTCTAGTTTTGCATAGAGGTAGGTATGAAAAGATTCCATTCATACATTGAGTAACAAGTCACTCAAAAAATATGCTCAAAGGCATGTACGACAAAAAAAGAATCCTACTTGGAATATTATGCTTTTGTTCCAAACTGGAACTATTTATTGACTCAAGGCATGCTTGTGACTGTCTTACCCTATCATTACAAAAATGTTAATTCCAATGAAAATTTAATTTTTATCCAGCTAATGTGTTTTAATTTGCTTCCGAGAAAACATTCCAATTATTTGTAGGTTTTATGTAAAAGAGAACAATTCCAAGAGCAAGCTTCCAGGTTTTTTGTTTTTGTTTTTTTAAATAAGGAAATAGGGTAGGAAGTACTGAAGTATGGAACTGTGCGACTGTTAACTTGATTCTTTATGTATACGTATCAACAATGTGCATATATAAAGAATAGCCCTGAATGGTTAATGGTTGTAAGATTGACAGATTAAAGCTAAACCTTATCAATTTTATTGACAACTGAATATAATATAGGGGTATTGACTTTGTTTAAAGCAAAACTCTGAAGAGATTAGGTTGATGTAGATACTAAATTTCATTTTTTTTTCATTTGTATATTTCCAATGATCTAAATAGCTCCATATCCAATCTTTTGGGGTAGTATAGAACTAATAATTGAATTTGTATTTAGGAAGTCAATTACTGATCATAAAACCATAGCAAAAAGAACTGGATGGCATTGGGGGAAAGTTTAGTTTGTAAAAAGCATAGTACCATAAACACTTTAATGAATGGAGCTATCTCTGTGTACTATATATTATTATTTACTTAATTCCGGTTGGCAAATTCTTTTTCTTACAGCTGTACCATTTTAAATTTAATATATGAAATCCATCATTTCTTCAAAAGTATTAGTGAACAAGAACAAAACAGTCCCTGTCCTAGGATGTAACTCTCCAGTAGAACATACTGGTTGATCAATGTTAGTGCATTAGCACTTCAGATTGCATAAAGTATTGTTGAGTAGATTAGACTTTCTTTAGCTATATTTTAGTACTGATCACTTGAATTTTCCATGTCTCCTCAGCAACACAAGAACCCATGACAAGTGCACCCTATAAGTCATTTAATTTGTAGAGGTCCAAACTCTTACAGCATCATTTGATTATATAGGGGAGGAAAGTTGATTTTTTAAAAAAATATTTTTTAGTTGTAGTTGGACTCAATACCTTTATTTTATTTATTTATTTTTATGTGGTGCTGAGGATGGAACCCAGGGCCTCACATGTGCTAGGCAAGCACTCTACCACTGAGGCACAATCCCAGCCCAGATTTTTTGTTGTTGTTGTTTTTCTTTACCCATTCATCCCTAGTCTCATTGCTAGGGCCTCTCTAACAAAAGATAGATTAACAAGGAAACATACAAATTTATAATTTTTACCTGACACAGGAGCCTTTGGTAGTGAAGACCTAAATAAGCGGGGAAACCTGTGGGGTTTTATTTTGTTGTTTGTTGTTGTTGTTTGTTTGTTTGTTTTGAAGTGCTGGGAATCCAGGACGCAGGGCCTCACACATTCTAGGCAAATAAGTGCTCTAGTGCCGAGGAGCTGTTTTCCCCAGCCCTCCTGTGCATTTTTGTTTTGTTTTGTTTGGCTTTGGTTTTGGTTTTAATGCTATGTTTGCTGGAGAGTAGACAGTCCTGGAGATGTCTGATTGGACTAAGGGAGTGTGAGCTAATGTCACTAAATTGAAGGGAACTCAGGCAAGGACCCTTTCTGCAAATTCTTCTGGCATCTCTGTTTTGAGCTCTTTTCTTGGGATATAGTGAGGGCAGCTCCCAAATGAAGATATTACGACCTGCTTCAGAGAAAGGTCAGAAAATTCTTTCTTAGTTTTATGAGCTGCTTCAGGGAAGAAGGACAGGGGGAAGGTGAAAGTAACCTTTCTACCTCTGCTCTCTTCTCAAATGCCAGGGTGCATTTGGGGGTAGCATATTCCTGAACCTCAACAATTCTTCTACTTTTACTCTCAGGATTTTTTTTTTCTTTTTAAGCAGAGTGAGAAATTAAAAAACAAAAAACAACAACAAAATGCACAGATTTGAAAAATAATAGTACTTTGTGTCTGTGGGTGGGTTTTATTCTGGATTTAAAGTCATTTAGAACAATAAGGACATTTTGTGAAAGTCCTTTAAAAAATAATTTGAACATCACAGAGACTGAGAAGATAAAATTTTAAAATTGTAATTTGTATTTTACCTTATAAAATAATGAATCTTTGTATATAAGAAGTTGTTAAGATTTGTTTTTCTAAGGTTTTAGAAAAGAAAATACTGTAGGAGATGTGTAAGTGTGTGCGTATGCAAGTGTGTGTGTGTGTGTATGCTCAGTGTGAACAATAGGTAAAGAAATTATTCTTCAGAACTAGAAGCTGAATATCATTTTCGAGCAATATTAGGATTGTTTTTTATTGCAATCCATGCCATCCATTTAATGGGGCCTCTGGGATAATTAGCCTTTCGGTATTTAAATCTATGAAATGCATGGTCATTCAAACATGAATCTCTGATGGAAAATTAATAGCACAGTTTATTCAGTGGCTGATTTCCTGGTGTTATAATTGACTGGCTGTGAATAAATATTTCAGCGATTGACTAAATATCTGATAAGACCAAATACAAACACAATATTGGTGAAGGGGAAACGCTGTGCTCAGTAACACACCAAACTACTTCTGATCTTTTTTATGTACTTATCACTCCATGAAAATTTCACAGTGAAAAATACTTTAAACACTAATCTATCTGAATGGTAAAGACTAGTTTTATGTTTCCTATTGTTTTTATGTTCAGAGCGCATTTAGAGCTCTCTGTGAAACAGGTATTGGATACATCTGAAGGGCTTCAGGCATTAAATTTAAAATTATTAATCATCGTGTGTTTCTTTTTTTAAAAAAATGGCCTTTCCAGTGCATAATCAGTGATTCATCTGGGATCAACTTTAACCATCTGTATCCATTTGATTTTCAAAGATATAGTGGTTCAGTGTCTATTTTTATGAATCATCTACATTCATGTTTAGATCTTTTTTTTTTTGCTTTCTACTTTTTGTTTGTTTCATATGCAAATAAAATCACAGTAAAATCTGAACTATCTACTACCAATTATGATAACTGATCTGTAGGTGAACAACTAAAAAGTGGTTGGTACGATTTTTAAAATTATATGGAATCAGTTAAGACTATCACATTTCCATTCCCAGAGTTTCAATTTAAAAAAAATGTGTTAAATATATTTATTTTTCTTCATTTATTTGTAATTTATATTACATTGGATTCCTTGTTGAGTACTGAAACTTGGAAATCATTGTATCATAGTAAAACATACCATCACTGGATCTTGGTAACAATGCATGTATTTTAGAAGTTGTAAGTTTTATGCCAGAGACAAAGAGGGCTGTGTCAGCCATGAATATTGAACAACTACTATGATGGAGTGTTGCCAGAAAGGACAGAGTTGGCTGAGACTTGGAGAAGAGAAAATAACTGGCCCAAGAACCCATGACTGGCACTGATGACATTGTCAATGCTGCCCTGAATGCATTCCCAACTTCCTCAACACCAGGATTAAGAATAAATATGATTTGTTATTACAAATAAATATTTTTACTGGGCACTAATTATTTGGCCATCACTGTGCAGATCCATTGGAGAATGTTCTTATTTAATATTTATAACAACAGTCTGGTATACATATTGCAATTCTTAACTTACAGAAGTGAAAATGGTGGCCCAGTGAGAACTAAATAACTTTCATAAGATCATACACTAATAGTTGAGGTGCCCTGCATTCAAAATAGTCCTGATTCCAAAGCTGATGCTCTCAACCACTGTGATACTTCTACAGCAGGGCTGGCCTCATTATTTGATAATAGGAGGCAAGATATATCGTTTGTTTTATAAATTGATTGGGGTTTTTTTGGTGCTATATTTTAGAGATGACACAAAGAAAAACAATTATTTTTGTCTGCTTGAGACTAAGTGCCAATGGCTGTGTATAATTATTCTGTTCTGTTAAATTAAGGTCATATGCAAACATGATTTGCTTTCAGATTCTTTTAGAGGAGACTCTGATGGAAAAAGTTATCATCTTGAGAATAAGAGAAGCAAATAGAAAGTATAATAACTCAGTGTCAAAGAAGGAATTATCAAATTGTTTCCCAAAGTGGCTGTAACATTTTACATTTCCACTAACAATGATATGCATGTTCCAGTTTCTTTACAACCTCACCAACACCTGTGTTTTCTGTGTTTTTTAATACAGCCATTGTAGTACATGGGAACTGTAAAAGTTCTTAATTGTGGTAATGGGTTGGTCATGGGTTGCAGGCTGGGGAATATTTGAGAGTGTAAATGAAGCAGTATAAAACCATAGGGTTCCAAAGAGACATCTGTGGTTTCAGTGAGAATCCAGGAGTAGAGTTAAACCTCAAACAGCTTAAGAACAACTGCTATCATGTTGTATAAATGTACAGGACTTTGCCGTTTTTTCTCCCCAACTTTAAATAGAATTGCCATCCTTTAATTAGCGATGTTTATTAATAATGTTCACCAAGAACTATTAAAAATTACTCGTATTCATATATTATTGTTTCAAAATCAGGATTTTTTTTTTAGTTAAGAAACATATTTTTATTTTTTCAGTAGTTTTGTTTTTCTTATGTCTTGTAAGTCTCAGAGGCAGAGTGTATCCCCTAGAGAGTCATGCTTGCTTAATGGGAAATAAAAATACATCTTGGTATTGATGTGAATCCTTTGAATCATTTTTTTGGAATTTGCTAGGAACTGATCGGAAAAAAAAAATGGTACACTGTTGGGAATTAAAATAAATATTTGGTTTTCTTTCATTCTTCTTTATTTTTGATAGACAAATGACATTTGTGCTTTTTAGAGCTTACAAAGTATTATAAACAGCCCTCTTATTTCAATTTAAAACTATAATTTGATTTTGTTATTTTATTCATTTATTTTATTTGTTTAACCTTAATAATCTACTAGAAATTTCTATACCAGATACTAGCAGTGCAAAACCAATCTCTATCTTGGAACATAAAACCACCACACAGTAATCACCAACAAAAACATTCAGAATATTAGTTGAGCATTGTACCTAACTGGCAATAATCCCAGCTTTCTCATCTATGGTGAAATTCTGGTGATGGAGTATAACAGTGTGCCAACTATGTGAAATATATGGTATGTCACATGATGATAGACACTAAGAAAGGAGGGTAATAGGAAATAATGCTGTTATGTAGCAAGGCCCAGATTCTATTGTAAGGACTTCAGCTTTTATCCCAGGAGACCCAGTAAATCATTGCTGGTTACTGAGCATAGGGATGGCATGACCTGATGTGTTTTAAAAAGTGCAATATATTCTATAGCAGCACAGATAAGACTGAAGCTGGGTGACCAATAGGGCAATGATGCCACTATTTAGCATATTTGTGTTTCATGCTGAGATAGCAATTCAGATTCAGGATTTTTTTTTTTAAGTGAAACAAAGAGGATTTGGTAAGAGATTATATGTGAGATATCAGAGAAAAAGAGCTGTAATAAAATAAAACTTTTAGTCCTTCCAGTTGGAAGGATGATGTTATTATTGATTGAGATAACTATTCATGACCAATATGAGAGGGATGAGTAAAGAACTTCAGCTGGGGATGGTGGCACACGCCTGTAATCTTATCTACTGCAGAGATTGAGGCAGGAGGCTTGCCAATTGGAGGCAGCCTGGGCAACTTAGCAAGACCCTGTCTCATTTGAAAAAACAAACAAACAAACAAAAAACTGTGGCTGTAGCTCAGTGGTAGAGTGCCCCTGGGTTCATACAGAGAGAGAGAGAGAGAGAGAGAGAGAGAGAGAGAGAGAGAGAGAGAAAGGAAGGAAGGATGGGAGGGAAGAAATTCACTATGGGAATTGTTAAGTTTGGGATACATATAGATGTTCATTTTAGATATTACATATACAGTTAAATACACAAGCTTGAAGTTCAGTTGATACATCAGCCTATAAATAATCCTTTGGTACTGTTGAGCTTCGAGTGACATTTAAAGCCACTGTGCTAGAGGAATTCATTCCAGGGAATGAGTGTAGAAAGAGAAAATGATTGAGTTCTGAGCACCAGCATAATGTACTATTAAGAGGTCTGGGAGAGAAAAAAAGAAGCCAGCAAGAGAGACTGAAGAGCATTCTTCAAGGAAGGGAAGGAGCAGGAGGTTATGGGATCCTGGTGTCTCCTGAAGTTCCTATTTTAAGAAGGAAGTGCTGCTAAGTGCTGCTAAATTTACTCTGAAATGCTGATGTAGCTTTTCAAAGGTGAAGGAAATGTCAACTTTTTGTTAATATTTAAAAATCTACTATATTATCATGCATAATATCTAAACATTTTTGCTCATACCTTTCATTTTTTTGGTGTGTCATTGGTGCAGACTTTCTGTGAACTAACTTTGCTACTTACACCTTTGACAAAGTGCAAATTGAATTATGCCAGTTTTACTTGTGTGCCTTTGGTGCCCAAGACAAGAAGGATTCTAAGCTCCGTTTATACTGCTAGGAAGAAATTAATGAGTATTTTCAAGTTCCTTGTTTGGTCACTTAATTGGCTGTGTGACAAAGCACTCCATGGTGCATGTCAAACAACTTTGGTAGTCCTCTAATGATTTGTGCTTTGCTTGACTTGTGATACAATTCTGTGTGGCCTGTCAGGCTGGAGATCCTTGTTAAAGTGGCTAGAATAAATTGGCTAGCAGTGTGCATACAATGTAGTATATTAACTACAGCAACAGGGAGTACTTTTAGCAGCTATTTCAAGAGATTTCCATGTTTGCCCATAAGCATCAAAGCCAACCAAAACTTTCATTTAATATAATTAAAAGGACATCTGAAAGTAGTTTGAATCACAGTGGGTTCTTGTGGTTTGGTAACCCTTTGTTAAAACCCTGTGAACTTAATATATTTCACAGCTTGATAAATCTGTACTTGATTTGTGTCAGTAAGAAAGAAAATATAAATCTGCACCCTGCATGTTTCTGGGGACCTTAACCTATTGTTAAAAGACATTGAGATCAAAGAAAGTAACTTGCATCTACAAAACTAGAGTAGATTTCTTTATATAAAGAGTGGTTATAAGAATCTCTTCCTATAAGTTGTAGTCATTAACTTCTGCTAAACAGCAATCATTGAATCAAAAGACAGTAAAATTATATGTAATGAGAGATGAATAAAGCATACAGTTACTATTTAAAAGCTTGAAGAGGTCAATTCATAAATCCAAAAGACCTCCAAAGGACAATGACAGGTGACACGTGATGGAAACCCTGCTCTGACGTAGAAAGAACATCATCCTGGGAATCTCTGAAAATTTCCCTGGTGAATGTGTCAGGTCAGGCAGAGATGGCTGCTTTACTCATTTCTGCCTCTTCCATTTCACATATTTTTCTATAAATGAGCAAAAGATCCAGCTGCTTTTTGTATAGACATGGTTTATGAATGCTTCATAAAGTAATTCTAATAGTGATGGGGGGAGCACTATTTTGTTTCTAAGTAAAATATTTTCATCTAAAACAAAAACATGTTCTCTCTTTTCAACAATTCATATTCTCTTTCCTCATTTATATTTCCAGATCACAACTCAAATCCTTACTTAATTGTAAGGCCGTTTATTTAAAGTCCATTCTATGCATCATTGCTTTCTGAACATATAGTTTACCTTCAGAAGAACTTCAATGCATAAAATATAACTAGATATGATTTCTGTGCAAATGTAAGAGAATATGCATCAATTTACTTTGCCATTTCTTTAATAGCTTTATGATCACATAGCTAACCAGAAGGAAAAAGATTTAAAGATAGCACCACAGATTTAAGATCCTACTTTCTGAAACTACCATTAGCTTTTCTGGTGCAGATCAGAAAAGAAATGGAAGATTTAAATTGTAATTTGCAAGAAAATAGTTGCACGATGGCTTGGAACCAAACAAACGATTTTTTAGAATTGCTCTCAATAGTTATAATTTTTATATTTCCCTTTATCTAATGTGTAAATTTTGTTCAGAAAGGAGTAACAGAAATTTAACGATGGTTTTCAAACAAATTGGAGACAGTTTTCACAAATTAAAAAAAAATGCAGATGAAGCAATCCAGTATTAGCTTAAACACTATGAAATTATCAGAGTCAAGGCTTCCACTGTGTTATGCTCCATTATCATTAGCACATGGGCTTCAGGTCTCTGGTGAGAAGATGGCTACTTAGGTTCCAGTCATCATGTCAGGTTAATCCTTCAATAGGAAGATGGAAAAAGACAAGTAACTAAAGGATTTGGTCACAGGTTTGTTTTTTTGTTTGTTTGTTTCTTTGTTTGTTTTTGTTTTGTTTTGGTACTGGGAAAATTGAACCCAGGGATGCTTTGCCACCAAGCTACATCTGCAGCCTTTTTTATTTTTCATTTTGAGATAGGTTCTTGCTAACTTGCTGAGATTGGCCTTGAACTTTAAAATCTCCTGCCTCAGGCTCCCAAATTGCTGAGATTAGAGGCATGTGTCACTGCATCTGGCTTTTAAGTAATTTTCAAATAGCTGATATTTTAAGCACATGATTTAAAATTCAAAAGATAGAATAATAAATATGTCTTCCTCCCAAAAGAACCTCTGCATTGTCAACTCCAAGGCACACCACCAGCATTGTTGTGAAAGTGCTGATCCCTTGGAGTTGTTTAGTTCAACCCTGCCTCCCGCCTCTCTCTTTCAGTCATTCAACTCCTCAGTTATTCAACTCTCTTTTGACAAAGCAAAAAAAAGTGTCAGCCTTTTAAATATCCTACCAGAGAAGAATATTTTACTTACCTCAATGGTTTATATGGGTTTATATCTTCTTGTGCAATTAGAAAACAGAGTGGTTTGCTTTGCCTGGATTAAAGACTTTGGGGGTAACTATGAAACACCCACAGATCAGGGTAGCAGTCCTCCATGGAAAACAATAGGTGCATTGAAATGATCACAAGGTAGATTTGGATTGTGGTTTGTACTTCAAGACAAATTAATGCTGATGAAACTGATAAATAAACTACCTCAACAAATAATATGGTACTCGTGAGCCACATAAAGCGTAAGGTAGATCTTGTATTAACTTAGAAATACGGCTAGAATATATATACTTTCAACTAAAAGTAAAAAAGGAAACAAATCAGATAAAAGCATCATTATAGCTATCACATTTACTAGTGTATATGTATACATATTTAAAAGTCTAGAGGGATTCATTAAGTAGTCAAACTGATTCTTTTTGTTTGGGGTTGTGGTGTTCTGTAGATAGATTTTTTAAAGTTTTAATTTATATACTTTTGTGTTTTTAAGTGTTTGCAAGCATGTCCTTTGTTGAAAAGTAATATACATTTTTTTTGAACAGTTTTAGCTTTGTAGAAAGATTGAGGGTGTGAATGATGTTGCTCAGTGGTAGGGTGCTTGTCTGGAATGCAGGAGGCTCTGGTTTCAACCCCCAGCTCTGCTAAAAAAAGACAAAGGGAACAAAATAAGAAAAATTGATCAGGTAGTACAGAGAGCTTCCATATAACTCCCCACACATATGCACATATAATTTATTCTGTTCTTAACATCCAACATTAGTATAGTACATTGTTTATAGTTAGTCAACCAATATTGCTATATTAACATATAAATCTCATAGTTCTATCAAATTTTCATAATTTTTACCTATGTCTAAATCTGGCTATTATATTACATTTAAGGCTGTAACAATCAGACTTTTCTATCATGAGTTCTTTTAAACCTAGAAAAAATCCATTTTCTTTAAAAGATAATAAGCAAATAAAGTTTAAGAAAAACTTAGATTTCTTCATTCACTTTATCAGGCAATATTTGCTGAGCTCCTATCTTTCAGGTAATGATTCAATGGAGGGATCCAGGAGTAAAAATAAGATTTCTGCTATTGGGGCAATTCCTTTCCTTATTCAGCAGGCTCATTCATGATTGGAAAAGAAAATAATCAACCAGGCAATGGAAGTAATAAAAATAAAATGGCAGAGATACCGTGCAAAGAATTTTTTTTTAAAGTCATGATTAGAAGTAACTGTTAATTTATATAGTATGGATCAGGGAAGACAGGGAAACTAAGTCCTAGCCCTCTGGGCTCAGCCTTGCTCCACATGGACAAAGAGCATTCCAGATCACCCTGGGTAAAGGTGTTTGAGGGAACAGTTGTTGGAGAGTCTGGGAATAAAAGAAGATCAATATGTCTAAAGCAACAGGTTGAAGGAGAACATAGTAGTAGGAAGGCTAAGGAAAAGACTTAAGATTCTGAATGCCATTTAAATGCTTTAAACAGGTCATAAAGCAGTGTTTTTGTAAGATGAGTTAACTTCATTTTCTTCTGAGATACATTCTTACAGTTTCAGCTAGTACCTTTAGTCAATTCTCAAAAAATTAGTTAATCAATTATTTTATACACTTCCAGATTATTTCATTAATCCATTCCATCCACTACTGAGTCATGTTTTAAAAAAGCAAATCTGACCATTACTTTTCACTACTCAAAGACTATCTGTTTTGCACTTTCAGAAAAAAAAAAAAGTCCATGTTTTGCACTACAGTGTTGAGTGCCTGACTTCTCTGGCTAATCCCTCACACCTTTAACAGTAAATCCTGTCCTTCATCCTTGGATCCTACACTATCAAACCACAGGGGCACTTGCAGATCAGGCCTCTGTGTCTTTGTAGTCACAGTACTTTTTTGCTTGGGTTAATTCTTCATTCCCTTTTCTTTCTCCTTCCCTTCATTGCAGTAATCTTGTCTTATCTGTCAACACCCACTTCACATGTCAATTACTCTAAGGAAGCATTCTTTGTCCCACTCTGTCTGGTTGAATGCCCTCTTATGTGAACTTATAACACTCTCAGTTTCCTTCTGTGGCAGCAATTATCGAGCTGTATTTTAATGTCTCTTTCCTCTTCTATCACTGAGCTCCTTGGAAGGAAATATTGCCACTTTTATTTATGTGTCCTCAGGACCTTTTAAATTGCACTTAGCGTACATTAAATGATCTTACCTGGTCAGTTGAAGCTCCTTCCCATCTTTGCAGTCCACACTGCTGCAGAAATCTTGACACCGGACATTATCTCTCCTGAACATAACTCACTTGATTTTTCCTCTCACCTAATCAGCACTTATTTCAAGTCCCCCTTGCAGGTTACTCCTTTTCTCTCCAAACCATTAAGCTTGCAGGGTCGCCTAGCACAAAGTTTAGTCCACTACTCTGTACTGTCATTACTTGGGTGATCTCCTTGATTTAAATAAGTACCTCCTGTATGCCTGTGGTTCACAAATGTTGTCTCCTGCAAGACCACTCTCTTGAAGCCTAAAATTAATTTTTCAGCCAACTTCTTAACATTTCATTTGTCATTTAACAAACACCTCAAACCTTCCGTGTCTGTACTGAATTCTTGATCTTCACCATCTCAGTGGATGTGACTAAGCCTTACTTCTACTCTTTTCTTTTACCTTATTCCCAAAAGATATGCCTTTTGAAGGTTTGTGTGTTCCCACTTGAGGACTTTCATTCAGCTTATTCCTTCTGATTGGAATGGTTTTCCTCCAGATATCTACAAGGATAATTCACTCAACTCCTTTGTCTGTTGAATTGTTACCTTTTCAATGAGGCCCATATAGATCATAATATTGAAAATCACTAACCACCCTCTACCCCAACATGCCCCTGATTCTAGATCCCCTCATCCAGTCTGTTTTCATTTTAATTTAAATGACATTTTGCATCTTCTAACCTTACGTACTCTATTTGTTTCCCTTGCCAGAATATTCAGTTCTAGGATTCTTTTTTCCCCTTCTCTGGATTTCTTAAGATATATCCCAAACATATAGAAGAGTATGGTCACCTATTAAATGCTCCAGAAATGTTTGTTGAATGGATAAATGTCCTGCTCTTAGTAAATGATACATGAAATGGAATGGTTTGTTCCTCTAAACAGTCTTCCTTTGGTTTTTCTTTTTATTTTACATTATTCCACCTTTAGGAGGGGTTGAGGTGAGGAGGGAAACTTAAGGTATTATGAGTTCAAGAAGTAGAACTTTGTGGATGCTTTTATGATTGTTATTATTTTATTATTATTATTATTATTATTATTTGTTCTGGATTCTGAACCCAGGGCCTGGAACATGCTGAGCATACACTCTTTCAGTGAGCTGTACCCCAATCCCTAATTTTAAAACAGATAGAAAACTTTTCTTTGTCTTCTGCTTTACCATGTTAACTAGTGAAACCCTTTCATCTGCATTGTTCAATGTTCTTTCTTCACTTTTATCTCTGTTCTTAGTGGTTCTGTGCCATCAATTATTTTCCACCTATTAATTTTTTATGGATAATGTTAGATATACCAAAGATTTCCATAAGCCTATTTTATTTTATGATGCCTAAACCATGTTAAGAACAGACCTCTTGTGCAAGCTTGTGGCCTATCTCTACCTTTCTAATTGATGTCATTCAGATTCTTTGCATTCACAATAAGTGAACGTGAGTTCCACATGTTCTGTCTGTCTTCTACTAATATATACACATACACAAGCATTTAAAGAATAAAAAATTGTTCCTTTTCCTTTATGCCCATTTTAAATGAGTACTTCATCTTTGCCTACCAAACTTTCTGTGCATTGCAACAATCTTTATTTTTCTCACCAACTTTAATTAATCAGCAAATCATTTAAAATGTGTTTGAAATTTCTGGTTTTTTTTTATTGCTAGAGCCAGAATGCATGGATTTGAAACCTGATGTTACACCATGTTAGCTTTTTGCAACTTTTATAATGTATATTACTTCTCACTTTGAATGTTTCAGTGACATCTTGTTGCCTTTTTAAATTTCTTCAGATTCCCTATTCCCTTTTACCTCTATGATTATAAGTACATACTATACCTCTTGCCTCTGATCAGAATTTGATTTCAGTTTGAACTTTGCATACTTTAGGGATTCTTTCCCATACAGAACTTGTCCCTGGCTTTATTTATTATTATAACCATGGTCATGTTGGGTTTAATTAATTACTTAATTATCTGACCTCACTATATTACCACATTGAGGGAAGAGAGAACATCTCTGTCTACCTGCATCGAACCTGACTGGCACATTGAAGGTGTTCAGTTAATATTTTCTGAATGAATATTAAGTTATTAAGAAGGTAGAGTTAAGTTTATAACTCTATGTAGTTCCTGTAATACAGTACAAATTTCAATGACAGCTTTCAGTCAAACTACATTTTAAAAGCAATAGTCCAAATACAGTTTGATAAAAAGCAATACTTTTTTAAATAATAAGGGATCTCAGAGGTTGAGTCTTTTCTAAGGAATTTTAGCTTCATCTTGTTTTTCTGTTAAAGGTCCTTATTACTATATTAAGGTCAGTTGTGTTATATGATCTAATTTTAATTAAGACTTGAAAATGCCAATACTTCACTGTAATATAAAAGGGAGTTCAGAGATTAGTAGTTTTTATATGCTTAATAATATTAAATGACAGTGCTTATAAAATGAACCTTAGGTTTATTGATCAGATGTGTAAATATCAGTCACTCAACCTGACTTCTAATAAAACACCTACAAGTTATAAACTGTTTTGAAGACTTTCTGAACATTCGACCTTTAAATTTTTGATTTGAATCAATATCTAAATCCAGATTGGAGTACAAAATGCCCTATTTGATAATGATTTAAAACTTTTGCTCTGTTTTATTTTATTCTCAACTGATAAATTTTATAGCAAGGAATACTTGAAGAAAACTTCTGTTATTCTTTTTAAATTATAAATTAATGTAAGCCATATTTATGCATTTGTGTTTGTGTGTATGTGTGTGTTTTGAAAACTGCGTCCTTAGCTGATTTCCTCCTTGTGTGAACATTGTAGAGTGTACTTATACAAACTAGAAGGACTCAGATACTACTTGGTGATATAATCTTAAGGAACCACATGGTATATGTGATCTGCTGTTGACCCAAATGCTGCTGTGTGACACATGACCACATATATGGTCAGAAAGCAGGAGGTAAAAGCAAAGAAGACCTGAAGATGTATTCCTCTTCCTCAACATATCCTGAGACTTAGACATGAAGAAAAATTTTTTAAACCTAACTATAAACTTGCTAGAGCAAAACTTGTTGTCCAGTATGATTATGTGTATTGATAAAAATGTTACATTTATCTGGGCATGGTGGTGCATACCTGAAATCAGCAGCTCAGGAGGCTGAGGCAGGAGGATTACAAGTTCATGACCAGCCTTAGCAACATAGGGAAGCCCTAAACAACTTATTGAGACCTTGTGTCAAAATGTTAAAAAATAAAATAAATCAAAGGGTTGGCTCAGTGGTAAAGCCCCTGGGTTAAATCTCTAGTACCAAAATGGGGGGTGGGGAGATGTTGCATTCAGGAGGACTTATGGGAAAACAAGGATGTTGAAGTAAAGAGAAAAACATAATTTATATTACTAGGCAGTTTTTCAAAAGTATGCCAGCAATTTATTAGTTTGATCTTTTTATACATATGATATAATTGCTCCTAACTTTCCTATTATGTCTTTTAGCTTCCAATTTCCTCTTCAGGTTTAGGGAAAGTATACTCATCCTTTAGTGCTCAACTGAAAAGCAAATGCCATTGACCTCCCTAGGAAGAATCCATTCCCTTACGTACCACATGATGTGGTTTTGTAGTTCTACTTTGAGTTCACCTCCTTCCTTAGAGCACAGGAAAATTAAAGGCAAACTCCAGTTTTGTTTTCTTTTCATTTCTAAACCCATCCAACAGTGCCTTCCTTAGTCCTTCTCACATCAAACACATTTAGTAAGATTTTATTGAATTATGGTGAAAATTAACTTTGGTATATTCTGGTACATACGGTTTTTTTAATATGTTGTTAATCATAGTGGATTATGTTCCTTGCAGTAACTGGCTCAAATTTTCCTCATTGCAGCTCCTATTCTCTTCATTCCTTCTATTCCAGTCTTCCTACTTTCAACCCATGGTGACATCTGAACATTTTATTCTCCCACTTTTGGGAGACATGGCAAAATGTTATAGAAATCAAAAAGATGTTTTCTGTTTTCTTATTGTATATAAGGTCATTAAGGATTTTATAATAAAAGTAAGTTGTGCTTTGATAGTGAGAATTAATGAGTTCTGCAAATGTACTGAGACATTTACTATGGGAAAACACAAATGAACACCATCTCTCCCCAAGGACAACAAGTCTAGTGAAAACACCCAGACCTAAAATATGGATCATTCTATTAAAGATAAATAATCACTAAAATGAGAACCTACTGTGGTCTGGGTGTCTCCCTATTATTCATATGTTCAAGTTTACTACCAAGTGTGGTGGTGTTGGGAGGTGGAACATCTGGACACTGACCTGATCACAAGGGCAGAGTCTTCATGAATGGGACTTATGAAGATGCCTGAGACAGTGTGTTTCTCTTACATCTTGTGAGGCAGCAAAGAGTGAGACCTCCCTAAACTCTGAATCTGCTGGTGCCTTGACCTTGTATTTCATAGTCCCAAGAATTATGAAAAATAAACATACATTGTTTGTGAATTAGCCAGGCTGAGGTATTTTTTTTATAGCAGCCCAAACAAACTGACACAGAGACTTTTGTGTTATTAAATCTCCAAACTGAGAACAAGTCAGGAAATATGGCTAGTTAATAGGTTTTATTTTTTTGTGGTTCCTTTTTGCTCTTATAAAACCAATCTCTTCAGATATTTATTTTTCCTGCTGGTATGAAATTGGAAAAATTTGAACTTAACTATGAATTTTCATTGAATGGCAAGTCATTCAACAAAAAGTCATTAACAATGTTTTTGGTCCTTGTAAATGAGGCAGAATCCCCACCCTCATGAAGATTGCCTTCACCCCAGTGAGGGTTATAAAAAAGTCACATAAACATATGAGATACCTTTAGAGAGTAATATATATTGCAAATAAAATAAAACAGGTAAGAGATTTCAGGGTTGGGAGGTTTCTCTAATCCATTCAGTCTCATCCATTCAGGTCTAAAACCTGAATGAAGTCATGATTAAAAAGCTTATCTTCAGAAAAATGCTGTGGTGCTGAAGTCTTGTATTATTTCACAGCTCATTACTTGTATTGAGTTATTTATTGTTGTGGCTTTCAAGTGAGGAAGAAGGGCAACTAAATTCCTCAGGCGATTCTTCTGCCTTTCCTCCAGTTGGAGATTTACTGCTCACCTGGGTAAGATTGGGTCATTGATGTGTTTCTCAGCAATGATTCTTTGTGTACTCTTTCTAAGGAATTTTAGTCTGTTGCACAAACTTATCCTCTTGGAATAATTACAAAAGTTGCCATTGCAAGAATACGTAGCCATTTTTCTCCCAAAGGTTTTCATAGTAATTACAACAAATGAGTGAATTTTCCCTTCTAAAATATACAAAACGTCGTGATCCAGACTTGGTGGTGCATAGCTATAATCCTATGGACTTGGGAGGCAGAGGCAGTAGGATCACAAATTCCAGGTCAATCTCTGCAACGTGAGGCCTTTTACAAAAAAATATAAAATGGTCATGGATGTGTCTCAGCAGAGGAGCACCCCTGGGTTAAATGCCCAGTACCTCAAAATAAATAAAATTCATAAAGTGTGATTATAAAATGTTCATAACAAACACACCACAGTTATACCAAATGAATTAAACAATTCAAATGACTTTGCCTAAGGTCTGCATTTAATGATAAGCATTCTAACACTGTTGTGTAATATTAATACATGTTTAGAAGGATATGCTTTGTCCATGATCCCCATGTGCCTCTAAATGACTTCTGAATCTTTCTGATTTATATGTGATTTTTTTTTTGAGATAGCTCAATGTACTTAAAGGCTAGAAGGCAAACTATGTAATGAGCCGGGGGAATATCCATCACTATCCACTCTGAATTTAAAATATGATAAGCCTTAATTTCTCGAATGGTTCACATATTGTTGAAAGCATAATTTGTCATAAAGCACACAGAAATTTACTGGCAGAAGTAGAATGTAAATTTCCAGTGTCCATATCTTATTTAGGTTCAAGTATTCTACAAAGGATAAACAAATTAGTTAATATTTAGTTTCTGATAAGGATAGTGCGGATTAAATTTACTTCAAAAAATTTTAGATTATTTTAATCTGTACAAGTTAAAATCATCAGGTGATTTTTTTTCCCCTCCTGGATTGAGGCATTGTGATGGCAATATAAAGTTCCATAAGATAAATACAGGACCAGCCTTATTTTCTTCCATCTTATAACAAAATTTTAGATCAGAAAAAAATTTAAGGCAGAAAACAGAAATGAGTTAAAACTGTTGGGCCTTAAAGTGATGTTCTCATATCTGCTCTAAATTTAATAAAATTAATTATACCTTTATCATTCAACTTAAGGTTGCAATACATTTAAGCTTTTATTTGTATAACCACATAAAATGGAAATCAACCTAGTTTTAAAGACAAAAAAAAATGTGACCAGATGTCATCATTTATAATAAAATAACAAATACATAAATGTTCAAGAAAATCAAATCTGGTTATTATTTATCATTGAGGAGCTGTGAGTATTAATTAAAGTCAATTAGACTTTTATTTAGTGGGCAACAGAGACACACCAGCCATTTTTAGAAAGCTTAAGGCATTTGTATTCATTAGAGAATTAAGATGGACCCTCAGTTAGTTCAAGCCTCTACTCTTCTGTTCTCAAAACTTCAGCTATGTAATAGCTTTGGTAATTAAGCTGTGTCAGGGGTCAAATTTGAAGACTGCATTGTACAAGAGTAGTTCTTTACAAATATCACTGTTCGATTATCAGATATTATTTGTGCTTATTTAGTAATGACACCTGTGAAGATGCCGCACTGGACTATGATGTCAAGTGAAAGTAAAAATAAGACTGCATCTTGAGCACTTATATAAGCCAGGCACCCTTTTACATTGATTGTCTTATCACTGTATTATAGATGAAGTACAGAGAAGTTAAGTAACTTGCCCAATATCACATAGCTGGACAAGAAGCAGAGTCTAAGGACAACTTCTATGGATGCATTTCTAAATCCCACACTCTGATTGTAGCTATTAATTTTTGTGCTAACACATCCTTGCAATTATATTTAAACAATCATGGCTAGGTGTTTTTTAAGAAGGCCAAATGAACCTTCAAGTTATCTCAAAACCCATTAAATCTTAGATGTTAGACTACATTTTAATGTTGTGTCTACATTTTAATGTGTGTTGGAAATTATTTAACCTTTAATATAAATTTTATTGAAAGCTTTCTTACAAACAGTGCTTTATTGGGGAGGATATAATTGTTGAGAATGTATTCAGATTTTTTTTTAACTATGGACCTTATACTTCTTCAGCTGCAAAACTAAGATAAGTAATAGCTTTGTGAAACTTAGATACGTTAATAAGTTGGTGCATTTGATTCATTGGTATCAGTTGACAGGCACAATTTATTTGTTTTTGTTTTTTCATGATAAAGCAGCTTGTTGTAAACAAGTTCCTGAGTTCTTACAGGTTGTACTTTATTTTTGTTGTTTGTCTTTTTTTTTTTTTTAATGGAAGCTTTTGGGTTTCCCATATAGAGATCATGTCATCTACAGAGATGATTTCACTTCCTCACTTCCAATTTGGAGAGCTCTTATTTCCTATTTGTTGACCAACATAATACCTCAAGTACTGTGATGCCTGGAAGTGGTAAAAGTGGGCATGGCATGCTTGCCTGGTTCCTGATCTTAAAGGAAAAGCTCTCACATTTTCATGGTTGACAATGATGTTCGCTAAGGGCTTTTCATATATGGCTTTTACTATAGTTAAGTAGGTTTCTTTTATTCCTTGTTTGTTGTTTTTCTCATGAAAAAGTGCTGAATTTTGTCAGAATTTTTTTACTCATCTTTTGAAACAATTGTGTGACATATTCTATTCTGCTAACATAGCATATCACATTTATTGATTTTTTAAATATTGAACTATATTATGTTATGTTAACTATATCATTTTAAATGTTAAACTATATCGTTTAATCCCAGAGATAATCATGTGTGCTAATAATTGTATGATCCTTTCAATACGCTGTTAGGTTTGATTTGCTGGTATTTCTTTGAGGAATTATGCATCTATATTCTTCATATGGCCTGTAGTTTTCTTTTTGGAGGTGTCTTTGGCTTTTGTATCAAGGTAGTAATGCTATCCTCATAAAATGTATTTAGCAGTGTTTCCTCATCTTCAAGTTTTCAGGCGAGTTTGAGAAGAATTGGTGATAATTCTCCTTTAAATGTTTTCTGTAATTCACCAGTGAAGCCATCAGTTCCTGGGCTTTTTGAGAAGTTTTTGATTGCTGGTTCAATCTCCATGCTAGTCCATTAAGACTTTCTTTGTTTCATCATTTCATCTTGGAACAAATTATTTAGAACATTGTTGGAGAACACTGTTGAAGTTGACCATATTTTTTATTTTCCTTTTTTTTCTCATTTCACCATTTATAAACTAAATAAAAACAAGAAAGGGCAGAACAGAAATGCTTATCCTCAATGAAACTCCCTGATTTAAGATTTCAATTAATAAATGGAAGAATACTTAATAATCACAAAGATTATTAGCCGGGTGCAGTGGCACATGCCTGTAATCCCAGTGACTCTGGAGGCTGAGGCAAGAGGATCAGGAGTTCAAAGCCACCCTCAGCAAAAAGCAAGGCACTAAGCAACTCAGTGAGACCCTGTCTCTAAATAAAAACAAAATAGCGCTGGGGATGTGGCTCAGTTGTCGAGTGCCCCTGAGTTCAATCCCCAGTTAAAAAAAAAAAAGATTATTAGCAGCTTAAATAGCTGTCCATTTTAAAAAAAAAAAAGACATAATTCTTGTTGCATGGGGTGGGGGGAGGTTCAGAGCATTGCTAATGAATTCAGAGAATCATTTGATGACATAAAAAATACTTCTTTGCACTCAAGAGGGTTATGGCTTCAGAAAGCATCTAAGTGTGTGTGTGTGTGTGTGTGTGTGTGTGTGTGTGTGTGTGTGTAGAGAGAGAGATTTTTCTATCTGGCATCTCTTTTTTGGCATATCCTGTTTGGCCTTACCCCTACAAGAATTTCCTGGAAAGCAGATAGTTTTGCTTTGATCCAGAAATACTTTTGTTTGATTACTAGGTCATACTTTAAACCCAGAACAAATGACAGAGCTAAGCACACTATGTGAAAGTGTTCAGTCTTTGAATAAATGACGGATGTTTTTGGTTTGTTAGTGTGATGCAAAGTCTTCAAGTTGTGATTCAGACTCTTTGACTCAAAAGTCCAATAATGTTGATTTGGGGCCAGGACTTGGAGTAGCTGGGAAAATATCAAGAAAAACGACTTTTATCAAAAGGCAAATTAGTTTTTGAAGCGGGTGTTAATTGGCAGCCTAGGTGTTTCATTATGAAGCTGAATTTTTAACAGTTGTTACTTGGTTACTATGAAAACAGCAGCCAGAAGAAAACTCTGCAGTGTAAAGGATATGTCTCCATCTCGCCCAATCCCTCTGCCAAGGTGTCAATAATGTGAGTCCCATTTTAAAACACTTACATGCAGCCTAGAAACTATGTCTGTGTTGGCTGTTTATTTAACTTTATTTCTGGATTAGCGGCATATTTTATAGTGAATAGGTTCAGAGATGATCACTTTCAAACTGCAGGTGTTATATTTTTCTATTTTGCAAATCTCTGGGTTTGAATGAAATTCAAGACCTTATTGGGAGAGCTGTGTTTTCTTTGTAACCTACAGCATAAAGCAAATCACAGGAGATATGTAAGTTTTAACTATAGAGATGATTCTTTTGGATGAAGCAAGGAGAAATGTGGTGCTTGTCTTTCCATATGGATGAACCCACTGCTGATTAAAACGAAAAGCAAAAAACACCTGAGGTCCATTGGTATAGTGAAATCAAACTGTTTATTCCCCTCCCTAATAGTAAACAGCATGAAGAAGATTTCTCTCCATACATCCATAACCCTGGGATTATGTATGTTTTGATATTTTCTCCATTCTGACATTTTACTAGCTAACTAATGAAAAAAAAAAGAAAGAAAGAAGAAAAGAAAGGTGTTTGTTCCGTGAGTCTTTAACCTCTAGGAAGGAATTCCTATACTGTCATGTCTATAGTCATCCTTTCCATCTCAGTTGTGTTCAGTCTCCAGTTTTATGGTGATCTTTAGGAAAAAAAAATTATTTGTTTGAATTACTTATAAACAGTTCCCCCAGCCAGATCATTTAATTATGTGATCACAGTGTTATTGAAACCTGTGATGTTGATTTTGTGGAGCAAGTATGACTCTATTTGTTGTCCTTCAAAGCAAGAAACAGGTTTTTCTCTTGTCTTGCACAGTCTCAGAGAGGGTTTTACAAAAAAAAATAATAATGAATGCTTCTGCTGCAGCATGTCACAGGGGAGGCTGGGACAATAGTGAGCTCATGCGCACCGCTGATCCTTGCTTGCTGGGCAGCATGTTCACCTGGATTTCTGACAGCTATGTGGGTTCACTAGAGACCTCTGTCATTCTGTCCCTCCTCTCATAGGCAATGGTCGAGACAGTTAACAACCTCCTTCAGCCACAAGCTTTGAATGCTTGGAGAGACCTGACTACAAGTGATCAACTACGTGCAGCCACCATGCTGCTTGACACAGTGGAGGAGAGTGCCTTTGTGCTGGCTGATAACCTTTTGAAGACTGACATTGTCAGGGAGAACACAGACAATATTCGTAAGTGGCCTTTGTTATACAGAAGGTCCAGAGACCCTTGTATAACAGGAAAGGGAAGAGAAAAAAGTATACCAGGCACCCCAGACATAAATGACACTTTATTTCAATAGAGATAAGTTGTTCTTTCACCCAAATGAAAAGAGTGTCAACCTTTCAGCTTAATCAGGTTGAAAGTCCTGTATGTTAAACTCTTAGGACATTCTGATATGGGATATATGGTATATATCATTCTAGGATGGCTTACAGTGAGGTCTGTTCATTTTTAGAATTTTTACATATGTATTTATCTATGCATGTTTTGTAATATGTAGTATTTTTTCTCCTAATGCACAAGTATAGGTCATTTCTACATGTGAATTACATACTGTAAAAAGTCATGTGATTAAAGATAATAAACTGATAATTATATTATCTGGCTTATAAAGAGTACATCTGTTTTTATTGTGGTTTCAGATATAACTGATGATTTTATATCAGGACATTTGATAAATCTTTTTTTATATTTATTAATTTTAAAGAGAGATCAATAATGATTTGACATGATAGTTCCAATATGAGGATTTTTATTTAATTCATAAAGCAAAGATAGTATTTTGAAAATTAACCAAAGGCCAATGACAAAGTATTAAGATTTAGGTTTGAATTTTAAAATTTAGACTAATATATTATGGATACATTTGTAATATTTACATGATTTTTCAAGTTTTTATTTGCTTTATTTTGAAAAAATGAAATTACTAATAATATATTTTCTTAAAGATTGAACTTCTTTAACATGACAAATAGAACAAGAACTCCAGTGTCTTGATTGCAGAAATATTCCTGTAACTTTAGCATGTTTCTCAATGTATGTTGGATATCTCTTTGTTATTAACAGAACTAGAAGTTGCAAGGCTGAGCACAGAAGGAAACTTAGAAGACCTAAAATTTCCAGAAAATATGGCCCATGGAAGCACTATCCAGCTTTCTGCAAATACTTTAAAGCAGAACGGCCGCAATGGTAAATTAGAGGTTTTTTTTTTTTAGGCTTAATAGTATTGAACTTGCATCAATTCATTGCTTCTTGGCTTGGAATATAAGATCCACTATCTGAGTCATCTCTCTCTCCTTATAACTTTCTCATTCTCCTGCTTTTCTTCTTCTTCTTATCTACTGTACCATCAGTATGACAACACTATTTATTCTGCAGAATTCTCTTGTCAGATTTGGAAATTCTTCCATTGCTTTTCAGTTGTGAGAAACTTGAATATGAGGAAAATTATGAACCCCAAAACCAAATGATCTGATTATTCTTCAACAGATTTATCTTTGTAAAATTTTTCATTTAATTTTACTTGTAATTTTTAACGTACATATTTTTTTTTATTCAATATCTTTTTGAGAATTTCTGTACTTTTTCTTTGCAAAGCATACAGAAAATTTAAATGTAAAGAGATAACTTAGGATCAATGGAACTGGTATATATAGGTCAGCCTAGCTTACTGCTAGATTGAATTCACTGAAAAAAATTAAAATTCAATAAATAAGTAATTTCAAAGAGAAAGTACATCCCGGATTTCACCAATCTTAAAATTTTAAAATCATGTTTTTGCTAAGACAGGGAAATCTTTTAACCTGTGATATAACGGGGTAGGGGGAAAGGTGACTTTAGGCTATAGCAACATATTGCGGGGTGAATGGTTTTTAAAAAATAGATCATGTTAAACATTATCAAGAAAAATTATATTTGTTGTCATCAGAATAAAATGCTTTATAAGTGCTAGAAGTCCTACAAGACCAAACTAATAAATTACTATTATGTTGCTCATTGGACTAAAGAGATTTTTTTGAAGTGACAATAAGATTGTACACAATCAAGTATAATTCCTGAGTAATTCCTGAGTTATCCTGTAACTGTTTTCTCTGCTTTTGCTCCTGTCCTCGATAATCATTTTCTGTTGAGAAGGGGTCCTTCCAGAAACAGAAATCTGACCGGTTCATCTTGGGTAACACTTAGAATGAAATCACATGACTTTACTGGACCCGCCACATGCTTCTTGGTCCACTTCTTCCCTACCTCATTTGTCCCAGCTCATGCCTATCTTAGCATACCCTCTGTGATCCAAGTAAACCCCGTCTTATTTCTGTTTCTCACACATACTGCTCAGGCTCCTACATCAGGTTTTTGTGCAGGTTCTTTTCTTTCTTCTTAAAATGTAATTTTGTGTGTGTGATAGCAGCCTCTCCATCATTCACTTCTTAAAAAAAAAAAAATCTTACCTCTTTAGGGAAAATCCTCCTCATGTCCTCTAAGGTAGATCACTCTTTCTCAATCACTCTTTTCCCATTAGCCATGTTTATGCCAATGCTTCTCCATAGCATTTGTTCTTTTGCCATTATAAGAAATTACATTAGTATTAATATTATTTTTTTACTGCCTACTTAATGTCTGACTCTCCCTCTAGGCAGTAAACTCCATGAGAACAGGGACTTCATTTATTCTTATTACTGATATAATCCTACTGCTTTAAACCATACCTGGCACTTCAGTGTACTCACCAAGGACACATTGAATAAATGTGTGAACCTTCAGACACAAAGCAAATGAGGACTGAAATATGTCTGCAGTAGTCATAATAAGATGCGATGGTAATTGGACATCAAACCATAAGTGAAAATTGGGATGAATTATCAATTGATCATAAGACAATTAAAATAAAAATTTATAATATTAAGCTTTTGCCTTTCAAAAATCAGCACTTATAAAATCTAAAGGGAAAGAACTAAAATTATTCTGTTGTAAGAGACAGCAAATTCTTAGTGAATTACTAGTATTTATACAGTACTATGATGACAGATAAAGATTAAATAAGATCTCCTCCCTTGTGTAGCTCTCATTATAATCTCTTTGCTGGGTTATTGAAAGGAAAAAGAGTCCCGTGATATATGTCTCAGAAAACAGGCTGACAGCAGCCTGTACCACAGCACAGAATCTACTCTGAGATGTCTCTGCTGCCACATTTGGGGTACAGTAACAGCACTGCTGCTGCTGCTGTTGCTGCTATTTCTGCTCTTCCTCCTGCTTTTTGTGTCACTAGCTCTTCATCTACAGAATGAGAATACAGCATCTGTTTAGATGCATCTAGCTGAGAGGTGCCCAGAATAACCTCTTTGCATGGCAAGACAGGAAGGCAAATATATGTAAATTTTGCATCTATAACTCCCTAAGCATAACACATTTCTCAAACATGGGAGTACAGATTAGATGTTAGACAGCCACCCCTTTTTATATTATAGAGTTGTTTTTTTTTGGTCTATCATTCCATTCAACTGAATTCTCTCTCTTTCTCTACTTAACTCAAAGTTTCAGAAGTGGGGACTGTGATTTCCTCATCTCTGTAGCCACAGTGGTTGGACAGTGCCTGTCTCTTGGTGAACTGGTATGCCTGTATACTGGAAGTAACACACAGGACTTGAGTCCCTGCCCCTTTTCCCCACCCAAGGAAATGATACCTAAAAGTATAGGTGAAGTTTTGGTATCCTTTAAAAAAAATTGCAATTAAGATATAAATAGCAAATTAGCATGTAATAAAATACACAAACTTTAAGTGTTTAGCTTAAGGAATTTGACCATCGTATATAACTCTGTAAAATCACATAAAACAGAAAATAAAATTTTTTCTATTACCCAAAATATTCCCTGGTGCTTCTTACCACTCTTTTTATTTTCTGTGCCTACCTAATAAACCTTTCTTCTCATTATTATTTTACAGACAAAATTGTCCTATTCTTAGATTTCATATAATCACATATTTTATACATATATACTTTTTTCTCTCTGGATTCTGTAACTCAATAAGATATTTTTGACATTTTTGTCATTATGTCCTACCTACTTATAGTTTGTTCTTTTTGTTGGGGGTAGTACTGGGGATTGAACTCAGGAACATTCAACCACTGAGCCACATCCGCAGCCCGGTTTTGTATTTTATTTAGAAGCAGGGTCTCACTGAGTTGCTTAGCGCCTTGCTTTTTGCTGAGACTGGCTTTGAACCCAAGATCCTCTGCCTCAGCCTCCCGAGCTGCTAGGATTACAGGCATGTGCTACCGCACCTGACTCAAGTTTGTTCATTATTGATGCATAGTAGATTCTGTTATCATATGGGGCTCTTATGAATAAGAATTCTCTATTAAAGTTTTCTTATACAAATTTTCTTCTTTGTGGATATATACTTTCACTTAATAGGAAGAAGATATACATATTGACCTTTACAAGAAATTGCCATTTTTCTTAGTAATCAAACATTTTAACACACCCAGCAAAAATGTACAAGAGTTCCAATTGCTCCACATCCTTACTAACATTATTGTGGTGAATCTCTATTAAAAATTCTAGTTGGAAAGAAATGCTACCTCAAAATTTTAATTTCTATTTCCCTAATTACCAATGACACAGATCATTTTTCATGTGTATCCTGGTCTTTCACTTATATTTTTAAGAATTTATTTATGACTTTTTCCATTTTAAAATGCTCTTTATTATTTAATTGTTGACTAGCAGAAATACTTTATATTTACATGAGTCCTGCCTTTTTCCCTCATTTGTGCTTTGCTTCTCATTTTCTTGATATGTTTTGATAGATTCAAATTTTAGAATTTGATACAGTTCCATTTACCATTTTGTGGTTTTTGTCATTTTTGAATCCAATCTAAGTCATTTTCCCTTTCTCAAAGTTAAAATGTATCATCCTATATTTTGTTTTAGAGGCTTTATGGTTATGCTTTTATGCTTAGGTCTATAATCCATCTAAAATTCAGTTTTGAATATGGAGTAAAATAGGCTTGAGTTCATTTTTTTAAATACTGATATGTAGTTATTTGAGTAGAATTTGACTTTCCTTTTCTCACGAATGATTTGGAATTTTGGTGCCAAGCAAATAAATGCTTGATTTTTAAAAATTGTTTGTAAAGATTTGATTGGTGTCTACTTAGAATTAATTTAAATGCAATGTACAAACTGATCAGTGTTTTTTCCCAACATATACACATTTCCATTTACTTCAGGAGAGATCAGAGTGGCCTTTGTCCTTTATAACAACTTGGGTCCTTATTTGTCCACGGAGAATGCCAGTATGAAGTTGGGTACAGAAGCTATGTCTACAAATCATTCCGTTATTGTCAATTCACCTGTTATTACAGCAGCAATAAACAAAGAGTTCAGTAATAAGGTTTATTTGGCTGATCCTGTGGTGTTTACTGTTAAACATATCAAGGTAAGAATGTTAATATTAGTTGTCCACATTATCCATGTTCCATATAACTTGAATATTAAATTAATTTTCTATTAATATCTTTCTATTATTTGACATATTACAGTTCATTATCAGCAAGATATGGTAGTGCTCTTTTTTTATGGGGGGGGAGAATAAGTAGATCATAGCTATTCTTGCGAGAAAAACAGAAAATAACATTACTGTAAGATGATGGATATGTTTTTGTCTTTTCTACAATAGTAATCTTTTTACTATATATATGAATTCAATAACATCATATTGTATACCCTAAATGTACAATATAAAATTTCTTTTTTTAAAATGAGCTATCCATACATTAAAAGAAACTGTAGAGTGCTATGATGTTGTAAGTAATTATGTCTTTGTGTGAAGATAGCTTTGTGTATATAAAAAAATATTGTAGTTGTAAATTCAACAAATATTTCTAAAGAGCATCCTTCAGAAGTTTATTGTTCCTATCAATTTACTTCTTTACTATGAAATTGACATTAATTGATATGATTCAGAAACATTGATATTAATATTCTTAATAATAATCATTTAAAGAACATTTAACCTCTAATAAGATAGAATAAATCTCAGACATTCAATTTTTCTTAGAACTGATGAGTCCCACTTCATATGAAAACATTGGTTGATATCACCACAAGAATTGGAACGGAGTATGATATTGTGTAATATATGAATAAAATGCTTACCTAATTTTTATGATCATAAAGTAATTATTACCTTTATTGACTTTTTTTTTTTGCCATAGCAGTCAGAGGAAAATTTCAACCCTAACTGTTCATTTTGGAGCTACTCCAAGCGCACAATGACAGGTTATTGGTCAACTCAAGGCTGTCGGCTCCTGACAACAAACAAGACACATACTACTTGTTCTTGTAACCACCTAACCAATTTTGCAGTACTTATGGCACATGTGGAAGTTAAGGTAAGATATATGTCTTGCAACACAAATCCTTTAGCATGCAATAAGTTTTCTAACTATAAAAAATCCTAAGTATATGAGCCCGTCTCACTTCAGTATCTCTCCACTTTTATGGTAATTCTGTCCATAAACTCTTTTTCTTTTTAATTTTTTTTTAAATTCAATTGTGAGGATTGGACTCAGGGCTCCCACATGCTAGGCAAACACTCTGCTTACTGAGCTACATTCTCAGTTTATCCAGAAACTCTGGCATTCAGGCCGTATCCTATTAGATGTTTCAAAGAACTGGTTCTCTTTTCCTGTTACTAATATAATTCATAAAATTGAAATGTGCTTAATAAATGTTCTCTAGTCTCCTGGTTTTCATTTTGTGTAAAAAAACAAAGAAAAGACCCAAGGTCCAGAGGTTAACAGAGTTGTGTTAGGAAGCTGGGATTGGATAGGTTGTAGAGTAAAAGGCTATGCCTAGGATTTAGTTCTGTTAAAGTGCCTCCTGGGAAAGCAACTAATGAGCATAATATATACAGACCAAGGTAATACAGAGGGATTGGCAAATTCTAACAGTGAAATGGGTTATGCTTTTTCAAGATGATTCTATCCTTAGAAAAAATCTAGATGACAAGTAGTTTCCACAGTCAGACACGTGATTAAGGGCTATATCAGTTTCTTCCTCATATGAGTGGTTTTCATATATGAAGACCCAACAGAGATGGAGACTGTAAGCTTGTATGGAAAAAAATGACTAAAAGAGTTTGAAGGTATCAAACCAAACAGGAGAACTGTAAAGGGAAGAGATGTAGTACAAAAAGCACAAGACAGTTCAGTGCCTCAGTCAGTGGTAGGTAAAATTAATGTTGAAACATTCAGCTTAAGGAAATTTACATTGTTGGAAACTTCTGTTTTTGCTCTAAGCAAGACACTTCAAGAGTAATTGAGAATGCTAATACCTTGCTTCCGTCACTACAATAGTTTAGGAACTAGGCTTGACTTGGATCCCACTATAATTGCAACCAATAATTAGAGCTGGAAGAAAACTAGATTATATAAATTGTGTGACATAATAAATGAATGATTTTCTAGGGTTTCAAATAAAATGGCCATTGAAAAGCATACATTTTTTTTCTGAACATTTAAAGAATCATAAACTAAACAATCACACTTAAAATCTGAAAATGTAGCTTACTTTATTTTCTAAAAGATATTTTTATGAATTAAATACAGTTTAAAACATATCAGTTTTGATTTTTTAAAATTATTAGTCTTATGTAAATTATAAAAGGTGGCCATTAGAACTGCCATTGATATTTTTCTTTGTAGGGTAAAATAAAGCATGAAAATTTTATGCAAAATTTAATGCTTCAATTTTCACAGCATCTTACAGTATAATATCATTGTCCTAATTATTTGATATACATTGCATTATAGAAGGAAAATGACTACTTAAAACCTTGGATTGGCTTTGGCAAAGATGACAGTCTTTTATACAATTAACAAAATTTTCATTATATAAGTTAAGGTTACTTAGCTGTTCAACTGTAGTAAATGATATTTTCAAGGCATTTGTCATTATAGGTTGAATGAAATATGAAATAACATGCATTTTTAATCATACTTGTCGTGTTAGCATATATTTGTTTAAAATGTATTTATTAGAGTATAATAATTTGAAAAACAAGATAAATGTTACCCTCAAGAGGTTGACAGGGTTGTTTTTGTTTTGTTCTGACACATAAGCAAATAGCTACATCATAATAAGGTAACCATAAGAATGAAGTTTGTACAATCTACAGTGAGGAAATTGAATATGTAAAGTCAGGAATTTTTTTAGATTGTGGGTGATGATTTACAAAATGTGTAATAAAAGATTAATGAATTAGCTAGAAAAGTTGTGAAGGCCATTTCAATCAGAGACAACAGTATGAAAGGAAACTGAAGATGTTACGTATCATGGTGTGGAAAGCATGGTACAAAGACTTCAGGGTTAATGTACCATAGGTACAGGGTGGATGGCTAGAAGTTGGTGATGAATTGAAGAGTTGGGCAGGACTGTGGCATGAAAGGCCTCAAATAGAAACCCAAATGGGCTTGACATCTGTAGATTCAGAGTAGGAGTCTGAATTGATGCTCACATATCACATGTATGGTATGTCTAAATATTATAAATAAAGCTTGAAAAGATGAAATATATCCTGACCTAACACAACATAACTTTATATTGACTGAAGACACAATCTGAATTTAGAATTCTCAGAATCTCCCAAGTTCTGCTCCTGAACATGGCCATGTATGGCAAGCCTCTGGCTCCCATTCAGTGGTTCTCCCTGCCTCCTCAAAAGTATGAGGCCCCGGCAAGGGCTGTCTTTCCAGGGTCTCAGAGTGTACTGGTGGTGTGAGTCTTTGCTGTTATTTTACAGGCAATTAAGAAACAATATTTAGCTAGATGTGGTGGCACACAGCTGGCAAACAGTCAGAGGCTGAGGCAGGACAACTGCAAATTTGAGGCCAACCTCCATAATTCAATGAGACTTTGTTTCAAAATAAAAATGATTGGTGATGTGCTCAGTGGTAGTACACCGCAAGGTTCAATCTTTGTTGACACAAAGGCAAAAAATAAGGAAGGAAGGAAGGAAGGAAGGAAGGAAGGGAGGGAGGGAGGGAACAATTACTAGATTTCTAAACAAAAATAGCACTGACTTACTTTGTACTTTCCATAGATTATACCCAATACTCTGTGGATGATGGATTAGATTGCCTCTGTTGTGACAGTTATTTCACTAGTCTTGGTAGAGGAAGTCCTAAACTAGGGTTGTCATGGTAGCCGTGAAGAGGATTTATATTTCAAAGATAGGTAGGACATAAAAATACAAAATTTATATAATCCTTGGTTTATAGAGTGTGATAGATGAGATAGCAACAAGAAGCTACATATTTGTGAATTCCCATCACCCTGATATCAATGAAAAGAGAGGAAGTATTCATGTTCGACATACTTTAAAAATTGAAAACTGTGACAAAGTTGTTATCTGCCTTACGTCACTGACACAAATCATTTCATCCAATTTTTTTTTTTTTGTCTAGAATTTAGAAAGAGAGGGTGTGGGCACCCCAGAGGGAAACCACATACACATCCAGTTAGCAACATAAAAGCAAAATGATCTCAGCTGTGTCAGCAGAGTTCAAATGATATTCTTCAAAGGGATATAAACCTCCTTTTGTCAAAACATCACAAATTGATCCAGTTTAGCAAGATTGACTATACTGACAAATGATGGACTTAAATTTGGAATGTGTTCATCTGGTTCTAGATAGAATTCTATATTTCAACTTACAGAATAAACTCAGGAAAAAAATGGATCAAATTTGAGGCAACAGTGAAATACCTTTTTTTTTTTTCGGTAAAGCTCATTGCATATCAACTGCTCCCCCAACCCATTATAGAAGAATCATGACTGTGACCACTATTGTGTGTCAACAAGAGGTGAAAAATGGAAATCAATATTTTCCTATAGCAGTCAAACGCACAGTATGAAATGAGTCTTAAATTTCTTATATCACCATCTCTTTTAATTGCCTGAGTCAGTCCCATTTTGTTGTTCCCATAACTTAGTTTTGTCACTTTAATGATCAAAAACAAAAAACAGGAAATAAGGAGACTGATCATCACTAGAAATCTAAAATGAAACACACTAACCAAATTTACGTTAGACTAATGTCTAAAATAGACATTTAATTTATTCACACATAATGAGAAATACAGCAGCCAGTTGGAACAGATACTTATATCTACTAGTTGTCACTTTCTAAATCCATAGGAGAATCTGTAAAGGAAACAAAATGATATTGGAGAATTTTGCTTGATGAATTTAGAAAGGAGCAGCTGAATAATTTTGAAAGTGATTGACATGAAACTGTGGTACCCTATTGCATTCATCTTCCTGCAGGGCTCTACCTGTGTCTGAATTGCCCTTATCCATGTATCTATCATGTGTGCTATTGCTACTCTTCAATCAGCCCTTCCTTCATTCTTTTATCCACATTTTTGAGCACTAAGATAACCATCATAAAGAATATTGACTTATTGCCTAATATGCAGCAGGATCTCAATAAATCTAACTTCCTCCTTCCTGTTGGTGTGATATATTATTAGATTCCAGCAATTCTGTTGGAAACTTCTGGCCCTCAAGGACTCACATTTTTGAGCAGGAGTAGGGCTGGGAAGAAGAGCAGAGCAACGAAGATGCAGCTGCAGACATAATTTTGATAATTATTGAGGCCTACGCTGTGATTTAGGGATGTAATAGAGGATGATCTTTCTGAGGCAGGAGTGCTTAGAAAGGGTTTATCATGAAAGTGTCCTGTTCTGAAGGATGAGTGGGATAGACTGAGTAAGGCGATGTGTGGAGAATGTGAGTGGGCCACATTTTTGCAGCACTTTCTTCCCTTCGTCTTGGTACACTACTTTTTCTTGTTTCTTTCCTTCCTTGTTAATAAGTCTTCCATAGTTTCCTTTGCTGGTCCCCTGTTCCATGACATCTTGTGTCTCTCTAGCCTAAGGTATAATTCTAAATATCTCTTTTTTCTCCCTAGGTGATCTTCTATAGTCGTATGGCTCTAAATATACTTTTATGGTTCACAGATTTCTATCTCCATTTCTTAACTCTAGACTCACAGATTTAACTGTGATTTGATATGACTACAGGTGCTCTAGAATTAGGTTGTAATTATATCCCAATAAAGCCATCATAAATTAATATATCATAAGTCAAAAGTGCATTTAGCGCACCTAACTTACCCAGCAGCATAGCTCCTCCTTGCCTACCTCAGATGTGCTCAGAATATTTATGTTAGCCTATATCTGGGCAAAATTGCCCAAAACAAAGCTCATTTTGTAATAAAATGTCGACTATCTTATGCAATTTATTGAATACTATTGTGAAAGTGAAAAGCAGACTGGATGTATGTGTTCAGGAGACAGAGATGGGCGTTTTGTAGACATTATGACAGAAGAAAGCAAAGCACAATATCCAAAATACACTGGTAATACAATATATTGGTACGATATTGGATTTTTACTCTCATGATCACATGACTGAAAGCTGCAGCTCCATGCGATCCCCGGCATAGAGAGTTATTATTATACCACAGGTTGCTACATACAGTTCAAAATTTGCAGCACAGTTTCTACCAATTATATCTTGCTTTTGCTCCATCATCATAAAACAGTTGTAAGCTGCACCATGGTACACTGGGGACCAACTGTACTTAGACGTCTGTAATAAGTTTTAGCACTCTCGGACCACACTTTGGTATCTTCCCATTGGAGTCTTCTTCATCTTAGTGAATGGCTGCTCTGTCCTTCCAGTGCTCCAGTCCTGTACCATATAGTACCTTTGATTCCTCTGTTCTTACTAATATTGCACACTCAGTCCCATTTGCATATACTGTCAGATCCAGAATCTGACCTCTTCTCAGCATCTTCATCTCTGTCAGCTACTTTCCAGACCCTATCATCTCCCCTTTACTTTGTTGCTTTAGCCTCTTAATGGGTTCTCTGCTTCCCTCCATCTCCCTCTTAAGTCTATTCTCGGAATGGTTGCCAAAGAGATACTTTTAATAATGTGAGTTGGATCACATTAGTTCTCTGACTTATTCTCAAAATCACATTGTGTAAATGCTTTAAGATGCAAGTCTTAAAATTTTATATCTTTGAATCAGTCTCCATTGACTTCTTATCTCAGCAGGAGCAAAAATCTCAAACCCTGGCCCAGATCCCTTGACCTCCTCTCCTACTACTGTTCCCCTTGATCACCCAGCCCCAGCCTGTGCATGGACACACCAGGTGTGCTCTGAGTAAACCCGGAGTCTCCCTTCTCCCATCCCCTGCAGATACTCACATGGCAAACTTTCTGGCCTCCTTCAAGTTTAGCACAGTCACCTTCCTGATGAGAATATCCCTGCCCTCCTATTTTAAATTTCAGATTATCCTGTCTGCACAAAAATAAGGAGTGAGGCAAACCAGGTCCTTTGCTTCAGCGAGTTTGTATTTTATCAAGGGAGAGATGTGTTAAGACATACTGTTGAATGGGATGCTGAGAGATTTTAGCTAGATTAGTTCAGGAATGTAAGAAAAGGAAGGGGATACTTCCACCCATTAACTCAAGTTTGTTATGAGAATTAAATATTAATACTGTAGTGTTCTTGTTTTTCTGTTTTTTTCTACAAGGAGGGGAGTGGATTTTTATGGATTTTGTTTTATTTTCTAAATTTGAAAGTTTTGTCATTATTTTTTCAAAATCCTTGATTTAGTATCAGACATCTAAATAAGATAATATTGATTAACATTTTTTTCAGTGAATTAGTCTTCACTCTCAAACTATATGGTAGACCCATGTAAATGTTTTAAATTAAATACATTGCTTACCTATTCCTAAATATGTTCTTCAAACTAAATTAAAATGTAAACAGATTGAAACACATATTGAATGAATACTTAATAAATTTCTTAAAATGCATGTGTTTTAATTTATTGTGGATATTCCATATCAAAGATCAAGTATATTTTGAAGATTTTTTTAAAAAGTGCATGACAATTAACTGCCAAAAATTAGATTTGAGCTATTTAATGATGTTTTTCATTGGCAATTTTTTTTCAATAAACCACCTAATTATTAGAATTGGATATGTGAAAGCTGTTACATAAAATATCAGTTGGTCATTTCATGGTACTTAAATGAGCATTGAAGGTTTTTCATATTCTATCAATAATGAGTAATCTCCCTGTATAAAGAGGATTAATTATTGTTTTAGTTTTTTTTTCCATCTCTTGGTTATGTTTACATAGCAGTTTATAATTTGGAATTAGGAAAGAACTTAGGAAAAACTGAAATGTTTTTGGATAATGGACATTTCTGTTGATATAAGGAAAAACTAATCAAAGCTTCATTTCAATTATTTCTAAAATATTAAAATTTATGAAACTATAGCTAATTTCCATTTGAAAAAACAGTGAAGCTTTTTATCAAAGTCAGGTATAAAATCATCTTATAATCTTCTATTATTTCATTTGTTTTCTTTTATTCAATCATACATTCCATAGATTAACCATACTTTCTGCCTCTTGCTTTATATGTGGGAAATATTGTTCTTAATATTTCTAAATGTTATCATTTTCCAGTCTATATTTTCAGAAATCTCTGCAATTGTTCAAAGTTAAACATTTGGGAATGTTCTTGACACGTAATCAGTAAACAGTTAAAGGCAGTTTTCTTTTCATTTGCTTTTAAATCACTTGGTGTGCTTCTCTTATAAGTTACATTATATAATCATATACTGCAATAAATTTACCTTCTCCAGACCATGAGTTCTCTTCTTAAGGACAGTCTTTTATTCTAATTTGCAACTCCAATGCTTTACACATGTAAAAAATAATGTCTTGAGTGAGTGAAAAGAATCTATTATGACAAAAACCATGGTAGATGGTTCGTGACCTTTTAAATGTCTAAGAGTTATCTTGTTTTGCTTTTTCTTCATTCTTGTTTTTAAATGTTTGTAAGATTAATAAGGTTGATGTTGTAAGTATTTTTTTGTCTGATTAGAAACTACAAAACCAACTGCTGTGAGTAGTTCTCTCTAAATATTGAATTATGCTAGAATCCAAAGGATTTGTCTTTATCTATTTGTAACTTTTGAGAATTTCTCCATAAACCCCAAGGTTGGGAAGCAGCTGGTTGAGTGCTTCTGAGTTCTCTTCACTGTTGTGTGAGGAAACAGTTTATTGTCTTCTCTTTTAGACACAAAAGTATATATTACAAAAACTTAGGTAATGTGTTTTATAATAAAAACTATTATAGTATTTGTGGTATTTTAAAACATCCATTAAACTAAAAAAAAAGTTGGTAAGAATATAGAATAGTGATTATTAGAGGTTGGAAGGGTTTAAACTAAATCTAGTTTCAAACTAATTGAATTAACATTTGAGCTGTGGTTTTGTAGAGCACTGTAAAAATACTTAAGAAAGGGGTCTTGTAGTTTACGTTATTAGCTCTTCCCTATACTAAAATTTTAGTTCTTTAGGAAATTAAAAAAATATATTCCTAATCTATCCTGTCAGTTCCACTTGACATTGATTTTTATTTTCTTTAAAAGATTTTAATTAGTTTGGTGACTTTTTTTTTCTTCTTTTTTTTAATGTTTAGTATATCCTCTCATGCCATATCCAGACTTCTCCCTAGTCCAAATACAGGCCTTGATTTAAACCAGTGCATTTTTAAAAATATAGTATTTATTTGAAGCAGTCAAAATTTGGAAATTTTAGATTTATACCATAGATTCTGTGTGTTGATTACTTTAAGGTTAGAGTTCTCCTTGGCTAAAAGAATACACAGGTTGTTTTATGTTGTATGACCCTAGAATTGCACATTAAAGTAAATACTTGATTTTTAAAAGGATATTTTCATGTTTTAAAATCTAAAAAGGAATTTCTTTAGTAGTTTAGCAAATGGGTTGCATTAGTGAAAAATAAAGTATTTAATACACAATGCTAAAGGTTACTTACTTCTACTCTCGTATTTTTATGCTCATATTGCATTTTATTATTTATAATATGGTAGGATTAAGGTAGAGTTAGAGATTAAGAATTATAATTTAGGGGCTGGGCTTGTGCCTCAGTGGTAGAGTGCTCACCTAGTGCTTTCAGGGTACTGGGTTCAATCCTCAGCACCACATAAACAATAAAATAAGGATATCATGTCCAACTACAACTAAAAAAATATTTGAAAAAAATTATAATTTATATGGAGCACTGAACTGGTATATTTACTAAATAATTTGCAGCTTAAATACTTACCAAATATGAAAAATTTCATGAAAAAAAGCTGTTTCAAAACTGTACCATTTGGATTATATCTTTAATATTAACTTTATAAAAAAATCAATAGTCTTCTAGAACCAAGAATTACTTTTGGATTTTCCATTGAACAGTGTATTAAATGTTTCCTTCACACAATTGGGCCTTACCAATTTATGAATTTCCAGCACTGGTTAAATTTTTGTACAGGTCACCAAGAAATGACACACCCCTTTTATTTAATAAGAAGAGTAACAACTACCACTTTCACCTTCCTAGCCTACCCACTCCCCCTCCCCCATACAAAATGCTCACATTTCCCAGGTCACAGAGAGTACTTAGAATTTAATTCATTTGCAAGCAATAGGTTTTTCAAAATACAAATAAGTGTAATGGGAGAATTATCTTCCTACCACCAGGGCTCCTGGAATGTGAGCCTCAACTCAAAGGTTCCTTTGAGCATTTTGTGTTACTTAACAGGAAATGAAGAATTCTGCTTCATATTATCTCTTCTCATCTACAATGGACCACTAATTATCTAGATCCTCTTGTGTTTCATTTCTAGAGAAGTTGCTATGAGCAGGAGACATTATTGAGGGGAGAAAAAGAAAATTCTATAGATTCTCTCTTCTTATTTCTAGGTGGGGCAGGAAGAAAGAGAGAATTGGTAACCTACTCAGAGAGCTAGTACCCATATGACTTTCCAATACTTCAAAATGTGGTCACACAGACATTGGGAGCCCTCCCAATATCACAACTTCTGAATTTCAGTACAATCATAAATTAATGTTAATACTAAATATCTTTCCATCGATTTAGTTTATTCCTTATTAGTGAGATTATTTTACCATTGTACAACTGAAGAAATTTTTTTTAAAAAAATTTAAACAATGGTTCTACTCACCTGATTTACCTACACTTATGAAGGTATAACCAACCAACCTAGCAAAAGAAACAAACAAAAACCTTTTTACCTCATGTCTAAACACATTCTCAATTGCTTGTACTGTTCTTCTTGAGAATCAGTTGAGGTGTTTATTAACTGTATTCTGTTTGTTCCAGATCACATTTTACTTTATTTAACATGGAGACAGTTCAGTGATTCTTTTCCTTTTCTCCTGGTCTATTTCATTTCACTGTGTCTAGTAAAGTGATAAAGCGAGAACTCCCGGATTCTAGAGAAATTAGGCTAGAGTTTCCAGAATAGTTACTTATATAACGTTTTAAGATAGGCAGTTTGGACAACTTGTATAAATAAGAGTTTAAAACCATTTGAACAAAATTCCCTGCACTAAACCACTTTGAATGCCTTGTTACATACAATTAAAGGGGACTGCTGGTTTACTCTGTGTATCATTATGAGGTGAACATTACTATTCAAGGATCTATAGTGGGTTACTTGTTGATGGTAAAAACCAATTCATGGAATTTTTAAGATGTAATTTTTAAAAAATTTACTATTATCTCAAGTAATTGTCTCTAAGCCTATGGGATAATTATCCTCAGGATTAATATCTGGAAGACCTCTATTCTGCATAAAATGTAAGGAATTTATACATGAGACTGGAAAAAAGAAAGCCTAATGAAGATTCCTTTTATTTTTCCCTGAAGTTGCTTAGAGCTATGAAAATGGAATAAAGGAAGAAAAAAAGAACTTGGGTGTGCATGTGCAAGTGTATGTGTTCATAATTTCATTCATATTGCTTTATTTAGTAGCTGACCCTCACAAATGTTCTGATAATGAATCTACCAATATTTACTGAATAGTTTTTAACTGAGTGTATTCTCTGTTGTGTGGCTTTTATAGTCGATGTATGAACAATTACTTTTAACTTAATTCAATGTGTCTCTAATTTAAAATTAGTCTTTCTCACTATGATAAATTTATCTTTCTTATGTGCCAAAGGGAATGACTGTGAGAATCCTGATAAAATGGTAAAGAAAAACGATCTAGTTTACTCAAGTCTAGTATTTCAGTGCTGTCGTTTCCCTAAACTTCATATTTTCTCCCCCATCCCTACCACCCAAACCCTTTAAAAAGTATTTTCTAAACCAGTGTTCCTGTGCTTATTAAAGCAGGTAAACTTAGAGGTTAGCCATTTTCTCTGAGAATTGGAAAGTTTGCTGAATGGTTCTAAGAAAACGTTGTTTTAACAAAACCTCTGGGTTTAATAATTATAATAAAAGGATAGTCAGGACATTTGCCTTCACAAAATCCAGCTTCTTACAATTCTAAGGGACTTTGTAAAATTGATTCACAAAAGGAAATATAGGCAATCATTTGTGATTTGGCTACTTAGGGTAACTAACTTTAGAGAGCCAGTGGGAAATAGCCCTGCAAAACCAAAATTATTCTTGATACAAAATAATTTGTGTCCTTACTATTTAACAGTGGCAATTAATAATATTTAATGGTAGTTAAGAGTAGGACTATTAGCATGAAAATATTTTTATTATGTTTCTGTCATAAACAGCAATTTATTTTAATGTTTTTGTCTTCTTTTGATATTAAAACTCTTAGAATATATTGGGTATTTTTAAGATACATAAATATAAGACTTTTTTTCAAAGTCTTTACTAAGCAAGATAGTAATTAAATAGATATTATCTATTTTTAAATAAAATAATTGACATGTTTCTTTTTGTCTTTTCCCTTCTTTCCTTTTTTATAGAGATAAAACACAGTATAATAAAAAGTAAGATTCACTTTGACTTGCAATTCTGCTTATAGAACTCATATTCATTCCTTATGTCATTTCAGTATGATAATATCAAACTAATTGTCTTCTCCGCTAAAATCTTTGAACATGGAATACTTATGGTTACTTAATAGCTTTACTTAGTCACTTTTTAGACTTGCAGAAATTAGTTGCCATCTCTCACAAAGCCCATCTACTATGTATCTGCAGGCTTGTTTTGGTACACCACCAATATGTCCATGAGATCCTTTGCATCTGTGAACTCACATATTAGATTGACCATGTCTAAAATGTCCACCGTTTTTGAATACTTCCAAACACATTAAATGTCAACATGTTAAAATACATCAAGAATAATAGTTTAAAAGCACATAATTTTACCTTCTGAAATTGAGATCACATTCTAAATATGTTAGTAAAGACACGAGGAAGTTTTGTTTAACTAGGCTGTCCTTTTCTGGTGACATTTTTGGGAAAAGGTCTTAAATTCCCAAAATGAATCACATTTCTTACTGCATGAGTTATTATACTAACCAACACATAACCTCAAACAACATCATATAAATGTCTTTTGTAGTGTATAATCTTTTTCTCCATTCTCATCTGTTAAGTATTTTAAAATTAGAGATACGATTTTGCCTTACACTTTGAAAATATAATTTTACAGAAAGCCGGTATTTTAACATCTTGTCTATGACCAGTCATCTTGATGGCCATCTTGTAAAAAAAAAAAATGCCAGGAGACTATCCCCTTCCATTTCTAGAATGTCAAAAAGCTCATTAAGTGCTTCTGCACATTCTGAGAAAATAGAAGTATAGAAGTGACCAAAAAATTTCACTGTGAAGCCTCAATATCACATGTATGCAAATCACATCACTTTGTATGATTATTGTGTAAAGTTGTGCAGGATATTCAGTGAATAAGAACTATTTATCTTCTTCTGTAAAAAAAAATCATAGGGTGAATAATATTTTCCAAATTTACATTTTGCATGGTTAGGTATGGAGATAGAGTAGTAAAATCTTTAGATTAGTAAAAGCTTCAACTTTGTAGAAGATGCTAATACTTTTGTAGCTTCTAAAGTTCCATTAACATCTTCATAGAAATCAAGCTAACTTGAAACTCTATTTTTCAAATTAAAGTGCCTAAGAACTAGAGGAAACACACCTTTTCCATGATTCAAAACATCATTTGATATACTGTAGAAAGGATAAGAGCTGACACAGTCAGCTCTACACATTGGTTATCATATTCCCCACTTTTTTTTTTTCAGCCTCAGGGCATTTTAGTTGCAACCAAATCAGGAAAAGCAGCTATATTCAGGGGCATAGAACAATCAAGGGACCTAACAATAATGCATGTTATTCTTATGGTAAATCCAGCTAATTCAAAGACCACTATTTTCAACAGAGAATTGATGCCTTCTGCAGGGAGGTAATTTTTTAAAAACAAACATACAAAAACTTACCTGTCATACTAGAGTTGAGAGATTCAGTCTCCGTATTTATGTTCATATCATCTATCCCAAACCTCCTCCCAAATTCATTGTGCATATTTTGCAGTATCCTCAGATTTGGGTTTCTGCCTTATCTAGTTTCTTGTGTCCATATCATTTTTTTAGTTGTTTTAATTTTACATAATAGTGGCACTGCAGTTGTTTAGTATTTCGTTTTTAGTAGTGTCATGTGAGATTTAATAATATTGTCACTCATTTTCATTATTGAATTATTAGGAAACACAGTCACAATAGTCATAATGTAAAACTAAAATAGTCCAATTTTGATAGAAAACCCAACAGTTTACTCACAGGAGAGGTTAAAGAGGAGCTCCTTATCACAATACATTTAATTTGCATATTTATGTCACCCAGAATAATGCAACAATGCATGATCCAGTTCATTGGGAACCACAAATCATGCAAACCAACCCAGCACCCATTCACTAAAAATGGTGTTCAGATGATTTTTTACACTGTTGTATGGATTTTATATTTTTCATCCTTCTGTACTTCTCTTTGATATCCAGGGCTTTTCTTGACTTGAAGAAGGTTTTATCAGAATGCAAAAAATTTAGTGTTGCAAGCAGGACTGTTACTGAGCAAACCCAGTTGGTTGGCCATTCCATGTTAAGCATATCTCCACTGCATAATAAGTGAATGATGTTGGTAAATTATTTACTCTCTGGGCTTCAGTTTTAAGAGCTTCTGATAAAATATGACATTTTAAAAGTTATATGTTAACTATTATTAATAATTTTATTTAACGCAGAAATGTGAAGAATGAAATTTTCAATCTTCCTCCCTTAATTTAATGTTTTTTTCATACCTCAGATATTTCTAAACTCTTCTCCACTATTGCTTGATGGTTTCATTTTCTTTAAAAATTTCTGATTGATCTCCAATTATTCATGTATAATCATATTTAATCCTTTTTTTTTACTTGTACTTGAATTTAACTTTGAGCTACTGTGAAGTACTTAGTTCCCACATGTTTTTATTATTTTATTTTCTGTTTCCATTGCTTTGAAAGTTGTGGATATGGTTCACCAATGTGGTGAAAACACTTTCTTTCTAATTCACAGCAAAAAAAAAAAAATCACAAATACATTAGAGTGGGCTATATTATACCTCTGTAACTAAAGAGATTTTGCTGAATAAGTTCTATTAAATCCAAAGGACACTTGGGGATTAGGAAACTTTTATAGGTTCTTACTTGCTACTATTCCCTTTTTTTAGTAATGATTCATTGTTTTGATTAATTAACTATTTTTTTTTAATTTTTTTATTGTTGGTTGTTCAAAACATTACAAATTTCTTGATATATCATATTTCACACTTTGATTCAAGTGGGTTATGAACTTAATTAACTATTTAAAAAGTGAAAAACAGAATTATATTGTCCTTCTTAATGTGTTTCTCAACTGAGACTTTTCGTCTTGTTCTGCAAAGGAAATTTTAATTTCTTCACACCATTGATACCTTTACTTTCCCAGGAGTTGGTGAGATGACCTTTTTGTCTGGCAACCTACTTCCCAAGATTTAGAAAAATAGCAGGAATTTATTTCACAGAGTTCATGCCACGTTTATTAGAAAATAGGCTTTATGGAATCCTCCTGGCTTCAGTGAAACAGTTCAAATCAATGTCTTATGCTTATGTGATAACGTTAGTAATAAAGCAAATGTTCACGTTTGCATAAAAATCCTGATATTATTATTACTAAAAATAATCAGTTCAGGTTACACTTAAGAGGTGGTTTAAAAGTCTTATTTTTGTGCTTTAACAAACAATATTCAAGTAATGCATTATCATACAGAAAGTTATGCAGAAAGTAAAACAGCTTCTTAATAATTAATTACTGGCCTATAGCTCATAATTATTATGATTGCCTAAGCAGTATTTGGAAAATGCAATTCTCTTAAAATTGTTTTTTATAAAAGAAAAACAATTATCTTAGAGGGATTCAAAGTTAATGAGTAGAGTTCATGTCTTATGTAGAAACACTTTTTTTTTTTAAATTTTTTATTGTGGGTTGTTCAAAACATTACAAATTTCTTGACATATCATATTCCACACTTTGATTCAAGTGGGTTATGAACTCCCACAAGAAAAAGCTATTTCTCTATCCTGTTTGCCAACTCATTTTTTTGATGAAGTTAGAAATTTCATAATTCCCTCATGCAGTCTTTTTGTACTTAGATTGAGTTATATAAATCATGAAAAGTCACAATTACCTATTTTATGAACTTGGCCTTAGTTTCCTTAAATATGTGTATGTACTGGTGCATTTGAATTTTGCACGGATGGAGTGGCTTTCATGAGGGATGATTATTTAAACCATCTTTCCCTATCTCTCTTCTTTTTGTGGTATTTGAGTACCCCATGAGCAATCCTCAGTGACAAGACAAAACAGATTGGTTGAGATAAAAATAAAAGAAAAATCAAAAACTTCCTGTAGATCTTACAAAACATTTGGCATTTCAAATAGGAACAGAAACTTCATAAAAATATGAAAAGTAAATATCATTTCATGCAAGTTTCATTTTGAGAGGGTAGAAGCTTTGAGATTCTAAAACCCTTTGGATGAATTATTCTACCATTTTCCTCCAAGGTTTTCTGTCAAAACTCCCCATCTTCTCTTAGGAAGCTTATTTTTCATGACTTTATTTTTTTGTTGTTTACTTATTTTTATTTATTGTGTTTCCTAAGCATTCTTTGCAATAAGTTGTACTGGTTTAAGGTAAAATCCTAGAAAAGAAATTTTAAATGAAAGTCTTTGCTACTTATCTTTTTTTATTTATAAGTTAAGGATGCATGTATAGATGAAAGTGTGTCCCTTCCTGCATTATTATTTAAAAGTCATAAACAGTAATGAAAGGGAAATTCAAATTCTAAACTTAAAACATGTCATCTGCAGATTCTGTGGGCATTTTGTGGCCTTAATATATCAGATGCACAAATATTAATAATATAAACTACTTTCGAATGATGTTTGGTGTCCTTAGTTAAAATATTACTAACATTATGATTATAGAATTTTGATTATGTAAATGAAATTTGCTTTTGAATATAAAAATACAGACTCTATTCTAATTAGAAATAGAAATACTGGCTTTCTTACTTTAACACAACAACCTGAAGACTCTGATACTCCTAAGTGGTTGAGGCTTCTGATACTCAAAAAGTAAATGATAGACAGTGCAGAATTTATGATTATGGCTCTATTTAATGATTTGTTCAACTTTAAGATGGTGCAAAAGCAGTGCTTATTCACTGGAAACTGTCCTATGAATTTTGAATTTTGATCACTTCCCAGGCTAGTAATATGTGGTATGATTAATTTTCATAATGTTGGGTGGTGGCAGGAAGCCACAGTTCCCAGGGAGCCACATCACCACTAGGGTGAACAACCCCACTCTACAGGGTACTGTGTCACTAAACTATGATGTTCTGTAAATGCATTTCAGTTTATGATGTTTTCCATTGAAGATAGGCCTATGGGATGTAATCCTACCATAAGTTGAGGAGCTTCTCTATAGTTTGTTCAAGGTAGCAATTACTCAATGGGGGGACAAGGTAAAATCCCCCAAGATTTACTTTGATATTCTCTTATTTACAATTATACTTTTACCTCTATTTTTATAATGATTTGATGGCTTCACATTTCAGTATATCTTATGACATTAAAATGCAACCAATGTATCATTCTCCAGCTCTAATTTTCTTCATCTTTTATTCAAACATTTATTTTATTTTATTTTACATACATACACACACATGTGTGTGTGTGTGTGTGTGTGTGTATGTTTCCCCCTTTGAGAATGAGTCTTGCTGTGTTGCCCAGGCTGGCCTTGAACAACTGTGCTAAAGTAATCCTCCTGCCTCAGCCTCCCAAGTAGGTGCCACAATACACTCAAAATTTTAGTACAAGTGATTGGGGAACCAAAGAGTTCCAAAGTTTGCACAATGGGCAGTACGATACAACTTACAATTTGTAATCTAAGTCCATTGTAGAATATAAAAATAATTATCCTGGGCACAGTGGCATATGCCTGTAATCCCAGCAACTTGGGAGGATCACAAATTCAAGGCCAGCCTCAGCAATTTAGCAAAGCCCTAAGCAACTTAATGAAATCTTGTTTCACAACAAAAGATAAAAAGGACTCAGGATGTAGATCAGTGGTAAAGTGCTTCTGGCTTTGCCTAGTTCAAAGGGGGCAGGGGGAAGAGAAGAAGGAGAAGGAGGAGGAGGAGGAGGAGGAGGAGGAGGAGGAGGAGGAAGAGGAAGAGGAAAGGAGGAGAATTAAAGAAAGACTCAAGATTCACATCCTCAATCAACCCATTAATTGTGAATCTAGCATCTGGTTTTCTAACAGCTGGTTTATTGGTAATCAAAAAAAAATTTATTTGGAGCTTACTTCCTAGCAGGGGAGAGGGAAATAGAAAGTTAAACAAGAAAAATTAATAAAATATAGAGTTCAGGTAGGTGCTGAGCAGAAAATATTGCAAGGAAAGCAATAAAGAGATAATGGGGGAAAGGTGTTTATAATTTTAGATAGAGCAACTCAAAGCCCTCTGTGACAAGGTGGCATTTGTGAAGGAAAGGAGGGCAAGTAAGCCAAGCAAATATGGCTTACTGGGAGACTACTCCAGCCAAAGCCACATCAAATGCAAAGATTCTGGGCTGCAATATCTATGAGGGATAGAGCAAGACAACAATGCTAGAAGGGTAGACATCTCATAGGACTGCCTGGGTCTTTGTAAGGACTTCCAGTGGTTGGTTGGTTGGTTGGTTGGTATTCTCATTGAGGTGGGAGACACTGAAGGCTTTGTGATGTTGTTGAACATTTATTTGAAAAGAATGTCTCTGCTCTGCTGAATATACTGGATAACAATGACAATAGAAATTAATTAATTAGGAAGCTATAAAAATATCAGGTGGTTTCAATGAAGTTGGTACAGTTTATGTTATGAGCAACTGTCAGATTTAGAAGGTAGAATCTATAAGATCTCTCAACCAATTAAAAGGTTTTTCTGTATGTGAAAGAAATACAGAAATCAATAAGACTCCTAAGTTTTTGTCCAGAATACTTCAAATAATGAAGTTGCTGTTTCCTGACTTGGGGGGATCAGAGGGAAAAAGCAGATTAGAGGGTTGTAGGAGAAAAGAGAACAGGATAAGGTCAGTTTTTGACATATAATATTTAATAACATTAAATATCTAAGTGGAGATTGGATGGATGTTGAAGCTATACCAAGAGTTCAACCCTCAGGAATTTGTTCTGAAAGGAGTGGGGTATATAATTATTTAAAAGAAAATATTGACAAAGCATATTTCTGTGTCATGCATATTTCTAGAAGATGAATATGATCCTTGTTCTTTAGGTGCATGAGAGTGTGTATAAACCCTGTTACAGGAATTGAGTTACATAGTTCTCACAAGCAGGGAACTTCAGAAATAGGAATACTTGTTCCATTAACACATTGTTACAACTTTTCCTGAGAGTTTTACTTAATTGGCCAATCTCTTGAAGGGAGTTTTGTTGTTGTTGTTTTTGTTTGTTTGCTTTCAAGTACTAGCCTCCTGGAAGTTAATGATTATAGATAGAAGGCTACTATAAACAAGGCTCTTTAAATTTTCATCTCTTATTAACAGTTAATATCCATTGTTCTTTTCCTTTCATCTTACTGATCAAATTTACATTTTGAGTTATATCAGATCCCAGTATTCATCGCCTTTCTTTTTGTTTGAATGTTTTTTACTTTTGTTTGTGACATTTTGAGTTCTGTTATTCTTCTCTCAATAACTTTATGGGATTTCTGAAGGACCTACGAAGACACCAAGTAACACATTTTAGTATTGCAACTGCTGAAAGATTTTGGGAGCTTTTATTTCTTTTATTTTTTTTCGGTTTCATCCTCTCTCTTACACTACACCTGCCCCCCTTCCTTTTCCCTTTCCTTTGGTATTTAAAGTCTTTAGGATATATTTGAGAAGGTATTAAACCTGCTATATATATATTTTTTCCATTATTGGAGACTGCTGTGCTGCGTATTGGTGCTTGATCCTCAATTGCAGCGTCTTTTCTTTGAATCAAACAAGAGAGCAAATAGCTCTCTGTTCAGAGAACCCGGTAGCAATAACCACTCTCCGTTCTCAAACAGTAAAAGTAATTTTAAGCTGTCAGAGACCCAACCCTACTCTAGAAGTATCCCCTGGAGAACAAAGCAGTTAACACAGTTTCATATGATTTTCTTTCATGATTTGTGTTTCTTTGGAGAAATACACTCTAGAGTCATACAGAAATATTTCAGAACAGTTTCACTGACAGTTCTAGAAGAAGTCTTCATCCAGTAACAACTGTTAAGTCATATCCAGCAGCATAAGAAGTATTATGATTCAGATTGCAGCCTGGAGGGTCACTTCTGATAATTTCTACATTCCAAATGATCTTTGAAAGCTTGAAGTTTGAAGTGAAAGACAATAAACAGAAGGCTTAGATATCGATGTAATTTTAACAGGAGTACTCACCTCGGTTGGTGTGGACAATAATTAATTGGTCACTTCCATCCTAAATCAATGTGTGATCTACACAGTTGAAAAAATTTATCCATTAGGAAAATATCTATTGTTATCCACTCAGAGTTTTTCTAAGTACATGTTTGTACTTTTGCATATGTTCATAAAAAATTAATGTCATCGATTTGTATCTTTTAAGTTTTTTTTAATAAATGATCTCATCCTGTTTAGATTCTTTTGCTGGTTGCTATTTTTTTTTAAAGTAAACCTTATATTAGAATTTTGAGACGTATCCATGTTTGTAACAGTAAGTCTAATATATTGATTTTCTACTTAAGAATTACACATTTTAACTTTATTTACTTATCTAGTCCTCTACTGATAGAAGTTAGGTATTTAGGGCTTTGCAGGAAACCTAGGAAGATAAAAGTAATGGACTATCATAGAGAGTTTCTCAACTCTGCTCTACCACCTTGGCACACGGCTATGGTGGGAGACCCCGAATTCTAAAACCTTGGGGAATGGGGTTTTAGTTTGCATGGGGGCAAACTAAAACAGAATGGACAGAGACTTCTGAGTCTTAGGATAAATACAAAAATGAAATAATGGACAGACCAAGGAATGAGGCAGTCCATGACCTTCTTATCATAGCCCAAAATGGCAGTGTCATGAAGCACAGAAGTGTATTTGTGAACTTTTTCTTGTTTCTTAGCTCTATTATCTGCTTTATTCTGTTATTAGGCATAGTGATTCAGAATACTTACTTCCCATCTACATATAACAGATTTCATTCATTTAAACCCCTTCAAGGATCAAATTTCCTGATCTCCTTAAGCCATTCAATATGAATATAAATCCAATGAATATCTTCTTTCTTTTAGATCTTCCCACTAAATAAATGGTACACATATGTGACTATTCATGAGAATTAACTGGGGATTTTTATAAAAATGCATACTTTTATGAACTCAACTTGTAAATTCTGATAAAGAATTTATAGAACATAAGAATTATATATTTCACATACAAAACAATCCTGAAGTGATTCAAAATTGAATTGTGACACCATTTCCTTAAGTGTGTAGCTTAGTTTTTTTAATAGAGTATTCCCCAGAGTCAGCTGTATGAAAATTAATTTTAAAAGTAATATAAGTTAGAAAACCAAAGTTTTTCCTTTAAATATTTGGCCAAATTAAATGGATCTGAGTCAGTTATTACTATCCTGAAATGCATTTGCTAACAAAGCAGCAAATGCTATTGACATTGGTGAATATGCAAGTGATTCACACTTCAGAGGAAAGATGAAATGCTGTATTTGTGAAAGAGAAAATTTTATTTCTTGTAGGTATGTAGGATATTTTGTGCATTATTAAGATCATGTTTCCTGAATCCAGGCACATATGAAACTTTATAATTGGTTATGATGATTACAACTTTTTTTTTCCTATTGTGTTTCCAGCACAGTGATGCAGTCCATGACCTTCTTTTGGATGTGATTACATGGGTTGGAATTTTGCTGTCTCTTGTTTGTCTCCTGATCTGCATCTTCACATTTTGCTTTTTCCGTGGGCTCCAGAGTGACCGTAACACCATCCACAAGAATCTCTGCATCAGCCTTTTTGTAGCAGAGCTGCTCTTCCTCATTGGAATCAACCGAACTGACCAACCAGTAAGCCACCTTCATTGACATTAGTAAAGAATTCTTTCACTTCCAGTTTTCCATATTGCCAATACTGAAAATAATTATGATTGAAAGTATATTTTCTTTGATTTAATAGACAGTACTTTTCAGATGTTACTCAAGTTTTCCGTTTTTCATGTTTCACTGTCGTAAAATACTAGTAAATGTGAATGAGATGCACATCTTTTATTTATTTGTTTGCTTATTTATTTATTAGAGCAGGTTTTGATTTTTCAGTAAAACATACAGAGATTTTCCAATGATCATTTGTTTCCACATATGCATAGTCTCCTCCTTTATCAATATCCTCCATCCAAATGATACATTTGTGACAGTTGGTGAACCCATATTGACATATTATTATTATTATTGAAAGTCCATAGTTCATAATTTGTTAGAAGTCACTGTAGGTGTTTATATATTTTATGAGTTTGGACAAATGCATAGATCTGTATATTTACCCTTAAAATATCACACAAAATATTTCCATTGACTTGAAAATTCTCTGTACTTCTTGTGGTCATTCCTCCCTCCCTTTGAAGCCATGGCAACCACTAATTATTTGTATTGTCTCCATAGTTTTGCCTTTGCTGAAATATTATCCAGTTGGAATCATGTAGTTTGTAGCTTTTTCATATTTGATTTTTCACTTAGTAATATACATTGAAGTTTTCTCCACGTCTTTTGGAGACAAGATAGCTCATTTCTTCTTGGTACTGAATAGCAGTCCAAAATGTCTAATGTACCACTTTATTTATCCATTTACCTACTGACAGACATCTTGGTTGCTTCCATGTTTGGATAATTATGAATAAAGATACTATAAACATCTCATATGCAGGTTTTTGTACAAACATATTTCCAACTACTTTAGGTAAATATCGAGGAGTGTAATTACTGGATCATATCATAAGAATATGTTTAGTTCTGGGAGAAATTAACAAACTGTCTTCAGAAATGGCCATACTATTCTGAATAAGATTTACATTACTTCCAAAATTTTCTTTCCTTTCTCATAAACATCTTTCTGAAGAACTACATATCTTCATTATCTTTTTCTTAATTTTTAAAATTGTAGTGCTGAATCTTGGAGAATGTTTAATAAGGTCATTTGGAGAATGCAGAAATATCTTTTCAAACAGAATTGTTATTTTTTCAGCTTTATAATCTTGAAAAGATAGCTAATATTATCTTACATTTTTCATCTCAAAAATAGTTTTTCTAATTGACACATTTTGGCAAAGAGTACAAACTAAAGGTTATTTTTAGAATATATATATATGCTTTTCCCAAATTTTGTTTGGTACTTTTTATTTCGTTGGATACAGTTCACCTCTTTAAGTGCCAGCTTCATTCTTGAATACTTCCTACATTTAGTCATTACTGAGGAAAGAAGGAAGAAACAAAGAAAGAAAAAAACAAACGGAACTAGCCAACTGTTTTTGGTAAAACCAAACCAAATGTATAAACAATAGACAACATCTTACATTACACAGATTTTGTGCCCACTTAAAATTTTTTGAGGCCTTTTCTGTTTAAGATTGATAATTATGGTACTAGTTTGTTTTCATGATTAAAACTGCAATGGAAAAGAAAGACTTTTGAGTATAATAAATAATTCATTCACTTAATACTATTCTTTAGTATGTGCCTATATGCATGGTGTACTTTATGGTACAAATGCAGCTGGATTCATATCTGTGATTACACATTCATGATTAATGACTCAAAAGGTACAATTATGGTGAATATATTTGTAATTGGTTATCATATACTTATGTGGTAATTTTGTCCCTAAATGTATATATATGAATAAGCAATCAAAGTACACTTTCCTTTCCCCAAAAAAGTAAAGCCCTACAATAACAAAAATTAATAGCTGAAGTTCTAATTCTAAAAGGCAATAAATGAAAAATTGTGTTATTTTTCAAGAAGAGATTATGTTGTTCTTTTGTTAACCTGCAATTTAAATACTATTTGATTTCTTTTCATTTAGAAATATTATTTTTATTTTTGCTTCCTGACATTACATATGGTATGATGAGCTTCACTAAATATTGTCTACTACACAAATTGGTTTTTGATGAGTCACATAAAGAATAGTGATTGAGGGGCTGGGATTGTGTCTCAGAGGTAGAGTGCATGCCTAGCACGTGCGAGGCCCTGGGTTGGATCCTCAGCACCATATAAAAAATGAAATAAAATAAAGGTATGTGTCCACCTATAAGTAAAAAATAAATATTAAAAAATAGTGATTGATATGAAAAAACCTGGGTATAGTGAAGCTCAACCAAACTTATCTTTCCTTTTATTGCTGATTAGGTATCCTCTTCTACATCTATCTAAGGCTTGAGACCTGATTTCTCTCTCTTTCACATGTCCTTCATGTCATCTTTCTATCCCAGTGACAGTGACCTACCCTTTCTCACATTTTTCTATCCCCATCCCTGGTTTTTTTTTTGTTGTTGTTGTTTGTTTGTTTGTTTGTTTGGTACTGGGGATTAACCAAGGGGCACAAAACCACTGATCATATCTCCAGTCCTTTTTATGTTTTATTTTGAAATAGAGTCTCACTAAGTTGCCCAGGCTGGCCTTGATCATGTGATCCTCCTACTTCAGCCTCTAAGTCACTGGGATTAATTAAAGGTGTATACCACCGTGCCTGCTTGTCACATTTCTTTAGGACCAGACTTATCAATAAATTAATCTTATTCTTAAAAATTTCTATAAGGTGCTGATGTTTGCTAATAGGAGTTATAGAATTTAGTCAACACTTCATGTAAATAGCAAGAACTCAAAGCAGTGAGAATTTCGGGAGCTGAAATGAGAACGGAAAATTAATAGATGGTCAGCAGAAATTTACAGTACCTTGTATATAAATGCCAGATGAAGTAACACATGGCTCTAATCCCAGCTACTCAAGAGGCTGAAGCAGGAAGATCACAAGTTCAAAGTCAACCCAGGCAACTTTCTGAGACCTGTCTCAAGAATTAAAAAAATAAGAAAAAGACTGATGATGTAGCTTAGTGGTAGAACAACCCTTGCTTCAATCCCTGGTACCAATAAATAAATAAATATTTTAAAAATAGTTTTCACGATTATTTTTTTTTCTCCTGGTCCTAGTCATGTGTGTGCTAATATAAATAAATAAATAGAAAGATAAACAAACAAACAAATAAATAAATAAGAACTGTTGCTTCATTTGGCTAGTCTTGTTTAGAGTGATACATAGTACATTGACAAAAATACCAGGAAAGAAACAAGGCAGGGAATCAATAAAGAAGAAATTACTAATAATTAGTAATCTCATCATAAAAGATTATTATTAATTATATTGTTTAATTTTAAGAAAATTTATTCCCCTTGGTTTTAATGTTCCTCCCTTCTTTACAATTAAATAACGTAGAGCTGGAGATGTAGCTCAATGGTAGAGCTCTTGCCTTGCACTGAGGCCCTGGGTTAAATGCTAGCCTCAAACGACAACAACAAAACCAATTTACTATATTAGTACACACATGACTGATCAGGAAAAAAAATTCCTGAAATCTATTTTTAAAATCTTTAGACTAAGCTTAGTGGTGATTATCTATAGGCTCTTATTAGAATTTTTTCCTAAGTGTTGTAATTTGTCCTTATTCTGATGCTATGTTGCCATACCTAAGCCATTATTGGTATTAAGTACAGATTTCAAAGATAAACCATATCTAATTCGTGTTTAACACATGTATTTTAAAGATCTTCTCTGGATGACTTCCACAGACCTACCTTACTACCGCAATGTTGATAAACACTCATGTCAGTTTTTCGCAGTTGACACACACTCACGTGGCAGATATTTGACTGACTCTGCTCATCTTCCTAGATCGCCTGTGCCGTTTTCGCTGCCCTCTTACATTTCTTCTTCCTGGCTGCCTTCACCTGGATGTTCTTGGAGGGCGTGCAGTTGTACATCATGCTGGTGGAGGTTTTCGAGAGTGAGCATTCACGGAGGAAGTACTTCTACTTGGTGGGCTATGGGATGCCCGCGCTCATTGTGGCTGTGTCTGCGGCTGTGGACTACAGGAGTTATGGGACAGACAAAGTGTGAGTGGATGGCTTTCTCTTTCTTTTCTCCCTCTCTTTAAATCTAGTTGAAATGAGCTTTCATTGGATTCTCTTGGTCTTTGTATTAACTCACAGAATTAAAGGAAGGATCTGGAAAAGCAAACGGATATAATTGAATGTATGATTACATTTTTGTTGTGAGGTGGGAAAAAATGGCTTGAGACTAATTTTGATGCTGTTTTAAAACAGCCTATGTTTTCTAGATCATAACCTCAGGTAATGATAAGAATGATAATTTTGTTGTTTTTCAGAGACTTGAGATATTTGTACAATAAAGAGCTAAGTATATGAAAAGCTGTGGGTTTTCAGAGGACAGAGCAGTTCCTGACACAAGTGACATTTTTTTACCCTGTCATGTGACTCCTGATCACTAGAAAACTTTTTATATCATTAATGGAAGAATTCTAAGAGCTAGATCAGGTTGCGTTCCCCCCTCCTTTTTTTCCTTCCTCTTACGTGGGTTTTAGAGTGTAGTGATGAATTTTAATTTCAATATAACTTTAGGTTAGTGAGACCAACAAATAGAGATGTCCAGCTACTGAAAGAGTTCAGTTAAAAAGTTTTTGTAATCCACATAAACTATTAAGATCCAAGGATGAGTGACGCTTTCAGTAGAAGAAAAATAAAGATCAAAAGAGATCACTGATGGATATCCATGTTTGGGACATAGACCAGGAAAGGAACAGAAAAGTAAAGAAAGAGAGGAGAAAAGTAGCACCCCAGAAATAGAGCTGGACTTTGAGGGTCAAGGAAAGTGAAAACAAAGTTTCAAGATGGTGGTTCAAAACCAGTGATGATTTATATCAGGGATAGTTCAAGTAGGATGAGCATCAAAAAAAAAAAATCATTTGACCTTTGCAACAGCTGTTTTGAGAAAGTGCCAGAAACAGAAGCCAAATTGAAGGCATAAAAAGATACGTTAGTCATAAGAAAGCAAAGTCTTCAAGTATTATCCATATCCTGCAGTAATTTGATTGAAAAGTAGTGAAACCGTTAGCTTGTGCAATTACAATAATGAAGAAGGATTTTAGAAGATGAAGTCTTAAGCATGTTTAAGGTGAGAAGAATCAAACTGATAGGAGATTAACAGAGAAAAAAATGCCTTGTGCCTTATTTGTATTCAGTATGTATAGGCTGAATGAAAGGGAAAGGTCTTGGGGGAAGTACAAAATACTAAGCACAAGATTAGAAAGACTTTTATTTAATATTGAACATGGCTTTAAAATTCACCAAGTGGAAGGGTTTGGTGCTGCATGCCTATAGTTCCAGCACCTGGAAGGCTGAGGCAGGAGGGTCACTCTTTCAAGGTCAGCCTCAGCAATTTAACAAAACCCATTCTTAAGATAGGGCTGGGGTTGTAGCTCAGTGATTGCCTAGCATGTGCAATGCCCTGAGTCAAATCCCCAGCACTGCCAAAAAAAATTCAAAAACAAATGAATAAAATTCACCAAGTACATGGTATTAATTTTACAGATTAGAAAATCAAGGACCACATAAATTAATTGCCTTGCCATGGTTATACAGCTAAGATAGTTTCAGACAAGTGATAATGAAAGTCAGGTTTATTTCAAATGAAGTACTCCCTACAAATGATAAGGTAAATTTTGAAGCAGAGAAAAGTTTCCATCAAGTAGACAGAGAGGATTTTTATTGAGTGAATAGGTGAGGTCACATTGAAAGGACAGATTTGAAAAGCTGTAAAGTGAGCACTATGGAAAAATGTGTTTAGGAGCCAATTAGACTTTAATAAAAAGATTTCCAAGCAGCATTGAAGGCTCAGATGAGGTTAGATAACATCAATTTGTACAGAAGTTAAGCCAAATTTCATGACTTTCTACCAATATTCAGCAGCCTGAACATGATGGCAGTAAAGCAGCTTGCTTCCCAGAAATGAGGATCCATAAAGAGGAATCAGCAAGGAGAGGATGCCAGAATTTTGGGGAGCATAATAAAAATACCATATGTGTTGGTGTATAGGCATTGATACAATTAAAAGAAGACCATCTAAATTTTGTTGAGGTCTTTTTTTCCCCCTTGAGTACAGCAACAGGCTATATAACACCTTTTGTCTGAATGCAATTAATAACAAGTATTTTTTAATCTGGCTTTGTGAATTTTAGTTAAAACTCAGTTTATTCTGTGGATCTCAGAAATAGTTGTAAAAATAAACTAAGATATGAAAAAATCTGAGGTTGTCTCTAAAGATATCATAGGTGACAGCCATTAGACTCATCATAGATTAAAACAAAGAATTTGTTTATTGACATAATTCACATACTGTAAAACTTCTTTAATGCATATACTTTGATTGTTTTTGTTATGTACCTATTGTTGTGCATTCATCACCATTAATTTTATATTTCTATTAACCTGATAACAAACCCACATAAGCAGTTACTCTTCCTGGACCTTCAGGATTTTACATTTTGATTAATGAATTCTCCCTCTAAGAAATTAACATTATATTATTTCAAATATTTGTTTTAAACAGTTCAATTTCGTTCTTTTGAAGGTCCTGATTTGCTTTTGTTTTTGTTTAATATTGATTTTATTTTCTTTTTAGTCATTTGCATATTTTCCTGTTACTGAGCTGATTCAACTTGTTTGCTTGGTTTTTTTAATCATGCATTTTGAGACAGATGTCATATTTCTGGATAATAGAAATCTGTCTTTCTTGGAATCAATAATATACAGTCTCTTGTGACTTTGTTAAAGCTTTAGCCATCATGGCTTTAATTTCCTGCACCATAACTGGAAGGTCTCACTTAACTGATATTATTACTTTGTGGGAATAGAAGCTAATTTATTTCCCAGTCACTGATTTAAGCAAGCCCTAATAGTTCAGTTTTACAATTATCATTATTTCCAACCCCTCCACAAAGCAAAACAGATATTGAGAAAAGGGAAAAATAGATGAAAGCAAGAAGAGAATAGGGAAATTTTCATTAAAATTCTATCACAGGCAGACATGAAGTGTTTTAATACCTCAGTTGTACATTTTAAATAAATTGTCTACGGAAAGGCATTTGAAATACATGGAAAAATGTTTACCTCTAGTTTTTGTAGTTTATCCAACCCAACATCTACACAGTGATATTTTGCTCTTTGAAGAAGCAGGGATTCAGAGAACCGTTATTTAGTCCATGGTGTTTACCTGAGAATTTGAAATGAATTTAACCTATTCCCCTCATGGCTTAATCACATATTCTTTAAAAAGTAAATAAATAAGCAATGGATTTTTACACAACACGCAGCATTTTTGCATATCAAAATATATATCTTGCTTTTTATTATCATATCTGTCTTTGTTGTTCTACTTTCTGTTACTGCTGTTTATTGCTTTCATTTTAACATGTATGGTCTCTCCCAGGTCCTACTCACCACATGACTCCTCATTCACGTTAACTGCTGCTTCAAGTTTGTTTGAGTTTATTTGCTAGTGCTACCTTCCTATATGCTTTATTGAATTTTTTAAAAAATCTAGTATGAACTGACATGAGCCAGACATTAGAGAAATATTATTAGCTATTTTCCATAAATTTTTATAAAGTTCAATATAGTAAATTTTTTGTCTTGGAAGTCTTTTACACTAATTTTTGAGATTAGCATGATTCTTAAATTTTTACTGCTTGATCTCACCCACTTAGAGTACGTCTACAATAAAACCATTTAATAAATATTATAATCATCCACATAATAGACATTTCTCCTTTTTCTCCCCTGTTTAATTCTTTTATTATACTGACACTGAAGTTTCATGTGTCTGAAATCTTTAACAACGATAATAATTGCTTGCATTTCTAAAAAGTAGATAATCATATCAATGGAAGGAGATACAGTTAGAGATAAAATGTTTTTTTGAGGTTAAATAAATGCTATTTTGATAAAGATAGAGGTAACTCATATTTTGTTTGATGGATTATGATGAGTTTTTCTATGAGATGTTATTAGGGCTATTGAATTTATTATTATATACAAAACACATACTCACACACAAAGCATTTTGAGATGTTGTTTATTTGGCCATCAATTTGTAATGCTTATAAAGAATCATTATTTTCTGATGTTTGTTTAAGGATATCTTTTTATCTGACTGACATAGACTCACAAAGATCTACTTAGAATAACATTTGGACACAATAATCTGACATTTAAAAAAATCCATTTAAAGAACTAAATATCATTTTTTTAAAAATAGTACTCTGCTAAATCTAAATTGCACTGTTAATAATGGGCATTTATTTCCATTTTTCTTTGTTTTCATTTATTCTCTTGATCTCTCATACTTTTATTCATTGGAATATTCAGTGAAGCCATTCAATAGGATACTATCAGAATATAATTATAGCAAAGATTGGCATTGACATAACAATATTTCAAACTGGATTGCTTTAGAAATTTGGTGCTAAATACTTTGGTATTATCATCTAAACTAATCAGTTCATTTAAATTTTAGTTATTTCAATATTACCAAAAATGTAAATACTTTGAACAGTAATTTTTTACTTAAAGAGTAAAATCATATCAAGATTTTATAGCACCTTCCTCCCAATCTCGTGTATACAATTGAAAAAGCAGTAGATGAGTTTTTTGGAAGAAAGGATAAGGAATTAATATGAGCAAGGAGAGTATTGAGAAGGAGTTAAACCCCAGAAAATAGGCTGAGAGAGAAAATCTGAACTAGAAAATTGGTGAGATGGTTCTAAAAGTGTGGAATAAGTTAAAAAAAATTACAATCAACCAAAAATTTTTTAGTAGTAAAAGAATGGCCAAACTCTTAAAAAGAACTTAAATCAGATTGTATGATCTGAAATTGTTGTAAATCATCTACTATATCTTGCATGTGGCTCCCAAATTATTAGCGTAAGAGAAGTTCTAAAAGGGGTAGTTTTTATTAGTTATAAGCCTCAGATATCTTTATTTTCACTTCTTCATCTCACCACTGTAAGTATTTGAGTAGAAAAATTATTGTTGATTCAAAAAATACTTATTCAAGATAGGGAGTAGACAAGAAACATTAAACTTGATAGTATCTACAAGATATATGCACAGATTTATTTTATACATTTGTTCACAATTTATAGCCACTTAACCCTACTCAAAAGTCATACTTTGGAGTATTTTTCTAAGCAACTATTGTTCAATATTGTAAAACATTTTTATATATTTGACATGAACCTTTCTGTATGACATTTACTTACTGGATATATTATCACTATGTGTGTTTGATTATAGTTTGGCCAGTAAGAAATAATACGGATAATGAAAATGAATTTTTCAAAGACATATTAAGTTAAACATCTAATATGTATATGGACAACACATATGTGTAGTTATAAATTATTTTATTAAAACCCAAGTGCATGTTTTCTGTTTATGTATATTATAAAGTGGGTTTATTTAGGTCATCATTTTATCACCCAGGAATCCTATCAATGGACATAAAATTATCACCATATGTAAGAATTCTGGGAGTTGAATATAAATTTTTCTATAAAGGAATTATCCATACTAGAATTGTATTAAACATCAACAGGACTACTTTCCTGTTATTTTAAAAGTGCAAGGAAATGTTGTACCTAAAGTCAAATGTTGGTCGTCAGTGCTTATTAGAACCAAAGAGGTATCAAAACTTCCACAGCTTACATTACATACACAATGATAACTTTATAATATATAATGACTTCATCCTCTAGTATGGCTACATTAAAAAATATTAACAAATAATGAGGATGTGAAGGAATCATAACTCTCACATTGTTTGTGGCAATATTATATGGTCACCTTGCTACTGGAGAATGAATGTAGTTTTATAGATTTTCAGAATGTTAAACAGCAGTCATTTGGTCCAGCAATTCTACTCCGTAAATATTTACCCAATAAAAATTAATATATATGTCCACATTTCAATACCTACCAGTGCTCAAAGCGATTTTATTTATGTTAGCCCAAAAGTAGAAACACCCAATATCTATCAATTGATGACAAGATAAATGAAAAGGGACATATCTATACAATGGAATATTATTTGACAATAAAAGTAAAGTAGTAATACATGGTAAAAATGGATAAACTTTAAAAATATTATGTTAAATGAAAAAAGTCAATCACAAAGGACAACATATTGAGGGTTCCCACTTATATTAAATGTTCAGAATAAGCAAATCTTTAAATACAGGGAATGCACTCTTCGCTACATAGTGGGAAAAGGATTGGGATGCTGTGCCTGGCAAGAGCTATGTAGATGAAGGGAATGACTTGATATTTTCAGAATTTCACAGGTGCAATAAAAATGTAAAATAAGTTTATTCTGATAGCTTTCCAACTCAAATATATTAAAAATAATTACATTGTATACTTCAAATGAATGATTTATGTATATAAATTATATTACAGTAAAGATGTTTAATAATATTAAATTTTCACTATCAAAATGGGAAATGTTTTTATTAATCTATATTAATCTTTAGAAAAATTTTTGGATATTTTTGTTAAGACATATTTCAATAACCTGTGCACTATGCATAGCACATTAATTTCTCATGAATTCATTGGGAATTTATTTTTATGATTAAAACTATAGCTTTGGGCTAGGGACATAGCTCAGTTGGTAGAGAGATTGTCTCGCATGCACAAGGTTGTGGGTTCAATCCTCAGCGTCACATAAAAAAAACAAAACAACAACAACAAAAAAACTACAGCTTTATTTGGCTTTTTATTTTCTTAGAGAAACATCCAGTTGCCATTAGGATTTTGGAATCAGGTAGGCTAAAATAAAATTCAGGCTCAAGTACATATAGCTCCATTTAAGTGACCTTAGTTTCCCCGAGTTTAAGTTTCCTAATCTGTAAATAGGGGGTTATTATAATTACCTTACAAGAAAATTGTGATGTTTAACAGTGTAGGTGTGAGTATATGAATCTTTGTATCCACATATACTTATGTATTTTTATGTGCATGTGTGTGTATGTGTGTGTGTGTGTGTATGGAAGTATGTATGTAAGTAAAGTATCTGGCTTATAAAAGCATATATTAAATTGCAATTATTATTATCACTGATTCTATTATTTTTTAAAAAATGAAGTATAAATTTATGATTGGCAACATTATTTTTAATTATAAAATAAGTTATATTTAAAAGCATCCACTTTTTGAACAATAATTGCAATTTTTATAACACTTTCTGTTAACTTATGCAAGAGGGTCCTTTGGAAATATGCTAACATTTAATATTAACAGAGTATATCAAATAGTAAAGGTGTTCTTACCTTTGCAGTCCCTCATAATAATGTAAGATATGTTTTGTTGGAGAAATACTGAAACTCCCTTTAAAAATATAATATGTTGAGGATATAAAGAAAATACAACCTATATTTAATATGTGAGAGCTAAATTTTAGTTTGAAGATCTAAAAGTTGTGGCTGAATTTAAAGCCTAGCCTTGACTAACACTGGCCAAACTCCATTTCTGTATGTCTCCAACATTTCTTTAAAATTCATGCAATGTGTATAGTCACAAATTATTTTGCCATTAAATGCATAAGAGAAGAGTACTGTGATAAAAATGATATTAAAAAATCTTAAGGCACTATTCACTAAAGTTAGAAATAGATTCATTATTCTTGAAGTGTGTATATATCAATCTGTTTTCCCCTTCTTGCTTTCTTGCCTTGTTTCTCTTTCCTCCTTCCTTTACTCTCCCAAACTTGTCAGATAGACAGATAGAGATAAAGCACAAATATCTGCACATGTTACAGGGAAAAGGAGATTATATAGCTTACAAACTCTCATAAACAGCTTGATATAATTAAGCCTTGTAAATTTCATGGTCTAATAGCAGCCAAAGCTTGTTTATTGGTTATATTTAAGACTCACCATGGATAGTTTAATCTGTGGTTTATCATCATGTAGAAAGTAAAGCAAACACCACTGCTAATTTACATTATTTCAGAAAACTTTGGTTGATAGTCAGACATCTGCTTTGACCAGAATGAATTAAACTAACAACAAAACACAGTGTCCCAAAGCATCTTAATGGCACTACATTTCTGACTTTGAATAAGAACCTACACTCTGGTAGTATTATCAGTATCCAAAAACATTGTAAAACATGTGTTTTAGGTGACACTTACATATGTCAGGTAGTTGGCCTTATAATTTTTTAAATACAGAATCATGCCTTTTAAAATGACTAATGAAAATAAAATGATGAGTGGGTTAGGAGATAGAAGAGAATAAACTTTAGAAGTAATATTTTCTGTTGTCTTATTCTGAGAAGATAGTTTATCCTGTTTTGAGAAATTATCTTAATTTGTTTGTCTCTTTTCTGAGTAATCAATGAAGGGGTATTTACTGGATATGTAATTGACTTTTTAAATGGGAGAATGATATTGGTAACACATTTATGATTAATTTATTGATGCTTCTTACATTTGGGAATAGAACATTTGTGGAAAAGAATAGCAATCTGTCCTTATGGCTTAGCACTACTTCTTTAGGCTATTGAGACCAAGAAACTTATTGATTCAGTAAGTCTGTATTTTACAAATAACGTTATGTTGCTTTTAGTATTTGAAAAAAATGCTGTAGAAATAATTTAAATGACATATATGTGAATTGTATGAATGAAGCAAAAGACAAGTCAAGGTCTGTGTTATATGACAAGTTCTCCTTTGAATTCTAAAATATACTTGACATTGAAAGGATTTTAGTATTCAAATAAAGATGTTGTGTGGTCAGAATGCATTTAGTTTTTCAACCCTAGGGCATATCTTTTGTTATAACACTTTAAAAAAAAAGAAGATGTATAGATCCCATGTATTCTAATTAGATTTTATGTTTTAAAGACAATTGAGGTATATTTTAAAAATCAAACAAGAGTGACCTATCAAAATTACTAATTTCACAAGTTCAATGTTATTTGGAAGATATGTTTCAGATAAAGCACATTATTTTTCAATAGCAGAAATACTTGGTCATTTGTAAGCTGATTATTTTTTTTAGTGTGATAAAATGTTTCTCTAGTTTTGTCTAATAATCTGACATGGTCTTCTCTTAACCAGTAACCACATGTTGAATTGTGTTCAAATGATACTTAGTGGCCAGATTGATAGAATATTATGAGGTGGTATATACGTGCCCTGGCATATATGTGTATAAATGTGTGTGTGTGTGTATGTGTATGTATGTATGTGTATATATATATATATATATATGTATATATATATATATATATATATATATATATATATATACATATATATGTCTCCCATATAAAACCTGTCTTCACTTCAAAGCCAAGGTGAATTGTTTCAATATTGCACAATGAACTGGGGCAGGAATCATGCAAATTATTAAGGTAGGTAAATGGGAAAGAGACAAAATAAACAAAGCTCTGAGGAAGCCAGCATGGAGCCAAAAACAACAGCAGGTGTGGCCATATGGCAATCAAATTAGAAAATGCATTCTTGCCACACAGTCTTCCAGGAGATAGTAAAGCCCAGACAGCCCTCATGGAGGGCTGATTTACTTAGTATATTTTAAGTATTTCATATTGCCTCTCTCACTATTCAATTCTGAAGAGAATTTAAATGTATTATACCAAATAGATATTGAAGAATTTTCTTAAAGAATAAAACAATTTCTCATTTTACTTTCACATTTAGGGAATATCATTATGCTGAAAACACATTTTCAAGTAGAGCATTTGCTAAGCTGAGATTGTTTTCAAACAAAGATTTGTATGGCCACAATTTAATGATATTATTTTATATAAACATAATTTGGGATAATTTCGAAATTTTTGAATTCTGTAGTTACTAATATTTTAATTAAAGTTATTTGCATAAGTCCTTAACCTGTGAAACAACATTTTTCAGATCTTGAAGCATATTTTTCTATAGAAAGAATTTACTAAAAATTTGCTTCATTTCTCATGTTTCCTTTCCAAAACTTGTTTGACTGACAGACAAGGGCTAGGCTATTAGCATTTATTCTTAAGTGTACTATTAGTATTGTATCATGTTGCTATAATTTCAGCAACATTGTTGTGCTGTGTGTGTATGTGTGGGTATGTGTATGTAGTCTAATTTGAGAAAATGTCCCTACTTTTTTTTTTTGAGAACCCAGAGACATCCATGAAGTTCTGCCTATTCTCCACTAGAGACATTATATCACTCAAACACATACACATACCCTTTTAATAGAGTGGTATAATGTAATATATCATTGGTAGTATATGGTAGAATGAAGACAATGATCATATTTCCACTTTAAGTCATCCAATTTGTTTCTGCCTATAGGCAGCACCACACTTCTGTTTTCTATGACCAACTTTTTTGGACACTACCCGAATAAAAGGATACTGATTCTTTAAACAAATGAATGCTTAATAACTCATGTATTTATTGCTTCACTAAATGTATTTTATCAAGCACAATTATTATGTTTATTTAGAATAAAACAAATTATTCATGTAAAACCTATGAATTGGTAGTCTCTTATTGGAATGGCAATTTTACATCTCTTGAAATTAGTTTACATGTATTTAACTTAATAGAGGAAGGCAAGATGTTGTTTTGAAATTGACTTTTCATGAGTCCCCCTCCCCTTCCTTATTTTGGCTTAAAACCTGGCTTTTAATTTTTTCTATAAAAATTTAAAAGTTATAGAAAAGTGAAAAATATATAACCAGAATAAAGACCACTGACCCCATCATTCAGATTTTAAACAACTGTTTGGTATATATACTTACAATTAGCAGTAGAGTAATCCCTATGATAACGCCAATTTGATCTACTTCTAATCCTTTCTACTCTCATGTAAGCAATGACAACTAACAAGACTTTGATTTTTTTTCCTTTCCAATAAACTATTGCAATGTATGTATCTATCAAAATTATAAAATATTAGTGGGTAGTATTCATATGTATAGTGTGTATGTATGAAATGGTGTATATATGCATCATATATATGTGTGTGTATCTGTGTATTTAATATGTATATGGTATGGATTCTTCACCTTACCTTTTTTTTTCTTTTTTTGGTGTTGTTAAGGATTGAACCCAGATCCTAGCACATGCTAAACAAGCATTCTACCACTGAGCTACATCCTCAACTGCTTACTCAACTTTTAAAATTCATTGTGTTGGCATGTAGATCACTTGTTTTTTAAAACTGTTTTATAACATTTCATCATAAATAGATAATAGTTTATCAATTAATTTATGGATGGGTATTTATAGATTCCTCTCTTAATACCTTTTCTGGTATTCTATTATTGCTTAGGTTTGAGTAACATTTATATAATCACAGGAATATTGAAGTCATTAGGATTTGAAGGTTTAGACCACATAGCAAAACACTCTTGAATATGTATTACTGGAGATATTTTCTTTTTAATTATTCCTCAGTATAGCAAAATGGCAAATAATTTAAGATATTATTTTTAACATCAAATGTAATTTGTTCAAATTTTACATTAATCTTTCTTATAACTAGTCGCTTCCACTTTGTCTTCCTGTCATCCTGAAGAATGAAATGTAATTTCCCAGAGGCTTTAAGAATTGGAGGAGTATTAAATGTGGCTGAAATTAAGTGATTAATAATTTACTTTTAGGCCATGAATCAACTTCATGGGATGCTAAGGATCATTTGCAACCCCAGAAGTATGGGCAGTAACAATGCACTTTTTAAGACTAGAGAACTCTCAAAGGTTGACTGCCCAACCTAATTAAACTTCAATCTTCTGAAACCAAATTTATTTCTTTTTTGTACTGAATTTCCTCAGATCTTCTTGACAGGAAAATGTCACTTTGCCTGACAGCTGATAGACAGGTTATGTAGCTCCGTAATTGGAGAGAAAAGCATAGCTTAAAGCTACTTGTCTTAATGGCTATGTATATGGCTTTTTCTTTCCTTTTTTTATTTTCTTCCTTTTTTTTTTTTTTTTTTTTTGAGGTTTCTATGACAGACACAAAAGGCCTTAGCAAAAAGGCCCACTGCCATTTTTTTTCTGCTTCCTCCAGGGGTAATTATCTTACTCCATCAATAGTGCTGTCAGAAATTGGGCACATAATTCAGCATTTAAATGAACAAGCAATGTAATATTTCCTGTCTCCCAGTGGAATGCTTTGCAGCTCATATTCTTCTCTGTCACTTGCTCTCTCTTGATGTATGTCCCATGCCCAGTCCTTGAATGCCTCTCTCCCTTGTGTTTCATTGCAGATGTTGGCTCCGACTTGACACCTACTTCATTTGGAGTTTTATAGGACCAGCGACCTTGATAATTATGGTGAGAACTCCTAATTAACTATGTGTTTCCCAGGTCAAGAAATAAAACTTGCACTATCCCTATACTAACTATGTTTAATTTACATAGGTTAATTTGGGGAAAGCATGTACTTATTTGACCCTATGTAACTCAAGCAATTAGACAGTCATTATAGTCTGCTTGTATATTATAAAATAGTTCATCAAAATCAGTGGGAAAAGAAAACAAGCATTTGCAAGAGTTTATGTCATGTATTGCTACTCAGAAGTCCAATTCATCATAATCCCTTTGATTTTTATAGATAAAGAGTGATGGCTATAAAGGTGACCACAGATTTTTTTGTATTCTTTTTCTTTAAGATAATTTGATAATTTGAATTGAGAATGGACAAGAATTGGAAAAGTAGGATAATACCAGACTATTCCTTCCAGTTTTGTTTTTATATAAACTTTTAAATCTTTAAAATTCAGAAAGATTTTACTTAAAAATGGTACAACTTAATTAGGAATGCATCCTAGAATAATTCTTCCTTTTTTTATTTTTAGTTTCATGATATCATGATATCTTGATTTCTACTATTTATATTACTTTAGATAAAATTATCGGTATCATTGTTTTCAAAAATACAAAGTTATTCAATTTTGGAAGTAAAATATTAGCCCTACGACTGAATAAAATATAGTTCTGCAATTTTTTTTATCTGAAACCTTTAAATCCAGATGTATTTTGGATTTTAAAATGTTTCAGTCTTTGGAAAGGCAATATGGTACATATAATGCATATTACATGACATCTCTAGTGGGCACTATGCAGTTGCCTCAAATTTAACACATTGACCATTACTCATAGTTCTGGCTAGGTAGTACTCTGTAATCAAAGAGCAACATTTTAACAGGAAAAAAGGAAAATAAAAGGCAGGAAAAGTAAGAGCAAGTATAGTAATGACTATGGACAACCTTATGTCAATACAGATCAGGTTTTTCTACCAGGTGGAGTCAGTTTAAACTTTTCATCATCTAATGAATGTTTATTTTTAACTTTTACTTTTGATAGTTTTTTGAATTTAGGGATGATTGATTTTAAAAAATTATGATGCTGTATTATAGAATTTCAGTGGGATTTTTAATTTTGACTTTCCTAGTCCCTACCAGTCCCAAGTTGTGGAAAAGATAAACCAATCAAGCAGTAAAGGACAATTCAATATGTGATTTTCTGTAGAGTATTCATGTAGGTAATATAGGTAATTTATACTGGGGTGTTTTGTTCTAACTCATATATTTTCTCTGGTTTCAGTTATATAACAATATCTTGAGGATTCCCTCTATTTAATATTTGTTTGTTACAGCATTAGCAATTAATCAGCATTTTCTAATTTTTTGGCATAATCTATTCAAATATGATCCCTGTTGATCTTAGTATTTATATTTTTATAATATTACATTTGAAAATGTATCCCTAAATAATAAATTTGGAGATATGCTTCATACATATGAAGTACAGAAATAGTGTTCTTAGAATAATTATTGCTTTTTGTTTGTTTGTTTGGTTTTTTAAAAAACATACACTAGACTTTGAGTTATTTCAGAATTTCCACAGCCTCTTCCTAATGGCTGCTGATTTTATATTTATGTGTATTTGGCATAGTAGTGCTGTGTAACTTAGTGGTATCCTGATTCCCCAAACTGGCTTCTTGCCTTTGCTAAAATACTAAGCAGTCATCTGTGATCCAATTCCTTTAAAAGTGTACTGAGAGCTAATTTCCCAGAACAATTCATTTGTTACAGAGAATAGACTTGCTTTTTTTTTTCTACCATGGTTATGTTGCATAACATTACCTTTTGCATTCCAGCTTAATGTAATCTTCCTTGGGATTGCTTTATATAAAATGTTTCATCATACTGCTATACTGAAACCAGAATCAGGCTGCCTTGATAACATCAAGTAAGTGATTTTAATTTTTGTTTTCTACAGATGACCTTACATTTGTACTATTATACTATCCTGCTTTTTCTTGCATCGAAATAATATGGCAAAATGATATTGAAGATCAATGTACTGTCTTTCCAGTATTTGACCATTTATTTATTATTGAAGTGAACTGATATACCTGAAAATAAGTATAATGAAGTTATCTCTTCAAAAAGACACTTTTCCCTCTAAACCCTAATTTAAAGTAGTATACATTTTTAATACCTATATTCACTTTGTCCTGAAAACAAGCAGAAAGCTTCTATAACAGGGCAGACTGTGATTTTGTAGAGCAATAGTACATTGTTTACCCTGGGCTCCACATTCCCCATCAGGGCAATGTGCCCAGGGCTAGATGGTGGTTCCTACAGGTATCAGAAGGGGAAATTTTACACCACGGGAGAAAACCCCTGAAATTATGAATCTGCTGTTTAAATAGGAGCGGTTATTTAGTTGTACCCCTCTCCTGAGGGAGGGAGAGAAACCTCCCAAATGTAAACAAGTGAGATTGAGGATCCCTAATCTGAAATGTTTGGGAACAGAAATGTTTTAGTTTCGAAGTTTCTCAAATTTCGGAATATTTTTATAGACTTCACTAGTTGAAAGTCCCTCATCTGTGTCAAAAACCTAAAGTACTCCAAAATCTGAAAATTTTTGAGCATCATGTTTGAATTTTGGAGCATACAAATTTTGGATTTTCAAATAGGGATGCCCAACCTTTTCTTTGAAATATAAAGATATGGCTTAGTGCTTTATCCTCTTTGAAATATTAATGCAACCTCCTGGAAGGTAACTCTCTCCAGAAGTTTCTTTCTGTTCAATCATCTTTTCATTTTCAAACTTTGTCCTTTACACTGATTCCATTTTCTATGCTCTCCATGTAGAGATATGAAAATGTTTACCTTACTTTTTAACACTACTGAAAATTTGATTTATACAAAAAGTAGCTGGTTTACATTTTCTAAGAAAAAATAGTCGAATTCCTAGTGTAGCAAAAAAAATTCATCTTCTTTGCTTAGAGTTCCCAACATTTGAGAAAGACAGTAATTTTGAGATGTGATTAGCCATTTATCTTTGATATAATAAATTCAAATTGCATTTCATATAATTTGCCTATATTGTGTATTAATTTAGATAAACAATTTCATTAAATGAATATCCTTTGAGAAGTTTTGTGAGATCAACTGTGACTTTTGTATGCTATTGACGTTATCCTTAAACAACTTCAGACAGCAGTTATGTCACCCATTTTCCATCTTTCTACATTCACTTTCTGACATAGTTTCTGGTCCGTATAGCAGTTCCTCAATGAGTGTTTATAGGAGAGCATAATACACTAAATGTGTCAGTGACAAATTTATTGACATTAAGTGGAAAAATAAAAAATCATGGCACAAACTAGGATTTATCTACTAGGATTAGTAACCTTTGTGATTCCTAATTTTGGTTTGTTGAGATAATCATCATAATATCATTGAATTATGTGCAATTAAACTTTCTTTCTAAAATACAGTGTTAGTTCCATACACTCACTGTTCCTACTGAATTTAGATAAGTTAAATAGCCACATAAAATATATTTTCTTTATTATGTCATACTTTTCTCAAATTGGTAAAAATTACATTTTAAAAACAAGTAATTATCATTTGTTATTTTTTAAAGTACCATCAGAAAGAAGTTAATGAACTTTGATACTTATGTAACATATTCTGTCAGGTTAAAAATTAGAAAATTGGCTCATTCTTTAACCTATTCTTCAAGTATTCTTGTTAGGAATTTCTTAACTTTTTGTCCAGTTTTGGAAAAGTAAAGACCTTAACTTACCCTGAACTTTAGAACTTGTGCTCTGTACGGATAAACATTTTAAAGGATTAATTTGTTCATCATTTATGTATATTTATTTGGGTAATGTGGGTTGATATTAATATTTAAAAGAGCAGTCAAATACACAAAAGTCAATAATTACATTTAATGGCATTGATGGCGTGAAGCTTTATATTATACAGCAAAATAAAACCTTAAATGAGAATATCTTGATTTGAATTCTGTCTAAATTATTTGCTTTTTTATAGCATCTGGAAAGTGTTTAACTTTGCTGAGTCTTCTTTTCATCTTCACAATGGTACAATAATGAAAGTGAACTGATTATCAAATGAACAGAGGAATATAAAGAGGTTCTGATGATGCTTCTCAAAAATTTGACAAGGAGAGAAATCGGATAGTTGTTGGAGTATAGAGAATGGTTTTAGATGGAAGAAACATGAATAAGGATATACTGATGAGAAAGAACCATTAAGGAAGGTTAAGAATATAAGCAAGGAAGTAATGGAATCACTGTAGTTATGACTTGAATTAATGTAGGGTATGCATCTAGAACCATGAAAGAGCATTTCTATTCCAGCTGTATTCCAGGAAGAACACTTCCACCAAACTAGGAGAGACTTCTTCCACTGAGAATGGACGAAATAAATAAAAATAGATGTGGTACTGTGGTAGAACAGTGTAGGACTGTGAGTGACTTAAGGGATTTCTACCTACTTTCATCAAAAAAGTAAGAAAGATGGTCTTCTGCAGGTTAAGGGGAATTACCGAAGAGAGATTTGAAAGGCATGTCAAAAAATATTCCTTAATATTTTCCAAACTCTGAAGGATAATTCATTTTCTTAAATACTTTTTGTTAACTATTTAAGAATGGATTGGAAAGAAATCAAAAGGATACAACCAAGAAGAAAATTAGTATTTAAGAATAAAAATAATTTTAAATATTAGCCAAAACATAAAATCTATACTTTTTTAACAAGCAAAATTATCTATATAAAATGTGTTTGGACATGATATGAGTGCTGTGTGAGTGTTTTAAAGATAAAGTTTTATTTTATCTGTAAATCTTTACTTTTTTATTATTTAGTGAACATGAAAGGGCATAAAAGTTTGTTTTCGTTATTTTTGGTTTTTATTTTTAGTTTTTTAAATGTATTTTTGTAAAGTGATGAACAACATGGACCACATGTTCAGTATATTGACGAAAAAACTTCAAATATAAGGTCTTTGGGAAGTCTTTCTAAAATAATTCATTCATCAAATCTTTATTGCTCTTGATAGTTTCTCTCTCTCTCTCTCTCTCTCTCTCTCTCTCTCTCTCTCTTTCACACACACACACACACACACACACACACCTCCTTTATCTAAAATATTCTTGTTTCGCCTTATTTTTCCTGTTAGCATTTGCTTTAAGCCACTCTCTTCTTTGGCAACATCATGGCAGTGGTTTAATTTCTCTACTCAGATTCTTGCTCCTGCTCTCACCAGCTAGAGAGATCTCTTGAAAACGTTAAATCCAGTCATGCAGGTATTTGGGGTAAATCTCCCCAAAGAGTCCCATTACTCTTAAATTCCACAGTCCCAACACAGCTTATTGAGCCTTCCTGATCTGGTATCCCTTTCTTCTTTTACCTTCATGTTGTGCCATGGACCTTTAGCTGCTCTAGGTGTGCTCTCTTTTGCCCAAGTCTGATCTCTGCTGTTTCTCTATTGATGTTTTCTTCCCTAACACTATGCATGACTGACTCCTGTTTAGCCACAGTAATTTAAATATTATTTCATTATTTTCAAAAATAACATAATTATTCTTTTATTCTAAACTAACTTCAGGGTCATCATAATAAATCCCTTTCATGTAAACAGAGAACATTTGTTTTGCTGACTCATTGCTATATTAATGATATACTCTCAAATAAAATAAACAATAGAGTGAAGTATGATAGTAACATGATTACAAAGGAAATAAAGTATACCAAATCTCAGGTTTATCTAAAAAAGTAATTAAATTGAATAACACATGTCCATTTGCTGACTGCTTACTTGTCATTTGTCTCTCTTCATCAGAATAAGTAATTATACTTAGGGGAAAGAGGTAATTCATTTGAATTTTTTAGTTGAGTTTCTCATAGATTGAAATTGGAACTTTCAGGGGTTATAGCTGAAATCTAACCTAATTAAAAATAATGTATGTAAATATGAACAAAACAATTAATGAATTGTTGCCAAATGGAATTATAGTATGATGACATGTAAAACTTGAATTTATAAGAAGCTTCTAGAATACTTAATATTTACCTTTAAAAGTAGTTTCTGTAATTACCCACATCTATTGTTAAAAATATTAAAACATTTTTCCTTACAGTACTGAGGTTTAATCCACATCCTTATGCATGCCAGGGATGTGCACTACCACTGAGCTATATCCCCAGCCCTTTTGTTTTGAAATAGGATCTTAAGCATCTGACCCACCTGGGTTTGAATTTCTTTTCTATCCTATGATGGTTGTATGACCTTGGCAAATTTTATCACACCCTCGGTCAGTTTCCACTCTGAATTGAGAATAAGTATATCCATTTTGTAGAGTTTTGTGATATTAAATGTCACACATAGGTAAAACATTAATTTGGTACTCATACAGGATGGTTTGCTTATTTTTAACCATTCCATTTGGAAATACTCTGCTCCCTTTGTTTCTTTGTATTTTTCACAGTGAAGCTTTACTCATGCTCCCTTCAAAATCCCATTAGAATATTACTAGCTTTGTTTACCATATGGTGTCATTAAAAATTATGCATGATATGCTTTATGTTTTTAAGACAAACTTATCCTATTATGAAAGAATTGGCTCCAGGGGTGAAATGCTCATTTGATTAATAAATAGCAGGTTCTGTAGATAGTTCTGAAAGGAAGGGGGGAAAATCATCCTCTGTGAGCTTGGACACCTGCCACATGTAAATAAATCTAAGAAGGCTTTTGAATAGCTTCAGGGACAAATAGAGAAATTTTAAGCCTTAACAATACCCATAACTTACTCTGTTTATTAAGAAGGTAACCTTTACTTTGAGGACTGTGTTTCTAAATGTTGGTAGAAACAATTAAGTCAGAAATAATTCAGTTTGATGAGTATTACATTAATAAGTTATGGAGTTAAGGTGTTTTGGATCTAAAGAAATGAGGGCAGAAAAAAATAAACATAATCTTGAAAAATACAACACTCTTTATAAGAGTGTTTTAATGCTTATATTTTTCCTTCATATTAATATATCAAGATTTCCTTCATTAGATGAATGGAGAAAAAACTGTGATATATATACACAATGGAATATTACTCAGCTTTAAAAGAGAATTAAATTATGGCATTTGCAGGTAAATGGATGAAGTTGGAGAATATCATGCTAAGCGAAGTAAGCCAATCCAAAAAAACCAAAAACTGAATGCTCTCTCTGATAAGTGGATACTGATCCATAATGGGGGAGAGAGAAGGCATGGGAAAAATGGAAGAACTTTGATTGAGCAAAGGGGAGGCAGGTAGGGAGGGTGCATGGGGGCAAGAAAGCTGGTGGAATCAGATGGACATCATTACCCTAGGTATGTGTATGACTGCACATATGATGTGACGCTACATCATGTAGAAACATAGAAATGTAAAGTTGTACTGCAATTGTGTACAATGAGTAAAAATGCATTCTGCTGTCATACATACCTAATTAAAATAAACAAACTTTTAAAAAAGATATAGATAGCCTTTATGTAAATATATATGTAGGCTACATTCAAATTTGTCTTTAAACTGTACTGAGAGTAATAACCTAAAAAAAGTTCCAACTCTTTTGAGAACAGTAAATCTAGTTTGGAGTTGGAATTGATACAAATGTTTATCTTCATAGTTTTCCAGATGAATTTTGAGAAAAAAAAATAAGACATTCTTATTAAACTATTAGCTACTGAAAAAACTTTTTGAAATATTGATTTTGTTTTTTAAAAATGGAGCTCAAAATAGTCCGTGCAAACTTTTAAAAATTTTTTAACTTCTCTATATAACTGATTTTATTTATAGGTCGTTTCACCCTTACAACTACAAATTAAAATTAAAATCTCACATACTTCTAATTATTTTAAATATTTAGAAATGCTGCTTAAAAATTGTTACTGCTCCTAAAAAAATTAGGTGAATGTGATACACCAAAAATGTGTTTACCTGATTTTAATCAAATATTCTTCTCAATACTGATATATTCTATGAATTCCTTAGTGCTCAGAGCCAAAAGTCAAACAAATTGTAGTTTACCTTATTCATTATTATAAGATAAAATAGACTTTAAGAGGGTTCTGAAAGTGAATACAATGTTTGTTACCACATTTTTCCTGGTGTTCTTTCATTTTCTTGCTGGGTGGCTGCACATAACTGGAAATGTGCCTTAATATTATCATAAATATCAGGCATATTTGAAGAGTGATATAATCCAAACAACACTGTAGTTCTTTGGATTGTTATAACATCACTAAGTTGCTTCAAACAAGTTGAGACCTTTCTAGGATAGCTAGTTCTTTGGTGATTACCTTAAATTCAGCCTTTACAAGCATTTAACCATCACTACTTTGGGGGGGTGGAACATATCCAACCACTGATTCACAAGACTGTGTATTCAGCAGGTGTATTGCCAGTCTCATTGCAGTGTGCACTTTTTGGTGTTTTTGTTTTGTTTTCAGTATCCTAAAGTGTAAAAAAAAAAAAAAACTGGTCTGTTTTTTTAGGGTTTTTGTTAAGATGTATTAAAATTTCTATATTATCTTTCTAGGAATCAGTATTTTATGCATCCCTCTATTCATAAACTGAAAGCTGACATTTGAGAAAAATAGTTTGAAGGATAAGTGCCATAGGTACACTGGAACTGTTGTGCACCACAACTTGATACCCAACTATTGTTTAAGTTTTCTCAAAAATAATTAGGTTGATATCAGATATAGGAGAGTAATTGCTGTCTAAGGATGAGAAAACCTGAAAGAATACCTAAGGGGGAAATGTCTTGTAAATAATGCTACTATAAAAATGAGCAGCCCCTTTGTTATTTTAATAGAGCTTGTACTCAGATTACTTTTATATTCCACCAGGAATGTACAAACTAAGAAAGCTTGAAAATCAGAATTAGTCTGAATTACCAATTCATAAGATTGTAGTTTTTCCCCTGAAAATAGTTAAGCATAAGTTTTCAGAAGAGTGGAAGAAGTCTGAGAATAGTTATAATTAAATAATATTTGTGTTCCTTATTATTCATATATTTTACTTAATTTTTAATGTAGAAATGTGGATTTGAATTTTATATTTAATTGTTCATTCATTTATTTCATAAATCAGAAGTGTTCCTTTTGGGGGGACAGTGGTGTCCTGGTCAAATTGAACCCAGGTCCCCTCACATGCTGAGCATGTCATCTGCCACTGAGCTAAACTCTTAGCTCCTAAAAGTAGTAAAATTATGAAGATAGAACTTATAAATTTCATTCATTGATTTTATATAAACCCTAAGAGAAAAAAAATTGAATGACTTCAATGGTTTTAGCCTGGGAAACTAATTAAGTTATTGTTGATATGAGGAAAATCATGATGGAAGTGCATTTACAGATGGAACAGGTTTTTTTTTTTTTAAATCAAGTAACTTACTAGATATCTTAGTGCAGATGTTGAGTAGGCAGTAGAAGTAATGAAAGCTGGAGATATAACTTGGAGTCCTCAGTGTATAAATTTTAATTTTTTGTACTTAGAGTTGCTATGTTTTACCTATTTTCAACAATGACTTCATTTTATACATCTTTATTACTTTCTGAATTGTCAAATTAAATTATTCTGTATTTTTACTTATGGCAGTTATATATTTCCTTTTAAAACATTAAAATAAGAAAAGTGAGATGGTTTCAAAAACATAAAATAGTGAAAATGGTATACATATATGGTAAAAAATTTGCAATGATTTTCCAGCTCAGTGAGTTCCACTGACTAGTCACTAGAAAGTATGTATCTGTTGAGATGGTTACTTCTGAAAATATAAATACCTAAATCATAAGGATGGTCATGATTTATGGAACATGAAATCCAAGGAGAGGTTGTTCTAGAGTTGACTCCAAAGCGCAATAATGGCAGCAAGAACCTATGCCCTTACAGGCTTTGTTCATCTTCAGCATGTTGGCTTTGCCATTTATTGTGTCATCCTGTGGTCCAAAGATGACTCTTTCACCTCCAAGTAACATATCATTCAGCAGCTGTTTTCAAAGACAGGAAAAAAAAGAAAACAAGTTCTTATGTTCCTTTCTCACTGATGTATGGTCAAGGTAGAAACTTCTTCCAAACACCCTTACTGGCATCACAAGTCTGAATCACATGACTCCCCACTATAAGGGAGTCTAGGAAGACAAAGATCTGGCAAAGGAGACTAGTTCAGTGCCTCTTGGTGGGATAGGGACATTATCATTAATTATGGAGCTTAGGAAACTAAATAACAAAATAATAATTAAAACAAGTATTAACCTCCCTTTTTGACAGATAGACCTTTAAAAACTATTAAGACAGTCAGGTGTGAATTTAGAATCCTCCAACTTTTTGGGCTTCAATGCCAAGATGTAACTCCCGGCTCATTGCTTATTTTCCTTCTCTCCCTACTCTCAGCTGGATTCTATACCGTGTGGGGCCTCACATAAAGGCATGTGTATGCTCTAGTCTAGTCCACACATCCAAATTCTTTCTAATTCTTCAAATCCTCTCTTTGTCCATTCCTCAAATCCATGAAGAATCTGCTACTGCCTACGACCTTGGAAGAATGGGATAGAGTAGACTTTACTTTAAAATGCTGAGGCTAGTTAAGATAATGGGATTGAGAGTAGACTCAGAATATAAGAGGACCATAGAGCATAACACTTTGGCACTTCAATTTATGGAGATCTTAGAGTTGCCAAACCTGCACAGTGGATTCAGAAGTAGCAACAGTTGATATAGAGGAAGAAAGCAAGAGATCCTGGAAGGTAAGTGAATCAAGTTTTCAAATTAGATGAGAATTTAAGTCTTGACCACTGAACATGGAGGTCTTTGGTGAACTTGATGAAGGCTGTTTTGGTAAAGCTTGTGAAGCCTTATATGAGTGAATTCAAGGGGAAAGGGGAGGAGAGGAGTTAAAAAACACATATAATGGCAACTTTTTTCAAGCCTTTATCTATAAATAAGAGCTCAGAAATGTAATAGCTGGAGAAAATGTCAGGTGCAGGAAGGTGTTTTGTTTATTGGTTAGTTTTTAAGCATGAGATGTATTATAGCCTATTCCTTTATTTGATAAGAATAGAATATTTGTTGATCATGAAGAGTGAAGAAAGTTGCATAATATCTAAATTTAATTAATTTCAAATTTAAATAGGCAAGGGAAGATGGGATAAAGTGTATAGTGTAGGCTGTTCTTCAATAAGGAGCACAGGCAGAACACTTCATCTATTATGTGATGATATTATGACTGAGTACTGCTAACTCATTAACTAGCAGATGTTTTCTTTTACAATAATGCAATAATTTATAATTACTCATAAATAATAAGTGCTCAGTATGTTCATAAACATTTATCTGCCTAGAAAACAAAGTTATGTAGGCTTGAAAATATAATTATTACAATATTGTTTTTATTTCTTTATTTTTTGCTTTCAATTTCATATGTTAATATATATGTAATGGTTATAAAATTAATGTTCTGATTATAAAATCTACTTATATCAGTATTATATATGTATGAATACATGCACATATTTACATATGTGTATATTTATATTATATATTCTATATAGAAGATGCAAAAGTCCAAAGACATTGTTAGCAAATACAAATCTGTTACATGCAAGCATGTTTAGTAACTTTTTTGTATAATTTTATGAATTTAAGAAATAAAATTAATAAGTTATCAGTTTGCAAAAAATCACAAAAAAAATTACTAAGCTGGGGCTGGGTCTGGGGCTCAGCAGCAGATCACTCACTTGGCATGTGCGAGGCTCTGGGTTTGATCCTCAGCACCACAAAAAAATGAATAAATAAAATAAAGGTATTGTGTCCAACTACAACTGGTAAGAAATATTTAAAAATTTAAAAAAGTTCTAAGTCACAAAATTCCTTTTCCTTCAAGTAATGATCAGATAAATATTGATACCTTAAAATAATTTAGCTCTCTTCCAAAATATAAAATAAAAAGCAATATTTTATAAAATTGTATTAAGCATAATTTATAAGATGGATGTGAGCTAATATAATTTTTAGATATAAGTGAATGTTTTTGTTTCAAAGAAATAGTTATATATGTGGAAAATAGACTAAATAGAAATGTACTAAAAAGTTGGTAATAACTTAGTGTCATCATAATATGCCATTTCATATGCTCATTTTTACGTATTTGCATGATATTTCCCATCACCATTTAAGGTACCAAATACATGTCATTTTTTTCACACAGCAACAAGTGCACCAATACCAACTAGATGTTCAAGGGTTCAATTTGTTCTGACACTAACTCTCACAGAGTTACAACAGAATCCACAGTTAAGGGCTCAGCTTCACAGACTGCCCTCACTTCCGACACTATTGCAAATGAGGTGCCCAGCATACCCACACTTTTGGTTATAATTTATAAATTAGGAGTCCCCATCAACACTCTTCATGTTCAATAATTCAATAGAACAACTCACAGAACATGCTGTCCTTAAGAGTACAGTTTTATTATTTAAAAAAAAAAATGAAACTCAGGAACTGTCAAATGGAAAAAGTGTATACAGCACTGTATGGCAGAAGAGGGCCAACTTGCATGCCCTCTCTTTCCCAGGCTCATGGATATGTTTGTCAATTCACAAGCTTCTCAAATCCCATCCTTTGGCATTCTTATAGGAATTTTTTTTTTATTTTAATCATGAGAGATTAAACTATTGGCCACAGATTATTGTACACTATCTCCAGCTCCCCTCTCTTACCTGGTGATGGAGTGGGAATTTAAGGGAGACATGGGGGACTGGAGTTAGGTGGCAAGTTCTAACCCTTCAATGGTGGCTTGGACTGAGACTAGTATTTTAGCAGTCCACCTCCACCCTCAAACACACCTTGAGTTATTTCATTAGCATTCAAAAGACACTTGAGATTCCAATGGTTTTAGGAGCTCTTTACCAGGCAACAGAGACAAAGACTAAATGTTTATTTTTTATGAGAGCATTGCACTTTTGAGTTTTCAGAATTTAGTATAATGAGCATATACCACTTGTATGTTTCATTAAAAATGAGTAGCCCTACATTATGTTAATAAAAAAATCAGTTGAGCCAGGCATGATGGCACACACCTGTAATCCCAGCAGCCTAGGAGGCTGAGACAAGAGGATGAAGAATTCAAAGCCATTCATAAACTCAGCAGTTTAGAGAGGCCCTAAGCAACTCAACAAGACCCTTTACTGGGTTCAATCCCTGGAACAACAACAACAAAAAAAAATGAGTATTGTTTTCCTGAAAGAATTATCATTCTAATTTCTAATCTCTGAAAAAGTTTTTTTAAAAATTGAGTCTAATTTTCTATTGTTAATAGACTACTGTGGATATATCTACAAAATGAAAATTTAATGAAGTCTTATGAAAATTAAAACATTTAATTATTACCATTCATCTGTCCCCAAATTATTTGTGAGGTAAAATTCTACTGTTTGTAATTGCTCTTATTTACATCATTTAAATAATTAGTTTTAAAAAATCTAATTATGATTTGGAGATAATTTCTTAAAAACTTGTGCTTTATCTTTTTGCTGCTATTAAATTTTAAGGTAATTGCTATTTATTTTCCTTGTATTTTAAGCTTTTCAAAATAAAGGCTCGAAATGGATACATATACTTAGGAGCATACTGTTTAGTTTCAACTTATAAAATTGAAACTCATGCACTCTACATGAAACAAAAAGTTACTGTCCCAAAAAAATTTCATAAACTTTTAACATGTTTATTTTTATATAGATCCACCTCATGAGAAGTTATATGGAATAATATTTGTTACCATAAACTCCAAATTCAAAATGTAAATGAAAATTTGAATTTGTAGGGGAAAAAGATTTCTTACCTACTGCTAGGTTCATGGTGAGACCCTCATAACAAAATACAGGTTAGGCAGAGAGAAGCATACAGGTTTATTTAATACAAATTTTACATGACATGGAGACCTTCAGAAATAGAGAACCAACAAAACAGGTAAACTTGTGCATTTTTTAAAAACAAAGTTTCATGAAGTGAATTATTTTCGTCAGTTTACTTGTTGCTGTGACCAAATACCCCACAAGAATAATTTATAAAAAGCATGTTTATTTGGGGCCCTTGGCCTCAAAAGTCTCAGTCCATATGTTACGGGGCTGGGGTCTTCTTGGAAACTGAGGAAGTATAAATGCCCCCCTTCAAACTCCAATTTTTGCAATCAAGTCAGAAATATTTCAGAGCTCTCTCAGAGTAACAGGCATGAATTTATTAGAAGGTTTAGGAAATGGGGAAAGGGAATACATAAGTGAGTCAGTGGGTCCTCTCAGAAGGACAGTGAACCTCTCCTGCCCTCCACTTTTATTGGGGGATCCCAGGCAAGTTCCAAAGAGTTCCACACAGGTCCGCATTTTGACTTTTGAATGACAGCTGGATATCAGACTTTTGAGTTCCTACTGCCATGACAACTCTAAGTGGCTTTGGCCTGTGCTGATTAGCTCTAATTGGAACCTGCTCTTACAGATTTATTCCCTTAATCTCATGTTCCCACCTCTCACATCTATCTGTCCCTGATCACATAAATGATTGATACCATCACTCTGGTCCAAGGAGAGGTGTCACATCATGGGAGAAGAGAATGATGGAGGAAGACTGCTCAGTTCATGATGGGTCATGAGAAGGGGCCAAAGGATGGGAGAAGAGGCCACAGGGAAGATGTATCCTTCTAAAGAACACCCCCGCCAGTGACCCATCTCCTCCAGCCATGACCCACCTGTCTACAGTAGCCACCCTGTCCATCCAAATTAGCATGGGCTGAGTAGGTCTCATAATCCAATTATTTTACCTCTAAATATTTCTGCATTAACAGGAGCTTTTAGGGGATACCTCATATCCAAACCATAACATAACAGATGTAGAAAACTATAATTGGAGGACAAAAGAGCATTTCATAGTGGTAATAAGCCAAGAGGAATTTATCAAGCCTGTTTGTTCAAATTTTTCTTGGCATCCTTGTGTCTTTGAGGATTAGGATGTTCTATTCCTAATGTGTTACTCTGTGTATAGGGAGTATATGTCAGGAATAAGGGTCTTATTATGCAGTTAAGAGAGGAAGGCCTGATAATTCCTTTATGGTGTGCTTCAGGAGAAAAGGGTCAGAAGGTCAGAAAAACCTTCCTATTCTGATGATTTCCCAAATGCCAAGCTTGGTACCAAATTTTTGGGGTTGTCTGCCCTGAATCACATTAAATCACTTTCTAATTATTTCTGAGCCATATTTTTAATGCAGAGGTCAATTTTTGTTTAGTATATTACTTATTACTATAGTTCTTCAAATTCTTATGTGGAAAATTTTATTTCTTCCTAAGGCTGAATTAAGTAAACAAGAAATATCATTGAGATTTAATCATAATATCCTAGGCTTTCAAGAGTTTTCCCTGGTTACTATAACAAGAATCAACTAGGAGAAAGTTTTTTTATCCTAATATATATTTCTTTAAAATAACATTAAATTGAAATTTTTATTTACTACAATGATTTTAGGTATACAAATTTGACAGTTGAGATTTATTGATTTTTTTAAGAGAGAGAGAGAGAATTTTTTAATATTTATTTTTTAGTTTTCGGTGGACACAACATCTTTATTTTATTTGTATGTGGTGCTGAGGATCGAACCCAGCGCCCTGTGTATGCACTACCATTTGAGCCACATCCCCAGCCCCTACAAAAATAAAGGACAAGTAGTCTATGGTTCTACCCTCAAATCGGGTATAATTGCTATACTTGGTAAAACATCAATTAAAGTTTTTAAATATCTATTTGAAATAATGTATTTAATAAGAATACTTAAAGTATTGAAGTTTTGCTATGTAGTAGGCTCTAGTCTAAGTTCTTTACATATGTTAATTTATTTAATCTGTGCAATAATCCTTTGAGATTTTTGAGAGGCTAACTCACCTCAAGACCACAGTTTGGTAGCATCTGTGAATATTTTAATATTTATATTTATGAATATAAAATCTGATTAGCACAATGTAGTTATCAGGAGTCTTAATGTCTCAGCAATATTGTCAGTATTAGAGACAGAGATTTTAGAGTTACTGGTATTTACTGTGAATTACTGGCTGAAATCACCTAAGAAGTATGTTGTTCTGCTAAAGACATCTCAGAAAAGAGTCAGGTAATATAAAAACATGATGTCATAGGAGCAAAGTGTGGAAGGCAGCAGTAGCCAGGGGATAAATTCAGGAACTGTACAAGGACTTGAGATGTCTGGCACCAAAGTGTCTGCAACTGTTAGATTATTTATGTGTTTTCTTTTCTTTTCTTTTCTTTTTGTAAGGAAATAGGATACAATATTCAGCTGTAGGAGTTGGAATGAAAAAGAGGTTTAGGTGGAAGGAAGATGAGAAATATTCTTTATGAAGAATGGGAAAGCATTTGTACTGGAGAAGTATAATTGGTTTGTTAGACATTGTTAAGTGCCATTAGACTTTTGTATTTATGTATTTAGTTTATCTTCAGTAATTGTGGTTGTGTGCTTTTCTCCAGCAATATTCAGCTACTCAAGTGTGATTTTATTTGTGTGTGTGTGTGTGTGTATGTGTTTTAAATCATTAAGGAGGAGAGATAAAGTAAGAGATCATAAGATCTAGGTTTGTTAAAGCATGGACATGAAACAGGTGACATGTAGTGAAAAGATAGACAAAAGAGGAGATCTGCGGATATTAGTAAGAAGGAATACAGGTTGTATATTAGTCTGTTTTCAGTTGCTATAGTACAATACCTGAGGCTGAGTAGTTGAAAAGAAAAAACGATTTATTTAGCTCATTGTTGGAGATAGAAAGTTCAACAGCTATGGCAATGGTTCTTTCAGTGGCTCCCTTTTCACATCATTTCACAGCAATTGGCAGCATGGCAGGAATGCATACAGAAGGGGTTCAAATGGCAAGTCAGGAAGCCAAATCAAGGGAAGAGATTAGGCTTGCTCTTTTTATACCAGCCTTCTTTTTTTTTTAAATAAGAACTTCCTTTTTAAAAACAAACAAACAAACAAACAAAAAAACCTCTTTTTAAAACAACCTTGAGAAGTAACTCAAGGTTGAGTTAAGTACAAGAACTACTACTTGAATCCCTTCCAAGGGTGAAGCTTTCTACAGCCTGATTCCCTCCCACTAGTTTTTACTTCTGAAAGATCCTCAACCTGTTTACATTGCCATATTGGAAACCAAGCTTCCTTGAAACTTTTAAGGACACACTGAAATCATATACAAACCTAACAAGGTGGTAGTAAGTATCTGAATTCAACAACCTCAAGGGAGCTGAGGTTTTTAGAGAAATTGGTTTTTGGTGGTTTCACTTCCCTACCTTTGGGATGTAAGACAATCAATACCTTGAGTCTTTGTAGATGTTTAATTTTACCCAATTCACAGAAGAAGACTGTAAAATGACCTGTGACTGAAGGTGACAAAGATAATCACTGATTGCCAAATCAATCAACAAAATGGATTTCTGAACTAAGCACATTTCCTGGGTACAGATAAGATTTTTTTAATTCCAAGTGAATATCTCCCTTTAACAAACACAACAATATGGCTTTCAGCCCTCTCACTGTTCTACTTTTCAGTAGTGGTTTGCAATTAGGAGTGTTATTTGTTTTAAAATCATATTTTTTTCTTTACCTCATTTAGAAGTGCTGAAAGTGTAAGTCTTAGTTACCTAAAACAAAAGACTGTGTATTAAATCATTGGATTTGTAATTAAAATGTGCAGACAGTATATAGTAGTGTTAAGCATCTTGAGCTGCTCAGTCTACACTAGAAAATTTCCTAATCTGTATTTCTCTTGGCTAAGTCCCAATTGCTGGGATTTTACTACATATAATTATATATTTTTAAAAGGTCTGTCATCCAAGCCCCTGGCACCTTTGTAAATGTGCTATATGAATTTGCATCCTGGAATACTGAGGACTGTTGGGTGTGGAGGAAGTTTATTTAATGCCAGATACTTCAAAGTGCTGACAAAAGTCCTCTCTGTTCCAGAATTGAGAATGATGGTCTAAGATTAAAATTAAAACCTTTTAATTATTGGCTTAAAAAGAAAAACCCTGAGCAAAAAAGGTAATAATTGATTAGCTGAAATATTGACATTATTGGATATTAGCATGTTACACATACCAGGATGTGGCTCAGAAGCTGACCCGTTTAATGAGCTATTGCATTTCTCTGGTTTTTCTGCCTTCCTTGAATTTGCTGCATCTTGCTTGATTAGATGTAGGAAGGATTCCCAAAGATATGATACATCTTGCTTAATACTCAAAGGAACTGCATTAGAATTATCATGCTTCTTTGTTTCTACTAGATTTCCTATCTCTTTTAAGAGGTGTTCTATTTTTTCATTTTTCCTGTCAGCTTTATGCTTCTGACAGTGTAAGTATTTTCTTCCAGTTTGTCACTTCTCTGTTAATGTTTCCTTTGCTACAATATACACAGAGAGACATAAATTATAATATATGAATTTAAACCATAAGCTTTTTCCTATATCATATATACTTTCAATGTCTTTCAACAGAAATTCTCTTAAGCGAGGAATCAATTTTTTTCCTTTATTTCTATTTATTTGTCTACATTCTCTTTTATTTGTCTTTGAGTTTCCCAATTCACATTAAATTTTTAATCTCTTTGAGTAACATTTTGTGTTCTTTATATAATGAACCAACTTCCCCACAACATTTACTAAACATTCCATCCTTTACATAAAGCTTTGTGCTGTCCTTAAATTCTCAAATTCTTTCAAAATAATTCTTTTTATTTTAGTCATAATATCATTAATTGTATGGCAAGTTGGGAGAGCCACTATATTTATGAGGTTAAGTTATATTAGCTATATATATATAGATATGTCTTCATTTATGGAGGTCTTACATTAGATCCTTATATAGGTTTTTTTAGAGTTCTTCCATTAAGGCCCAATCATTCTTTGCAAGATAAATTTCTAAAGAACTTTTGTTTTGTTGCTGTAATGAATGATTTCTAGTTTCTCTTTGATTTTCCACTTTAATAGAATAATATTGATCTTTGCATCTTTATTTCTATCTAACATGAAATTTTGTTGATAGTTTTAACAATTTTTCGTACAGTTCTTCACATTTTTGATGGAAATTATCATGATATCTTCAAAAAATAATTAAATATTAGATTCACAATTCTAATGATACCAGTTAATTTTTTCTTCTTCTCATATTATGTGTCAAGACAACAAGTATTATATTGAGCGGTTCCAAGGATAGCCTGCATCCTTGTTTTTGTGTGGAAATTAAAATGTGCATGCCTATGTTTCTCTCTCTCTCTCTCTCTCTCTCTCTCTCTCTCTCTCTCTCTCATCTTGGAAGTAATGGAGAAACTACAAAGTGTGTGTAGGTGCATATATATGTACATATATAGAATGGAGAAACTGTAAAGTAGGTGGAGAAACATTACATTAGATGTTAGCTGTGGATTTTTTTAAATAGATAATTTTATTAAGTTAAGGGAAATACTATATAATCTTAGCATTTTAAGTTATTTTGTATTTCCATGAAAAATATTAACCTCACCAAATAGTTTCTTCATTTACATGGAAGTTTTCTTTCTTTCTTTCTTCTTCTTTAGGCTATTCATGTAATAAGTGGCATGATTAATAGAACTTTTCTATTTTGGAATGAATTTTAATTGATTATGCTGTGTATGCACCACTAGATTTTGTTATTTAATAACTTATTTTGGACTTTTAACTAAATTCTTACATAAAATGTTCTCAAATTTTTATCTCTTAAAATATCCTTATCTAGAAACCTATGGTTAAATCATAAAAGTTTTTCTTCTGTTCTATTCAGACTTAACATATATAAGAAAAGGATTATTTGTTAATTGCGTATTAAGTAGAACTTATTTGTAAAAAGTGGAACTTGGAGGCTCTTCTGGAAATGTAGCAGTAAATGGATTATTATTAATAGTCATATATTTATATTTATAGGCATGTACACATTTTATTAGTTTATATCTAATTTAATTACATTGTCATCAGAGAATATGCTTTCATTGGTACTGGTTCTTAACACTTTACTGAAGCTGTTCTTTCCAATAAAATGTACTCTATTAAAATTTGTTATTTTGACCAGGCACAGTGGTGCCTGCCGGTACTCCCAGTTGCTCAGGAGGCTGAGGCAGGAGGCTTGCAAGTTCAAAGCCATCCTTAGCAACATAGCAAGGACCTATACAACTTGGCAAGACCCTGTCTCAAAATAAAAAATAAAAGGAGCTGAAGATGTAGCTTAGTGGTTAAGCACACTGGGTTTAATTACCAGTACCAAAAGACAAAACAGAACAAAACAAAAATTTTTTATTTTTTACTTTAGAGCTTTTTCTGTATTTACAAAATTGGATTTATTCATTATATTACTTATTTTTGTAGTATTACTTATTTTCTTTTCTCATTTAATATCAGTTTAGAAAGCCTGTGCCAAAATTCCTAGTAACAATTTTAACTAGGAACAACTACGTCTCACTGGGCTTCTATATTAAAAATAAAATTGAAAGAGACTGTGAGTAATTAATTAGGGCTGTTCACTGACCAAGTAATGGCAACTACTATTGCTACACTAGCTGTTCAGTATGATTTTTTTTCCAAAAGTTTTACCAGAAAAACCATAATGGATTTTCATTTAAGTGACATATTCAAAAATTCAGTGTGGGCTTCAGAAGTTCTAATTGATATTCTTCAAAGGGCCATAGACTACTCTATCCTTGGGTCCCTTCAACTTTACAGTTCCCAGTTACATTATTTTATCAACTAACATGAGGCTTGTAAAACTTCAGTTTTTATAACCTGTCATTTTCAACACAGAGGTCACAATATACTTATGAATTAAGCTTAGCTTTCTCATGTACACTGCAGTACTCCGGGTTTCTGTTTCACATTCATGAGAAATCTGCATGTATATACCCATTTTTAGTAAAATATATGAAAGTTCATAGCATTTATCAAAAGTCTTATAAAGAATAAGTTACTTATCCAACTTTAAATAAAACTTGTCTGATTCCTATTGTGCTGCAGTGACTCCCTGAATGCCATTTAAGGAAACTTTAGTAAGAACAGAGGTATTTTAAATACTTGGTTGTGCTTTTTTTGTGTTTTAGCTATACTTACAAGCAATTTGTAATAAGTTGTTTATTCACAGAAGAGGTATGATGCATGTTTCTCTTGCAGTTGGTGAAGAAAGAGGTGATGATGCCATATGGCCTGAGAAAGAGTATAGCAGAAATTCAACTTGTCAAAACACATTTGGCAACACAACAAAACATTATTAATTTCCTGACTTTATTTAAAAAGTTTTTGTACATCCTCTAAGTTGAAAAGAGAACTCCAAAGATACGGCCTCTAATATATTTCTAAACTACTGCATCTCTTTACATTCCAGTGACCATATTCAATTAGCCCTTGGTCTAATATTCCCAGGATTAGTGAAGTTTGAGGCACAATTTAGATCTAAAAGCCTTTGGGCCTCTGGTAGTGAACAAGGAAGCATTGTAAATTTCAGTGAAGAATATCAATAAATGAAAACTAACCAACTTACTGACAATATTTTGTGGTTGTTAAAATGTTACTGATTAAAGCAACAGTTTTTAATGAGTATAATGCAAAGCTATCAGAAAGAAATACAATCTTCTTCCTATATAGATATCTGATCATTTATTTTATCTTTTCTATTCAAAGTTTCAAATTTTCGCAGTCATAAGAAAAAAAAATGAATCCAATTCCAGAACTTATTTTTCTTAACGAATTTTTCATGAACATTTCACATATGATTTCATCACCTTTATTCCATACTTTATGGTCAAATGATTACTTTAGTGAATAATACAGTTACATAGTGGATTTTTCAATGCTGAGGACATAATATATTTATGAACTTCACTATTCCTGTGACTATCACAATCTTAAAATGGCCTTGTCATGACCCTTTGTGGTTTCAAACATAGAGAACAGGGGTTGCCAGTGGGTTAACACAGTGTCTCTTGGATCATTGTAGGTAAGCCCACAGGAAGTGCAGCAGCTAAGGTTGCTCTGGCCACTTTTTGAGTCTGAGTACCTGACTCCCCTTAGTTCGCACAGTGGGAGTGTTGTTGACTGAGGGGGAAAGGGAATAACCCTTTACTATACAGGTGCATTAGTATTTATTATCTTTTCTCCCTAATATGAAGATTGAACAATAATTTTATCTTGAGAAACCCACCCACATTATCTTTCTAATTATTGTAGTAACTCTGACCAAATTTAAGGGGGGAGTCTATATATCTTTCATAAAATTAGTTTTATATCAAGGAAAGTGAATCAAGTTGCATATTGAAACTGGAAATGTTGGAAGACTAATCAGGATATCTATCTATGTACATCACGATACCGCTCCTGTTAGCTGTTAAACAGACACTTCACTCACCAAACCAGTTTAGCTAATCCTCCAAGAATTCCAGGGTAACCCAGACAGTATTAATCTTGAAGCTGATGGGATTAACAGTTCTGCCAAAATCATTCCTTTTCTATTATTTATTGTGAATTATCAGTGACTAGATCTTTTGCTTAGGACTAAACTCTCAGACATACTTTCCATCACACAGAGGTTTACCCATCCTATTATTAAACATATTCTGGACTATCTAAGTAAAAAAAAATCCACAATAAGGAGAATGAAATTTTTAAAACTAATTAAAATTTTTATCTCCTTTATATTTTCAATTTTAGGTATTTCCTTCAAAACTATTCCAAAGATAAGTTTCTTTTGTGTTTAATGATTCCTGAAGTCAGAGAAAGAAGTTTGTATAACTAACTTGATTCATTTATGTAATTTCAGAGTAGAGATATTGGGATTGAACCCAGTGCTTCTCTATCACTAAGCTCCATCCCCAGACCTTTTCCTTTTTATTTTTATTTAGTTATTTTTTTAATTTTGTGGCAAAGTCTTTCTACCTTGTCCAATCTAATGTCAAACTTGAGGTCCTCTTGCCTCAGCCTCGCTAACTGCTGGGATTGTAGGTGTGTGCCTTCACACCCAGCTTTGTTTATGTTATTTCTGCCAATTTATCATCTGTCTAGACTGATATTATATCTTTACATCATAGCATGAATAGATTAATATTTTGGTTAAGAAATATATCCTTTTTAAAATTAGATTGAGCTAAGCTTCTATGGAACTAGACACTAATAGCTTTTTTGTGTGTAAGCTTTGGAATTTTCTATAAAATTAATGTTAATGTGTGCCTAATTATCATCTATGCAGAGGCTCCTGAAAATTCTGATCTTTATTCTAATATTGAATTTTAAGGTCAATTGTATGACAGTATCTAAATAAAACTTTAGATGTTAGTTAGAATAATATATTTTACCAAAGAAAATATGATTTTGAAATAAAAAACTCTTTTCTTATTGTCTTGAAAATTACTTGTACATGATATTTTGTTTGTTCTTCAATAAATCAACATTCATAAATTATAAGGTCACCTGTAAATTCCTGATGGTATCTACCAAGAACATTTTAGACTTTTGTTTCTGTATTTTGATAAAAACTTAAAATATTGCAGTGGAACATTTCAGTTATTCAACCAAGAAGGATATTTGTTTGACTGGATATTCATTGGTAAACCCAAATGAAAATTATTCAGCTTTACAACCTAGTTCTGTAGATATGTTATGTAAAATATAAATAAATGAATCAAAGTTACATAGCTTTGCCATTCCCAGTGTTAGCATCAGTTTAACTTGGATTTGACGGAGATACATTGTAAAACCAAATTCTTTAAGCTAATAAAATATCTGACAAAAAATAATGGAACTCTCTGACCTAGGTAATTTCTATTGATATTCTCTTTTAAACCACTTTCTGTTATCTTATTTTTACCAGAGGAAAAAGTAATGAATACATATTTTTGTCCAGTAGCATGAATTTCTATACGAATATGTAATTGAAATCCTTATAGCTAATAAAACAAATTAAATACTTTATTAATTATTGTACAGATTAAATCATTGGGAAAATGTTTTTAAACTTAAGGTCTAATATAGTATATTAAACTCTGGTATACTAGAATCTTACATGTAAGTGGTCTAAATCTAAAACACTCGTTTCATATCAATAAGCAGCTTCCATTTCAGGATATGAGGCTATACTACCACTTTTTTCTAGTAAAAAGGAAGGTACAAATGGTAAGGGGGAGCCCAAATCCAGTCCTGTAATTGACAAAACCTAGAAATGTCACAATTCACTTTTGCTCCCATTCCAGTGAACATTATTTCTACTACAACACACGGCTGCAGCTTATTCTAAGGGAATCTCAAATTAGCAGTATTTGTGATTGGGTGGAGCAACTGACTGCACCCCACAATTGTCTACAGAAATTACTGAGATGCACCCTGATCTCTCTTATTTTCATATATCCCATTAAAGGTAAAACATGACACATCAGCAGTGAGTGTGCAGCCTTTGAAAGTTTTTAAAACATCTATACCTTGATACAATTTTGTAAAAAAAATTTTTTGCATGTATTCCAATGTTAACCCCTGTACTTGTCTTTACTTAACACTGTACTATGTGATTTGATGTTGAAAGAATTATTCCATAGCAGATGGACTATATTGATGCAGTTGGAACACATATACCAGGATAAATATTGTGTTGTTTTATAACTTTTAGCTATTGAAATGTAGATATTTACTACAAGCATTTCTACACTGGTACTTTTTGTAAGTGTTAATTATAATTACTTCTCAGAAATTCTTCTCTGTCTTTTGCATATCCGTGGCATTCTTTAAATAACCTGTTTTGAGTACATTTCTTGAATAAATACTCTCTTTTGAGTGTTGTAGTTCAGCATTATCCAATAGAACTTCCTGTGATGATGGAAACGTTCTAGAACTGAACCATCCATTATTGTACCTTCTAGCTATGTGAAGGTTTTGAGCACTTATTATGTCACTGATGTGGGTGAAGAACTAAATTTTAAACTTTATTACTTTTAAATGATTTTGAAGTTTAAATAGCCATTTGTTGGCCAGTAATTACCATATTGGATCTACAGTTCTAGTTACTCCCTGCTCCATCTACAAATTTATTTCAGCCACATCTCTTTTACCACATCATATTACTCCTGAAACATCCTCAAATGAACTTAAGAACTCAATTTGTATAGCCCTAGTGTTTTATTCTTTGAGTGAATAATTTTGTATTTTCAGTCTGTCTACTAGCTTTAACAGTCTAGTAATAATAACTATATAATATTTATTTATTGGATATATTATGTATTAGGCACTGTTCTGAGCACTTAATAAATCATTTCTTTGTCCCGAGAAATTTATATTGTAATAAAAATAACTTAGATTATAATTACTATCATTCTATAGATATATACTCGGGCACAAACACAGGTTAATTAATTTTTTAAAGATCTGAATAGCTAGTAAGTGACTGGACAAGGATGTAAACCCCAGGCAAACTGACTTCAAATACCAAATTCTCACTCCATTCTTTACTGTTTCATCAGGAGAGTGAGTTTTTATCAGTGGTTCTCTTTATTCAAAATACATCACAGACAGGGCCCCTGTGAGAGCCTTTTTTTTTACGCATAATCCAAAAAAATACATTGCCTCTGGCAAGAGGGAAGAAAAAAGTACAGATGGTTTCTCTTCCTTTTTTGTTCTATCAATTTTCTGAGAGAAATTTTGTTTGTAAAAAGATGATCCAAAATGTTCCCTAATTTATCTTAACTCATTGGGCACTAGGGTTTTATTTTATCAGGATGAGATTAAAAGATTAGTAAGTATAAGTGACAAAAAACAGGTGCTGCACATTTGCCTCTATTACTATAAAAAGACTATTCAGTTTCATTTCTCAGTAAACTCTTAAGAATTTTAAAGTAATCAAGATTGATTATTTTCAAAGAGCTATAACATTCAGCTTTAACTCAGGTTAATCATCTGTAAGTTAAAATTACTTAGAAGCATAGTGTCCATAATTAAGTAATCTTACCTTCTAATATTACAGAATAAGGATACCTCTAGGTGACATGAAATCTGTCATTTTAAGCATGCCCCCCAGCCTTTTCCAGATTGCTCATAAAATTTCTCATTCTCTAGAGAAATGTGATCTCTAAGAAATAAATGTCTCTGTCAAGTCACAAGTAATATGAGCACATGATGAAAAAAATGAAATTTTTGAGTCTCATAAGGGATATTGTAGTATTGTAAAATTGATTTTATTCCTTGTTATTTAAGTTCTCTTGGTCATTTTAAGATTTACCTCTGGATATAAAGGGAAGGTTATAATACCTTCTAGGGAGGTGGGGAACAGAGGCCTTTGGGGAGAAGGAGAATATTTTTTTTTCATATGAAATTCTTTGTCATAAAATGCTAATGTTGGTGTTCTTGTCTTTATGTCTATGCATTCTTTAGCTATGAGGATAACAGACCCTTCATCAAGTAAGAATGACCTGAATGGCTGATAAATTCCATTTATCAGTGTGGTCCCATGAACCAGCTGTCAGATCAGTACTGAAAAATCACTAGAGCTTCTGTCATTCACATTGAGGCAGAAGAGCAAACTGTGCAGGAAAATACTCTGGCATACAACTTATGTGCAGAATAAGTACACTGCAGGTGTATTGCCAAAAAAATAAATAAATTATTGCTCCACCTCTGTTAATTGGATATCACTTGAATTCAGTACCACAGTAATAGCATTTCCTGTGGGACAGACTTGTTTCATTTTGAATAGCTTTCTTTTACATTGTGATATGTTCCTCTGTGCTGCATATGTCTGCATTTCCGTTGTCTATTTGGGCATCATTCACATGAAATTACTTTTTTATAGTATATCTTCAAAATGATCTTATGGGTATGAAATTACCCATTGACTATTGCTTTTAATGATTTGCTATATTAAATTTTCAAAAAGGAAAAAAAAGTCTCCCACAAAAGTTAAATTTTACATATCCAAAATTATCCCTTTCAAATTTGACACCTGTAACTTGATTATTAATCTCATTGTTTATGAATATATTTAAGCTTCTGAAACACAGCTACAAGTCTGTAGTGGTCTATTAAATATAGGTATATATGTTAATTTGGGCACATTTTTCATATATGTTTTAAAATGACATGTCCTGCAAGAATAAACTACAATTTGGCAACCTATGGGCAACCTTGCTATAGACTTTCAGTTTGTTCTTCTGGTGAAGAGTCCTTTGTTTTCATTTTTCCCAATGCCATTTCACTTAATTCTTCATGCTTTTGCTTATTTTTTTGCTTTTGAAGTTGGAGATCATTGCAGTTTTACATCATATAGCCCTTGGCCCCATCACACGTTTTCTAGTGGATAATAGCTGACTTGAATATTTTTTCCTAACATCTTATTTCTAAATCTGAATAGCAACTTTGCCTTGATTTAATGGCAATTCTTTCCATTTTTCCTTTTTCCCATGTCTGTAGAAAGCGGAGAGCTTTTCCTTCAATGTTCCCGTATTTGTGAAGTCAGTAGTAGAATAAAATATTAACATCTAAGATGTTTCCTACTTAATATAAGAAAATAGACCACATGTAATAGAAAACTTCCTATAGGGATTCTTAATTAAAAAGTGTTAATGTCTAATATTAAATATTATCAGTTTAGAGGGCACTTAAATCTGAAATAGAGTGACTGATTGATGTGGGAGAAAAATAGTAAATACTTATTATCCTTTTTTAATATGACTTTGGGACCATGTAATTCTTTCTAAAAAAAACTTGGAACTCAAAATTATGGTAAAAGATATGCATATTTTCCACTTCTTTTTGCAAAGTTCCCATCCTCATAAATATTTCTTCCTTAGACAGTGTCAATGGAGGATTATAGTCTGCTGAAAAGAAACTTTAGTTTGCTCTGTTTAAGGAAGGCATGCTGGGAAAGAAAATGATGGGTTTATGAGTGCATAGCAATCTTGATTCCTTTGGTCCTGTTCTCCCATATGCTTAGAAGTTGAGAAGGATTCCATTTCCAGTTATTGGAGTCCCATCTATTAGAATAATTCATTTTATGTTAATAATAAATATATAGCCTACCACAAGTATATGAACTTATTCACCCACTTATTACTATTATAAATGGCAGCTTGGAAGAAACTAAGAGAATGGAATGAGAGTGAGAATTTGTCTTCCATGATCTACTACTCTTTTCATACCACTCCATCCCCATTCTCAGCTTCATCCTCTCCCTTGAGTTTACAGACACTTCCAAAAATGAAGATTCCCTGAGCCTTTAAGCTTCTTTTCAACAAAACTGCAAAATATCTTACTGGAAAAAAAAATTTAGTCCAACATAACCTAGAAGATAGTAATCCAAAGACTCAGTGAAAGTAAAGCCAGGGTGATTCCAGTAGAGTGGAACTGTTTTATTCCCATCCACTATATGGCACACTTATTCTGCATAGGTATAGAATTAAAAAAAAGAAAGAAAAGGTCTTTTTCAGTTCATATGTGTACTCTGAAAACTGGCTCCTTCTAATATGAGTTATGTTTTTGTCAGTCAACATAAAGTTTTTATGGAAAAAGAGGAAATTTGGAAAAATAGGGTAAAATTATTTCAGATGAAGCAATAACAGAGGGAGTTCAATCAAACAAATGTTATGCCAATGAGACCAGTGGAGACTAATATAACTTTACAGAATTCTCCCCCTTGCCATTCACCATAATTACATCTCCATACCATTTGCATATGTGCTGCAAATACATGAATAATTTATGGAACAAATCTGCTTTTGCTTAAATGAATTTCTGTGTTCATAACATTTTCATTCACATATATTTCCTCAATCTTGATAACTTGTAGCCCCATTAAAATCTCAAAGTACTTATACCACCTGTCTTACATTTTCTGTCAGTAAAACTTACCATAACATTTTTTTCAGTGTCAGTATTTTTGATATGATATGGTTGTGTTAAAGATCAATTATTTGATAATTCTAAATTTTCCTTTCTTTTTGCAGGTCATGGGTTATAGGTGCAATAGCTCTTCTCTGCCTGTTAGGATTGACCTGGGCCTTTGGACTCATGTATATTAATGAAAGCACAGTCATCATGGCGTATCTCTTCACCATTTTCAATTCTCTACAGGGAATGTTTATATTCATTTTCCATTGTGTCCTACAGAAGAAGGTAAGCTCGAATTCTTTTTTATTTAAACAATAAATGACATACATTAAATGATAGCAAAGCAACTCTAACATAATCTAATATATTATTCTTGATATGTCAGTCTGTAGTAAGTAAACATATTGCTTCATATTTTATATTAGTAAAAATAAAACAAATACAACATAAAACCATGATAGAGTTGGTGAGAGTGTTCAAGTAAAAAAAAAATGTGATTTGACCAATGCCCAAAGTTATTTTCTTATAGACTTACTTTTAGTCTTTAATCCATTAGCAGTCAGATAGAATTTATGCATTAGGAAGTAAATGTTTTCTAAAATGAGGGTAGGGTATCATAGGAAACAAATATACATATGTGTATAATTCCATATTTTTAAAATCTAGTTTGCACTCAAAAATGAGATGTCTAGACATTTTATGTAAAATACTATAGTTTTATATCTTTTGAATAAATAATGGTATACTTAGTAATATTTCATACTTTTCTTTAAATGTGCCTTTTATAAAAATCAGGAGTCAAATGATTAAAATTCAATTTTAAATTTTTACATTGATCTACTTTGTAATTTTTCATATTGTCAGTGGCATAATATATTCACTTTCAAATCTTATTTAAGCAACAAAATATTTTTGCTGAATATTTTAAATTGCGAGGTTGATTTTTGATTCTTTATTAAAAATTGTGACTCTATATCTCTGAAAATGTAGACCCCTCAGCCAAATTGCCTGGCTTTTAATTTTACTTCCTCTGATTAAAAGGATATATGATTTGGATCAAGTTAATTAACCTCCCCATATCCAGGTTTCCTCATGGGAGTCATGCAGGTGATAAAAATAATTATGTAATATTGAAAAAGTTGGCTCTGAAAATAAAGTGGCAAAATGTTAACAAAAATTACCAGAAAGAAATAACAAGTCCCATGGTTTTGCTTTGGGAAATAAAAAGTAAAATAAAGATACCTATCTCTAGAATTCTTGACTTAGGACCAAAATCCAAAATGGGACTCAAAGCAAGTTGTAAAGGGTGTACACTAATCAAGATGGAAAAAAAAAATAAAACAAAATGTTATTATATTTCAATGTTAGGTGAAGATTTGGACGTAAAATTAGTTGACTTGGTCACATAATACAGAAAAGTAGTAATATATCAGGTCCCAAGTAGAGACTACAGAAAGTAAAAGAATATTGTATTAGAAGGCATAAATTTTAACATAATGAATTAGAATTCACCCTGGAAAGCAGGTTATATTACATTGGATGAACTCCACCAAATGATGATTTACCACCACCACTACCACTTTCCCCCTGCTGCCAAATTACAGTATCTCAACTCATTGAATTTTTATTTTTTATTTATTGCCCAATTAACGGAGTACCAGCCTCAATATATGATTTTGTGGTCTTCTTGGTTGTTGACATCCAGAAGGCAATCTGTGAAAGAGAGAGGATCTTACAGAGAACATCTGGTAGTGGCTCATACTACTTCTACTCCCTGTGCATCAGATCGGATTCTACCAATGGCACCAACTAAGTTGCAAGGCAGATGGGAAACACAGTTTAGCTTTTTTACCCAAAAAGAAGAGGGACTGGGTATGGTCAAAAGCTAGCAATCTTCTATGGTTGGTGAGTTTAAAGAGCAGGAGGCATATAGATGGTAAGAATACAGATGGAAAGAAAGAGGTTTCAGAGGAGAATAATAAGTAGCAAGACATCACAGTGAGTTAAAGACAGGAGAAAAAGTAAAGAAATAGTGGTTAGCATTGTAAAAGTTATTAGGGAAGTCAGAGACTAAGTATTTGGGGAAGTTACCTAGATTCAGATTGTAGAACCCTTAACTGAAAATGGAAAGTGAAATCAGGGAATTAAGGGAAAAGTTGACTTTTGTACATAAAAATATGGAAATGATGAAACATGGTAACTGGTCATGCCATGTAGAAGTATAGTGAATTGTATTTACTGTCATCTTTATTTTATAGATTAGCAGAAAATTTGAACTAACAAATTTTAAATTTTAAAGTTAACATAGAAATTGCTATGCAACAGAAAATCTTTTTATATGTATATCTAAATTAATTTTTATTTTTATTAGTTAATACTTATTGTAGTTTTTTCTAATTATTGCTTCTCTCTTTCTTATCTAAAGTCCTCACTAGTTATTAATTAGAATTGCATTTGACATTCAGGTAGAATTTTGTACCTAAGGATCTGAAACAAACCTAGAGTTTTTAGTATATTTAAAGTATTTTACACAAGTCTAATTTTAAATATATATGTATATAATCATCAAGTTCAATTCTTTTATTCATTAGAGCAGAATTCATGGAATTATGCTTCATGGGCCAAATTCATGCAACTTCCTTTTATATGTTTAGTTAGTAAACCCAGAACTGTCATTGCATTTTTAAATATTTTTATTTACATTTTAAAATAGGTACATTCAAAATATCATTAGTTTTATCTCTTGCCTCACAAAACCTAAAATATAGACCATCTTAGTCCATTTTCTGTTGCTATAACTGAGTACCACAGAACAAGCACTTCTTTTACCATATGATTCTAGAGTCTGGGAACTAGTTTTCAACAAATTAATTTGGTGGAGGAGTTGGGGACAGTAAACCATAGTATTGACTACCTGTTCTTTCATGAATTTGCTGGGCTCTGCTTAAGAAATTTTATTATCTATAATAACAAGTAAGAAGTATATTGTTTTATCTATCCTATATTTTGAATTTTTAAATTTTCTGGTATTTTTATTGGTTTCAAAAAGATGGCCCAATATCAGAAAAGAAAAAAAAACATGAAATTATTGTTTGCTTCATACCTTACTGAAAAAAAAATCAAGTACTGTTCTTTGTGGATACAGAAATAGTCTTAGGGGGTTTTCTTTCTTTCTTTTTTTTTTATTAGTTACACATGACAGTACAATGGTCTTGACATATCATGCATTTGAATCAAATGGGGTATAATTTCTCATTACTCTGAGTGTACAGGTTGCAGAATCACAATGGTCATACAGTCATGTATATACATACAGCAATACTAGTGTCTATTTTATTCTGCTGTCCTTCCCTTTCCCCCTTCCTCTTGCCTCTCCTCCCATCACTTCTCTCTACCCAATCTAATGTGACACACTTCTTTTTTTTTATTCATCTGATTGAATTTCACTAATATGCCCTTGTTAATATAGTTGCTCATATATTTGGAGTTGGAAGAAAAGGAAATATTCTATTTTTGAGCTTTTTGGTCTTATGGAGTTATTTGTCAGTCTTTTCCTCAGTATGCCTGGTTGTGTCACCTGGATTTCCATGTATTCCATTAAAAGTAGTCACTTTTGCTTTTGTTATGGTCTCAGATATTTGATATTCTCTCACAGCTTCCAAGATTATTTTGTTTCTGATTTGAGTATGGAAGAAATATTCCAATCATAAAGTACATTCTCCTTTCCTGTCTTCTGTATTCTAGAACAACATCACATTGAAAGAAGATATCATTATCTGATTGGAGTAATTAAGATGCAGTATCATGTGATATAGATTAGAGTATGCAAATGATTGCACAATCAAAGAGGGTTTTTTAAATTATAATCTAAAGAAAAACGTTTCATGGACACAGTCCATGTTATGTTTCTTTCTTTTCTTTCTTTTGTTTTTTTTCAAGACATATGCTTCCCATTTCAAATCACAGCACAGCAAAATGAAGTCAGTATAATGATTCAGTTAGTAATGTAGCCACTGTGGGACTTGGCATCACCAGATCTCCTGATTTGCTGATTGTTTATAAAATCAGTTGAGAACATTCAGCCTTTGTTAGAAAATGCAAGTAGCCCATGATGAATTTCATGGCTTATCCATTATTGCTTTTTTTAGAAGAAAAGGAATGGTTGGTTCTCCTGTCTTTTCTACCCCCACCCCTTTTTTTTCTTTGTATTAAAGTATTTGTTTAGGTTTAAATCACTTCACTAAAAAACATTCATCTAGAAAGAAAAATACCATTTTCTGAATACATTAGGAAAAACAAGGTAGAAAGAGAGACAAAGAATTTGATCAGTGGTCAGGTTCTTGGAGATGCTTCATAAATTCAGTACAAAAATCACCTGACTGTAGTCAATAATGCTTACCTTTGTTGAGAGACTACGCTAAGCCTTCCCAAGTTCTAATTGAGAAAGTTATCTGTATCATTCTTTTCTGATAAAGAGATAATTTAGTAGATTAATGATAATAACATACAATGCCCATGTTGGTCATATATTAATGTTAGAAATGTGGCATCTTAGAACTTTCTGATCATGAGCACCTAAGATTTGGACCTTTTCACAGGAAGAACATCACTTAAGCTTTGCAATTTCATTGTTTAACCATTCCAGTATCCTTCTCTGTAAATGGCAATAGTAATTATTTCCAGAGTTCTTTTGAGGAAAATACTTTGCATGATTGCATGCAAAAAAAAAATATTAAAAATCAGAAGTTTCTTCATTCCATCCTTCCAACATACATGTCTTATAAGCACACACAAATAGGTTCACACTCACTTATTTTTTAATAAAATATGGATTAACTTGTAAATACTCAGTAAAATTATCTGTATTTCTAATTATTGATAACTGTAACATCAAAGAAATTTGATTGCAAAACATATCATTGGAATATTAAATATGTTATGAAATGTAATTTTAAAATTCCAGAGTGGAGAAAAGCTGGGACCTCATAACTCTGTTTCACTTGCAGTGTTCTCTCCATCCAGAATACTGTTTTCTCCCCTCTCTTACCCTTTTTTTTTTCAACTTCACCATCTAAATAGGCTAATCCCAACCTATCTTTGAAGATTTTCTCCTTAATCTTCTCTACTAAGAAGCCATCCTTTGCTCCTGCCCCCAGCAGCCAGCAGCCAATCCACATGATGCTTGCTTTGATTCACCTCTCATGTCTCCATTCTTTTTTTTTTGGCACCAAGGATTCAACTCAGGGGCACTCGAACACAGTGGCACATCCTCAGCCCTATTTTGTATTTTATTTAGAGACAGGATCTCACTGAATTGCTTAGCGCCTCACTGTTTCTGAGGCTGGCTTTGAACTTGCCATTCTCCTTTCTCAAAATCCTGAGCCACTGGGATTACAGGAGTGCACCACCAGGCTGTCAGCTGCCTGCCTGGCTCCATCATTATTCTTAAAAGTAATAACATTTGATAAATGTGAATTCTTGAGACAAATCTGAATGATCTGTCTTTGATTCTGCTATATCTTTGACAGAGTGAACTTTGCAAACATTGAATAAGAATCATTTGAATGGAGGTGTTAACATACCATTCACACTCTGTTTTTGCTTTGTGAAGTATGAATGTGTATAACCAACAGGATAAGATGTCCCTTTTTTGTTGTTATTGATAACAGAGGTATTATTTAGGAAAATTCCTGTTTATTTTTGTATATTTTGTCCAATTAAATAGGAACTAATACAAATTTTAAACACGACAATGAAAGTTTCTCCCAAATTATTGATTTATTCTCTGCTTGAAAATGTTAGTTAAAAATATTCATCTCTTATTTTCTTATTTTATATCACAACATATATTAAGAATTTAATCTGCAGTACTATAAAGAAAAACAGTTGTATTTCTCAGTAATTTTCAAATATAACTATTTTGTGGACATAAATTTAAAATATTTGCCATTTTTTATTCTGACTTTGAAAATTTGACCTGTTTTAAGATTTTAAAAAGTCAAAGAATATAGATTTAAAACAAATGCTTAGCCTGATGCATTCTATTTTTCTGTCTTTAAATAATCTCTCTTATCTTTTTCTCTCTCTGCATCTCCTCATTCCTTCATCCCACTCTTTCTCAGTCGATTTCTGCCTAAAGAACACTAGCTACAACACTTCTTCACAACAGGCTACCTTACATCAAATTTATAAGCTAAAAATAATGTCTTTGAACTAAGATATACTACCACTAAGGTATGATTGGAAATGATTGTGTATTTGCAAAGTCACTGGTTATGCCAAATTCCAAGTTCAACAGTGTGAATATAATTATTTTATGTTACAAAATATGTGCTGGACAGTTTATTCTGTATTTGTAGGAAAAGGAAATAATTGTTATCAAAAACCAAAACTCACATATTTTTTATACCCTACTTCCCATTTGCAATCAATAACTTGCTAATAGAAGTTAATATTTAATTGGCTAGGTACGAAAAGAGTATGGGAAATGCCTGCGAACACATTGTTGTAGTGGCAAAAGTACAGAGAGTTCCATTGGCTCAGGGAAAACTTCTGGTTCTAGAACTCCTGGACGCTACTCTACAGGCTCACAGGTAAATGATGTTTGTCCTCTGAAATTTAATATTCCTTATGTGTAGTCTGTTATCGCTGTTCTTTCCTATCCCAAATATTGATCACATCAAATGTGATGTTGTTTTCATGTGATTGGCATGAAAATGAAATTGACAGAAACTGAAGGAAGCAAAATTGTAATGAAATTCAAGGTCTAAGGTTATGTAACAAATAATTTCCTCAAATTTTTTTCTAGTTGAATGAGTGTCATAGGTGAAGAAATGAATTTCCTATTTGATCCATAACTCAAAATATTCTCTGTGTGTGTGCGTATGTGTGTGTATATATATATATATATATAATTTGTGACCTTATTATTAGTTCTCTAGCAGATAAAATAATTCTTTATCACATACTGAAATAATTTACATATAAAATTATATGTTTAAGTAAAAAAACTATTATAATTCCTACCATATTTTTGTGCTGACAAGTTGAGGAAAACCTCAGGAGTGGAGAACTTAGGACACATCATCAAAATAACTGGTCTGTTTCCATCAGCTCAGCACCGAACATAACTATATAGAGTCCCTTATCAGGGAAATTGTAAACCCTTAGGTAAACTGTTGGCCATTTTTACCAGGCTACAATTTCATCCCAAAGATAGTTACATAGAAATTTCAGCATCTTTGATGCTAAAATGAGCCAGTTATAAAAGACAGGATTGTGTGGGTATGAGCAAGTTTGAATTCAGATAATCAGACTAATCGTTTTGTGACTGCTTGTCTCAGTAGGGAAAAAACCCACTGTTTTTAGTGTCATCAGTTGAATTCTGAGTAAGGCTTGATTAAGTTGATAAAGTTATAAATCTCAGATTAATTTTTCTTGACTCTTACCTCAACCTATAAATCTAATTATTTTTCAAAATGATTAGCCCTGGAACAACTCTCATAATTCAATGATAATAAACATTGTTTCCATAAACACTTTTCTGAAATTTAATGAAGTTCTCCTTTATCTATAAATGAAATCATGTATCTAATGTCAATATAATACACTTCCAACTAAAGTTTTAGTAACTCATATTTAATTGTCAAACATATAAGATTATTTTAAATAACTTATCAACCACAAATAATGAAAATTATTACTAAATATAACAAATAGGTATTAAAATCTGCATTTGGTTTGTCACTTCTATATTTTACTGAGGTTGCACAGTTGCATATTAGGGGAACCAGATATACTCTTCAAGTGGGCAGAGTTTTCTAAGCCTAAAACTTCTTAATTTGCCAATTTGCCTAAGAATGGTGGGAACTCCAGAGCATGCTTCCAGCAAAAGCTCCTTTGTGTAATCAAGGCCTTTATTTCAAACTTGTCATCCCTCTCCCCACCTCTCCTTTTTGTGATAATATTTTGACAACTTTTAAATTGAAATTACTGAGATTTTGCATATTGTCCACCTGATTATGTTAATAGGCAAAAAGCATTCATTGAACTCACTTGCTATAGTCATTTTGTAGACAAAAGTCATTACTGAAAGAATATTTGGCAGTTTCAGTTATTAAGTTACAACAGAATTATACAATATTTAGTAATACTTCTAGTTTAGGAGATAAAGCAGTGAAGCTTAATAAAATATTGATAAACTTTACGGGTGGGTTCACTTTTGTTTGAATCCTAGCCTTACCATGTGCCAGCTATGACAGAACAAGTTTTAATCTCATTGACTGAAAGTATTTCATTTGTAAAGTAATGATAATAATACTAATTTCTTCAGTTAGAATGATTGAGTTAATGTATACAGAATGCTTAGATTGTAGGTGCTCAATATATGGTAGCTGCTACCATTCATTAGTGCAATTACAGAATATAACATCATATATATTTATATATTTTATATATATTTATATTCATAAACTGTATACATTTTAAAATTATATCATTTATTTCTTCACCATTATAGTTTGTAACATCATAATTATATTCCTGGGGGAAAAACTTACATTATTTTCTTATACTTAGGATACTGATTCTGATCAATATGCCAGTATAGGCCTCTATAAAATGATAGTCACTTAGATTCTGTCATTGAGTTAGATAAAACTAATAAAATATGTTTCTCATTAATTGTGATTTTCCATAAGCAAAGGCTAATGTATTCACTGATATTAAGGCAAAAAATTGGGGAGCATGGATGCTTTTTTATATCACAGAACTTCTAAAATAAAAATCCTTATGTATTTCACATTTTTATTTAGAAATATTGAGAACTTCCTATATAATACCAGCTAGTCTTTTCAGGGGATAACCTCCCTATAATCACTAGCTTTGATCGTAGTAGTAGGAGAATTTATCAGATAGTGAAAACTGGTATAGAAGCAACATACTGTGATGGAAAGTATTCAAGGGACTACTTGGGCTTTCAAAGACTGTCTTTGGATGTAATAATTATGCCAGTGCTGAATGACAATATTCTAAATGAGAGGAAGAAAGGAATTTCAGGTGAAAGCAATTTCAGATGAGAAAACAGCTATTGGAAAGCCTTTAAGACAGGGGAAACTTAAAAATTCAGGAACAGAAGGAATCCTATTAGGCAAAGTAAAGACATTCTTTAAGAGAAGAATGTAGTCACATTAGAGAGACAATTGCAGAAGTCAGAGGAAAAGGGAGGAGATAGATCCCTATAGTATTTGTAGGAGTAAATGGATTTAGATTTTGTTTGGATTGCTTTGGAAAGTCAATGGGATGATTTAGACAAGGAAGAGACAGGGTATCATGCACAGGTAATCAAGATCATGTGATAGCTATCTAGATACTAGAATGACATGATTGGCAAAACTAAGGAATTGAAAATTGACTCCATATGTTGGTGCTCTATCCTTCCTTCCTTCCTGGTACTAATCACTTATAAATGATGATCATTTCCCAAAGAATGCAAATGTAAGCGCACAGAAATAAGTACAGATTTTTTTTAAACTGTGGACTGAAAGATTTTTTCTTCCCTCTTTTGTATACCTCTAATTGTTCTGTCATTTATCCTTCATTTATTTTGTTGACTTTTTAGGTGTATTTACTTTTACATAATATTTTTTTAAAAAAATAACGTATTTAACGTGTGAAATTGTGAAGCATATTAAGATAATGAAGAACTGTGAACTCAATATCCAATTTAAGGAACAGAATTTTTTCTTCTTTATTTAACCTCTTCCTAACTGATCTGTATATGGCCCTACAGAAGCTTCCTAAATTTTGTTCTATAGTTTTCTTGACTTATAGTAGTAGTTTTTCCCCCTCCAAAAAATATTTTTTTTAGTATTCCTTTGTTAATATTTCTGGTAAAATGATATTATCCATATCTTTAGGGATTTCTTTCACTGAAGAAATCTCTTAAGATTTGTCATTTTTTAATGAGTTTTGGTATATTTTGTTTTGTGTGTCTGTGTGTATGTGTGTGTCATCAGTGACACAGTGGAAATGTGATTAGATATTCAACAGTATTTCTAAATACTTCTGAATACATTTCAAGATTTATAAAAACAACTATAATATTCTAAGATTAACTACTGTTACTGTTTATGAAGTTAAAACATGGAACATAACCCATTTCTGAGTTGATTTCAACCTTATTTGTAGCAATGTTACTTACAAACTATTTCATTCTTGGAAAAACCTTCTGAAATATTTTGTTTCTTCCTCCAAAGTTTTTGATCCCTAATTCAATAAGATGGCAAAACAGAAAAAAAAAATTTCTTCAAAATGTAATATTACAATATTGTCAGAAATTATCTGACATGTAAATTTGAATTTGAGATAATAATGATGGAAATAATTAAATAATAATGGAAGAAATTTTAGTTATTTATAAAACTTCCTACTCTGAAGCATTGAATAGAGATGAATTGATACCTTTATCTCCTTCAAAAGAAAAGGCAGGATAGTATGTAATCTCTAAAATTGCATAGGTTTTCTTAGAGTAGTTATGGAAAATGTAAACTCAATAGAATTTTAATAATATTTTGTTCTTACCAGTGTCATTCTTGCAAGACTGAATTTTTAAACTAAACTTTTGTTAATAATCTGACAACTTAATACATATTTAAGCATTCACATCCCAGTGAAAGTTATATTGCGCCCAATGTGGTGGCACATACCTGTAATTCCAGTGAATTGGGAGGTTGAGGCAGGAGGAAAGTTCAAGGCCCGTTTCAATTTAGCAAGGCCCTAAATAACTTAGTAAGACCCTGTCTCAAAATAAAAAAAAATCGAAAGTGCTGGGAATGTGGCTCAGTGGGTAAGTGCTTCTGGGTTCAATCCTTGATTTAAAAAAAAAAAAAGTTGAAATGAAAATAATTTGTTTTACTTTGGAAACTAAAATTTTAAATTTTCTAATTCTGTGTATAGTATTCTATATAACCTAAAATATATGAATTGGTATAGTGCTTTACATTTATTCCTTTTTCACAGCCAGGTAGTGTCATTAATTTTATTTGTGATATTCTCATGTGACTATGCTATAAGCAGGTAGACATCATTTATTTTCTAGATGCTAGAAACAAAGGTCTCATATAACTGTGAGAGAATGATTTATGTGAAAACTCACAGCCTCATGAGTTTGTTTGTTTTCTTCCTTTTCTCCATTCAGAGCCGAATTCGTAGAATGTGGAATGATACGGTCCGAAAACAGTCAGAGTCGTCATTTATTACTGGAGATATAAACAGTTCGGCATCACTCAACAGAGGTAATTAGAAATGTTTTTTTATATTTATTACTCCTCGGATTACTTTAAAAAGTTTTCAAATGCATTGCTTTATTTGCAAGTTCTAAACCTCATTCCCTTTGGTAGGAATAGTGTAAAACCTGGTTGATTGTAGCAGTGTGTTCCATTATTCATATGCCTGTTTTTTAAATCCTGAATTTTCAGGAAATTTTTTCCAAATGGAAGTTAGATAACGAGAAACTTCTTTTTCCAGTTATCTGCCACTGTTATAAACTGGTGAGCTGTCAGGCCTCATTGAAAGCAGTTGAAATGGGCAATTATGTGGTATATAGTCTGCTAAGCATCATAGAATTCCACATTGTCCCAGGTATAAAGCAATTTCATAGTCCTTGTGGAAGTAAAAATATACTGTCTAATACATACTTAAGGAAACCTGTGTACTTGTGAGGAGAAAATCACATGTAATCCTTATACCTAAAAGACTTATTCAGATAATATTGAACATTTTAAGGTCTAAGAAAGCTACTTTTATGTAAATCATGATTTTTTTTTTATGTGTGTTTATGTACTTCTGGTTAAAATGCTCTCTGGACATCAACATCATTTATATTTTTGAAATGAAGTTCTCTTGATGTACTATTTTATTTGTGATGGGTTCTCTTTCTTTCTCTTTTTCACACTGAGTGACAGAAATATTAGAAATAATTTCACTGAAATAAAAATGGCTAGATACAACATTTGTGCAATCAGTGCTGGAAACTATTAAGAATATAGTTTATTGGTAGAATGTGGTATTTGTATGAACTTAGTTATTTTTAAGGTCAACATTGTTATTTTTTCTTACCCCTAAACTAGAATTATTAATCTGTTTTTAACCTGTTTCTGCCTGCTTTTTGTTACACAAATAATGAAATATTTATTGCTTATGATTAAGAAAGATTTATATGCCAGTACTCTTAATTTCTTTTACTCAAGTAATTTGCATCTTATTTATAGACAGAGATTAGGACAAGTAGTGTTCAAACTGAATTTGATATAGGGATTCACACTTTAATATATCTCATTGAGTTTCATATGCTGTTGGGTGCAAGGTTGTAGTAACTATAATCTAGTTGTGATTTTAAATTATCTACATTAAGTTAAGTAAGAATAGTGAGAGGGAAAATTCCTTCAAATAGAGAAAAATATATTAAAACAGCTACCTTTTTTTTTTTTCAAAACAACTACCTTCTTCTTTTCTTTGTTGGAATTTACTGGATGATATACATTTAGACAATCTCAAGTTTTTTTATATAGATAATCTTCTCTTTTTGATTTAGTTTTATTCTGTAGTTTGTGAAATTTATCGAAATGTGAGTACTCTATTTTTTTAATTTACTTTTCAAATCACAGTTAGTTTTCCTAGAAAGAAAATTATCCTTATCAATAGGATTTGTCATAAGGTATATTTTGCATCTGTTAATCACAGCATCCATGGAATAGTTGCTATTGTTTAAAGAAGGGATGAGATGACTGTAACAATATACTGTTTCTTTACTTATTGTAAGGATGGATATAATATGTAAAATTATTATTTTGTCCAGTATTATTACTAAAATGTATATAAAGTTAGTTAAAACCTTTTTTTTAAGTGGACCATTTTTATGAACTTCAAACTCAAGCACATTTTGTAATGTTATTGATTAACTCCTTACTTCAATTTCTTCTCAATAATGTCACCTACCGGGAATATAATAATATGTGTATGACTGAGTCAATTTGAAATGAATTGAAAGAAAATAATAACATTTCATATGGACTGATAATATGTCTAGGTCTGTAAACTAAGGTCAGTAATTTTAAAAGATAGTTCTTAAAGCTATTAAATGCAGGATATAAAATTTCTGTGACTTTGAAGAAGTTATGTTGACGAAGACTTTGGGGAGGAGGTTAAATTGAATGCATGATTTGAAGTGTGTCCAAGCAGTGATCTTTTTCATCATGATATGTACTCTTCCTTTCACTTAGTGACTTTAATGGTGCCAGAGATCATAGTGATCTTCATTCCCTGAATTAATTTCCTAGCCCCACTCCAGGTCCAGAAACTCCTGGTTATATTTTCATCTCAATTTTTACCTTAGTTGATTAAAGTACTTTAAAATTTTATTTCTTCATATTATGTCTCTGAAGATAGCCTTTAACCTCCTTCTTTAATCTTGTCTTATTCCCCAGGGCCCTATCTTCCCTGCATTCAGGCGTGTGTATCATATTTAGGTAGGTGGCATCCAAGATTCATCTTTCCAGATAAACACTTCAGTCACCTCAGCAACATAATTATTCACTTGTGTTTATTCAAAAGATTATATTCTCTATTATTTAAAAAAGATCTTAGATACCTCATCTTTGCATCCTCATATATTCTAACTTCCCATTCATTCTTAGTTACAGTTAGCAATTTTTTTAAAAAATAAAACTCCATTTTTGTTCTTTCTAAGTTAGAAATATAATATCTCTTATTTTTTTCTTTAAAATAGTGCTGACTCTTGGAAATTACAGCTATTGCCTAACATTGTTTTTCTTATTTTTAATTTAGGTTTTCTTACTTATTTACACCATTGGCCAATACATTTTAAAAGAGTATTATTTTAAATTTTGTATGTCTTCTCATCTGTTATTCCAAGTAAGAATCAGCAGCTACCATCTTTAGGATCCATTAAGAGCAAAGAATCTACCATTCAATGTAGAACAACTTCTGTTTTTTTATTTTTAAACTATCTTTTATACTCTGTTCTTGAAATGCATCATTCCACCATATATATCAGATTACCTTTCTAGATTCCCAATATAATAAAAATGATTACTATTGGGGTTTTATTTATTAGAATCATGTGAAACCTTGGAGGATTTACTGATAATTTTCAATGAGTGTACTAATTCTTTTATATTCTTTTGAGAATTCATTGTTTGGTCACACTCATCTTTTTAAAACCTTCTATTCAATCTGTACTGAATATGTGTTTTTATGAGGATATTTCCCCAACTGTTTCCTAAACCTTTTAAAATATTTTGTCTCTGCAAGTTGTTTGGTATGATGTCATACACTCAGGCAAATCCAGAATTCCTTGAAGCCAGTGCTATAACAATTAAATATCACTCACATTACTTATGGAGTAGAAGGGACTTTAGAAGAGCTATAAGGTCATGGTTGAATACAGAGTCTCATGGTTAATTTTAAGCTATACCAAGTTTTTACAAGCTTGTAGGTGTAAAGGAGGTTTTATTCATTCATTTATTTAAGTATTTATTATTTTATACATGCCTTGAAGATTTAGTCAATATTCAACCCCCAACTCCTCCAGGGCTATTAAAAATCTAATTAAAATCTCTACTAGCTCCAACATCCTGGTAGTGGTGAGAAGGACTTAGAGTACTCTTTCTACCCATCTCTCCTGATCATAATCTCTGCTACACAAACCTCATCTTAAACCGTTTAGATTCACAATGCCTCTTTTAAAAGTTGAGTTTGATCCAAAAATTAACCTTTGCTGAGAAATTTGTCTAGCAGTACATACAAACATCTTCATTTTTGCCTTCCTTAGATCTATATAAAAATCAGAATATCTTCTGAAATTAGATGTTATTGGACATCACAAATATTATAATGGCATTTACCATTTTCTTTTTAATTATTGAGATTGAGAGCAGAATTTTTTTCCAATCAAGTTTAAGAAACTGCTGCCAATGGGGTATTTTTATGTGAGTTATCAAAAGTTACTTTAATGCTCATCCCAGTTATGAGTTACTGCAAAGTTGTGTTCCTTCTAAGTGATATAATTAGTGAAAAAGTCACTTCTGGAATAAATAAATTTTGCCTAGAATCATGGGGTTTTATTTCCCTCTAAACTTCCAACCTCTATTTTGTCAACCTGCCACATGAATTAATGTGATATAAATTTTTAGTAATGGAGAGTTGGACCAGTAAGACTATATTTATTTAAGCCATATTTAAGTGTTATGGTTCAGAAGACTGATCTATAGATATTTAGCACTTATTTATAAATACAGATGATTTTCTTTTAAGTGTTCAGAGTTGTATTAATCTGCACAACATTTTCACTGAATTTGTAGTCAGTAAAATTATGATGACCTCTGATGATGCATATATTTTCATAGATTTTTGTTTTTTTAAAGGGTAAATTTTGGCTCTCATTTAGTTTGTATCAGAACTACCCATTGAAAGGCTACCTTATTGGTTTGGGGCATTGTTTTAACAAAGCGGGAAAACTCTGCCATCAAATATACATTTGCAAGTAGCTGACTTACTCATTATAGTTTCACCTAGTAGTTTTATAAACAGACATTGAGTTCTAATCCAGTGACAGTTTCCAAATTGCTTAACTTCTCAGGGCTTCTGCAATAGCGATATAAATGGTTCCCACTTCAGAAGGTCCTTGAGAGGAATATATAAGTTAATATATGTAAATTGTTTACAATGGCATCAAGAACATAATAAGCACTATTATTATTACTACTTTATTCAGAGATATCATATTATTATATTTTCTAATAAATGAAAACTTTTCCTTGACAGGGCTCTCAAATAATCAGATATTAAAATTCATCATTTACTACTAAAAGTTTCCTTTCCTTTTTATTTTCCAGCAATAGGTGGGAGAAATGAGGAGGTTACCTGAGTGCCAAGTAAAACAAATAATAATTCACCTAAGACGGTGCTGCCCTTGAGGCTAACAAAGAAGAAAGCTAATAAAACTGAATTGTCTCTTCTCAATTAGAAATTAAATGCAAATTACATCTGCCTATTTGTACTTTCCTCTTTTGATTTGCAACCCTACTCTAGTGTCAAAGAAATAAAGATAATATATTTCTTTTTTTTATTCCTTAGATGATGACTTAACAAACCCCGTCTTCTCTTTTATTCCAAATACTATCCTATCCCTCCAAAACTTAGATAACACCAGTTCAATTCAGACAGTCCTGCTAAATAACAAGTTATGTAGCAGAACTGGGATATGACTAGACCTGTTTTTAACTCATGCCTTCTCTGAGCCTGTATTGTCTTTTCTTGGTCACTGAAGCAGAAGATATTACACAATAAATCACCTGCTACTCATTAATATTCAAGCTTCTAAACCTAATTTGCTTTTATATTTTTAAAGAGAAATGAAAATGAAAAACTGTAAGTGGTGTTTGAGAACTTAACAGTTTATATAAATTAAAGCTACTAGGGCAAAACACTGATAATCATTCACTATACTTTATTTATGTCAATAAATATAATTGGCTTAAAAGCATAAACATACCATACTGCCCCAGAACATTGCTGTTCTAAAGGATTATAAAATCACTGGTTGTAAATATTAACCAGCTACTCAAATAATCTGACATCTATTTGTGAAATTTGAAAAACTAGTCAATAATATATCAATAGTACTTGCAGAGTCTAACAAATCAAAGGATCTCATATGACAAACTACTTTTTCTTTATCAACAAACATGATGATGTTAACACAATATAGGTAACCTATAGCATAAATAAAGTTTTCTTTTGAGATTCACCATTATATTTATGTCTGAAATTTTTTGTTCTTTGCATTTCTGGATGTGTACAGGAATGCTATGTTAATTTCTTTGAACAAACATGTCATCAATAAAAATATAGTCAGAAAAGGTTCAATATGATAAAAAATTTGTTAGGAAAACCAGGTTAATAACCAGATGCATTGGGGCTGGGGATGTGGCTCAAGCCGTAGCGTGCTCGCCTGGCATGCGTGCGGACCAGGTTCGATCCTCAGCACCACATACAAACAAAGATGTTGTGTCCACCGAAAACTAAAAAATAAATATTAAAAAAAAGAAAAAAAAATAACCAAATGCAACATAGGTACAGATTTTAAAAGTGAGATGCTGAATTAAATAGATAATTAAATAATACTATTAAATTCTGATTCCTAACCCAATGAGACCAAATAATGTTCAGAATGAACTCTCCAGATAGTGGCAAAATAATCATATCTGATATTGATTACTAGTGAATCAGAAACAAAGGTCCTTGCTACTAATTGTTGTCAGTCACTTACAAAGAAAAAAACCTTTAAACACTTAACTTACCGGGTTCTTCTTATGCTTTGCTTTCTACTTTGTCTCTTTGAAATGACTCCTTCAAATAATCTTGTTTCTACATAGTAATTAGCTTGGTTTGTATTTGTTATAGTTGTTACAGTATTTATTAAAGCTTTCTTAGATCCCTTCACAAAGAGAGTTCTTTATCTATGTAGAATCCTCATTTTAAAAAATTCATTTGCTTGTTGTCTTATATGTATATTTCTTAGCTCTATTTTATGTATTTTTAAAATGTTTTTCTTTAGGGTTAGATGGACACAATAACTTTATTTATTTAGTTATTTTTATGTGGTGCTGAAGATTGAACACAGTGCCTCACACACATGCTAGGTGAGCACTCTACCATTGAGCTACAATCCCTGCCCTTTTAGCTCTATTTTAAATCAAACAAGCTTTGATAAATTCTAAATATATGTGCTGTAAAACATTTCCAATTAGCTTTGAAATAGTACTATTTATAATATAATTAGCGAGAAATTATTTTTCAAAAAATTATTTTTCTTAGAGTTAAATGTGAAGACTGCAACATAGAAATTGCTATGTGCTTTTCTGTAAAGAACACAATATGCCTCTGGGTAGTTCCAAATAAATTCAGTATTCCTCCTTTATTCCATATAACTAGAATTTGTATATTAAGCATGGTTCTGTATTCATTATCTTTTATCTTACATCCATGAAATAACTGGCTTTATTGGTAGGTAAATTAACTAACTTGCTCAAGATCAAGTTAGCTCATAAGGCAGAAATCTAGATTAGAAGCAAGGTCTTTCTGACCACAAAGTCATAATCACAATAACAATATATCATTCTTTTCATATGATGGCAGTTTTTCATGAAGTTGCTAAATATTATACTAAAGACTTTTTTCAAGGTTGTGTTTCAAAATGACCTTTAATTTTGTCAGCTACTTTGGAAAATAGGTATACTTAACAGTGAGATTGTCATATTTTTATTTCTAAAGTTTTTTCATGTATTATTCATTGCCATTATATTTTGTTACAATACCATTCTTTATAGTAGATTCTCCCTACCTGTGCAGTAAAAGAAAAGCTTGTAAAATTATGTTACGCTATGAAGTATTGGATATTGAATATGTTGAATTACTTTTATTAGACCCAATTTTAGGACTTAGGTCATAAAAATAATTTTATAATTACTTTTATTTTCTGGAAGCTTTAAAAATACTTTATTGGTAGAATCATTTTTTTCTTAAATATTTAATTATTTATGTTTTAGTAAAAGAATCTACATTTTGGTCAGGTCAAAATATTGTGCTAAAATTCAGGAAAATAGTTTCTGCCTATAAACTACTTAGTAACAGAAACAAAGATAAAACTTTTCCTAAAGCCTTGGGTTTTGTTTGTTTTGTATTTGTAGATGGACAGCATGCCTTTATTTTATTTGTTTATTTTTATGTGATGCTGAGGATCAAACCCACTGTGTCACGCCTGCTAAGCAAGTGCTCTGCCACTGAGCTACAGCCCCAGCCCTAGATCTTTGTATTTTTGAATTTAACAGTTCTTGAAGATATGTCATTCTCTATCAGCACAATACAGTAATGTCTAAAATAAGTAGAAAATTTGAGTAGTAATTTTAGTGATCATATTATCAATTAAAACTTATTTCTTTCATTTTAATTCTGGTTTTTAAAAAAATCTATGATATATAATTCAAATTTAAAAACAAAACCTGAAATATTTCTCTCATCTGGAAAAATGTTCCTACTAGAAGATAAACATAAAGCTTGTGATGGCATAAATGTACTATAATATATTCAACAACAAACAATCATTGTTTATTTTTCCTAAGAAATGTCATATTAAATTTATCAACTATTTTTCAATTACATAGGACTTAATTCAATTACATGAAAATTTTAAAATGTGAAAGGAGGAGGCATATGTTTGGCCAAATACATATAAAGGGTACCTTAATTGTCATTATCAATATTTCTCCTATATTCAATTAAAATGGCTCTTGTTAAATTGTGTAAGAAGGCTTAACTTTATGTAACTTGGCCATGTGTGTGTGTGTGTGTGTGTGTGTGTGTATAAAATGTCATTTAACAGAAAGCATTTATGTGATAGAGTCTCTTCTGAGCTTCAAAATAAGCTTCCATAATTTATCATTATAAGGAATATGGATGCCTCAAAACAAGTTACACATACATTTGGAGAAGGTAGTTCACAGCCCCAGGAAAGTATTGGCAGATTAAGAAATATTTGAAGGGATACAGAGATTGAAAAAAGAAAGTCAGTCTTGATTTAGAAAAATAGAAACAATATGCTTCCTGAATCAGCTTGAGTCTAAGAAGAACAGAGCTGATAATGATCATATGATAAAAGAAGCCTTCTCTGAATAACATTTAAAAATCTCTTTTTCATGGATACCTTGTTTTAATTCATGTCTGTTTCTTCAGACATGCTTTTTTTATTTATAGATTCCATTTTATAGTTCTGATTTTAGTCAGGACAGGCCTTCTGCATGCAAGCTTATATAATTTACATAATAAAAAGCATACCTATATTGGACAGTGAGTATTACTAAAAAACAGATTTTTTTACTTTGGTAATAGATCTTATATTATTATACAGTTACACGTCATTTTTTCTGAAGTTAGTTTTATTTGGCAAAAGTGCAGGAGCAATGTATGATTTGCAAACAAATATAACTGGAATTGACTGCATACCATTAGCAGATTATCAAGAATCTGATTTTGGAGAAAATGAATTGAGTAGCAACTGTGAGAATTACAAAGATAAATATTTTTTGCTATATATCTTTTATTACTAAAAAGAACTGTGGTTAACCACTACTCTGTCTAGAGCTGTAAGAAATTAGACTGGTATCTTCAGACTCAGTGTTCTTTGTATTGAGTATTATGCTAAAAAGTTTTAAATATACAAGTTATTAGAACACAGAAATTCATGCTTTGATCACAAAGGATGAGATTTAGAAATGAATGACTAATTAATACAGGATTATCATTTCTGTAGAGCAACCACTTCCTCTGTTGTAAAGCAGTTTCACCAGGATTTCTGAGTTATAATACTACCACTGTGGCTTAACAAGTCAGAAAATCTACCATATCTAAGCAACATTTCTTTCTGCTGATGATAAGAAAAACATCTCTGAATATCCCGGAATCAGTTGCTTTGTTTGCAAAATGAATTGTGTTGCATGTCATAGGGTGGGGGTGGGGGGTAGCTAATGCAAAAAAGAGAAAAACACTTAAAAATCTTTAGAAGAAAATATAGTTTAGAGAAGAAGTTTTTTTAACAAAATAATTAATATCACAAACTTTGAGGAAAAGACAAATAGGATTATCTCAAACCATATATCCATAACAGATAACACAAAGGAAGAAGATATAAACAGTGTATTTAACAAACAAGATGTTAGTCCCTGGATAATATAAAGAATGTCTAAAAATTGAATCATAAAATTCAAAATCCCAGGATAAATGTGGGTAAAAGAACAGGCAACTCACAAAAAAAGAAACCCTATGGACAATGAACACATGAAAAATTACCCCATTGCTCTAGTAATGGGAAATGCAACATATAGCAGTGATAAGAGATACCATTTTATACTCTATCTGATTGGCAAAAAATGTCAGTTTGACAAAACTAACTCCCAGAAAGAATTTGAGAAATATATGCTGCTTGAGGGAATGTGAATTGATGTGAATGTACAAACACATTTGACAGCATTTTAGCAAAATGTTTTAAATTGAAAATGTGCACAATGTATGACCCAGCAGTTCAACTTCTAAGTATTAATTGTAGAAAAAGTTATGTGTCCTAATGTGAAGACATATATAAAACCATTTAGTACAAAATAGGAGGAATGGGATAGGTAGTTTCTAGGGCTCCCATCTCAAAAGCTCTGAATTTATATATTACAATAGATGCAAGTTCTCTGCATTCAGAATATTTCATTTTGTACTGAACTAACAATAACCCAGTCTGTACTTTGGAGAAAATGTGTCATTGAAATCTATATTAATAAATTCCCAGTGAATGAATTAGCTATTAAAAGAAACTGAAGTATCTCCAAACCATTTCAATGAAATTTAATAGGCAGGTTGATTAAAATTTAATAGCAAACTTGTTGGCTATTAAAAGAGTACAGTGAGATAAATCAAGATGTCAGCTCTTCAATTTATGATTTGAGAAAAAAATGATGAAAGGGCTCTTGACTTTCAACAAACTGTTTCTTCTTGGGCACTTTGTAATTTCATTAATTGAATTAAAATGTGAAATTATATTTTGAAAGTTATTTTATACAACTTTTAAGGATATCATGCAGATTCCCTTTGTGTTAGTATTTTTAAAAAGTAAATGACTTATTCTTGATTTATATGCTCTATTTCATAAAATAGCCCCTACAAAGTGGAATCAATCATTGCTCAAATTGTCTTTGTGGCAGGAAAGTGGGTATTATTTGATTACATAGAAAAACAAAAAATAAGAAAAAAAATATTAGTTTCTTTTTTATCTAGCTACTTTTACTTTTATTTGTTTGCTTATTTTATGTAAATTAATCTGTGATCAAAATAAAATAATTATTACTGAAAAGTACATGGGAAAATTTCATGCACTTCTACAAGAAATAATTAAATAATAAAATAAATAAAATTAAATAAAGCTACCAGAGTCATGTGTGACCTTGCATAAATTAAAAGTATTTCTGGGCTTTGTTCCTTTATGTATTAAATTATAAGTTCAGGTAAGATGATGTTAAAATCTTTATTCAGTTCTGAGTTATAACCTTTTTGCATAATGCTTTATTGTAGCTGATGAGGTGTTATGCATATACATAATATAAACTTGGGGTACTTCTAATTAACTCTTCCCAGTTTTCTTGTTTATATTATATTTCACTAGTTAAGGGACGAGACTAACCTCATTATTTTCCCTAAAACCATTTTCTTAACTCATTGAAAAGAAAAAAGAAGAAAAGAAACCATGGGACCCTTACACCAGAAAGAAATATAAGCAGGTGTGCATGTGCATAACGAGCATGCAAACATACACCTAAAGCTTTTTACAGGCAAATTTGAGAATTTCACAACTTCACAGATGTAAGAGGTCTCTTGACTTGTACTTAAGTTAGTATTCTAATTCTGTAGAAAATGCTATCATCAGAGATACTATTTTCACATACACAAATTAAAGTCTCCATGATGGGCCAAATTTAAGGACTGATGATAAAAACATAAAGGTATCACTTAGTAGTGATACTCCACTTTGTATGTAACTTTGATTTATATGAATTAATCAATGTATTTATCAGAAATGGCTTCATTAAAAAATGTTATATCAAACATAAGGGAGAGAGAACCGTGGGGGAATGGATGCAGGATGTGGTATGTTAAAGAAGAAAGAACCATCACAGTAAATCTATTTTATATGGAAAAACAGCCAGACATTTGCTATTCTATATATTATAAATAACCAGAAGTTGAAAATTAAGGCATACTGCTTTGTGACTATAGAAAAATACTGGTTCTTAATTGTATCATTAATATCTTAAAAGACAAAACTTTGGTCAACCAGTATGATCCAATAAGAACTTAGTCTGAGGGGCAGTGGAGAGTAGCAATTCAAGTTATTTTAAGAGCTTTTCCCTGTAGTTTTGTTAGCCTCCTTTCAAGAAGCAGCATTGTTTGAATTATGTTTCTGAATGATCTAGATTCAAGTGAGATCCAGCTTTCATCCTTGTTGAGGTCTGTTTTTCACTTCACAATTTCAAAGCACACTGATCTGCCTTAGATTTTCAGTCCCCAGTTACAAGCATCACACTGAACTAGCCCAGACAATGCTGTCATTCAAGGCCTCCCAATGTCAAAACACCCACTCTATTGTCACAAAGAAAGGAATGTCACAGTTTTGTGGTAAGAGTGTGCTCATTATTATTCCATTCAAAATTCACTCATTCAAAAACTATTGTACTACTCTCAATCTTCAGGTATAAATAAAGAAAAAAAGAACCCTTCTTAAAATGACTAGTCTTTTTCAGGGGCTTTAGGCTCTGACTTTATGAATAATTTGTCAGAAAAGCTTCTCTGAGTTTTTCAATATGGAATATAACCATCCTATTTGCTTTGTATCACTCTTTCACCAGAAATAAAAAAAGATTTTGTGCCTGACCCTCTGTTGAGAGCTATGTTGATGATTCATATATTTTGAAATTCAGTCTTAATTCCCTTTCTGTATTAGAGAGCGCTCCTTTGTTTCTGATAGTAAATAAGCAGGGATGACTACACTATAGCTAGGATTCAGCTTGTTTGATGATTGGATGAGACAGCTACTTTTACATAGATACTTTACTTTTTGTTTATTTGGTTAGTTTTTAGTTTTGTTTTGTTTTAGTCATTATTGTTACTATCTGCAGTTAGTATTTAGGTAATATTATGTAATTCCAAGTCATTATATAATTGCTTATTTCTGCTTTAAAAGTTTCAATTAGTATAGTACCTGGTATTGTGTTAGAAGCAAATAAGGAAATCTCATCAGGAATTAGACAACTGGCACTATTAAAAGTTTTTCCTCAAGATTATTATTACTACTCAGAAATGATAAAAATGACTTGGTTTTACATTTTCAAGATGGTGTCAAGTTCACATAAATTTTTCATTAAGTAAGCAGTTTTTTTTTTTTTTATTAAGCTCTAGAAACTGTTCTAGACACTTTGTAGAGCAGTAAAAAAAAAAAAAAAAAAAAAAAAAAAAAAAAAAACTCCTATGTATTTAGTCTTTCTAGAGCTTACATCCCAGCATGTAAACATTTGTGTGTGTGTGTGTGTGTTGCTGAATTGTCTCCCTCCCTCACCAAACACCAACCTATTTGTGTCTTGCAATTGACTAACCAGTACACTTAACTTTCCAGCTAAAAAACAGTGACAGATGGTCTATAAACACTGAACTTCTTGGAAGTCTTGAGCAATTTCACAGCTGTTAGAAGGGAAGTTTACAAGTCAGAAGTTAGTTGTAGGAAGAGGAAGAGACAGGATAGACAGAATCCTGGAAGCTAGTATCGGAATTCAAAATGACCTAAGTCAATTGAGGAAACAGCCAGAAGCAAACAGAATAGACTTCTGCAAAGATGAGTGAAATGCAGTGCAGCAACAGCAAAAAGACAAAAGTACCTTCACATGTGGAAGATGGAGGAAGACAGCTTCTGTCCAAGTTTTTAGTTAAAGGATCCAAGCACTGGCAGCAAGCTGTTGTTTATGTTTGTTTTTTTTCTGCACAGTGAGTGCCACCATTCAGATGTATTATAGAATTGCTTAGTGAGTGTTGACTGTAGGAGCCATATGAAAATAACTCCTCGAAAAATCAAACTTATTTGCCATGATAGGAAGAAGGACCTCTTGAGGTCAATGTCTTTGGAAAACTTCACCTTATTTTAGGTGAATCAAATGAGGGATAATAATTTGATTCTCAAAATATATTTCTTATTCTTTTGTACTAGCAAATCTCTAGAGTTTATCTGTATCTTTATACTTTTTGTAACACATTATCATCACATTGAACTTCCTACTTCCATCCTTATTGATGAAGCCTTTCCTTTAATTATAAACTCTGTAAAATTAAAGCTGGTTTCAAATGTTACAGGAGGTATAAAAATGAGGGACAGACAATAAAAACAGCCACTGATTTTTAACTAGTGATTCTTCATTTGTTTTTTCAGAAGAAAAGTTCGTAATATCGGAGATGAAGAGGAATGTGCATGTTGTTTAAAAGTTTTGAATTATTTCTATGTCTGTATGGCTTTAGAAAGAACAGTAGGTGGATAGCTGATGAAGGCTACATGTCTTTCATTAAGGCTTCAGATCCATAACTGATTCTGAATTTCACTGAGATTTGAGGAAGAGACCAAGCCTAGAACCCAAGTGTCAGAGACTGAAGATTGGCCTGTATTGTCTATCTTGTATGGTAACGCCTACCTGCAAACCAGTAGCACTTCTGATGTGTGGCCAGCCTTTAAAGCTTAGCAAGCATTGAACAAAAATAAAATCAGTTTTCACCCAATTTCTTTCAAATAAAATGAAATCCTTTCATCTTAAATTATTAGTTTCAGTAATCGAAGCACTTTAAACTACATTCAAAAATTAGAAAAATGCTTAGGACTGAAAAGAACTTTATACTGGGAAAGATATAATCAAATGGATTATCTATAAAAACTTAAATACCTTCATTAGAATTCGGCTATGAGGGCTGCGGTTGTGGCTCAATGGTAGAGTGCTCACCTAGCACACGAGAGGTTCTGGGTTCGATCCTCAGAACCACATAAAAATAAATTAATAAATAAATAAATAAGGCATTTTAAAAAAAAGAATTCCGTTATGAAACAATCGCTTTTTGTTATTAACACTTTTTTCCTTATATACTTGGCTTTTTATAAACTGAATGATAAAGATATCAAGTTATCTGCTTCTTGCTTATACTTCTTTACACCTAGAAGTGTTTATTAGTAAGCACAAATAGTTTCTTTTACATCAGTACAGAAACGCTATTCATTTTTCTACATAAATAAGAAAAAGAAATATGTTGAATTTTAAGCTGTATGTAGCAAAGCAAAAAAAATGGTATGAGATCTTTTTATTGCATTGTTCAATTTCTAATTATTTCAAATTAAATAATGTATAAATATAGAGAAATGCAGACACAAGCTCTAGCCATGAAAATCTTCTTCCATTTTTGATCTTTGAGGGTGTATATTTGACTGATTTTCTATTTTCAAGTTTTCATGTGTTTATTTTGAATTATACTTTTTGCTTAAATACTTATTTAAAATAATTTCAGAAAGGAATTATTTGTATTAGAAAACTAACTTTTCTTGTGCTTGAAAAGAACTAGAAATGTAAATATTAGGTAGCAAATACAATTTATTTTGTGTAAACCAAATGCTGCCTCAAACAATTAAATTTGCATAACAATCACAATATAAATCTTGAAGATCTACAATTTTCCATTTTTTTTATCTGAAAGGCATTGGAATAAACTTTAATTTTTTTTTCTTATTAATATCCCATATTTGTCATTTATCAAGGGAAAGTAATACCCTGAAAGACCTATTACATGACAGATAGAAGATCTGCCATTGCACTACATAAGAACACTTAACTAAGTGTATTTTACAACTTCAGCAAACAACTATTAAACATTTAGTAAGTGAAATATTTTGTACTACTTCCATGCTAACTCTTTGCAGGATATACAGGATATGAACACATGCATGGCTTATTTCTTGAAAAAAAATGATATTTTACGACTAACAATTTGACAAGATGTATTGTCCTTTTAATCAGGAGGTATTCACTTTCCCAGTTTTTGAGATTAAAATAATTTTTAGTTGGCCAGTAATGTTCCATGACAAAGAATTACAATTTAGGAATGATAAACATTGCTGTTGCCAAATAGTCCCTTCTCATTTTTAGACATTTTCTATGAATGAATAAATTTTGTATTTTACTAACACAATACCGGCCATTTTTTATTTTGAGATATTTGTATTTAGATGCAGCTGTACAGAATAATATTGAGAGATTATTTGCCCTTTACTTTGTTCCCTCAATATCTTATGAAACTCTACTATAATATCACAACCAAGATGCTGATCTTGATATAATCCACCAATCTCATCCAGTTTTATTCAGCTTTATTTGTAGTTAGTTGTGATAGTATTGAGTCTTATGGAATTTTATTCATGAAATAGGTTGCCATGGGCGCCATCATCAGATACAGAATAATTTCATATTTCTGTCACTACAAGGATGTCACACATTACCATTTTATGAAGACTTACTTCCCTTCTCCATCTTTAACCTTTGTGAACCACTAATCTCTCTTGTTTCTGTAACTCTGTCATTTCAAGAATATATATCTATAAAAGGAATTATATAGTATGTTATCACTTGGGATTAGTTCTTTCTTCTTAGTATAAATCTTTGGAGATTAATCTAGCTTTTTAAGTATATAGTAATGTATACCTTTTGATTGCTAAGTAGTTTTTCATTATATGCACCTGCTACATATTGTTCAGCCATTCATCAGTGGAAAGAAATTTTGGCTCCTTCCATTTGGGGGCTATTTCAAGTAGAGCTGCCATGAACATTCATGTGCAAGGTTTTCTATAAAGATAAATTTCTATTTCCCTGGGATAAATGTCCAAGAGTACAGTTATAGGGTAATATGATAATTACATGTTTAGTTTTATGAGCAACTCCCCAAACTGTTTTCCTAAATGCTATATTGTTATATTACCATCAGCAAAGTAGGAGTGATCCAGTTTCTCTGCATCCTTGTCAACATTTAATATTGTCACTATTTTTATCTTAGATGTGTTGTTGGTTATTGTGACTTCATCTTCATTTCCCTCATGGCTAATAGCAGTTTTTTTCATGAGCTTACTTGCCGTCCATATATCCTTTTACTTGAAGTGTCTCTTTATACCTTTGGACCAGTTTTGAATTGAATTTTATTAGTTCTTAGTGGTGACTTTTGAGAGTTCTTTCTATAGTCCAAATAATAGTTCTTTGTTGGATCACAAATATTTGTAAATTTGTTGTCAAGATAGCTTATATTTTCATTCTCTCACATATGTATAACAAAGATCAAAATTTTTGTACCTGCTTATGTTATCTGGTTATCCCCACAGAATTTTCTTTTCTTTTCTTCAGTCACATTTTATTTATTCATCACCTAACATAAATATGTAGTTCTACCTATCGTGTTTATAAATGCATGATTATATGTAATAAAACTCTTCCTCCGATCTTTTGATCTTTTGTCTCTTGATTAAATGACTTTGAAGGATGGAGGGTTGCAACTCATACTGATGGTGTACTGGAAACTAAGAATATCTGTCCACAAAAGGATTAAAGACTTTAATTTTGTTACTTTCCTATGCCAAAGTTAGAACAACAGTTGGAAAATGGAAAATGTAATTATATATGTGTGTGTATATATATTGCTTGATAGCATAATCTTTTATCTGAAATAGTTTAAAATAAAGTCTATATGACTTTTTACCAGGCTAATTATATCACTCAATTAGTATGTTTATTGTGGTGTACTAATAAGAGTGATTATATTGTATTTCCATTTCAGTTATTCTGTATAGAATTTCTAAGAAATGTAAAATTTTTCTGTTGTGTCAACAACTGCTCTCCAAATGAGTGTTTGATCTTAAATGTTTCCTTTTATTGTTTTTTACTTTCATTGAAAACAACTCAGTGGTTGCTGAGAATAAGGAAATGTGTTGTTTCTTTTTGCATTTTAGCTTTTATACTTTTTTTTTTGCTTTGTGTTTTGTTCGTATGAATGACTGGATTTTGCTTTTTTATTTTTATTTATTTATAGCAAGCATGGGAATATATTCTTGCATACACCTGGGGAAAGAGAGTACCATAAATGTGGCCTAAGCAACACTGTAAATCATTTTTTTTCTTTCCCATTGACTCAAATACGTGTACATTGTTGGAAATGTGTGCTGCTCTAGTGACATATTTTTTCAGTTTAATTAGCTGCCTGCCTGTAATCAGGGCTATATCAACTGTTGTCATTCTAAATGTTTCCTTTCTTTTTTTCAAACACATTTGCCTGATTGACCTTTTTTTTTTTCTCTGTCTTTCTATGGGGCTGCTCCAGGAGCCATGGCTAATCATCTTATAAGCAATGCTCTGCTTCGTCCGCATGGTACTAACAATCCCTATAATACATTGCTTGGGGAACCGGCGGTCTGTAACAACCCTTCTGTCAGCATGTACAACGCACAAGGTGTGCTGGAGTTTATCTTAATTTTTTCAAGTGAGAGTCCCATTTTATGTAGCTTTTATGAGCACTTTCTAGTTTCCTTTCTCCTGCCTTTTCTTTGTTTTGGAAGCTGACACACAGACTCCTTTACATTCCACCCCTCTTGGTGCTTTTATTTTCCATTTTCCTTAGGCTTTCCTTAGTAAGAAATGGATGCCTTCTGATAAACAAATGCCTTATTCATTCATATGTGTTTGTTTCTCTGTACTGTTACAAAATGTATTGTGGTTTGTCAGTACTTTTCTTGTTGTTCATTTATTTCTAAATTAAATACCTGTGTATTTATTTTGAGAAATGAGATACGTGTCTAAGGTAAGTAAGATAAAAGAAGACTTGATTCAGTAGTCTTACTGTTATAAGATGGAGAAAATAAATCTTACTTTGTTAAATCATGAAGTACACTCTGGGCACAAAGCATTAGTATTGATGAAAGCATTAGATTAACTCCAGGGAAAATTACATTGAACTAAGCAGTGGAGGAAAGAGCAGTGAACTGGACAGTAGCAGCTCAGGTTCTGTCTTAGCTTTGTCATCGCCTACACGAGCTGGAGCAAGCAAGTCACAAAATTATTTCTACTGTAGGCTACAACTCACTTGAAACAAGGATTTTGAAGATGGCTCCTCTGTATGCCCCATCTTGAAAACAATACAGAAACTTCACTGTGTTTCAAACAAATAAGCATAGGTCTTTTAAAAAACAGCTTACACTATAATTATGTGGACATGGTTTTACTTTTTCTAAGTATACACACACACACACACACACGCAAACATACATATGTAAACTCTTATGAACTCCTTGTTGATTATTGCTATTAAGATTATTAATTTGTTATATTAAGATTATCAAGATTATCAAGATATATTGTCTATATATAAATTATCATATATATTATATATGTGTTTATGTATATATGTAAATAGACCATAAATCATTGAAATAGAAGTTTCATTAAAGAAACATCTTACTTAAAATTATATTTGAAAGAAAATTCACTGTAATAGGTATGTCCATGATTCTTCCAGTTGAAGACAGTAATTGAGCAATATTTAAATTACCCAGGAAATTTGGAATAAAATTTCTATTATCCTTTATGAGCATCTCTGGTGGGTTTTTTTTTTTTTTCTTCATTTTTCTTTTTTTCTCCTCTTTCTTTCTTGGTCAGAGGTAAAAGATTAGTGGTGTGACTGTAAAACTTGGTGTGAATGGGCCATTTCAGAAAAACATGTTTGTTGCAGCCTGGCCACTGGGCGTCTCGAATCACCTGAGCTGTCCCACAGGGTTCCTTGTCAGATACAAAGGATGATTTTAAAGTATTTCAAAAATACCAAAGTCATTTATTAACAAATGACTTCAGGAGTATGTTCAAGATATTTGTTTATATGATGAAATAATTCAGTAAACTTTCAATTTCATCGTTTCTTAAAGACTCCATGTTTAAGAAGCATAGACTTTGAGAATCAGAGGAAGGATAGAGTTCATGAAATGCTGTTTATATGATTGCTGACACCCTGTAAGACCGAGCTTGAAGTATCTATTCTAACAGGGCTCTTACCACCTCCAGATCTCATATATTCTATTGTTGAAATGCTCTGCTCGTTTTTTACCCATTTACGTATATAGAGATATCTAGATATATTCCTCTTACTATAATGCCTTCTTCTATTGCTTCTTGGAAATCCTTGAAATACTTGAAAGCAGCAAACCTATTTTCCTTTGGTTTTCCATATCCCTACTAAAACTGAATCATCAATATGAGAGTTTCTGGGTCCTTCTTCATGGTTACTCTCTATATATTCTCTCATTTATCAGTGTCCGTATTCCACTGTAGTACTCTACGAATGGTACAATACACAGTGCACCAGATGTGGTTAGGCAGAACAATTTAGTAGACCTTCTAAGGGTTTATCTTGTCTTTATTATCCTTAGGTTAAGTGAGAGGTAAATGGGTCACTATAAATATTTTGAAGTATCCTGATAAATTAGTAATTTTGAATGATGTTAAATGAAGATTTAAAATATTTGCAAGTTAAATGTACTCTACATTATTCGCCTTACACAGAAAAGTTGTTGGTAATTACTTTAAAATAATTAACAAATGTGGATTGCATTTTATTTTTCTTTTTTTGGTTTTCAGAGATAATGTGTCATTTCTTATATAATGAAAAAGTAACGATTATTAATTTTTCTGTTTTCCTTATTTCACTATCTGCCTTCACATCTTTATTTTTACTGGTATAACCAAAACAAAGGGAGGATATTTTTAAGGTTGAACACATACCTATCTAAATTATTAAATCAAAATTTTCACAGACAAAAAATTAAAATACCATATAAATACAAAGTTTTATTCCTATGGAATCCTTTATTGGTTATTACTCACTACGATTTTGTCTGAATGGATTTTTCCTAAATTCCAGTTTAAAAAATTCTATTGACTCCTTAAAAATAAAAAGTAAATAATTTTATTAATGTTTTTCAGAGCCAGAAGTGGAACTGTTCAACTATTATGTTTTAATAATTATCAAAATGTTAAGAAACCATGATAGTGCTTAAAATAATTCTATTACCACTGACCAAAAATAAATCTTGATGATTGTCATATTGCTGCTAATCTTATGCTTTCAGATGAGTGCACTTATATTCTTACTGGCAAGGTGAAATCTTACATGAAATATAGTTGACCTGGTATGTACTGGAGTGGTTTCTGGACTGGTTTATGTTAAATTACCACTTGGTTCTGTTCTATGGGTTCTCTACTTCAGTTGTACCAGTGCTATCCAGGCATAGAAATGTTCAGATTTAAAGCATCCAATCTTGTTTGTAATGCCTTTATTTATGTAAAGATGTGTATATAGTGTTACTACTGAAACATATAAAAATAAAAGTGAATAATATACTTTTATTATGTTGAATTCAGCTTCCAACTGTGGAAATGTTTAAAACTTTTTGCATAGAATTTCTGGACCATTATGTATTTGTCAATATTAGAAATTCAATTTTTGTAGAGATAAACCTCATTATAGAAAAACCTGTCAACACAATGTAAGAGAGGAAGTCGTGATTTTTGCTAAAATAAATTTACATCTTAAGGTAATTTAATTCAGTTCTAAAACTTTAAAGAAAGACATATCTCTAGAATGGGATATAGTGAAGAATAAAAGTAAGAATGCAAGGTATTCCTTCATGGTTTTCAAAGCCTACAGCAGATTTATAGAGAAAATTGCAGCAGAGTTGAAAGAAGTCTAGAGACCCCTTTCTGATCCCAGCTCTGCCCTATTAGCAGGGAAGCATTAGATAAAGCCCAGCCTCTGTGCACTGTGGTTTCTTCATCTCTGAAAAATGGGAATTGAACCTCAGCGATCTCTTTTATGTGGTTCTAGTTCTAGTATCCCTGTATTTAAGGAGTGAACCATAATGAGCCTACAGGTATTTACCTCTGTTGATAAATAGCTTGTCTTTCAAATTGTTTTTCTAAAGCTGTTTTGAAATTTGAAAAAAAAATTTCCTCTGCTTTTTAAAATGCTGTAGGTCTTGTTTTGCTAAGGAAAAAAAAAACTGTCTCCTTTAACCAATGGTTAAATTATAACAAGTTAGAATCCCTCGAAATGATCTAGCCCAGAGAATTCACTGGTCTTTGTTTTGTGATATTTTAACCATCCTGTAAACAAAATCAGTAAGAGTAATTCTTCTGACCTGCTTAAAATGTGAGTTTTTTTCTAAAAAGTAATTTCACCAGGATTGTTTTCAAAGGATCCACTCCCAAAATATTTGATTGCATATGATTGTGCAGCAATCCAGAAGAAAACCTGATATAAGTGGTGATTTATTCCCCACACATTTTCTTGATACAGAATAAATGGATTTAGCCTTTTTTTTTTCTGTAGTTACTCCACTTCTGGATAGGGGCTCCAGCAATGACAGTACTGATCAGTTTTCGATTACAAATGATAAGCAACATTTTTGTAGGTACAATGAGGAAAAATAATGTTTGTGCAGAGAGAGAGGAGATATATAGGGGGAAAAAAGAACAAGATTATGAAAATCTTCAACTAGTATTTTTCTGTATCCAAAATTTCCTTGATAATTTCATTTAATAAATTCTAAAATTATATGGCATTCCTTATGAGCAGGTGCATTCTAACATCATACATGTGACAGTATTGAAATCTAGAGGTGGAAATAGTCCCTGGCTCACCTTCTTTTTATTCTCTGGTTTGTGTGATAATCTTAATTGTAATATAAGTGTGTATTTTGTTGGAAATTTACAAACTGTATAATGCTTATTAAAGACTCATTATATTGGAATATGTTAAGGGGGACTGCTTATTTTCTGACTAACATATCAGTATTTTTTATTATGATAAACCATGTAACACAGACTCATGAATTTTGGGGCAGTGGAAATTATTTCCTTTGACTCTTTTTTCTGCATATCATCAATTTGCTTTTTACTCATGTTTCCTCTACTGTCGCTGTAAGCTTACTTGTTGTTTTTTCTTTCCTTTTCTTCATGCTGTCGTTTAGAGCCCTACAGAGAGACAAGTATGGGAGTAAAGCTAAACATTGCATATCAAATGTAATTTTTTTTAGTTCACTTTTATTGCATCACATATAGATGATGTAGTTATTAAAAACAGTTCATCTCACAATTTAAAAACTAAAGAGCCTATAAATCAACTTATATAAATATATGCTAATAGAGATTAGACGCTTTTGTTGTCTGATTCTTTTATTCTGTCACATAATCAACATGGTTGTTAAGTCTCATGTAATGTTGGTGTGAGTTAAATTGTTTTTAAATTAAGCATTTATTTTTGCTAAGTAATCCATAAACTTTTAATTTTTATTAGTACATTCCATCATAAAAGTGTGTCATATGCAGCATCCTCACTTTATTTTACAATGGCTGTTTTTAGTCTCTGCCTAATGCATTGACAACAGAAATACAAAAGCACATGTTTCAATGCATCAGCCATGCAACCCTAACCATCAAGCATCCCATCGCAGCCTCTGCAGCCACAGTCACCCATCACATACAGCCCTTTAAAAGGCATTTACTTTTTTTTCTTAACATTGTGGATTTGTGTACAAGATATAACATGAAAATAAATCGCTTCAACCTATGTCTGTGATAGCTGCTTTTTAATGCATTTTATGCATTGCTATTTTTTAAAAACAGTGTTTCTTGAATACAGAGCGTGCATCAGAAGTTCATATAAAAATTGACATATGTGACTGTTCATTTAAAGTAGTATTGAACTAGTCAAGTTTTGATAAATGTAACTGCATCACAGATATAGAATGACTGCTATATTTTCACAAGTTAGCAGCATATTGAGAAGTTTAATAGAATTCTTTGACTAATTTTTTATAAAAGGAAATACCCTTCCTTATTTACCAGAATTGGTTAAGTGTTTGTGTGTGTTTTTTCTTTTGTGGTTGCATTTGAATTGATTTAAGAAACTATTATAGATTATTGAATTTGTGTTCATTCAAGGGAATGCTAAAACCTTGAAGAAATATGTGGTCAAATTTAATTCACTGCAGCTGTTTCTACCAGAATAAAATGTTTATCCTCTTTCAAATCCAAAATTTAATATGCCCCAAAGTCTTCACTCATTATAAAATGGTAACAGTAGTATTGACGACATAATTTTGGGAATCAAATCCCTATTTTTACACTTTCTCATACAGTATTAAGTAATGACCCTGAATAATCACTAAGGGCCTAATATGAAATAATAACCAAAGTGCTTAGAGCAGAAAAAAATAGAAAGTAAATCCAAATACTTTTGAAAGTTCCTAGTGTGTAAATTATTTTGGTGTGCCATTTATTTGACTAGCATTATTTAATGACTATATCATTCTGACAAATTTAACATAATCCTTTTGTGGTTTTATGTATAGGGATTATTTAACTAATCTATTTATTTATCACATTCATTTACTTATTTGGTAGTAAGGACTGAACCCAGGGGCGCTTTATCAGAGAGCAAAATTCCCAGCCTTTTTTAAAGTTTTGTTTTTTTTTTTTTTTTTTTGAGACAGGGTTTCGCTGAATTGCTGAGGCTAGCTTCTCTTGCGATACTCTGGAGTTACTGGAATTATAGGCATGCGCCACCACACCTGGTTTGGGATTATTTTTAATTTCACAAAATTATATATTAAATTATGAAAAACTATTTCTTTTACTTTTTACTAGCATATTGAATGGACCACACATGAATTATGTTAATATTGTAGCTACTTCAATAATAAGAGAGCATGTAAAATGAAAGGTAACAAATTATTTAATTGACCTTGATGGCTATAAATTGAAAGCTATGAATGACTACACCAAAATTTTGTGTTATTTTGCCCATGTTATAACCAAACATGCTTCAAATAATGTCAGACAGTGTGTGAAAATTGCCAATTTATAATTCATAGGTTTTAAAAAAAAATTCTTTTGAGATTTATTTTAAATACTTCTTTTCCAAGATTTTGATCAATTGTCCAATTATACACTTATATTTGGTTATATACAGTTAAATTTAATGTTTTTTTCCTGGACATTTTAGATTAAGTTAAATGCTAGCGCTTTTTATTTCATAGTCGATAAATGTTTTGCTTTTGTGTTTGTGTGTGTGTTCTATGGCCTATTGGATATGAATGTCATAGTGTCTTGTAATCTTTTTCAGAGGGGCTTCTGAACAATGCCAGGGATACAAGTGTCATGGATACTCTACCACTGAATGGTAACCATGGCAATAGTTACAGCATTGCCAGCGGCGAGTACCTGAGCAACTGTGTGCAAATTATAGACCGCGGCTATAACCATAATGAGACCGCCCTAGAGAAAAAGATTCTGAAGGAACTCACTTCCAATTACATCCCTTCTTACCTGAACAACCACGAGCGTTCCAGCGAACAGAACAGGAATCTGATGAACAAGCTGGTGAATAACCTCGGCAGTGCAAGTGAAGATGATGCCATTGTCCTCAATGATGCCACATCCTTCAATCATGAGGAGAGTCTGGGCCTGGAACTCATTCATGAAGAATCTGATGCTCCTTTGCTGCCCCCAAGGGTTTACTCCACGGAGAACCACCAGCCACACCACTACAGCAGAAGGCGGATCCCCCAAGACCACAGTGAGAGCTTTTTCCCTTTGCTAACCAACGAGCACACAGAAGATCTCCAGTCACCCCACAGGGACTCCCTCTATACCAGTATGCCAGCACTGGCTGGTGTGCCCGCCGCAGAGAGCGTTACCACCAGCACCCAGACCGAACCCCCAGCGGCCAAATGTGGTGATGCCGAAGATGTTTACTACAAAAGCATGCCAAACCTAGGCTCCAGAAACCACGTCCATCAGCTGCACACTTACTACCAGCTAGGGCGCGGCAGCAGTGATGGATTCATAGTTCCTCCAAACAAAGATGGGACCTCTCCGGAGGGAAGTTCAAAAGGACCTGCTCACTTGGTCACTAGTCTATAGAAGATGACACAGAAATTTAAAACAACAAAACTGCTAACACCTTGTTGACTGTTCTGAGTTGATATAAGCAGTGGTAATAATGTGTGTACTCCTAAATCTTTATGCTGTTCTCAAAAGACAAACAAAAACTCTTTGACTTTTTCTTTTTCTTTTTTTTTTTTAAACTGGGATTTTTAGGTCAGCCCAGGGGAGAAGGATAACTGCTGAAATCCCCCTGTGCCCTTTCCTTTCTTGTCCTTTCCCCCCCCCTCAGATGGAGACTTCATTATGTTAATGAACGAGATATGAAGAAAATGGCGCTCATTGTGGCCTTGTTGAATTATGTTGTGTTTGTTTTAACATCTCTGATGCTCTGTTACTATAATTACAAGGACCTTATTTTTGAAAGGCCAGAACAATTGTTTGAAATTAGTAACAATGCTGCATCTAGATTGGAGTGCTGCACAAACAAACATAAAAGTGAAGCAAAACTGTATCACATAGTGGTTTATGGTCACTCACCACCTGTTCACCACAGCAGGAATAGCTGTGGAAAACAAAACAACAAAATTAATAATGAAATGGAGGGGAATTCTAGAATTATATGCTAAATGCATATTTTATGATTTGCTGTATTAACTGATGATAAAACTAATGGCAGAAAAAATTGAACAATTTCTATGTAATGTACAGATACTAGCATTGCACATATAGTCTGCTTTCTGTTCCTCCAGAATTTGAGTCCTGTTAATGTAGTGGGAAAAAAAAAGAAATTTTCTTTTTCTTTTGTGCTAGTCTTGCAAGTTTGTCTACCAGTAAAAAAAATGAAAAAAAAAAAGAAAAAAAAAGCAAAGTTTCCTCCTTTTTTTTCCTTCCTTTCTTCATTTTCTTTTTCTTTGCCTCCCCCCCCCCACTTGTTTTCTTTAAAACTTCACCTGGGAAATAAATAAATAAATAAAACTATCACTTTATAAGAATCATTTTCTAGTAATGCAAACAAATTATTTTTTACAAAAAAGAAAAGAAAATAAATAAAATTAGATTTCCTTCCCTCACTATATATCTTTATCCAGCCAGAAGATTTCCAACAGCATTTTTGCAAATTAGAGCAGGATGAACTTTCATGTTTACAGGGCACATCTGTTGTAATGCAAAGCATATTTGGCAAGCAGTTCATCACCAAGACAGTAGCTATGATTCTAGAAGTCAAGAGGTGTCTATAGGACTAGTGGGGCTTCTGCATGTGAAAAACGGTATTTCATAGACGATAAAGTGCTGAATGCTCAGTCTGGCCCCCAAGCGGGCACCTGCACTACCAAGTTTTAGAGGAAATTCATTCCCTGGTAATAAGAATTGAAAGGTCAAATAATTTTGAAGTGATTTTTTTTAAGTCTTCTGTTTATTAACAGGAAAATTTATTTATTTGACAGGATTTTAAGTAATGTAGGATACAAGAGGTAAATTAGCAGCACATATAATTTTTTTTTAAAATTTATGATCCATTTTGTATGGTCTCAAAGTTGGATGACCTCATTACTAATATTTGTTGTAAAAGTGAAACTTGTTTGCCAACCAATAAACAACTGATTGAGATTTAGAAGATATTGTATTGATGTATGTACTATATTATTAATTTTCCTTTTTATTTTTCTCGCCTTTCTTTCCCTCTATTTTCAGTATATAAACTTTGCTAACCCTCTGTGACCCACATAAGCCATGAAAAAGAAATCAGTCTGACTCAACAAATAACCTAAGCACAAAATGATAATCAGTTTTGCAGACAAAGTCAACCAGAAAATGGGATGGACATCTTTATGTTGTCTAAAACAAGATGCATTACTTACACTCAAGCAGGTTAACATATAGGTTACTGTATGCCTATTTATAAACCCGCTGTAGTTACTATGCTTATTTTAATAAACAGATGCAATCAGAGATTCAAATATCAAATTACAACAGAATCATTATTCCTCTTTCATAAGCTCCATTTTGATAAAGAAAGAAATTTAAATTTATTCCATTGGCTAAAAGCTGCAAGAATCATGGCAAAGAAAACAACATTTTTAAAGGGCACTATAAACCATTTTTTTGTGCCATTTTTTCTTGTTATAAAGGAGGAGAGAGGAGGGGAAAATAAATCCTTTCAAAGAAACTTTCTTGATCTTCGATTACTCCAGATCCTTTTCCAGCAGTATTCAACCATGGAGTTCTTTCTAAGCAAAACTACGATGAACTTGCCAATTCATAATTTCTCTTGTTCTATGCCTTGGGATTTTATTTTTCAAAAATCTACATGCCATCCACCTATAAATGATTGTCTTAAATCAAAATGATAAAGAATAGTGTAGAGAATGGCCAGTAATCCATACATAGTCATAAAATATATGACAAAAAAAAGTTGTACTGGTCAGAGTACATCTTAACTGTTTTATCACCATAAAATATCTTATGTCTCATTTCTTTTTAGTCAATTAATATAAATGTTTCCTTAAATTGGAGGAGTACCACAGGCTTCAGCAGTAATGAGGTTTCCCTAACACCACACAGTGGCCATATTAGCACCTGAAAGGTGTTTAACTCACTTGATGCCTAGATTATATGTGGCCAGAAAAGAACCCTTCTTTAACATGTAAAACATAGCTCCAAAAACACACATGTTGACTGTGGATTGTGAACACTTAAGCTTGTTGTGACAAACAGTAATCTGTATGGAAGCATTTCTAAGTAAGAAGCTGGATTCACAGAACAATGGGGAGACTACCTCAATTCAGCTTGCTGATTTTCTGATATTGCTACCTCCTTGCTTGTGATCTTTTTGTGTTTTATTATATGGAAATTTGAAGCAGGAAACCTGCCCAGCTCTGCATAGACCAAGTGGAAGAAAGATCACTTGGAACACCTTAACTGGTACAGAAGTCTATGCAGTATAATAGGTTAATACCAAGCTCTTGCATCAAGATGAAAGTGTGAGATTTTTTTTTTAACCTCTCCTCCATCAAAATTGGTGTGCTTTCAGAGAGAATTAAGTTCCCAAAGATTTTGACAGGAAGAGATTGTTCCTCCGAATTTGATGTGACTATTAATGAAAACAGTGGATAAAGTAGTTAATTGCACATGTATTTCAATAGAAATTTGCATAAAATGTTATTCATTTAGTCCTATGTACACTAGCAAGGGTTGAATTCCTGAACTTCAATTTTCCCCTCAAATGCCTTTTTCAAGCAAAGCTACTGATGAACTAATAATTTAATTTTTTTCTTTTTTTCTATCACCTTTATTGACTCTGTTTTCCCAATATTTTATGAAATTCATGATTTACTTATCTGAATATTTTCAATGTAGTTGGTTTTCCATTAAGAAGTAAATTTCCATTCAACATACATAATGTATGTGCATAGCACATTATTTAGCCAGCTGAAATTAAATCTAAGTATTGCTTCCTAGTAAAATAATATTTTGTAATGTTTTATTTGAATTTTATTTTTTCTTTGAAATCTAATTCATATGATGGTTTTATCAGGACACTAGCTAATGGTCCTCATGTTTAATTGATTTTGAAACTAATGGACTGTTCTACAGCATATTCCTAAATGATAATATTTATGATGAAACCCAAATTTGGGGAAGAAGAAATAGATTAAAATTTCAGTTAAATTTTATGAGCATCCCTCCTTGTTTCCATTCTATTAAAATTGAACTACTGGAGTTGAATGATAAAAAAATATGCTAAAATTATCATAATGACAAAACAACTGGCATGAGAACAATTTTCATAAAAGGAAAAATAATAAGGAAACTATATTAACCAAAAGCAAATAATAGAAATCCCCTTAACTTCCTGTAAAAAATTCACAATGACTCTAAATTGAAAGTTTATGATCTGTATTTTTAAGATTCCCAATATGAAAATATTGACATTGAAATGATCTTTAAATTTAGATATTTAAATTTTAATATTAGCTTAGTTGATGTGATAAAATTTTTCATAATAATGGAGCATATAAAGGAATTGGTAACATTTATAAAGATCCATATAATTAATTTTAGGCAATATCTTCAGCTATATGTGTTCAATTCACTGACTAGTTTAAAGATCAATATCAAAAACTTTTGTGACTGACTTTCTGCATTACTGTATAGACCAAAAGAAAAGAGGAAAAACAATGTCTTGAGTTGTCTAAAGATCAATTCTGAACTAAACTATTGTCATCATCTATTAATGAAAGAATATTTGTTAAATTGTTCATTAGTACTGTATCAAAGTGCTACTATTTAGAATGTTTTTGAAAACAAAATAAAACACTGTTGAACTACAAATGCATGTCAATTCAACCTCAGCGAATGAAAAACTAAAACAAAATTTTAATCTGGTTTTGAGCAAATACGAGGATACTGGTATGAATGGCCTTTAACAAACATACTGAGATAAAATAGCAATATGTATGAACTTTCCAGTGTACTACGTAGCCCAAGGTATTAAGATATAATTAGTTTATTTTTAGCAATTCATAAAACTCATCATGTCATTGTTATGCATTCCTAAATAATACATTACATCTCATATTAGATTTCTGCACATTGAAATGTTAGAAAGGTGGAGGCCCAAATGCAAAGCAGCATAAGAATAGCTTATGGAAGTGTTTCTGTGCAAATTAATTCTACATAAGAGCTCTTCTTTGAGCTCATAAAATAGATTCAAGAGAATACAAGAGTACGTTCAATTTTGTAATAAGAAGATACGTCTATATCAAACCATCTGAAAAATATTATTAGACATCTAACTATATTATATATATATATATATCTCCTAGAAATGAAAATGTTGATAATTGTTTCTTTCTTGTTCAGCCATAAGACAAAATTCTATTTACTACTTTACTGTGATCACATCCTCTTTGCTTTAAAAGGAAAACCAGTCTTTAACGTTCACCTGTACACATACTTACAAATCATAATTCCTTTTATTTAACTTTCAGAGAAAATGAATCACAATTATTGCAAACTTTGTGATTTTTATAATAAGACAGGTGGTTAATATAGTTTTACATATTCTCATTTGACATATTTATTTTTATTCTTTTAAAAAATTGTTTAAAGTCAGCACTTCTTTAACATCTAGCACCTTTAAGTTAAATGTCTTGATATCAACTATTTGGATATTTCTTTCTCTTAATAGTGTTATCTGCAATTTTTTCATTGATAACTTGTGCCTCTTTAGAGTATGTCAAAAGTAAACAGCAAACCATTATTCATGTGAAAAAGCAGGAGACTGCATATAAAAATGACTTCTGTTGTGATAAACAACACTTTTCAACTACAATATGAACAGATGAATAGAACCAAGTTGCCAAGACCTAATTTAGGTGATAAGACCTAAATGAGAATTATACAGAAAAGGCTTTAGAAAAAATAACAAAATCATATATCTTGATAAAAATGTTATATACTATACCAAATGCTGATTTGTTCAGAAAACATTAAATTGGAGTTTACCATATTATAATTTCATCCTGCTAATTCCACAGAAAACACTACATATTTCTAGCACTATTTAGATATTTCGTGTCTAGCTAAACCTAAAAAAAATATATAAATGTTTAAAAAATATAAGTATTTTGCCTCAATTCACCTTCATTTTCTAATCTGCCGACTCAATAGTACAGCAACACAGTTGATGCTACTAGTAGGTTTGTACCTTTTAGAGCTTTATTATGAATCTAATAAGCATTAAATTAATATTGAAATTATGTATGTTGTACAAAGTAACTCATAATCAAGCAATATTCATATTAAAGGATAATTCATTATACATATGAATATTACATTAAGGCTGAAAAAATAAATATACTACTGGAAATTTTACTCTCAAATCCTCTCTTCAATTACTACAGTCAATTGACACAATTCTGCAGGCAGTTGTGCACATGGTGGATTATTAAAATACCACATAATCCAAATGCATCTAAGTGTATTCAATGTTCCTTTCATTCTAAATGCTAAAGGAAAAACTTGAAAGAAGAGGAAAGTTGACTTCTAATGATCTAATTTAAACATTGTTATTCAGATTGAATAATTTTAAAATGAGAATGCTACACTATTTGATCTGAGGCAGAGGTTACAAAAAATTTACTTAGGCAAAAATCAGGATTTTACATTTAGAGGAATTCAGATGGTCTCAATTGCCTAAGATTGCAAAAATTCACACTCCATTGGAAAGGAACTATCTTTAAAATCTAAGCCTAAATATCACTTTTTAAAATATAAAAATTCCTCCGATTCTTCTGACAGAGGAAAATGATCCTGACCCCAAAACGAAATACATTGATTGATTAACCTCAAAAGGTATTTGGCAAAATTAGTGTATCAACTATAATATCAGGTAGAGATTGTTGGAATTGAAACTCAGTATGCAGTGAGGAGGATGGTGTCCTCATGTGCTAACAACTGCCTGATCCTCTAGAGTGTATATTTAATGCCTTGCATTTCAAGTTGTCCCAATGGCTTAAGCTTTGACATTTTGAATCATTTAAAAGTTATTTGATAATAAAAATTTCCTCTGTCATTCTAGTAATAAAAAGTGGTATGTTTTGAAACAGCTGTAGATAATCAGATGTGTTCATTTATAAATAAATCTCATTTGTTTGTATATTCTAACACTGACCTTTGCCTGTGAACTACAAAATCAAGATCTGTAGAGTCAGGTTGATTTCCTCATTTGGCTTCTGTGAATGCATTGGAAGTGGACAGATAATTTGGAAGGTTTTTCATACTGTTTTCCCTCTCACCAAACATTTAATCTAATTCAAGATATATCTTTTAAAAAACAATAGTATACTTAAAAAAAAACTACAACTAATTGAGCTATTCTTCACTGACAAGAAAAAAAATCACTTTTCAAAACAAAAATCTAGCTAATGCAGCTTTGGTCTTTTAGGATTCTCATATATTTCCACACAGCATTATTCTTATCATATACACCTACCAGATTTCAAGCTACTGGATTTTTTTTTCTCTTGTACAACCTTTTCATCCTTAAAAAAAAAAATGCTCTGTACAATCACATGTAAAACCATGAGCTACAAACCTCAATAAAAAAAATCAGTAAACAATAAGTGATGTAGTTACTGTTATTGTATGGGAATCACCAAAACTTTGGTTTTTGGATAATGTTCAAACAACAGGATAATTAATACCTGAAATATGTACTCTGAATATCTTTCCTGTGCCCATGATCTTCATGCCCTGCCACCTACCCCTTCATATATTGAAAATAAAATGTAAGGACTTTTTTTTTAACCTTTTCTTTTCTGTTACCACCTGAAAAGTTTATAAGGGTATTTGTCCTTTATGGGAACATAGGAAATGAAATTAAGAATTTACTGTTTGACCTTTAAGTTTGCAATTAATAAGACATAATCAAATTTAATCTTGAATCTCCTGACTCATCTTATTATCCTTATCTCATATTGGGGAGTAGTGCAGACATCCTCTGGTCCAAAAGAGAATTTGGAGCTCTGTGCTGACATTTTTCTCTTGAATAAAGGTTACAAAAAATTCTAGAAAATATTTTTAATCAGAAGATAGATATTACATACAAGCAACACTCTGTGGTGTTAGGGATTCTGATTATTTTATTTATTAACTTTGTACATCGGCACAATGAGTACAATATCAGCTGGATAAATTTAACTCAGATACTTCCTTCATATTGAAAATACACTTTCTACAAAGGAAGTGGGAGGGAATCAGCAACTCCTGAGAGCCAAGTATGTGTCTGGCATTTTACATGGCCCCATTTATTCTTTAGTAATATAGCAAAAATAGATTTATTATACTGTTTGGGAGGAAAAAAAAACGCTCAGATCCCATAGTCACAGAGCTAGTGAGTTTTGAAACAAAAACCTCTCAGTCTAAAGTTCATTTTGTTTATTATTAATCATACTGCATCAACAAAATGATTAGCTAAAAAGAAATTAACCTATTGCTTTTCATTTAAGTATGAGATTGAAAATAGACATTTCAAGCCAATGCTGAAAACCATGAATCTCAAAAGTTTATGCAAACCTATTTTACTAGGTAGTAAGATGTAAACATAAAGCTGGGTTCCTGGGAAAAATCCCCACAGATATGAAAGGATAAAGGGGGATAGACATAGAGAAAAATCTTTTAATCTGTTATTTATCATCTATCATTTATCTATCGTCTATATCTATCAATTAAAAAATTCAGACAACTGATTTTGGAATTCTGCTTCTTTCATCAGTTATATATCTTCCAAAAAGTTATTTAAGTTTTCTAAGAATAGGGTTCCACATATCTAAATATTGAAATACAGTTTATTAAATGTGATATATAATGTATTAGGCACACATAAAATCTTTATACCTAAAATTCTAGAAGTTTAGAATCTAGAATTCTAGAATCTGTATTCTGAGTTTACACTAAATAGTCTCTGTTTGTGTCTTGTTGATTCTGTTAGTTCCTCACTCCCAATAATGGTTAAATCATAGTAATATTATTCTAAATTAAAATTTTAAAAGTCCTACTCATATATATGTATATATATATACATATATATTATATGCATATACATAAATATATATGAATATCTCCAGCTCATTTTATTGTCAGAGTGCTTATAATACTGTAATACTGTTTCTGTAATATATATGTATAATATTGTAATACAGTTTCTTAGCCTTTATGAACCCAGTTCTTCACAATTCAATAGTTTTACAAACTGTACTTCCAGTGCTCTGATGCAACATTCTATAATCTTTATTCAGCAGATAGTATCTGATGGTAAAAGATGGGTCTAAGCTTAAATATATTTGGGAGGTATAAGACAAACACATTTTTTAACTGTAATATTTCAGAGAATGCATCACAAAACTTCAAGAGCAGTATATATTGTACTGCCTCCTAAAACTATTTGTCCCTGAAATCCTCGAGGAACCGGAACAGTAATACATTGAAAATTTAATGATTCATGAAACTCAGTTGGTGAATTCTTACACAAAACATTTTTGCTACCACTGAGATTTTTTATTTTTTATTTTTTTTAAAGTATAATGCTGGGCATGTGATTCTTTCAATATTAATTGTCTTTGTAAGCATGACAAAATGTTATAAAAGTACTTCCACTAAATGTCAAATGTCTGCTCCAAACTTTAGGTGAAGAAAGAAAAATTCAGATGAATGCTTCTATAATTTAGATGAATTCTGCCCTAACCATAAAACCTCTTTATTTTAATATAGCTTTCTGTCTTCTAGTATCAAATATCTATTTGTTTGCAGCAACTTTTATAAACACAGGTCTTTTACATAACACCTTTGGTTCTCATGTATAAAGTGCATAGGAATTACATGGGAATTTTATTAAAATGCAAAGTTTGATGTGTGTTCTTCTGGGGTGGGTTTGAGGTTCTGTTTTGCAATCAAATGACATGAACGTGTCTGTTCTAGCTACTCTTAAATCAGCTTTTTCCCCCTGCTTTTAGATACCAGGCAATATGTTACAGGAAAGAGAAGCAGAATATCTAGATGCTGTTCAATTTTATCAAAAGGCAGATCTATTACTATTTTTGAAAATAAATAGAGTGGATTCTCAAAGTTGGTAATGATCACAATTGTATGGGAGCTAAAACCATTGCTCTTTTACTGTTCATTTTTTAAATATATTATTTAGTTGTAGATGGGAACAATACCTTTATTTTATTTTTTATGTGGTGCAGAGGATCAAACCCAGTGCCTCACACATGTTAGGCAAGCATTCTACCACTGAGCTACAACCCCAGCCCCTCTTTTACTCTTCATTTTAGGTAAAAAAAATGACATGGGAAATGAGGAATATATATATGTATGTATATATATATATATATATATGTATATATGATCTATATTGTATATATACATACAATACATATATTGTTCATAAACATACAATATACTAAAGTATATGCCCTTTGATTTTGCTTTTTATTTCTTAAACTTAACATCTCAACTCACATTCTCAGGGAGTGTTTAGCATCATGTTAATTTCCATTATTCTATTGTAACTAATTAAAACAGATTCCATTTATTTCTGTTGATGCAGAAAAGATGAGAAGGAACAGACTAGAATTAAAGATTTAAATACAAACTGTTTTTAAGCTTAGTTTTTGTTTAAATTTTAAAGTAATTTATTATGCTGTTTCTCTTTCCTTTTGATAAACTTTACAGTATTTTACAGCTATATATAATAATATTTATCATTATAAACAACAATAACCAATAACATTATTTGGTTTTAAAAATTCAAACTGGAATAATATTCAAGAATGAGGAATCAAGATTAATTCTTGACCCTATGAAAAACACAATAATATGGTGCTATATTTTACTCACTTGTTTTGAAAAGAGGATGATTAAATTTATCTCCCTATTTTTAGGTGTTATTGTGATGGTCAGTAATTCTTAGCCCTTGCTTCATTAGCATCCCCTCTGGCATATCGGAAAAGAAGTCCAGGCCTTACCCCAAGGGGGTGGCATCTAGATACAAGTAAAATTTAAAGGCCCACAAGTGATTTAACATGCAGTTTGAGTTAAGAACTATAGACTTAACAACTTAATAAATATTGGTTAAGTATTTGCATCAATTAGTTTAAGTAGTCTCAAAATAGTTTAAAACTTTACTTTAGGAAATACATGTAAAAAAATCAAAATGCAGAATTTCTTTTCTCAGATGAGGTTGCTTGATTTTCTAAATATGTTTCACTTTCTAATTTTAAAAATGATTAGTTTATTTTTCAAACAAAAATTAATTTACTAGCTCATCTTTTTCCATTATTTAACTCATAGAATAAAAATTCTTGTTCAAACTATGTTTCTATTACCATGGGGGGGGAATCAATGAATATTAACATAGCAGAAATGATTGTTATTAATTTTAAATCAAGTAGAATTCACAGATACCTATCAGGAATTATTTTCATGGAACAAAATTATCTTTAACCTTTCCCTGGAAGTCTGACTTATCAGACAGTATATATCTTCGCAGTATTCAGCCAAAAATTCACTCTTTGTAAAAGTGAATCACCTATAATTCCAAACAGTGAAACTATAAATCAAATGGTCTTCATTTCTTATTATTCCAGATGCATAATATATAATGATAATTCTAGGGTTTTTAAATTCATTTGGTAGTCCCAAGGACTAATCTCTTTCTCTGAGATACATCCTCAGTCCTTTTCATATTTTATTTGAAGACAAATTCTCACGAAACTGGGCAGACTGGCCTGTAAACTCATGATCCTCCTGCCTCAGCCATCAGAGTCACTGGGATTACAGACATAAGCCACCAAGCTTTAACATGACTAGTTTCTTTAACATGACTCTCAGTTTCGTATTTAACTTCTGTAGGCCGATCAATTACATTCTTCTTTTTAAGTGTTAATAAGCTCAAAATTTTAAAAAGAATTGGTTTCTAAAAGTTGCTTTAAACAAAAATGTTTATGGAGGACTCATGGAAAATTAGAGTAAAATCAACAAAAGTCATTTGATAGAATAACCGTTTCTGTTGGAGTCTCATACCTGCTAGCCTTCTTCAATTTTTAGCAATGACACACAGAAGTAATGCATCTAAATTCCTTAAGCTACTTAACACATAACTTTGAAGGATAGTGCAGTTGAATGGAAAATAGTTTTTCACTCCAGTGATGACTCCTGATCAAACAGCAGTGTCTGCTTAGAGCATTGGCTTCAGAAGATTCCATTCACAATTAGTAAAAAAAAAAATAATGTCTAGAAGGGTGATATATGTTTGCCATGGTAGGGGAAAACAACCACATTGGGAAATAATCAATAAATATGCAATTTATATGCTATCCTAAATATAAAAGTTGTTATGCAAATATCCAACACCCATAGTTTAGAAAAACATAGAGTCCCAACCCTGTCTTTTTAGCCATCATCATCATCAAATTTTCTATCAGTTGTGCAGTGGTAGCAAGTATTTTTAAATGGAAACAAAAACTTATTTACATAATCCATCCTATTTTTCCATATAATTGCTTTATATTACTTTCTGAGTTATTAGAGCTATTTTATACATCTAAGCTCTTCTCTTTGATCTCCTCATCACCTCCATCTGAACACATCCCTGACCAGTCTTTCAGGTTCAGTCTAAACTCTATCCAACTGCATCAGAACATAGGATCTGGTTTCTCTTTCACTGTCTATAGATCTCATTCTCTATCTTCATTCTATCTTAATCTTAGCCTAACTCATTTTCCCTGCTTAAACATAAGCTAAACAAATTTTTAAAACAACAACAATAAGTACTTTGAAATTAGCAGAATTTATTCATCACTTAAACTAGGAGGGAAAGGGTGAGTCCCCAGCTAACTGGGAACCAGGACAATGCACACAGTAAAGGTGACCTCTGTGTCTTACTCTGTGTAATACCTTGACTTTTTTGTACCGAGATGCAATATTTTACAGCAATGAGTATCCAGATTTTGAATCTAGACTACATGACTTAAAAGCCAGATTTTCCCCATCTTCCAGTCTCATGAATTTGAGCAAATTCCTGTCAACATCTTAGTTTCTGAATCTGTAAATGGAGAGGATAATAGAGTTAAAACCATCAGTTGCCAAAGTGATTAGAACAGTGCCTGATAAATAATAAATGCTTAAGAATTAACAATCTATTCTTATTGTTGAAACAGGACATCCTCTTTTTTTGTGGACAGAGTAATATTGGATATAGATTTGGATTTCCAAATAGCTCCACCAGAATATGAAAGAATTCTTTCCTACAACCTTTGGTTTAGACAAATTTTAAGGAAGCATTCAGATTTACCATGCTTGATTCTTTTAAACCTTCCCTAGTTCAGTTTTGCCCAGGGGATAGTGTACCATAATTGACTCATCCCAAGTCACTCATAATCTCTCCAACTGGATCAGCAAAGTCTTATCAGAAGCTGGCATGAGGGGAAAACTGTACAAACACACCTGTAGTAGTAGCAGTTCCTATGATGCTACAGCTTGCTAGTATACCTGAGCCACAAGTCTTACAAACTTCACCCTTTCAGATTTATAACACACTTCACATCTGAGTTCAAATCTGTTCGTGTTACTCCATTTCTGTTTCACCTGTGTGATGTTAATCAAAAGCAGCAAATAAGTCACATTTCAGTTAGTATTACAAAGCTATACGTTTCTATAGGTTATAATTAATTTCTATCTCTTTTTAATAGGACTTAATTGTAAACAGTATAAAATCAGGATTAGTGTTTGATTCTTCTGGTCATTCTTCTCTCATTCTGAAGTACTGGAATTTCACTCTGTAATGTTGAAATTTTCAAATGCAGAACATCTACTCTTATGAATCCTTGAAAAGATAATTAAATTGGCTTTGATGAAAACTCTTGTTCTCAAAAAAAAAAAAAGTAGAAATGAAAATACTGTTAGGTTTAATCCAGGATTAGCAAGAGTTATCCAGAAAAGCTCTTATTCTCACCAGGCCTGAAGGCTTGTAGCTAAGGGATGCACACTACCACAATATATACATCCAAAGAGCAGAGCAGTGACACAGAAGCTTCCAGCTAGAAATAATCCTTCACATTAAATTGGGGAGACTTTCCCAAAGGCATACTTTACTTTGCACTTAAGCATTGTATTATTTTATTTGAACGTGGATTACTGATCTAATCTTCCAACACACAGACACACACACACACACACACACAAACCACACATACATATACACCCCCCCCCACACACATACCACACACATACACACACAAACAAAACCATCACCATCATAAACAACTGGAATGAAAACATGAAAAAAAAAATATTTTTTTTCAGGATCCTCCACAGTCTTGGGTCAAGGGAACCATTATATTATAATATCACAGGATTCCAACTACCAGAGAATGCCAGAAAAGAGAACAAAGACAAGCCTACCTCTTCTCTGCACAAAGATCCATATGTACTACAGCTGTGCTTTGTTTATGAGAATCTTCAATTTTATTCTGACTGGGAGTAGTTATCAAGATTTTATGAATAAACAAACTAGAGAGAGTGACTAAATTTTGATTTTTCTTTTGAAGCATTTCCAGAAGTACTAAATTCTAGACAATAATAAAAACTCCTTGAGTGGTCTTATTTGAAAAATTTTATTTGAAGAGTCCAAATCTGAGACTCAGAGATTCAGACATATATTAGAAGAAATTGCTTAATTCCCAGTTGAGTTAATTTAAAACAAGCTACAGGGGAGACCATCATAAGGAAATGATATCAATCTTTAATTAGAATAATTAAAAGCTAATTGCGATTTAATTACAGATAAGATTAAATTTTGCCAAGTTGAAAAAATTCAATTGAACGATAGTGCTTTATTGAATTTTTGCTAGATTTTAAAAGTATAATTTCAGAGTTGTGGAACTTGATATTAAAGAGAGAACCGTATCTTTATCTATGTGTATAGGCTGTACTTTAAAACAGTTGCACAATTTTGGTACTTTGAAGGTAATAGAATGATCAGCCATTTTCATTGCCCTTCATATCAGACAAATGCTAACAGTGTACAAAATCAATGTATACTTAAACTTTTCTCAGAAGAATCTCACCTTTGAGAACCCCAAATACTGAGGATTAAATCACACTTGGGGCTTATGTAGTCGCATGCCCAGAGTGTTTGAAAATGCTTTCAAGTTAAGGGAGTGCTTAAAAGGATTATAACTCTCAAGACTACTGTAACAAAGCACATTGTGCTACAAATAAATTCTGATGTGTCGGTTTCAGAAAATAGGTGCTGTAAAATCTATCCTTTAGAGGGAAAATGCAGACCATCTATGCATACAATAAAACCTATTTGGTTACATAAACAGCAACTCTGAAGTCTCCAGAGTTTTAGAATGCTAGTCAGCAACTATGTCCCTGTTGAGATTCAATTATCTCATTAGATATTTATTTACTACTACCTATTAAGTTGTAGTACTCCATTAGAGTGGGTATACTAATAAATACATAACTATTGCTAGATAAAACTGGCTTAGCCAAATAATTATTTACAATTATTTTGCTAACATTTAGTACAATGCCTAATACAATGCTTTGCTTATTACAGGTATCCAACAAATAGTTTTTGAAATGACAAGAGGGATAATCTGGCCTGCATTTTACTTGGTGGCTATTGTCAGAGGTCCTTTGTAATAAACCTTGTCAGGGGTCCACTTAGAAATTCAACTCAGTCCTCAAGCTACAGTATGTTTGGGAAAGGAAAGTAAAAGAGAAAAAAGGAAGATGCAGATTGTCACTTCCAAGTGCCACACATCCTGCTATGGTGATTCTCTCTGCCAAAAGCTATCATAGCTTAGCAAGAAAAGGTTTATTACATTAAAAATTGAGTTACAAAGAACTATAGATAAAGCCTTTGGATTACTGTTTCCATTTTGTAGTTCTTCCCTGACAAGAAAACAAACAAACAAAAAACAATGTAGGAATTTTAAAGTAAGCTTAATGGTTCCCTAGTAAAGTGGAGTTTATACATTTTGATCATGTTTCTTACTCAGGGTTTAGAAAAAGTTATTATACCTTCAAAATCATCTCTATCATGATAGCATTTCTACAGCAATACAACATAAAGAAGCTACATTAAGAGTCAGGTCAATATTTCCTAAACTATTCCAATAATCTTTTGTTGTTTCAAATTGTATATGTGTGTGCGCATGTGCAGTGGGAGTGCTTTCTGTGGGTCAAGTAAATTTAGGAGATGATTAAATAAATTTAAAAACATTTCTTAATAATGGGATTACCAGTACCTTTTATATGCTAAAATGTATTATGTTTCCTCCAACAAAGTATAAACCAAATGTTTATTAGGGGGATAAACGATAAGATATAAAAAAAGAAAATCAAACTCAAAACCAACTTAGAGATCCATTTCTAAGGACATGATCCACTGATTTCTAAACCTTGTCTGAGTCAGCACATTCTGTTTGTTCTCTTTTATAGCCAAGATGCTGAGGAGGAGTAACTGAGTAGACTCACTCTGAATGAACAGCATGTTACCTCCCTGACCATTGGTATTCCTTTTACAGAGGTTGATGGTATTTGCTGAGGTCAGCAAAACTCAGCCTGCAGGCTGTTACTGGAACCCAGCCATGACCATGCATTTAGTGTCGTCTTTGGATGCTTTTGAGTTTCAATGGTAGAATAGTTGTACAGAGACCTTATGGCCCAAAAATGTGAAATATTTATTATCTGGCGCTTTTCAAAAAAAAAAAAAATCTTGCTAGCTTTTGGGTTAATGATTAGGAGTACACACTGTGAAACCTAAAGGAAAAGTTTCAAAGTTTGGCTTATTTTTGAACCTATACAAGTTATGCCTAAGTTTCCTCATCTACATACCAAGAATAAGAATTGCACCTACCTTATAGAGTTATGAGAGTAATTAGTCTATCAAAAGCACTTAGAACTTATTACATACATGTGCCTGATACACATAAGGAATATACGTATAAGTAAACTCTGATTATTCTTACTAAATAAACAGTGATATCTACTCAAACTGCAATTTTCCCAAGTAAAGTCTTTGTTACCATCTTTTCTTGCACCTAGTAGTGGCAAATGAAATGTAAGCAGAAATTATTTTGATAGTAGTTCCTGCTTATCTGTGAGGTATATATTCCAACAACCTTACCAAATAAGCCTGAAGACCCTATACATATACTATGTTTTTTTCTTATATATACATATCTATTGAAAAGGTTAATGGACAAATTAGACATAGTAAGAGGTTAACAACAATAACAATATACTGTAATTAAAGTTATATGAATGTGACACCTCTTTTTCTTAAAATGTAGAACTGAACTTACTCTTCTTGTGATGCTGTGGATAATATACTGTGTAATGAGATAAAGTGAGTGCATGACGTAGGTATTGTGATGTTAATGATAGGGTTCTACTGACCTTCTGATAAAAAAATCAAAAGGAGTACCATCTGAGATGGGTGCTCTTTGATGACCATCATACCATGACTGTCAGTGGCTGGATGTCAGGAGCAGACAGAGATGATATTTAGCAATCTGTTGTCATTGAAAGTTTTTTACTGAACCCATTTGGAAGAATGCAGTTATTGGAAGATATTATTTCCTCTTTTTCACTTTTATATATACCTTGTATTGATCATTTTCTTCTGGAAGTGTCAGGTTTCATCATAATCAAATATTTACCTTGGATGTTATCCTATCTTTTAAATCAAGTTTTTCAATTTTGACATAAATATAGCAGTAACATCTTCATCAGTACATATAGCCTAACTAGTAATATTTATATTTTTCATCTAAACCAATTCCTGAATCTGTGTAATCATCCCTTACTTTCAATAAATATCATTATCATTTGTTCCTAGGGATCCCTTGCTGAAGTCTTTACATAGACCCAAAGCAACAAGGTACCATCAGTCAGTACACATTTTATGTACATGGTTCCACCCACAAATCTCATGCTTTTTCCATCTTATTTAAGCACTTGGGTACTGTGGCCTTAACTTTTGCAATTTGAGGTAAGACAGCAAAACAAGCAAGAGTTTCTTATTTCCTTCTTCACAAATTCATATATAGAAGATTCATTTTATCACATTTCCCATCTGAACATATGTATTTTTTTTCTCTCCTTATTTAATTGAGCTTTTACCTTTTCATTTAAAAGAAGCAGTTCAAGGCTTCTCTTTGGCACATCTGAATGCCAGTGTTATTACTCTAGTGCTATAGGGCCATTAATAAGTGAAATAAGGGATAATTGAACACAAGTACTGAAATACTGGGACAGCCAAGATGGTTAATAGGTAACTAATGGCAGGAAACATATCCAGTGTGGATATGCTGGACAAAGTTATTATGCATATCTGTGCTGTAGGAGCAGAATGTCATGAGATTTCATTACATTAATCAGAACAATGCAAAATTAAAATTTTATAAATTCTTTACTTCTAGATTTTTCATTTAATAATATTTTTCTGGAGTTGAATGTGCATATTTGAAATTGCAAGAAAGTAAAATAACAAATGGCAGGGGTAGAGGAGTAACCTCCTGTATTGCTTCTGAAAGCCTCCTTAAAAGGGGCTGCCTCAGCTAGTAGTGAGTCTTTTACACTCCTTCCATTCCTTTTTAATCTTTTTGGAATGGGACTATGATGGCTAGAACACTAGCAGCCATCTTGAAACAACCTTGTGAAGAAAGCCAGATGCTAAAGAGGGACTAGAGAAGCAAAGGCCCTTGGTGACTGCACAGCTTTTGTACAACACTCACTGCACCAGCTTCCTTAACCTGAGAGCAAATAAACCTCAGTGTTGTTTTAGTCATTGTTATTTATATATTTTTGTTATGATAACTAAGCATAAATCTTAAAGGACCAAGCAGGGAATCAGTCAGAAAAATTGTTTTCTTGTTTAGGCCAGTATGAGAAATGGTAATAACAATTAATTTCTTCAAACTTAAGGAGAGAATGACAGGGCTTTACCTCACAACATTAAACTAAAGATTTGCATCAAGTTCTCCATATAAAGTGCATAGTACAGGACAATTCTATTTAATTCTAATCTCTTCTGGATTCCATTTCATTGTAGAGGAAATCTCAGTTGTCCTTTAGCTTCAACACAGCATGATTTCTCATTACCATCCTGCAGTTATGAGAAGCGCTTCCTCTCAAGTTTGTAATCATTATGAAAATGGGGATGAAGTACTTAGTCAAAAGATAGTAAAGTATGCTTCAATTAAAATCTGATGGCAACGCAAATATTTCTTTTCTTTTTTGAGTCATGTATAAAAGCTATCTATACCAACACTTCACTGCACAGTTTGAAGCCAAATACTATTATATATATATATATATATATATATATATATATATATATATGCACTTATTTGTCAATTAAAAATGAATAATATCAAAAGAAATAGAATAGAACCTATTCAGATCAAGAAAGGAGGAGGAAGAGGAGGAGAAGAGAGAAAGGAATGTAATGTTGAAATGTACAAAAAGCAATAAAAGAAAAAGAAAGCAAAGAAAAAAATAAACATCACTAGATAAGGTTTAGCAAGGACCATAATGGCAAACACACCATGAGGTGCCACTTAATACATGCTGTACTATGTATTAGGGTGGGGAGGTAGTCACATATATGATGTTATTTTTGAAGATCCAGTATTCTTGGTGAAATCATGCCATTCCATGGAAAATTTTCAATATAGATATAAATCCCTGCTCAGATAACATACAAGGCACATGACTAGCATGATCCAATCATTTGTAGGTTTCAAGTAACTAATTGGTAAAAACACTTGGTAAAATGCTGCTTAGGTGAACATTCCTAGATGTATCTCTGTATCTTCATCTTTTGCTTACCCACAGGAATCATGAGGAGCAATCAGGAAGAGTACAATTTGCTGCAGAGACACATGAAGGGATGTGTTTTAGTCAATGGTTACACATGACTAAAATTGATTCAAAGTTTGGCTCCATGGGTTATCAAACAGATTATTTACAAGGAGCAGTTAATGTTTTTATTTTTTCAAAATGGCAAGACTTTAAAATTAAATGTAGATAAATACAGATGTCTTTTCATATGAAAAGCAGCAAACTTTTTATAAATTACAACAAAACGACTACAGAAGAACAGTCTCCAAAATCAATATAGCATCAGATAGAGATATCTGATGGTCTCTCCCTTCACAGAAGGTGTAATATATGAAGTCACACAGGAGCCCACATGATTGAGCACCCAGTTTCCTGTCTGAATTCATCCTGCCCTATTCTTCTTATTCTCTCTCGGCCACACCATTCTCCAAGCTATTTCTCAGATTTAGAAGGTGTTTTCCTGCTAAAAGAATTTGTGCTTCTGAGCTCCTCCCTAGGAATCCTCACTATTATTTCTTGCACTTACTTCATTTCTTCACTAAAAATTCACCATATCAATATGAATTCCTGGTTATCTGATCTCAAATTTCAGCAATCTCCCTTCCTTCTAATTTTCTTCATTGTTTCTTATTTTTCATGCCATATCATAATTCGTATTTATCAGTCATATTACTTGTCTCTTAAGATTATATTTCCACAAATAAAGTAATTTATATTAATAGTATTAATTAGTATAGTTCCTGTACCTAGTTCAGGGCACATAGTAGGCACTAAATTAAAAAAAAAAGTGTCAAATGATTGGATAAGAGATAATGAAAAAAACAAAAGCATCTCATAAAATTTGTCACATAAACCAGTTTGGTGCATATTATTTCAAAAACTTTCTAGGGAGATGCCATTATATATGGGTGCCCATTTGGGAATGCCCACACATGTATATGTATATGCATATATTTACATACTTATACAATTACGTAGTTTTCACTGATCTGAATTTCTATATAGAGATTTAATACATTGCTTAGGAGAAATAACTTTCAGCAACCTGCTTTTTCTTTTTTTACATTGTAAATAGTCTCAGAGAGCTTACTATGTAATGTACATGTGTATTTTTTATCATTTTTGAATCTATGATTATTGGCACATATTAATTTTACAAAATAAAGGGTTTCTGTGTGACATTTTTATACACACATATAAATGCACTTTGATTGTATCCACCCTCCCTTTTATCCTCTCTTATCCCCCTGCAGCCCATAATAGTCATATGTCTTTAATTAGGTCCAACCTCCCATTTATTTAGTTCTAAATCTTTTTGTGTTCTTTTTTAGAATCCTTATGTTGCTGTATTTGTAGATTAACTCTTAAAAATAAAATTACCAGATTACCAGGTAAAAGGTGTGTACATTTTTATTTAATATGAAAATGTTTAAACATATATCAAAATAGAATACCACACATACTTATGTGCTTACCATCCTCCTTCAACCATTATCAACAAATGGCAAGGGTTGTTTCATCTATATTCCTAGCCATTTTTACCCTTCCCATTTTGTTTTGATGGATATAATTTTTATATAGCATTACTTCTTATGAAAGAATAATAATATTTCATCCATATATATTTTAATACATCTCTTCAAGGTATAACAACAGTTTAAATTTATATGTAACTTTTATACTGCTTATACACAAATAATGAAAATTAAAATAATTTTAAGATGCTCAAACATCTAGTCAATGTTCATATTTTCAGCTCTTAATTATTTCATTTTTGCTTGAATTAGGAGTCATATGTAATGCTTCCTACTCATCTGGCTATCTCCTTACTCCCCCTTAATTTGTTGTTATTGAAGAAACCATGTTACTTGCTGTGTGTAGTTTACAACAGTCTGGATTTTGCCTAATGTATCACTTTGGTGATTTTTGTTTTGTTTTACCAGGTTTCAATTTCAGCAACAGTATTCTGGTACAAATTCTGAGAGAATTTTAGGGTTATCCTCATTTCCTTTCATTCAAATGCTCAATTACTTCATTCTGATCCCTCCTATAATTCTTTATAAAAGTATTATTGATATTGATGGTTTGTTCCCATTTACTTGTATTTTGGAGTGCATAGAGATACTTTGTTATTCATTTTTTGTTGTAGTTGCTAACTGCAAAGTTTTGGTTTTGTTATCCTAGTTTATCTATTTTTATGATGTTATTTTTGAAGATCCAGAATGTTGGTACTACAACCATCTTCTCAGAATTCTCTAGAAGAGTAGGTGTGTGCATTATTAATTTTGGTAATGGTAAATTTCCATCAATAAAGGCCTATTCATGTACCATCTCAGTTCATAAGAATTTGTTTCACCATGCCATATGCTAATATTAGATACTATTATTACTTTTCATCCTTGATAGACTAACAAATAAGAAATTATATATCACTTACGTTGACTTTTATGAACATAACATTTAAAGGAAGAGGTAATTGGAAGATTTTTTTCATGGCTATACTGAGCATTCATGTATGTTTTTCTATGAAGTAATACATTTTATCTTTTGAATGTTTTTTTTATTGGTTCTGTTTGGTTACACATTATAGCAGAATCCATTTAGACTTAATTATAAAACCATGACATATATCTTGTTCTAATTCAATCCTTAGTACCTTTCCTTCCCCATCTTTCTCCTTACATCTATTGATTTTTCTGCTATTCACTCATGGTTATTTTTTTTAAATTAATTTTGTGTGGATGTACACAATGATGAGATTCACTGTGGTGTACTCATATATATACATAGGAAAGTTATGTCAGATTTTTCCACTGTTTTTTTTCTTTTTTGGAACATATTTATAACAGGTCTGTGGTTTGTTTATTGATTTATGATTTTAATATATTTAGAAATTATTTAGATTACTTAGAGAATATGAATGTAGTAATTCATATGTGTCATATATATTCTACATCTTTGTTTTTGTAAACATCCTGTTATTTAAATATTTTGTTATCCTAATATTCTGTTTTCATAGATGAATTAAAATCCCACTTTTATCCAGTTGCAGTGGTGCAAGCCTGTAATTCCAGTGGCTTGGGAGGCTGAGGGAGGAGAATCATAAATTCAAAGCCAGCCTCAGCAAAAGCAAGGTGCTAAGCAACTACATAACATGCTATTTCTAAATAAAATTAAAAAAAAGGCTGGAGATGTACCTCAGTGGTTGAGTGTCCCTGAGTTCAATTCTTGAAATTAAAAACAAACAAACAAACAAAAAAAAAACTCACTTTTACCATTTAGATTACCAAACTATGCTTGCACTGACAAACAGACATTTGATTTTGATTAACTAATCTGCCTATGTTTCGTCACTAAAATTCATTTAAAATTGCTATCTTTATGATATTATATGTTTCATATATATGTATATATATATATATATATATACACACATATATATAAAAAACAAACACATTCTCACATATATACACACTATGTTCCTTCCAGCCTATTTTTTGTTAAGTGTTTTCTTTCTTCAAAATGAAATCTAGCTGTAATTTTCATTTTCTAAGGAAATAAGTAGCTTGCCTGGGGTGACAGTGGTGGGGCAAAAACTATGTTAGAAATAAAATCTGCCTGGCTCCAAAATTTGTGTTGTATTTACATAGATTTTTTTTAAGTCTACTTATTTTCATTTGGCAAGAAAAATGAATCCTTGGTGTGTTCCATGTGCCGGATTCTGTGCTAAATTGATAAGACTACAAAGATAAATTGCTTTGATTCTGGACTTGAGAACTTATTGCTTATTATCCTATTGTTATCCCTTTTATTGCCTATTTCCTTCCAAAAAATCATATATAAATCTTTATAAAGCCTTTTAAACCCATAAAATAGTCATTTTTTATATCATAAATCCATCAGTTGGGTACAAAGGCAATTTCTAAAATAATTACTGTTTGGATTCATTTTCATGGGAGAAGAATGTTTAAGAGATAGAAACAAGTCTTATATTTTTAAAAAATAACAAAATATATAATCTCTTCAATGAAATTTTTGCATTTGGAATTTGCTCATAAACATCTTACAAACTGATGTTCCCTAATTCCTCTTTAAAGATTATTCAGTACATAGGAAAATATGTCCCAGGTTTTAAGTCTTTGCTTTTTATATTATTTATTGCTACTTAACAAATAACACCAAAATTCAGTAGGCTTGACCTACTTAAACTGTACACAATAGCATTTAGTGTACAGTTTAAGTAGGTCAACAAGTGAGGCTAGGCTGAGTGTTCACGTGTCATCAAGAACTGTAGTCACAGAAAGACTCCATTGGGTTTCCTTTCCAAACTCACTCACATCATTGTAGACAAGATTTAGTTGCTCATGGTTACTGGGCCAAAGATGTAAGTTTCTCTGAGCATCTCAGTTCTTCACTTACTGCTGGTCAAAAGTTGCCCTCAATTTCCTGCCTCTCTCTACAGCAACTTGCAATGTGACAGCTTGCTTTATCAGAGAAACAAGCCAGAGGACAAGACAGGAGGTACTGCTAGCAAGATGGTGTTCAGATGGTCATCTAGACTTGGTTTTGCTAACCCATTACATTCATTAGGGACATCCCACATGCATGTGGAAGGGATAGGAAAGGAAGGTGAAAAACATGAAGCAATAGGAAAAATAGGAAATAAGAGTATATGCCATCTTTTAAGTCTGCCTATCTACAACTTTCCTTTCTGTACTGATTCTGCAACCCTGATTTACCTGTAAAATAGAAGTTATAAAAGAAAACATGTTTATAAATTATAATCATAAAATTAAATCTAGATATGCATTGAATCAAATTCTTTCAACATTTTCTTGATTTTTGCCATTAGTGATGATAGCTAACATTATGATAGACTTTCTATATGCCTAACGTTAAGCTAAGTGATCTTTAAGTGTGATTGCCTTTAGTCTTCACATACATTGCTAGTATAATCTTATAGTTAGGTAATAAAATTTCCCTTTGTTATATTTAAGGAATCTGGGGCACAGAGAATATCTCTAATCCCATGATTGACCTCACTATAGTGTCTGAAAAAAAGTGATATTAAAAAAAACACGAGTTTATGTCCACACAAACATCATGCAGTTAAGTTTTGCTGCCCAGAAATTTTAGAAGCCTGCACAGTTATTACTGTGAACTATAAGAAAGCTTCAACAAACTTTTGCAGGTGATTATACTGACATTCCTACTTCATTACTTCTAAGAAAATTGAATTTGTGGTGTTCATGCCAGGGTACATGAGTACTACCTTCACCAGGAAGACAAGTCAGGTGTCTTTATTCTCCTTTGAATAGAAAGCTTTTGGCTGGAGGTCATTTTGTGAAGGTCACATTCACTTAACTAAGGGTCTAGCTCAGATTAAAATAAAAGTTTTAAAAATGGTTTCAGATGGTCTTTTCCATATAACATTGCTACAAGTGAAAAAGAGTAAATGACATAAAGTGGTTATATAATGCAACTCTGTGTGCAAATTTGGTATTAATTTCAATATATATCAAGCTTCTATTAGATATTAATTCTTATAAACTCAGAGGAGGAATAAAACATAAGGAAATTAGATGAGAGGTGATAGATATTTTCACTTTCTTTTCCTAATTTATTACTTAATGTCTTTGGGATCTGAAACTTTTTGTGTCAAAAATATCTTCTCTCATCTTGCAGCTGTGTTTTATTTAACTAATAATGGCATGATATTCAGAATTTCTGTATTTTAATATACTCACTAGCAACTCATGTTGGTGCAGGAATGCCTTCCAGAAGTCCTGCCGTGCATTGTGCTGACCCGCCTGGCATCATGACACAGAACCTGTGGAACTGAGACTTAACTGCCATATGGACTTGCCCTTCAATATCTGGCACCACAATATGCATGAATGGAAAATAAGTGAGTTTTGAAATGTATGAAATGTATCTGTTGGAAATGCTTTCAATTAAAGAAGTTTAAAATTGTAAACAGATGATTTTGTTCTTTTCAGCTTAGTCGAAAGAGAAGTTCTCTCTTGTCAGGTATATACTCAGTGGTTCACAAATATAATTATAAATACACGACTTTTAAAAGTATCTCACTTTTAAATAGAATAGAATCTATCAAAATACCTTCGTGCTGTAGGGCATAAACCTGTGGATATTCTACAAAAAAGTACATCAGTGTCTTCAAGGTTCATGCTTTAAAATGCCTCTCAGCATATGGGACTACATCTTAGTATATTTGATGTATCTTCTCCTAAAGTCATTGCTCATTCAGAACATATATTTGTGTGTATATATATATGTGTGTGTATATATATATATACATGAAGTATATATATTTTTTCTTGCTGATGTGAATACAGATACTAACATTAATGAATATAACATATGATACATTCCACAATGAGGCAATCTACTTAATTAGTGCATAATCCTTTATAGTTTTCCTGCAGAAAAAAATTAAATTTTCTTAAAATTTTAAAGCAGTTTTCTGAAATTTGACAAAAATATTTTTTAAAGCTGCATAATACTAATAATACTAAGTCACAAAACTGATGCTTTTCTATACTACTGCTTATTGAAAACAAATTTGAATCATGCTGAAACAAATTTGGAATTATCTTTCTATTCCATTTTCCCACAATTATTATTCTATAAAAAGCAATAAAAAGTATGCAGCCAAACTATTTAGAGAAATATTGTGCTACAGTATGTTAAAAATAAATTATTATTTTTTTCTTTTTTTGCCTTATAGAAATTGTGATGGTATCAGCTTTTTAAACCATATAATTTTTGTGATTTTTCTCATTCTAAATAAATATTAAATTTTGCAACTAATTTGTCATTTTTTTTTCCTAAAGAAAGTTTCTCAAACCAACCTCTGGTCCCTTATAAAACTGAAATTTATACCTCTCTCTGCTCCTTGGAATGGTCATTCATTTTAATTTTTGTTATTAAGTGCATATAAAATAGCATTTCACTGTGTTAACATTTTACAGTTTGGGGATCTCTACTCCTATTTTTATTGGCTATATGGCTTTTCTCTTCTGTGAAAAGTGTCTTTATGTCTTTTAACCTTGTTTTTGTTTATTTGTTTATTTTCATCTTTTAAGACTTTCATATTGATTTGAGGAAATTTTGTTAAAATAACATCTCAATATTGTGTTGGTTATGTGTATTTTAATTATTTTCTCACATTTCATAATTTTTTCACTCACTTTAAGATATGTTTTAATTAATAACAATTCTTAATTTTTTTGCAGTCAAATCTGTAAGTCTAACTTAGAGTTAACTCTTTTTTAAAATGTATTTTTAAAAGTTTTCAAAATATAGAATCAATCTTATTATTAAATGTTATTTTTTTAGATGTGTTTTTTTTCCATGCTTCTAAACCCAAACACTTTTCAAATATGCTTTTCAATTGGTCTCTAAAACAATTCTTTTCTGCCATTTGTCTTTCATTTCTCTTCAGTTTACCTTTTCTATAGTGTCAAGTGGTTTTAGTTTTATCTTCTCTCCATGTAGATAGACATCTTTTCCCTTAACAATCATTCCTTTACTTACTGATGTGGAATGTCACTTCTCTTGCATGTCAATCTGGGTGAATATGCTTTTCAGTTTTCTATTTTATTTCAGATATCACTTTGTTTATTTCTGTAGTGTTCTTCTTTATTTTAGTTCTATGGTGTCTTATTTATTATAACTTTATAATCATTTTCTACATCTGGTTGAGCAATTCCTTTGTCCCTCTTCTTTCTTACTATTACTTTTTATTATAATAAATTTTAAGTAAGCTCATCACAAATTATGAGTAATCTTATTTTACAAAAAAAATTGTACTTTATATGATCATTATCAGGAAATATGCTGTTTTCAAATTCTAAGTCATCATAGCCATATATATAGTATACCACTTTATATATTTAAATAATCTTTAAAATAATTTACTAAAGCTTCCAAAATTTTCCCTATAGTAGCCTTGAATACTTTATATTCTCTGTTAAAATTTCAAATTATGATACCTTTGTAATTGTGTTTTCAGGGTTTTTGTTATTGATAATTAGAGATGCAACTGATAAATTTTATATTACTATTTAATTAAATATTAATTATACATACAACTAACTTACTGAATTATTTATCCAGTAAATTAAATTTAGCAATTTATAGACTTTGCTTTTTTTGTTTCTACTTTAAAACTTTATATATCATTTTTTTTCATCTTATTGTACTTACTGAGGCTTTTATTACGATATTACAAAAAAAGTGCTTGTATTGTGTTTTTGCCTACTTCTGGATTTTAAAGGGTCATCTTCTAATCTTTCTTCTTTCAGGATGACATTTTCCCCAATTAGCTCTTCTTTATGAAGTATAATGTTGTATCCTATTCTTATTTACTAATAATATTTATCACAAATGAACATTAGATTTTATTAAACACTTCAACAAATTAAATGATCCTATGTTTTCCTTTTTTAAAATTTTGTTAATGTGTTAAATTAAATGTATGGGCAAACTTTTCAACTACTCTAACCGGGATATCATTTGGGCCAAGGTCTATTATTTGAAAAACACATTTGGATTCAATTTGCAAATATTTTCTCTAGGATATTGCATCTGCATTCATGAGTGAAATGTATCTGCAAAACTTTCCTTTCTTATAATGTGTTTTTCTGGCTTTAATAAAAGGTATATCCAAAAATGGTAAAATGAATTTGGAGGACTTCCTCTTTTTTCTTGTCTATAAGACTTAGCATGTTGTCTCTGGGAATTGGCTTCCATTTTCATTGCACAGAAGTTAGCTGTCTATCTTTCAATATTTTGAACATAATCTGTTATTTTATATTTCATTTTAGTATTTCATCTTTTCATTTGATGTTGGGCAATGTCATTCAGATGTTTCCATATGTTGATTTATTTTGTTTTATTCTAAAATTGATACCTTGGAATTCCCAAATCTTTCATTTGACATATTTTATTACTCATGAAATATTATCAGCCATTATCTTTTTACTAATTCATTCCCTTCTTTCCATCTGGGCCTCTAATTAGAACTATGTTAGGCTTTCTTTTTTGAATTTTATTGTTTGTTAAAATACTTTTCATAGTTTTTTTTTTTCATCATGTTAAAGTTAAAAAGTGTTTTTCCCCATGGCTATATTCTGTATAATTTATTTTTTATCTTTTTTGATAATTCTAAACTTCTATTGTATTTAATTTGGTATTATATCTATACACTCATTTCACTTTTTAAAATTGTAGTTTATGTAAGTTGTTTCTTTTTATGTAAGTTGTTTTCTTTTTAATTTTTTTAATTTATATATGACAGCAGAATGCATTACAATTCTATGAAATATGAAATATCATATATAGAGCACAATTTTTCACATCTCTGGTTGTATACATAGTATACTCATACCAATTTGTGTCATATACATGTCCTTTGGATAGTAATGACCATCATATTCCACCATCATTAATAACCCCATGTCCCTTCCCTTCCCCTCCAACCCCTCCGCCCTTTCTAGAGTTTGTCTGTATCTCTCATTCTCCTTCTCCCTATCCCACTATGAATCAGCCTCCTTATATCAAAGAAAACATTTGGTATTTGTTTTTTTGGGGGGGATTGGCTAACTTCACTTAGCATTATCTTGTCTAACTCCATCAATTCACCTGCAAATGCCATGATTTTATTCAATTTTATTGCTGAGTAAAATTCCATTTTTAAAAAAAATTCATCCATCCACTGAAGGGCATCTAGGTTGGCTCCACAGTTTAGCTATTGTGATTTGTGCTGCTATGAACATTGATGTTGCTATGTCCATGTAGTATGCTGTTTTCAAGTCCTTTGGATATAGTCTGAGGAGAGGGGCAGCTGGGTGAAATGGTGGTTCCATTCCCAATTTTCCAAGAAATCTCCATATTGCTTTCCATACTGGCTGCACCAATTTGCAGTCCCACCAGCAGTTTATCAGTGAAACTTTCCCCCCCCACATTCTCACCAGCGATTGTTGTTGTTTGTATGCATAATAACTGCCATTCTGACTGGAGTAAGATGAAATCTTAGATGGTTTTAATTTGCATTTCTTTGATTGCTAGTGATGATGAACATTTTTTCATGTATTTGTTGATGAGTGTCCATCATCTTCTAAGAAGTGTCTCGTCAGGTCCTTGGCCCATTTATTGATTGGATTATTTGTTTTTTTGGTGTCTGGTTTTTTGAGTTCTTTATGTACCCTAGAGATTAGTGCTCTATCTAATGTGTGAAGGGTAAAAATTTGTAGATGTAGGTTCTCTGTTTACCTCACAAATTGTTTCTTTTGCTGAGAAGAAGCTTTTATTTTGAGTCCCTCCTATTTATTGATTCTTGATTTTAATTCTTGTGCTACAGAAGTCTTATTAAGTACTTTGGAGCTTAATCCCACATGATGGAGATTAGGGCCAACTGAAGACAGGTTCAACCTTGTGTTGCTTCTTTGATTCCTGAAGCATGCTTACTTCTTATTTACAAATGTGAATACAAATACATGTGTTTATATATGTATATATACACACTTTATATATGTGTATATATATAATATGTAAATATATATTTACTTATATTTATGGTCTTTTTCTGAGGTCTACTTTTTCTTGCTTTGTCATCCACACTACCACCACACCCTGGATTGTTCTAATACATAATACTTTATTTCCCTTATTTTCTCCAGTAGTATTATTTTAAAAAACATTTTTTTAAGAGCTAATAGTGTTCGGAGAGGAAATTGTTCCTGGGCATTTTTTGTATTCTAGGATGAACATTTGCTTTTCAAAAAAATATTTTCATTTGCTTTCCCCAGATCCATGGAAGTACTAATAATCTCCAACAATTTACTGGAAATTTATGGCTATATTTTTATGTGTTAATGGTCTAAGTTCACCAGTACCAGCCTAGAGTTATTACTTCTTAAAACAAATTGCCCTTTATACACTTGAATCTGAAATTTAATATTGAGAATCTATTTAGGTAACATAATTGGTTGTATTTTAAGATAAACAAATATATGTTCTACTTTTGTTGTCGTCTAAATACTTAAGGTAGATGAAGTTTGATATTTTCTTGAAACTGTAGTTTCTATGACAGGTTTATAACACCTTTGTTGCTGAAATTATCTGATTGCTCCAAACAAATGGATTCATATTTAAGGTTAGATAGACTTATTAACTATGTAATTATAGAATTTATCATTGAACATTTGCAGGAAGCTGATTTGGCTAGACCCCAAGAGAAGAAGATGTTTTTGAGGCACTGTTTATATGTAAACATGATGCTTAATCAGGCTACACTTCTAAGTAGTTAAAAATGAATAGATACTGTGAATAGTAATTTAGGTACCAAAGTAATTTTTAAAGGAGAATGCCATTCTGGTGCCTTTCTTAATAATCAGCATGTATTTAATGTAAGTTTTTCATCCTTATTATCTACTGAGCTTCTGAAAGATAAAATGACAGTCTAAAATACAATATTCATCTAACATGTCACTGAAAATAGATTTTCTGTCATTAAATATCTGTACATTTAATGTTATCTTTATTTAGAATGAATTATAAATTTCCAGGTGTACTGAAATGATATATTTGATGCAAAAATTCCTTAAAACAATGTGAACATATATATAATATATTATTGCATAAATGCTTGTGCCCGCTTAATACCTATTCTTAGCACTTCACATAAATAAGACTGTGATTATGGATCCCAATCTCATGTGCTTTTAGCTGCACAGAGATAAAGTACATTACACTTTAGAATATAAAGTTAGTACATCTTAGGTTATGTGAAATAGAAATCCACTCAGCTTGAGCAAAAGGGTAATTTATTAGGGCAGCAGTATTCTTAGGCCTTGGGAAAAGAATTAGAATGGCAACACATCAAAGAATCCATTAAGTTGCTCTCTTGGTGCCTCTTATGCCTACTTCTCTCTATATGTCATCCTTTATTTTTCTCCTGCACTACAGAATGGTTTTTCTTTTTCTCAGTCTCATAGGTGGAAAATTACCAACACTTGCTCTCGTGTTGATGTGAAGTCACCAGGTAATTGAGAAATACTAAATTGGTTCTCTAGGTATCAGTTCTCAATATTTGACAAAGGAACTGATTGGTAGAGTTTAGGGCTCTATTATTTAAAAATGTGAATACATATACTTGTGTGTATATATATATATATATATATATATATATATATATAGGAGTGTGAATGATAATGAACTGTGAACATGTGGCATGGCTGCTACATCACCAGTGTTCATGGAGGATGGAGAATAATTTCAAAAAAGAAATGCTCGAAGCCAATTTAATCAGTACGAAGTATATATGGCCAGAGGCTGCATGCTCTAACACCTTGCCAGTCAAAGTATGGGTCATGGAACAAGACTGGTATTACCAAAAAGCAGTTTAGAAATTTAGAATCTCAAACTCACCCTATTCCTTATAAATCAGAGCTTGCATCTATCCAGATTATCAGGTTATTTGAATGTACATTAAAAATTAAAACATGGTTCCAGTCTGTTAAAAAGTCAAGACCATGTATACATGAAAAATTGATAATAACATTTTACTCTTATTCCAGAATTAACTTCTTAACTTCCCAACTTAATCCTTTATATCCTGACAAAATCTTATCAATTGACTTATAAATATATTTTAAAAATTATAAAGGGAATCTTGAAAAGTGAGTGTGTAGAACATAGGAAATTCATTCCCTATAATGAAAAATTGAAAAAATTAAGACACAGGATCAAAGAGAAGGAAAAGGGCAGGGAAAGGAGAGGTAATGATCAATGAAACTGACCATATGTATGAATATATAACAATGTATTACATTAATATGTATACTTATAATTCACCAATAAGAATTTTTTAAAGAAGTAACTGGAATAATAGCAAAATAAAACAAAAACTAAAAATTTAAGGCGTAAGTCCTAATAACTTGTGTTAACAGTTTCAATTTTATGAGCATGTTTACATTAATTACCAAAAATAATAAGCTAATTGGATAACTCAGATGTAATCCTGGTAAACTTGGTGAAAATATTTAAAATAGTGGAAGTTCTTAGCTCTTATGCAAGTGTACTTTATGTAATAAAATATTGTTAACTAAGTTTTATTAATAATTATTACATCCCAAACACTTTTCCAAATAATTTATACAGATTTTCTGATTTATGTTTGGTCTTATTCAGATTGTGACTCACCATAACTGGACTTCTGAAAATATAAAGGTTTTCAGCTAGGTTTGCTTTTTTTGTTTGCTTGCTTTTATCATTGTATCACACATTTCATCTAAGGGGCTTGGGATGTGAAGTGGGAACAATCTGCATTTGAATTCTGGTGCAACCTCTTCCTAGTTGCATAAACTTGGGCTATTTATTCCCTAAGACTCAGTTCCCTGTCTGTAATAGGGAAATATAATTATATTTCCTATATACAGTTGGGAAGATTAAGAAAGCCTGCTTTTAACTAAGGCAGATGTGGTTGTTTGGGCTAGATATTTATCGCCATTATGTTTCCTTTTCAAATAACATCTTGCAAAGAGTACATATTGCCTGCATTTGAGTATAAAAGCCATTTGGAATTTTTTACTTGATCTTTTGTTTGGGTTGACTTCATGCAATTGTACACCATTGTATATATGCAATGTCAGAAATAAGTAAGCAGAGAGAAAAATCAAAATGGAAAGCATTGTTTGGTAACATTTGTATATATTTTTCCTGAGCTTTCTTCCATAAATAGAGTTCTAGCTTCCAGAATTCCTGATTTAATATGAGATTTTCCAGAGATAATCCATGCAACAATTTAGAGGTCAGATATTCCAGGTTAGAAAGTTTTGTGGTAAATTTATGACTTCCTATAACAATAAAGACAATTCCTGATCTCATAAACATTGATTTTAAAGAACTTTGCAAATGTTTTTTAATATCTCTGTATGACATAAGGTTAGGCAGAATATTATTCTGATTTAATATTTTGTTTTTATTATCTATATTATGTATTTCTTAAAATGAAAAATTCAGATAGAATATATCTCATATAAAAATACATTGGATTCCTTACTTCAAAGTTTTGTCATCATAAATAATACTACTCTTCTTTTCTGAAAAAAGAAAAATTTGGAATCAATTGAGAAATGAATTAGAGATTAAAGAGCAAAATACTGTGATTACTTCATTCATGATTAACTGGAAAAGGTAAATTTAGATGTAAAACTAGGTTGGCTCCTTAATAGCTTATTTCTACACTAGACCAACTCAGCCCATTAGTGGGAAAAAAATGCATCATTTCTGAGGACACAGCAAGCAGACCAGGCCTCTTCTCCAGCCCTTTACCAACCACATGGAGACAGCCGAGATGCTTGCTGCTACAGAAAATAGAAGCACAGCTGTTGCCAAGAGACTTACCATCAGTTTTTTCTCTCAGCAGCACCTTCAGGACAATTCTTCATTTCCAAAGTAATTTGAACTTCCTCCTATCTCCACCCACCCAAGGTAATTTGGTGAGATAACACATGATTTTGATAATACTATGAAATTGAAGACATTTAAAGACAAATAGTATGCAAATGATCTGGAGGATAATCTTTAGAATCTAAAGATACATTGTTCAACTAAATATACCAAATAACATTTAATATTTTATACAAGAATAAGGATTTACAGCATCTCCCAACCAGCCTAATATTTTGAAATATGAATTAAACTTTGAATGTGTAATTAAAATACTATTTGATTCTTCTTTACCATTGACAATTTAAAAAATACACTTTTGTTACTAAATCTCTTCTAACTTCTCCTACTTTTTAACATTCAACATTCCTTTTAGTATTTTAATAATTTTAGGGTGACAGGAAGCTCATTGGGAAGGTTGTAGGGCAAACCATTAATTATAATGCAATTACATAGATAAAAATCTCAAGTATCAAGTTTAGAACGTATTTTTACTTTTCTTCTTCATTGGATCAACTGAATTTTCTTTGATTCCTCCAGCTCCAACTTCAATTAGACTCATTACATCATCATAAGAAACTAATCTCTTCCCATGACCTGGTGTATGCAGAATGTATAAGAAAGCCATGGAGACAAGATTTATTTGTTCAAATGTTAAGCTCTTTGTTCATGAGTGGACAAAGAAGATTACATTCTGCTTTTCTTCTTGTTGCTCTGTTTTCTATTTTTTATTTTATTATTCTTCAAACTTTTTCAGCAGTTATTTATTTATAGACATAATAAAAGTATTATAAACTGATCTGTAGTATAGTAACAAAATATAATTAATTTTTACTATAGCACAAATTTTAATTGTCAGACTTTGTAGTATGGAGACCAAATCACTAGCTAGGATAAATAATATCTTACATCTTATTTTGTAGTTTTTAAGATTGTTATTTGTTTGAGTTTTTTTTTCTTTGTTTTAATTCAACTTTTACCACCTACTTTGAATAAAACATGTCAGAAACAGAATTTGTGATATCAGCTTCTAGAATATAATTGCCCATTTAAAAATACACATGTTGGATATTAGTGACATTCTTAAAGATGATTAAACTATTCTCTCTGGACAGTTTAACAGCATTCTTCCTGCATACATGCTCAGCCATCTGGTTTACCTAAAGAGAGTTTAAAGAATGATGTCACCAGCATTCCTCATCTACATTGAAAATACTGCACTGCGTACACAAGTGTTATTAGAAACATATGTTTAGTTTGAAATGCCTGCCATTTTATTCATTGTGAGCCAGATTCTATTAGTGGCAGAAATACCTCAGGAAGTTAGTTGGCACTTTTGAATTTATTAAATTACTGCTGAAAGGCACAAAATCTTAAAAGTAGCCTCATATATCTGTTACACCCATCATAGTGCTTAATTTACTCTTAAGGAGAAAGTTTCCACATGAGAAAATCTGTGTATTATTGTTGAGATATACCGCAAAAATTGCAACAATCAGCTAGCGTTTATATTCTTTGGTTTAAAGGACAAAAAGTCAACATTTAATCTCATAGCAAAAATATGGACACTTTAATACAGAGTTTAAAAAACTAAATTTGTTGTTTTTAGATAAATATGTCAGTAGAATATATTTTGACATATAATATATGCATGGATTATAACCCATTCCAATTAGGATGCCATTCTTGTGGTTGTATATAATGTGGAGTTACTGGCTGTGTATTCATTTATGAGCAAAGGAAATTTAAGTAGATTCATTCTACTGTCATTCCTATGCCCATGCCCCCTCATTTTCCCTTCATTCTCCTTTCTGTAATCCATTGAACTTCTATTCTTTCCCTCCCTAGTTAGTATCCATATATCAAAAAGAATATTTGGCCTTTGTTTTTTTTGGGACTGGCTTATTTCACTTAGCATGATATTCTCCAGTTCTATCCATTTGCTGGCAAATGTCATAGTTTAATTCTTCTTTATGGCTGAGTAATAGTCCATTGTGTATATATACAACATTTTTTTTTATCCATTCATCTGTTGAAGGACACCTAGGTTGGCTATTGTGAATTGAGCTGCTATAAACGTGGATGTGGCTGTGTCACTATAATATGTTGATTTTAATCCTTTGGGTATATGCTGAGGAGTGGGATAATTGGGTCAAAAAGTGGTTCCAGTCCCAGTTTTCTTAGGAATTTTCCTCACTGCTTTCCAGAGTGGTTGCACCAATATGCAGTCCTACCAGGATTGTACTAGTGAGCATTTTCCCCCACATCCTCGCCAACATTTATTGTTACTTGTATTCCTGATAATTGCCATTTTGACTGGAGTGAAATGGAATCTCAGTGTGGTTTTAATTTGCATTTCTCTAATTGCTAGAGATATTGAACATTTTTTAAAGTACTTGTTGACCAAAAATATATATAATATATATATATATATATATATATATATATATTTTTTTTTTTTCCTGTGAAGTGCCTGTTCAGCTTCAATTATTATTGATTTTTCAATATTAATTATTGATTTTTCTGGGGTGTTTTTTTTGAGTTAAGTTATTTCTATATCCTGAAGATTAATGCTCTATCTGAGGTGTAGGAGGCAAAGGTTTTTCTCCCATTCTGCAGGACTTTTCTTCATGTTCTTGATTGTTTCCTTTGTAGTGAAGAAGCTTTTTAGTTTGATACCATCCCATTTATTGATTCTTGATTTTACTAATTGTGCTTTAGGGGTCTTATTGAAGAAGTAATTTCCTAAGCTGAGATGATGGACAGTTGGGTCTAATTTTTCTTTTAGTAGGCATGGGATCTCTGGTCTAATGCCCATATCCTTGATCCACTGTGAATTGAATTTTGTGCATGATAAGAGATAGGGGTTCAATTTCAATCTACTATATATGGATTTCCATTTTTCCCAGCACCATTTGTTAAAAAGGCTATCTTTCCTCTGATGTATGTTTATGGCACTTTTGTCTAGTATGAGATAACTGTATTTATGTGGATATGGCTCTGAGTCTTCTATTTTGTTCCATAGGTATATGTCTGTTTTTGTGGGAAAACCATGTCATTTTTGTTACTATAGCTCTGTAGTACAATCTAAGTTTTGGTATTGTCATGTGTCAGGTATCACTTTTCTTGTTAAGGATTGCTTTGGCTACTCTGGGCCTTTTAATTTTCCATATGAGTTCCATGACTGCTTTCTCTATTTCTATGAAGAATGTCATTGGAATTTTAATAGTAATTGTATTAAATCTTTATAATGCTTTTAGTATTATGGGCAATTTTGACAATGTTAATTTTGCCTATTGAAGAACATGACAGCTCTTTCCAAATTGAAGTCTTTTTCAATTTCTTTATTTAGTGTGCTGTAGTTTTCATTGTAGAGATCTTTCATTTCTTTTACAGATGAAATTAGGTTGATTCTCAAGGGTTTTTTGTTGTTGTTGTTGTTGTTTGTTTGTTTTGCTTTTTGAGGTTATTGTGAATGTTTAATGTGAATTTTTCTGATTTCTCTTTCAGCAGATTCACCACAAATGTATAGGATTGCAATTGATTTATGGTATTAATTTTATATCCTGTTTCTTGCTGAATTCATTTATGCATTCAAGAAGTGTTCTGGTGAAGTTTCTTGTGCCTTTTCAATATACAGTCATGTCCTTGGCAAATAGGAATAGATTGAGCTCTTTTTTCCTATTTATATCCCTCTAATTTCTTTCTTTTGTCTATTTGCTCTGGTTAGGGTTTCAAGAGTTGTGAAAGAGGGCATCTCTGTTTTGTTTCAGTTGTTAGAATGCTTTTGATTTTTTTCTCCATTTAGAATGATGTTTGCCTTAGGTCCTTGGGTTACACATATATAGCTTTTACAATGTTGAAGTATGTTTCCACTATCTCTAGTTTTTCTAATTTTTTGAGCATAAATGGATAATAAATTTTGTCAAATGTTTTTTCTGCATCTATTGAGATAATCACGAGATAAAAACAAAATAATCTTGTCTTTAATTCTGTTGATGTGATGAATTACATATATTAATTTCTGTATGTTGAAACAGCCTTGCACTCCTGGAATGAACCTTGCTTGATCATGGTGCACTATCTTTTTGATATGTTGTTGTGTGCAATTTGCCAGTATTTTATTAAGAATTTTTGCATCAATATTATTAAGGGATATTGGTCTGAAGTTTTCTTTCCTTGATGTGTCTTTGGTTTTGGCATCAGGGTGATACTAGCTTTGTAGATGAGTTTGGAAGGGTTCCATCCTTTTCTATTTCATGAAATAATTTGAGGTGGATTGGTCAAGTTTTTCTTTGAAACTCTAGTAGAACTCCACTGAGATTCCATCTGGTCCTGGGCTTTTGTTTGTTGATAGGCTTTTCATGGCATCTTCAATTTCATTTCTTGAAATTGATCTGTTTAAATTTTCTATGTCTTCCTGATTCAATTTGGGTAGGTAATATTTCTCTAGAAATTTGTTAATGTGTTTATGATTTTCTATTTTATTGGAGTATAGCTTTTCAAAATAGGTTCTGGTTATCATCTGTACTTCAATGATGACAGTGGTGATATTTCCTTTTTCATTTTAAATTTGCATTTTCTCTGTTAACTTGGCTAAAGATTGAGTTTGTTTATTTTTTCAAAGAATATACTTTTTGTTTCATTAATTTTTAAATTTTTATTTGTTTATTTCAATTTTATTGATTTGGCTCTGATTTTAATTATTTCCTGTCTTCTATTTTTTGGGGTATTGATTCATTCTTTTTCTAGAGCTTTAAGACGTAATGTTAGATTACTTATTTGGTAATTTTCTATTCTTTTTAAGAAAGTGTTCAGTGCAATGAACTTTCCTCTTATCACTGCCTTCATAGTGTCCCAGAGATTTTGATATGTTGTGTGGCGACTCTCCCCATTTACCTCTACGTATTTTTTAAATTCTATCCTCAATTTATTCTACTATCTATTGGTCATTTAGTAGTCTATAATTTAGTCTCCAGGTGTTAGAGTAGCATCTATTTTTTATTTTATCATTGATTTCTAATTTCATTCCATTGTGATTTGATAGAATGAAAGATATTATTTCTACTTTTTTGTATTTGTTAAGAGTGGCTTTGTGGCTTACAATAAGTTCTATTTCAGAGAAGGATATGTGGGCTGCTAAGAAAAAAAATGTATTTAGTCTTTGATGGATGAAATATTCTGTATATGTTTGTTAAGTCTATATTATTAAATGTATTTTTCTTTATTTAGTTTTTGTTTGGAGGATCTGTCCAGTGATGAGAGAAACATGTTAAAGTCACCCAGTATTATCGTGTTGTGGTCTATTTGAGTTAAAAAATTTTGAAAAACTGTCTGATGTTAGACAGAAAATGCAAATTATATTTGAGAATTTAAAAGACATAATCAGAAAAAAAGTATTCTTTTAGGTTTATTTAGTGTTTCAGTGACTTTAATTTTAAAAGAATGATCTGTTTGCAATAAATTGCCCTAAGGTATGGGGAAAATGATAACAGGTCTGAACAATGAAAAAACTGAAAGATTGAATTGGGGAAGTATCTTAGAGATAGAGCACTTGCTTAGCATGTGCAAGGTACTGAGTTTGATCCTAGCAATGCAGAGAGAGAGAGAGAGAAAAGGATACAAAATAAAATTTAAGCACTTTTTGTAGCAATAATTGAGATTAGAATGCGACTATTATAGGATGTAAATTTTTCTACACAGTAAATTTTAAGTTTTTCTCTTTCTTTCTTTCTTTCTTTCTTTCTTTCTTTCTTTCTTTTTTTGTGCTGGGGATTGAACCCAGGGCCTTCTGCATGCTAGGCAAGCATTCTACCAACTTTAAGTTTTTCTTTAAAATATTACTCAAAAAGTTCCTCTTCTAAATTTTCATATAAACTTCCTCAGTCTCTATAGGTTAGTTGTGAGGACTTTACCCAACTAGTACCTACTAAAATGGTGTCAGATTTGCATATGTGCATATCTTCCTGTCATGTCTAGATTACTTATACTATGTAATACAACATAAGTGTTATATAAATGCTTGCTACACCGTATTGTTTAGAGAACAGTGACAAGAAAAAACATCTGGATGTGCTGGATGTGTTCAATACAAATGCAATTTTTAAACATTCAACCTGTAGTTGTTTGAATCCATAGATACAGAACCCATCTATAGGAGGGTTGCTATAATTTCTCTTAAAGATTTCTTTTCCTGAAGGACAAAACTTTTAAATTAGCATCATTTTCATTGTTTCTAGAAGTAGTCTGTCCTGAGCATGTAAAGGGGATGGCAGATTTTAAACAGAATCAAATTTATGTGAGCAAGTATAAATATAGAATGTTTTGGAAAAAGCATTCTTTCAAAGGTGCTTCAAAGAACTAATTTGAAATCAACTTTGATGTAATCAAATAATTTAAAGTACTTGAAGTATAATGTTATTCTATTGCTAGATTAATTTGTATTTTGTGTTTTTGTGAAAGTTCAAATCTCCCAAATTAAAAACAAAAACAGATATGCTGATGTAACATGGTAACCCCCAAAATGTCAATGTAATCTGATAGAGTAACATTTAAAAATTACTACAAAATATAAATTATGTAGAAATAATGTGGTATATCAAAAGCATAATAAATTCTTTGTGTTTTAATGTTTATACTATATATAGAAAGCAGTCTTAGATTAATCAGACATATAAAATAGATTTTCTCATTTTTTTCAATAGACAGGTCTGCATCAATGCAGTTAAAAATTCAACAGTTTCCAAATTGAGATTCTTCAAGGAAACAATGCAGTCAATGTATACTTAAAATATGGCATAGGTTTTGGAAATAAAAACCTAACTTGTATTTTAATTCAAATCCCATTATATACTAATTATGTGGTCCATGTTAAGTTACATAATCTCTTTGAGCCTGTTCTGCAAAATAAGATGATTTTAAGGGACTATGTCCATGATACATATTGACTGAAGTTATTTAGACCACCCAACAAATTATCCCAAAACCTATAGGTATAAAACAATCACGCTCATTAATTCTATGAATTCAGAATTCAGACAGGACACAGTGGGTATGATATGAATCTACTCTTCACTGCACCTGACCTCAGTTGGAGACTTGAAGATGAAGCTGGAATTATCTTAAGAAAACATGAACTCTGTCTAGAGTTGATGACAGCAGTCATGTGTGGGCCTAAGTCTCACTTCACATGAGCACTACATATAAAGGCTGGTTTAGGTTATCTAGTAGCAAGCTCAGTTGCTGGAGCAAGTGTCCTCAGAGAACATCAGGTGGAAACAAAAGCTAAAGCAACGCTTTAGCATACCAGGGTGTATGTGACTGAGACTTGGAAGTCACATGTCATCATACTGCTGTGCTCAATTGGTTAAGGCAAGCATACGTCTAAGCCCAAAGGAGGGAGAAGAAACATGGATCCCCACCTTTTGATAGGAAAATGTTTAGTCACATTGCAAAAATACATGGAATGGGGGCATATATATTGTGTGACAAGCTTAGAAAATAAAGTAATCAATATACAGAAGCTATTCTTACTTTTATATGATATAGTATTGAATTGTAGAAAATGCAAGGATTTAGGAGTTGAGACATATTGACCTTTTTACTTCAAATTTTCTATAAAACAATAGTTAGGGTCTCTTACATAATTTAATCTATTAAATTAGAAGGGTGCACTTATTTTGGAGTGTTACTGTGAGGACTAAAGAAATCATAAACCAATGAACCTGACAGACACTGAAAGCTCAATAAATGTTCCTGTATGCCTTCACCATGTTTTAGCTCTACTGGTAATAACACTAGAAATGCCTTTCTACTAATAAATCAGAGTAACCAATAGGCCAAAGCAGATGTTATGGGTCAAAGGGATGGACATCTGTTTGGAAACAAAATGACCAACATATGTAAGACAGGCAAAATTTAACTTTTTATATGAAAAAGTCTAACGTGTCCACAAATTAGAGGAACAAATTTATTAAAAACAAAACAAATAAACAAACAAAAACATAGGATCCTGGAAAAGGGAGGTGGCTGACAGGGAAAAATCCCTAGTTACTAGACAATGGAATCAAAAAAATCAAATTGCTTGTTCAGAGTTATCCCAAAGGAGCAAATCTGTGGCTAAAATTCATGTCTGATAGCTTGTTAAGTTCAAATCTCTTAAAACCTAACTAAGCACATTATGAATTTTCTTTAAAGCTTTTTAAAATTTCCTTAAACAGAATCATGCATTAATTATAATTGAGTATATTATTTGTGTGAATATAGTAATATTGTGATTATAACTAAAGAATTAATGTCTTATAATAGTTCTTCAAAATCTTTAATATGATAAAAGCTATTATTATGGAAAATAATCAGGAAATTGAAGTAAAAATAAATGAAATCATTTTCAAACAAATTTCTCAAAAATGTACATTTCAGTTATGGAATTCTAACCAAACATGCAACCATAAGTCGTTGGATGGAACATTTAAGTATATACTTCACAAGTCAATCAATTTTCTTATCTCTGAATAGTTTGGTGGTTAAGGATGGGATGATGCATGTAAGTACTTTACACCTTTGTTGGTTCAAAGTAAATGCTCAATTAAGTGCTAAATTTAATTTTATTGTGATATAAGTCAACTTATAATTATACACATAGCCTTTGCTAACTGCCTTCAAAACCACATATTTATTTACTTACTTATTATTTTTTTATTTATATATGAGAGAGAAATGCATTCCAATTCTTATTACATATACAGAGCACAATTTTTCATCTCTGATTGTATACAAAGTATATTCACACCAATTCGTGTCTTTGTGTTTTTATACTTAAGGTTAAGTTATTTATTTATTTATTTATTTTAAAAAATTATATATGACAGCAGAATGCATTACAATTCTTATTACACATATAGAGCACAATTGTTCATATCTTTGGTTGTATATACAGTATATCCACACCAATTCGTGTCTTCATACCTATATAGATAATAATGATCATCACATTCCACTATCATTAATAACCCCATGCCCCCTCCTTTCCCCTCCAACACTTCTGCCCTATCTAGAGTTTGTCTATTCCTCCTATGCTCCTTCTCCCTATCCCACTATGAATCAGCCCCCTTATATCAAAGAAAACATTTGGCATTTGTTTTGGGGGGATTGGCTAACTTCACTTAGCATTATCTTCTCTAACTCCATCCATTTACCTGCAAATGCCATGGTTTTATTCTCTTTTATTACTGAGTAATATTCCATTGTGTATATATGCCACATTTTTTTATCCATTTATCTCTTGAAGGGCATCTAGTTTGGTTCAACAGTTTAACTATTGTAAATTGTGCTACTATAAACATTGATGTGGCTATGTCCCTATAGTATGCTGTTTTTAAGTCCTTTGGATATAGACCAAGGAGAGGGACAGCTGGGTCAAATGGTGGTTCCATTCCCAGTTTTCCAAGAAATCTCCATATTGCTTTGCATATTGGCTGCACCACTTTGCAGTCCCACCAGCAGTTTATGAGTGAACTTTTTCCCGCACATCCTCCCCAATGCTTATTGTTGTTTGTATGCATAATAGCTGCCATTCTGACTCAAGTGAGATAAAATCTTAGAGTGGTTTTGATTTGCATTTCTCTAATTGCTAGTGATGATGAATATTTTTTCATGTATTTGTTGATTGATTGTACATCATCTTCTGAGAAGTGTCTCTACAGGTCCTTGGCCCATTTATTGATTGGGTTATTTGTTTTTTTGGTGTTTAGCTTTTTGAGTTCTTTATATACTCTAGAGATTAGTGCTCTATCTGATGTGTGAGGGATAAAGATTTGCACCCAAGCTGTAAGCTCTCTATGCATCTCACAGATTATTTCTTTTGCTGAGAAGAAACTTTTTAGTTTGAGTCCATCCCATTTATTAATTCTTGATTTTAATTCTTGCACCACAGGAGTCTTATTAAGGACGTTGGGGCCTAATCCCACATGATGAAGATTAGGGCCTACATTTTCTTCTATTATACTCAGGGTCTCTGGTTGTACTCTAAGTCCTTGAGTTGAGTTTTGTGCATGGTGAGAGGTAGGGGTTTAATTTCATTTTGTTGCATATGGATTTCCAGTTTTCCCAGCACCATTTATTGAAGAGACTCTCTTTTCTCCAATGCATGTTTTTGGCACCTTTGTCTAATATAAGATAATTGTAATTTTGGGGGTTAGTCTCTATGTCCTTGATTCTGTACCATTGATCTACCAGTCTGTTTTGGTGCTAATACCATGCTGTTTTTGTTACTATTTCTCTGTGGTATAGTTTAAGGTCTAATATAGTGATGCCACTTGATTCACTCTTCTTGCTAAGGATTGCTTTAGCTATTTTGGGTCTCTTATTTTTCCATATAAATTTTATGATTGTCTTTTCTATTTCTGTGAGTAATGTCATTGGAACTTTTATTGGAATTGCATTAAATCTGTATAGTTCTTTTGGAAGTATGGTCATTTTGATAATATTAATTCTGCCTATCCAAGAGCAAGGTAGATCTTTCCATCTTCTAAGGTCTTCTTTGATTTCTTTCTTTAAGGTTCTGTGATTTTCATTATATAGATCTTTCACCTCTTTCATTGATTAGCAAGTATTTTATTTCATTTTAATTTTTGAGGCTATTGAAAATGGGGTAGTTTTCCTCATTTCCCTTTCAGAGGATTTGTCACTGATATAAAGAAATGCCTTTAATTTATGGGTGTTGATTTTATATCCTGCTACTTTACTGAATTCATTTACTGGTTCTAGAAGTTTTCTGGTGGGACTTTTAGGATCTTCCAGGTATAGAATCATATCATCAGCAATTAGTGTCAATTTGAGTTCTTCCTATGTGTATCCCTTTAATTTCTTTTGTCTAATTGCTCTGGCCAGTGTTTCAAGAACTATGTTTAATAGAAGTTGTGAAAGAGGGCATCCCTGTCTTCTTCCAATTTTCAAGGGGAATTCTTCAATTTTTCTCCATTTAGAATGATGTTGGCCTGGGGCTTAGCATAGATAGCCTTTATGATGTAGAGATATGTTCCTGATATCCCTAGTTTTTCAGTGTTTTGAACCTAAAGGGGTGCTGGATTTTATTAAATGCTCTTTTTGTGTCTCTTGAAACGATCATATGATTCTTATCTTTAAGTCTATTGATGTGATGAATTACATTTATTGATTTCCATATGTTGAACCAACCTTGCAACCCTGGGATGAATTCCACTTGATTAAGATGCAAGATCTTTTTGATGTGTTTTTGTATTCAATTTGCCAGAATTTTATTGAACTTTTGCATTTATGTTCATTAGAGATATTGGTCTAAAGTTTTCTTTTTTTGATGTGTCTTTGCCTGATTTTGAAATCAAAGTGATATTGGCCTCATAAAATGAGTTTGGAAGTGCTGCCTCTTTTTCTATTTCCTGAAATAAATTGGAGAGTATTGGTAAAAACCACACATTCGTATGATATGTTATTGAAAGAATGTGGGTTACAAAAGCAATTCTCACCTAGTCGAATCACTCTGGTTTTAAATGAGCCCAAATCCCTTTTCTTTCATATGATTTTTTGGAAGGCATTTCTGTATTTATTGTTGCTTTTGAGTCTTTTTTCCCACCTCCTTCCCGATTTACAGTCTTCATTCCTTGATTTAAAACAAAGCCCACTATGCCATTATTGAAATACTGTGGCTCTTCTGTTGATGTATCCAGCTCTGTCTTTGATTACTGGGTTTGTTCTACTTACCATGAAGACTCAACCATGTTTGCTAAAATGCCCCATTTCTAACTTCTCTCCTGACTCTGATGATTTGTTCCAGATTTTAAGCCCTACTCCTGGCCAAGATTGCTATTTTTTCATAAGCTCTATTACTGTACACTCAATTATTAATTGACATTTGTAAATTGCTTATAGTCTTCTCTCACTACACACTTAAAACAGATTTCCTTAGGGCCGAATTGGAGAACATTACCTTCAGTTGCCTCATTGACAGAAGATGTTCAAGATGAAAATCTTTTAACAAGCACAAGGTGAGTTCTCCATTGAGGTAGGACATGAAAAATGACAAGAAGAGTCACGTTATCTATTATACATCAGGCCTGTGCTGATGAACATGAAAACCACAGTCTCTGTCTAAGGAATTTATAATTAAGTGTGAGAGATTCTTGTTTTAAAAGATAATTATCATCTAGGGTGTAGGCTAAAGATTCAGGGTACTATGGAGAATGCATAAGAAAGTCAACTAACTGGTTTGGCAAGTCAGAGAAGGCTTCCTAGAGAAAGTGATCTGTAGATGAATGAAATACAAGAGAAGACAGGATTATGGTTTCAGGGAGAATATAGTTTTCAAAGAGAAGTGTTGCATGTATACATTCTCATGTTAATTTTAGGATGGCCCATGTAATGTTGATCAGAAGTGCATAGAGAAAGAGGAGCTTGGAGAGGTTAGCCAGATCCTGAGGACTTTGAGAGTCATTTAAAAAAAAACTTAGATTTTATGTAAAGAGCATCCCATGAAGTGAAATCTTATCATTTAGGAAGATTGTTATTTTACTCATATTGCAATGGAAAAAGTGAAAGGTGAAAAATTAGAGATTGATTGGATAGGACAGCTTGGAGACTACTGTCCTAATATAGTTGAGACATAATGGTGGCTTCATCCTGAAAATGACAATTGGATGAATAAAAATAGACAAATTTAAGGACTATTAGGAGGTTGATTCCACTTATTTGATTCTTATTTAAATGTGGTTTTTGTGGTGAGGTGTTAGACAAAGAGAGGTGTGTCTAGTATACTCCATGTATAGATTCTTGATTGATTCTGGGGTAAACTCTCAGGCCTTGGGGTCCTTTCACAGTTTCCCTAAGGAGACTCTTTATTTTTGCATTATAAGAATTAATAATCTAAATTCACAGTGTATTTATATATTTGGCCTTTTATCATTTTTTTTTTGTTGTTGCACATTTCTTACAACCATTTTTTATGGTTTAATCACTGTATGGATTTATTTCTACAAGTCTGCCATGGAATTAGATGGTACTGATTTTCACCAATCCCCTAAGGAAAATATAGCTACACACTAGGCAAAACTATTATTATTTAGGAGACAGGCATTTTAGTGAAGCCCCTGGGAATCTTTTAGTTGAGAGGTGTTTGGCTGCTTCCTTCAGCTATTTAAGAAGAGTCAGAGGCAGTTGTCTTTAGAGACATTGAGACACAATTTTCCTACTCAGTTTCTCCCCATCTAATTTCAGGTTGTTTCCTTGTGTAATGCTCTAATGTTATATGTAATGATGCGTAAGTTTAAGTAACGAAAAGGTAAATGCTCTTATAATAAGAAAATAAAATCATTATCCAATGATTCAACTGTCAAATCATATCAAACATGAGCACAATACACACTACACAGTCATTAGGAATGCATTCTCTGTTATTAAAGGAATTGGTTAAGTCCAAGATTGCAAATCTTGTAAACAATGGAGGGTAGGATAACATTTGGGTTACTAGAGTATGTCAAAATTCCTTAATTTTTTTATTAAATAATATGAAAGTATACGTAGTTGTCTGCAATTTTCAAACAATTAGGAAAAACAGAAACTTTAAATTTTGCAAAGATGTGAAATTGAATGCCATTGTGTTTTTACAGTACCAATGTGTCTATATTTTATGTAACGACCATAAAGATGTGTGAAATTACTGTTTAAAAACAGCAGTAAACAAAAAAAATGAATAAGTGAAGCCATCAAATAAAAATAGAATAATAGATGAGTGACTACTTTTTCTTATATTATTTGATGTATTTTTCAAAGTACAAAACAAATGAGAGAAATCATAAGAGATGGATCATTTATGTCTTTTAGAAAAACTTTCACACATTAAAAAATGTAGTTAAATAAGCATGACAAACTGGGATGAAATTATATCATTAAAAAATATGACAACTAGGCACAGTTGTACACACCTGGAATCCCAGTGACTGAGGCAGGAGCATTGCATATTTGAGGCTAGCCTCATCAACTTTGCAAGACCCTGTCTCAAATAAAAATATAAAAAGATGAAAAGAACAAGTTATATTAGCTCAGTGGTAGAGCACCCTGGGTTTAATCTCCAGTACTGAAAAGAAAAAGAAATATGACAAATATCTTTTTAATAAAATTAATATCTTCATTTCTTTATAAAATAAGTCTTCAAAAGATACTTTAATACTTTGGGGTCAAAGTTTGGAAATAAATGACTCATAGAGAAATACCAATAGCTTACGGGTACTTTGTGATGAATATTTATTTTTGCTTTGGCTCTCCAGCAGCTATTTCTCCATCTTCTGACACTAAAGTCATAGTGGACTTCATTCTGACACTAAAGTCATAGGGACTTCATTCCATACCCCAGCAGTGAAGTATATAATCTAGACTCAACCCTCAACCCACTCAGGGATGGGCATGTGCCCAGGAAAATATATTCAGCTCTTCCAAGATCTTTCTGGGATCTACTGGTAAAGAGGTTTACCCACTAGACTTCAACATGAAAATACATGATGCAACCATCTTGTCACCATGTAGAGTCTAAAAATAAAGCTTATAAATCTAAAAAAGAACTGCAAATGTGAACAAACAAAAAAAGTCTAGGAACTGATGACTTTGGGTCCAGAACTCCAGCTTTTCCTGGAAAGTGTTTATAACCTTTTGGTAAACAATATGTTAGTAATAATTTTATTCCATGAAACCCAGAATACACAAATTAATAAACTAAAATATTCACATATTTTTCTTGTTGTGTGTCTAGTGATATGATTGTTTGTAATTTTAATTTTTTATTCTATTTTATCCTCAAATAAAATAGAATCTAAGTGGCATGCATTGCTGTTATTTTTAAGTTTCTGTCTTGCTTTATTAGTTTCAAAAATCATGAAAAATACAATAATGTGTTAATTAGCTCAATCATATGAAAAACATGACTTGATGTGAATCAATTGAACTTAAAAATATATTAATTCTTACAGATACAATGAAATGTTTCTCGGAATTAGACAAATTGTGAGGTTTGTGAAAGCAATTTTCTAAAACTTTCAACAGGAAATTTAAGTTCAGGGGATTGCCCCCACCAAAGCCTCATCAATAAATACCACTGCATTGGGAGTTAGAGTTTTAATATATACATGTTTTAGAAGAGGCACAAATATTCAGCCTGCAACACCAGGAAAACCAATATATGTTGACTCAAAGCCCCCACCAAGATCATGAACGTAGGTCCTTCTGACATGGCAGCTTCAGTGTGGCAAGTTACCAACTTAAGCAAAAACATTACTCTCAGACATGACACATTAACGCCCTGATAGGGATTAACCGGATGGTAATTATAGGTAGGTAGGAGATAGGTTATTGGGGTGTGACTTTGGGGTATATATTTTGTCCCTGGTGAGCTACGACTTTTTCTCTTTTTCTTGGTGTCTATGACCTGACCTGCCTTCCTTCACCTCACTCTTATGCCATGATGCCCTGCCTCACCTTGAGCCCAGAGCAATGGAGCCAGCTGTCTATGGACTGAGACTTTTGAAACAATGAACCCCTGAAACTTTTCCTCCTCTGATATTGTTCTTATCAGGTCCTTTGGTCACAGCAGTAAAAATGCTGACTAAAACAACTCCCAAAGTAGGATAATGATACAACAGAAAAATGGAGCAAATATTTTATTAATACTCTGACTACCAATACACTCTACAAGAGTGACATCAACTAGATGGTAGAAAAGGAGGTTCCAGCCCATGTAATCTCATGGAAACACTGATTTACACATTCATGGTTGAAGATATCTTCATGTGAGCTGTGGAAGCCAGACAAGAACTGGATTGAGTACAGAAATGTAAAAAAATGTAAAAACTACAGCAAATAAAAAGAAAAGATAGAACACAACCAAAATCAATCACTATTTGTACACTGAAGAGGGCACAAAGAACAATTTTACACGACTCGTGTTATCCTCCCCTGAAAGTCAGGGAGACTTTGGGGAGCAGCATGAGAAAAGTAGCTTGTTATATAAGACTATCTGTGAATTTCTCAGAAGAAACATTGCAGGGTTAGAAGAATGGGAGGATACATTTAAAGTAAAGAAATAAAAAGAGAAAGAATGATCAAGTGTGTCACAAATGGCAAAACTTCCTTTTAAAAATAAACTTCCCAGTAAAATTTTCTATTTCTCTAGAAACAATTTAAGACCCCTAAACTGACAAGAGTTTGTCTCCACAAAACCCATCATACAAGAAGCGCCAAACAGAGTTTTTCAGTTGAAATAAAGTCTGTAAAATGGCAATGCAAAAGCATATGAAAGTACAAATCTCACTGGGAAACGTAAAAGTACAGAAAAGTACAGATCAATATACTATGATAAAGTTTCATAAATTCCTTTTAGCCCACAATATAAAAGTCAAAATATTTTTTAAATGAAGAAAAATGATAACAAGATAATTGATTATTAGATACGTAATATAATTGGTTGTAAAATAGGAAATTGGTTAAGGGATGCATGATATAAAATATTTAAATTCTGAAATCAATAACAATAAGTGTGTGTAAGAGTAAAAATGGAGATTCATTTTTTAGTAATTGAATTTTAATTGTTATCAGCACAAAATAGACTATTAAAACTATAATAAATTTTATGCAAACCTCATGTTAATTCAAAGGGAATGGAAAAAATGAGAACTACAGCAAATAAAAAGAAAAGATAGAACAGAACCAAAATCAACCTATAAAAATAACTATAAAAATCCTAAATCACAAGGGAAGGGATGGGGGATGGGAATAGGAAAGACAGTAAAATGAATCAGATATAACTTTCATATATATATATATATATATATATATATATATATATAAATTTATATATATAAATTCATTCATATATATATATATTCATATATATATATATATATATATATATATATATGAATGAATACACCACCAGTGAAACTCTACATCATGTACAATTACATGAATGGAATCCTAATTAGAATAAGTTATGTTCCGTGTATGTATAATATGTCAAAACACACTGTCATGTATATTTAAAAAGAACAAAGAAAAAAGGAAAACAAGAGGAACAAAAGAACTACAACAGAGACCGTACAATTAACAGAATTCAGTAACTAGTCCTTACTTTATGTACTATCTATGAGACATTTTAAATTTATGAACATAGGCTGAGAGTAAAGGGATGGACAATATATTCTAAGCAAGTTGAAACTAAGAGAGCAGACAGAAGATCAACAAGGAATTTTCAGATTTGAACAACATTTTAGAACAAATAGTCTAAATAAACATATACAAAACAGTACACCCCAAAATAGCAGAATGCATGTTCTTCTCAAAAGCACACAGAACAAATTCTCTATGACAGATTACATGCTAGAACACAAAACAAGTCTTCAAAAGTTTAAGAGAATTTAAGTTACTACTATTTGGGTGTAGAATGTTTTGTATATGTCTACTAAAACTATTTGGTCTAAAATGTGGTTCAAATCTTCAAGTTCCTTATTGATGTTGATAACAAAATGAAAATAATAAAGTGGAAAAAGTGAAAAAAATATATGGACATTAAAAAGCATACTCTTGAGCAACCATTGAGTCAGTGAAGATTTTAAAAGGGGAATGAATGATAGAATAGAATGAATAATATCCAAAGGCAAAGAAAATTAAAATACAACATACTAAAACATGTGGCATATATACACAATGGAATTTTACTCAGCAATTAAAGAAAATAAAATCATGGATTTGCAGGTAAATGGATGGTATTGGAGAAGATAATGCTAAGTGAAGTTAGCCAATCCCAAAAAAACAAATGCCGAATGTTTTCTCTGATATAAGGAGGCTGTCTCAAAGTAGGGTAGGGATGGGGAACATGGGAGGAATAGATGAATTCTAGATAGGGCAGAGGGATGGGAAGGAAAGGGATGGGGCAGGGGATTAGCAAGTATGATGGAATGTGATAGACATCATTATCCAAAGTACATGTATGAAGACACAAATTGGTGTCAACATACTTTTATACAACCAGAGATATGAAAAATTGTGCTGTCTATGTGTAATAAGCATTGTAATGCATTCTGCTGTCATTTATTTTTTTAAAAAGTCAATAAAAAATCTTAATGTATGCAGTTAAAATGATACTAGTTGGGAAGTTTGTAACAAAACACTGAAGAAACTAGGGATAGAAGGAACTTACATCAACATAATAAATGCTATATATGACAAGCCCAAAATCAACATCATAGTGAATATGTAAGACCCAAAACTATTTCCTCCAATATCTGTAATAAGACAAGAATGTCCACTCTTATCACCCTCATTTAAAATAGTACTTGTAATTTTAGCCAGAGTAATTAGATAAGAGAAGAGAATAAAAGGAATTAGGAAATAATAAATAGAAAATAAGTCAATATATCACTGCTTGCTGATGATATGATCCTATACTTAGAAGACTCTAGCTCTATCAGGAGACTACTAGAGCTAATGAACAAATTTAGTGAAGTATCAGGATATAATATCAACACACTAAAATCAATATTTGTAAAGTCTCTTCTTTCATTTATGTTTTTACTTGAGCTCTCATTCTTTTTTTACTTTGTCTAGCTAAAAGTTAATATTGCTTAGATTTTCAAAAATCAGCACTTGGGCTGGGGCTGTAGATCAGTGGTACAGTGCTTGTCTTGCATGTGTGAGGCATTACGTTCAATTCTCAGGACCACATAAAAATAAATAAATAAATAAAGATATTGTGTCCATGTACAATTAAAAAATATTTTTAAAAAACCCAACAAACATTCTTTAAACTTTTTTTCCATTTTAAACTATCTTCTATTTCATTGATATCTTCTTGAATTTATTATTTTCTCCCTTCTTTTAGATTTAGTTGTATATATTTAAAAATGTATTCATGTGATCAAGAAATGGATAAATTTCTAGTAACATATAATTTTATCAAGACTGAATAAAAAAGAAATAGAAAGCTTGAATAGAACAACAGCAAATAAGGAGACTGAATCAGTAATCAAAAACCTTTCAACATAGAAAATCCTAGTACCAGAAGCTTCACAGCAGAATTCTGTCATATGTTTAAAGAAAAAATAAGACAAATCCATATTAAATACTTTTGAAAAATAGATGAAGAGAGAATACTTTCAAATTCATCTTATGAGGCCAGAAAATGACACTACAATGAAACAAATTCACATGTCAATATACCTGATGAACATGGATGCTAAAATTTTCAATGATTAACAAATTAAAATCAACAGCTCATTAAATGTATTGTTGTTCACAACCAAGTGGGATTTATCTCTGTGATGTAAGAAGGATTCAGCATACACAGATCAATTAACATGAAATACCACATTAACATAATGAGTGATAAAAATCATTTAATATTATCAAAAGAAGCAGAAAAAAGTGTTTGACAATATTTAACTCTCATGACAAAATACTTTGAAAAAAATTGGTATTAAAAGAATCTATGTCAATCAATAAAGTCCAAAGTGTAAAATTATCCTAATATCACACTTAATGTTGAAATAAAAATGACAGCTTTCCCCCCTAAGGTCTGCAATAAAGCAAGGATGACCAGTCTCACCATTTCTATTCAACATGATATTCAAAGTCCCAAACAGTATGAGTAGGTAAGAAAAATAAATAAAATATATCCATATTTGAAGAGAAGAAGCAAAATTATCCTCTTGTGTCATTTATATGATCTTAGATTTAGATAACCCTATAAAGACTCCATAAAAACACTGTTAGAACAAATAAACAAATTTGGCAACATTGCAGGATACAAATCGACATTCAAAACTCAGTTGTCAGTCTACACACTAACAAAGAATTAACTGAAAATAGAATGAAGGAAACAATTTCATTCATAATAATATCAAGAAGAATAAAATACTGAGAAACAGACCTAACCAAGAAAGTAAAAGTTAGTTACGTTGGAAACTACATAACCCTGATGAAATAAATTAAAACAGACAAGAATAAATAGAAACACATTTTGTGTTCATAGGCTACAAAAATTAATATTGTTTAATGTCCATACCACACAAAGTGATTTGCAGATTCAACACAATCTCTACCCAAATCCCAATGGCATTTTTTCAAGAAATTTAAAAAGATAGGTATTAAAATTCACATGAAACCACAGAAGACCTCAAAATAGCCAAAACAATTTTGAACAAAAGGACAAAGCCAGAGGCATCACACTTCTTATCTTAGATATATTTTACAAAGCTATAGTAATCAGAATATGTGGCATTGGCATACAAACAGACATACAGTCCAATGGAACAGAACAGAAATACAGAAACAAATCAACACATAATGTTGTCAACTAATCTTGCACAGGGTGCCAAGAATTCACAATGAGGAAAGGATAGTCTCTTGAATAGATAGTATTGAGAAAATTGGATGTCTATTTGCAAAAATATAAAACTGGATTCCTATCTTACATGATACACAAAAATCAACTAAAAATGAACTGAGGACTTAAAAGACCTGAAACTATAATAATTGCTGAAGACAAAATTAGTGAAAAACTTTTTGACAGTGGCCTCATCAATGATTATTGCATATACCATAAAAACATGAATAACAAAAATAAAAATAAACACATGAGTTCAAACTACAAAACTTTCCCACAGCTAAGTAAATAATCAATGAAATGGGAGGTCCACCTAAGGAATGGGAGAAATATATTTGAAAACCATATATTTAATAATGATTTAATATAAAAACATGTAAGAATGTCTATAACTCAGTAGCCAAAAAAAAAAAAACCCACAAATAATCTCATTGTAAATTAGAAAAAAGATCTGAACAAAATTTTATCTAAGAAAACACACATATGGACAGCAGATATATGAGAAGGTTCTCAACATCAGAAAGCATCAGGAAAATGTAAATTAAAACTATAATGACATATTACCTCAATCCTTTTAGGATAGCTATCATCAAAACGAAACAAAACATAAGTATTAGCAAGGATGTGCAGGAAAGGGTAACTTTTTATATTATTGATGGGAATATATATTGATGTAACTACTACAGAAAATGGTATGGAGTTTCCTCAAAAAAAAAGTTTTTTAAAGCACTATCATGTAAACTAGCTATCCATTTTGGATATATAGCAAAAGGAACTCAAGATCTTGAAGTAGTACCTGTATTTCCAAGTTTATGTAGCACTATTCAACATAGTCAAAAAGTGGAAGCAACCTAAACATGTTTGTCTACAGATGAATGGACAAAGAAAATCCATATATATGCAATGGAATACAATTTATCCATTATAAAGGAGTAAAGCTTGCCATTTTTGAGAACATGGATTAACCCAAAGGGCATGATAAGTGAAATAAACTAGGCATAAAGACAAAAATTTACTGCATGAAATCACCTACATGATGCATCTAAAATAGTCAAACTCTACAAACAAAAAATGGATTGATGGTTCCCAGGACATGGGGAGAAAGAAATGGGAAGATATTAGTCAAACGAAATAATATATAGTTATACAGGATGAATAATTCCTAGTGTTCTACTTTATAGCACAATCTTATGGTTAAACATATTATATTGTGGTTTTGAAAAACTTGTGAAAAGAGTAGATCTTATACATTCTTGTCACAAAACAATATAAAAAAGAAGGCAGAGAAAATTGTAGAGGTGATAGATAGGATTTTGTTCTAAATTATTGATGATCATTAATGTGTTTATAAATATCCAATCTATCCAATTGTATACATTAAATATGTACAATTTTTTGTATACCAGTTATACTTCAATAAAATTGTGCTCTTCCTTCATCTCATCATTTAATGTTACCAAGGCTCAAATTCTATCCTCTGAATTCCAGCTTTTCTCTTTACATATACTCTCAAATTCTGGAAACTAATCTCAGGTTTTCCCAGGAATTTCCCCATGGCTTATAGTTTTAAAATATTTTAATTTTATCTAGCATCACACTCCAATAAAGGAGATGCTAGATAAAATTCCTCTTTTAGATAATCATCCTCACTGTGGATGATTCTTTTGGGAACCTCTCCTGAGTTGGTAGTGATGGGGACAATAGAGAGACAAACCATCTCCACGGAAGCAGGAAGGTAACAGTGATGGCATTCTCTACCCTGATGTATTTCCTTTAAGTAATTCACTCAATGCATTCATCTTTTAACATACTGGATGTTGGTGATGGTAGTTGATATTGAAAGATCAATCTTACCATGTTCATAAACTGTTTTCTTTGAATGTGGGAGTGATATATCACCTACTATCTGTAGCTTTGGGGATTTATCCAACATGTTCAAGTGAATAGGAAATGTCCTATTCAACATCTTATAACATATGGCATATATTCATATGCTCATTTGCTGTCCAGAAAAAAATGGGCATATTGAACTAAGACTAAGAGAAAGATATTATTTCTGATTCATACACCATAATTTAATCTGATGCTGATTTACATATGTGCTACTCCAAGCAGGATCCTCAGACTACTAGTGTTATGGTTTAGATCTGAAATATTCCTCAAAAGCTCATGGGTGAGAGAATATAAGGAAGTTTAGAGGTGAAATGATAATGTTATAAAAGCCTTAACCCAGTGAGTGCAGTAACCCCCAGACAGGGATTAACTGGGTGGTGACTATATGCAGTAAGGTGGAGCTTGAGGAAGTGAGTCCTTGGGCAAATGCCATTGGGGTATATTTCGTGTCCTTGTTGAGAGGAGCTCTTTCTCTGCTTCCTGGGGCAGTGTTCTGAGCCACTTCTTCCACCACACTCAGATGTCCTGCCTCCCTCCCCTTCTTCCCCAAGTAACAGAGTCAGCCACCTATGGAATGCGACCTCTAATGTCATGATCCCCCAAATAAACTTTTCCTCTTCTAATAATTCTTGTCAGGATTTTTGGTCCCAGTAATGAAAAAGCTGACAAAAACACCTAGCATATTAAATATTCTGAGAAATCTCAGCAACAGTCTAGGTCAAAAACCCCTCAAAATTTTGTGTATTAAAACAATACTAATTTATTCTTGTATATCTGTATATCAACAGGGTTTTGGCTGATTTCATTTAGACTTGTGCTACTTGGTAGCCAGCGGTGCCTGGGGTACTTCTTCTATGTTAAGGACTGAAGGCAGGGTGGATGGCCCTGCTTCAGCATGTCATCTTTCTGGTATCACACTGCCAGAGATGTGTCTTCCTATTATGTTGTCAAGATAATAGGCTCAAGCATGTGCATCCCCTACAGTTCAGGATTGGTGCTGGAATACTCTCACTTCTAGCTATATAACTTTTGTCACATAAAGTCATTTTAAAAAGCCCAAAGTCAAGGATTAGAGAAATGCACCTGCGATGAGGCCAGGGCAATGACTTGATTGTTGGAAAGAGACAAGATTTACAGCAATAGTTAAATCTATAGCATTGTTGTCCAATAAAGTTTTTAAAAACTTTCTTTAAACCATATATGAACTTAATATAATAGCTAATAAACTCCTAGACACTTTTGTAAATGTTATTATAACCATTCTCAAAAAAAAGAGGACAAGAGGATGTCAATAAGGTGGTGAAATAGAAAATCCCAGTCATCCTCTCCTGCCAAGGAACAACACCTGGACAGCTATCCACAAACAAAAATAACTCCAGATAAGCTCAGAAGTTCACTTAAGAAACTATAATTATATGTGGGGAGGGAGGAATCCAAGAAAAAAATGCACAAAATATGTATGAAGAATGAAAGAACAGTTTCTTTAGTGTGCAGTATTCCACCACACATGCCAAAACTGCTTAGCATGGTGAGGAAACACCTGGGTTCATAAGTTCCTCTTGAAAAATAGAGTGGATAAATAACCAGTTTCTGCAGCCTTTTGATATATGACCCAAATAGCTTTATATGAACCTACACAGATCAGTGCGTAGAACAAAATAGCTGAGATGTAAGGAGATGATTGAGAACAAAGAAGAAGAATTTGTTCTATCACTGTAGGCCATATGGAAGGATGTAGTGAGGTTCCCAGTGTCCTGCTATACACAAGACCCCAGCAACTCTCTCCACTGAGAACCTCAACAGCCCTTATGGCTATTGCACATTTTTACAGATTTTACTGAAGACTGAAACTCCAGCAGCTTTTGTTTCTCAGGATATCAATAAGCCAGCACAGCCTCACCGGAGACCCTGCAACTTTTGCCTCTGAGGGTTCCAATGTTTTGCATTTGCAGTCAGCCTCCAGATACTTTCCTCTGCCCATTCTTGGAACTGCTGTTACCACAGGTTCTTCAGCCCAGCTACTGCACATTTGCTTAAATGACCCTGGGATCCCATCACAGACCCTGACCCTGGTCACACTACACCATCCCCACCAATGGCTGATCCCTACAGTCAGGCTTTTACAAACCACTAGCCATCATCACCACAGTTGCATGTGCACAGGCAGCTGGTCTCAATTCTTATCTCTGACTCCCACCACCATTCTCTCAAACATAGCAGCTGAGCCCACATAAACAGCCACCTGACCCTTGTCACCATGTTTTATTGCTGCATGCTCACCAACATGTGACCCCTGGAATTGCATATGTGCTCCTTGTAAGCCTTCATGTTATTGAGGTAACTGCACATATGAGGTTGGCCTGATCCCTGTCATCAGCTAACAGGTGAACCATGCAACCACTAAAGTACATGCTGACAATGCTGACTCCTCCAGCCATGTTTGAACATGCCTCTGGTTCCTACCACCATACATGCAACTACAGTCAACCATGGCCTCTTCCCTTGTCACTGTGTTTGCCTGCAACCACCCTTTGCAACTAAGCAAACAGACATCATTGGTCCCAGTCCACACTGCTGCCTGCCCTGATCTCTTCCCATTAGATACTGCTGAGGACCAACAACCCTCGTAACCATGTGGACCTCTGCAGCTCTTGCTACCAAGAACCATGCATTTGCTGGTGTCATACAGTCCAGTTGCCTGAACTAAGACCCTCTGCCACCACCATCAGCTGGAGCTTAGGCACAGGTACCATTACACCTGGTGGTGACACAGTGAACTCCAGAATGTCTACTGATTCTTCATATAAATGTCTTTTCTTACTGAAAGAATATCAAAATGTTTGAAATAGGAGACTACTTCTTCATACTTTCAGAGAATTGTGCAAGGCTATGAGGATCCTGAAAACAAGAGAAACAGGATGCCACCTGTGGAGTAGTAATTGACCCCAAGGAATAAGAGATATATTAATAATCTGATAAAGAATTAAAATAATTTTTCTAGAGAAAGCTAGTAAGTTAATAACAGAAAGATAAATATTTTAATAGAATAAGGAAAACAATATAAGAACAAAATAAAAAATCCAACAAAGAGAAAATGCAAAAAAGAACTGAAATTCTGGAGCTAAGAATCACAATGACTGAGTGAAAAACACAATAGAGAATTTCATAGCAGACTAGATAAAGCTGAAAAATAAACAAGTAAATGCAAAAACACAATTAGAAACAGTCAAATCAATGGAAAAAATGATGAAAAGTGATGAGAAAATCTTTTAGGAGCACTCTTGAGCAAAAAGAACAAATCTGGAGGTATCATACTACCTGATCTCAAAATATACTATAAAAGGTTAATATAAGAACAGCATGAACACACACATAAAGACCGATGGAACAGATTAGACAGCCCAGAAATAAACCAATACATTTATGGTCATGTATTATGGACTATCACATCAGAATATCATTTATCTTTTAACAGAAGGATCTCTTACCATTTGCAACAACATGGAGGAAACTGGAGGATATTATGCTAAATGAAATAAGACAGTTGGGGAAAGAAAAATACTATATTATCTCACTTTTATGTGAAATATGAAAAAGTCCAACTCAGAGAGCACAGATGGTTTGATCATTGACAAAATGGTCAAGATTACAATGAAAAAAGGACAATCTTTTAAATAAATGTTTTAGAAAAAAACTGGATAGCCACTTGAAGAGAATAAAATTAGATACTAGTTTCAAATCACATATAAGATTCAACCAAAAAAAGGATTAAAGATTTAAACATAATGCCTGAAACTGTAAAACTTCTAGAATAAAACATTGGGGAAAACCTTGGCATTGACCTTGATGATGATTTTTGGATATGACACCAAAAATACAGATAATGAAAGAAAAAAAAAACAGACAAATGGGATTTTTAAAAACTTTCTGCACAACAAAGGGAACAATCAACAGAGTGATAAGACAACCCACAAAATAGAAGAAAATGTTTGCAAACCATATAATATGGGGTTGATATCTAAAAAATAAAGAACTAAAACAACTCAACAGGAAGAAAACAAATAATCTGACTAACAAATGAGCAAAGAACCTGAATGATAATTCTCATAAGAAGCTATACAAATGGCCAACAGGTCTATGAAAAAAAAAGTAATCAACATTGCAAATCAGGGATATGCAAATTAAAACCGTAATAAGATATAACCTTACAGCAGCTAGCATATCTGTTATCAGAAAGACAAAAAGAAATTGTTAGTAACAATGTGGATAAAAGGAAACATTTGTAGAAAATTGGTGAGAATGGTAATTAGTGCACTTATTATGGAAATGGTATGGGAGTTTTTAAAAAAATTAAAAATAAAAGTATTACATAATTTATCAATCCCTTTTCTGGGTATATTTCCAAAGTAAATGTAATCAGTATGTGGAAAAGATATCTACATCCTCATGATTATTGTAGCATTATTTAAAGTAGTTAAGATATGGAATTAACCTGTGTCCATAAATGGACAGATAAAGAATATCATATCAGAATGTCATTTATCTTGTAACAGAAGGATATCCTGCCATTTGCAGCAACATGGAGGAAACTGGAGGATATTATGCTAAATGAAATAAGACAGTTGGGGAAAGAAAAATACTATATTATCTCACTTTTATGTGAAATCTGAAAAAGTCCAACTCAGAGAGTAACAATGGTGGTCATCAGGGAATTTGGAGGGGATGAAACATGGAGATATATTTGTCCAAGGGTACAATTTTTTCATCAGACTAAATGTGTAATTTCTCTATATCTATTGCACAGGATGAGGACTAGAGTTAAAAATAACATTGTGAACTGGAGATTGTTAAGAGAACAGATCTTAAATGTTATCACCACATTAAAAAAAGTATATGAGTTAATAGACATATGGGATTTTTAAGAACTTTCTGCACAACAAAGGGAACAATCAACAGAGTGAAAAGACAACCCACAAAATAGAAGAAAATATTTGCAAACCATATAATATGGGGTTGATATCTAAAAAATAAAGAACTAAAACAACTCAACAGGAAGAAAACAAATAATCTGACTAAATTGATTAAATCATTTCACAACATATGCATCTAGCAAAATATCACATGCATTATAAATATATATAATTTTCATTGGTTGATTACATCTTAATGAAGCTGGAAAATTATTTAAAAAGAGGACAATAACCTACCATTGTGTGCACTCTTATTTGGATAAGTGTTGCCCAAAGGCCCATGTGTTAACACTTAGTTCCCAGCCTGCGGTGCTATAGGGAGTTAGTGGAATCTTGAAAACATGGAGCCCTGTGAGAGGTATTTCAGTCATTGGAGATGTGTCTTTGATGGGTTATTAGGACCCTGAATTCCTTCTCTTTCTTTTGTATCTCAGCCATGACATGTTTGTTATTTCCATGCATTGCCACTATATGATGTCCTTCCTCAACAAAGCCCAAAGTCATGGGGCCCCATCAATATTGCTCTTTTAAGTTTATTATTTCAGGTATTTTGTTGCAGCAATGGAAAAATATCTACAATAAGTTAGAGGTAAATGCTAAAATTTTCCAATTTGCAATCTTTCCTGACTTGGATACCATCAATACTCATCTAACTTGCATCCTCTCATCTCCTTACTATCAAGTGAAGCATTTTCCTCAATGTGCTAATGTTTTACTTTAAGTAGAAATCTAATTGTGATTATAAACATGCACACATGCACACACACATGCATTATTCTTACAAAAGGCCAACTGTTTAACAAGGGATGCAAGATGCATACTCTTGCATATAATTTCTTTCTTATCTTTATACTTCTCCTGCAATAATCTTACCCTCAGTCTTTCTATAACCAAATAGATCTTTCATTTTCTCAATACTTCCATGGTCTCTCCTGTCCATGTCTTTTCAAACCATGCTCCTTTTAACAGGAGTACACTCTCCCTTTCACCAATTAACTTTCCTCTATTTCAAGTCTCAGCCAATCATAGCTTCTTTGGCTAAACTTTCCTACACCTCCCACCTTGGTCAGTTTGCCACTATGTGGGTGACAGGAGGAGAACTTTACTTAAACCTTCCAGGGTCTCGACCACATAGTACAAAAGAATTTAAGAATACCTCAGGTATGAGTAACACAGAGGAGAGTTTATAACAAAGTGAAAATACACATTCTTTGAGCAGAATGTGGGCAATCTCAAGAGCTGGATACACTGCCAAGACTTGAGGCCAAGCAATATAGGGTACACAATTGGGTGGAACATGAATGATCCAAACGGACTATATTTCCCACGGGATTAGGAAATACTGAGGAAGATCATTTTTTTCTCATTAGGGGAACTGGTCTGGTATGTAGTAGGTTTCAGTTTGCATCAACTTCTCTGGCAGTTGGGCTTTCGAATGGGTGATCAGGCCAGAGGGATCACAGTCCAGCCAAAAGTTAGCCCCTAGCTCCACAAGGTTAATGGTCTCTTTCTATTGAGATTTTCTTGTTGTTTTGCTATATTCCAGAAAACTTAGAAATAATTGGAATGTTACAAAGTAATTCATGGGCTATTCAGTGTATCCTTAAATTTTGGCCTTTTTCTGACCCTTAGGCTCCTTTGGCTCACAAGTTGTTTATAAGTTTTTATTTGTTTGTTTGTTTGTTTTATACAGGGATATGTTTCCTTTAGAGACTCAGTATCCTTAAATTATGTATCCCTGTTTCTTTGTCCAGTTAGTACATTATGAATTGTTAAAATCATTGGGTGCCTTTTAGACATTACTTAACGCCGTGGCAACGCTATATTTCCTTGGATGATCATTTGATGAATACCTCTCTTACTTAATGATCTGTGGGTTCCAAGAAGAAGGGAAACATACTATATACAGTCACCATGATATTATTAGTACATTGCAAAGTGGCTCCTGTGTTCAAGAAACACACTTACTGGATTATTTTGAAAAATATTTCCTATAGTATAAGACATAAATAGTTTAAATATCTAAGATTATATTATGGCAGTGCAAGCAAAAATGAAACATTTTGTATAGATATTTATTTCTTATACAATAATTCCGATTTTATTCTTAGAATATGATTTTATTTTTATATCATGTTTTCCCTTAAATTATGCTTTTCAATAAGGCCTACTTTTGCTTATAACCTCTTTTTCTACTTCTTTCCCATCACCGCTATTCTATTACCTTCAAAAGATCTTTTTTAATACTGAACCCTAAACTGACGTAAATCCGAACCAAGAAAGCCTGAATTTTGGCAATTCCCAATGGCTTCTCCATCAAGTTAAAGAAAACACCAATGTACATTGTAAGGGTAAAAGAAATTGAAGTTAAAGTGTAAAAGTTAAAGGGTAAAAGACCGGGTGTTGTAAAGTTTCTAAGCTGCAAGGTCTGAGTTAAAATGTAAAGGATTAGGTATTGTTAGGTTTCTATGCTACCTGCAAAACCTGAAATTTCTGTAGCTGTTAAGACAATGCTTGGAACTGCCCAGTAAATATTTCCCCTGACTATTGGTTGTTTAATAAGGGCTCTGTGTGGTTGCACGTAGGCATTGCAGGGCCTGGACCAATCAGTTTAAATGTAACCCCCTCCTTAGGAATGACCTATCACTCCAGCCTGACCTGTTCCCGCCAATGAATGAACCAATCATGTTTAGGAGTTGTTGTTCAATTTTCCTGCGCCTCGTGATGATTTGTTCTGATGTATACAAAGCCCTCCCCCCTCCCCAAAAAGTGTACTTAAGCAGTGCTCAGCCCCTGCTCTGGGCTCTGGGCTGCTTTCCCTTCTTGAGTGGGCACGGAGCCCCAGCATGCTGGTTCAATAAATCCCCCTTCTGCCAATTGCATGAGTGGTCACTTGGTGGTCTCTTTCTCCGACGTTTCGCGGGACCCTTACATACATGAATAGATAAAGGCTTTACTATCTCAAATTCCTGTTATAATTTGTTTCAGAAGAACATATTCATGTTATGTCTATTTTTATTCCTTTCCTCATCTGTGACAGGGGAATGAGTCATTAGAATTTTAATGTCTGCATTAAATGCCAGCAGTGGTCTGTTGTTATGCTTTAACTACTTAAATATTCTGAATTCAGAATGGCTAATCCATTCTATGTTTTATTGTAAGAGACTAGGAATGGGCTGCTAATCAAACAAGAGAGCATTGAAAAGGTCAAATGAGTGCAAAATCTTCTATCATTAAATGGTGACAGAATTAGAAGGCCTGCTTTTGAGACTGAGATTGAAATTGGAACACAGAATGTCACCACATGAGTCTTCTAGATTGACAGTTAATATGGTTGGAGCAGGAATGGTGAAGAATTTACTATTTTTAAACAATTTTTTTTTTGCATAGAAAAATTCTAAAAAAGCATGTTCTTTAGCCACAGGGAAGGGCTCTAATAATAATAGTGTCACAGGAGAAGGGGTGTCTCCAAAGAAGGATCCAAGGAGTACTCGTAGACAAAGGAGAACTCAGCTTAGGGCTAGTGGGATTCTTGGTATGTGTGACAGAAAATAATTTCAGCACATGCCTACCAAAGGCATAGGCAGAGGTTTATTTAGTAAAGTAATTATATAGTCATGGGAGAATGAATGGGAGCAATCTCAAGAGCAAGTGACACACTTTTGGGGTTCTGGCTCTTTTTTTTCAAAGGAAACTTGGTGAAGGAAGAATATGGGAATTTATGTAGAAATGATACAGCCCAGTGATTTAAAAATGGATTCTGATTGTCTGATTAATGTCTGATCATTAGACTGATGTGGTCTTCATTATCTGATCAATAGGTAGCATTGGAATGTCCCCTAAATGATAGATTCTTCACATATATCTCTCTTTGCTTAATCTATTTATTGTAGTTCATTAACAGTGCACAGATAAAATTGCAGATTTCCTAGGAATTTGGGAGCAAGAAGTTTGGAAGAGAAATAGGCTTAAGGGGTTATAGACATTAAAAAATATGAAGAATTTCTGAATTAAAATATCTTTTCCTTGTCCTTCCTTTACATATCCCATCTACCTATTTCTTATTTCTACTATCTGACCTCAACAATCATTCAAATAATATGGGTTACAGATAGGTCACTGTTAAAACTCTTTTGGGCAAAACAATTAAAAAAAGAAGTCAAGTTCTTTTCTTGAAGCAATTCATAAGTTTTATCACTAAGTTTATCCTTTCAATTTAATCTCGCCTTTATATAATTTAATTCAAAATTTAAATTTTTGTTTATAAATTATAAGGTACTCTTATTAAAAGAGAATTTATCTCTATTTATTGTTTGGCTATGTGTTAATCTCCATGCTAAATTCTTTTTATCCCCAGAAAGTCTGTCAAATTAAACTACTTTAGATTTCTAAATTATCATTAGAAACTTTAAAATAAATCATTCCTTTATTATGGGTCAGGTCAAATTTTCTTTTAATCACTCTCTTGTTATTTAAAAAAAAATCAGAATGGATCTATGCTATTTTGTCAGTAATGAACAGTATATCCCAGCTACCAACTGAGATATTTACAAAAAGACACTCGCTCTTCTTATTCCTAGATTGTCTGGAATGATTGTTTTATCTTCTGCCTTCTCCAGATTATCTCCATCTGATGCACTATTTAAAAAAAAATAAGAGATGATACTCTTAAGTATGAGGTTCAAAGCAATGACTAAATGAAATTTATGGTATTATCTGTATGGCTCAGTTGCCTTTCCCCCTTTTGTCTTCCCAAATATGGATCTTTGGCAATTAAATTTATGTATTCTTTACCAGGTGTTGAAGCCGTCACAAGGTCATATAAATAGTTCTTGGCTTTCTATAGATAACAACCCTAAAGTACTTAACCGTTTATTATAAGTTAGGTTATTTGAACTAGCAATTGCTTTGTTAGCTAGCAGGCTGAGAGAAAAATTTTAGGAATCACTGGTGAAGTATAGTCATTTATAACAGCAATATAAATCTTGGAAGTTCAGAAACAACAGTATACAGAAGTATAAAATTATTGTTCCTTTCATTACAAAAGAAAAAAGGTAAATCAGCTGATCCAGAAGAACGTTGTAATATCATGCTTCAGGATATAATTTTATGTCTCATGGAAGTTGAAAAGTAGACAACTATCTTATATGCAAGCTAACAGAAAAATAGAGAAGGCCCAGAAAATAGAAGGCACAGGATTTATAGGTCTGCCAGAGGGAACTCTAAAAGTCCCGACTTCAGTGAAATTATTTGAAAAATCTATTTAGAGATGTGCAATATAGAGGGCAAAGGAAAAGGGGAATAAAATGGACAAGAATCCTTTACCTTCACATGTTCAACACATAACTTAAAGATTTGGTAAAAGTACAGTTGGCAGTAATTTAGTTTCATTATATATGAGGAAGCTTTGTCATTGTCCTGCACTGTCATTAAAACAGACCAAAACAGCTAGATTAGGCAAGTTCAGTTTGTTCAGTATTTATGTATATTGATTATAACATTTTTTTGTCATTGCAAGAGAGAAACACAGCCAAATATATAAAAGGACCGAGACATAGAATTTTATGTTTATAAAATCAATTATCTTCTCTTGTCCTTTATACATTATTTTGAACTTGAACTATAAGATAAATGGCTCAAATGAGGGAATGCATGGTGGGTATGTGGATAAAAAAGCTAGCAAGCCAGAAAGAAAACAGGATCACAAAAACATAATGAACCATGAATAACATATGTGATGCGGAGTGAGAATGTAGCTTAACTGTGGTAAACATCACCAGATCTCTAATAAATTGCAATTACCTAACTTAATATACAGGTCCTATAGATGACATCATACATATCTGCTTTGTATGTGGTCTTTGTTTATTTCTACTTTGAAGTATGTGGTCTAAGTTTATTTCTACTGTTTGGATATTAAGTGTCCCCAAATGTCCATGTGAGTTTGCTTTTCAAATTGGTGCAGTTGGGAAGTAGTTCATCTCAGATCATTGGTAGTTTGCTCTTGAAGGGAATTATGAGGCCACAGTGTCCTTTTCCCTCTCTCTTTTGCTTCTTAGCCATGGGTGAGTGGTTTTGCTCTATCATGTGCTCCTGCCATGATATACTGCCTCAGTATAGCCCTAAACAAAATCCAACCAATCATGCATTGAGACTTCTGTGAACCAAATAAACCTTTTCTCTTTATAAGTAGATTTTTATCAGATATTTATTACAGTGACAGAAAGCTAATACACATATCTTCAATAGTTGTAGCTCTTCAAAAATAAATTCATTAGTTCACTACGAGTGATGAAAAATAATAAATATTCACAAAAATATAAGGTTTCTATCATCTTTGAACATTTAAAGGGCTCTTAGGGATTGCTGAAGAAACAATCTGCCTAAAGAATTTAGAATTATTTTCAAAGCACTATGCCAATTGTGACAGATCATCTGGCTTGAGCAATAAAATCTGAAGCAATAAAAAGGAGCAATTCAATACTATAAGATGCAGCCTAAGTCTAACAGTTCCTAGAGTATATTTGATCATCATTAAATACTGAGTAGAATTTTTGTTCATTAATCTACTATAAAAGTGATGATAGCCACTGAAATAGTTCCATTTATACAGGCCTCCTTTCTTCAGCTTTCTTTAAAACCACTACACCTTCCTAAATATTGGCATGTGGGAAATAATAATTGGAGGAAGGTTGGTGAACATGACCTTTTGATAATTTTTCTTTGACCCATTTGCACTTAATATATTATGTATATTAATGAAGAATAAAAATAATAAAAAATGAAATAAAGGAAAGCATGACAGACAGAAAATTTAAAGTGAGAATGTAAAATGAATATAGGACATTGGCTAATAAATTAGCTTATCCATACATTGAATTATCACATTAATTCATTTAATTTTGTGTTTTCTTTTATATTTGTTGTGAAAACCATGGAGAAATCAACAGTATTCATTACGAGTATGTCCAAGAAAAGTGCATAGATAGAGAACTTCTATACTTCTATATCCTGTTTTGCCAGAGAATCAGATTTATAATGAAATCAATAGAATTCTAATTTCTAAGTATTTTTCTTACATTTACACCTTCTCAGTCTTTCAAAGGAATTCTAATTAAATGTTTACAAGGTCTTGTGTTTTGTAAAATTTGTAAATCTAAGACATTTTAATTGTTTGATTTCATTAGTTGTATCTCTTGTGCTCATTTCCCCTATTACACTTCCCCAAATATTTGGTGGCATTGGTAAGCTTAGGGAATTTGGGGGATCCAGGTGACATGAAGTTGAGTTTTATTCTAATGAAATATGTCTATATGAGTGACATCACTTGTAGGTTTAGTGTGTCTATTGCTAGTTCTTCATGTATATGAATGACTTCTACGAATCTTCCTAGGGGCCCCTGGGCTGTCTTACTTTCGTTGGAGGCCCTAAGTGTAGGGTCAGAGTTTGGATCTTATATGTACATATCCTATATCCTAAGATAGCCTGCACCATAATTATATGCTGTTGGAAGAGAAGCAAAGTTTGAAATGCAGAGTCAGATGCTGAACTTGTAATTGTTTCCCAATCCTCCTATTCATCAGTAGAAGTTTTAATTCACATCAACCCTGGTCAGTATGGAACTTCTCTCTTGTTTATGATTTTCCCCTTACTACACATTCACTTGTACAAATGTATGAACTCATTGTTGTTTTTCTTTTGGTGATTCAGATTGTGTTTATAGGTCACTAATCCTGAGTAGTAATACAAATAGAATATCTGGATGTGAGGTTACATATTTTATACATATCAACATATAAATCTATGTTGTAGCATTAACTGGTGTATCCTGCCTTGAGGAAACATGTCAGTTAGAAAATTGTCACCAATGCTGCTGAGAGTCATAGCCAAGTAGGAATGACACATGGCATTTTTGGTTGAAAGGTGACCCCAGCAAGCCATTGAGATGATAATGATTATGTTAAGATGTGCATTCAATTGGAGATTAGACCCCTGCTCTCTGCCTAGGCCTGCTACTTTGGAGCTCTCGCGGGACTCATTGGTTCCCATTGGTTGGGGAAGTGCTGTAGGAGGGAATTCCGGAAGAGAGATTTCCTGTTGGTGTAGTGTGTCCCAGGAGAAGGCCACGTGTGTGGCATTTTCACAGGAGTTTTGGAAATAAAGTTTGTTCCTGCTTGAGTGGCTCATGATTTTGTGCCCAGCCAGACTGCGGCAAATGCTACAAAATACCCCCAAAGAAACAAGTGGTTCAGTGACAAATTTTCTATTCATATTTGTTATGTCTGTATATGCAATATCAGAATAACTTCACTATACATTCATGTAGGTCAGTAGAAATTAGAAGAATATTTAAAATGTAAGTTACTAGTCCCCCAAGTTATATGAGTTTCAGACCCCTGACTAAATTTCTCACTTTTCTCTGATAAATATTCAGCAAAAATATTATTAAAAATCCAGTTGGTTAAATAAATATCAACTTCCAGTAATTTAACTAGGATCAGGTTATAATTATATTTTTGGTATAGTTTTCTGTCAAGCTTCTAATAATGAGCCTGTAAGGATTAACTGGCTTTCAAATGACAAAAGAGATCACAATGTAACAGAAAAGTTGGTTCCCAGGTCTCTAGATGAATAGGAAAAAAATCCATAAAAATGACAGTGTTATGAATATTATATGGGTGATAAGAATTCATATAAAACTTGTCACAAATTGAATGAAAAATCTTAGTATAGGAAAAATATGTTGAGATCTATAATGATATAATTATTTGAACTCTTTTACTCATTATGTTATTTGAAAAAATTGACTTTCGTATTTTTTCTTTATGATGGTTCATCAATATTCAAAGGTCAGTGCTTTTGAAATAGCTCCAGAGATTTGCTAATGAAATCTTTCACATACTCATAACACTTTTCCAATAAAATGTTTCAGAAATGAAAAATTCCTGGAGGATTAGTCAATAATCATTTTTCTGTAGGTAGTGCATAGTAGCTTTATGTTTATTTTAATATATTAATATACATGCCAGATTTTAAAATGAAGATAATATAATGTCAATATATTTATCTTAATCATTTACATTTAAAATACTGAAATATTTGCTTTATGTAATGTTTGGAACAATGAATCTACATGTACAAATGTGTTTCTCTTACCTGATAAATGCTTTGCTCTGATATTCTTCTAATGTTTAAATTCTGTTTCTTTAAAGAAAACCTCTTAGCTGATCCTCTTTAATGCTGTGTCCACTGAAGTTTTAGATTACTTATTGCTTTACAAATATTCTTCATAAATAATTCCACTGGAATGTAAGTTCTTTACTTTTCCAACTCTTTTCTCTCCAGTTAGCATTTAATCTCTATCAGAACAGGATCTTGTATCTTTTGACTTTTTTAGTAGTGCTCATAGTAATACATGAGTAATTAAGATTTAATGAAATAGAATTGAGTTTAATTTGATGTAGATTTCAATGTTTTTTCAATTAGATGTATGAGATTTTTACCCATTAAAATATCTAATTATACTAATAATTTTTACTTATCTAAAAGAGTAAATTTTGTTACATTTTACAATCTTGAGAAACATTTTATATGTTCTTTAGGTAATCACTTTTCTATTTATTTTCAATTTTAAGCTACAAAATGTAACCTGTAATTGTTTGAGCTCAGATTTATTTTAAAAACCCTTTTCTATAAGATACCAAGCATTCATATATATATATATATATATATATATATATACATATATATATATATATATATATATATACATATATATATATTAAAAAAGGAGTTTAGAAGAAAGGACACACTTATAAACTTTTTAAGCATGTCATTCAAGAGATTTTAATGTATGAGGCCAAATTTCAGTGAGAAGCATAAAGTTGATTTTTTTATCAATTAATATTAGTTTTTGATGATATACTATATATGACTGTACTTGGAGAAACAAGATTCTAATAAATTCCAATAATATGTCATACCTGCATTAAACTTTGCAGTTAATGAGGCACTTTTCATTCTCACTTTATTCTCTAACTTTTTTTTTCTGAAACTACATCAGTTACAAAGCTGAACAGACATTATCATAATGTTGCAAGTGGAAATTGAATTCAAAAGAATTAAGGCTCTTTTTCATGATTTTAAAGAAAATAATTATTAATAATTGCTAGAGTTAGGATTAGCATGCCAGAATTTTACTCCTATCTATATAACCTTGAGAAAATCTCTTAAATAAATTAACAACAGCTTCCCTGACTTGTTGCATGATATTACTATAGACTAGGTGGCTTAAAAACTACAAATATTTATTTAACAGAGTTGGAGAGGTTGGAAGACCAAGATCAGGATTCCAGCATTGTTGAATTCTGGTGAAAACCTTCTTGCAAGTAGTAGACTACTGACATTTTGCTATGTACTCAAATATTGGAAAAGAAAGTGAGCTAGCTCTCCATCTGTGGTAGCTAGCTTTTTCTCATGGTGATCAAAACACTTGACAAGAACAACTTAGAGGAGGAAAGATTTATTTTGGCTCATGGTTTCAGAGGTTCAATTTATGTTCATTCTATGACTGAAACATTGCAGAGCATAGGAAGGGTGGGGGTTGGGGAGAGAGAGAGAAAGGAAGATAAAACCTTCCATGCATGTCCCCAGTGACCTACTTCTCCAACTAGGTCCCACCTTCCAGTAATTCATTTAGCTATCAATGGATTAATTCACTTATGATGTCAGAGCCTCATGATCCAATTACCACCTAAAAACCCTACCCCTGAACCTTGAAGAATTGGGGACTGTGCTTTCAGACATAAGTTTTGGAGGGAATATTCCAGTTCCAAACTATAATAGAATCCTTCTATATAGGCACTAACCCTACTCATGAGGGTTCCCCTTTTATGATTAAATTATCCACCCAGAAATTCTATCTCCAAATACCAGCATATGGGGGATAAGATTTTAACATACTAAATCTGAGAGGAGCAATGTGGACTCAAACTTAGTTTGCTTAATACATAATAAGATTGTCTAAATAAATAATATAGCACGTTCACTCATGAGTATTATATCTATGTACCTTTCCTGAACCTTTTCTACTACAATGGCAATACAGTTTGTAAATGCAATCGTTCCACATTATGAGAAGAAAATATGTTTCTTCAAAAAAACGTAGCCATCAACAGTGGTGGTGAAGCACAACACACAAAAAGCAAAATAACAAAAATTTATAAGACTGTAGGAGTCTTTGAATATTTCTAGGCCACAGGACCTTTTAAAAGACTTCTGGTTTTATTTTTGGATGTTCATGAGACTACACAGGATGTATCATGGCAAAGGTTCTACTAATTTTCTCTTTATATCAAAAAAAGCAATAAGAACACGGTAAAAAATATCAAAGAATTTTTAAAAATTATCTTAAAGCCAACTCTGGAAAGAGATTTCATATATTTCACCCATACAAGTGACTTTGTTTTAAATGGTGCGTTAACTGTTTTTCACTGTGACAAAATGTTTGAAAAGTCAACTTAAAGGAAGAAAGATTTATTTTGTCTCCTGATTTCACAAGTTTCAGCCCAAGCACTTGGCTCCCTCACTTTAGACTTTGAAAATACAGAAGGACATGGTGGAGCGCAAATGGTACAATTGAGCTGTTCTCCTCATGGCAACTGGGAAGGAAACAGAAAGATATAGAAGGACATAATTCCAATGACCTACTTCTTCCAACTGGGCTCAACTCCTTCCAATAGTGCATTTGATTACGAACCTATCAGTGGATTAATCCACTGATGAGACCAGAGCCCTCATGATACAATCACTTTCCCAAAGTCCTACCATTGAATATTGCTGCATTAGGGACCATGTCTTCAACCCATGAGATTTTGGGGGAGATTCCAGATCCAAACTATAACAAACATGTTTCAGTCAGCTTTTACATTGCTGTGACCAAATAACCTCACAAGAACAATTTTAGAGGAGGAAAAGTTTTATTTGAAGCTAATGGTTTTAGAGGTCTCCCTCCATAGATGGACTTATTTCATAACTTTAGGCCTGAGGTGAGGCAGAAAACCATGGTGGAAGGATGTGGAGGAGGGAGGCAGCTCAGGATATGGCAATTGGGAAGCCAAGAGTGCTCTGCTCACCAGTACCTGCCTGCAGTTACTGCCAGTTAATCCTTATCACTTGGTTAGGTTAATGCTTTCATAACCAAATCATTTTACCTCTGAACTTTCTGCATTGTCTCACACGTGAGCTCTGAAGGACACTTAATATCTAATCCATAACAAAACACTATCATAAAAGTACCCACCTCTGGCTTCTTATCATTTTTTTTTAATGAGCTACAGAGCTGAATGTCTTTGTTAACAAATTAGAAAATGCTAATGCCAAGAGTCTTGAAAGCCATGCAAATTCAGTATCTCATGGACATTTGCACAAATATGAAGACAAAAGTGAGTAGTGAGTAAATCAATCCTACAAATGGAAACTTGAGTGTATGTATATGCACGAAAGTGCTTGCACCCAGGGATTAATCCTATTTGTAGTTTTAGCACTTTTTAAATTTAAACTACATAATATATAAGGTTTGTTTTGTGTAAAGCATTTTGTTTAACTGTCTAAATTCAATTGCCTGAAAGTATGAAGGAGTTTTATTTTTCTTTCATTGCCTTCTGCTATGCTATAATGAATCTCTATTTCTGGTCCTTTAAACAATATTGAGAGTGATTCCTTTTTGCCACCCACTATCATTAACACTAGTCCAGAAAGAAAGTTGGCCCTCAGGTTACTTTTAAATCTCATCACCTTTATTCTACTCATAGCAAATTAGAATGCTGTCTTTGAAGACCAGAGGGAACACTAAGGGGTGTAATCTGGAATACATCCTCTACTTCCCTCTCCATCTAAGGATTTTCTCTCTCAGGAATGGGGGCATAGCTCAGAGAGCAAGACAAGTGAATTCATTTATTTGGAAAGTGGTGAAGTCTTTCTTATTGACCATAGAACACCTCAGGACAGATGGTGACTCATGACCTCCAAAATACACATGCAGGGGCTGGGATTGTAGCTCAGTGGTAGAGTGCTCGCCTAGCATGCATGAGGCACTGGGTTCGATCCTCAGCACCACATAAATGTAAAATAAAGATACTGTGTCTACCTAAAACTAAAAAATAAATATTAAAAAATACACATGCAGAGCTTAAAGCCTGGTATCTGTGAATGTGACCCTATTTAGAAATAGCGTTATGGGCCAGTGTTATACAGGCAATGACCAAACAGACTCCATTTTACCCTAAGACTCCATATCATGTAAGAAATGCTTCTCCTGTGGAAAAGCCCCGCCTCTGTACCCACTAATAATTACCTAGCATAACATATTTGGCAACACAAAATAGCAATTCTTATACAATGTAAAATTGTTCTCTTTGCTTTCCATTTTTCTTGGGCAATGTACCTTGTCAGAGATTGATTGTCTAGACGTTAGTAACCATTCTCTAACGTGTACTCAACTAGGGTAATTTTGACCCACTTCCCTTCTGCTTGCTTGCTGCTATGCCAACCTGGAAAGTCCTGTGGGAAATACCAATGTACCCATTGCATTGTCTTCCTAACTGCCCAATCCAGCTTGTGTACCTGCTTGCTTACAGTTACATCAACCCAGATGTACTTTTTGCCTTTAAATATCCTAAAATGCTCAGGCTTGGGGTTGTTCCTTGCAGAGACAGTTATGAGTCCTGTGGAGGACAGTCGCCAACTGGCCAGCTAAATAAAGACTCTTTAATTTGGAGAAAACTGGGACTTAGTGTGTTTTCTGAGCAACCTGCCCCACAACAATAGGGTCATTACAGATGTAAAGTTAGAAATCTTGATGCGACTCATCCTGCACTTAGGATGGCTAAAAAATCCAATGACGAGTGTACTTAGAAATGATAAAAAAGGAGAATATTCAAATGTACACAGAAAGGAAGTGCAGGTAAAGATGGAGATACATTGGAGATTTTCATCTATGAGCAAGGAAAAAGCAAGAATTACTGGCAAAGACAGAGCAACATGGAGAGAGACATAGAATGAATTCTCGTCAGAGCTTCCAAAGCGTAGAAAGTAATATTTTGGAGACCTTTATGTTGAACTTCTGGACTCCAAAACTGTGAAGAAATAAATTTCTGTTGGTTTGCACCATTTAATTTGTTATGGCAGATGCCACATTAGGAAACTAGTACCTCCCCCTCACACTTGATGACTCTGTGTGAAAGAGACCCAAATATTTGCTCTGTGGGTTGAATGTTTGAACTATTAATAGAATCATAGAGAAAAGGAAAAGAAAATAGTGACTGGTTTTCCAACCCTGAAATAAGCTTGGCTTTGTTTAGAATGCTGAATAGCTAACTCTCCTTTGTCTTCAACTTTTGGGCCATGGTTACTGATGGTAACAATGGGCATTGGATTCCATTTCACTTATAACCCTGGTTTATATAGAGATTAAGTAGGTATGTAAATAGATAAACCTACAAGATACTTTTTCATACTTTCAGTAAATATAATTGCTGTGTATGTGGAGCAATTATTGCATTTTATTTTGTTCAGTGTTATACCCAGCATTATCTAGTGTCACCTGAAATGAAAAACCATTTCAGCAACAGCAAGTTTCCCATCAGATTTGTGTCACGAGTGATTCACACCTGAGCCAGGAAGCATTTGTAGTTTTGCTTTCATGTATAAACACAGAGACCAGCATCTGCCTATATCCTGCAAACTTATTTTCATGGGTTTGTGCCTGCTTATGTGTTCAATATATACTGAAATTCAGATATTTTTTTCCTGACTCACTTCTTATTTATATGTTCATTGAAGACAAAGCATTATATAAACTTAAAAAAGTGATGGGTAGATAGATCTACATATTTATTATCTTTATATTTTATCATAAAACATGCATTATAAAGTATTTGTTATAAAAAAGGAGAGTGGGTTTCAGAGCACTACACTGGGTTCACTGTCAGCATTCTGTAACATCCCAAAGACTACTTGGTGTGGTCGTGCACATCTGTAATCCCAGGTGCTCCAGAGGTTGAGGAAGGAGGATTGCAATGTGAGGCCAGACTAGGAAATTTAGTGAAACTCTGCCTCAAAAATAAATAAATAAATAAGAAGGTCTGAGAACGTAGCACACTGGTAGAGCACTTGTTTCGCATGTTTTAGACCCTCTGTTCAACAATTCCCAGCCCTGTCTACTCCCTACAAATTCTAAAGTTCAGTACTATTCCAAAGAACATATACATTTACATATGTGGATTTTTGCCTATCCTCTGACCTTTAACACATCTCTGTCTCCGAGTTATGACATTCTTTTCTGAGTTACCAGTGTTGTTAGTAATCTGGTTTTACTTGTAGCATAGTAAAAACTCCAACCTGAGACCAACTGTCAGAGAACCTACACACATTTTTTGATTGCCTGAATAGGTACAGTTTTCAATTCTAAATTTCATCTGAGATGAGAATAGTCCCTTGAATATTGCCTTTAAGTATTTCTACTGTAAGGGTAAAAGAAATTGAAGTTAAAGCGTAAAAGTTAAAGGGTAAAAGATCGGGTGTTGTAAAAGTTTCTAAGCTGCAAGGTCTGAGTTAGCTGTTAAGACAATGCTTAGAACCACCCAGTAAACATTTCCCCTGATTGTCTGGTTGTTTAATAACTGAAGGGGTCTGTGTGGTTGCACGCAGGCATTGCAGGGCCTGGACCAATCAGTTTAAATGTAACCCCCTCCTTAGGAATGACCTATCACTCCAGCCTGACCTGTTCCCGCCAATGAATGAACCAATCATGTTTAGGAGTTGTTGTTCAATTTTCCTGCGCCTCATGATGATTTGTTCTGATGTATACAAAGCCCTCCGCCCTCCCCAAAAAGTGTACTTAAGCAATCCTCAGCCCCTGCTCGGGGCTCTGGGCTGCTTTCCCTTCTTGAGTGGGCACGGAGCCCCAGCATGCTGGTTCAATAAATCCCCCCTTCTGCCAATTGCATGAGTGGTCACTTGGTGGTCTCTTTCTCCGACGTTTCGAGGGACCCTTACACTACATATATACACAAAATCATTGTTTTTACTTATAAGACTGAGGAGATTAAAATTCAACTAAAAATTTGATAAACCCAATGTTAATTAACAAAACATTTTCAACATTTTAAAGAGAATAGCATCATTTAATTTTCAGATGTTTTATTTTTCTAATCAAATTTCTATTTAGTGAGTATATGCTGATAAAAATATGAATGCGATATTCACAAATGTTTCACAGAATGATGTAAAAAAACATAACACATGCATAAGTGTGTGTTTGATATAGCCTTGTGTCTATATGTATTTGTGTATATATGGGCATATAATTTTATCAATACAAAAATATATATTTTTGTGCATATGTTATAGAGAAAATTCTCATTATATAAGATAATTATACTCACTTCTCATAAAAATTTCCCAAAGAAGTTACAAGTGGCATGAAATCATAAAATTGCAGGAAGGCAATTTTCTGACCTCTCCCTTTTCAATAGACAATACTCCCTTTTGTCTATAAATACAGCTTCTTATTTGTTCATTTAAAAAATTCATTTAATTCCAACTGAAAAGCAAGAGAGTGAGACAGTAATATCTGCTAAAATTTCCATGTTCAATCTGCAACCATATGGCAAGCAGTATTCAAATGTGATATATGATATATGATAGTAGATGTTGTGCAGGATAGGGAATGTAAGACAGGATTTAAACCCATTATTTCCCCCCTATTATTCTGCATTTTATAAATAGTTTAATTATATATATATATATATATATATATATATATATATATATATATATATATATATAAATTTACATAGTTTTTTACTTTGCTACATTTATTGAGATGAGCAACAAAAAATGTTAGAGCAGGCATTTCTGTATCTTCTTTCTCTTTATATTTTACATTCATTATTTTTATATTGGTTTTATTTTTGTAAAGTTTTATATATCTATGATATAATGTCTAGATTTGGAGATTAAAATTAAGACAAGGTGGGTACCATATATGAACAGGATTATAATTCAGAGAGAATATCTTTATAGTGCTAGTCACAAACACTACCCTTTTGGACTATAATTATTAAAGAATTCCACTAGAAAAGATTGTCAGGGGATATAACCACAAATTATACAACACATGAATTGCTCCTCATGGTAGCAGTCACCCTGAAAGAACTTATGACTTTTATGTCCTTAAGCAGTGCTCTTCCTGGAATTTGAAGCTTCAGGGTACCTTTAAAGTATTAAAATAACATGCAATAATTTAAGTGAGTGTGTGTGTGTGTGTGTCTGTGTGTGCATGCATGCTCATGTGCATACACATGTGTGCAAATGTTCTGGGAAGATGGCCTATTGGTATTATCAGATTTGAAAATCTAATGGTCCATGAGTCTTAGTCAGCTTTTTTGCTGCTGTGACTAAAGGACTTGACCAGAATGACATAAAGGAGGAAAGGTTTATTTGAGGGCTCACAGTTTCAGAGGTTTTAGTCCATAGAAGGCTGGCTCCATTGGCCTGGACTTGAGGTGAGGCTGAACATCATGGTGGGAGAGGGTGGTAGAGGGAAGCAGTTCACATCATGGTGATCATGAAGAAGAGACTCCACTCACCAGAATCAAATAAATACTCCAATGCTATGCTCCAATTCCTACCTCTTCCAATCATAGCTTACCACTTCAGTTACCACTCAGTTAATCCCTATTAGGGAATTAAATCACTGGTTGGTTTAAGACTCTCATAACCCAATCATTTCTCCTCCAAACCTTCTTGCATTGTCACACACGTGAGCTTTTGGGAGATAACTCACATTCAAAGCATAATAATGACCATCAAAAGCTTAAGATTTCCAGAAGTTTTGCTTTTATCCCCTACATAATTGTACAGAAAAAATAATTTCTCTTATTTTAAGTGTTTCATGGCATATATTATCCTGCCCTTTAATTTAATTCATAGAAGCTACATACTATTTTTATCATTAAAATCCAGGAAAACTACAGGTTTTATCAGACTCTGCTCAAATAAAGACTAGTTTTACTTTATTTCCAAGTCATTCAACTCTACCTAAATTCCATTCCTGAAAGCTATACATTTAATTTGTGTATTCTGATGATTTAATTTAGTAATCTAACTAAGTTTATCTCTAATACAAGATAACACGACATTAATAACTCTAGGGTATGTAAAATGATGGGAATTCTTCCTGCTTCTGTTTCAAACTAGACTCCATGTTGTTGCTCTCAGTTACCCAGTTGAGCATAAGACTTTATTTTCCATGCCCAATCTTCAACTAGGTATTATTCAAGGTTTTCTAGAGGAACAGAATCAAGAGGAAGTATAATTATAAAAAGGGGACTTATTAGGTTAGCTTAGGTGACCAGAAGCTGGATAGTACACAATGGCCCTCTGCAGGCTGGAGAGCTGGAAGAACCAGTAGCTGCGCAGTCCATGAGGCTGAGGGATCAACAACCCTACCCTAATCCAAGACCAAAGGCTTCTAGAGAATCACTGACAGTTGGCTACCCAACTTATGGGGTTAGCCACAAGAATGACAGCTACAATTGTTCTCCATTTACATTACATCCAGCCCAGTAAAGGCCACCATCTTCTCTTTCTCGAATAACTATATAGCCTAAGCTGGTTGGAGACCAGCCTGAGCAACATAATAAGATCCTGTCTCAAACAAAACAAAACAAAACAAACAAACAAACAAAAACAACAACAAAAAAGTCCTTGGGACCTACTTGAGTTTCCATGGAGGGCTGATCTAGGGCTTTAAGGTAGAAAGACAATCTCTTTTTCCTTTCTGGTGGAAGAGGAAAAGAAGGTTGTGTTTCATTTGTATCTCAAGTCCTGCTTATTTGTCAGATCAGTCATACTCGTTAAACCAAATTCAGGTAATTAGTTATACTTATTGATAATTGATTCTTTTTTATGCAACATACTTTTTTTCTTACAGTGTCACGGATGAATAGATGAATGGACTCAATAGTACTTAGCTTTCAGCAGAAACATTTTAGTCTCCATCACTTCCACCATTAAGAAGGCTAAATCATGCATGCTTCCTGCTTCCTGTGTGTGCCACACTATTTCAGGTTATAAAATTTCAGTTACATTTTGAAACAGTGGCTTCTAGAAGGATTTGGGTACTAAGAGTTGGTAATCCAGGGTCAGTACTTATCACTCCAGAGTGCCAGGTCTTCACATCTCCCATTGGAGATGAAGAAACTGACTTTTAAAGACAGACAGTTTGGAAGTCACAATGTGAAATTGCCTTCTAAATCGATTCAGGTAAATCACATTTAATATCAAATGTTAGTGATTTCTTCATGACTGTTTATCAGCCCTCTCAACTCCCAAATGACTCCTTAATTAATTGTTCCTCCTTCAGTGGTTCATTTTCTGTCAGGTCACTTTCCTTAGAGTATTGTTTTACCTCTGTATGGCAGAAAGGCTGTCTGAGATTTTGCTATTATTAAATGTAGTCTGGTATAATTTAAGCATATTACCTTGATGATGGTAACGTCACTCAGGTACTTGGCCTACAAGGAACTAGCACAATTTCACTTATTTCATTTTAATGGGTCCCCTTGGCTTTGAGGCTATAAACTAAAATACCACTGCAGTCTCCTCTAGCAATCTCAAACTTAATTATTCCACTCCAGGAAGCTGTCTGATGGCCCTGCAGAGACCTGCTTTTGCACTAAAATGCAATTCCTTATTGTGTGACAAAATTACCTTTGTTTCATTTTTTTTAATTATTTACAAACAGCATGGAAAAGCACTTCTCAGTACAACTTGATAGGTGATTACTATGTATTTGATTGCAAAATATAGAATCGATATTTTTAGGGTTTTTTTTATTCTTTCTTGTGTAATCTTGATAACTTCTTAAATACTATTCCAAGTATTGGGCATTGTGGGTAATGTGGTATAAATTGGCAGGATAGCTGACTCAAATCCTTTCCCCTACTGAGTTTTGATATTATTTATTAAGTTTCACAGCTTGGATGACACATCCTATATGCCCATCTCTACCAATATCTTTTTTACTGCATTGAGAAAACTTAGTTTTCTAAACTAAATTTTGCAGAAAGCAGAAGAGAAAGACATATTGTAAGAGAAAGAGGCAGAGAGATAAGAGATATAGTCGTCTATGGAAATGATCAGAAGCATATTTGATGAGTGGTTAAAATTTGTCTTTTGTAATCTCAGAATATTTTCACAATTTAAAAATTACCAAAATTATTCAGTTCTGTTCCTAGTTCAAAAAAAAAAGTTAGAACTGAAAGCCAGAACCTTTAAAATTTTACAAGGGACTTTATTGGGGTTCTATTCATTACTGGGCATCACAGGGACTAATAGTATAACTAACTTCTTGCTTCTGTGTCACATTCTTTGAAGATGCAAGGGCAGTTCATACATGTGCTATGTTTCTTATTCATCACATTTTCTTTCTGTTCCTACTATCTTAGTAAAAAATGGTAGTGTGAGAGAGAAAAGAGTGTGAGGTACTGGCATTATTAGACTTTATTTGTGCAGGATATTATTAGTTTCATTCTTTTCAGCCTAATGCTTTCATTTATGCAAGAAATTAAATGCACGAGAATTAATATGCTCAAGTCAATAGGTGAAGCAATAAAATATAACAGAAAAGAAAGAGCTACCAACATGCAGAAGCTTTATAGACATTTAATTCCCTGTATGGATGAAATGTTTACTTATTTGGACTAGAGCTTCACACAAAACAAGAATTAGATTTTCTTCATTTTGAGCTTGCAAGTCATTTAACAACTATGAGATTGCAAAAGAAAACAGATATGGGGACAGACAATATTTGGAAAAAGTGCCAGAATAAAGCTGAATTCTGCTTGTTTATTTTGGGTTTGGGAGAATTTGGAGAAAGAGATTGAATTTACACACAGAAAAACCACAAACACTTTTTTTTCTAAAACTCATTTTAGTTTATCCTCCCTGAACAAACTGAACAATATTTAGTGAAGCTCTGTCTTGGTCCCAGTGACCACTTTTAAATTACAGAATGGTCAGGGGAGGACTGGTGAGTACCTAAGAGATTGACAAGTCACTGCATACAGAGCAGACCAATGTAGGTTTCACATAATCTTTTGTCTCAAAATGAAAACAGCTCAATAAAATGAGTAACTATATTTTTGCAGGGACATTAACAAACATACAGGTTTTCATAGGTTACTCTTAGAGATTATGAAAAAGCTAATATTAAGATTATATAAAGAAATGTCAATTTAAACATTCTTTTGGAGATCCAATTTCAATTATTTTATGATTGAAGTCTAATATACCAAAACAAAAAGCCTATGTATTATTACCACATGACTGAAACATATTGTTTCTTATTCAACAGAAGGTAACATACTAAAATGAGATAACAGACCTGTAAGAAATTTGAGAATGTTTAGGGAGTTAAATGAACGAATAGTATTGATTTTCACTTTGATCATGATTAATTTTATTCTTTTACCATCTAAAGGTAGTACTTTCAATACCCATCAAAATAATGTTTATATATTTAAAAAATGTTTCTATTATTGGAGCTGATTTATTCAACAAATACTAATTAATGGTACTCTATATCAACAACAAGGAAGACTTTTAGGCAGCATGCACAGATTTTGTGATGCTAAAGTTTAGACAACTTTGAAAGCTCTTTTTAAGAAGTACAATATAAAATTACAACCATTATTGGGATCCTTCCCAGAACCTTGAAAGGGACTTAGGTTAGTTCAGGCCTGAAATTTAACCTTTGTTAGCATCATAGATAATCTTTTCCTGGTCTCATGTAATCTTATGAAAAACATGACTCTATCCTCTGAGTTAGACACAAATAGCACTAGTCTTAAAAACAAAGAGAAAAGAATGCCCTCTACTTTGCTTTTCAATGCAATATTGAATAAGATGTTCATCAAGTTCTGAGAATTAAATGGTAATCAATATGCCTGCATCCACCTCCTTAGTAGTTTTATTACAGGGATAGTTTTATTAAAATTGATCTATATGACAGGAAACAAGAAATGAATCTGATCACATCAGGAAGTGTATTACGGAGATGTGGCTGAATGAGTTAAGATCTTGTAACTAGAAATACTAAGAAATAATCTGGAGGGGCTGGGGTTGTGTTCAGTGGTAGAGGGCTTGCCTTGCACACGTGAGGCACTGGGTTTGATCCTCAGCACCACATAAAAATAAATAAGATAAAAATGGATAGCAAAAAAGAAAGAATCTGGAGCCTAGCTGTATAAAAACCAGGTGTGAACCAAAAATTTCAGACAGGGATTTAGGATAAGACAACTGAGACCCTTGGCAACTATCCATATTCTAAATAAGGCTTTGTTGTAGGACCTTTATGTACATTTATTAAGGAACTTACTGGGCATGCACTGCACTGGACCCTAAAGATAGATTGATCCATTGATCAATCTATCTATCTATCTAAAATATTGTTGCAAGAGATGTGGCCTCTTCAACAGATGGCAATGAAATGGCTGTTTTTTCAATTCGAAGTAGCCTATATAAATTATGAAAAGTAACTTGAGTGATTATGATTTAATAATCCAGAAATCACTCATGCCTCTACTCTATCTCATCTCTTGCTCAGACTTTTGCAACACCCTCATAATTGGTATCTCTAGCATCTTCCTTGTCTCACTTCAGTTTGGTTTCATAGTAGCCAGGAAATTCTTTTTGACATACTAGATCATGTCAGTCCCCTACCAACTCTCTGGTGGCTACCCATCTGCACAAGACTTAGATCCAAGTATTTCACCAAGCCTAATGACCTGGTTTCCTTGGTATTTTATGATCTTGTCTTCTACATTGTCCCTTGTTCACTTGGTACCAGATAGGCTGGCCACTTCCCAGTTTTTTTTAAATGCAAAACATTTCTTATCACAGGATATTTTTTGCTCTTGATGTTTGCTTTATGCCCTTCAGCAAGGTATTTATGTAGTTTGTTTCTCAATGAATTCTCAAGTGTCACAACCTCAGAGAGGAGAAAATATCTACTACCTGAAACTCTATATTCATTTGGCTGTGCTTAGTTTCATTCATATAAACTATTATCATTTAACATGACATTTTAACATGTCTTCATTGTCCATCTTTCCTTGTCGTATTGTAAACTTTTTTAGAGGTTTTGCTTTTTTTTTTTTTAGTGTTCTCTTATATACACTGGGGCTTCACATAAAATTCATACTTAGTGATATTTATTGAATAAATAATATCATCCACTGAGAAGATTTGACTTATTCTTTGCTACTACACAACTGATACCAACAGGAAAGAAGAGTTGCTCATGGTTCCACACAACAGAGATTAATTCCGACTAAACATCAGGAGTAAATTCTTGAACCCTGCTCATGCTGGGTACCATCAGAACCAAAGTCCTCTAGATTATCAACCTTGGCCTTCCCCCACTCACTTCACTGTATTACCACTAACCTTGCCCAGTTTCTTTCTCATCAATTCTTATTTGTCATGCTTCTCTGTTGGAACTTAAATCTATCATCAGCAAACACCCCTGTACTCTGAACCTCTGTCATTAATCTGGCTGTCATCCTTTCATCCCAACCCAAATTTTCTGGTTGTCATTAATATGGCTTCCCTGCTTGCTTGAGGGAAATTATTATTATTTTCTCTGACATTTCCATATACCACAGTACTGGAGGTGGGAGAGGTAAGTTTCTTGCTCCCTACTTGATGGTTTCCAAGGTATTTCATCTCTTATGCATACAACTTTCCTAGTCTCTTTAAAGTCATCATTAGGCTTTATCTTCTACAATAACTCTTTGCAACCATTATCTAAAAACCTCCATTCACATCATTGCCTTTTTCAGAATGGCTTTGTTATGCTTGAATTTGCGACCCCTAAAAGACCACCAGAGACCAAGATCGATGTAAACAGCTAAGAGGTGTTTATTGCGAGCTAGCTCGGTCCTCCGCGCGCGCACACAGCAACTGGAGACGCTGAGAGGCTCGGAGCCCAGGGTTTGCAGCAATTTTATACATTCTTTGGAGAAGGCAGGGACCCCCACATACATATTAGCATCTCTTAGCAAATCATCACACACCCTGGGAAAATCAAATAACAACTCTAAAACATGATTAGCACATTCACTGGGTGGGGGGGGAGTTGGGTAGGAGTGATTTGATTGGTTACTACAAGAGGGGGATTCATTTGAACTGATTGGTTTAAGCCAAGAGGGGTGTTCATGCTGAACTATGTGGTTTCCCAACACCATAAACTACTGGGAGGGTCATCTGGCATCCCAGGTATTTCCCTGTCTCATGCTGATTGGTGGCTGCTAGGGGATTGGTATGGGTTCCCACCTAGCCTGACTGAGTCAGGGACACCTGGCACAGCAAATCTCTCCTGTTATTTGTATATAAACCACTTAGCAGGGTGGGAATGTGCCTAGGAGTGCTCTGTGGGTCTTTCCAAGGACATAGGTCATGTCTCTTCCTTGGACAGGCTTTGCTCTGAGGTAGAAGCTGGTTTTTCATAAGCAGTTGCTGAAGGTGGCTATGGTGTGCCTGGAGGAGGTGGGTTATTGGGGTCGTACCTTTGGGGTATATATTTTATCTGGTCAGTGAAGTCTCTCTTTCTACTTTCTGATCATCATATGAGCTGCTTCCCTGCACCATACCCTACCACCACTATATTCCTCCTCAGCTGGAGCTCAGCTATCTATGGACTGAAACCATGAAACTGTGAGGCCCCAGATAAAACTTTCTTCCTTTACAGTTGTTCTGGTCAGGTCTTTTAGTCATACCAGCGAAAAGTTGACTAAAACATTCACTAAATTTTGGAAGAAAGAGTATGTTCACTTCTCTAAAAACCACCACAATCCTTCTTTTTCTCATTGATTAGAATTGTGGGATGCAGCTACTCCTGGTCATAAGACTGTCAGGGAAATGGTGTTCAGTTTTTCTAGAGTTCATTTGGAATGATGATAAGAGAAAGGGGATTAAGGTTACTTATGGGGTTAACCACAAGAATGTAGCTATAATTGTTCTCCATTTACATTACATTCACCCAGTAAAGGCCACCATCTTCTCTTTCTTGAATATAGCCTGAAGCTAGTCTCTATTCTTGATCCAGTATAATTCATATTCCAAAAGCCATGGTGACCTTTGTTATTCTTAAATAAAATTTACAGAAAGATCCTACTTGCAGTCATCAATACTAGAGTTCCATATAACCAAACTAAAACTAAAGCTGTTTCTCTGACCTTCAGAGAAATCAGGATTAGGGGGATAACAGCCACATTTCCCCCAAGAGCCAGTTTAATTGGCATGATAATGAAGATCCTGCTGCCCTAATCCTTACACAAGAAAGGTAATTTGAAATAACCTCATATAAATTAATCAGCTATTTTTCTCTTGTTTGGTTTACCCATGTTCCTTTTATAGGCAAAGTAATTTGGAAATGAACAATCTTTTTTTGTTGTTGTTATTTTTGCCTTTTTAAGATCTTTTCCATTTATAAAGCTAACCTCTTCTTGTGTTTAGCCCATTGAAATACTTGTTATGTTTCATGGAATCAAATGTTGCCTGGTTTTAAAATAAAAAAATAAAGCCAACTGAGATTGTTAAACTAAATTTTAATTTTGCCCTTTTACATAATACATATATCCAATTTGTCTGTCTCCTGCTACCTCTAATGGTACCAATTACATGTTGGATAAAGGCCTTATTCTGTATCCTGGCTTACAAAGTCCTTGTCTATTTTCTGACTTTTGTTTATCTTTTCCATCTGAGGTAAGATAGAAGATATAAGAAGCAGGAAAAAAAAAACATAAAAGAAGGACAAGGAGATGAAATTTTAATTCAGAAATTCCACATGCTTTTTTAAGCCTGTCACTCCCCGAGCTAATCTTTTTCCCAGACCCATTACTCCAAAATTCCAGGGAAATCTACAAAGCTACCTGTGCACTGGAGATTCACCAGACCACCAGGAACTGTCTTGAGGTCACCACACTGGTATCATTCCAGCATATTTTCCCATACCCACCCCTTACTGAGTTTCCTTTAAAAGAGGAGCCAAGAACCCCTAATGTGCTTCTCTCACTCTTGAGATGACCTGCATATTCTTTTGAAAATATATTTACTTTCCTAAATAAACCTCTGTCTATGCCTCTTAATAAAATTTGCTGATATTCTTTACTATCATGGAAGCCAATGATTCCACTTGTCCTGAGTGAGTTCCCCAGTAGCCGTAAAGCACTTGCCCAGCATGTATGAGGCCCTGGACTTTATCTCTAATATCATAAAATAAAATAAAACAAAACAACCTTATAGAATATGTATTTTTTAATTTTCCAGATAAGAACATTGAAGAGTGAAGATAAAGTAGGAATGTCCAAAGTTATACTACATGGCTCTCTAGGATTCATAATTAGAAAATTTGGCTTAAACAATAAATCATTTTTACCTACTGAATTTCCTGGATACTTATGTAAAAAACGAAACAGAATTTACATGTTTTCATCTATTTTGAGGGTCTACTTTTTCTTCTTCTTTTTTCTTTCTATTTTTTTTTTTCTATTTTTATGCCCATAACATGCTATTTTAGTAAGTTTTGAAATCAGGCACTTATAAAATACTCTAACTAGTTCTTCTTCAGGGTAGTTCTTCTTCAGGTGTCCTTTTCCCACTATTTAAATTTTAGCTTGCCAATTTCTTTGAAAACAACAAGAAGTCTGTTCAACATTACACATATTACCAATATAGTTCATTCATCAATTACAAAGGTGATGGAAATAAGTGGCCTATAAGAGGAAGAAAAAACTCTATTCCACACTTACACTTTAATAACTCAGTTATCTACATCTGGTCCAGAAGGAAACTTGAGATGTCTTAAGAAACTAAAAGCAAAACACCAGCATTGTAGTCATTTCTCCATCTTCTCAATTCGTAATTTATAATAGTGAAGAGATATTTTGAAACTAGGTATTTTGAAACCAAGAAGCATAGGGTCATGGATAAAATGTCTTATACCAATATTACAGGTAACAGTAGAAAGATGAGGGCAGAGATATCTCTGAATTAGTCCAGAATAGAGTTTAGCAGACCAAAGCCCTATTAGTGTCACTAAAAAATATGTCATTCATTCTCCAAGTGTAAAAAATCTGAAGTAATCTCAAGATAAAGGTAAGACACAGTTAAAATTTATTGAGAGGAAGGGAAAAAACAATAAGTATAAATCTCTATAATGGCATTTTCTTTCTCTAAATTTTATTTTCACTATTACATAGGCATAAGTTTTGATGGTAATTTAGTAGTTAACACTATTACTTTCAGGAATTGATTTTTTATTTTTAAAGAAAAAAATACTACTATTTCTATGAAAATAGAGATACTATACTCACCAACCTAATGTCAGTTTTCCCTATGTAGAAGTTAATAGTGCCACAGTGCCTTTGAGATTCAATGTTGTGTTTGAGATCATAACTACACAATAAAAAATTATTGCTGTTTTGAGATCTCTAAATGTACTTGTATCAAAGAATTTTATTCCACTTCACACTGACTGCATACTTTGCTATTATGCATCATATCTTACAGAAAATTTGCCACATTTGTGAGAAAAGAACCAAGAACTTTAATTAAATGGTAGCTAGTACATGAATGTAGATAAAGTAGTAGGTGATAACACAGGGAATATATGCTATTACTTATCTCTCTTTTAAACAAAATTGCTCATTAACAGATGATTGAAAAGATTTAGGAAAAGTTAATCAAGTATCCTACCACATAAATTGTGTAAGGTGGCTTTCTGTCACTGTGATCAAAATACCTCTCAAGAACACCTTGAAGGAAAATTATGGCTCATGGTTTCAGAAGTTCAGTCCATAGTCAGCTGACTCCTTGCTTTGGGCCTATAGTAAGGCAGATCATTATGGTGGAAAGGTATGGTTGAGAAAGGCTGCCCAGCTCATGGCAATTGGGAAGCAGAGGGAGAGAGAGAGGGAAAGAAGAACAAAATACAGTCCAAGGACACAACTCCCAGTGACTTTTTTCCTCCAGCCATATCCCAAACTGCCTGTAGTTACCTCCCAGTAGTATATTCAAATAATAATCCAGCAAATGGATTAATCCAAGGTTGAGTTGTAGCTATCATAATCTAATCATTTCACATCTGAACATTCCTACATTGTCTAACATGTGAGCTTTTAAAAGATCTAACCCATAATACAAGTGTTAGAATTTGAACATGCTTCTAGGAAAATTCTTCTTTAAAGTTCTCAAAAGAAAAAGGACTGATATGGATAGTATAGATGACAAGATGCAGAATATCTTCTTGGTCAACTTATTTTTCTGTTTTCTACTGTGTGTATGGAAGAGGAACCACATTGATTTGGTTGGTCACTGTGTTATTGTTAATATATTTCCTTTTTAACTTTAACAGTTTTCATTTGAATAAATAACATCCTTTCATATTTCTGTGATGCCCTGGTGTGCTCATTGGGCTTAAAAATACCCAGGGATGTGGTGGTAATAAGCTGCCAAGACACTTGGTACCCATGAGGTTCTTTTAGATCTGTATTGGCTGTGCTTCTCAGGTAGAGCCAGTTACTATTCTTCCTAAAATTTGACAATTGTACTTCCAGTAAGTGAGGAGTGTATCTTATTTCTTTCAAGGATGGGCTTAATCTGGTAGTAACAAAAGTCTTATTTTCTTCCCTTGGGCCTTCAACAACACTTAAACATGGGGGACAAAGTTCTTTTTTAAGAAGTGAGAGAAATTGCAAGTATCTAAACAATTTTGGGATAATACAATCTGTGAAAACAGTTTTATTATTCAACACTTCTTCAATGTGAAAATGAAATAAACAAAACAGAACCAAATTTCCATGGGATTAAATAGTTTGTAAAAGGATGTAAGAATTAATCAGAAACCTGCATTTTTTGGGTGGCTTGGGATACTTAACAGGGAGTCAATAGGGAAAAGGGGATAAGCAAAAGTCCTCATGTCTATATGCCAGGAAAATAAGCCTACAAGAGTGGGTGGTATGTGATTATGCTTTATGAGCATAAAATATTTCTGCAGAAAAAATGTCAACTCTAAAGTCCAAAAATATTGTAGAAAAGTAAAAATTCTTAAAAGGTCTTTCTAAATTAATGGGAAACAAGGGAAAAACCAGCATCAAGATTCCCAATTCTTGTCATGTTGTAAATTTCTCTGGCCTGGTCTCCATGACCAAATATACTACAGCTAAAAGCTGCCACTAAGTTCACAACCATGCCTTTGTACTCACATCCTAAGATCATCGTCCATTGTCCCAGATAGCAGAGTTCAGTTGACTGAAACTAGGTCAGGTTTCTACATCCTTACTTCCAGGAGTACTAAAAAACAGTATCTGATGCCCTTCTGCTCACACTGCAACTAATACTCGAATAATTCCATCAAGAAGAAGATGCTTTGCATAAAAAGAAATTAAAAACAGATACCCTACAAAATTGGTATTCCATTGGGTGTGTGTGTGTGTGGGGGGGTAAGTTGCCATTATTTGCTGTAGTTATATTCTATAATCACAGAAACACTAAATTAGCAAATTATAAACAATTGCCCTTAAGGAAAATATAGTGTCATGTTTCTGTGATGACTTTGCCACAATATTTTCATCAACCAATATATAACCTTGTTTAATGTAGATTTCTGCTTAATGGTGCCTTATTAAACACATATTATTGATTCACTAACATTGAATTCATGGCCAGCAGCACTGTCATTCATGCCTGAACAAAGCTGATTTAAAACATCTCTTTGCTCTTTAAAGTACATCACATCCTTGCTCTTAGGAAAACCAGACACAGTACTTCAACACCATAGTTGGGGGTAATTTAGATAGTGAAATCTCCAACAAAGCGTACCAAACTGCAAAAATTGTGGTGATAAATAGACCACAAAATGGCACTGCTCCCTGTATTAGAGCTGAATCAAGATAGTAGAACATTATCTGTTCAAACTTTGATGGGAATATGGGCATTGGGCAGCTCAAATTGTTGCCGCTCTGTCCATACACATGTCTGTGAATGGTAGAAAAAGTGCCACTAGTATTAATTTGGTGTTAAAATAAATTTTAGTGAGAATGAAAACTCAAACAAAATCTGTGAACAATAAGAACATACATACAGTGCATGCATATATGTATAGATACATAAAATTAACAAATTCTACTGTGATTTTTTACCCTGAAATATGTACACATGCATATAAAAGCTGGGATCAGCATTAAGTAAGTCAGTGATCCAGTATATCCTCCAAAAATTTTATATTGGCATTGACATCATGGAATCTTGAAAATTCTTAGTATCTTTCTATTCTGTATAAGTGTGGTAATATGGGAAATTATGTATTTGTCTTCTATTTGATTGTCCAAGTTAATTGCTAATCTTTTGAAAAGCTTCTTATATCTGCGAATTGGCTAATAATTTGTGGGTTTTACTTGAATATGTCAAAATCTTTCAGCCATTATTCAAATATCCCTTACAAAAACGTAGTGGCCAAGACCTGTAGGATATGTTCAGTTTCCAAACACATTCAAAGGTAATTAGGTAACTAATTAATCATTTTCCTTTTTTTTTTTCAAGGAGACAAATCTTTATTCAAAGATTGAAGTAATTTTTCTTTTATTTATACATTTGATGAGTTGGAAAGACCTCATCAGTCAAATAACTTCTCAGGGTATTTGGCACCATAAAGACATTATAACACAAATATGCCTAACTCCTATCAACATTTCCATCTGTGGTTTCTTTCTGGACAATAGCAGAAAGTTGGTGTGGTTTAATATTTTCAGTACTTCAGTGTTTGCAATCTTGTACAGCTCTCTCTCTTGGCTCACTGACTTTTGACATTTGGTTTCTGTCAACAGAGATGATAATATGAAATATATCTTATGAGGAAATGAGGAGGAAGAACTATCAAATCCAAAATGATGTCCCTAATGGAAAATCTTGCCAGCCCTGTAGTAATATGTTGGCTTTGTTGATACCTCTGGCAACGGTGGATCAGAAGAGGAGTCTTAGGCCAGGTTTGAGTCGAAGGTTTGGATAAAAAATACAATAGGCTTTTTCATCAACACAAGGTTGATTAGGGGAGACAGAACCAAAATTACCACAATGTGTAGGAGTAGTTGGTCAGACACCTCAGTTGTAGACTCTGAGAGGAGTCAACTGCAATATATAAAAGGAACGATTCAATATATAAGAAGTCAGGGAATGAGTATGATTGATTTTAGGAACTGCAGGCTGCTTGGCCTATGTTCTGTTTTATGGTACTTGCTAATGTGGGTAAAATCTCAGGTTTTGAGATTTCATATTAAGCAAAAAGGAGGTCGGAAGTTTTGAAGGATAAGGTCAGACATGTTAAAATAATCTTTGGAAATAATATGTCTATGATAAAATTAGGTATGAGAGTATGAATTTCTTAAGAAAAGTGAATTCAGTTCTTAGAAAGTAATAGAGAGAAATGGCAGAGACTCTAAGACCTATTATTTTATATATTCATTTATTTGAAGTAAAGCAATTTCTCATGTCTAAAATAAAAAGGAATACCACAATTCATTGATTCTAAGATGCACTTTTTCCTTTTTAATATCTATGAAACCTGGAGGCATTTCACTATCAATGGCATCCCAAATTAAAATTAGGTGATATTTTTTGTTTATGAAACATAAACAAAAATAATGGAGCATCTTACAATTGAGGGTGGTTTATATTTTATAAAATTAGAAATATATCTTAAAACTTGAAGTATTCATTAATCTTAAAATAAAAAAAAAATTCTTGGGAGGCCTTAGGCTGAGATAGTTTCTGTGCTTTAGGTCCCTGTGTCAGATAGCTGCAATGCAACTCAATGTATACAGAAAAGTGAAACCTAACCTCAACCAAACAGAAACCATCAACTTAATCTCTGACTAGGAATTTCCACCTTAACTGATAAAAATATATAATTTTTATCTTGTTTCCATGAATATTTTTTTAAAATCTCTAGGGCTGCAGATGTGGCTCAGTGGTAGTGTGCTTACCTAGAATGCATGAGGCCCTGAGTTCAATCCCTAGCACCTCAAATAAATAACCAGATAGTTGGGACTGGAGATGTAGCTCAGTGGCAAAACCCCTGGTTTCAATTCCTAGGGGGAAAAAAAAAAAAAAAAATATATATATATATATATATATATATATATATATATATATATATATATATATCTGTGTATACATGTGAGCACACACACACAAATCTCTATATTTATATATCTATATATAGATACAGATCTCCCTTGCCCTAGGTCAGTGGAGCCCAACTGCTCATGGTCTGGCATTTCCAAATTAATAAGTTGCAATTTGCTCAAGTAAAATTTAAATTTTTATATGTATAAATTTGTTTTAATATTATCAAATATATAATTAGTAAACTATACAAAATATACATTTAATAATGATTTTATATAACATTTTGCTATCTTAATCTAGAGATCAATAAAACCCCCTTTAGGGATCAACTTTCTATTATTTTATACAAAATTTTTCTTGTATATATATTTTTCTCCATAAAGAGTCTAGAGTTTCCTTCATAAAAAACCTGTAATTTTGGGATAAAAGGACAAAGAAGCAGAGAAACCTGTGGCAGCAATTGGTTTAACAAGTAATCAAAAACTGAACCAGGAACAGGGATTTAAGAAAAAGCACCATAGAAAGTGTGAATATCTCTTTGTATATCCTCATTATTTCACTTGTCAGGAAGGCTCAGAAATAGGAATGAAATCTGTTTTAGTTTCATAGAATGGAGTCTTGAGTTGACTTTATTAAGAGATTTATAAAGGTAACTTTATAATTGGAAACCTGGAAAGCTGTATGTGTTTGGGATATTCTGATTCTATATGTAACACAGAAGGTGAAACTTCCCAGTAATCTCACTCCTTGGAAATACTTTGTAATTTGATACACAAACCATACTTTTAAAAATATTTTTAATGATATTACTTTACTTTCAAAAGACAAAAAAATATGTCCAATAATCCTCTTCATTTTCAAGCATTTGCCAGCATGAAAAAACCCTTAATTTTCATTGCTATCAAGCAAACATGTTACCTTGAAAATCAGGAGATAGGGGATCCAGTTTCCTGGCCTTCCCTTGTGTTATACTCTGAAAATTGCTTTATATTTCAAGGAATTGGTTTCAGTGTATCTGAAATGAAAGTATTTAGCTAAATCATTCTTAAAATGATTTTATAACTAAAATTTGTAATTTAAAGTGTTCAACAGCAACTTTGGTATTTGAATTATAATGAAAGTGCTTTTAATGATTCAAATTAAGTATTTTTCCTGTTTTTTTTAATAAATTATTTTATAGGTTACAATAAACTATATCTAGGTTTCTCTAAACAAGGTACACATCTAAACATTTCTGGGTCACTGAGAAGGTGAATCCTAATATTTTTTTCCCTTTATGTTTCATAGTTTTACATTTAGAGTATATTTATTTGCAAGCTTTTTTATTTGTTTAATTTTAAAAGATTTGATGAGAATATGAGTTATTAATCCAATAGCTATATTTTATTGAAAGTGTTCAAGGCAACCTTAGTAGGCAGAGGACCGTTTGATAGAGGTAGACTGACTTGTTCTACCTATAAAGGGACCTTGAATCAGAACAATCAATCCATAGGATCTGGAGTCATAATCATTGTTGACATGGAAAAAGAAACAGAAAGATCTATAACATGACCTAAAGAAAAAAAAAAAGGGAAAGACAATGTTCACTAGAAATATAATAATAATAATAATAATAATAATAATAATAATAATAATCTGAGGCTCTGCATTGAGAAATAATACACTAAATAAGGCATTCATTACTAAACCTTGTTTTTCTGACCTCTTGAGGACCTTGTCATAAGAGATTGTATGACCACCCAATCGGTAGTTGTTATATCACCTGATGTAAATACATAGATGCTCTTTAAAATGAGAAGCATAAACATACATTATTTGTTTAACTATTGGGATTTTTCAGAATTGCTTCTGGCAAAAGACTAGGAAACTGAGTCAATCTGGAGGAATATTGTGGGAAAATAGAGTTGGGAAGGCCCATGGTAAATAGATAACTGAGGGGGACTTAAAGACACTGTAGCAGAGTTGGTATGAAGAGGACAGTGCATGAATAGGAAACTAATAGACAAGTCCTCTGCAAAGTTCCTTTAAGTTTTCTATTTCTCCAAATGCTGGCCCCCAATCAAAGGGCCTAAGGAAACTTTGTTAATTAAAAATGTAGATGCTCTAGCTTGAGATGCTTTGAATTTATTTGTTCAGCTCTAGGCATTTGCTCTCTCTATATGTTATTTTAGGATTATGATGCCAGATGTTTCTTGTGCAGGATGCTGGCAGTGGAATTCTTCACATATTTACCTTTTGATTCCTATCTGGGAGGCTTTGACTGAATGCCACATGACTAGAATTAAAATAAATACTCAATACATCTCTCAAGTTAAGATTTGTTCACTCTTCCCACATAGATATACTTAAAAACTTAATATCATACATATTAGGCAGTTTCTTCAATTTTTGTTGATTTTATCTTATCTACAATTGTACTGTGAAATAAAATTTAGAAATATATATAATTGCAGTCCTATTGGTAGACTGTTGACTATTTTGAATTAAAAAGCACTCTGCTAGCAGCAGAAGCACAGAGGCAGCAGTCTAATTTCCTCTAATCCACTAGGTGCCTGCTTAATTACAACCTTCCATTTACTAGCTCCCTGGCTGTATTCCATCTTTGCTTGTATATTTTTTCATTCATTTTATTGTCCGTTTCTATTTCATTGAGCAACATATAATACAGACTGTGCCTGTTTTTCTCCTTGGCTTGCACACACTTTCAGCTGAGCCATTCTATATTTTGTCATAGAAATGATTAGAATTTTTTTTAATCATAGAAGAAAGACATGCATAATAATTTAGATTTTAAAAAGGGTTTTGGAAATTTTTTTACGTGTCAGAATATTTTGAGAAATAGTAGAATAGAGCAAAAATCATTTCAACTGTCAAATTGATGAGTAAGGTGGCAGATAAAGAAAAGAAAATGAAGAGATTTTGGAGGAAGAGTTTTGCTTCCATACAATGTATTCATTATTTTTAGTGAAAGAAAAAAACCTCTTAGAGCTAATTTTCAAAACTGTTTTTGTACTTAACCATGAAATATTGAATGAGATCAATGAATAGAAAATAAAAAATTATTCATTTAATTATACGATTATGCTATACACTTAATTGTATTCATGTAAAATGTATGATGTCACTGTATAGTTGAAAGTTTTGTCTTTTTTTTTTTTTTTTTGGTGTTAAAATTACACAAGACACATTAGGTTTCTTTTCCCCAATGCTGGGAATTGAATCCAGGGCCTCCCATAATGCTACACTTCAGCCCCTAACATTAACAGAATCAATTACACTAGGGATGATTTATCTTAAATCTACTCAACTCAGATTCTAATCCTCATGAGGGCAGAGAAATTGTCTAATTTTTTAGCACTGTATTCCGAGACTATTACAAGTTCTACATAATATTAGATATATAAGGATATGATAAGGATATGAACATTTAAGTGAACTTTTCCTATGACAGGCATGAAGAGACACACACAGATTAACAATAATATATATATATATATATCTTAATATATGAAATTTGGCCAAATGTGGAATAAATTTAACCTTGTAAAGGTTGTCAGCTATTACGAGAGTATTATTTGGGAAGTTTATAAGGAAGTTGAGAAAAAAGATTCAATCTAGAACTTTAGAATACTGATGTTGGCATTTTTCATGTTTAAAATAAAAAGCTACAAATACAAATGTTGGTTTTATTTATAGAATAGAGAAAAATGCCTCAAAGTCAGGGGAGGAATCAAATGGAAAAGCGAACAAATGATTGTTTTAAAGCAATGAAAATGATGCATATCTATAGTATGTCTATGTATGTTTGCCAAAACTCAGAACTATACAATGAAAGTGAGTACTTTTTACTATTTGTAATATGTTTGATTTAAAAAAATTTCTCAAGCAACCAAAGTAAATAAATAAAAATAAAGGTGAGGGTTGATATTGTACTTTTTGATAAGCTTTAGGCAGAAAAATGTTTTATAACATGACTAGAAGCCTGACCTGGAATCAATTTGTCAACTTTCAATTTGTTGACTAGAAAATCAATGACTACTTTCCTTATTTTATTTTATTATCTTTTTCTAGTTATTAAACACTACAGTAGCCATGCATAGAATATATTAGAAGGCAGAATGAATTGGGAATCTTAAGCCCTTTGGCTGCTCTAGAAGGAACAGAAATTAAGGTTGTTCAATATAACTCTTTGCAATTATATATTTATAAGACAGCAAAATTCTGTTTTTTTACATACTGATGCTCCTCAACTTACAAAGTTTATATCCTGAAAAATCCATCATAAAGTAAGAATAATGTAATTTGACATGCCTTTAATACACTTCACCCCCAAATCCCAGCTTAGTGAAATAGTACACTTTATCCCTTGTGGTTGCAATACTGACAGGGAGCTGTGGCCACCTTGCACTGTGAGAGAATTATAGCATATACAGATAGCCCCCCAAAAAACCAAATTTCAAAACTTCAAGTATGGCTTTATCTTAATATTGATCATGTTTGTAACGCTGTAAATTCAAATCACCATAAGTTATGAACCATCTGTATAGGTTTTTCTTCCTAAGTTTTTTGTTTTTCCTCACTTTTATTCATTCTGCAACAGTCCTGTCTTCATTTGCTCAAAGTAACTCAGTGTTTGATTTGCTTTGAGAGTTCTTGTCAGAAAGCCCTGTCTTGACTTAAAATTATATAATTCTTTAAGTTCCCCCACTAGAATACAAACTCAATGTTATGACCTTAGTGCTCAGTAATGAAGTCACCATGTAATATGCTGTAAAAACAAAAAAAAAAAAACAAAACAAAACAAACAAAAAACCTTAAGGATAAATGAATTATTCTGTTCTTTGGATTTTCAGAACTTCCTTTGAGAGGGTAATCCAGATTAGATTATTTTGGTTTTGTTTTGATTTGCTTATCACTATCTTAGACGAAAAAAAAAGTTTGTAATATGTTCTCACTTGATTCATAGCCTCCAATATATTAAATTAGAATGCCAGTTCCATTTGCATCAGAGAGGTATGAATAGATTCCAATGATCATTTTTCATACCTAGTGGCTGTCTACTAAGTTTTGAATGCTCCTGCCAATGTTTGGGGGACTTTTTTCCTTGTAGGTCTTGAAAGATGGCAGGAAATTGCTTTCCTAGCTTTTTTTTTTTTTTTAACAACTTAGGCTATAAATATATAAGCTAGGCCCTGTCACATAGAAGCACTAGTTCAAGAGTATGATTTCAAAGAAGAGATACCATCATGGAATCGTTAGTACTTGATGTGTCAAGCTATACTTTTGAATGTGTCAGTAACTCTCCCATCACATGAGTTTATTCATCCATTAATTCATACCTATAATTTCAGATAAAGTACTCATTTGACTAACAGAGGAAGAACAAAGAAAAGAGCTTTGTTTTGTTTTATACACAATTTTGTATGGTGTACCAAACACATGAACCTATGCAATGTTGCAGTGGTACTTAGAAAACTTCCTAAAAGATTGTGTGAAACAATAATTACCCTAATGGGAAGCATTGCTCAAATGCTTCTCATTATTCATTTGTCTTGGAAGGTAAAAAGACTTGAGATAATGTTTTGCACTCATTCATGGATGTTAATTACTAGTTTGGATGGATGGCATGAATTAATTTGGAAAAAAAGAATGGAGCATTTCTTCTGGGTTTCATGGCGCACACCTGTAATCCCAGCAGCTAGGGAGGCTGAGGCAGGAGGTTCAAGAGTTCAAAGCTAGCCTAGGCAAAAGCGAGGCGCTAAGCAAGTCAGTGAGGACTGGGGATGTGGCTCAGTGGTTGAGTGCCCCTTAATTCAATCCCCAGTACCCCCTCCACCCCCCTGGAAAAAAAAATAAAAGAATGGAGCATTTCTGACAAGGCGCTTTGGGGAAGAGGTATTTAGGTAGATGAAAAAATGCAACTAGAGTGTGAGACTCCCTTGTGAATTATCAACAGAATTCTCTCACCATAAATGAGATTGATAGTGTAATACAGCTAATAAATGACAGTAACATTCCAATACTGAAGGGGCTCCTTCAAATCATAACTGGATTAGCATATCCTTCCTTTAGCATGATCTGACCGGTTACTAGACTATATTAGATACCCAGTTTACTAGTAATAGAAGCTTTGAAAGGCAAAACTCTTAACCATTGATATTGAAACCATGTGTGGGAAGTGTTGGATGGGGACTGTGGCAGTGGATATGAGCTGGCCAATAAGCAATAGATAGTTTACGTGGTGGTAGGATGATTACACTTAACCAATTTTGCCATAAATTACACAGTGATTTGGCCTCACTGGAATAAGATTTCTAAAAAGTACACCCTTCAGTTCTCTTGCCATTCAAAAATTTCTTCTGGGCTTTCTGCCTTGATCTCCTCTAGTTTCTAGTGTTTCTTTTCACTTAAGCATTTGAAGGAGGAGTACTTCAAACAGACTAGAGGAAGCATGCTCTGTGTGGTATAGATCCAAGAGTTCAGTTCCTTTGTCTTCAGGGCACACAGAACCAAACAACTGAGTCTTCAAGGGACTGAGCAGGTGTAACGAGTCTGGAAACAATGCAGTTATTCTCACCAGAGTTTATGTAGACTCATGTCATCTGCAGAGATTACAGAGGGAAGAAAGAAATTCCCACTGCTCACTGGCTGCTCAGAAGGCCAGGTACTAAATCTCCTAGTCCCTTCTTCTTTTGGATTTTAATTGATGGGGCTGGTACACAAAATAAAGCCATTTGGGCACAAATGACCCATGTTGGCATGTAAACAAGAATGGCAATTTACTTTTTATCTTCATTTAAAATTAATAAGGAAAAATGGAAAAAAAAAACTTTGTTGTTAAACAACAACAACAAAAATCTTTTAAAAACTGGTTACAGAAATAAAAGAAAAATAATTAAAACAAAACTTGTCCTGTTAAAGTGGTTAGTTAAAAAGCTTTGGCTCACTGTCCAATCTGAAATTTCCCTAGACTACCATAGTTATGACAGAGGCTGGATTTTATAGTGGCATTTTATGGGCCTGGTCTACATTTTTCAGCCCAGTTCTGTTGTTTAGGACTAGGAATGGACACAATTTAATTTTGTTTATTATAGAAATCAAGTGCATTTGGAAAGAGATTGTGAGCAGCTGTTTAATATTGTCTTTCTGTTAATATAGAGGTTTATTTCTCAGGCCCTCTGAGGAAAAAGCAGTTCATGAGATTTCTAGAGGGTCTCCTTTACAAAACTACAGATCTGCTGCCAGATTTAGCAGAAAAAAAAAAGATTTGTTGTTAATTGGTGGGGTTGGCTGTATCTGGCAGGTGTCAGTTTAAGACCTGTACTCCAGTCGAATTTCTAGGGATTCTAAAAAACAACAATTCCTAAACATCAGTAATCAAAATAGATAGGGAAAGCATCCTTTTTGTTACCTGATTTCCCAGCTATTTTTTAATCTTGCAGAGCTAGATTCAATGAGAAAGAAGTTTTTGAAATGAGAATGGGCAAGGACTCTTTTTGCCTTCCTCAAAGGACTATGTTTAATAGTTAAAGAAATTAGAGTTTTCTTTTGAACACAAATTAGTTAAAATAATAAGCAAAATTTAAGGTGAAATGATAGTTTGAATAACTGTGTTTACAATGGTAAGTAAGCAAAATTCCCAGTCCCTTGAAGTAGGGTCTTGAATATGTCATTCAATGCTTCCCACAGTGGTATAAAAGAAGGCGTTCTTTGGTGGAAAAGCAAAAGGTTATTTCTTTATGTTTGACATGTTGATGTGAGTAAAAATGCACCTCAAGGACCAGACATTCTATGCTTTCTTTAGGGCCAGTTCTTAGAGTATTGCCACTGACTCCAGTCCTTTTGTTAATGCTAAAAAAGCGACAGTCAGAATTACAGTAATGCTATTATAGGATCATAATTCCCAGAAAATTTTCTTAATCTCAAATGAAATTCATGAGAATAAACTATAGAGAACTCATGGAACAGATGAAATAACATGGAGAAATTATTAAATAGAGTAGAATTTTTGTTTCAATTAAAATTTGGGCCAAATATCTACTTAAAATATGCCCTAAGGCACATACACCAGTGGATTTCCAAAAGCATTTGGTGGTCTTGCAGGCAGGGTGTGCTTTCTGCAATATGATTATATAGTTATTATACCATTTTGTTGGTGTTGGTGATGGTGCTGTTGTCATGATTTTTGGAGAAAATAATTTGGATATCTTCATTCATTGATTTATCTTGCTGTTTAAAAAAAAAGCACAAATTTTAAAATTTCTCGCAGAAAATCCACATTTTTAACTGAGTTATATAAAATGATGTAGAATCAAAATATTCAGAATAGGACCATATTTTCCCCTAGTCTGCCTGTGAAACTAAAGTAGGAGTCCAGATTATGTTTCTTACTTTTGGTAGCACTTTGTGAATTTGCATTTGGGAGTGACCTTTTAGTTTCCATCTCAAATAAGTTATTCTGAAAGTAGATGGTAGTCAAAATGCGCGGGATGGCACAATGGAAACTTCATGTGCCAAGAAAGTTGTTTGAAATAAAAGATAATGTTTAGATATATGCTCACATTCTTGCATAGAAAAGAAAATCATTAATTTGAAATTTTAGTTTCTGAAACTTTTTTGATACCAAGTAAACATGCAGACTCAAGATGGCAGAAGCAAGGATGTTGAGCAACAGGCAAAGGAAACTTGTTGGATGTCAGAATTATAGTTCTTTTGTTTAAACCTGGCAAGCCTATTTGTTTTGCTAAACACAGTTAAATTTATCATTAACTCATACATTTATCCAAGCCATGAATTTCTCCCTCTCATTCTCTTTTCCTGACACATAAATAAGTCAGAGGTATGCATACAACAGAATATACTTTGAATAAGAGGAAATAAAGTTTGACTTGAAGTTCAGATTCTTTATTCACACTTGTTTTCTGTACTGCACAGATATTTTAATAGTATTTATCATTTATGTGCACGGTTCTCCAGTCCTTGTTTTATCAAAGACTAAACTGATGCTGAATGAAATAATATGGGAAAATAAAACTTGACATAGAGTGACAGTCCAAAAATGGTATTTGCTTCATTTTATTTCCTCTGGGGAATGAGGTAATGGTGTAGTTCATATTGGGGTTGGGAGTACTTTCAGAGTTTGAAGGTTGTGTTGTATATGCTTCAAAATAATTATGCTTTTGGAAAGGAAAGGAATTAAATTTATATCCTACAGCTACAAGTATATAGTCCTCACTTGAATGGAGATAAAAATCAAATTAGCTGATGTCTTTTTAAATGCAATGCAATTTGTGTCCTCAGGAATTTTACAATCTTTGTCCAAGAAGATCTTTAGATCTTTATCAGACTTCAGAAAGACTAGTCTTCCAGTATTTTTCATGTGGAATGACAATTCTTATTTTACTATATATGAAGGAACTGGTGGCCTAATTGCTTAGATGTATTTATCTGCTTTCATAATTTAGTTTAGGAGAAAGCCATCACCTGACTCATTTACTTTTACCCCATGAACTGGCATGTGGGTATGCATTTTAAAACAAATTGAATGTTATACATGCATATGATCCAAACTTAGTCCTGTTCTATATTTTTTAAAAATGTAATTTTCATAAATTACTTTTACACATGCCTCTGACCCTCTGCTATAGCTATAATAAGAGGTAAAATGCAAGGAAACAGCCCCAGACAGTGATCCTGTTTTAATAAACTTTTCAGTCTAATTATATGTGCTTTAAAGTTTCAAATAACATTTGGGTCAAAAGCCAAATTTTTTGGATGCTTAGTTGAACTGAACTTCTGAACTTCCAAGTTTGCTTTTCAGTGGTTGAAAGACTGTTCTAAAGAAAGTGATTCCCTTGGCCTGGTCAAGAATTATTTAAAATTTTTATTTTATAGTCTAACCTGCTACATTTGACCCTTTTGTCCCTTTCCTAACAACTCCCTGTGAAATTTCTTATTAATCTCATTTTACAGGAAATGAAAAGTCTTAGAGGTTTAAGGACTGGATGAGCATTTAAGTTAGTTCTTGAACTAAGATCTTTTGATTTTGACTTTATTATTTATTATGTGCCATAACCTTATGATTAGCCTTTTTCAAGAGTCAGGAAAATACAATGAATAATATGAAAGCAGATTTTAATCTGTGTGGTATCAATGGCAAGTTTAATGAAAGGTGGGGCCTGAAGTAGCTGAATCACATATAAACTGGAATTAGGTGTAGAAAATTCATAGGAGAGAGCTGAGCCTGGTGGCATAGGCCTGTATGCCAGTATGAAGGAAGTTGAGTCATGAAAAAAGCAACTTTGTGGCCAGCTGGCAAGACTCTGTCTCAGAATAAATAAAAACTGGGGATGTAACTCAGTGGTAGAGTACTTGCTAGCCTGTGAAAGGCCTTGGGTTCAATCCCCCCAGTAAGGGGCGGAGTCTGGGGGGTGGATAAGAGAGGAAGAATCTCCTGATACTCTGTGTTTCTGTTTCAAGCCCTAGCTCATCTGAACCATCAGGTTCCTCCCCCCATTTTTTTTAATAAAAAGAACAAAAATGTATAAATTGGGTCAGAGCTCAGTGGTGAAGTGATTGCCTAGCATGCACAAGGCCCTGGATTTGATCCTCAGCACTACAATAAAGAAAAATAACATAAAAGCTGTAAGAGACAGATTAAAAAGCCATTTTATTTTATTTTTTTTATTGTTGGTTGTTCAAAACATTACATAGTTCTTGATATATCATCTTTCACACTTTGCTTCAAGTGGGTTATGAACTCCCATTTTTAGCCCATTTACAGATTGCAGAATCACATCAATTACACATCCATTGATTTACATATTGCCATACTAGTGACTGTCGTGTTCTGCTACCTTTCCTATCCTCTACTATCCCCCCTCCCCTCCCCTCCCCTCCCCTCTTCTCTCTCTACCCCCTCTACTGACCTTCATTTCTCCCCCTTGTATTATTTTTCCCTTTCCCCTCATTTCCTCTTGTATGTACTTTTGTATAACCCTGAGGGTCTCCTTCCATTTCCATGCAATTTCCCTTCTCTCTCCCTTTCCCTCCCACCTCTCATCTCTGTTTAATGTTAATCTTCTTCTCATGCTCTTCGTCCCTACTCTGTTCTTAGTTACTCTCCTTATATCAAAGAAGACATTTGGCATTTGTTTTTTAGGGATTGGCTAGCTTCACTTAGCATAATCTGCTCTAGTGCCATTCATTTCCCTGCAAATTCTATGATTTTGTCATTTTTTAATGCAGAGTAATACTCCATTGTGTATAAATGCCACATTTTTTTAATCCATTCGTCTATTGAAGGGCATCTGGGTTGGTTCCACAGTCTTGCAATTGTGAATTGTGCTGCTATGAACATCTATGTAGCAGTGTCCCTGTAGCATGCTCTTTTTAGGTCTTTAGGGAATAGACCAAGAAGGGGAATAGCTGGGTCAAATGGTGGCTCCATTCCCAGCTTTCCAAGAAATCTCCATACTGCTTTCCAGATTGCCTGCACCAATTTGCAGTCCCACCAGCAATGTACAAGTGTACCCTTTTCCCCACATCCTCGCCAGCACTTGTTGTTGTTTGACTTCATAATGGCTGCCAATCTTACTGGAGTGAGATGGTATCTTAGGGTGGTTTTGATTTGCATTTCTCTGACAGCTAGAGATGGTGAGCATTTTTTCATGTACTTGTTGATTGACTGTATGTCCTCCTCTGAGAAGTGTCTGTTCAGGTCCTTGGCCCATTTGTTGATTGGGTTGTTTGTTCTCTTATTGTCTAATTTTTTGAGTTCTTTGTATACTCTGGATATTAGGGCTCTATCTGAAGTGTGAGGAGTAAAGATTTGTTCCCAGGGTGTAGGCTCCCTATTTACCTCTCTTATTGTTTCTTTTGCTGAGAAAAAACTTTTTAGTTTGAGTAAGTCCCATTTGTTGATTCTAGTTATTAACTTTTGTGCTATGGGTGTCCTCTTGAGGAATTTGGAGCCCGACCCCACCGAATGTAGATCGTAGCCAACTTTTTCTTCTATCAGACGGCGCGTCTCTGATTTGATATCAAGCTCCTTGATCCATTTTGAATTCACTTTTGTGCATGGCGAGAGAAAGGGATTCAGTTTCATTTTGTTGCATATGGATTTCCAGTTTTCCCAGCACCATTTGTTGAAGATGCTATCCTTCCTCCATTGCATGCTTTTAGCCCCTTTATCAAATATAAGATAGTTGTAGTTTTGTGGATTGGTTTCTGTGTCCTCTATTCTGTACCATTGGTCCACCCGCCTGTTTTGGTACCAGTACCATGCTGTTTTTGTTACTATTGCTCTGTAGTATAGTTTGAAGTCTGGTATCACTATACTGCCTGATTCACACTTCCTGCTTAGCATTGTTTTTGCTATTCTGGGTCTTTTGTTTTTCCATATGAATTTCATGATTGCTTTCTCTATTTCTACAAGAAATGCCGTTGGGATTTTGATTGGCATTGCATTAAACCTATAGAGAACTTTTGGTAATATCGCCATTTTGATGATGTTAGTTCTGCCTATCCATGAACAGGGTATATTTTTCCATCTTCTAAGATCTTCTATTTCTCTCTTTAGGGTTCTGTAGTTTTCATTGTATAAGTCTTTCACCTCTTTTGTTAGGTTGATTCTCAAGTATTTTATTTTTTTTGAAGATATTGTGAATGGAGTGGTTGTCCTCATTTCCATTTCAGAGGATTTGTCGCTGATATACAGGAATGCCTTTGATTTATGCGTGTTGATTTTATATCCTGCCACTTTGCTGAATTCATTTATTAGCTCTAATAGTTTCTTTGTAGACCCTTTTGGGTCTGCTAGGTATAGAATCATATCATCTGCAAATAGTGATAATTTAAGTTCTTCTTTTCCTATTTTTATGCCTTTAATTTCTTTCGTCTGTCTAATTGCTCTGGCCAGCGTTTCGAGAACTATGTTGAACAGAAGTGGTGAGAGAGGGCATCCCTGTCTTGTTCCAGATTTTAGAGGGAATGCCTTCAATTTTTCTCCATTGAGAATGATGCTAGCCTGAGGCTTAGCATAGATTGCTTTTACAATATTGAGGTATGTTCCTGTTATCCCTAGTTTTTCTAGAGTTTTGAACATAAAGGGATGCTGTACTTTGTCGAATGCTTTTTCCGCATCTATCGAGATGATCATATGGTTCTTATTTTTAAGTCTATTGATGTGGTGAATAACATTTATTGATTTCCGTATATTGAACCAGCCTTGCATCCCAGGGATGAATCCTACTTGATCATGGTGTACAATTTTTTTGATATGTTTTTGTATCCGATTCGCCAGAATTTTATTGAGGATTTTTGCATCTAGGTTCATTAGAGATATTGGTCTGAAGTTTTCTTTCTTTGAAGTGTCTTTGTCTGGTTTAGATATCAGGGTGATGTTGGCCTCATAGAATGAATTTGGAAGTTCTCCCTCTTTTTCTATTTCCTGAAGTAGCTTGAAAAGTATTGGTATTAGTTCCTCTTTAAAGGTTTTGTAAAATTCTGCTGTATACCCATCCGTTCCTGGGCTTTTCTTAGTTGGTAGTCTTTTGATGGTTTCTTCTATTTCCTCAATTGATATTGGTCTGTTTAGGTTGTCTATATCCTCCTGACTCAATCTGGGCAGATCATATGACTTAAGAAATTTATCTTCTAATTTATTGGAGTATAAGGATTCAAAATAGTTTTTGATTATCTTCTGTATTTCTGAAGTGTCTGTTGTGATATTGCCTTTTTCATCCCGTATGCTAGTAATTTGAGTTCTCTCTCTTCTTCTCTTCGCTAGCATGGCTAAGGGTCTGTCGATTTTGTTTATTTTTTCAAAGAACCAACTTTTAGTTTTGTCAATTTTTTCAATTGTTTCTTTTGTTTCGATTTCATTAATTTCAGCTCTGATTTTAATTATTTCTTGCCTTCTACTTCTTTTGCTGTTGTTTTGCTCTTCTTTTTCAAGGATTTTGAGATGAAGTATGAGATCATTTATTTGTTGGTTTTTTCTTTTTTTAAGGAATGAACTCCAAGCAATGAATTTTCCTCTTAGAACTGCTTTCAATGTGTCCCATAGATTCCGATATGTTGTGTCTGTGTTTTCATTAATCTCTAAGAATTTTTTAATTTCCTCCTTGATGTCTTCTATAACCCATTGATCATTCAGTAACCTATTGTTCATTCTCCAAGTGATGTATGCTTTTTCCTTCCTTCTTTTATCGTTGATTTTCAGTTTCATTCCATTATGATCAGATAGGATGCATGGTATTATCTCTACTCCTTTATATTGTCTAAGAGTTGCCCTGTGACATAATATATGATCTATTTTTGAGAAGGATCCATGTGCTGCTGAGAAAAAAGTGTAACTGCTTGATGTAGGGTGGTATATTCTATATATGTCAATTAAGTCTAGGTTATTAATTGTGTTATTGAGTTCTATAGTTTCCTTATTCAACTTTTGTTTGGAAGATCTGTCCAGTGGCGAGAGAGGTGTGTTGAAGTCTCCCATGATTATTGTATGGTGGTCTATTAGACTCTTGAACTTGAGAAGAGTTTGTTTGATGAACATAGCTGCACCATTGTTTGGGGAATATATATTTATGATTGTTATGTCTTGTTGGTGTATGGTTCCCTTAAGCAGTATGTAGTGTCCCTCTTTATCCCTTTTGATTAACTTTGGCTTGAAATCTATTTTATTTGATATGAGTATGGACACTCCTGCTTGTTTCCGAAGTCCATATGAGTGATATGATTTTTCCCAACCTTTCACCTTCAGCCTATGTATGTCTTTTCCTATCAAATGCGTCTCCTGTAGGCAGCATATTGTTGGGTCTTGTTTTGTGATCCATTCTACTAGCCTGTGTCTCTTAATTGGTGAGTTTAAGCCATTAACATTTAGGGTTATTATTGAGATATGGGTTGTTGTTCCAGCCATATTTGTTTATTTATGTTACTAAACATGGTTTGTTTTCCTCTATGATTATCCCCCCCCCCCCCTTTACTGTCCTACCTCCCACTGTTGGTTTTCATTGTTATTTTCCATTTCCTCTTCCTGTAATGTTTTGCTGAGGATGTTTTGAAGAGATGGTTTTCTAGCTGCATATTCTTTTAACTTTTGTTTGTCGTGGAAGGTTTTAATTTCATCTTCCATCCTGAAGCTTAATTTCGCTGGATACACAATTCTTGGTTGGAACCCATTTTCTTTCAGTGTTTGAAATATGTTATTCCAGGATCTTCTAGCTTTCAGAGTCTGTGTTGAAAGATCAGCTGTTATCCTGATTGGCTTGCCCCTAAATGTCATCTGCTTCCTTTCTCTTGTAGCTTTTAAAATTCTCTCCTTATTCTGTATGTTGGGCATCTTCATTATAATGTGTCTAGGTGTGGATCTCTTATAATTTTGCACATTCAGCGTCCTGTAGGCTTCTAGAATTTGGGATTCTGTCTCATTCTTCAAGTCTGAGAAGTTTTCTCGTATTATTTCATTGAATAAATTGCTCATTCCTTTGGTATGGAGTTCTGTACCTTCCTGTATCCCAATGACTCTTAAGTTTGGTCTCTTAATGTTATCCCATATTTCTTGGATGTTCTGCTCATGGTTTCTTAACAGTCTTGCTGAGGTGTCTATGTTCTTTTCAAGTTGAAATACTTTGTCTTCATTGTCTGATGTTCTATCTTCTAAGTGTTCTACTCTGCTGGTAGTATTCTCCATTGAGTTTTTAAGTTGGTTTATTGCTTCCTGCATTTCTAGGATTTCTGTTTGTTTGTTTTTTATAACCTCTATCTCCCTGTATAGTTGATCCTTTGCTTCCTGGATTTGTTTGTGTAATTCCTTGTCGAAGTGATCTTTCATTGTCTGATTTTGCTGTCTAATGTCTTCCTTGATACTCCAGATCATCTGAAGCATATATATCCTGAATTCTTTATCTGACATTCCATCTGCTGCAGCTGACATTCCATCAGCTCTTCTAAAGTTGAGTTGACCTGCATTGCTTGTAGTCCTTTCTTTCCTTGTCTTTTCATACTGCTTGCGTTTCTTTCTTCTTGGTGAAACTCTTGTGTTTTTGAAATTCCCCCCCCCATACATTTTTATTGCTCTTGTATAGTTGAAAAGTCTCCCTTTCAGGTGCGGGCGGGGGCTCTGATCTGCCCTTCTTCCAATTGGTGTGAGGTGTCTACCAGGCCCGCGGACCCCTGGGCCTGATCCGCCGTTCTGTCGCAGGTCTGCCTACCTTGCAGGTGGGGGCAAAGGCTCTGCCCTGCCCCTCCTACCACGCCCGGGGACCGCTAGGCCTGATCTGCAGGTTGGTCGCAGGTCTGCCCACCTTGCGGGCACGGGTGTCAGTTCCTCTCCGCCCCCCACTCCAATTGGGGTCACTTGACCACCACACAGGCGGGCCGCTGGGCCTGATCTGGGCGCGGGCGAAGGCTCTGCTCTGCCCCTACTCCAGTTGGGGTGAAGTGTGTACCACGCTGGCTGGCAGGCTGCTGGGCCTGATCCGCTGGTCTGTTGCAGGTCTGATTACCTTGCCGGCGTGGGCGGCGGCTCTGCCCTGCCCCTCCTACCACGCCTGCAGACCGCTGGGCCTGATCTGCAGGTTGGTCGCAGGTCTGCCTACCTTGCGGGCGCGGGCGGTGGCCCCGCTCCTCCCCTCTGGCTCGACGACAAAGCGAGAGAGACTCGGGTATCTGTGACTCACCCTCCCTACCAGGGGACCAACTGTTTCCGTCGCCGCTGGCACCGATGAAGTTCTCTCCTCGGCCGCTCTCCAATGACATCAGATCTCTGCCATGCTGGCATCCCCTGTTCTATGGCTGAATCCCATTTTCTTCTCTTCCAATAGGGGGAGCTGTGCCCTCTGAGCCGAGCTTCTGCCCTCTATGTGCTGACAGAAATCCCTGTACAGTGGCTCCTGGGAGTCTCTCAATCCTGTTAGTCCAGAGCCCTTTCACTTATCCGGCCCCTCCCCCTGTTCCTCCTCCCAGCCAGCCAGCCAGGTCCTGTTCACCAGAGGCGGTTCCCCAAGGATCTGATTACACTTGCAGCCCCACCATGTGTCCTATATCCCGAACGATGAACACCCTCTCTGTCATTCATCTAAGCCCCAGTGCTGTGGTGGGGTGATCTGGGAACCAACAGTTTAATTTTTCCGGACCCCTTTGGTGGGCACGCCCCCAGAAACTGGCGGCTAAGATCTTGGGTGTTGCCGCTGGTGTTAAGGGGAGGTGGGGTCTGGAATCCCCTCTGCTTCCCTACAGACATGCCCCCGGAGAGATTCCTGAGGTTTCCTGGCTGCTTGTATCCGGAGGGGGTGGGAGTCACACACCTGCTAACGTGGATTCCGCTGGGAAGGAATTCTGTCAGCGGAACTCTGGTGATGTCACCTCTCTGCTATGGCGGGCCCCAGGCTCCTTGCCGGAGTGTCAGAAGGGAGGGGTGGGACTGGTCTGTCTCTGGTTGGTTTCAGCTCCTGGTTTGCTATTTCATGAAGGCTTGGCGAGAGACCTCTTCGTAGAGTCCCTGCACTGCTCCTGCTGCGCTGTGCCTCGGAGGCTATCCGCCCTGATGCGGGGGCAGCGTGCAGGCAGCCTACAGTCACCGAGTCGCCCGGGCAGCGGCTGGCGGGTCTGGACCTCTGCGCTGCGTGGCGGAGATTCACTTGTCTAGCGCAAACTGTCACCTCCAAAAATCCTACCGATTCCCGGCCGGTCTCTCTTTAGTGGAATTTTGCTAGGAGTTTCTCAGCAGGTCGAATCTAAGCGTATCCATGCGTCTCTCTGACCCCATTGTTGAGGAGGTACTGAAAGCGCTGCCTCCCCTCTCACCGCCATGTTGGATCCCCCTAAAAAAAAGCCATTTTAAATATTGCTCTAATTCTTACAAGATAGAAAAGTTGTCTATTTTGCTCTGATATTTTTGTTCAAAAATTTTTAAAAATTAAATAATTTTAAATATTAAAAAATCTTAAGTATTAAAACATTTAAATTATTTAAGCTGATTCTAAAAAAAAAATTATCATTTTGTAACAGATCCAGTTAATACATAATTATTAATTACTATTTATTGTTATTTGAAAAAAGATCTGTCCAGTTGAATTCAAACATATAAGAGTCTCACACATTTACTTCTTCTCCTCTGAGAATTCTCCTGAAATTACAGATGAATTTTAGTGAGAACAACAAAGAAGCAACATTGTCATTAGAAAATAAAGATTTCTCCAGAACAAAAAGTTAAAGAAGTTCCTAGAGTAGGGAAATCTAAAGCTAAGGGAGAAAGAAAAGTGAAAACTGTGGCCCTGGGCATTAGACACAAGAAAGCATAGATCTTCTCTAGAAATCCAAGGTCAGTTTCAACACCTAGGAGAAATGAGAGTGGGCTGAGGAGTAATCAGCACAGTGATTCATAGAACAACTCTCTTGCAATTGCCACTTTCTTTTGTAAATGAATAGGCTGACAGCAACATTCACCTCTAGGCTCAAGTCATTGTAGAACTCTAAAAATGGAGTTCGCTTTTTGACCTCAGGGATGATGGAGGGCATTTGTTTCTGAAAGAGAAGCACTTGGAATGAATTTAAGATAAACTGATTTGCATAGTGGTTGTAAGGAGAAAAAAAAGGAAAAAAAAAAAAAAAAACTGCCTCCAGGTCCCCTCACATCTGAATCCATTTGTGTCTATATACTTGCCTTAATTTGTCATTGGCTGTTTTGAGTATGGAGGTCTCCAGTTGGCAGCCCAGTACTTCTTTATCTATATATCCTATTCACAAAACTGACCAATTATCTGAAATCACCATTCAGAGATGTGGTCTGTTAGGAGGAACAATCTATATCTATATCTAATTATATCTTTATCTTCACCTGCATCTGTATCTTTATCAGATGAAACCCATGAAGCCAAATTAATACTAATTAACCTAATATTCCCTTCAAATTAGAAATTTACTCCATATGTAGTAAACAAGGGAATATCATGAGCATAATAATAAAATCAACTATATTTTTGTCTTCTTCATCTCCTTTTTATCCCACTGCTTATGTGAAATTGACCTTCTTTTTTTAAAAGTATTTATTTTTTAGTTATAGGTGGACACAATGTCTTTATTGTACTTTATGTGGTTCTGAGGATTGAACCCAGTGCCTCACGCATGCCAAGAGCATGCTCTACCTCTGAGCCATAACCCCAGCCCAAATTGACCTTCTTTAATGAAAACATAAGCAAGACTTCTAACTTTTTTATTCTGTTTTTGGTCATTGTAAATAGCAAAACATATTTTAATTGATGTCATTAAAGTCTCTGGTTCATTCTATTAATGAACACTTTGATATTCATTCAAAGATGAGACTTCTCTTGGTTTCCCTGGCTTCCTTGGGTGTGCTACCTTCTCTCAGGAAAGGGTATGTAAATTGGATTCTTTTCTCTTTCTCACCTCTTTCCCTACTGACACACTTCTCTTTCTGATCTTGAAAGGTTTGAGAGGAAAAATAATGGGAAAATGTTACTTATTTCATAAGGTTTTTGTGAGATCTAAATTAATATACTACATTTTATGGAATTTATGAAAATGATTGCATATCACTGATATTAAGTACCAAGAAAGATTAAAAAAACTGTAAGCAAAGTAAATGCATTAATATAGTCCTAAAACTTCTTCACACTCAGCCTAATATATCCACATCCCTTTTTGACTTGGTGTTATTGATGTCTGTGTTTTTCCAGGTAATGTCTATGTTTTTCCATGTAACTTTCTGTTCTGTGCCATGAAGAATACTTGTGATATGACATTTCTTTAAAAGGAATATTTCATTTGGGGATTTTCTTCCAAGTAGCTGACACCCTTCCTGGAATTTTCGATGTAGGTAATTTCTTGATCTTTTCAGAAGGAAGACAACAATCAGAACTCACAGTCCTTCCTCAAAAGACCTTTAAATGGTTTATTTGTTGAACTGTTTAGAGGGGGAGTTGCATAGTCATGCTATAAGAGCAATAATCAAATAAAGGAATGCACAGAACAACTGTGTCATCAATGGCCAATGGTGAACTATAAAACTCCACTGATTGCAAGATGTATCATATTTCAGAGGAATTATAATGTAAGAATGTGGACACATTAATACTGATGAACTCCAATATATGCATGTATGTATGAATATGTGGATGTGAACAGTGTCTGCCAAATATTAAGCCTCTTATATTTGTCTTAGCTATAGTTACTATGACTAATATTCTAATGTTAGTGATATTCTAGATAGATGATTCTGTGTTCCCTGTAACTGGAATGTTTTCTAAAATGGGAAATCTTCAAAGTATTTTAAAGTTTCCTTTCCAATGAAAATTTGACTGTATATCAATGATATTGTTTTTTTTTTTTTTTTTTTTAGTTGCCAACTATCTTTTTTTAAAATTTATTTTCTCTTTATTTCTTTTTTGATTCTGTGAATTGGACACATGGGGCACCTCACCACTAAATTGCATTTCTAGCCCTTTATATTTTAAATTTTGAGACAAGGTCTCCCTAAGTTATTGAGGCTGGCTTCAAAGTTAAAATCTTCCTGCCTTAACCTCGCCAGTCACTGGAATTATAGGCACCTGGCTCTACCTTTTTCTTCAATCTATTTTACATTAATTCTTTTTGCAGGTTTATTGACTCTCTCTAGTGGTTCTCTTGGGTGAGATTTAAAATATTTCTATTCTGCATAGCACTATTTGGTCCCTGAAAATGCTCAGAAATCTTGTGTTCAATCTGGTTTAGAGGCAGACCAATCCTAAGAAAGAATCTGAAGTCCTCTCTTTTTTCCTCAATCTGAAGCAGCTGATCATCTTGATGCTTCTCTCCATATTTTCAGGTTAGGACTCATACCTAGTCCACCTTTTCCCAAACTCATCTCTGCTGGCAGCTGGAAGTTTGCTGGGGCCCCAGCAAACTTCCAGCTGCCAGCACATCTCTCTTCCCTTCAGTCCCAGCCTTAGAAACATCCTATCACAAAGCTTGAAAGGCTCAATTGGGATTATAATAATGTAATTTTTATGAAATTTGACAGAAAATTTGCTGACAATGATAGTTTGTGGATGGGGAACCAAGATACATATAAAGAATGTAGGCAGACTTTGATATAGTATTTTAAACTTTTTCTGTACAAGTTGGAAAAATAATGCCTGATGGAAAAACTGACTTAAAAAAAGTAAAATTTTATATATGAACATATTTCTGTGTTTCATTTCATTTCTTGTTATTATATTGCTAAACAATTGCTTAGTTTCTTTCAGATGTGTTCTGATCTGTGCTGTGCAAGATGCAACCTCCCCTGGTTCATTCTTACCATAACCCTTGTTCTCTCCCATTTCCATGGCTTCACATATATTGTCCATTCTGGAAAAGACATATTGTCTCCACTTCATGTCCCAGTAGATGTCTATTCCTTCATCATCAATAAATTACTGCACTGGGAATCAGGTGTGGCCTGTAATTCCAGCCACTCATAAGGCTGAGGCAGGAGGATTGCAAGTTTGAGGCAAGGCCCTAAGCAACTTAGCAAGATTTTATTTTGAAATTAAAAATAAAAAGAGCTGGGAATGTAGCTTGGTGGTAAAGTACCCCTGGGTTCAATCCCCAGTACACCCCGCCCCAATAAAAAGCACTACCTGCTCTAGAAATTTCTTCTTTCATCTTGTGTTTTCCCTTTGCCTACCTTATTATGGCTTTAAACCAAGAGATACCAATCCCATAGAAAAGAATTATAATAATAATTGTACCTAGTTTTCAGGTAGTTTAGTTATCTTAAGTTTAGGAGCCAGAACTGTTATTATTCATTTTTCCAATTTCAACTCCAAATCTCAGGCTTGATGAAAAGTAAGTGTACAATAGATATATTTATTAAGAATATTTGAGTGGATATAATCTTGTTAAAAATCACTTTATAATTCATAATTTTTCAGTAGGTGAAAGAGCATGCAAAGGTATCTTCTTTATTATTCATTTGATTAGGCCTGTCTTATAAATTAAGCCTAAATTTATAGATCCCTATGATCTAACCACAACAAACCTGGAAGCCAATTTTAACTTGAATATACTCACAGTGAAAGTTCAACTATTCTGCTGATAGTTCTACGTATCTGTGATGATATGACTTTGCATACCATTAGGATTTTGAATCAGAATGTGTCTTTTTTTTTTTCTATAGTTTTTTTCTGAAACAACTTTTAACATCAGACCTGTAAGACAAAGTCCAATTAGGTCCATTTACATTAACAATAATTTCCCAAAGAGAATGCAGAATAGATCCTACAGATTTAAGTAATTCACTTAGCTATCCCATGGGGACTGATACCAGTTTTTCTGGGGAGGCGGGACAAGGGGACAGAGGGAAGGGTTGCTGGTGATGGAACCAAGAACCTTCCTCATGTTAAGCAAGGGTTGCACAGCTGAGCTACTAGCAGGCCTAAGTTATTATTTTATTTTTGTGTTATATAGAGAGTCATTTCTTAAGGAATTATTTAAATAAACATATTTTGAGATTTTGAAGCTATTTCAGAATTGTTTAAGCTGCAAAATTCTCAACTGGACAATTCTCATCTTTATACTAAATTGACAAATTTAGTAAAAAACAAAAAAGTCGATAGCATTGATGTTAGGATAAGAATTTACCTGTGCAAAAATAATAACTTCTGTATTATTGATCTGGTTTAAGCCCCCTTCAAATTGCTTCTACTCTTTCTGAAATGTTCTTCCCTTACTTCTTCAATTGAATAAATCCTATGTGGGTTTTTATTATTTTTATTTCTTTTGCCAAGAAGCCTTTCTCACCTGCAGATAATAAGGCTCCCCATTATGTAAATTCTATTTTTTGCTCTCCCTGTATTTTTTCTCTTTATCTTTTCTTCATAGTTTATATCAAAATTGGCATGTATGCTTTCACTCACTCATCAGAACAATTATTTGATATTTCTCGAGGAATGTCCCAAGCCTATTTTCATTTAAAAACATATCTTATTATCTTTTCATTTTCACGTTAAGAAGACACGAAGAAACTTTTTTGACACATTAGCTGTTTCAAGCAAATGAGCAAGGAAGTGCAGTGTGTTACATGAGAGTGTTTACAAGCATGTCTAATGACTTAGAACCTTTCCATATTAAAATACATCCTGACCCTGACAGGTCATTCCCCAAATGCCATAACCTTTTTTAAAAAGACTGGAAGTTATTTGTTACTGTTCACTCCTGTGGTCTTTTTTTTTTTTCACTTATAATTTAAAAAATTATTTTAACAGATATGAATGATTAATCAAAGGTGAGTAATTCTTAGATATGGAAATGTTGTAAATACTTTATAAATTTGGAAAACTTTCTGTTTCTTTCTATTTTGCTGGTATAAAGAATAAGAATTCTCCTGCAATAAAAACCTGCAGCTTCTGTGAGTCAAGTACTAGGAGGCTATATCCAGAACAAACCAAATCCCAACAATCGAAAAATCTTCAGTTTGTTTTGAAAAATGAAATCTCCCAACTTCCAAATTTCAGTCATGTAAGGTACTGTCAACCTAAACAAGGAACAGAGCAGCAGATAAAACAGATGAGTCCCTGCTCTCATGGACCTTATGATCTTGAGGGACTTGAACTTCAGGTAATTAGTGGTATGTATTATATGCCTTTCTGTAAGATTTTTTCCTTGGTGTTGACCCAGGGTTTATGTGAGTCCAAGGTGGAGAAAGGTGATATCACCCTGTCCTTCAGCCAACAGATACATAGTAAATAAGTTGGTTTTCAAATTGGGGTCACATCAGGTCACTCTTGGAAACAAGAATGTTGAATGAGCTCAGAACCTAGTAGCTACCACTAATACCACATTTGGGAGATTTTGCTGCGGCAGCTGAATCAACAGCTGGGATTCTAAAATCCCTAACTTGCACATAGGATTTAGCTTTCTCACCCACAAAATTATGGTCCTATATTTACCATCTGTGTGTCACTTTTTATTTATGAAATTATAAAAAAAAACATTTATTGGGAAAGAAATGTTTTTGAAAATAATTTTAAAGCATCAATTTTGGTGGCACAGAGATGCAGTTCTCCATAAGACACGATCCATTACAAAGTACACTAGTTCATAAACAAAGAATGGATATTAGCTAATAACTTTTGAAAGGGGTAATTATTAATTTAAAAAATACATTAGCTTTTAGAAACACTATGCTCTTTATCAATGATAGCAGAAAGCCTTCTAAATTGTTACAGAGTTCATGCAATTTTTTATTTTCCCTAACTATATCAATTTTCTTATGCAATGGAAAGAAAAATGAAAGTTAACCTTGTGGCACCTTTGAATGCCTTTTATTTTTTGCCTTGTATTCAAAGGGCATTGACTTTTGCTGGAGGGTTTCTGTTGAAGGAAAGTCTGCCAAAATCTAGGTCACTTTGTCAGGTATAGGACAGTTTGAGGAACATGGAAACCTGATTCTACCAGGCAAATATACACAGGTGAGATGCAAATCTCCAGCTAACTGTTCCCCTTGGTGTCATTAGCCCTTCTCTCCATAAATAAATGCCTTTCTGAAAAAGTGCTTCTTTGTATTATGTTGCTGCTTCTGAACCATATCAAGCTGCAAAAGAGAAAAGAGTAATCAAAGACAAAGTGTTCTCCAAATGGTTTGTAGCTACAGACTGAGGAATTGCACTTGTCCGGGTAAAAAAAAAAAAAACAACAAAACTTGACCTTCATATATATCTGTATAGTAGCATGTTAGCTTTTGTATATACTCCTCCCATGGTAAGGAATCACAGAATTATTTTTATGACTCTGCTGTATGGTCCCTAACTTCACTGTTTGTAGTATTTCATAGTTAGAAGTGGCCTTGAAATGAAGCTCTTACAGATGAGAAACATTTTCACATTTGCCTTTTTTTCTGGAATCACATACTTAATTTTCTTATTGCAAATGATCAAGTTCAAGTGTGAGTAGAGGATTTCTTTTTTTCTTTTTTTAATTTGACTGCTGCAACCACAGATTCCAATGTGCTATTTAGGTTGGGGAAGAGAGAAATTATGTAGAATCTTGCTCAAAATGGTTAGTTATTCTTTTCTCCAGATTTTGAAAATGTCGTAACAGTGACTTTTATAAAGGCATATTTTCTTTCAAAATAACTTTAGGTTATTAATCTGATGTTATCTCAAGTTTAATAATAAGAGTTGATTTTGTTTGTTTTTCATAAAAAGATTTCCAGTGTCAGTAATCCCATAAATGTATGGTCTTAATTTAAAATAATTGTTCTGAAATAAAAATAAGCAATTCTGTCACCACAGGGTTTTAAAAGGAAGGGCAGTCTTCCAAGCCAATTATAAACAAATTGACCCTCTTAAGATTTTCCTTCTTAGTGAAAACTCTCTTTGCTAGTAAGCCTTATGACGTTTTTGTGTCTAGGAAAGCATAGTTCTTAATGGACCATTATCCTTAGCCTTCCTGATCAGAACAAGTAAATGCAAGTCCATGCCTCATGAAGAATGATTGATTTAGTTACTTGGGCATCATTATTCTATTAGGAAAAGTCAGTTCGTTAAAGTTTAGGGAAATGAGTAAGTTAGAGGTGAGACTGCTTTAGACCTGAAGACAATCAAGCGCAGAGAAATCAATTGGCATCTATTTAATACTCTATGGTGTGTAAAAGCTATTCCAAGAAATTTAGCTACTTTCTCCTTTTTTTTCTTTCAAATAAGAGAAATCAAGTACTTTTAGTTAAAGTCTACTTTTCACTTATGAATAAAGATAAATGTGATTTCAAGGTATATGAAGCTTTTTTAGAAACAGAACTTCACTTTAATATGTATTTAATAAATACTGGCAACATGGATTCTTTTTTGTAGGTAAGACTGATATATTCATGTGTTCTAAAGGACCGAGGAACATCTATTCATTTTATTCTGTAGGCAATATGATATGCCACTGATAAAGCCATACGGTCTTAGGAATTTAATAATAATAAATAACAACAACAACAATAATAATACTGCATTGAATTGTTTTGACTCTTCTGCAGTTTGTACAGGAATTTGATTTTTTTTCCCACATAGACACTGTGAATCAGCCACTTCTGTTTAATCCTCATTACTCATGTGAAAACAGCCTCAAAGTCATCCTGTGGGGACCAAACCTGGACTTGATTCTATACCCTGATAAAATAAAAATTCTGAGATGTCCTAAATTTAATTACAAATGTGGGAGAGTAGAGGAGGAAGAGATAAGAGAAGTTAATTACTTAACAGCTGTGGGCCAAACCAAGGAAAGGCTGTTCCACATTCCTGAATATAGTTAATAATTTGACTTAAAAGCCCTGGCAGCTGTTCTCCAGACCCCAGCACCTCCTGAACCTTCTGAAACACTAACTCCAATCAGTCCAGCCACAAACACTCTTTATGGATTGTCTCCCATCCTGAAACTTTACGTACTTTGTATTACCCTGCCCCACAATCTATAATCCATGCAAGTGAGATGTAAACAGTTAATGTTTTTCTTCCCCATATTTTAATTATGAATATACTCATGGTTCTTAAGTGTGAAACAGTTTTTGCAATTGCTCTTACAGGCTTGCTGCTGGCAGCTGCAGAGCTCATCACAGTACCAGGTCCTTCTCTCACTAGCATCTGGAATGACTCAATAAATCCTTTTAATTCAGAGAAACCTTGCTCTCAAGAGTTTTGAGTTGGCATTCTTTTGGATTTTGAGAATATTCTAGATAATCTCACTGACTTTATCTATAATGAAATTAAAAGTTTGAGATAACTTATTTTCTCAAGATTATAACTTCAATCTATTCACTAAAATAAACTGTTATTGATTTATATATAAGAATTCATAAAATGGTACTGACAAAGGCTTGACCCTGAAGTATCTCACAGACCCATTCTAGCCAGGGCCCAGTGGTGCATGCCTGTAATCTCAGCAGCTCAGGATTCTGAGAAAAGAATTGCTAAAGCCAGCTTCAGCAACAACGAGGAGCTAAGCAACTCAGTGAGACCCTGTCTCTAAATAAAATACAAAATAGGACTGGGGGTATGGCTCAGCGGTTTAGTGCCCCTGAGTTCAATCCCTGGTACAATCAATCAATCAATCAATCAATCAATCAATAACTGGCTAATTCTAGCTACTTGCCCCCAAAAGGCCAAAAGGAAAAATGCTTGGTGGAGTAGGAAAGTAATTTATTCAGTATGGCTATACTGGAAAGGAACAAGGCAACATGTGATCTTTATCCTATCTTCTAGGTGTTAAAATAGTTACAGGATTATATAGAGAAAGAACAAAAGTGGGAAGAGGTGGAAGGAGGCATGCATATTGTCAAGCAGTCTTGGTCAAATTGTGGTCTGTTGATCATTATCTCAGTCGTGTTCATTTGGTGACTTGCCATCCATAAGAAAGTTACTGTTGCCTAATGACTGTGAAAAGATGTCTACCAATCAGGCCTGTTTGGCTTGGAATCCAAGTGACTGCAGAAAGAAGGGCTCAGAGAAGAACAAGCAAGAAAGGCAAGATGGAGTCAGGGCAATGATTGTCTGTGCCTTCAGGTTCATTGCAATGACTGGAGATTTTTAGTCATCATTCTGGTAGTGTGGAATAGGACATTGTAAAAGCCTGTGGTTAAAAAATGAAAAATGTGCTGATTGTGATGTCAGACTTGAAAGGGAAGGATTACTTGTTTTAGACAAATACTCCTTAAATTGTTAACATTGAAAAATACAAAGAAATATGTATTGCAGATTTGAGCAGGAATTTGACTTAAAGTTTAAGGTACAAAAGAGATGGATGCAAAGCATTTATTTTGCTTTTACTTACACAATGGACATTTGCAAGCCCAAGAGGCAGTGTTTTTTTTTTTTTTTTTTTAAAGGTTGGAAAAATTACTTTATGAAGCCTTAAGAAGCACTGAATATAATTCAACTGTAATCCAGGTTTAGATACAATTTAATAATAGTTCATTTCCAAAATAAAAGTTATAAGTGAAACCATGAAATTTCCTAACACTTGATTTTAATACATTGCACTAATATTCTAAAACAACTCTGAGGAACCAATATTTACAATAGATGGAAGATTATGAAAAATCTGCCATCAGGTATATTTTTGTGTGTATATATTTGTATATATAGAACCCAAGAGATTACATGAATGAAGAAATAAGAGTCTATATGTCATGTCTTAACAGCAGAACAAGAGTGCAGAGTGTGAAACTTTTCAAAGCATGGGGTCTGGAACAGGAGCAGATATCTTGTTTTCTCAGGACTGAAGTCAAAATCTTAACTGCCATAGAGAAAGGGAAGCTTTTCCAGCTTTAATTGTTCATCTGTGTCAGAAAGTCCAGTATCCCTGAGATAGGAACCACTGCAATAAGAAGGGAGTGATAGGTTCTCCCAAAGGAAGATTGTTGCTTAATTTGGCTGACTGGCCCTGGTCATCGGGTGTAAACTTTTGTTTCTCAGCCTAATGCTTCACAGCACCAAGACGTTTCAGTAATGGTTCATCATAAACCCAGCATTCTCCATCTTCATGGAATAACCTTGTCTCCCACTGAATTTCCTTCTCCTTTCTTTCTCGGGCTTCTGCTCTTTGTCTTTCTTCAAGTCTGTGCTTTGCTTCAGTTGCTGCATCAATGTCTCTGATTTTTAAATTGAAAGTGACATCTTTCCAAAGGCAGCGGGACTCATATTCATTCTGATCTTCTAACTTCCTCACTTTCTTCTTGATTATAGGCAACTTCTTGGTATCTACAAAGACCGTATTTTCCCCTGTTGCATATTTTGCATACATTACACCATTCCATTCCCCTTCAATTGAGCAAAAAGACTTCTTGTCATTTGGAGAAAAAATCTCAGCAGTAATTCTGTGTTTCTTGCCTTCATAGAAAGGTTTAGTGTGGAAGACGATATTTGCACTATAACCAGTTTTGGAACAATTAATATTGCATTCTCCTCCTAGTTCCACCCAGGGCACTGTGAGGATAGACCTTCCATAACCATTGGGGAATGTGAGAATGTAATGCTCATCATAGTCTAGACATGAGACACAGCCTTGCCCTATGTTGTGCACCCCAATTGACATCCCAAGGAATTTTGATTTAGTCCAGATATGAGCATTGAATTGGATTTTCTTGTTAAAGCATTCAGCATAAAAGGCTGAAATGGGTGGATGATGGGAAACCTGCTCAGCCACGAATGTTACACTGTTTTTGGAAACCCAGGGAACTGGTCCTTCTGAAACTAGCTCTGTGTTCTCTTCAGTGTCATTTGGTAACGTCCAGTGACACTGAAAGATCTCACCCAAAATGGGATTGTATGGCTTTTTAGCAACCGATCCTTTCCTTCCTGCATGAAAGGCTGAGAGGTACCATTTCACAACCTGAACCATTCGATCCCTAGGATCTTTCTGGTCGCTAATGCTCACAAACAGGTCCGGATGTGCAAAAAAGTCTGCATACATTTCTAAAAGAGATCTTCTTTCAAGAATAAATGTTGGAAGAACTACCTTAGTAAGATCCATTCCGAGCCTAACCTGTGACAAGAGGTGCATGATAACACTCTTGTGCTCCTCCACTGACCCTGCCTCTCCGTCATCGTCTCTATCATCATGTGAATCAAAAAGGTCAGCATCACTTGTACCATTGGACATGGAAGAATTCAGTGATTCTGTGGTATCTGGGCGTTTTAGGCTATTTCCCGAACTGCTGTGTGTCAAGACTGAGGCAGAACCAGAAGAATCTATTAAGCGCTTTGGGGATGAGCCACTCTGATGGAATTCATCAGCATCATAGAATTCATCTTCACTGCTAGAGTAAGAAAACTCTGGGACTGTATTAGGAGACAAGTTGACATGACTTGGAGAAGTTAGACTGCTACTAGGTGGTGAATGCCCACTGCCTGTACTATTTGGTGTTGGAGTCTGATGATGTCCCAAGGTAGCTAATACAGGTCCAACGGGTAAGGAAGACGGACGCTGCTCTGACTTACACAACTGAGCTGGTTCTGGAGGTAAGACAGTCTGGGAAGGCATTGTGCTGATTACAGGTTCCAAGGGACTGGGTTGATATATTGCATCTACAGGATTAATAGTAAGTACTTTTAGCAATCTGCAGCAACACAATGCAGTGTTTAATAGATTCTACCATGCTATTTGTTGTTTCTTTGAGAGTTTCAATTTTCTTTCTCTGTTCATCATCTTTACAGTTTTGAAGCTTGTCATCAAAAAGCTTTAGTTGTTCTATCAAGATTTGTAGGTAAGCATCTGCCTCTGTTAGTTTCTTGTCAAAGTCTTGGACACTAGGAACAAATCCTGAATCCAAACCCCCAAAGGGCGGCGAGAAGGAGGCAGGGGAAGCACCACACTGGCGCCTCCGGCCTTTGCCAGGGCAGGCAGCAGGGACCCCGGGGACTCAGGGGTGGGGACCAGCCCCTCTCCCAGACCCTCGGGGTCTACTCACTCTGCAAGTGGCCAGCAAGAAAGCCATTCGCTGAGGCCCCCGCCCTCGGTGCCTCCTGGGGCGGGAGCCGGGGCTGCTCCTGCGCACCCCTCTTCTACTCCCTCGATCCGATCCCCGGGCGGCGGCGCAGACGGCCCAGCCAGAGGTTCAGCCCGTCCCGAGGCAGTGCTTTTTAACAAGAGCAGCTGTTATGTCCCTGTTACAAGTTCATTTTATTATAATGACCTAAACCCAGGTAGAGCCAAAAGTAAAGCCTCCTCTTTTCCTTACTCACTGTGGCCTTTTTGTCTGATTATTTATATAAGCAGAATGATAAAATAAAAGGTGATTTTCAACCTTTTGGGTAATTTTTCAACTATAACTTTTTTGAACAATAACATATGCAGAGACTCATATTTATAATAGCTATCATATTCTTTTAAATTACCATATTCTTTTAAATTAGTTTTTGCTCAATAGAGAAAACTCGTAATTAATATAAGCATTTATATATTTTTATAGGCATTTATATTGTCACTAATTTATCTGTAAAGAAATGTATAGCTTGGACATAATATTTTTGTAAATATATCAGAATATTTTTAAAGAATGAACACCTAAAGGGCATAATCATTTGAAAATTGCCTTTCACTAAAGTTCTGCAAATGTTTTCTCAACAAATCCACCAACTTATTTTATTAAATATATATTTTAAAGTTTTCTGTGCAATGCAACAAGAATATCTATTTTTTTTAATATCAATGTGTGCCTGAGCAAATTTTCTCTTTTTTAGTGGCGATTTTATTCTTTTCTCTGTGAAATATGTATATATAAACTAGTCCATTTTTTCTGTTAGATTATTTATATTTTCTTTTAATTTTAGGAATAGTTTATATGTTATCAATCAAGCATTTTAATTTATATTAAAAATATTTTTCTTTTGACTTTTTATTGGACTTTTAATTTTATAATGATGCTATTTATATTTCAGAAGTTTTACATTTTTATGTAACTCAGTAAGTCAATCTTTTCCTTTGTGGTTTTTGAGTTTTGTGTCATGCTTAAAAAGAATTTATTACCTTCAAACTAGTAATGCATCATATCAACAAATTTTTCATTTTTCAACTGTATTTAGCTTTTAAACGTACTAGAATTTTTGTTAGATGTAATACAGATTTCTTTGTACTTTTCAAATATTCTAAATAATTATATCTAATCTACTTGTTAACTATACTGTGCATTCCTACTAATTTTGTAGCCCAACATAACTACTAAGTTCTCATTTACCCATAATACCAATCTTTTTCTGGAATCTCTCTTCTGTTCCATTGCTCTCCTTTGTCTACATCTGTTCCCAATGCTTCATTTTTAAACTCTACTTTCTAGAGGCTTTTACTAGATTACACTGCTGCATAGTGTTCCCCCCTCCACCCAATAGGCTATTTTTGTGCATTTTTTCCTTTTCTGTAAAGACTTTGAAAGTTTTGAAAATCCATAAGAAGTTGGAATTTCAATAGGAATTTTTTTTCATTTGTAAATTAAGTTGGAAATAATTGATATCTTTATGCTATTGTCTCTTTGCATCTGGGAACACATTATGTGTGTGTGTGTATATATATATATATATATATATATATATATATATATATATATATATATGTTTTGCCATTGCTTTGAGAGAGAAAGAGAGAGAGTATCTGTGCGTCTTTCTGCATATCACTGTAGTATATATCCCATGAGACAGAAACAATCAATTTAGTTCTTTAACAAGCTCTTGAAAATAAATTATTTTTCCCAATATAGTTATTTTGACAAGCTTCTTACAATTTATGTTCATTTATAATTTACATTCTTTTAAAATTTCATGATTTTTGTAAAAATTAAAAATTACACTATTCTATCAATTCTTTTTTCTTTGTTATGTTTCTTTGTATTGGATTTATTTCTCTATTTTAAATAATGCAAACATATATGTATTTTCCACTTTCCAAGATTTATGGTAGTCTTCTACACGTATTTTTTTTCATTTTAGAGCAAAAATTATTTTGACTATTTTGTGAATTTTCAACTCAGCATCTTTCTTTATTCTATGCAATTAAACCAAACAAATCTTGAACACTTAAACTGCAAAGCATAATACTTTAGTTTGTGTTTGAAGGAAAAATGAAATAATTTTGCCCTTAAGATATTTTTACAGATGTTTTTTGATATTAAGATATTTTTTACAGATGTTTTTTGATATCTTCAAATACTTCTTGTGATTTTCAGATAAGATTGGTTATTGAATATAGATTGGGTGAAATTAAAGTCAAGAATAATATTCTGTCTAACATGTTAATATTATTGAAAAATAAGGCAGATATATCTCTCAGAAATTTTATGTTTTTTATAATTTTGTTATCAATCATATATACAATGCTTCATCTATAAAGCATTTTTAAAGACGGATAATATCTCTCTATTTGTGTGTGTGTGTGTGTGTGTGTGTGTGTGAAAGAAAGGAAAGAGAACATAGATGCAAGCATATGTCTCACCTTTGCTTAATAAGTTAATTAATTTTCCCATTATTTTGGTATATAGCAAAGTGAAATTTCTTATTAATATATTATATAGTTTAATTGTTGCCATTGGATTTATGGAAACATCCCAAGATAACCTCAATGTACAGATTTATAATTATAACTAGAAGTCTAATTTGACTATTAATATGCTAAGGTTTAAAATTAACATAACTTTTTTTCATACATGTTCTGTAGCATAGTTTGCTTTTCAAAGTCTACATGGACATTACCAAATATGCATAAATAATTGTGAATAAAGTCTTGGTTCACATTCTCAAATGTACATATATTTTTGACGAACATGAGAACATTTGGAAATGTTTTTATTAAAATATTGAAATTTAGCAACAGGTTCAATGTAACTTAATATCCACTTTTAACTGTGAATAAAAAAGGTTATTAATTATATATAATAACAACCCTATATTTATTTTTCAGTATCAACTTAACAAAGCCCTAATTTTTGAGTAACATTTTCTTAATTTCACCAGCTTTGGTAACTACCAATTATCCTTACTACCTGGAATTTAATCTCTTGTGTTGTTTATTCCCACATTGGGTCGAGCTAGATTCACTAAACTTTTCTTTTTCCATGGATTATATCACTTTTTATAGTATTTACATAAACTGTCAAATCTATGATACATTTTTTAAAAAAAGACTTTAAGTTTGAGGATTCTAGGCAAACAGTTCATTTCAAGAAATGCGATAGTGGACGATGAATAACACTTGCCCAGTGAATAGTCCTGGTTGGAAATGTGATGTAGTTACAGATGAACACTGTAGTTATGTAGTAGTGCTGGACAAAGTGGAAATAAACAGATTCATAATATCTCTGAAGATACATGATGATCTAAAAAGAGTTTTATTAAATTCTTACCAATTTGTCTGCACAGCCGTGTGATATCCATGTGTCACATTTTCCTGAAAGCCTATAGTCAAAATCTTTTCACTTGTATGAAGAATTGAACTCATATTCTTTGTGGTGAATCTTGGGTGTTACAGCTGCAGCATGCCTATGCTATTTTACACTGATAGGACCTGGTGTTTCATTGCTCTTCTTCTTGGAATTCATTGGCCTCTTCCTAGCCATAGTCCAAATCTGCTGTTATGACTAAATGTATAAATGTATGGCATATCCCCCAATTTATGGCTCAGGAGAGAAGCAAGAAAGTCATCCTTAACATTTATGATTCCATTAATTTTCATAGTAATTCACTGGATTACCAAGATTATTCCTGATATATCTTTCAAATTTTCCTTCTCTGATCACAACCTCTCTGATATTGCTGTAAATTAGAAACACGACATCTGTGCTCTGAAATACTAAAATAGCTTTTTGACTCTTATTTTTTCCAGAATCTGTCTGGCTCTTCTCTTTCTTTCCACTTCCATTAATTTTCTTGACAAAACACAGACATGATACTGCCAGATTTTATATAGAATGCCTCAAATGACACTGACTTATCTACTGTTAAATGTCCACATACTTCAGAATAGTATGCAAGATTCACCACTTTGACCCAAGTTGCCTTTGAACAATATGTTACCACACAAAAGTACACCTAAAAAGTACCTATGTTTGAAGCTCTTAGCATTATTTGGTTGGATCAAGGGTGGGACAATGGACAACAGTAAGAGCAATCCAAAACACTACTCCTGTATTTTGCAGGGGAGTAGATTTGGAGTTGAGATAGAGAAATTGAGCCAGAGAAAACTGAAGGTTGAAATTTTATCTGTGTGTGTGGCTGGAATTCTTCTCAAGAGAATTTAAGGGGACATTGGTATTCATTTTTCTCTTCATGTGTGAACAAAGTGGCAGAAATAGCAGGTATGTTGAATAAAGCTATTTAATCCTATGATCAGAAGAAAGAGATATGAAAGATGGAAGAATATACTCCTCAGGTCCCCTGGTTTTCCAGTTGCTGATTTCCTGATATGTCAGCATACGCTTGTCTAAAAAAAAAAAAAAAAATCCAAAGCTAATGAATATAATTATACTGGTGAAAAAACAGAGTTATAATAATTTCACTAAGGAGGATTTTGAGTTCAAAGCCAGACCCAGCAATTTAGTGAGGCCCTAAGCAACTCAGTGAGACCCTTTCACTAAAAAAAAAAAAAAAAAAAAAAAGGCTGGGATGAAGCTCAGTGGTTAAACCCCCTGGGTTCAATCCCCAGTACCCACCCCACCCCCGCCAAAAAGAAGAATTAACATAGTTTTTGAAGTTTGATATACACAAAAAGGTAGTTAGATATTTTTGCAGTATGGAATATTAAAATTAGGTAAGTAAATGATGATAAGAATAGTAACAAAATAATTTATTATTTGTATAAATTCATTTGAACTTTAAATCTTGGCCATCAGTTTAGGAAAAAGAAATCACTACAAATGATACTTAAGTATAATTGGAATGTGATGTCTTTTCTCAGCCAGATGTGAAGTAAGGAAAATGACACCCTGTATCCCACTCGTATCACTCCTACTTGTGATTGCAGATTAGTTTCTTGTCAAAGAAACTAAAGAAAGGCTAGAGCTCTTGCCTAGCATGTGTGATGGCCTGGGATTGATCCCTAGTGCTACAAAAAAAAAAAAAAAAAAGGAAGAAATAAAAGTAGTTTGTAAAAGTAATAAGGGCTCTGAAGAAAATAAAAACGGTGGTGTAGTAGAATGGCACATGGAGCAGGGACTTTCTTGGATAGGGTGGTCAGCAAAGTACTCTTTGAAAAGGTGGCAGGCTGAGATCTGAACGATAAGGATTCAGCTACCTGAATGTTCATAGGAGGTGCATAATATCTAAAGAAAAGATAAATATGAAGACTGGGAAGTACGAATGTGTCTGAGGTGTAGACAAAGAGAAAGAAAGTCAATGGGCATTGAGAGGCATGGAACAGAACAGTTTGATTTATGATTATTTATTTGCAAGGATAAGTCTAGGGCTGGGGCTGTAGCTCAGGGGCAGAGTGTTTGCCTAGCATGCATGAATCACTGGGTTTGATCCTCATCACCACATTAAAAATAAATAAATTAATTAAAAAGGAATTATGTTCATCTACAACTACAAAAAAATTAAAAAATAAAAATAAGCCTAAATATAGCAATACAAATTGTTTTTACCATTTTAGTTTTTCAATATTCAATAATAAAAATATCTTATTTTATATAGAGAATTTACTATATTTAAATTATTATAATGAATTTTAAAAACTATGAATGATCCTTAGACAATCATTGCAAGATGAAATCATACATCCTAAATATAGAACAAGGCAATGTTTTCATGAGAAATATCTTCAATTACAAGGATGAATACCCAGAAATGTTATATATAAAGTTCTATCAGCACCACTGGGCAAGGAATTCTAGTTACTACCATTTTGATAATTTTATTTAAATACAAGAGAAAATATCTTTGTGTGTGGGTATGTGTTAAACTGGTGATTGAGCCCAGATGTGCTCTACCACTTAACTCCATCCTCATACCCTTCTTTTTCTTATTTTGGGGCGGAATCTTACTAACTTGCTGGAATTAGTCTCAAACTTGCAATCTTTCTGCCTCAGCCTCCCAAGTTTCTGGCATAACAGGTGGGTATTGTGGCACCCCATGGAGGGGGAAAAAAGTCTACTCTTCTTGTCAACTTTCTTAGGCTGAGCAGTTTGAACTTGCTCACCTAATGTGACTTTATCAGTCAGGATATTTTGGAGGTCAGATCATGAACCTTTTTTTCTTTACCTACAGAAACTGGCAAGCACACACCATTAGACTTATTGTAAAACTTTCAATGTCATCACTATTAGCAGATCTTAACTTTGAAATGTGAAGAAGACTATCAGTAACTAATGGAGTGCCATGGTGATTTAATCAATCAGTGACTTTCAGGACATTATTGTAAGTCAATATATGAGGTTCATCAGTGCAGGGTGTAAGCAGCAGAAATTGACTTTCAGGCATAGGTGTGTTTCAGTATTGTAGGTATTCACTCCATTTGTCAATATGGAGAAATTAAAGCTAAGAAAGATTAATTGGGTTTGCCAAGGTTACAAAACACTGGGTGACAGAACCAGAAAAAAGGCCTACATTGCCTGACACCCAGATCCCATCCCAGAGTCCTATATAGTATTGCCTCCAGCTAAATGCTACCCGTTTGGTGAATAGCAGGCTCAATTCAATGCTTTTTATTGTGACATATCGATAATTAATGACTGGGAATGCCTTCTCCGTTCTTTCTAAGATGTTAAACTGTTTCTCAGTGAGTTCACAGTCATGAATCTCTGTTCTCTACTTGCCTATATTTCTCGCCCCATTGACTTCACAGAGAGATGGAATACCAGGAAGATGTAAAGCCTCTGCCCTTTTTTCCATTAGTGACAATATTTTTCCAGTTCAGTTACAGGTTTAAGCATAGGCTCTTTGTTAGCCAATTCATCTAACAGCACTCATGCAGTGCCCAAAACATACAAATGCCTCCTAAATCTTTATGTTCCTGTTCTATTAATTTCAGAGACAAAATAATATGATATTTCCCCCTGCTTTTACTGTACATCTTTTTATCATGAAATACATAGAAGTTTTCAGTAACTTACTGATATGATGGGTTACCAAGGATTATTGATTGAATCCTATTCATTTGTAAGCAACTTTTAAACCCCATTTCTCATGGGGATTATCAATCATAAATCAACTTGTTTTTATGATATGTAGCAATATTTTGAAAAATGCAAATAATGACAATGAAGTTTTCCAGTCAATACTATGAAATAATAAATTTAATTAATTTTCCTGTCTTGTCCCAAAGGCAATTGGAAATTGAAAATGTGTATATTGATTAAAAAAGAAGTATAACACCGTGACAAGGTGCAAAGGGAAGAAAATGAAATAAAAGGTCTTGTTACTCTGGAAACAAGTGTACTTAGATAATACTTGCCAAACCACTGAGATTTCACCACAGATAACTGAGTAAGACAGCAATAACACTAAAATTGGGGAGAACCTGTCCAAAACTGTATTCCTAGTGTGTGTTTAATCTTTAAAATATTTGTGTAATTTATTTATCATACTAGTTCCTTCTTTTAAATACATGCATTGTGAATCAAATCACATTCTAAAAATTAAAGCAGTCAAGACATATTAATTTTCAAATGTTTCCTACTGTTTCTCACTGCACTTAAACAATATGAATTAAAATCATTATTAAGATGCAACTTTTCTATAGTTTCATTGTATATATATATATATAATTTAGTAGAATTTCAACAAAATGAATGAAACTAATTAAGTTTTTGAAATTATGCCCTGATGATTATTAATATTCCTGGTCTTTTCTTGCATGGAGGATACTTGACATAACCATATGCATCTGTTAAAAGAAGTGCGTGTAATCTCAGGACTTTTTCCTCTGATTGAGGGACAAGTTTTGAAGAATGAAGTTTGTCAAGAAGTTTTCCCTTTTCCTTGCTGAAACCCTTGTTTCAAACCAGTGCAAGCAATTTCCTGTCTGTGATGGCATTCAGGACATGAGATATCCTTGTCTTTGACAGCAAAGGACATTTGTTTTGTTTGAACTGCACTCTTATCATTGGCAACAATGAAATTGTCAAGTGTGTTATTTGAGACATCAGATTCAATAAGAATCTTTTTTGTAAGTAAGTGACATTGGATATAAAAATATTTCTGTTCTTAACCAATGGAACAAACAGCTGGAATTTTAGATATTTGAGTATTGAATGGTAAAATATGATATCTTTACAAAATAAAGTAATTAATTATAAGGAATCAGGAGGATATTTTTATTGATTGAGGTAGTAGAATGTAAAGTATTTGGGAAATTATACATTAGGAATCAATGGGACTATAATAATAAGTAGTAGAAAAACAAAAATAAACTATAGTTCTCAATGAAGGTTTAAGGTTAAGTACCTGAGTTAGAAATAAAAAGAAAGAAAAAACGAAATAATATCAAAAATTAGGTTTCTATATCTGTTTATTTAGAAAAATGCACTGTCAGTTGGAAAGAACATTTATTTATTCAATTATTCATTCATTTGCCATATTGGTTGGATTCAATTTCTTCTGACCCCATTTAGAATTACATTTCTGAAGGATTTAATCTTTGTAAGTGAAAGGAAATCTGCCTCACCACCTAGAAAAGAAATTTAAAGATTAAATTCACAACTTTAAAGCCATACAAGTAATACTAATGCTGACAAAAATTACAGTTACACTGAATGTTAGAACAAAGCTCAGAATAAAATTCCTACTTCTAGGAAGATGTAGCTATAGTCTATTATTTTAAAACAGTGGTGAATCTGTTATAATATAAGAGCGTAGATATAGCAAAATAGCTGTGGGATTATTAAAACAGTCACCAACATTTTTACTTTTCAGCAACTCTCATTTATATCAATAATTATAATTAGATCATATTTTTATTTTATAAGCAAAAATATATCTTATGATATATTGATTTCTTTCTTTGCAAGATTCCTGAAATGTAAATTCAGAAGAAGTGCCTTGAAATATAAAATTAATAAATATGCATATGATAGGGATAAAGCTATATTACAACATTTTCTTATCTTAAATATACTGGATTTTTTGAACACACTATATAGCCAAAGGAATAAAAAATATTGAGGTCCTTACCAATAAAATATAGGTGAGAAATTTCATATTGTTTTCTCTCAAGTATACAAAAAGAATAATTTCTGTCCAGTTCCTTCTGGTGTAACTTGTAGGGTACATGGGTAAAAGAAGACATTATTTTTTTTAACCCTTATTTTATCTAAAATTACATGGTGTTGAGGATTGAACCCAGGGCCTCATACATGCTAGGTGAGTGCTTACAGCTGAGCCACAACCCCAGCCCCAAGACATGATTTCCTTTTAAGAGATGGCAGCTGTAATGATAAGTGGTTTCCTATATGCATGTACACATGTAGGATATTCTATTAATGCTGAAAATCACTCAGAGCAGCACTGGTGTTAAAAATGAATGAAGAGGGCTGGGGATGTGGCTCAAATGGTAGTGCGCCCATCTGGCATGTGCGAGGCACTGGGTTCGATCCTCAACACCATATAAAAATAAAATGAAGATATCATGTCCACCTAAAACTAAAAAATAAATATTTTAAAAAAATGAATGAAGAGGAGAGGAAGCCTATTCTACCAGCACTACATTGTTTCCTCTTCTTCATTTTGTTTTCTCTTTGCTGCTTGTCTCCTCTACCTCACTCAGTAACAGTGAACAGTGTTGGTTGGTTCACTCATAGTCCAAGAGTGGTGACCAAATTCACTTTCAGATTTGCTATTGAATTAAATCCGTTTCCTTGCCATTGAGTAGGCAAAATACCAGAGACTATTTGGGAAATAAGGGTTAACCTTTTTAAAGATTTTCCTGAGAAAAAGTGTTAGCTGAAAATTAGAGGACCCTAGACATTAAGTAGGTGAATAGATAAAAATACTTAATCTGGAGATTTTTATAAACCAGGAAATGTTAAATTGGTAAAATGCACCAAATTGAAGATATTTTGGACCTATTTTTTACTCTCTGAAAAAAAAATATGCATATTCCCAGTATGTAGTTTTAGATGTGGTTAGCAATCTAATGATAACATTAGCCAAATATCCCAGCACTCAATACACATGTTATGTGACCAATCATTTCTTTTAATGCATAGTACAGAGCTAAATTCTACCTGACTACATTATACTCATTCAGGCTTTTACCTGATTACCCTATTTTAAGGCTTACAGCAGTCTCCTAGGCAATACGTATGCATCTGTTCTTGTCACTGTCTGCCATAGCCAACAAGCTCATGGCTCTAGAATCCTGCTGTCCACTGGGCTCATGGTTTACCATGTGGTCTGTGCCTTCTCATATCATCTTCTTTCTTAAATCTAACTTCTTCTGGTTGTGGGTCTGAACTGCCTCATTCTAACTTTGGGCAGACAGCTGGCTTTTTAGTTCCCCACAGGAATCACTGAGAACAGGTTGTAATGTTGAACAAGATTTTACTGAGGCTTGGGAACAATAGAAGAGAAATATAACATGAAGACATTGGAAAAGGCTGTTCCACAGAGCCACTCTCAGACTTGAGCCAGCACCAACATGGTTCTTCCTGTTCCTAGTGCAGAGTCTAATATGGAGAAGTGCTAAGTAAGTATTTGTGGAATTAACTAATGGAAATAAACTTTTGTAGAATCTACACACTCAGGTGTATTCACAGAGTTTTTGGTTGGAAGCCAAGATGCATAGGGTTTTGGTTCATCTGCCCTGAGAACTAGTGCTTTTGAGAATGCCTCTAATCCATGAAGTCCTAAGACTTATCTCTAAATTTAGTAGAAACTAAGACATTTTCTCCTCTTTGTCCAAATCTGAGGACTTAGTTCTAGCAGAGTGATGGTTTTCACACTTTCATTATTCTATTATTTCCTATGCCATACTACTTTTAAGCATAGAAAAATTTGGGAAATAAGGGTTTAACTTTTAAAGATTTTCCTGAGAAAAAGTGTTAGCGTTATTTTTGTCATTGTGTTATCACTCAGAGACTCCATACTCTTCTTGATTTTCTTTCTGTCCTCTTTTCTTTTGACTTCTCCCACTTTGAATTAGTGCTCTTCCCGCAAGCCCATCAGTCTCACATTTCCTCTCGGGTCCTGCAAGTCTCTTCTCACCAATTTCATTTCTCCATGACCCCCTCCTATCTGCCAATCCCCCAATTTTTCAGGTTCCTTTCATCTGAGGAAAGGGAAAAGTTAATTCCGAAGAATGGACATTCTGGAGTTAACTCATGTAAAATCTGTTCTCAAGAAATTTCTTTGAGCCGGGCGTGGTGACACTCGACTGTAATTCCAGTGGCTGGGGAAGTTGAAGCAAGAGGATCACCAGTTCAAAGTCAGCCTCAGTAAAAAGTGATGTGGTAAGCAATTTAGTGAGACCCTGTCTCTAAATAAAATACAAAACAGGGCTGGGGCTGTGGCTAAGTGGTTGAGTGCTCCTGAGTTCAATTCCCCATTATCCCCCACAAAAAAGAAATTTCTTGGGAACTTCTTTCTGGGTGATTAAGTAAGTCAAGAAATTCTGGAAATGAATGAGTCCAGCTCCCCCAGAGTTCGGCGCTCTCATTCCAAGTCTGCCTTGGGTGTACTGCACTAAAGTCAAAGATCAGCTGAGCCTGGAGCAGCAAGTAACTTAAATGGGCCTGATAGTAATCAAGACACAAGTACGTAGAGGCATTTGTATTTTACCTGATGTTCTGATTTAATGCTAAATTGTTTTTCCATTATTTCTTTCACAGTATTCATATACAGTAAAGTTTTAGCAATTTTTTTAGTTAACTAAGCTTAGACTTACACACAAGATTTTATTCACTAAAGTTTTATCTTTTATATAATTATGTAACATAAAGAAGATTAGCTAATTTCAACATATATCATTAATAATACATCTTGATTTGTTGGATTGTGAAGTCATTGAAATAGCATATCACTTACATATGTGGATTAGCAAAGGAGTGATGTTTAGGTACCCCAAAGGGAGTAGCACACTGGTCACGGTTAGAGGAAGAAGAGAATTTTAGGGACAGCAAGGTAAAATAGCCTGGCCAAGGCAGTGCTGGATGTTAGAGAGTAATGGGAAGTGTCTGGATTGATGAGGGAAATTCCCATTTTCAAGTCAATCAAAGAAATTTTGCATTGAAGGAAGAAGGGAGAAGTGAATTCAAAGTATTTTTACTTTGCTAAAGAAAACAAAAACATTATGGCTTTTTTATTTAGTGTATTAATCCTATAGCTGACTGTATTAATAAGACATAGTTTTATTTTCTGGTATCATAAAAAAGGAATAAAATATATGCTTTTATCCATTCCAGAATTGCAACTGTAGTGGCACATCCTATTACTTACAGAAAATTCAGTGATTCTAACTTGAAAAAAAAAAGTGACTTTAGAAGAAAATATTCAAATCTCTAAATTTAAATCAAAGTGGCAACTGTTTAGGAATTAAATTCCAAATAAAGAAACTTTTCTATGAAAACGATGTTCCTTATTATTTTGAAACATTTGATAGAAGCTGTGCATCTTTGATAAAAATCAAATTAAATGGTGAAAGCAATTGAAATTTAGCCTCTGTTTAGGAAAACAAAACAAACCGTTTTCTTCATATATATGGTGTGTGTGTGTGTGTGTGTGTGAGAGAGAGAGAGAGAGAGAGAGAGAGAGAGAGAGAGAGAGAGAGTAACTATATCATGTATTGATATTATTATTAATGTAGGAAGCATCTTAAACAGAAGCATTCTAGTGCAAGCTAGAGACACACACTGGGAGCATATTGCTGTTTAAACTTTGTGACAAATAATATTGCAGGTGCCAGGAAAGGTGCAAAATTTTCAAATTATCACCTGGTTTGTTTGCAAGGAGGAAAAAAGTCATGCTGCTTAGAGGAAATGTTGTGGCATTGTGATTCTAACACCTACTCTCTGTGTAAGACAACCCTTAAACTCTTGCATCTGTGATGTTGCCACATTTCATTGAGAAAAATATATACCAATCATACAGCTATGTAATTGTAGGCAAATTTAAAGGGAATCTGTAGATCAAGAACTAAAATCTATTTTTTTTTTAAATCTTAAAGAACTATGCATATATTTAAGCTTCTTTAAGGTTATTTTGGTGATTTTCTAACTACCAAAATGTTAATTAGTGAAGAACTCATAGACATACCTCCAGTCCTAAATTGAACACACATACAAGAGTAAAACAAGAAAATTACCATGTCAGTTTTGTAAAACAAATGTATTCTGCTTATTTATCCTAAATACTAAAGTAATGGTTAATCAGTTATTCCAAGTAGTATTTTAGAGTGCTATCTGTTCATGTTTAAGTTATTTGTTGCATTTACTTGTTGGCATTATTCCTGTGAGCAAGGAAAGAAAGAAAGAACAAAAGAAAGAAAGAACAAAAGAAAGAACAAAAGAAAGAAAGTCAGTGTATGTCATTAGAAAATCCTATGCATTATATAATATTCAATTATATCAATTCAAGTGGATATTGCCAAGGGGCCTAGGCATACTGGTTGTTCCAATAGTATGTTACATTATTAGAAACAAAACTGCAAATTGATTTCACATCTAGTAAAAGTCTTCTGTGACTTGCTACATGAAATAGTCTCTGAGTTAAAATGATGTCATATTTACTACAGAAAATATCTGTCCAAATTGCTGGGAGCAGGAGGATGTGGTATTTGAAAATCCATATAATCTGTATGGGAGTTGGCCTACAATCAAGCAGTCTCTTTAGACCTATAACCTTGATTTTGCTTTCCATCTCCTGACCCCTAGTAATACTTCCTCACACATCCCTCAATAATTACTGGCTCAAAGGTCAATAGAGTTTCCTTTCTCTCTCACGAAAACTCCTTCATATTTTATGAGACTTAATTCTTAATACATCAGGTAGAGTACTAATCACCAAGATATATAAAGACCTCAAAAAACCTAATACCAAACAAACAAACAAACAATGCAATCAATAAACGCACTAAAGAACTGAACAGGCACTTCTTAAAAGAAGAGATATAAGCGATCAATAAATATATGAAAAAGTATTCAACATCTTTGGTAATTAAAGGAATGCAAATCAAAACTAGTCTAAGATATCACCTAACTCCAGTCAGAATGGCAGTTATCAAGAATACAAGCAACAATAAATGCTGTCGAGGATGTGTGGGGTGGAGGGGTGGGAAGGTACACTCATACATTCCTGGTGGGACTGCAAATTGGTGTAACCACTTTGGAAAGCAGTGTGGAGATTCCTCAGAAAACTTGGAATGGAACCACCATTTGATGGAGCTATCCCACTCCTCAGTTTATACTCAAAGGACTTAAAATCAGCATACTATAGTAACATAGACACACCAATGTTTATAGCGGCTGAATTCACAATAGCTAAACTGTGGAACAAACCTAGATGCCGATCAATAAATGAATGGACAAAGTTAAAGTTTTATTGGCATGTTGCTTGTATTATGGTTTGCGTATTAAATAACTATAAATTCTATTTTTGAAGATATTGTCCATATACCTGCACATTAGCAGTAAAATACTTTTTTGTGTCTTTATTTTTTCTTTCTTTCTTTATCTTTTGTGGTGCCCTGGATTGAAACTAGAGCTTAGCACATGTTAGAAAGTGCTCTACCAATGATCTATATCATAAGCTCACTAGTGTTCTGAGTTACACCTCTAGCCCCCTTTATATTCTTTCAGTCTTTTGACAATTTCCATTTCCAACATCATTGTGCATGTGCCCACACACAGGAACAAGCCCTACATTATTCAATAGATTAGACATGGAGAAGGATCCTGTACAATTCAGTGTAGAAGAGAACAGAAATTCTAACCATTACTCCAAACAGTAATTTAGAGCTCTGAATTTATCTTCTATGAGCCTCTTGAACCAATACTTTGAAAAAGACAATACTATGTTATTCCAGCAGTTTTCAACTATTTTTGCTGTAGACTTGTTGCATATTATTACATTTTTAGTTGCATTGGTTTTATAAATTGATCCCTATGGAACTATCCTTTCCAAAGGCAATGTGCCATTTTTTTCCTAGCCTGGACTGATGCCACTGAATTTGATCTTTGATATTAATAATTAAAAAAGAATAAAAGCTCTTTGTGGATTCTTACTTCAATGTAATTTCAGCTTAGTTTCTTTGTCAGTAATAGCCGTCTGATGAGATTTACATAGGTGATGAAGGCCATGGGGGTGTGTGTTTCATTTTTGAACTGATGAATAATGTTGAGTATGTTTCCATAGTCTTTCTGGAATCATCAGGCTTACTACAGAAAATGTTTTGATTTTCAGTGATTATTTATGTGCTGGTATATTTGGCTTCATTCAGTCTTAAAATATATTGTGCATGAACCATTTGGAATGACACCATTCAGTAATCAAAACAAATAACACAAGGGTGTGTGTGTGTGTGTGTGTGTGTGTGCATGCACACTAGGGGTTGAACCTAGTGCCTTGCACATACTAATCTTTTGCTCTGCCATTGAGCTACCCAATAAGGCAATTTCTAAGTTTCTATAGTATATTCAGAAATACAGGATAAGTGAAATAACTATTTAAATTAAATGCAGAAAATATTCTAAGAATGGTAAGATATAGTTTACGATTATAGAAAGGTTAGTGTTTTTTTTTTCATTGTTTGGTATTTAATTTTCACATAATAATGATGGACAACCCTAAAATAATTGGTAATTTATTTGAGAGGCATGCTTTTCAAATTTTGCTCAGTAAAAACATGCTTATTTTCAAAAACTGTTAAGAAATAAATTCAATACTTCTGATTTGAGAGAGTATGATTTTTACTTTTGCTTTGTTTTGGCAAATAATGAAAAAATGTAGAAAATTCTACAGTATATAGATCTTTAAAAGAGAATATTCTACTACATGAACTTTAATGTACATATATTATTATGAATTTGTGACAGAATTCACTGATGTAAATTATTTTAGTCCACTGAAAAATTCTGTGACAAATATTGATAAAATATTGAGCCATTTAATTAGTTTCAGAAACTTAAGAGTATAAAACTGCTACAGCTAGCAATAAACTATGAAAATTTAAAAAACTTGCAGGAGACACATAATGGTATGAGAAGTTTTGTAAAACAGGACTTTTAGGTAAAGCAGTGTGGCTGAATGTTGTGTCAGTGGACTTGTGGCTGAGTTTATTTAGGACCTCCATTATTTTTTCCTAGAATATAGGTGTATTGGTGTAGTGGTAGGTAACAGAAATGATGGTTCACTCTCCTTAATCCAACCCATGCCTTTACCACTGCATGAGATCATTGCATTGAACTGGTTTATTTTGTAAATAACCTAATTTATTTTGTGTTTTTTTTAAATATTTATTTTTTAGTTGTAGTTGGACTCAATATATTTATTTATTTATTTTTATATGGTGCTGAGGCTCAAACCCAGGGCCTTGCATGTGCTAGGTGAGCACTCTACCACCGAGCCACAACCCCAGCCCTAAATAACCTAATTTCTTATAATTCATTTCTTGGGACATTTCCCATTGGTCTTAACAAATGCTGAAATTACATAACAATGGCATTAACTGATTAATATTATGTTATAAAATAGTACAGCTATCCCTTGGTATCCATGTGCAATTGATTCCAGGACCCCAGTGTAGTTACTAAAATCTATAAATGCTCAAGTATCTTATATAAAGTGGCATAGAATTGCATGTACCTTGTGTATATCCTCCTGTTTACTTTAAGTCATCTCTAGATTACTTATCTTCCTCAATGCAGTATAAATTCTATGTAAATAGTTGTTATATTACATAGTTTAGGGAGTAATATGAAGAAATATATCTGTACATGTTTAGTACAGATGCAATTAAAAAATTATTTTCTATCAACACTTGATTGAACTCATAGATGCATAATCCATGGATATATATAGTAGGGATCTCAGAAGAACTCAACAGAACATCTGTATTTTCTATTCATATTAAAAAATGTTTTTTAAATTATTTATTTATTTATTCACCCGGACCTTAACATTGTCTCTGATTAATATGATTTATTTCCTATATGCTTATGGTAAATTTACTGTTTAGATAAATTCAAGTTTGAGGACTCTATTACTTTGCTAGAACTACCATGACAAAATGCCAGAGACTGTGTGGTTTAAATAACAGATTCATTTCCCCATAGTTCTGGAGGCTGGAAGTTCAAGATCAAGGTGCCAGCAGGATTGGTTTCGGCGAGGCTTTTCTTCTTGGCTTGCAGATGACTATCACTTTGATATATTCTCACATGGCCTTTTGTCTCTGTTCTTGTACACACAGGACATCTCTGTATGTTCTAATCTTCAGGACACCAGTCATATTGAATTGGAACAAAAATTTATTAACTCGTAAACCTTAATGACCTTTCTAAAGGCCTTGTCTCTAAATACACACATTTGAAAGTTAGACATATGGGATTCTTAGGAAAAATTCAGCTCCAAATAAGGAAGTATGGGGGATTTAGATTTGCAAAACAATTAGAAACTCTAAAAAATATCCTAAATAACTAGGGGAGTAGCACACATTATTAAAAGAGTCTCAATCTGATAGTCCTGTCTGCTTATGTTACATAGTAGGGATCTCAGCAGCTTCTTGAATTGAAAATCTGGGAGTCATCTTAACTCTTCACTCTTCTAATATATCATACTTGAGTTATCTGGAAGAATAAGATTTGTCCTCTCTCCTAAACACCTCAAATCCATCAACTTCCTCCAGCTTTGGTATGAATATTTTAGCTTTTCACTTGGTTAGATTATTATGGAAACTTCAATTAGTATTTCTGCTCTTCTCCTGATTTTAACTCCTTCCAATTTATCAAAATTCAATATTCATTGTGATTTTGCATAAATGGTTCAGCATCTTCCTACTGACTATAGGGTTGAGTCAAATTTCCTGCATGACTTCATGAGACTTCTCAATTACTGTACTGTGTCTTCTCTACTCTCTGCCCTTGCCTTTTCTCACTCATCCCTAACCCTCTCTGCTTTAGACAGGTTAAGCTTGCGTTTTCTGAGTTAGGTCTTGTTTTTTTCTCAGCCCTGGTAGATTGCACATGGTGAGATTTTAGCCTGGATTCCTTTCTGCCAAGAATCTCATTCTTATTTAAGGTCTTAGCTTAACTATAACTTTCGTCAGGAAGCCTTTATTGACCCCAAAGCTGGGAGAGCTGCTCTTTTAAAGGCACCACAGAAAACCATTTTTTTTTGTAGTTAGTTAATCCATATTTCTCCCATGATAACATTTCTCTCATTACATTGGAATTAGGTTTTTGCTAGTATATGTCTACTGCTAAAATGTAAGCTCCTTAAGAAATAGGAATCTGTCTTGCTCCCAGTTTAATCTCAGTACACTAACGTTAAGCTTGGCACAGGGTAGACATTCAACAGAACTGAGTGAGTGAATGAATAACTAGATTACACAATCTCTTCTCATATACATCAATTTTATTAGGTCAGAGATAAATGGCAAGGTAATTATTTCCAAATTACAAGTTTTTCTTTCTGATATTTCTTTTGCTGGCTTCCAGTTTTTTCACATTCTGCTTCTGCACTTTTTCTGTACTTGAGAGTTTCTGTGTTTTGATCCCAAGAATCAGGTCACCACTTGTATATTTTTTTTTTCATCTTGCTTGACACAAAGAGAAGTTGAAAGATGCTGATGTGTTGTATAAACTGACTACTGGGATGAATTGAAAACTGAAGCACAGTGACCAAATTAACAGAGAGGAGGAGAGGAAAGGGCAGAGACTGGACACAGTGCATGCTTTAGGGCAGCCGAGGCTGGGGCCTTCACATTTCTGACAGGTAACAGAGCTGGTAGCTATCATCGCTAGGTTGTTTTTCAAAGATGTTTGGCTCCACAGCGGTGTGTTTATATGTGCACTTTAAAAGAAGAAATGCTCACCAAAACATCAATGCTGTAAATTATATGTGCCAATGAATTACAGTTGTATTCTACAAACAATGAAACTGAAATGTGATTGAAAATGAGTGAAGCATGAAAAAAGGAACTCACATAAAATATACTCCCAGAAGAATACCTGTGTAAGAGCTACACTAAAAAATGTATTATTTCTAAATATATGCTATCAGTTTCACTAGGGATTAAGGTCCAAGTTTGTAAACATTTAGTCAAGTAATTAATTTCAAAATAACATTATCCTTTTATTTAGATAGGGGCTTTGACTATGATTAGTGTGAGAAATTCTCATAGTCTTTGTTGTGTTTTGCATGTGCTCAGTTCTTCAGAAATCTTTAAATATGCCACTATTGCATACTTTTAAATAAAGGACATATTGTACGCATAAACTCTTCTGTGGACTCAGAGAGAAAATTCCAGAAAATCACATTTATAAATCAGGCTGTGTTGGTAAAGATAAGGAAAGTACCTTGGTGCCCCACTGAGGAAACTTCACCTGTAGAATATAGGTAGAGGTAATGCCTGAATTCGAGTTTTACTCTTAGAAATGGAAGTTGTTGGTAAACACAAAACAGATAACTGCAGAATATTTTTGCTTAGTTAGAAGTATTAGACCAATAATCTACATCTTTTCAGAAAGAACTAGAATATTACCAGAAATAGATTTAAAGTTTCTTTCTACTGTTTTTGTTAATTCTATGAAATCAGTAAGTATGCCCACTTTTATTGAGCAGTTATCATGATTTCTAGGGGTGTGTTGGGTAATGGAGATAAAAAAAAAAAACAAAGGTTCTAGATTTTATTTTTGCCTCAAACAAGTTTATAGCTGCTTGGAGTTATCCTATTTTTTCTAGTGTCATTTTAATTTATTTTTTCCTTTTTGGTATGGGGGATTGAACCCAGGGCACTCTATCACTGAGCTATATCCCCAGACCTTTTATTTTTTTTATCTTTTATTTTGAGGCAGGGTTTTATTAAATTTCCCAGGCTGGCCTTGAACTTGTGATCCTCCTGCATCAATCTCCTGAGTCCCTAGGATTATAAGCATATGCAACCAAATCTGGCTCTAATGTCATCTTTTGAAAACTTAAATGTTAGCATGGCACTTCTTTGCTTAGAAGCTTCAATGTTTTTCCTTTATTCCTGGAATAAACCAAAACTAGAAAACATGTCTCACACTATTCCAACTGACCTGTTCTAAGTTTCTGGTCTCTTCCATTATTGTCCTCTTCCTCACCTGTCCTAAAGATCCTTCAGGTCTTTGCATGATTTATTCTGTGTTCACATGTCCTCAACAGTGCTCTCCTTGACCATAGTATTTAAACATCTCTCTCCACCCACAACCCTTGAGTCAGTCTCCATTCCTCGCTTGGCTTAATATCCTCTATGTATTCAACATTTTGAGACATTGTTAATTTTAGGAATATCCAAATACATATATTTTCATGGGAAAAAGGCTGTTTTTATTAACTGTTATATTTATATCACTTCAAAAAAATGTCTGGACCACAGTGGCATGGGTGAGTATATGTTATGTGAGTGAATGAAGCTCTTAAAAGGCCTTAGCCATTCAGCTTATGAGGTCACTGACTCCATGAAGTAGTACTTTCTGCACAACTCAAATGATGTCAAAGGTTTGGGCCAATCAAAATGTGTTTGTAAAATGTTTATTTGTCTTCCGTTAAATGTATACTCATAATATATGATGTGACACTTACATACAATAAAGGATGCAAAATTTTTCCTCAGCTGAGACCTCAATACTGAAAGACCTGTGTAACATGGTAGCTTTTCCATGAACATACAGATTAAAGGTAATTCTTAATATTTTTTTAAAATGAACATATGCTTAAAATATAGGTTATAAAATTAATTTTTCTTAAAAAAATCATTAACATGAAAAAAGTAGAAAACTTTGGTAAATGTATCTTACACTAAATTTTGTTTTAAATAAAAATATATGGACATTTAGAAAACTGTGCTTTTATGAAAAGATTTCTTAAAATAGTATGTATCTGTAATAGGTATATGTGTGGAGAGATAAAAATAGCACTTCTGATTATCTTAAAACATGGCTGGGTTTCAAACTTCAGAAAGCTTGACTACAGTGTGCCAAGAAAGCCAATTTCAAAAACTAGTTTGAACTAAATGTATACACATGTTAGGCACTGTATCATACACTGTTTAAACTGCATCTGCTTTATTTTAAGCAATGCACTTGCAAATACTAAGGCTGCATTGAGAATGTTTATTATCTACAATTTCCTTTTTAGTTTGAGAGACAGTGCTCAATATGATAAATTACCTTCCTGGTAGAAAATCCATTTTAGAAAAGCCAGCTGAAGTGAATACTTGTTAAAATAGAAAATCTTTAAAATGAATACATTTTATAATGAGAAAAAGAAATTGAAAGGTGAAGCACCCAAATAAAATGTCTAATGCTTGTAGAAAAAAACTAAATCTGGCAATATGTAAAATGGTAAAATTTATCTATTTAGCCATATGGTCTCATTAGAAGAAAATATAGAGTTAACATGAAATAGCAAAAGTCATGCTCAGCATACATTTTTGCTGTAGGTAATTACATGATTAAACTCTAGTGTTGTAGATCACTTTGTGATAGCTTTAAAAATCTGATTTCATAAACTGAGATTAGGGAAGGACTTGATTCCTTGGTGAGATGTGTTAAATTGTACCACTGAGTAATGTTTAGATTGAACAGTTCTATTTCCTATCTGCCCTTGGAGTTCCTTGGAGACAGTGTTGTTGAAGAACAAGCCTCAGTGACATTTCCTCATAATATGGACTCTTCTGAGTGAAAAGATGTATTTGACCTGTAACATGTAAACTTCTCCACTTCCCTACTTCCTCCATCCCCATCCCCATCCACGTCCTCTTTCTTCTCCGAGGGAAACTTTCTCTTGACCAGTCACCTTTGTAGTGACTCAAGGTCTATTTTCTCTTTCATTTCAAACCCTATGCAATGGAGTTTGTCAGGAGGAGGGTGCTTCTGAGCTGCTATAATAAGAGATCCTCCCCTAAGTCGAAGTTGGCAACATAAAAGCTCTCTAGGAAGGACAAGATGGCATCTGGAACAGCACTTCAGGCACTGGAAGCAATATAGCAGCTGTTGGTGGACAGCATTCCTCTTATAGATGTCCATTTGAATTTCTTACCTAGGGACACATCTGCGAGGCATTATGATTCTGCCAGAAGATTAAAAATTTCATTTACGCTTATCAAAATGTCTGAGAGAACTGTTTGAAGTGTGATAGTCCTTTGTAGCTTTTAGGAGAGGCCTTTTGGAAGCAAGAAAAGTCAAGTATTGGAATGAACAGCTTGAAATTTAAACTAAAAAAAAAAGTTCTGATTTTAGAACCAGAATAGCAGAATTAATTTTTACAAGTGGGAAAAATTAGGAATGTTTTATGAGGTGATAAAATGGTTATTAATAGAAAATTATTAGTAAGTCAGTTATTTTCATATTTCGACTCATATTTATATATTTCCTCTATCTATCTATATGCATGCACATATATGAACAGACATATATTCTAAAATACACCCCTGAACGCCGAATGTGCAAAATCATAAGAGACCCACACCTAGACACATTATAATGAAGATGCCCAACATACAGAATAAGGAGAGAATTTTAAAAGCTACAAGAGAAAGGAAGCAGATGACATTTAGGGGTAAGCCAATCAGGATAACAGCTGATCTTTCAACACAGACTCTGAAAGCTAGAAGATCCTGGAATAACATATTTCAAACACTGAAAGAAAATGGGTTCCAACCAAGAATTGTGTTTCCAGTGAAATTAAGCTTCAGGATGGAAGATGAAATTAAAACCTTCCACGATAAACAAAAGTTAAAAGAATTTGCAGCTAGAAAACCATCTCTTCAAAACATCCTTGGCAAAACATTACAGGAAGAGGAAATGGAAAATAACAATGAAAACCAACAGTGGGAGATAGGACACTAAAGGGGGGAAAATAATCAAAGAGGAAAACAAACCATGTTTAGTAACATAAATAAACAAATATGGCTGGAAGAACAACCCATATCTCAATAATAACCCTAAATGTTAATGGCTTAAACTCACCAATCAAGAGACACAGGCTAGTAGAATGGATCACAAAACAAGACCCAACAATATGCTGCCTACAGGAGACGCATTTGAAAGGAAAAGACATACATAGGCTGAAGGTGAAAGGTTGGGAAAAATCATATCACTCATATGGACTTCGGAAACAAGCAGGAGTATCCATACTCATATCAAATAAAATAGATTTCAAGCCAAAGTTAATCAAAAGGGATAAAGAGGGACACTACATACTGCTCAAGGGAACCATATACCAACAAGACATAACAATCATAAATATATATGCCCCAAACAATGGTGCAGCTATGTTCATCAAACAAACTCTTCTCAAGTTCAAGAGTCTAATAGACCACCATACAATAATCATGGGAGACTTCAACACACCTCTATCACCACTGGACAGATCCTCCAAACAAAAGTTGAATAAGGAAACTATAGAACTCAATAACACAATTAATAACCTAGACTTAATTGACATATATAGAATATACCACCCAACATCAAGCAGTTACACTTTTTTCTCAGCAGCACATGGATCCTTCTCAAAAATAGATCATATATTATGTCACAGGGCAACTCTTAGACAATATAAAGGAGTAGAGATAATACCATGCATCCTATCTGATCATAATGGAATGGAACTGAAAATCAACGATAAAAGAAGGAAGGGAAAAGAATACATCACTTGGAGAATGAACAATAGGTTACTGAATGATCAATGGGTTATAGAAGACATCAAGGAAGAAATTAAAAAATTCTTAGAGATTAATGAAAACACAGACACAACATATCGGAATCTATGGGACACATTGAAAGCAGTTCTAAGAGGAAAATTCATTGCTTGGAGTTCATTCCTTAAAAAAAGAAAAAACCAACAAATAAATGATCTCATACTTCATCTCAAAATCCTAGAAAAAGAAGAGCAAAACAACAGCGAAAGAAGTAGAAGGCAAGAAATAAAATCAGAGCTGAAATTAATGAAATCGAAACAAAAGAAACAATTGAAAAAATTGACAAAATTAAAAGTTGGTTCTTTGAAAAAATAAACAAAATCGACAGACCCTTAGCCATGCTAGCGAAGAGAAGAAGAGAGAGAACTCAAATTACTAACATACGGGATGAAAGAGGCAATATCACAACAGACACTTCAGAAATACAGAAGATAATCAAAAATTATTTTGAATCCTTATACTCCAATAAATTAGAAGATAGTGAAGGCATAGATAAATTTCTTAAGTCATATGATCTGCCCAGATTGAGTCAGGAGGATATAGACAACCTAAACAGACCAATATCAATTGAGGAAATAGAAGAAACCATCAAAAGACTACCAACTAAGAAAAGCCCAGGACTGGATGGGTATACAGCAGAGTTTTACAAAACCTTTAAAGAGGAACTAATACCAATACTTTTCAAGCTACTTCGGGAAATAGAAAAAGAGGGAGAACTTCCAAATTCATTCTATGAGGCCAACATCACCCTGATACCTAAACCAGACAAAGACACTTCAAAGAAAGAAAACTACAGACCAATATCTCTAATGAACCTAGATGCAAAAATCCTCAATAAAATTCTGGCCACTCGGATACAAAAACTTATCAAAAAAATTGTGCACCATGATCAAGTAGGATTCATCCCTGGGATGCAAGGCTGGTTCAATATACGGAAATCAATAAATGTTATTCACCACATCAATAGACTTAAAAATAAGAATCATATGATCATCTCGATAGATGCGGAAAAAGCATTCGACAAAGTACAGCATCCCTTTATGTTCAAAACTCTAGAAAAACTAGGGATAACAGGAACATACCTCAATATTGTAAAAGCAATCTATGCTAAGCCTCAGGCTAGCATCATTCTGAATGGAGAAAAATTGAAGGCATTCCCTCTAAAATCGGGAACAAGACAGGGATGCCCTCTCTCACCACTTCTGTTCAACATAGTTCTCGAAACACTGGCCAGAGCAATTAGACAGACGAAAGAAATTAAAGGCATCAAAATAGGAAAAGAAGAACTTAGATTATCACTATTTGCAGATGACATGATTCTATACCTAGCAGACCCAAAAGGGTCTACAAAGAAACTATTAGAGCTAATAAATGAATTCAGCAAAGTGGCAGGATATAAAATCAACACGCATAAATCAAAGGCATTCCTGTATATCAGCGACAAATCCTCTGAAATGGAAATGAGGACAACCACTCCATTCACAATATCCTCAAAAAAAATAAAATACTTGGGAATCAACCTAACAAAAGAGGTGAAAAACTTATACAATGAAAACTACAGAACCCTAAAGAGAGAAATAGAAGAAGATCTTAGAAGATGGAAAAATATACCCTGTTCATGGATAGGCAGAACTAACATCATCAAAATGGCGATATTACCAAAAGTTCTCTATAGGTTTAATGCAATGCCAATCAAAATCCCAACGGCATTTCTTGTAGAAATAGAGAAAGCAATCATGAAATTCATATGGAAAAACAAAAGACCCAGAATAGCAAAAACAATGCTAAGCAGGAAGTGTGAATCAGGCGGTATAGCGATACCAGACTTCAAACTATACTACAGAGCAATAGTAACAAAAACAGCATGGTACTGGTACCAAAACAGGCGGGTGGACCAATGGTACAGAATAGAGGACACAGAAACCAATCCACAAAACTACAACTACCTTATATTTGATAAAGGGGCTAAAAGCATGCAATGGAGGAAGGAAAGCATCTTCAACAAATGGTGCTGGGAAAACTGGAAATCCATATGCAACAAAATGAAACTGAATCCCTTTCTCTCGCCATGCACAAAAGTGAATTCAAAATGGATCAAGGAGCTTGATATCAAATCAGAGACATGCTGTCTGATAGAAGAAAAAGTTGGCTAAGATCTACATTCGGTGGGGTCGGGCTCCAAATTCCTCAATAGGACACCCATAGCACAAAAGTTAATAACTAGAATCAACAAATGGGACTTACTCAAACTAAAAAGTTTTTTCTCAGCAAAAGATACAATAAGAGAGGTAAATAGAGAGCCTACATCCTGGGAACAAATCTTTACTCCTCACACTTCAGATAGAGCCCTAATATCCAGAGTATACAAAGAACTCAAAAAATTAGACAATAAGAGAACAAACAACCCAATCAACAAATGGGCCAAGGACCTGAACAGACACTTCTCAGAGGAGGACATACAATCAATCAACAAGTACATGAAAAAATGCTCACCATCTCTAGCAGTCAGAGAAATGCAAATCAAAACCACCCTAAGATACCATCTCACTCCAGTTAGATTGGCAGCCATTATGAAGTCAAACAACAGCAAGTGCTGGCGAGGATGTGGGGAAAAGGGTACACTTGTACATTGCTGGTGGGACTGCAAATTGGTGCAGCCAATTTGGAAAGCAGTATGGAGATTTCTTGGAAAGCTGGGAATGGAGCCACCATTTGACCCAGCTATTCCCCTTCTCGGTCTATTCCCTAAAGACCTAAAAAGAGCATGCTACAGGGACACTGCTACATCGATGTTCATAGCAGCACAATTCACAATAGCTAGACTGTGGAACCAACCTAGATGCCCTTCAATGGATGAATGGATAAAAAAAATGTGGCATTTATACACAATGGAGTATTACTCTGCATTAAAAAATGACAAAATCATAGAATTTACAGGGAAATGGATGGCATTAGAGCAGATTATGCTAAGTGAAGCTAGCCAATCCCTAAAAAACAAATGCCAAATGTCTTCTTTGATATAAGGAGAGTAACTAAGAACAGAGTAGGGTCGAAGAGCATGAGAAGAAGATTAACATTAAACAGGGATGAGAGGTGGGAGGGAAAGGGAGAGAGAAGGGAAAATGCATGGAAATGGAAGGAGACCCTCAGAGTTATACAAAAGTACATACAAGAGGAAGTGAGGGGAAGGGGAAAAATAATATAAGGGGGACAAACGAATGTCAGTAGAGGGAGCAGAGAGAGAAGAGGGGAGGGGAGGGGAGGGGAGGGGAGGGGGGAGAGTAGATGATAGGAAAGGCAGCAGAATACAACAGACACTAGTATGGCAATATGTAAATCAATGGATGTGTAACTGATGTGATTCTGCAATCTGTATATGGGGTAAAAATGGGAGCTCATAACCCACTTGAATCAAATTGTGAAATATGATATATCAAGAACTATGTAATGTTTTGAACAGCCAACAATAAAAAATTAAAAAAAAATAAAATAAAATACACCCCTGAGATATTCTATACAAAAGAACATGATTATATCAATGATGGTTACATAGGAATTTTATGTGTTCCAAAAATTTTATTTAAGGTAATATATGGCAAATATTTCTGCTTTTACAGATTGGGAAAACTGAGGTTTAGACGATTTGTCTATTTTTCTCCAATTTGCCATAGCAGTTGAACACAATGCTTCTAGTTCTAAGCCAACACAATACTTAGTACAATGCCTAACACATAGTTCTTCTTTTTCACACCAAAGAGAATTATTTCAAATGTTAAAATTTTCAAATAGCATTTTGAATCAAAATTGTAACATGAAGAATATAATTTAGTAACATTATGTTGCATTAATGAAACATAAAATCACTTGCAAAATATTTCAGATGGCATATGGCTTTTGATTAGATGTAAAGTTATCTGTCAAGTTGGTGCAGAAGAGATAAGCAACCATAGGTTACTGCTTAAAAGCAGAAGTGGTGGTGCCCTGCACCAGTGGAAACTCCTGGTCTTCTACTGAAGTTTTCTACAAGAGCCAATTATTAGACCTCATTCTCAGAATTCAGGGACTAAAGAGCAGTGGTCTCCTGATCTCATTTTCAATATGACCAGTGGCCATCTACTTGGTAACTATATACTGGGGAAAAGGGATATTAGAGGTCTAGAGAACTCTTGGATTCTGAATTTGAGTTCACGTTAATATTTGGGGTCATAAAGCATAGTTATGGTCTCCTTGTTAGAGTAGGGATCTATATGATCAAACAAAACACAGAGTTGCTCAGGTCCACCTAAAAGTGGGTCCACTGAATGCACTTTGGCAGTTGGAGTAATTCTCACTCTTTTTTCTTAACTTGTTGTATAAGAGCTAGAAAGAGAGTGAGATGTAAGTTATTGGAATTATACTTTCTCAAAATAGTAAATCAAAAAACTCTGGCCAGTCACTAGCTGGCAGAGATATGGGGTCAAGTTTATGGCAATTTATACCCCTCATTTTCCATGGGTTTAGATTGAAGCTAGTCTCAGGTGAGATCACATTCTTATTTTACTTTTTTTTTTCCCCTTCTGCTCTATTTACTTTCACTTCTCCCTTTTACCTGAGACTATTTCCCGATATATCATTGAAACAGACAGGCTTGGTTCTGAGAAACCCAGACCTACGGCATTTGAATCTGTACCCTCCACTCTACCTTTTTTTTCATTCTCTATCTTCATACCCATTTTATTTCTTTTCCTTAGCTTGAAACTATTTTCCATTGTATTTTTAAACAGATCACCTAACCCAAAGTAGATTGTAAATTATGCTGAATTTAGGTACTTTGTATTTTCACCATGCTAACCCCCCAAATAGTATGTAAGTAATAATCAAATTTAAAAAGTCTAACAAGTGAACATACAAGTGAATAAATAAAGGAATTTAAAATGGTAAATATCCATTTATCTTTTAGTTTAATTTAATTTTGTTGTTCCTTACTAGTTTGCTGATTTTGTTGTTTTTCTAATCAATTGCTCATTTTAGCAATATATATATATATATATATATATATATATATATACATACAAAAACAATTTATACTATATATTGTATATAGAGTATATATTATATATATATAGTATACTATATCTATTTATCTATATATAGTATAAATTGTACTGTTGTACAAATTGATTCAAATAGAATCAAGGAAATATTTTGAATTAAACTCAAAAGTGAGAATTTGAGGGTTTATGTGAATGCAAATTTAGACAGTTTTATATCTTATATTTACAATATAAGTTCTTTTTTGTTTATATAGATAACCTATGTCTTGAGCCTTCTGTTTTTATGTGCTACAATTTACCTCTTCTTTAAATGTTCTGAATTACTCCCTACAGGGTAACAGTCATTTTATAAATGGAACTATATAATCTTTAACTATCCCAAGATGCAATCAATCTAAAGAATTTTAGTCTTTTTCACACGTAAGCTTTTTAAACTCAGTATAAGGAGGTGGGCATATTTTATAATGCTCAGTAAATCATAAAACCCTTATAATTTTTGAAATTGAATAGATTTTTAAATTATTATGGTTTTTATAGCAATACCATTCAAAAATCTCCCTTTTTTACTTAAACTAATTGATTGAATTATTTCACCACATATTTTATAGTAGCTTTAAAATATAGTGAGATTACTTTAAAATATAGTACATTAAATCAAGCAGTTGACATATACTGAAAGAAAGCAGGCAGTGAGTTTATCTCAAGCTGTCATGCATATTGTGAAGCTTAAAGATTTAAAAACTTAAAGAAAGACAATTTAGTGGTAAGGGTTCTGGGCATACCCCTCCTACCCTGCTTGCTACAATGAGTTTGTCTCTATTCCTATTTATTCCAAGCATTTTAATTGATGAAAAAAATAAAAACCAGTATTATTGAATAGGAGTTTGAAGACAAGACTAAGAAAAGAGCAATACAATTTAGTCTTTGTAAAGATACCATTAAACAATGAATCCAATAGAGGAGGCATTAGGAGAACTGATTAGTCACCTCAACCTTACTGTTTTTCTTGCTATTCAGTCTTGGCTGTAAATAATGTCATCTATAAAAGGATTTGTTTTGGTCATGTTATATGAATGACAGTATAAATTACTAGTGTGTTTTTAATCACCTTCCTTTTTCCTATAATGTGCATCGATATGTGCTCATTTGAGCCACAGTCATGGTTACCAAACCAGTGGATGGAAGCTGTATGTACCTGACTGTTGAATATTACAGAATAGGCAAAATTAAGAGTACTTCCCACATGAGTTGTTTCCATAACTAGAAGAGATTTAATCTTCAGGCTGAAGAAATTATGTGCTCTGACTCTTCAACTCCTAAGTGTTAGTATCTGGATTTAAGGTAATAAAACCTAGGGTAAATTTGAGTCTCTGAGAGTACAATGGAGCCCATCCTCTCCAAAAATGCCTGTCAAACCTGAACAACTATAATCTGTAGATGCTTCCTGTGCTGCTCTGGTGTAGAAGCAAGAGAAGAAAGATGGTATCAGAGCTGGATGTAGGACAATAACTTAGTCTAGTTTGCCTAGGACTGTCCTAATTTATATATATATATATATATATATATATATATATATATATATATATATATATATATTGGTATCTTTTATTTTTGACATGCTCCAGCTTTGGAGATAGATTAGATGATTGCCTGAATGTGGTTTGTCCCTGCCAAGACTTATGTTGAGGATTAATGCCTGATGTAATGTTATTGAGGTGGCGTAGCACTTATGGGAGATTATTAAGCCATGGGGGCAACCATTTTACAAGGGAAGGGAATTTTGTTCATCCCAATGGTGGAATTAGTTCCCACTAGAGCAGGTTGCTATAAAAGAGAAAGACTGTCCCATCTTACTCCATTACTCCCTCTTTTGCCATGTGAACTTCTCTACATACACTATTTATGACTCTTAAAAAAATACTTTTTTAGTTGTTGATGCACCTTTAATTTTTTTTTATTGTAGATGGACACAACACCTTTATTTCATTTTATTATTTATATGTGGTGCTAAGAATTAAACCCAGTGCCTCACAATGTTAGGCAAGTGCTCTATCACTGAGCTACAACCCCAGCCCTATTTATAACTCTTGGACATGCTTCTTCCATACTGCAATCAGTCCTGCCCAGTATCATGATGTTTGGAAGTTTCAGCCACCAGAATCATGAGCCAAATAAACTTCTTTTCTTTACTCATTATTTAGCATCAGGTATTCTGTTACAGCTCCACAAAACAGATTCAGACATAGAGTTTGAAGTAGCCTCATGTCCAAAATCATTATCATTTCTTACTTGTATGGTTGCAAATAGCCTTCCAAGTGGTCCTTTTGTCTATTCTTGTTACCTTATAATTTATTCTCAACGGGGAAACCTGATTAATGCTTTCAATAAGACAAGTGAAACAGGCTACTTCTGTTCTCATGACTCTTAATTGCATCCCATCACTTGGGCCTACACCACTTGATTTGATACCTCACATCAAGGCCCTGTATGAGCCGTCACCCTCTGCCTACTGTCTCTGATATCAAGCCTTTCCAGTCTTCTTTTGTTCTCTCTGTTTTGTCTGTCCTCTGGGCATCTTTGCTGTTTGTATAAACTTGCTAATTATACTTTCATTTCAGGCTCTGCCATTACCTAATCCTTCTGATAAGTCCATCCCTTTCCCAGTTTTGCACTCAAAAACAGGTTTAAAAGCCATAAAACAGCCACAAAACCAAATGATTTTAAGATCATTTTTAAAATTTAACTTCTGTAAGAAATGATTTAATTAAAATAACTTCAATTGAAGGAGATTCTTTCTCTTTTTTAATATTTATTTTTTAGTTGTAGTTGGACATAATATCTTTATTTTACTTATTTTTATGTGGTGCTAGGGATCGAACTCAGGGTTGTGCATGGGATAGGTGAGCGCTCTACGTGAGCCATAACCCCAGCCCCAAAGAAGGTGCTTTCTTAAAACACTATCAAGCTAATGGACTCTTTGTTGTGGTACTATAGAGTCATCCTCCAAAATGTCAATTTTGTCTCGAGAGGGAAAATTTTGATCTTTTGATGCCAATTACCAAAAAGATTACAAATAGCACACATTCAGCTACCAGTATTTACAGAACAAAGATATTATTGTTATACCATGTAGCAAAGATTTTTAAAATGTCATTGTTAAAATTTATAAACTTGAGTTCGATCGGTAGCAGGAGCGGAGAGCGGACCCCAGAGAGCCCTGAGCAGCCCCACCGCGGCCGCCGGCCTAGTTACCATCACACCCTGGGAGGAGCCGCAGCTGCCGCAGCCGGCCCCAGTCACCATCACGGCAACCATGAGCAGCGAGGCCGAGACCCAGCAGCCGCCCGCCGCCCCCGCCCTCAGCGCTGCCGACACCAAGCCCGGCACCACGGGCAGCGGCGCAGGGAGCGGCGGCCTGGGCGGCCTTACATGGGGGCGCCTGCTGGCGGGGACAAGAAGGTCATCGCAACGAAGGTTTTGGGAACAGTAAAATGGTTCAATGTAAGAAACGGATATGGTTTCATCAACAGGAATGACACCAAGGAAGATGTATTTGTACACCAGACTGCCATAAAGAAGAATAACCCCAGGAAGTAACTTCGCAGTGTAGGAGATGGAGAGACTGTGGAGTTTGATGTTGTTGAAGGAGAAAAGGGTGCGGAGGCAGCAAATGTTACAGGCCCTGGTGGAGTTCAGTTCAAGGCAGTAAATATGCAGCAGACCGTAACCATTATAGACGCTATCCACGTCGTAGGGGCCCTCCACGCAATTACCAGCAGAATTATCAGAACAGTGAGAGTGGGGAAAAGAATGAGGGATCGGAGAGTGCTCCCGAAGGCCAGGCCCAACAACGCCGGCCCTACCGCAGGCGAAGGTTCCCACCTTACTACATGCGGAGACCCTATGGGCGTCGACCACAGTATTCCAACCCTCCTGTGCAGGGAGAAGTGATGGAGGGTGCTGACAACCAGGGTGCAGGAGAACAAGGTAGACCAGTGAGACAGAATATGTATCGGGGTTATAGACCACGATTCCGCAGGGGCCCTCCTCGCCAAAGACAGCCTAGAGAGGATGGCAATGAAGAGGATAAGGAAAATCAAGGAGATGAGACCCAAGGTCAGCAGCCACCTCAACGTCGGTACCGCCGCAACTTCAATTACCGACACAGACGCCCAGAAAACCCTAAACCACAAGATGGCAAAGAGACAAAAGCAGCCGATCCACCAGCTGAGAATTCGTCTGCTCCTGAGGCTGAGCAGGGCGGGGCTGAGTAAATGCCGGCTTACCACCTCTACCATCATCCAGTTTAGACATCCAACAAGAAGAAATGAATATGAAATTCCAGCAATAAGAAATGAACAAAAGATTGGAGCTGAAGACCTTAAGTGCTTGCTTTTTGCCCCTTGAGCAGATAACTAGAACTATCTGCATTATCTATGCAGCATGGGGTTTTTATTATTTTTACCTAAAGACGTCTCTTTTTGGTAATGACAAACGTGTTTTTTAAAAAAGCCTGGTTTTTCTCAATACACCTTTAAAGGTTTTTAAATTGTTTCATATCTGGTCAAGTTGATATTTTTAAGAACTTCATTTTTAATTTGTAATAAAAGTTTACAACTTGATTTTTTCAAAAAAAGTCAACAAACTGCAAGCACCTATTAATAAAGGTCTTAAATAATTGTCTTTGTGTAAAAAATAAATAAATAAATAAATAAATAAATAAAATTTATAAACTTATAATTTGCTCCATAATAACTTCAAAAAATCCTATTTTGTGTTTATTATGCCAAATCATTCTCCGTGCTCTACTTATTTAGGTGCTGCTTATAAAAATTTTTAAACCATATCAAAGATTACTGTCCAAAAAAATTAGTAAGGTGTAAGTTATTCTTAGTAATAGATGCCTGAATATAAATTTGTCAAGAGACCTGTGTTCTCATGATCAAATCAGTTTTCTGACTGAATTAATTTACTTTCTCCATGTGGTAGGCAGTCACTAAGAAGGCCCCAATGACCCTCATTCCCTGACATTGTGTAATCCTGTCTCCTTGAGAGAAGGAATTAAATTGAGTTATTTCTGATGAATAGAATGTAAGGAGATGTGCTGTATAATCAGTACTGACATTGGTCATAGTATTTTTAAAGTCTACGACTTCTGCCTTGAGTGTTCTCCCTCACTCTTTATAATATTGCTTCTTTTGTTAGAAGTTAGATTTTGTATCCTGAAGGCAGCCCATGGAGTGTCGTACTTGACCGAGCTCTGAAGCAGATCTAAACCTTGCTCACTTGTGTTGTGATTTGGAATACAAATCTGAGAACCAAAAGACATATGTGTGGATGTATAAATGGTACTCTTTCAGTTGACCCTTGAAATGACAGCAACTGTTTTAGTCTCTTTGCAATAATAAAATACCATAAACTTAATAGTATACAAACAATGGAAATTTATTTCTCAGTGTTCTGGAGGCTGGAAGTTCAAGATAAAACAGCATGGATGCATACTGGTAGGGGTCCTCTTCCAGGTTGCAGACTGCCTACTTCTTAGTGAATGTATCCTCACAGGGAGGAGAGTAGAGAAGAGAAGCAGGCTCTCTCTGACTCTTCTGTCTATTATAAGAGCACTAATCCCAGACATGAGGCTATATCTAACGACCTCATGAAATCCTCATTACCTCCCAAATGCCTTACTTCCTTAAGTCATCATACTGGGAATAGGGTTTCAAAACAAAAATATTTTGGGGATATAAACTTTCAGCCCAGAACAACACTCCTGGAGGCCATGTTGATTGCAGCCTCATGAGAGACACTGAGGCATAAACACCCAGCTAAGACATATTTGGATCTCTAACTCTCAGACACTATGAGATAATAAACATTTATTGTTGTATCTGTGGATAGCTTCCAGGTGTATGTTACCCAAAGCTAACACTATTGATTACAATAAAGTTCTTTCCTCTGTTCCTTAAATCTCTCCTTGCTTTTTAAACTATAATCAGACTTGACTAAAGGAATTGCTATTCTTTCCAGAGAGAAAAATAATAGCGAAATTGAAAAGAAATGTGACTTTACATTGTGATAAATCTGCTAAATAGCCAATTTAACATATAAAATATGTTTAATATATGCTAATTTTGTCCTAAAATATCTAGTCTTTTAAAAAGTTAATTTCCTAAATCATATGCTCAACTTTAGTCTGAAGTGATAAAATTAAGATGGCCAACCCGGAGTGACCACTTTAGCCTTCTTACATAAAGGTCATTTAGAGGATACTTAGTAAACTCAGATGGAGGCTGTCTCAAAAGGACAGCAGTAGACTGGCTGGTCAGAGGCAGCTAGTTTGATCTTTGTGACTGCTGTCCTTACATTCCCAGCTTATACCCATGTCCTTTGAAATAGCATATTTTGATCTGTCTGGTTCATCCATATAGCTCCAGTTTTAATTGGTCAAAGTCCATTGATATTAATCCTCACTCATGGACCTTGCTATATTATAGCTCTGCTACCAGGAAGCTCTAGCATCACTGATCTTTGTGTTTGTATAAAAGGAGAACTCTTTCAACATTATTTATATAACTATCACCTCCATGACTCAAAGCAGCAGCCTGCAGCCTCAGCCTTCCTCCAATCTTTTACAGCCTTTATGTGAGCACAGGAGTTTCACTATTTTCATCTCTACCACTTTCTCATGATAAACTTCAAGGCGAATTTTTATATAGATCTATGCAGAAATATATATATTCACATATATTTATGCTCATATATACATATATACAAATATAAGAATTTTCTTCTGTTTTCTAGCTGTAAACTATGTAATAGTTAATATAATAACAAAATAGAAATTCTAATAGTTTTACCCATGTTAGTGAGTATATAGGAAAGACCTTAATAGTAGACTATATTTAATTCTGATTTTTATTTCTCTGAACATCAGTATTGAAAGCATATATATGCACACACTTTTCTCCTTAGAGAACATTTAGCAACAACATTTTTCTATTTGTTCAGATATTTTTATGAGCAAATCACTTTTAGATTTCTTTAGTACCAATCACCAAAATGTACTTCTTGGATTATTGTTTTGTTAGGTGTTAATGTATCATATATTAGTAATTTTCAGGTCATGAATATTTGCTAAATGCTAGGTTAAATGAAGTGAGATAAATTTTGTCATCTCCAGAAACATTACATTTACTATGTGTATTTTAAATGAATGTGTGTATGTTGAAATAAAAGCAATTATATTAAAATTAAATTATGAATATGCAATAGGAACTATAGGACACAGAATTACCCTCTCAAAACCAATAAAGAACTCTTTTATTTCAGATAATGACTCATTTGACAAAAGAGAAATAAGGAAGGAAGAAATTAAAAAATTGAGAGGTCATTTATTACCTTTCCAGGAGATTGAAAAAAAAAAGGTTGATTCTTCGATTGGATTCACATAGCTTTTGTGTTTTTACATGTCTTATACCTATCATATTGTATAAACATAGCTATTAATGGGAGGGAGATAGACCCTGGTTGGGTGATGTCTACAGGAGAACTAGACAGCCAGTTTAGAAGAGAAATTTAGGGTCACAGTAGATAGTTGGTGATTGATATCATTTAAGTATTAAACAAGAAGAGGTCATATTTGAGTGAAGTACTTTAATGAGCTATTCTTTATCAGTAGCCTTAAGATAGAGCAGGTTTTACTAAGATTGATTGATTGACTGATTTTTTTTTTTTGTAGTGTTGGTAGTTGAATCTAGGACAGTTTTACTATTGAATCCCCAAGTCCTTTTAACATTTTTAGTTTGAAACAGTCTTGCTACTTTCCCATACTGTTCTTGAACTTGTGATCTTCCTGCCTTAGCTTCCAGAGTCACGGGGATTACAGTTGTGTGCCATTCCGCCAGGCTGCTAAGACACATTTAAACAGCAAGGTGACATTTACATGTTACAGAAATGAGACATTGGACTACTAGAATATTTGTTTCATAGCAAAATGTCTAAGATTACTTGATGTAACTGTTTTTGAAGAATTGGTTCTTGCAGGTGAATATTTTATACAAGATGATGAGTAAATAGTAGTTTAATAAAAATGACCAGAATCCTGAGAATGTTCTTGTAATTCTTTCTCTGTTGGCCCTATCTCTTTAATATTTCTTTAGTCTTTGCATCATCTCCATTGATCAAGTTTATATCTTTACTTATTTCCCTCCTATGTGTCTTTTTATTTCTAACCTAGGCTATTATCCCTAACTCAGTTTCTTCTATGTAGCTTTATCCTCTATATTCCATTTTGGAATTTATCACCAACTTTTAATTTTTTTCTAACATTAAAGCCTGATTCAATCTTATCTGCAGTGAATGTGGTCACACAGGGTAAGGTGTAAGTGTTTATGATAAGTGTACGTATTTTTATACTTCAGCAACCTCACAACTTTATGGTGTTACACTGGCTCTTCCCTTACCTACAACACTCTGCCCTTGTGTCCTCTCAACAGTTTCCTAAAGCCACTTAAAAAATAAGTTTTCTAGAAACATATGGAGGAAAAACTCTTTTAAGTTTTATATTTAATCTTCTTTAATACACTTGTTTTTACTGCAAACTCATTTAAATTCTTAGGGCTATTTTCATGTTCTTTCATGTCCATTAAAAAAAATGTTTTAAATATTCTCAATAAATTTAAATTATAAATAGTCCTCTTATTTCTAGGAAATAAAATGAAAATATTATTAACGATTTCTCCCTCCTAAAAGACACGGGAGAATTAGAAAACAGCAAGTACTTGAAGTGCTTAATGAAGATTATGAAACGTGAAAGACCAAGTTAAGTGGTTCTTAATAATAATTATGACTAACACAGTACGTTTGCAATTGATATTTTATTGTGCTATAAATCTTGCAACCACTTGCCTGCATAAATATTTAAGCATGCCTTTAAACCCTTTCCTGAAAGGGCTTACATTTGAACTATTTTCTGAGAAAGGATTACATGTTTGAGGTTACATAAGGCAGTAACCTAATCAATTAGGGGGCGGGGAGACAAAGAGCAAAAACCAATCAAATGGGAAACAATGATTTCTACGGTGACAGCAACTCCTCCTGGCACTTCATTTTCCCATTCAGTTACCAGAGCAAAGATCTATTTTTTTTTTCCTGAATTGATTAAAATATGTGTACACAGTTTTCTTGAATGAATTAATCAGGAGTGGTAGTGGCACAGAAAGAGACATAATTTGGGACTGTAAGAATGACAGTTACCTGGAGGCACTGCAGAGACTCCATGCTGAATAAATGGATAATAATCCTTACTTCCATCCAACATGCTAACCCCAGCAATGGCCACTGTCATGATTTCCTTGTGAAAGCAAGGTCAGGGAGCTCTGTCTGTAGTTCAGATGTTTGTCGGGCCCTTCTCTAAAACAAAGCATCCTTCAGAGCTATATTTTCCATACACCGCCCCTGAAAACTACAATGAAAGAGTGGGTGCTGTTCTATATGTATTACAAAGTTTGAGCTCCTTCTGATGGAACTGACAACTTCCAGTAATTCAGCAAAATGATTAGCACAAAGGAAACAAGGAAAGGTACCCACCATACATACTCTAGATGTTTTGGAAAACCCAGAATTGTTCCTTGGGCTACATATGTGTGACTCTGAAAGAAAATTAGCATTATAGACATCAAGAGAATGGCATGGCTCAAACAGAAATTCCCCACGAAATGTACCATAACAAAAGTGGCTGTCCACAGTGTCACCTAGCATGCTGTTAGCAATGTTGTAAGACACCTAAAACATGAGTTTCTTGCCATGAGAATTAATATAGGTATTGAACATATGAAGCAATCTGAGAGAGAAGATAGTTTCCTAAATATGTATAAAGGAAAATAATTAGAGAAAGAAGGAAGCCCAAGAGTAAAACACCTAGGTTTGCCTGAAGCATCAGCCTGCTCCATCCAGAGAAGCACACCTTGTGAGACCAACAAAAAGAAGCCTGAGCTGCTGGATCCTATTCTCTATTAATTCATGGCATAAGAGGCATATAAAAATATAAAAACTTCTGGATTATAAAAATTAATCTTTTGATTTTTCCCTAAATTGAAATGTGGTGGCAGGTCCCTCAAAAGAGTGTTTAAAGCAAACTTTATGTGTGTCTTAATTCATTGGGAGTCTTTAGTATTAAAATTTAGTGTTTTTCTTGCTGGAAAAAATAGTATTGGCAAATCCCTGGACTGCATGGAACAGTACAATCCAAATGTTCAGCTCCATTTCTGTTCAACAGATCAGGATGGAAAAAAAAAAAAGTGTGTCGAATGAGGCAGATAAAATTTTCTTCAAATCATTTTGCTCTTTCATATTCATAAGTAACTTTCTTTGATCTGTTTATTTCTCTTTCTAATTTTTTCATTAATTTTAAATTAATGTCTGTTTTCTTTACTAATCACCATTATTTTTAAGAGCAACTTAACTCCTATATTATTTACCTAGTCTTGGAGTTAAGGAGAAGGGAGCGATACAGGAACGTAATTACAGAGATTAAAAAGATCAACTGGAGAGCAAGGGGCAGGGCCAAAAAGTCAAAAGGTATAATGGAGACAAAATTGTAGAGATAAAGCTAAATGGTTTTCTCCCTGAAGGAAACAAAATCCAATTCACCATTTAATAACTTATTGTCCTATCTGCGTGACACACACTTCTGGATGGATGCCTGGTTAGCTCTTTCTCATAAATTAGTTCTCAGCCCATATGTTACTCCCTTCCAGAGATTTTTTCTTAGTCTGCTCTCCTCATCATCACTGAAACCACTCCAACATATCATTTCTGCAGGCAACCTATGATGATCAGAATGTATTTTATCTCATTACTGCTTGGTTTTCTGTCTCCTTCCAGTGAAAAGTAACCTCCACATGGACAAGGGTTGTGTTTTCCTTTGATCTATGATCTCTGTATATTCCTAGCATCTGACACAAAGACACATTAAAAACAGTTCTATAAAGGTACTTCTTTCTCTACAGAGAAAGTTATAATTTGGTCAGTGAGTGGAATAACTAGAAAATGACTGAAGAGTAAAACGTATCCTGTGGACCATAATCATAAACTAGTACCTAATCAATGTACTAGTTCAGGAAAGAGAAAAATCAGGATGGCTAAAAACACTTAGGGGAAGACTCTATAGAGAATGTCAGCTTATTAAAATTGTCTCTAAAGAACAGGGAAAGAGGAGAAAAGTCATTTGCGTGGAGAGAAACGACAAAAGAGGATGGATGAGATACAGACATAACAGTTAGCCTCAAGTGCTAGCAAATGCTTTAGTTTACACCACCCACCTCTAATTTCTTTCATACAACAATGTCATTTGAAATTACCCTTTGAATTTTTTTGTTTTTTGTTTTTTGTTTGATAAACATGGATCCAGACATTAACTCCAGTGCTTCCTGTAGGAGCTGGACTTGAAGGCATCACTGGTCTTTGTGCTGAACTGTAGCACTCAATAAGCCTGTGTTCAGTGAAGGGCTGTCCTTCTGACATGACAGATGAAGGAGCTACACTATGAGCAGCACTTGCAGCCTCTGCAGGCTGAGGTTTTTCTCAGCAGGGATTGGCAGGCTGGGCTGAATTTCATTTTAGAAACCTTAAGCACACTTTCCAGAGGATGTCTACATGGCCTGGCATAAATGTCCCTTAGTATTGCTGTAGGCCAGCATATATGCATTGCCTTGTCTCACCTTTGATTTAGAAGCCAACTGTCAATTCATCACTGTCTCCATCTGATAAAAACTCTGCCTAAAAATCATTTTACTCCACTGAGTAGACAGTGACAGGGAAGCAGCTAGGCATTAAATTTTAATCTTGGGAAAGGAGAAGTGGCACAACATTTTTCCTGTTAACTACTTTGACATTGTCTTGAGTGTTTGAGACTCTGTGTGTGCATTTGTGTGTGTGATCTATCTCTTCCTTTCTCTTTTATCTCCATATTGACAGGAACCTGTGCCCTTCTAGACTGCAAAATGTTGAAATAGAGAGCAATCCATCTGAAATGGCTGATGTGAAGGATAATTGACTGACAGATCCAGAAACAATTAGAAGAAAGATAAAAGGAATACAGGTGGTAAGTGAATAGTGATCTGAGTGTTATTAACATAAAAAATTAATACATACTGATGATAAAAAGACTGATTTACTAAATAACAAGGAAATCCTAATTTGGAGGTATCACTTTCTTGATTCCCTGTAAGGCCAGATCTACAACCAGAGACTCTGAATCGGCCTTATAGAAGCTGAAGGCACCACTTATATTTAGAATACATAATTTTACTTTTAGAAGTTAAGAATGACACTTTTTATGACTTCCTAAGAAATTCTATAACATTTTAAAAATGATAAATATCCTACAAAATTCTAAATAAGATGTAATGCAAATTTTGATTGTTTCATTAAACTTTTTTTCCTAATACATATATAAACTTGTATATGTTTAGTACATGTGATTGTTGCATATTTCCATAAATGAACTAGGGAAATTTCAAATACAGTTGTCATCTAACATTAAAGTTTAGCCTCTATAATGCTAATTGGATGATGGACTAAAAATATTTTTTAAAATAACAATTTTTAGTAATTTTAAGACTTACTGAATGTATTTTCTTTTAAATAGCATTGTAAAAAAAGGTAATGTAAGAAATGTTTTGAGCTTGTAAATGATAAATGTAAATGATAAAGTAAGGTAAAGTAATTAGTAAGCCAATGCTTTTAATTTAATAAGTTCATAACTTGGAAAGATGTGAACTTTATATAAAAAGCCTATCCAGTTTTGGGTATGATCCACAGTTATGGAATGATCACTTAAGTATAAAGTTCAACCATAAATGATCTATATGTATTTTGAAAAGTTATATAATTATTTCAAAACTTCTGAAGCTGATAAAATATAGAGAATACTAGAAATGTTTCTAACATCCAGATGGAAACACAACTTGTCTTCCAAATTGTGAAAAAAAGATTTACAGGATAAATTGCACAGTTGTACTTGCCTATTTGTTTATTCATTAATTCAATTCTTTATTCATTTACCATTTCATTGTGCTTTTTAACAGACAATTTGGTTAGCTGATTTAATTAGTTTATTTAGTCTGTTAGGAATATTGCGATTGCTTCAGTTTGGATTTGGGCCAAAAATTTCCATGTATTACTTTATAATCAAGATCACAAAAAAGAAAATGTGTTGTACTGAAGGGCTTTGAAGAAAGTCACTAGTCTGGATATTTATCTAAATTATAAAATAAACTGACTCCATTTTCACTTTTTGAGTATTTTTCTTCTTTTATCCATATTCCCTCATTTACTGAGAGATATATATCATCAAACCTATCTATTCTGCTGTTATTTTGTTACCTTATATAAGGCAAGTAAACAACTGCAATTTTAGATTGCTATGTCTTTCCCTATTAAGAGAAAGTCAATTTTTAAGCATCTAGTGAGTGTAAATTTTGGGGAGCTCTTATGTGATAATTTGTAGAGTATCTATTTCATAGATGAAAACATAAAAGAGAAAATAACACTTTTGAATAGTTTTCATTTCCAGTTACTCTATATACATTTTATCTTATTTAGTGCTCAAATTTTAATCTCATGAATTTGAAATTATTGTCATAAGTTTTATCATTTTTTAAATTTTAGGTAATGAAATATAAATATTTTCTACTTGAGATGGGCTGTAAATTATCTGACTACTCATTATAATAGATCCAAGTTCCATTAAGTCAGTTTTTCCACTGTAATGTTATCCACTATGTACATAGCTGTCATATGATCCTCTTCACTTTACTGTGTGGGAATACATATTTGGGAAATTGGTACAAGAATAATAATATGCTGTTATGGCAGGTAAAAACACTGTCCTTCATCTCTGACCCAAAAGACTCATGTCTTCTATGAGCATGCATGAAACCAAAGAAAGCAAACATAGTAAATTACAAGTAAACTTCGATACTTTATAGTTCTTGACAATGATTTAATTGGTGGTACATGGAATAATGCTATTTTTAAAATTGTCAACTTCTTAGAGTTAATGATATATGACATCTGATCTAAATTTTTGCATTTATAAAGTATAGAATCAATGGCATCCATACTTTCTAAAGATCTTTTCAAAGCTTAAGATTCCTGTAGAGTGGAGCTGAACAGAACATGCTATTATTTCACTTAAAATTAGAGAAGCTTCACTTTACCTTCAATCATAATTTCCATTAATTTTTATAGGAGGTCTGTTTTGACTATATTTGCCAATATAGTCAATTCATAATTTTCCCTTTTTTTTGTCACTTTGTTAAATATCTTGAGAAAACCTCTTGAAGGAGGATTATTTAGTAAGACTGGATTCATAAATTTTAGGTTATAATATAATCTTTTTTTCTTTCTTTAGTAAAATCAGCAAGTTTCTTACATTTTTTCCCCAGATAATTCCCATTTTATTTTCCCAGAATCAACTATGGACTCTACTATATCTGCAAAATTTCACTTTTGTCATATAATGTAGCCTATCACAGTTATGAAATTCATCATACATGCAAACTGAAATACATTCAAGAGTAGGAATTGATATAATGTTTGTATTCCACAGGACAATAAATTTTTGGATTCATTTAGAATTGTGCATATCCTAATTTGGTAGTAGATTATAAAATTGGTAAATCCTGGAAAAGGGCCAAAATATTCCAGTGCATGCAAAAGTTAGTTACTCTTGATTACATAAGAGAATTTTTGTAAGCACAGATGAATTCCAATGGTTATATTCTTATTATTACTAAAATATTTCATTGTATTTTTATATTATTCTCAATTAATAATATTAATTCATTATAATTTAATAGTATATTCCATGCAAATGGTGGAACATAGAAACAAAGTTTACCAGCAATTATAATTATAAAGTAAATTTCCTACCTTATAGAAGAGAAAAACTCTGAAATGCCCAAGACATTTCTGTCTTATAATTATGTATTATCTCCCTGTAGAAAAGCAACATGGAAAAACAAATCAAAAATTTAAGATTTTGTAATAGAATGGAATTATATAGTGGTAAAGCCATTTTGTTGTTTACTAGCATTTGACTGAAAACCAAAGAAACAAAAACACTTATCCCTGACATGTGGCATGACCCACTTAAACCAATTTTCCCTGTTGGTTTAAGCTTATCATGATGGTTTCATTGTTTAAGAAAATTACTTTAGTTTTAGACACAATAAAAAACTACTGCCTTTTGGAATATGAGAATTTCTGAACAAGGACACACTTCCTGTGGGCATTGCTTTGAATGGGCATTTGAAGATGGCTAGACATATTGTAGTTAAGTGCAGGCTTCTACAGAACTAGCCTGCAGACAAGGCCAAAATACTGAGAGATAGCAATGTGGAAAGATTAAATCTCCAGAATCACCAGACTCAAATTCATAAATCTCCTGAATCACCAGACTCAATTTCTATCACTCTGTGCTCAGCCCATAACTTTCTTGAGCTCATATTTTATAGATTTCATTTCCCCTTTTTCCCCTGGTAGGAGTTGAATATGCTGATGGGATGGGGTTGGGTTGAGCACAAGACATGCAGCGTAACATGGGCACTTTTTTCTTGTCATACCTTTTTTCATTAATTTTCAGCCTAGTTTAATTTTTCCCCAGCAGAGAGGAAAGAATGTATTGTATACATTAATGTATAATCAGCAATCTTTATTTCCCTTCTGACACCAGGTATAGAATTCTTCTAATATTATGGATTGCAATGTAGTGTTCTTTTTCTCAGAGGTCCCTATTGAGGTACAGGGAAAGAACATTCAATTAAAGTGAAAGGGAACCAGTCTGTGATATTGCAAAACTGTAACTGCCACTAAAGAATGCTCCATGTATCATATTTCTATATATGTAATTTGTGACTATACTTATTATTTGTAGTCACTTAACCACTATTTCTCTAAACAAGCTATGGTTTCATGCATTACTCTGTTTTATGTAATTTCTGATAGTTTTTATAGATTTTATCATGCTTTTTTACTTTTGATAAAATTACATTTATTTTATAGTAATCAGTTGGATATTGAGTCTTGTATTTTTCAGACCCTCACTATTAATAAACATATAATCTGAGAGTTGTTACTTTTGCATCTTAATATTTGCATTTATTGATACCCTAGAAGTACTTACATGTAAAAAATAATTTCCCTATTTGTTCCATGCCATGTGTATTGTTCTGTAGGAAATAATTCTCTTTCATAATCATAAAAGTGCCTCCAAAGATAGTTTTGTACTGTACCTTTGACAGGGTCTTTTGAAACATACTATTTTCATGACCACATATAATTTCCTGAAGCCAATTTACAAAAGGCTAAATGCTAGTTTTTATCTCACTTATTTGATAGTTTTTCACATTTATATCACAGATATTAATTTTCTTTCAGCAATTTTATTTTTCAACTTCAAATAGTCATGGAATACAATGTAACTTCCACATCATGAATGGAACTATTGTAAGTAAAAATATATTCCCTACCATGATCTCCTGTGTTACTTTCTAAGATCGTTTCAATCACTCCGAATAAGGAACATGAGCAGCCTCCGCAATACAGAGCCAAAGCCCAGGATTTGGGTATATCAAGGAATTTAGTGGTCTGTTAATTCTAAGGATACACACTAGAATATGAAATAGAATATGATAAATACTGGAACTATTGGAAACCTATATGAAGGGCAGGTAAGACTCCAGCAGACTTAGAAAAAAAATGTTCAAATTTATTTCTAGATCCAAGAAGCAGACACCATTATTATTAACATGGTTTTTCAAGAACTGTCAATGTAATAAGACTATATACAACAGGAATTAAAATTGGGTGGGGACAAAAAAAATGGAAACAACTGTTATTATTCACAAGAATAAAGCTATCATTTTTGTTGAAATTATCATTTTGTTGAAATCCTAGCTAAGGGTCTTTAAAAACAATGGCTTACATAAAATGGGAGACAATTATTATTATGAACACAAAAGAGTAATTGAAGGTGGAAAGTTCAGTGCTGTTATGAGTTTCCATGATATCTTCAGGGAGGGAGGAGGTCCTTTCTAGATTTTGCTCCATCTTACTTCCGGTCTCATTGTTTGTTATTGTTTTCAAGATATCCACTGCACGCTGATTGTTATTGCCTAGCCTGGGCAATAAGAGGCAGAACAAGGGTAGCAATAATGACAAAATGAAAGATTGTGATTCTGTCTTACTGTTTAAAGATTCTTTTTTTTCCTGGAAAGCCCACCTAAGAACTTTAAGAACTTCCACTTATACAATCCGTGACCTGTGATCATCACCACTCTGCAAGGAAGGCTAAGAGACAGTTTTAAAGTTGCATCAAATAAAATCAGGTATCTGTCAGTAAAGGAAACGTGAAGGACTATTAAGTAGGTCAAAGTAGTCTCTGCCACAACTATATCTTAGAAAACCTAGTACAAATTCTTGAGAAGTAATGAGAATGGTTGATGTTTATGTTTAAAAAACTTATACAAAATTTAAATGTATGCTTATAGACCAGCTATACTCAGAACTTGTAATGTGAAAATAGTATGAACTGACAAAAAAAAAAAAACTTAGATACTTAATAATTACTCTAAAAAAATGTGTGGTACTTATTTGAATTTCCTCACACACTTTGTTGAGCAATGTGATTTTAAGATAATAATAGCTAGAGATACATATAGTATTCTTGGATAAAATTACAATATTTTAAAAAAGTTATTCCAAAATTAATTTATTGATTTAATTAAAAGCCAATGAAATGCCAATATTTCCCCCTTTTCAACTTAATTCTTGAAATTATCTGAACAAATAATAAAGATAGAATATTAAGATGTTTTAAAGTTTGAAACAAGAATAGATTTCTTCTACCAGATAAAAATATGATAATAAACAAAATATACAATTATGAAATATCATAGCACTGACTAAGGCGTGGAAGCCTGATCAATAGACAACAAATAGTCACAAAACAGAGACAGATACATATGTACACTGTATATTCATTAGTCAGGGTATTCCAGAAAAACAGACCCAATGACTACACCTTGAATAAGATTTATTATATAGTAATTTACTGTCACAGTGGCACATGTCTTTAACTACAGTTGCTTAGGAGGTTGATACAGGAAAGTTCAAATTTAAAAACACATAAACACAGACTATACATGACACTATTTGCAGTCAACAGAAAAGTAAATAAATGTAAAGATGCAGTATTAAATTAAATTATTAATTTTACCACAGTGTAACTGTGCCTCTATAATAACTTCATAGCCACTGTTTATTGCTCTTATGGTGAGCTTGTGTTAGGATAATCTGCTTAAAATGCTATGTGGCACTAGTCATCTCTAAGTGAGCTGTTCACCCTTCCAGTAAATCATGTATTAAAGTAAAAAAGCTATCTCTTGGGCTGGGATTGTGGCTCAGTGGTAGAGTGCTCTCTTCAAATGTGTGAAGTACGGGGTTTCATCCTCAGCACCAAATATAAATAAATAAATAGATAGATAGATAGATAGAGCTATTGTGTCCATGTACAACTAAAAACTTTTTTAAAAAGAGCAATTTATGTTGGTTCCTATGTAATTTTCACAATATATAATACATATCATGCAAAACCTATTCATTAATCAATAGTATATGTTATCCTTAAGGTTTCTAGTCAATAGTAGGTAGTTAAATTTTGGGTGAATCAAAAGTTATATATGAATTTTCACCTACTCAGGTGTCTGTGCCCCAACCCACCTGCATTGCTCAGGGGTCAAATGTATAACATGTAAGACTACCAATGTTATAGATGTTATAGGCATCTTTGTTTAAGTAAGTACATTCTATAATATCTGAACAACAATGAAATTGCCTAAGGTCATTCCTTTGAAAGTATAGACCTTATTTAAGTAATGCATAACTATATTAATACTGGACTTTGTAAAAAAAGCCTTATTCTCAATTTACTTTGGACTTAGAATCGTCAGGTTTTATATTATCTTGATAGATTTTTCCAAGATGAATACAACAATAATATATACAATGTCATCATTGTAAGTTATATTGAATTATGACTTAAATCTTAATATCTGGTAGATAATCCCAGTAGCATTTGTCCTGATGCACCTATTAAACATAAGTCATATAGACTTCTCATTTACTTTATAACTTCTTAAGTTTTGTTATTGTTTTCTTCCTAAGGGTATTTCAGCTTAATACATTTTATTGTTTTACTGCCATGTAAGAGATTTCTACAGTTTTCTTGTACCTATTATTCTTAAATTGCCATATATATATATATGTATATATATAGTATTTCAACAACTATAAAATTTCTGCTAGCTATTGAGAAATCATTACATTTTGAAAAAGAAAACCATCTTTAAACCAAATTGAATATGCATGGAGCTTTAAAAAGTCTAATCTAACTTAAACAAATGTTACCTTAACAGAGCAATTGATCTCAAGGAGAATCAATCATGATAAAAATCACTATTAAGTCTGGAAGAGAAGTTTGTTTTTGGACGGGAACATGAAATAAGTCCTTTGAATTCTAATAATGCATATGCCATTAAAGAATGAAATATCTGTCGGTTAGCAAAGATCAGATACAGAAATGTGTATGAGAGAATTGATTCGGTGATGATTAGTTTCTTGCTCCTTAACTTCATTATTATTATTCATGGGATAAATAGACCTTATATCACAAAGATTGTTCTTTTTCTAAATTCCATGAACCATTTTAATGTAATAATTGCCTTTATTCTTTGGGGGAAAATTCAATAAGATTTTTCTTGGCTCAAACAAATAAATGCTTTCTTTTAATTAAGGTTAATATTAGATTTCATTTGATCATTTTGGTAGACATATCATCTTTGACCATATTAAGGAAAAAAATACTTCTTTCAGATAAGGAAATTACTTGCTAATATGCATTAATTATCTAAGATTTGTTTTGTCAAAATAGTGGCAAAAATTCTGATTTTCCCTGTAATCTTACCTGTTAAACTGAGAAATGACCATATAAACTGGTGTATTTAAAAAGAAATTATATGATGAGAACTTCATTTTCTTGTTCTATCTCTCTCTCTTAAAACATTTTTTGCACAGATATTTTAAATTTAATATATATCTTATTATGTACTTTTTTCCTCATTTTGAAAATAATTCCTGTTGATGAGGAAAATACCTGGCTCCTTTTGTAAAAGGGTGATATATAAAATTACAGTTGTAATTCACAGACTGTCAGAGTTTTATAATAAAGAACTTGAAATAGTTAAATAGGAGCCCTTCCTGAGTTTTTTGTGGTGTAAAGAATGAGACTGTGATCTTAATAGAGTTGCTCAAGAAATGTCATTTCCTGTTTTTAGCCAACAAGGATGTATTTTCTGCTAACTCCCATCTTGTATTTGTTTGCCAAGGCTGCCATGACAAAGTACCAAAGATTATATGGTTTATACAACAGAAATTTTCTTCCTTACAGCTCTGGATATAAGAAGTCTGGTCAACATGCTAGATATCTTCTGAAGATTCTCTCCTTGGCTTGTAGATAGGGAGTTTTTCTATGTTGTTACATAGTCTTTCATCTATATCTGTCTATGTCAAAATCTTCTCATGTGACAACAGTCAAAATGGGTTAGGGCTACCCTAATAACCCCATTTAAACTAAATCATCTCTTTAAAGGCTCTATCACAATAGTCATTTTTTGAAGTGCTGTAGTTTAGAACTTCAATATATGAACTTTGGGGATATACAATTCATGCCATTAAGAACTTCATGCAAGAAATGACTCTACCAGAGGAATATAAAACATCTCTGTTGTCATCATACTTAGCAAAACTGTAGTGATGATACAGATGCTGATCGGCTTAGACAGAATATAGCTGAAAATCAACACAAACATAGAATATGAAAGTTGGAGTTAAGGAGCTGCAATAATACACTGTCATTCTTTTCAAATAGTGAAGCTGGAAGCCATCATTTTGGATAACATATGGAAGTAAAGAAACTGATCTGAATAACTTAGAAAATGAAGACATGGCTGCTGTTATATTTATTTATTTTTCTATGTACTGGGATGCCAAAATTATCCCACAAGACCAAAAAATGGAATATCAGTTGGTAAATGCTCTGGTACTCCAAAGTGAGTATGATAAGTATGCAAATAAAGAAGCCAAACCCCAATCATGCAATTCTTATTCACTATCCATCTCAATCTCCAAGGCTGAATTTGTGAACTATACTTCTTAGGAAAGGCTTGAACTTCTTTAAAAGGAGTTAGTGTAGATTGTATAGATTGTACTTCACATCCTGTCTAATCAAGTGAGATTGTCTTGACTTATGGTACCTTCAGTTTGAATACATGGTAGATTGGTATTGGATGCATATCTGAGCACCTTCCCAGGGAAGAATGTACTTTGACACTAAGGGCAGTACCAGTTAAGCAAGACTTTCTAACATCATGTCAAAGTTAAGAAAGGAGAGAAACAAACTCAAAATGTAACTTAAAGTTCTGATTCTTTCATATAAAGAGCATTTTAATCATGTAAATGAGATGAGGTTCAGAGCTAAAAATGAACAGAGTTCATTTTTTGAGAGTTTCTGAGAGTTAAAAATAAGTTTTAAGGTCTGTCTTAAATCTTAAGTCAAAGATAAGTTTCAGAGGCCAGGAAAGAATCAGACTTACATGATGTATTTGAATGGACATTTAGAAGGCAAGAATAAGATTGTTTTCAGAACAATTCAGTGAGTCTCATATGTTTAATCAAGCTTAAGTCAAATTAAATGCCTCTCAATTCCTCTTTGGAATTGAAGTAGTATTGTCCAATTGTCCAAGAAACCCAAAGGATACAGTATTTCAAAAGAGTGGTAGGTGAGCTCAAATTCCATGTTCCTGTGAATTTATCCTGTTGTATTTCTGAGTTCTGTGTATATTGGTTATGACTCTCATATCTTGTTATAGTTGAGTATAGGGCTTACTGTGTAAGAAGCTGGCTGAGATTTTGTTCCCAGGAAAAGCTACCACAGTCCTTTAATGATGAAAGACTGCATCACATTTATGCTAAGCTCCCATAAGAGAACTCTCCACTTAGATTGCCACCTGCATTCTGTAAATTTTAACAACATATGTTGTTATGGTTTGGATGTGAGGTGTCCCCCCAAAACTCATGTGTGAAACAATGCAAGAAGATTTAGAGGAGAAATGATTGGATTATGACAATCTAAACCCAATCAGTGAATTAATCCCCTAAGAAGGACTGAGTGGTAACTGAAGGCAGGTAGGATGTGGCTGGAGGAAGTGGGTCATTTAGAGACATTCCTTCCGGGTATATTTTGAGTCAAGTGAGTGGAGTCTTTGCTTTCTGATCATCATATGAGCTGCTTTCTTCCTCCACACTCTTCTGCCATGAAGTTCTACCTTGTCTCAAGCCCCGAGGAATGGAGCTGGCTTCTTTGGACTGAGACCTCTGAAATCAAGAACACTTAGATAAATGTTTTCTCCTCTAAAATTGTTCTTGTCAGATCTTTTAGTCATAGGAATGAAAAAATTGACTAAAACATATGTAGACATCTTCTTTGCACACCTTATCGTTTCTTAGGTACTATTCTAGAGAGCCCACCAAGATACATGTACTTCTGCCATTCATACAAAAGATCAGACAGTTTCTACTTGTCTCCTTTCACTTCTCCTTTCTGCCTTCAGAGGCAGTCATGCCTGCCTTGCCTCCCCACTCCCATTCCTGTCCACTTGTAGACATGGAGGGATACAAAAGGAATGGCCTGTTTCTCAGCTCTTAATCATATAAATATTTAAAGAATTAACACTTGATTTCTATTCTTTCAAATATTTTTAAACTGCAAATATTTATCCGATTCTTAAAATAATAAATATTCACCTTTACTGCAAGTAACTGGGGACAAAGTATAATCTACTTGTGTAGAAACTGATGCCTTCAGAAATCAATACTAGATAATAATAAAGAAATTTTACCAATACCAGTTAAGGATGATTATGTTTCCTTACTGGTAAACGGCAATAGATTTGAGAATTTTCTGAATATCACCCACGAACACAAAAATATGTGCACAAACACATCACCATACATGCATATTATTTAAGTATCTGCACATAATTGTATTCTTTTAAATAGTTTTTCTCATTATAAGATTTGAATTCATTCAGTTTAAGTGAACCTTTTTGTCATCCTGATAAAATGATAAGTTAAAAAAAATCCCTGATCTACGAGGAATTTCTGTTAGAATGAACATTTTATACCCCAAGTGGACAGAGCCAGGTAATAACAATATGCATTACAGGGCAACCTCTTTAAGAGGTTTTATTTCATCTGATGTCAACAATAAAGGAGTATATTCCATGGCAATAATTGTAGATTTTAAGGAAGACAGCTTAACTATGATTGGCATAGGAAATTTTCCCCTGAAGCAAGTATATTTATAAAAATATTAAAAGAGCTAGAGAAGGTAGAGAGCTATCTCAATCTGCATCTCATTTGATGAACATAAATACTTTGAAAGGTGAGATGAATCTGCACTAAATCCTAAATGATCTGGATTGAACAGAAAAATATTTGCCATTTATAGAATTGATACGAAAAGTTAAGATCAGCACCACACATAGAATACTGTGGTAAGTCACATCTTGAAACAATCATTACTTCCTTTGATATTTGCATTTTACAAACTCAACATGAAAACCACAAGTAAAGAAAACAGGAACTAATTAAGCAAAGACAAGTGTAAGCAATTTAGAAAGTAACTATTGGGATTGAAGTACCTGAATTGCATCTTGAATACTATGTGTACAATAGGATTTTCTTTATTTGTGTTTTTATGGCTTTTAAAAAGGAAACAAAATGTTAAAGTTTAGAAAGGGATAAACATTGAAAGTGTTCTGTTCTCGACATTACCAGATATTTTCCAGAAGTAAAATAACAAGCAGGACAATAAAACACATTTAGCAAATCTCAACATTTCTTGAATTTTGACACTGACTTAGAGAAAATGATAAGTAGGGAAAGTAGAAATATATTAGAAGACTATATCAAAGCAAGGAAGTAGGCAATGACAACAGTATTCTTGAAACATTGCATACCATCGTCACATTTATTTTCTTTATTGAAAAATTTGTGTGCCCTGAGAAGCTCTTAGCAAATTCATCACATTGTTTTCATAATGGTGGCAGCAGAACAGCGGTGGTGTGATCACATTTTGACAGACTTCAGTATCACACAAATAGCATTAGCAACAAGACCCTTGGTCTATGATGGCAGACTATGGTGTAGCAGACAACACTAATCAATCAGAATTTGAGTTCCCTTTATTCTGACAAGGTTTCTTAATATAAGCCATTAAAAGTAGTTTAAAACTTGTTAGTCCTCCTGTCCTGTTTTTAATAGAACAGGTACATGCCTTGGCTGCTGTCTTTTCCTTTATTGAAAAACTGAGAAAGTGTCACCAAATTGCATCTGTCTTAAGTATCTGAGGCCAGCTATAATACACTGAAAAGTGTGGTAAGGAATGTGTCAGTGACATGAAAAGAAGTGTGCATAAAACTACCAAAGGCAAAAACAAAATACAAATCCAGCTAACTGGACCAAAGTGGAAAAAAGAATTGTTAAAAAGGCAAGAAACTTGGTGGAAGGAAGATTGGATTTAGGAGTCAGCAAACTTGATTTCTAGTCTTTTCTTAGGAGATATAACTAGGCAAGATGGACAAGTTCTTAAATCTTGCCAGGCTTTGTTTTGTGTGTTTAGAAAGTAAGAGTGTTGATTCTGAATGATTTCCAGGCTTGGTGGGGGCATGCCTATAATCCCATCTATTTGGGAGGCTGAGGCAGGAGGATGACAACTTTGAGGCCAGCATGTCTCAAAAAAAAAGCAAAAACAAAAACAAAAAAAAACAAAGGACTGGGATGGCACCCAGAATTCAGTCCCCAGTGCAAACAAAGAAATTGATGACTTATTGGTGATTCACAAATGTTAGAAAGAATTCAAATTCATGCTTTGCAATCTTCAGATGAAAATAAAATTATCTTCTCTTTAAACATGTGGAAAGTATAATTGCAATACAAATGGCCAGAGCTTATTTATATGTTTCCAGCTTATTTTTCTAACTCCTAGATTGATATTTATTTCTTTACATCAACTTCTAAAATAAAATATTAAATATCATTAAAATAATCATCAAATATTTACCAAGTAGTCCCTTGGCTATGAAACAAATGAGCGTGGAGTTAACAAGAAATTCTTTCCATAGACTAGTGGCTTTACAGGAGACTTTGTAAATATTTATTGAACTTCTACTCTGTGCAACGAGCTGTCCTAGATTTTAATTATACGGTGATAAACAAGGCAAGATATTTGTTCTAACTGATCTTACATCCTAGGGAGGATGATAAAAACAGATTCGTTTTTAGGAAACAGATAAAGGAATCAGATGATTTCACATGGAGATAAGTTTTATGAAGGAGGCAAAATAAGCTATATACAAGAAGGGTAGTTATTTCTATAAGTTTCTAATTTTATTATTGTTTGAAATTGACTTCTTTTCTATGTGATTAATAGTTTCCTGTTTTTTTTTAAATGTTTAATCTTGGATAAACAGATTCCTATTCTCACATATTTTCCAAAGTGCATTTAAACCCAAAGGATATGACCCCCACGGGTTGTTTCTTCCTGTCCTCCACTATTTCCACTTATACTTAAAGCAATAATTTAAAATATCAAAATTGATCTCTAAGGCAAAATCTGGGTATAAATTGTATCATAGTACTATGTGGGTAAAATTCACCGCTGTATACTAGGTTATGAAATAGTTAACGTGTTGTCAAGAGAACTGATTAATATTAAGTTAATATGGCTCTTTCCTACCCCTAAAGACCTGTGTTACTGACATGAGGCCAGTTTTGAGGTAATACTATTACTCTAATTTTTAATTTTTTGTTATCTTTAGTAGGTACTTCTCCATTTGGAGATTATATTATGGGAGGGGCAGAGAGAGAAAGATTTTATGTCTGAGAAAACAGTGAAATTTATTGAAGTGTTAGAAAATAAAATATAGTTAAATGAGAGGGAAGACTACATCGTAAGTACCATGCTAAATGTAGTCCCTTAATGGCTTTTCTGTGTTACAATTGCTGAAACAAATGGCCTAGGCTGTCTGCTGTTCCCTATGTCATTTTCTGTGTAGGAATAAACTTTTCCAGGCTCTATATTCTATTCTGTAAGCTCCATGTGCTTTGTTAGAATCCAAAATCTGTAGCTGCACTGGAAAATGTGGGCTCAACCATTTACAAGAGCCAGAGAAAAGCTGAGCCCTCAGCCATATAGCTGGAAGGAAATAAGAACTAGCTACAACTTTAAAGAGATTGGAAGCAGATTTTTCCTAGCCAAGCCACCAGATGAGAACACAGTCTGGTCAAGACTTTGACAATAGACATGAGACCCTGCATGAAGGATCCAGCTAAGAACTCTGCCCCAAGTCCTGATTAACATTATGTCGTAGGGCAATAATTCCATGTTGTTTTCAGTTGCTACTTGTATATAGTAGTGTAACCCAAAGTTAGGCAGTTGGGTTCTTTTGGTTGTCTTCTAGAATCCCTGCCTTCAAGAAAACTACACTTGCAATAGCAGGATCACATTGGGATTTTGGTGCCCTTTATCTTTGTTTGAGAGATCCTTGGTTAAACTAACCTTGACAGTCAGGTAGCAGCTGTCATTTACTGAATTCTGACATGGACTGATTTAGAAATTTACTTTGAACAAGAACTGTAGAGGATATTTGCTTATATTTTGTTAACCTCAAAATAAATAGTTCCTATAGAATATATCCCATGCTTTTGGTCTTCTGAAATCCAGGTATGACCTAGACACTATTAAGCATTAATATGCTCAAATTCTTACAAACTCTGCATACTAATGTCAAAAGTAGAAAAAAGGCAAATTATCTTGATAAATTACCAAGAAGAGGTAAAAATTCTAAAGTGAAATTATACAGTTATGGAAATATTAGATGCAGTATCTTAAAATAACTGAGTCTGAGATGAATTAAATAAAATAATGAATATACTTTTCTCCCTTTAAATTTTTATTTTGCTGTCAACTTCTACCTTGTATATTTTTAACAACAGACAAAAACAATTTTTTAAAAAAGCTTTCCCAGTGTATTTCACCTTAATGAAAAATAAATATGCTTTCTTTAATCTTAACTTCTCAGAGGAAACTTTCCCTCAACTTCCTCACCTAATTTGCATTAAATATTGATAGGAAAAAAAAGAGAGAGAGAAAGAAAGAAAAGTTTTTGTCTCTAGAAAGGTCTGAAATAATATGTAATTTTGTTTGTTCTACCTAGAAAAACTTAAAGCAAAAAAAAAGTATTCTTTGATAGGAACACAAACTATCCTCCTCCACCCCAGTCTTTCACTCTACTAGAAGTATTTTCTCTGTCAATGGGATCTGTTCAACAAGAGTGTAATTTCCCCAATAAAACTCTCAGAGAGCCTTTTGAATCAACAAATGCAAGCTAAAAAAATCTCAGGATTGCAGTCCATGGGTACAAACATGCACCATTCAAAGATTTTGTTTATAATACTCTCTCCTACTAGGGCTGTCTGTAGTTCCTGTTAAGGTACCACACATCATGAAGTAATGGTAAAGAGGGAGGAACTGACAGCCTTTCCCTTTCAGTTTATCTGGATTTGGAAGACCCTTCTTTGTATATCTGAGTACAAAAAAAAAAAAAAAAAAAAACAACAACAACAAGATAGTTTGGAAGTTACCTACATTTCATCATATTATGGAATTTTTATTATTTGCTTCTTTACCTTCTATTATCATTATGGAAGTTTCTCTCTGGGTCCCTGAGTTACTGTGCTTTGCTACTTTAATCAATAAGGTGCTTTATTTGAAAAAAGAATAGCTTTACAGTGTTGTCAATAATGAATGGTTATTGCAAGTAAAGGCTCAGGGAAAATAATTAAGAAATGGAAATCTCTTAAGAAACTTTTACAAACCAATTGTAGATGTAATCTATTTATGCAAATGATGGGCTTATGTTGTATAGCAGCTTTCAACCAAATAGATTACTAAACACTTTAAAAAATGTGACTATTATACTCAGGAATGCACAGTGTATTCTTTCCTTTCTCTGAAGTTGTTTTCATGATGAAATGTTACATCTGCTTAATAACCCTTGGTATAGATTATTTGAGCAAGAAATATAAAAGAATGAATGATCCATTTGAGACAATTAAATTACATGAGAGTGGTTCATTAGAGAGCACATCTCCAAAATGTTGAGATCTGTGGAAGCTGTAACTAGGTTTAGTGCACAAAAAAAATAGCTGTTTTCCTTTGGGTTTTGTCTCCTCTTTTATGATCATTAGCTGACAAAATTTACCCGCTATAATAACCTCACCATTTTTTTTTTCTCATGCAAAATCCTCTTTATTCATTCTCCATCAAAATATGAGAATTTCTATTTAATAGGGTTATTATAATTTTATTTTCAATAAACAGTTGTTTCTAGTTTTAAACTTGAACTCTAGTCCTTATATTTTATAAAATTCATCATTTCTAAAATCCCACATTAGTACTCCATCCTCCTTAATAGCAACATCTCCTTTTTATTCATTTCCATTAAGAAATTCATTATGGATTTTTTTATTAGTGCCAAATATAGAAATAAACATAGACTCTGTATGGTCTCTAGCCTTTATCAACCTTAAAGTTAAGGATTCTGTAACATTTGAAACCTATAAAACAAACTTCCTCACAAGGTGGTAATCCACCTACTTCATGTTCCCATCAATTCAATTGTAAATGTATTGTTTTATGACTATTTGGTATTTATTTGTTTGTTTATTTATTGGGGTATTAGGCATTGATCTCAGGGCTTCATGCATGCTTGGCCTGGATTCTGCAACCAAGTTATATCCCCAGTCCTGACTTTTTTAAAATTCTGATTATAAAAGTTCATGTAACCTGTTCCACAATGGAACATGTCATTCATGGTAGCTTGAATCTGTGTTGCTAGGTCATGGTCACATATTTGTCTTAGAATAAACTATATTTTAATTTTCTTAGGAGAAGAGTCGTTATTTTACATTGACACATGACACTTGTTAAAGTTGGTGAGCCTGACTTTAATCAAGGGTGAGGGAAACATAGCTATAGCCACAGGGATCAGTGCAATGGCGTCTTTCAGTAGGGGAATGATATTGAACTCAATTCAGAATCTAGCAAGGACAAATGGGGATTTATAATCAAGAATCAAGATGGGGGAGGAGGTGGATAGAAATTTTCAAGGATAAGGACTTTCTGCCTAAAGGATCTGATTTGATTATGTGAAGTCAAGCCAGGATGGAGAATCAAAAGTGGTCTGACACAAAGGACTTAACAAGATTCTTGCTTAAACTAGATTCTACCAAGACAGAGAAGGAAGCCCAGGGTTGGATCCAGTTAAGCAGAGGACTCTGAGCAGCCTTACTAATGTTTGGGTCAAAGAAGAAAGTCTCTGTCAGAGTTTAAATAGCTAATTGCAATGATACAGAAAAGGAAGAAAAATTCTTTACGGTTTGCGGTCACACAGAATAAAAACCTATTACCGAGGATTAGACAAGGAAAGGAAAAGAGTTTTATCATTTTTCAGGCTAATTTGTAGTTTGTGACTTTAAATAAATTTTGATAGTAAGGCAGACATACCTTTACTTTTGATATTGGGACCTTTTATTATAAGTCAGAGCAATAAACAAAATTCTCCCCGGGCAGGTACATACCTATTTTATATCTTTCTGACTTTAAAAATTAATTGGCTCTTAAAACATGGCATTGGATACTTCTCCTTACCAGAGTAGTTGAAAAGGATGATTTAAGGATAGCTTGAAATTACAAAGGCTTTCACAAATTAAGTTTATTCTCCCTTGCAATAGCTTTTCTAGGCAGAAAAATATTGCCTTCCTATAAATGGCAGTTAAAACTTGAGATGTAGTTAAAATAAATAAGTTAACGTAGAAAAAAATCAGGATTATTAATTTTGTATTAGGTTTGTGGCCTAATGTTAAAGTTTCTTCCCTGTCAATACCCATGTCCTTCAGAGTTATGGCTTCCTTATTTTACATACCTTTTGTATCATCACCATCATCATCTTCAACAGCATTAGGATTTCATACTGAAATATGCCTAAGCACACTCTCCAGATTCTATCAGCTTATGATAAATTGACCGCGTCTAAATAGTTGCAGTTGAGGCTTTTTTTTCCTCCTTGTGGTCCATCTGTGAAAACATATTAAAGAGTGAAGTAGAAGGCAAAAAGAACAACAGTCACTTTAAGATTACTTTTAGAATTTTAACCTGAGATGTAGTAAATAAAAGAGTTTCTTGCTGAACTCTGCACTTCATTCTTTTAGAACATTCTGAGCCAGGCACTGTGGCACCTGCCTGTAATCCCAGTGGCTCCTAAAGCTGAGACAGGAGGATCACAAGTTCAAAGCCAGCCTCAGCAAAAAGCGAGGTGCTTAGCAACTCAGTGAGACCCTGTCTCTCAATAAAATAAAAATATGTCTGGGAATGTGGCTCAGTGGTCGAGTTCCCTTGAGTTCAATCTCCACTCCCCTATTCCACCACCAATTCCTTTAGCTTCAATTATGGATTTATTTTCCCATATTGTCATTTTGCATAGGCTACATCAGGATTTGCCCTGAGTGTTGAACACCATGCAATGCTTCTAGTTTTTCATCCTTTTAGTTAACTCCATTAAAAAGGGAAATTTTTATATGAAAGCTTTATTGTATAATCTCATTGTTTTAGCTTTTTCTTCTTCATTATTTTCTTTGAACACTGAAATTCAAGTAATTTTAAAGGACCTGTTTTTGTATTTTAACTTTAAGAATCTTATATGTGCTTATTGGGAATAATTGGGAAGACAAATTATTTGCTTCAGCTAGTTATTACAGAAACAGTACTGAAAAGGACAATATTTATTTTCCAGACAGATCAGAAATAACAATGTTGAACTTAACCTATGGCCCTGGAAGAGCAGAGGTTAAGGAGATTCCCCAATCATTGTAAATTTTACGAAAGGTTTCCAGCAAAGAACCATTTCTTAAAAAAAAAAAAGAACCATTTCTTTACATGTGGCTCAGACAAGACTTAAGGATGCCTCACTTTTTTTTAAACCTATGACAAGGCCAAAAGACCCTTCAAATTGCCTACCCCGCCCCACCACCACCTTATAAATGATTAGTTGAACTGCTTGTCTCCACAAATCAGTGGAACAAAATGCTTGTTAACCAAACTTTGGTTAACATTTTTTCCTTTCCCCTGGCACTTAAAATTGACATAACTTCAGCCTGAATCAGCAATCACTCCTTAAGACCCTCTCTCAAGAACAGACTGGCCTCAGGATAAAACATTTTCTGATCAACTATCTTCCCTTCATCCAACTTGTTCACCCATATTAGCCTTATTTACCCCATTTTATGAAACAAAAGCCCTTTCTCTCTACCTTTCGAGAGGTTTGCAGATCTCCTGGTCAGAACTTTCTCTCTGGTATGTAGTTCCTGTACATTCCCATTATAACAGTCTCTTTCCCACTCTTGCAATCATTTTTTTCTAATAAACTCTTTTCTTACCAATATACAGAGCGGTTTTTCTTTGACATCTGTAGAATTTTGTTAATGATGGTGTAACATTCAGCTAAGGCCCTTAATATGGTAGATTAAATTAAAGTAACTAAAATATCTGCAGAAAATTATTATCAAAAGAAATAATAAAGGCTGCACCAATTATAAATTTATCACCTTAAAACTTCCAAATCAATCCTTGTTTACCTTATTTTGTGATATTGGAGACGTGCTCTGGAAATTCCTTTGCCAGCTGGCCAAATGTTAATCAATAGAAGGCACTGGGAGTCTTGCAAAATGATAGTAAAGTCATTTCTCACTTAATGACTTTTTGGTATGTGACAGTCTCTATGTGGTGGTCCCCTAAGATTAAAATGGAGCTTAAAAATTCCTGGAGATTCATAGCTTTCACAACATTGGAGCACAATGCATTACCACATTTGTGGTGATGCTGGGTAAACAAATATGCATTATGGTCACTACAAGTGCAGCATGTAAAACTATGCTTAGTACATAACACTTGATAATGTTAATAAATGTTACTGATTTATGTATTTGCTATATTTTTATCGTATTTTAGAGTGTGCTTCTAATATAAAAATGTTTGCTGTAAAACAGCATGTCTTGCTATGCTAACAGCCTCATACATTTAGTCTATCTCTTCTGTTGCCTGCATCATTTTCTCTTGTGCCTGATTGAACCTCATGTGGTGTAGGAGCAATAGGTCGTACCATACATACATAGACTATGCAGCCCAGGTGTAGAGTGGGCTATGCTGTCTGAGTTTGTGGTGGTACTCTTTCTGATGTTCGCCCAGCGAGGAAGTTGTATTTCTCACTAAGGGATATATGACTGGTAGGAAGACTTTACCCTTTCAGGTTCAAGTTCTCTATATTTATTATTCCGTCTGAGGCTCCAAGGGCCTGGACTAGACAACTCCAGCTATGCTCTCAGGCTGCAACTTCTCTCCAGTAGCCCTTCTGAAGGCTGCAGCTAGCCCGCATCCAAACAGCTGGTTGTTTCTATAAACTGTTGTCAGTCTAAGACCTATGACAGGTCTTCACTGGCAGGCTGTGTGTCCCTCCGGCAGCCATGCACATTTTGCAGAAGACTGAATCTTGCCTTTGCTGGGTAGTAGTCTCTCTTTCATCTTCTTTCCTTATTATTTCCTCTTCCTCATTCCAGAAGAGGTAGTTGCCAATTTGTCGCTGGTGCTTGCAGATTTCTTAAAGTATACTTTTAAGTAGTTAACTAGTTTTTACTGAATTATAATTATTTATATTGAAACTCCTATTTGCAAATAACCAGGGTTATTTCTATCTCCTAACTTTTTGGGTTGTGGGTATTGGAGCTTGATCTAGAGGTACTTTGCCACTGAATAACATTCCCAGTCCTTTTTTTTAATTTTTATTTTGAATATATATTTTTTCTTTCTTTCTTTTTTTTTTTTTTTTGGTAATAGGGATTGAATCCAGAGGTGCTACCACTAAGCCACATTCTCAGCCCTTTTTATCTTTTTAAAATTTCAGGCAAGTTCTCACTAAGTTGCTTGGGGCTTTGCTAAATTGCTGAGGCTGGCCTTGAACTTGTGATTCTCTTGCCTCAGCCTCTTGAGTTGCTGGGATTGCAGGCATGGACTACCACACCTGGTGAACTTTCTTGATTGACATAATAAATGAAGAATAAAAATTTCCACAAGAGTTCTTGTTTTTAAATTTCAATATTAGTGGAGTCCAGTCTTAACATTTCCTTAGAAAAACACACACTTATTAAATCATATGCCCAACTTATCAGTCTAGAAACCTGGGAGTCATTTTTGACCCTTTTTATCTTTTCTGCATGCAATTTATCAGTAAGTTCTGTAAATTTCACCCCAAAATGTAATCCAAATCTCTATATTTTCCCCAATATCTACTCTAGTTCATTTGGTTACCCATAGGCTCATAAGTTTTTCCCTTTCTGGTATTATTTTACAGTCAACATATACCATAGGTACATTGACCTTTTAGAAGACAAATTGAATCATATTACTTACCCAAATAAAATACTTGTAATGGCAAAGTACAGTGAAGTGTGAAAAAAATCATGTTTCAAAGCTGAAAATATGTGTGTGTGTGTGTGTGTGTGCTTGTGTTAACAGTTATTTAAATATCTGCCTCCTGACTAGACTGATGGCCATCTAGCTTTGTGGACCCTTTGAATCCTAACACCTAGAGCATTTAGGATTTGTTCAATAAATATCAGTTAAATAAATAAAAATGTTCAGTGTTTCTTAGTACTTAGTGTTAAGATTCAAGATCGTGATTTTTCAAAGGGAGGGAAAACGGTGGCTGTTTTTAAGTAGTGTCACTATGATGCCCCTGTGGCTGACCTTGAATAACAGAGCTAACCTAACCAAACACATACTGCTGAGCCAGGGATTAGAGAACCAAGAAAAGAGAGTCCTTTAGTCTCAAAAGAAAGTATTTCTTTCTCAACGTGATCAGTATCCAGGCTTTGTACACCCTGATCCTTAGGAGACCCCTTCTCCCCTGTGTTTTCTCAACAAAGCCTACAGGCTGTGACTGTAAACCTCAGAGACAAGTCATGTGTCACATGGGGTACAAGCATTGGAACATGCAGTTTTGCTTTATAACTTTAGTTCTGAGCATTCATTTTCACATTAAATCAATAGTCAAAATCACTGTACTGCTTTATCTTTTTATCATTTGTATTCAGCATTGAAGGGAAATCATGGTGGATAATTTGCTATACCTTGTGTGTTTGGCCCAATAGTTTCAAAGGCAACTTCCACATCTCCTCTAATACATGGCTTCAATGAATGTCTAATTTGTTAATTTTATAAGCCCTGACTGTGGATGTTGACTTCAAGACATAGCATATTTAATTAAAGGGAAGTAGTGAATATTACTGATGACTAAGTAGGAAGGGGTGGGATGTTATTTTCATGTAAAAATTGCTTTTATTTGGCTGGGGTAGAAGAAATTTTCAATGAGGTTGTCACACACATCAAGTTGGTACAGAAAGCTTGTACCTGAATGCTTTGTTGTAGGATATTTGTTGTCACTAAAAGAGTGTAGGAACTTGTGACATCAGAAAAATTTCAGATGTTGTTGAAAGAAGCTCAGGAAGTGACTTCAGCTTTGGAAATAGCAGCAAGCAAATTGTGGGAAAGATCAAGGAATACAGGAGAAACATACTTAAAACTAAGTATGTTTTTAAACTCATCTTAAAACTGAGCATCTAAAAACAACATCAAAAAACTTAAAACTAGGCAAGCTGAAATAGATTTATGACACCCTAAGAAAGAATATATATATATACACACACACACACACACATACATATATAGGCCCACATACATATATATACCGGGGATTGAACTCAGGGGCACTCGACCACTGAGCCACATCCCCAGCCCTATTTTGTATTTTATTTAGAGATAGGGTCTCACTGAGTTGTTTAGCACCTTACTTTTGCTGATGCTGGCTTTCAACTTGTGATCCTCCTGCCTCAGCCTCTGGAGCTGCTGGGATTACAGTTGTGCATCATGGTGTCTGACCCTAAGAATGCATATTTATTTATTCATTAAAAATTACTTTTTTAGACCCTTTCATTATGTCACAGTATGAACAAAACAACAACCCAAAGATGAGAGAGAAATTGCTGCTCTTTGTAATCCTTTAAATGGTTTTAATAAGGGCAATGATATATGACTTATTACTAGGTTGACTTGGATTAGAGAAAGCCATCAGAAAAAAAAGATGCATGACCTCATGGAAGATGCCCAGAGAAAGGCTGGAACCAAGAAAGTATTGAGAGATACCTTAATAAACCACAGATATAAAATCAATAATAAAAATACTTAAGATAATCATTCATGGAATAGTTGGGCCCATTTAAGTGGTTAAAAATCAAACAGATTAGAAATGAGCCTAAGAAGATAATGCTGACACATCTTATCATTTTTAAAGATTATTTCAGTGTGACATATACCCTTAGATATCATAATATGTAAATGTGTAACTAGGACTCTAAGAGGAGGTTCAGGGAAAGTGACATACCTGAAAGAGAAACCAGGCAGGGCATTAATAGGAGAATCCTGGGCCAACTGAGCATCTAAAAACAACAACTTCAAGAAACCAGCATTTAACATCTTGACCCCAAATCAAGAAGGATAGGCAGACAGGCAAGCAGGTAAGCATTCTTGGGAGAAGATAAAAGAGGACTTAATAATTAAAATGATAAAAACTGCAAAACCTGACTGAAAAAGCAGGGAAACAAAAGAAAAATAGAACACTAAGGGAGTATCATGTTAGAGCTAAAAGAGAATTGTCTTTTAGCAGAACTTGTTTCTGCTGCTGTTTAAGTAATAGAAGTTACTTCAAGTATGGAAAGAGGCAATGTTGTTAAAAATAATAGTTTTGGGGCATGGTGGCCTGTGATGAGAGAACAAGTCAAGGCAACCTAGCAAAACTTTCTGTCTTTTCATCTATCTCTCTCTTTTATATTTTTTAATTAATTTTTTTTTTGTTTTTAATTTTTCAGACAGAGTCTTATAAAATTTCTAGAACCTCCTGCTTCAGCCTTCTGAGCAGATAGGATTACGAGCATATCCTGCACAAGCCTGGCAAAAAGGGTGATTTTTAAGGGATCTTTATAATCCTCATCCTTTCTGGAATTTCAGGATAATTATATCAGAAGGATCAAATATAATTTTGATTTACAATTCTGTAGAGGTCAATTTTCCAGTTAAAGAAAGAAGTACATGATTGAGAAGAAATTTTTCTTTAGTAGGAACTGAGCTAAATAATTTGTAGAGAAAGAAAAAACAGTAAGTGGGTTAAGACACTAGATGACAAACAGGACCTTCATTTAAGACTAAGGATTGTGGGCACTTCCCGTACAAATTTGGATCTCTTACATGAAAATGTGTCATCACAGATGTCACTTCCTAGCAAAGGAGTCACATTCCCACTTTAGTTCTGAGATATGATAAACATGGTGACATAATGAACCACTTGTTCTATCAACTGATCTTCATGACAGAGGTTCTGAGCTCCAGCAGTCCATAAGCGTAACTGGCACCCTGCTGAGGTATAACCAGAATGATTGTTTTCTCATACTATTATAGTATCTTGCTGGTCTAAACTTTCCTTTAGATAACAGGAAGTTTTGGCAACATTAATATGGAAAATGAACAACACTAAAAGTATATTATTTGCAAACACTTGGGAATGACATGCTTTCTAAATTTTGTGGGTAGAGGACTGATATTTCAATAACAGAGCATGTTCTAGCAAGTATTTAATGTTCTCTAAGTCCAATAATATATCCAATAATAATAATGATAATAATAATAACATTATTGATCTTTCTTAATATGTATCAGGCACTGCTATTTCAAGGTCTTATTTATAATTTAAAATATAATAGATGTAGGTTTCAATTAACTCAACTTTAAAAGAATTTTGTTCATTCCAAGGAAAACCAGCAGTAGGAAATAATTGCCTGGGATTCCATGAGATATTTTTGGCTGGGAGTGAGCACAGTAAGAAATTGAGCAAAAGGAAATTGAGGAACCGGAAGGCCGGTGAGCTAGAAATGAAAAACGGAGACCAGGTAGAGATACTCCTGAGACTTTATTTGTCAGAGCTGACAAATAAAAGCACATCTGTCCATAGACAGAGAGAAGCAGCACAGGCTTGAGTTCTGGGACTTTTATGGGGCAGTCTCAGGGATTAGGTCCTAATTCGGACTGTTAAGGGTGGGGTTGGTATGAGAGAGAGAGGTGAGCCTTTCTCAGAAAGGCCTTTGGGTGGGAAAGCAAAACTTTTTCTTAAAAATAGCAGCTGTCACTTAAGATGGCCGCCCAAATGCTAAGCAAGGACCTTACATTGAGGGTGATAATTGTGGGCTTTTTTTTTTTTTTTTTTTTAGATTTTGGTTATTTTGGAATAAATTAAACTTTGTACTTTAATTTATTCCTGAAGTTTTAAAAAGGAAAGAAAGTTAACATCTAAATATTGGATATTCAAATATTTGCTCTTTATTCCATCACTGAATTGATTTCTTAATTCCTAATAAGCTACATCTGTCCTACGACAGGATATGATAGTCAGGATGAAAATTATTCTAGGGAGTAATTTTATTTTATTTTACTTTGTTTGCCTGTGAAGCAGTATGAACTTAGAATTAATTTTAAGTAACATTTTGACTAATGTAATATTTTCTTGAGGCAAAAGCTAAACCCACATCCAGTGGTCCCAGAATGATACAAAAATAAAATAAAATAAAATGCTATATTTGGTATAAGGCAATTATATTAAGAAGTAGAAGTAGGACTTGTCTGAGAAAATAGTAGTCTTCTCTACCCAGAGGTGCAGTTTTTAATTATTAAGCATAAATTGTTAAGACCCAGAGATTCTGAGAATAAAATCTGGAAAATGATAGAGTGCAGCTTATTTCCTTGTATATCTATTTCTCTGAGAAATCATTTATCCTAGTTCCTGGGAGAGAAGAGTATTAGTAAATTAACTTTAGTTTGTCTCCCAGCCCTCCAGCACTTTCCCTTGCTAATTGCCTAAAGTGATTTAAGAGCAAACAAATTGATCAGCATGATAATTGTTGAAATTAAGTCTCAGTTACTGATGTTTCAAGCATTGACAAGTTTAGCAAACCATGTTCTATTATTTTGTAAATCTTAATAGCTTTCTACTCTTTAAAGTTTATATTTAGATTTCCCTTTATTATTTGTATTTTTCTAATCAATATTAAGTTAATTACACATACACATTACTATTTTTAATATTAAAAACCTGGGCTAATTTTAACATCAAATAGTACAACATTAGTTGGAAAATCTAAAAAAACTAACTCTAATATACTGTTAGAAGTAACTACATTTTCAAAATTACTGTATAGGTTGGAACATTTTAATTGCTTTTTACCTGATGGAATGCTTAAGTAAAATATGATGGTTTACCAAAATGATTAAGTTTTACTCAATATAAGATATGAAATGACAAATATTAAGATTTTACCAGTGGTGTGCATGTGCTTATACTTATTTATATCATTATTATTTTGTGTGAAGTATTATAATTGTGATAAGAAAAACAAATTAATTTTAATATACATACTACAAAAAGGTATGAGTTTGGTAATCTGGTGATTTACACATAAAAATGGTACTTTGTCATCAACTAATTATTCCTGTGGTTCTGGGTTGGCTGTATTTTAATATGATGCTTAGGTGTGAAAAACATTTGGTTTGTTTCATTAGATTCTCTCTTGTTGGACATTTTGTTAACCAATTCAACCCATATCATCAGATATTAAACTTGTCCCAAATTATTTTCAGCTAACATGCTCAGCAATTGCAAGGATGCTCACTTATAATTGAAGCAAAATTTTTAAATTAATTAGAATATAATTATACATAGTTTTAAAAAAATCTATATATGCTTATTTATTATTTTTGAAGAATGTGATTTTATTATTTTGTTATTCAGAGTGCACTTTAGGAATTTATGCCTCAGGGTTACCAATAATGAATATTGATTGTAGTAATAATTATTATAATATTTGTGATCAAATCAATTGACCTTTCCTAAAAGAATCTGTTTTCTCCAGCATTTAGTACTATTGATATCTTCTTATAATTCAGATTCCTCTAATACAGTATTAAAATATCATACTTATTCTCAATACTTTTAGTATATTTTACTCAATTTTTTCCCACTCTAACATTTTCATTTTCCGGTTTCCTTTTCTTTCCCACCTGCTGTTTCCTTCTATCATTTTTACTCTTCACTTTTTTTTCTTTTTTTTAATCTCTCTCCTTTATCCTATTTTAATTTCCTTTTTCTCTTTCTTCTTCTAATACTGCCTTTGCTTTTTCTCTATGAAATGTAGGCTATCCCTTAATTCCTAATCTCAATCCTTTTCAATTTTCTCCTTATAAGTGAACCTCAACATAGTATGAAGATACCTGGGGAATCTCCCTTCTCAAACTGCTGTACATTTTTGTGTGATTTTTTGCATACACTTAAAACAAAACAGGAAGTGACAAGTTTAATGCCCTCTAGGTATATATCTCTTAATTCCCCAAACCTAGGAATGTGTTCCCTATATGGTTAAAAGATTTACAAATATGATTAAGTCAAGGGTTCTGAGATGGGGAGATTATCCTGGTGTTACCAATGTAGTCATCAGTTTTCTTGTAAGAAGGAGGCAGGAAGATCAGAGTCAGAGAAGGTGTCAAGATGAATCATAGACCAGAGTGATTTGGCTACAGGTTAAGGAATGCAAGTAACCTCTAGAAGCTGAAAAAGGCATAGAATTTGTTCTTCAAGAAGACTTTAGGAAAATTGAAGGCTTTGATTTTTTTCCTGAAATCAGCAGGTCTCTAATCACTATGTGACCTGACTTCTGATGATGAAAACTTTAAGATAATATATGTTTTTAGCTACTGAGTTTATGGTAATTTGTTACATTAACAATAGGAAACTAACCCAAGATCTGTGTCAGGTGGCTGTGTCAGGCTGAAGTTTGAGGAGCTTTAAAGATTATAGGCCCAGTTCCCATCCTCAGAGAGTAAGATTTGATACATCTGGTAGGGGCATTGGCAATTTTTTTTTTTTAAAGTTCTTCTGTCAACTCTAAAATTCAAAAACGTTTGAGAAGTGCTGGCAGGAAGACAATGAAAATGTTAACTATTCTGTTCTCCTTGTGTCCTGCTGTGACTAATTAGAGAAAGGTAGCCTGGATTTGGGTATTTGCTAATTGCAAATATCAGCAAATAATCATTTGTAATCCACATGATAATATTTTTCTACATTCTACTCTAGGATGATTACTTGAGGAAATTTTAAGATCTTAATTATCTACATTGAGATTGAGGGGCAATCATTGTAGTACTCGCTGAGCTTGACATGGGGGAAGATATCAAATTGAATCACTTCATTTTGCTAAGCCTGGTGGCACATTCCTATAATCCCAGACACTTGGGGGTCTGAGGCAGAAGGATAGAAAGTTCAAGGTCTGCCTGGGTGACAGAGGGGGACTTTATCTCAAATTGAAAAATAAAAAGTGTGAGGGAGAAAGATGAAATTGAGGAAGGGTACAATTTCCAGTTGCTCTTTGGCTTAGGATTCAAGCAATGGCAATATCCTTGGAGTGACATAAGTCATTCCTGGAATGACACCCACCAAAATTCAAAATCAGAATCATAGAAACACAGAAAATTTAGGTGCTTTAAACACAGGACAGGAAAGAATACCCTGAGAATGCAGTCTAGAACATCACCAGCGTGGTTCACCATCAAGGGGAGAGATGACCAGGTAGAAAGAGAGAATATGCAAAGAAAATTTGGCTCAGGAGAAGCCCATGGAACAGAAGAGTGGTCTGAACCTGAGTGATCCAAAAGCAATAGAGTGAGCTTGTGTGTGAGGTGCACTCTAGGCTTCATTTTGAAGAGTTGGCATAGTGGGTTTTTGCTCCAACAGCTCAGGTGTTCATAGCAAGCATTAGTCCACTTGCCCTGCATGCTCCTGCTATGAGATCCACCAAGCCTGGCACAGAGGGGATTGTGCCCAGGGGACATGTGCTGGGAATATGGAGCAGACTAAAGGATGTCATTAAATTCAAAACCTTCTGCACAACAAAGGAAACAAAGAGCACAAAGACAGAGCCCACATAATGGGAGAAAATCTTTGCCAGCTACTTTTCCAATGGTGAATTGACAATAGAATATATAAAATTCAAAAAACTTAATGCCAAAATTATTAATAACTCACTCGATAAATGGGCAAAAGATCTTAATAGACACTTCTCAAAAGAAGAAATATCAATGGTCAACAACTGAATGACAAAAATTTAACATCCTTATTTTGGTGGGACTTGGGTGAGCACTAGTGAAGGGGCAGTGAGAATAATTCACCTTAGTTAAGAGAACTAAGATTTTTTTGATGGAGACATTGCAAGGAAGCAGCAGGGCCAGACCCAAGAGTGGGTACTTACTGCTGGATTCTGGATAGGTCTGTGTTTACATATGTACCTGAGTTCTTTGTTCAGCTTTTATTGGATTTTTTTGGTAAGGTATGGTTTATGTTAAGTGAGGGGTGATTGAAAGATTCCTGTGTCTTGCTCATAATGGTTAGTGTGCATACACTAAATGCTTGTTCCCAAGTTTTTAATAAAAAATCATGAGAAGGAGGCAATATGTATGTTGTCTTAAGTAGGGGATTTCCCCTTACAGGTAATTATAGGTCAAACTTAAAAGCCTCTGCATATGCTCCTCAGGATGACTGTGAAATACATTCCAATATGACTATAATGTGCCAATTAAAAAGAAATAGAAGGAAGACCAATAGAGTAGAGGAAGAGAAACAAAGAGGGAGGAAAGGAAGGGAAAAGGAAGTATTGGGTATTGAAATGGAGCAAACTATGTTATATGCATTTACAAATATGTCAAAATGAACCCCACTACTATGTATTACTACAATGCACTCATTAAAAAAAAAATGCTGAGGCTGTCAGTGGAATTGAGCCCCTGGGCACAATTCCCAGTACTGCAAAAAGCAAAGACAAATAAAAAACAACAAAACCAAACAACAAACAAAACAAAACAACAATATTAATCACTTATTTTTAAATTATTTATCCAGTGTATTTTTTCACAATTAAACCTATTTTACTTTCTCATGTTTTAAAGAAATATCGATTCATTGTATTAAATGAAAACCACTGGTTTACTTTGCATGCAAGGGGGAGAAAACTACAGAAAATATGAAGAAATATTTTTAAAACATAATTTCTCGTGTTGACAGTAATGTAGATCATTTAAAGCAACCCTCAAGCTCAAATTTTCCAATGGTTTATCACCATGTTTGGAGCGAAATACAAATTTCTGAATTCTACATAAATCTAGATTCCATCTATCACCATGAAAGCATCTGCCACTACCCTCCCACCTTACTCACTTCTCACAAACTACAAAGACCTCCATGATATCCTGAGAAAACCAGTCATAAGATGGCTTCAGGTCTCTGACATATGCTTTTATATTGCCTATTGTCAACTTACTTCACTTTTCTTTTCCTTTATATCTCTGTTAAAATGGTAATTCCTCAGAAAAGCTGTCACTATTTTGGGTGCTGTGTAGCTACTGGGTGATGAAAGGATAGTACTGAGGGAGACTGATTAGGAGACTATTAAAAGTAGTTTAAGCAGAGGATTGTGATAGCTTAATATAAACCTGTATATACAATATAGGGAGTATAAATCAGCACAACAATTTTGGATGATTTGCATGACCACCTGGAAACTAAATTGAATTTGTGTGTGTCTTATGACAGAGTCACTTCACATCTAGATACCTCCCCAAGAGGAATGGATTCATTTGACTTTTGGAAGATGTCTCTGTGAATAATGTTAGCAGCTTAAATCATTAACTGCTTCCAAAGTGAGAACATCATATAAATAGGAAGACAAAATAAATTGTAGTATGCTTACTTACTGGAGTTCTCCACAATAATGGTGAATGAAATAAATACGATTGAATAAAACAATGTGGATGAATCTTAGATACATAATATTAAATAAAAGTAGCTAGTTATAAGACTTCATGTTGTATGATTCTAGTTCTGGAAAGCTCAAGAATAAGCAATATAGTATCTCTGATTGAAGAAATAGACAGCTATCTGCCTGTGGTAGGATATGGGACATGAGAAAGCGTGCTGTGATACCCGAAGTGTCCCATATTTTAATTTTTTTGTGAACAAGTTACACAGATGTAGAAGTCATCATGCTATAAACCTAACATGGGTGAACTTTATGGTAAATGAGAACTCATTCAAAAAAGTGAATTAAGAGATTTTGACTTGAATCTGAGATTTTGGTGGAAGATGATGTAATTCAATAGATAGTTTGGAGATAGATTGACAGTATTTTAATGAAGGGGCAGTCTGCAAGAGAAAGGAGGCTATTGAAGAAGACTCCATTGATTTTGGAATGAACAAATTCATGACTCCATTGATTTTTAGAATGAGCTGAGAGGCAAAAGACTTAGAGAGCAGTGTAGAGGATTCAAGGATTTCATCATCTTTTGTTTTTAAGAAATACGTGTAAATGTTAAATACACATGCAAAAGCAGAACATAAAATATGTTTAAAAGTTATATATAAAATATTATAAATGTTAAATATAGCAACTGCTCACTCAATTAGCTATTAATATCTCACTGATATTTGTCAAACAAGAGTAAAATACCAGTCAAGTAAGACAAATAATAAAATTACCTCATAGTCTTAAGAATGAAAGGAGTTCAGAAGCCCTATTGTATTTTGCACTATTAAAGATAACACAGGAAAAACATGAATTATGTTACTCTGTTTTAGTCAGCCATTTATTACTGTGACCAAAAGAACTGATGAAAAAAATTTAAAGGAGGAAAATTATGTTTTGGCTAATGATTTCAGAAGTTTCAGTCCATGGAAGGCCAACTCCATTGTTTTGAGCCCAAGTAAGGCAGACTAGCATGGTGGAAGGTTATAGTGGAAGACTGTGGGGAGAGAAGCAGCTCAAAACATGGTACCAGGAAGGGGAGAGAGAGAGAGAGAGAGAGAGAGAGAGAGAGAGAGAGAGAGAGAGAGAGAGAAAGAGAGAGAGCACTCCACTCACCAGGGATAAAATAGGTATACCCCAAAGGCATACCCACAGAACCTACCTTTCTCTAACTCCCCACTACCTGCCTATACTGCCTATAGTTACTAATCATTTAAGCCCTATTGGTGAATAAATCCATTGATTAAATTAAAGTTCTCATAACCCAATCATTTCACCTCAGAACGTTCTTGCATTGTCTTACACATGAGATTTTTGAGGATGCTATATATTCAAACCATAGAACACTCAGTTTCAACCTTGATTATGACACATTTGATCTTGTTTCATTTACAGTTTCAATCATTATGTCCCACATGATTAATTTGAGTTTAATCCCCAAAATTATATCAGCTAATATGTAAATATCTCAGTTGTTATTTAAAATGACAAGTCTTTTAAAATTAACCACAATATAAGTATCACATCTAAATAACTGGCAATAATTTTAAATTTCTAATATTCTATTAATAGTCAGAAATCCTCATTGTTTATATCAGAATTGTGATAAGCTGCACAAAGATAAATGATTAAAATGATTTTTCAATAATAGCATCTACAATTTTCTATTTTATTTAGAGTTTTTCTGATGATGAATCCAGGATATTTGTTTTATATAATTACTCACAGTCTCAATTTTGCTGAGAGAGAGAGAGAGAGAGAGAGAGAGAGATTTCTGATTTCAGAACATTTTAAATGACACTTACATAGGGCCATATTGTACTTAACAAATTTGTTATAGGTACAACTTTGAGTTGATTTATAGCACTTCCTATTATTATAGTGCTCCCTTTAAGTGCCTTGTGAATCCTTGCATTTATATATTCACCAGTGTGTGTTTTAAGTACATCCATAGACATGTGATTAAATTATGTGATTTCTATTAGGGTTGCATTTTGCATTCCCACTAGCAAAGATTTTGCATGTGTTTCCCCATAGATTTAAAAACCAGAGTTGATTGTCAAACTTTTGGAATTTTGCCTAATAATTAAGAAATGCTACTTCAATATAGTTTTTATTTGAATTTATTTTTACAAGCTATATTGAGCATGAAATAGCAACATTAAGCAATGATTTTTTTATTTAAAAATTTTTATAGATGTAAATAAGCAGTAGCTAGCATGAAAAAGCTATTTTATAGCTGATATTTTATTGGGATATTAAATGTTGAAAGGATTCTAATAAAACTTTGAATTTATCTTATTCAATGTGTTTAATCTGATCATTTTAGTATATCTAAAATATTTTGTAGAATTATGTGTATCTAATAATTGCAAATGGAGAAATTATTAAAAGGTGCTCTTATTGAGTCTATTAAATGTTTTTATATTTTGGAAACGATAGAGTTTAGAATGCGTTTTATTCCTGGTTATTTAATATGGCCTAAGGTCTCTTTAATATTGATTAGAAAACCTGTTAATTATCTAGTGTTAGTGCATCAGGTTAAAATCTAGAATGTGAGAAAGTAAGGAAATTGCTTCTCTTTTTCCAGTCTCAGGGATGAAAGGCTTAAGGCTCAATGGGATCCTTAATGTACACAGTGGGTAAGAGTAGAAGGGTAATGATATGAGGGTAAAGCTCACTCTTCCCAAAGGAATGCCTTTTGTCTGTTTTTTTTTTTTTTTTTTGTATGTTTGGAAGTATTCTTTCATGTTATAATATAAAAATCCTTGTTATAATATAAAAATCCTTCTTTTTTATATTTGCAAAACTAAGCTGGAATTTTGTGAAGTTCTGTGAAGGCTAGAGGAGTTAGGGTTAGGTCAAATGGAAACAGGGAACAGATTGAATATATGTATAGAAAAAATTTGTTTCCTTGACAACAAATATTCAGTCTTTTAATACTTTCAGCATAGTAGACTCCAGAGCCTTAGTCTAAGCCCAAGACAATGGGCTATGGCGCCATGACTTTAATTTAGACAAGTCAGTGGAATGAAAAAGCATCCTTACGGATCACAAGGCTAGGAGATGCCATTCTGGTGCCAAAGGACTACTTGGGCTCCCCTAAGAACTTGAAAATGTATCAGATGGCTGCCCCAGGCTTCCAGTTTCCCAATCATGGTTTTTCAGTAGAAAGAAAATTAGCTTCCTTCATGTGCTTATCAAATGCTGGATTATGAGCTTTTGAGAAGATAAAAAGTCAAGGCCACTGTTCTGAAGAAGGTTGCAAACTACTCAAGGAAGCACTAGACCAGTGAACTCACTAGAGCATGAGAATTCTGGAGCCAGACCTTAAGTCCAGATGATTTTGGAAAGTTATTTAAGGTCACTGTAACATAGTTATTCCATTTAAAATTGTTAATATTAACCAAAAATAATTGTAAGATAATTTTAAATAGCAGTTGGTATATAGTAAATTATCACAGGGTGGTCTGCACCCCTGCTCAGAAGGTGATGAGCCACTTGATAAAATGAAAGTCTGAAATGTTTAGTAAGGAAATAAGAGAGCCAGAAATCAGGTTCAAAAAAGGGGAGCTTCTGATAGGCTCTCCAGTCCACATAGGAGCTAGAACCCAATGACTAGAAAGTAGCTCCCATTCTTCATTTAAGGGAGAGTACATCAAAGGCAGGGATAAGGTTTCAGCAGGTGAAGTCTTGTTTCATGGTGTCTAACAGTCTAACAGGTGGATTGGCATCTTGGCAAGCCGCACCCATTTCTGAGAGTCTGTATGACTATGTGGCTCCAGCAGGTCACCCCCCAACTCCAGTACGGTGCTGAACCTGACAGAACTATGTAGGATATCATATGTACTGGGCAGTCTCAATTCAGTATGAGTGCCGCTGTTAGTTCCCAGATACCAGACTTTCCTACCTAATGGCTTCCATGCTGATTTGGTTCATGCACATGCACATTTCATGCATGGCTTCCGGCAGTAAATACTTGGCATTTGTTATGATAATAGTTATTTGAAATAGACTCCATCTTTAATTTGCCTTGTAGTAAATGTCTGGTTTTCATTTTTCGAAAATAGCTCATTTGTTCCTGTGGCCAGTGCAGAAAATCTTCCCTGATCATTCTACTAAGGGTCCAGGGCTGTCTATACTCTTGTTTTTCTTATTGGATGAAGAAACTGCTAAATACTTTTCTAGCTATGTGATCTTTTCTTTCCAACTAATTAGTTTGGCATTCAAAATAAATAAATGATTTTTTAAAAATTTTAAAGTCTTAGTTTATTCATTTGTGTAATGTGTAAGTTTATCTTTCAAGTCCATCATACCAATAAAAAAATAGTTTTAATAAATGGCCTTAGCACAAAGTATACTTTATTATTAAGCCTCCATCTAAGAACTTATAAATATTTTCAAGTACAACAACTATGCTTTTCCTACTGAAAATCTTGTATTCTGTTACAGCTAATTCTTGGCCTTGGAGAAAATTTTAGATCTAGAGTTTGTAGTCCATTGAGCTTAAAGTTAATCACAGGGTATTGAAGATTAAGTGCTGTTTTTACAGCAGTAGCACTTTACTTTAGAAAACATACATCCGTTGGGTTTGCTACATCTGCCAATCACTTCTAATCAATCAGGAAACTGTTTAGAATGAAAGAGGGTAAATTGTTCAAATATATTGAATTTTTCTAATGTTATAATGAATATACAGTGAGACAAAATAATTTGAGCATTATTATCAAAAAGAAAAAAGAGGTGCTGATATATTGTACTTTTATCAACAGGAAAATATGCTGTCATCCCAGTACTTTTCTATGGGTATATACATATACATACACACATTATATACATGGTATACAAGGAAGATTTTAGAGTCTAGATATGATGTGTCCCCACAAAGTTAGACAATGCAAGAGTTTACAGAGGTGAGGTGATTGGGTTATGGAAACCTTAACCTAATCAGTGGATTAATCTATTGATATGGATTGATTGGGTCCTAACTGTAGGCAGGTAAGGTGTGGCTGAAGTATGTAGGTCACTGGGGCCTTGCCTTTGGAGTTTATATTTTGTCCCTACTGACTGAAACTCTCTCTCTATATCTTGGTGGCCATGTCCAGAGCTACTTTCTTCCTTCACGCCCCTCTGCTGTGATGTTTGGCCTCAACTAGGGCCTAGAACAATGTAGTCAGCCATCTCTGGACTGAGACCTGTGAAACTGTGAGCCAAAATAAACTTTTCCTCCTCTAATTGTTCTTGTAAGGTCTTTTGAAACAGTGATGAAAAACTGATTAAAAGAGAGGGACAGATATAATGATGGCAAAAATGTGTGCATACATGCAGTTCATACTTCACTTAGAACACTGAAATTTACTTAGATCATTGCAGATTTCTGATTTATAGTTATTTGTAAACTATAAGTTGTCATTCTATTTTAAGTGGTATTTAAGCCTTATAAAATGAACATATAAACTCATAATACTTTATAGTTATTAATAAGACAACTCCAAATTATGTTAATTAGTTTCTATCATGCTAAATTTAAAACATAAAAGGCATTTGACATTGAAACTAGTGAACTCTGCTACAAAAAAATAAAAGCTCAAAATGAATATTGAAGTTCATGTCTGCAAAATGAGAAGTTTCCACTGGAGATTGTATGCCATATAGTTTGAGGATATGTACTCTTGATATGGTCTTCTTGAGACAAAGTGTCTTTGCTATTTATTAACTTTGTGACCTTTATCACTTCGTTTCCTCATCTGTCAAATGCATCTAAGAAATATGGAAGAATGCCTGGAACAGCTAATAAAACCATGATTATTTTAATATATGCAAGATCCATTTGAGCCTCAGAAGTGTATGAAATAGTAATCATATCTGTCCAAGAGAAGATACTGAAAGCTCTCTTAGTTATATAATACTGAAGAACTGAGCTCTCAATGAAAAAAAAAAAAAAAAACAGACTTTTTTTTGACCTTGTGATTGAACTCAGGCTGTGTGGTGCTAAGCACATGCTGTCTACCTCTGAGCTATACCTCTAGCCCACTTTAATTTTTTTTGATTATATGTATTTATACTATAAAATAATAGCTTAAAGATATTACCTTGGAACTTTTAATCATTCAAATTGATTTGTGAAAACTACAAATATAGTAATAATTGATGAAATTGCTCTAATTTATATTTTTAATTTTTATATAACAGATGAGAAACTCATGTAAAAGTCACTCATGTTTTATATACTGTTAACATAGCTTTTAACTAATTGAAGCTCAAGGAGAATTAGCCGCTTTTCATTTCCTGAGTTTCACAAGTATTTGTTTAGTCTGAGCTGTTCATAAGGGGAATAAAATGAAGAAAGCTGAAAAGCACCAGCCTTAAATCTGAGCATCAGTTAAATTATAGGTTATGGGTATATACGTGGAGAAGAGAAGGCCTTGCTTATACATGTGGTTTCTGTCTTTCTTTCCATCTCTAGAGAGTTAGACAGTACGCTTTATAAATTACTGGAGCATGGAGATAAGACTTGATGATTTTAGTGGAACTGGCTCATGTTTCCCTAGAGTAATTCAGTTAACATTGGCCTATGTTGAACATCAATGAAATAATTTCTCTTTCCTCTAAGGTTCATTCTGCATAGAGTATTAAGTGGGAAAAATATATTTCATATTTTTTTTCATATGTCCAAGCTTTCTGACCAATATTTGAACATTGCAAAAAATTGTATAAGTAAAGATTACTCATTTAGACAGTGTTCTCATTTCAACAATAGCTCATTTCTAGTATTTAATTACATGATGTTCCAAATGATATTATATCATTCTAGTAGAATAGGAAAGGTTTCCCAATCATTGTTTTGAATATTTCATCTAATTAAAGAACATTACTTTTATGTTGTGAATTGTAATCTAATGTTGTGGAATAATTTCAGTTTTATTATTTGGATGAAGGAGATTGGAGAATGATTAGGAAATGAATATTTGAATAAACACTTGAAATCAGTTCAAATGTATTTTTTATCACCATGAAGGAGGTTATATCAGAATATCCTTGTGTATTTTGTAATTTTATGAGTCTCTAAGGGCTACATGAATAAAATACAGGCATTGAAAACTAATATCAACTAGCAAAAGTAGTGGGGAAATTACTATAATCAATTCTAGTCATTTATTTTAAAGCACTTAAGATGCAAATACAACCATCTGATTTTTCAGGGATAAAAGGCTTTCAATGAAAAAAGGGTATTCACTTCAACAAATGTTGCTAACACCTATGGAAATAAAGTAATGAGGCTTGCTACACATCTCATCTTTATATAAAAACTGACTCAAAAAGGATAACTCAAACTGTATCACTTCTACTATAAGATAATATATGAGAAGGCCTTTGGGACATAGTAGGAAATTGTATCTTAGGATACTAAAATCATATCAATAAAAGAAAAAATTCAATAATTTGAACTTTATAAAATTAAAACCCATAGGCTCTGGAAAAGATCTTTAAGAAGATTGAAAGATAGCTCCAGAACTAGAGAAACTAATAATTAATGATATATATGACAAAGACTCATGTTAATTATAAAAAGACCTCTCAAAACTCAAAAGTTAAACAATCTACCAACACAATCTAAACAACCAATTCAATTAGGCAATGAGAAAAGTGCACAAAAGAAGATTTGAATGAAAAGAATATAAGGATGGAAAATATGCACATTAAAAAAAGTTCAGTATCATGAGTCATTTAGAAAAATATACATATTTCAACCAAAATTAAATATTTCTACATATCTATTAGAAGAGCTAAAATAAAAAATGGTGACAATATCACATGCTAAGCCAAACTAGGTTAAACACTGGCTTCCCATGGTACTGGCCCTGTTTGTTGTATCTTTGCAATTTCCTTTATCCATAATTATTTCAAAATAAAAAGTTAAAGAAACCAAACATAGCCAGTGGTAAACAGCCTTTCCTGATTTGTATTTTGTAGTATCTTGATGCAATATGTAAAACTAAAACAGTGAATTTACCTCAGAAGACAAGAAGGAGAAAGCCCTTGCAAAAGTCAGAAGAATTTAACAAGGAAAATGTGTGGTTTCTTGAGAACATCCTTGAATTATTTATTTAACTATACTTGGAGTGCTTTGTATCTGGTAAACCACTGAATTAGCTAATTTGTGACCATGCTTTTTAAGACTGAGAAAAAAGCACTAAGAGTTTCTTCTAAGCTATAAATGCTACAAAATTTGAATAGAAAATTGAAAATGAATTTTAAAAATTGTGGTATCTATGTACTGAATATGCATAAGCTTTGAAAATATTCAAAGAAGATAGATAGCCTGACATGTTTCTCCATGAAAAATATGTGCACCATATTATATAAAATTACTGAACATACATAAGAAAAACAAAGACATTTTACACAAAATAAATGCAGAAATAAATTCTCATTAAGTGTAATGACAGTAATGTCCCCACTGACAAAACCTATAAAACCAGAATTTTTGTCATTATTAGAAGAGTTTTTAAAATTTGGTAAAAATTTTAAAGTTTATGAAAAGTATTTTTAAAATTCCATATGATATTCCAGAACTAGAGATAACTCTTATGAGCAAATGGTGTATTTTAATTTCAGTTTAAATAACAACTGTGTTTTGTCCCTAAGTTTACCATCATGTAAAGTTGTAAGCATTAGGGTGGTTTTCAAGATGGTGGAATAGAGGAGGTTGCTTTCCTGGCTGTTCCATGTCATGATCCAAGAAAGCAGACAGATGGCTTCTCAGCAAGGCAGGTGGAAAAAAAAAGTGTGTGGGGGGGGAATTTTACTGGAATTTAATACTGGACACTCAAAGCAGATTGGGGACATAGGATGTTAGATATAATAAAATAAGAAATAAATCTCTAGTACTATAGCTATTGCTATGGTGGAGACACCAGCCAATGATTCTTCCACAAGTATAGTGGAGGGATAAGGGAATTAAAGGAACCCGCATTTTTAGGAAGACTGAGGTGTGCCTGGGTACAGAGTTTAGAGATCAAAGACCCTGCCCATCTAAATTGAATGGCCTGCTTCTCAATAGTCTTGTATGGGAAAGAAACTGCATCTCTCCTGGCTGCGTGTGGAGGAGAGAGGATGGAACCATTTTGCAGCTGTGGGCCCAGGGACTGGCAGCTGAGGGAGCTAAGCCAGGTCAAACCTGAGTCTGGCCTGAAATACAGGCCTGGCAAACCCACACTGCATGACATAGTGTTTCTAAGTAACTAGGAGAAAATTAAACTTGGAGAAAGGTTTACAGAGGGGACAATGGGTCTTGGAAATGTATCCACCTCTTCCCCAGTCACTCCAATATGGCTGCTTACAGGAGTGGCTGGGAGAGACGTACCTGGCTGTGAATTTGAAAGGGCAGGGGTTGGAGAGACTGTTTGGAGACTAAACGTGAGACCAGAAAACTTAGGGTCTGCAAGTGATGCAGTTAACTAAGAATTGACTGCTGCACCACACAAGTGGAACCACGGGAAGATCTGAGGTGCAGTCTTCCATTGTGAACTAGCAGTTGCTGAGCCCTGGAGGTGAACCGATTTAGAATCTCCAGGTCAACTGGCATTCAGAAAAGAACCTAGAGACCACCAGAGCTGAAACCCCCTACACTCCAGGAGTTTCTTGCCTCATATGGTGGACTTGGAGCCAAAGTTAATAAGAAGGGAGCCAAAGTTAATAAGTTAATAATAAGGATAAAGTGGACTTTGAGCCAAAGTTAATAAGAAGGGACAAAGAAGGACAATTCAAACTGATTAAGGGAATTATACATCAACAAGACATTAAAATATTAAATATTTATGTCCCAAACAATGGAACTTCTAGGTACATCAAACAAACCCTTCTCAAATTCAAGAACAAAAAAGACCATAACACAATAATACTGGGAGACTTTAGCACACCTCTGTCACCAGTGGATAAATCCTCCAAACCAAAAACTAAATAAAGAAGATATAGAACTAAAAAATACAATTAATAATTTACACTTAACAGACATATATAGAATATTTCATCTATCAATGACTGAATACACTTTCTTCTCAGTAGCACATGGATCTTTTTCTAAAATAGACTATCTCGTAGGCCAAAAAACAACTCTTAGCAAATACAAAAAATAGAGAAAATACTTTGCATCCTATCAGATCACAATGAAATGAAATTAGAAATCAACAATAAAGTAAAAAATACAAGCTACTGTAACAACTAGAGACTAAATAATATGATATTGAATGAACCAATGGATAACAAAAGAGATCAGGGATGAAATTAAAAATTCTTAGAGGTAATTGAGAATATCTATACAACATATGAAAATCTCTGGAACACTATGAAGGTGGTGCTAAGAAGAAATTTCATTGCATTGAGCTCATTCATTAAAAGAATAAAAACACAACAAATAAATAACTTAACATTATATCTCAAAGCCCTAGAAATAAAAGAACAAATCAACAGTGAAAGCAGTAAAAGATAGATCATAATTAAAATCAGAGTTGAAGTCAAAATAAAAAATCTCAACAATTGACAACACAAAAAGTTGGTTTTGGCAAAAAAAAATAAAACTGATAAACACTAAGCCAAGCTAATGAAGAGAGAGAGAAAACTCATATTAATAAAATTTTTGTTGAAAAAGGAAATATCACAATGACACTACTGAAATACAGATGATGATAAAAAACAAATTTGAAAATTTATACTCTAATAAGATAGAAAATATTAAAGACATCAACAAATTTTGAGAGACATATGACCTACCCAAATTGAATCAGGAGGACATACAGAATCTAAAAAGATAATTTTCAAGCAATGAAATTAAAGATGTCATCAAAAGTCTATCAGAAAAGAAAAGCCCAGCACCAGATGGATTCTCAGCCGAGTTCTAACAGACTTTCAAAGAAAAAACTTGGCCAATCCTCCTCAAATTGTTCCGTGAAATAGAAAAGGAAGGAACCCTTCCAAAATCATTCTGTGAGGCTAGTATCACCCTGATATCAAAACCAGACAAAGACACATAAAAGAAAAAAAAAAAATTCAGACCAATGTACCTGATGAACATAGATGCAAAAATTCTCAATAAAATACTGGCAAATTGCATACAAAAACATATTTAAAACACAGTGCACCATAATCAAGTGTTGTTCATCCCAGGGATGCAAGCTAGGTTCAACACATGAAAATCAATAAATGCGATTCATTACATCAATAGACTTAAAAGACACAAAGCACATGATTATCTTAATAAATGCAGAAAAAACATTTGACCATTCATGTTCAAAACCCCAGGAAAACTAGGGATAGTAGTAACATACCTCAACATTGTAAAAAGTATACATGCTAAACCCAAGGCCAAAATCATTTTAAATGGAGAAAAATTGAAAGTATTCTCTCTAAAATAATGAACAGGACAGGGATACCCTGTTTTACCACTTCTATTAAACATATTCCTGGAAACTCTAGACAGAACAATTAAAAGAAAAAAATTAAAGGGATATGAATAGAAAAAAAAGAAGAACTCAAGCTATCCCTATTTGCCAATGACATAATTCTATATTTAGAAGACCAAAAATCTCCACTAGAAAACTTCTAGAACTCATAAATGATACAAATTAACACCCATAAATTGATTGCATTCCTATACTCCAGTGATCAATCAATTGAAAAATAAATTTAAAAAACTCTCTCATTCACAATAGCCTCAAACAAATATATGGGGGTCAATCTAACAAGAGAGGTGAAAGATCTCAACAACAAAAACTACAGAACTCTTAAAGAAAAAAAATGAAGAAGACTTTAGAAAATCAAAATATCTCCCATGTCCTCAGATAGGCAGAATTAATATTGTCAAAATGGCCATATTACCAAAAGTGCTACACAGATTTAAGGAAACTCCTATTAAGGTTCTTAGGATGTTCTTCATAGAAATTAAAAAAAAAGGTAGTCATGAAATTCTTTTGAAAAATAAGAGGCCCAGAATAGGCATTTCTCAGGGAGAAATGTAAAGCAGGAGGCATCACAATACCAGACTTTATACTACAGAGCTATAGTAACAAAAATGGCATGGTATTGGCACAGAAACAGATAGGAAGTCCAATGGTACAGAATAGAAGGCAAAGAGATAAACCCACATTAATGCAGTTATCTTATACTAGACAAAACCATCATAAACATACATTGGAGAAAAGAGCCTCTCCAACAAATGGTGCTGGGAAACCTGGAATCCATGTGTAATAAAATGAGATTAGATCCCTATCTCTCACACTGCACAAAACTCAATTCACAATGGATCAAGGACATAGGCATTAGACCTGAGACCCGGTACCTACTAGAAGAAAAAGTAGGCCCAATTCTCCATCATGTCAGCCTAGGAACTGAATTCCTCACCAACACTCCTGAACTGCAAGAAGTCAATTCAAGAATCAATACATGGGATGATATCAATTAGAAAGCTTCTTTATTTCAAAGGAAACAATAACCTGAAGGAAGCCTACAGAATGAAAGAAAATCCTTGCCACTCAAACCTCAGATAGAGCATTAATTTCTAGGATATATAACAAACTCAAAACTTAACACCAAGAAAACAAATAACCAAATCAATAAATGAGCTAAGGAAGTAAACAGACACTTCACAGAAGAAGAAATATAATTGATCAACAAATATATGAAAAAATGTCCAATCTCTAGCAATTAGTGAAATGCAAATCAAAACTACTTTATGAATGAATTAACTTTGGATTGTGCACAGGGGAGTGAGGGGACATGTAGGGCTGTGGGGATGGGAAGGATGGTAATATGAGACAGACATTAGTACCCTATACAAATGTATGATTTCACTACTGGTATGACTCTGCATCATGTGTAGCTTGAGGATGAGAAGTTGTGCTCCATTTGTGTATAATGTCAAAATGCATTCTATTGTCATGTATAACCAATTAGAACATATTTAAAAATTAAAATAAATTAAAAATTCTATAAAAAAGCAGAATGTTTTTTCAGTGTTTCTAGTAGGTAAAAAAAATCATTTTATTGTGCCTTGCATATGTACTTCCAAATAATAATGAGATTGTGTAATTTTTATATGATTATTGACCATTCTCTTTCCTCTTTTGTGATGTATTGTTCATGTTTTTTGCCTGCTTTTCTGTGAGATTGTTTGCATTTTCTGATTGACTTTGGGAATTCTTTACATATTCCATATACTATTTTTTTGTCAGTTTCATTTGTTGCAACCATTTTTCCACTTTGTAACTTCTCTTCTCAGTTTTTAATACATCTTTTGATAAAAACACACATTTATGGCAAACATATTTTTTTTTGTAAGAAAACATTAATTCCCTTGAATTTACAAATTATGCTAGTCAGCTCTCTGTTGCCAAGGAAAACAACTTAAAGGAGAAAGACATATTTTGACCCATGGTTTCAGAGGTTTCAGTCCATGGTCAGCTGGCTCCACATATTCTGGTTCTGTGATGAGGCTGAACATCATGGCAGAAGTGTGTGGTGGAGCAAAACTGCTCATCTCATCTCATATTACCTGGGCAGAAAGAGAGAGATAAAAGAAGGGTCAGGCATGAGATATATCCATCCAGGACATGCCCCAGTGATTTTCTTCCTCCAACTAGTCTCCACTTCCTGCAGATTCCACTACCTTCCAATAGTCCATTCAACTATGAATCTACAAGTGGACTAATCCATGAATGTATTTGGATCCCTCATGATCCAATCATTTTCCCAAAGCTCCACCCATGAACATTGTTGCATTAGAGACCAAGCCTTCAACACATCAGACTTTGGGGGACATTCCAAACCATAGGACAAATATATTGTTATATATTTTCTTCAAAAGGTTTTAATATTTTGTCTTTCATATTTAAATAAAAGGTTTTTTTGCAACTTCAAAAAAAAAGATTTCCTCTTACCCCACTTAGAATGGCAATTATCAAGAATACAAGTAACAATAAATGCTGGCGAGAATGCGGAGAAAAGGTAGACTCATATATTGCTGGTGGGACTGCAAATTGATGCAACCCCTCTGGAAAGCAGTATAGAGATTTCTCAGAAATCTTGGAATGGAAGCACCATTTGACCCAGTTATCCCATTCCTTGGCATATACCCAAAGGACTTAAAATCAGCATACCATAGTAATGCAGCCACATCAAAGTTTATAGCAGTTCCATTCACAATAGCTAAGCTATGGAATCAACCTATGTGCCCTTCAACAAATGAACAGATAAAGAAATGTGGTACATATACCCAGTGAACTATTACTCAGCCATACAGAAGAATGAAATTATGGCATTTGCTGGTAAATGATGTAATTGGAGATTATCATCAGGAGTAAAATAAGCCAATCCCCCCAAATCAAAGGCTGAATGTTCTTTCTCATATGCAAATGCTGACTCCCAACGGAGGGCTGAATAGGGGAGGCTCACCAGATTGAACAGCTAGAGTGGGGTAATGGAGGAGGAATGGGAGTGGGAAAGATAGCAGAATGAATCAGACATAACTTTCCTATAAGGATTTTGGCTGTGGAAATGTACAGGACAGTGTTCCTCTGGTGAGCAAATTCCCAGGAGGTAACAGTCACCCTGTTTTCCACACTTTGAATATGCTGCAATTTCCCCCAAAATCTAATAAGGTAACTAATACATGTGCAATGCCTAGCTTCTGTGGCAATGTTCTGCATGAGAAGGCTCTGTGCTAGAATCTTATCAGCCTGGACCTTGATCTCAGGCACTCAGCTCCTGGGAATAAAGGAACTCTTTAGTTAGACAACCACATTCTTTCAACCAAGCTACACTGAGTTTGAACCTCTCTACACATGACAGTAACTTTAAACAATGGACTTTCTTGAGAGCTACACAAAACTGTTAACTTTGCACATTGTAACTACAGTATATAACAGAAAGAAACTACATAATGTTGCTAACTCTGTAACCTGCCTAATGACACATGAACAATAATGTACTACTGATGCTAGGGATCTAATGTAACCCATTGATATGAATAAAGCTGGCAGCTTGGACAAGTGGTTTCTGCCTTTCTGCCATTTTGCCATCTTGCTATTCTGCCACTTTGCCTCTGCATCTTGCTTCTGTCTCCTTTTGATTTTCTTATACTTTCCTTTGTTTGTATATGAATACACCGTTAGTGTAAATCTACATCATTTGCAATCACAAGAATGGGAAGTTATACCCCATGTACATAAAGTCAAAAATGCATCCTACTGTCATGTATAAATAACTAAAAAGAACAAATTAAGAAAAGAAGAAAGATATAAGCACAGTATTTTGATCAGTATATATCTTGAGTTTAATTTCATGTGAGTTATTCTTTTTAAAATGTCAATATTAGGATTGAGTCATCAGTATTTCTACAAATCTTTATAAGATTATAAAACTACATGATTGTATTATACTAAATATACTCAAAAATGAATAAGTTTGAAAATGCTTAAGACAGTTATGTAATTTAATCTCTTCACTTAATTTTTGGATCTATCTTTAAGATCTTAGGATAATATTTTATTGAATTAATAACTTAATATTTGGATACCTGGACACTTTCTATGAAAAAAAAGTTGCACAAATTATATAAATTATATGAAATTACTTTTAAATGATCCACCTCAAAAGTTATTATTCTGATACATTTGTGCCCTCTGCATTCTTTTATCTTGAGTTTAGAGAAATGAAATGTAATTTTTTGGCTAAAGATAGTGGTATGGTCTAAATATCTACCTCATGTTTGATGAGGTAGAACCTTAATTCCTAATGCAGCTGTGTAGAGAGGTCTAATGATAGGTGTTCAGGCTATGAAGGCTCCAATTCATGGATGGATTAATTTTGCTATAAAAAGAATGTGTGGGTGTAAGTTCACTCTCTTATGTTCTTTTGCCATGTGAAGAGTTAGTTCCTCTTTACCCTTGCACTTTCCAACATGTGAGGGTGTAGCAAGACAGATTTCATTCAACACCAGATGACAGTGTTTTTATCTTGGACTTCTCAGCCTCCATAATGTGAGAAATAAATTTGGTTTTTATAAGTTATCCTGTCTCAGGTATTCTGTTATAACAGTATAAAATGGACTAAGGTAGATAGTAATCTAAACTGTTTGATAATACTTGGTTTAACAGTTAAAGAAAAACATAAATGTGTGTTGTATTAGATTTTCTATGGCTGCTATAACAAAGTACCCCAAACTGGGTGGATTAAATAACAATTTTTTTTCTCATAATTCTGGAGGATAGAAGTTCGAGGCTGTGGTGTTGACAGGGTTGCTTTCTTCTTAGTTCTCTGTTCTTGACTTGTAGATGTCTATCTTTCCGCTGTGTCTTCTTGTGGTGTTGGATTGGGATCCACCCTGATAATATCTTTTTAACATATGTAACTCTTTGAAAGCTCCATCTTCAAATGTAACCACATTGGGGATAAGAATTTCATCATAATTAATATTAAGGATGCCTAATTCGGCCCATAACATATATACATGTGTATATGATGGTAAATATGGTTTTGTTAATGTCATTTTATAGGCTTTTCTGATTGGTGAAGGGATACATTCATTGGTTTAGTTTAGGTACTCTTAGCTCCTGACTTAAGGGAAAAAATAAAACATAAAAACTTCTACTATTGAGAAACTTGTTTTAGTGCTTGTTATGTTGTAATATTCAAATGGATGATCTTCTGCCTTAAATGCTGTTCTTCAATCTCTGTTCCCCAAATAATCATACACCAAAAATAGAAAAAAAAACTTAAACTTTATATAAGTTAAATTGACCTTAAGCTGAAACTTGTATGTGATCACAACTTTGCAAAAATGATCCAGAATTGGTTAGATCATATCCCTATAAGACACCGATTTGTTGTTCAGCACAGGCATAAAAATTGCTCAGCCGAGGCAGAAGAACAAGAGGGGATAGAAAACTATGATCATTCATGACAACATGACACCATTTTCTGTTTGTCCCAGGAAATTCTTTACCAGGAAGTAAAAGTGTAAACCAAAAAATAACTTTACTGTTCTTCAGGAAATTGCTATAAACCAATTTATCTGGGCAAACAGTTTGCTCCTCCGGGCAAAAAGTTCTCCTGTAAGGAATACAGAACATTGCTTGGCAGTGCACACAGCTCACATATCATATATGATTTTACTCATCAAAACCCTCATGTCACTATGTCCATCAATTGTCAACAATTATTTCGATTGTGTATGCTTCCAGGATCTCCCTCTTTGAGATAAAACTAGTACTGTGTTAAAACGGAGTTATTTCTTATGGTAAAAACGCTGACAAACTTATCATTGTTTACCAGATTTATATGCTCTCTTTGGCATTATGACAGTTCATATGTTTTATACTTAAACTGTAAGTACCATGTTAATAATACTGAGAATATTTTGACATATTTACATGTGATTATGAGAATTTTACTAGTTTTCATTTCCTTGGTATTAAATTTTCTCATTCAAATAAGTAAATGCTAATTGAGAAACCCACATAATAACAATATTAATGACTAATAATAATAATAAAAATAAAAATATAACATAATTAATTATAAAGATGGAGATTAGTGGTTGCCAGAAGAAAGGGAGTAAGGGTGGGGAGGGTGAAGCAGTTACAAAAGGGAGACTTGGAGGGATGGTGTTTTGTGAATTTTGACTCTGATAGTTATAAAATGCTATGTATGTAATGATGTTGAATAGCGCTACATAGGCATATACATAAATATCCTAGTACAATCATACTGATGAACTACAAACAAACCTTGTGAATTTTACTGATGTGTATTCCTGATTTGATATCATACTCCATCTATGGATGATAGTATTATTGAAGCAAACTTAGAGGCACCTAACTTTAGACTTATTTGTAATAAACATTTTAAAACTATTTAATTAATTGTTGATAGATTATTTCATTACTTGTAGTCAATAGCTTCTATGACCAAACATTCAACATATTAATCTTGGGGGATTAACACCCCATTTTCTAAAAAAAAAGTTCTGTTTAATTCTCTTAAGGGAATTTTCATATGCCTTCATAAAGCTATCAAAAAGAACATTTTTTAAACCAATTTATTACAATCATTCAAGGCAGAAGATTTTCATGATTAGATAAATTCAGAGCACTGCACTCTAAATAAAAATATTTTGTCAGGCACCTGTGTAAACATTTATACTTCAATTAAAATTTAGCAATAGTTGAGAAACAGTAAATAATAATGTCACTCTTGCTGAATACTTACCATTTTTTATAAGGAATACTCCAAAATAATTTAAAAATTTTAAATTACCTTGTAAGATTTTTAAATGAGCATATTTAATTTCTTTTGTCTTATTAGATATATGAAAGACCAATAAAATGTAAGAATAAAGAATAACCTACCACAACACTAAAAACTAATGAATCCATTAATGAGCCAGATATTTCAAAGTATGATTTTTAATATTATGGTTATGAGGTAATGAACATAACTTTATGTCGTGTACTATGAGGAGATATTTCTTCACTATCCAAAATATCTGTGGAAAGTGCTTAAACATTACTACATTTGTTTCAGTCCTCTGTGAACACTTTTCATTTTCCTTTCCTCCCTCTTTTATGTATTTGAGCAGATCTGGAGCTCACACCTTTATGAAAGGTAGACAAAAGGATTTTTTTTATAATTTTGTCCTTCAAATTGAGTAATGTTTTCTGACACATTTTTGAAATTGACAACAATGATAACATTTAGTAATAACTTCATCTATACAGGTTTAATTGGCAGGTCTATCTCTATTCATTATTAGCAGCGTCACACACTGAAGTAGACCATATACTTCCATTAATTTAAATGGAAAAATATTTAGACAAAATTTCATTAGGAAATGTATTAACTTTGCATTTTTTAGAATAATGTGGAACTTAAATGTGTACATACATTTAAGTGAAACTTGCTTGAAAAACTTAGATTTTTAAAAAATAGACTTTTGCATACCTCATTTTATTATAAAATATTATATCTGCTAAAAACCTAAAATCTCAAAAATAATTATTGATGGAAAAAAATGAACAAATACAAAATATTAATAAAAACATTCCAGATAATATACATAGAAACTTGTATTAAGAAAAAATGAACATATACAAAATATTAATAAAAACATTCCAGATAATATACATAGAAACTAATTTCTTTATAATTCCCAGGGAATTAGGATACTCTTTCATTTCGATGTTGATGATATTAAAACTATAGGTCTTAATAAAAGTTAATAACATAACATATATTATTACAAAAGAAAAAATAGCATGTGTGTGTTATAAATTACAAGAATGAAAAAAAAATCTAAGAAAATGTATACAGAGAAAATTATATATATTGAAAAAGTAACCAATAGACCAAAAATACAGCAAGTAAAATAAAACATAAAAGAAGAAATGTATCACCTTTGACAACAAACATAAATAAATTTGCTCATGTGACATGTAGTTTCTCAGAATGGGTTCTAGATGAAATCCGTCCAAATGATGCATGCAGAGCTACATTAAAAATGACACATCAAACTCAAATGCAAAAAATGCATAAAGGTAATACAAAATGAAAAATAAATAAAAAATCCTTAAAAAGCAGGTATCAGTATATTCTTAGGAGACAGAGTTGAAAACATTAACTTGAAAATAGTTGACCATTCATATTTATAAGCAATGTAGTCCAGAAATAAGTTGTATTTCTCCAGAAACTATGAAATAATGTACAACATATAGGAATATCAAAATATATAAAGGGAAACAGAAATATTAGCAAAAGAGATAGGAATACTATCATAGCAAGAAATGTCACTCTGTCTTCTAGACCATGAAGGTAAAATTAAAATGAAAATCAGTTTTTATATAAATGTCCTATGGGCCATGAACTGCTTTCAGTGTTTTACATATATCTATATGATCCTGACTTCCATGCCAGGAAGTTCATATTATTATTACAATTTTTCATATAAGACAACTATGAAAAAGCTTAAATAACTTGGTTCAAATCTCATAGTTATGAAGCTTGAATTTGAATGTAGACAATTGAGCTCTATAATTCACTTCCCTATCTACTACATGATAATAATTGTAGGGAAAATAATCAAGTTTTCATTGATGATTGTTTTAAAACATAAACTTTAGACATTTAAATTTGTTTTTCCAAGTATCAAGAGAAATATTTAAAGAAGCATTTTGTAAAGGAATTTCATTAAGTAAAAAAACCCCAACAAACCAACAGGTGTTGCCAAAATTTTCTGGAAAGATTAAAAAAAATACTAAAAAAAGTTTTGAAAATTTCAAAACAATGAGAAATATTCCTGTTGTGGTATGTGTGCAGGACACATGGGATTAGAAGACTAGAAAGCTCAGCTCATAGTTGAAGGACTGGAAATCTAAATTGCATCCTGGCAAGCAGTCAGACAAGGCAGAAGGCTCATGGGAGGAGACTAATCCAAGAATCCAAAAGCTAAAGACACAAGAGAGCAGAGGGCAGGTTTTGAGAAACTGCTTATAATCTAGAGTTGATAGGGCAAGAAGAGAAGTCTACAGACATAGACTGAAAATGATTATCAAAGACAATGTTTTTTTCTGATTGACTTCTGAAGAATGTTAAAATCCTAAATATAGTTTCTAACAAAATAATATATCAAATTTTAAAGTAAAATTCAAATAGGGGTTATAAAATTAAAATAGCTTACTCCTATTTCTTCTTAGAAGGTTCTACTTATGCTGTTTCTTTTGATATTCATCTCCATATTTCTAAATAGCATGCATATACTTTAACTTTTCTTTCCTTCTTTACTCTCTCCCTTTCTTTTTTCTTTCTTTATCTGGCTTAGCATTTTAAAAAGCTAACTGACACATGATATTTGCATATATTTATGGAGTACAGTGTGATAATTTGATACATGTATACAATGTATAATGATCAAATCAGGGTTGTTAGCATCTCCATCTCAACAAACATTTATTATTTCTATGTGTTGTAAATCTTTGGGTTCTTTTCTGTCTGTTTTTAAATGTATTATAAATGATTACAGACTATAATTATTCTACAGAGCTATAGAACTCTAGAACTAGTTCTTCTGTTTTCTTTTTTTTCACATCTATACATGTATATTTTTATCATTTCACCAAAATTTTCCCAAGTTTGAGATGCATATTCCCCAACTGTCTTATAGACATAAACAAAGAAAGAGTTAAAGTCCTTTGGCCGAAGTCTTAATATTTATTTATGTATTTATTTATTTATGGTAATGGGGATTAAATCGATGGGCCCTCTCCTGCTGAGCTACATTCCTCAGCCCTTTTTATTTTTTATTTTGAGAGAAGATGTCACTATGTTGCCCAGGCTGGCCTGGAATTTGCAATCCTTGTGCCTCAGTCTCAGGCTTACAAGTATATGCCACTGTGTCCTTCTTCATAATACATTTTTAAAGTTTAGCAATTATTTTACACAAATTAAGTGGAATCTGGTAAGACAAGAACGAGGAGAAACTTATCATTATTTTTATTTTTTCCAACGCCATTTGCATTTCTTGTTAAACTATCACATAAATTTTGCAAGTGCAGTATATTGTATCTAATTATAAATTTCTCAAGTGAAGAAAAAAGTATCTCAAAATACTTATTCTGTGTTGGGACTTATCTGAAATTAACTTTGCTCTTTTGAACTTACATTGAATATTCAGTCATTGAGATTAGGTTTCCTAATGGATTTCAGGAGGGTTTGAACAATGTGTTTCTGCAGGTCCCAACATTTGTTAAAATTTTATTTAGGACTAAAAAACATTTTAGACATTGATATCCTGTAATGCAAGATGAATATTCATCCTTCCCTCCTTTATGAATATGCATATATGTATATGTAGTCACATACACACAAATACAATCTTTTCCTCTCTCTATCGTTCCAATAAACTTGTTTAAATATTCATTAAAGGAAAACCCGTGGATTTTTTTTTGCTACCTTGACATGTATACTACCATTATATTCTTTTTGTTTTATGTTTCACATTTTAAGTATACTCAATAAAATTTTTTTTCATTTGCTTAGCTTTTTGTTCACCCTATCAATTATTTATCCCTAAGGTCTATGGCAACATTAAAAATAACTCCTAGAAATAGCAAACATATTAGGTATTGTTTACATTTCTTCACACAGATGATATTCTTAGAACACTGTCCTTGAGTGGACTATTGAGCTCCTCTGAACTTCTTGTTCTTCATGTGGCGTTATACTCTGTCATACTGAAAACCCCTTTCTTTGACCTGTGTTGTCTGCTGCTTTTGAAACTTCTGTTTCCTCTTTTCTGGTTTATTCCCTTATATTGAAGTGCATTCATCATTAGCTTTGGGAAGAAAAATTCTGACTAATGAATGAGCTAGTTCTGTTTGTTTTATCCCTTTAGAGTTTAGGGTTTGGGTTTCTCTGAGTTGGTAAATCATATACTCTTCGTCCATTTACTTGCTCAATTTCTTGTCTTCTGCTCTTGGTTTTTCATGTATTTTGTCTCATGGGTTAATACCTGTGTTACCCTTTTATTATCAACTAAAAGGGTTTTGTAGGAAATGTCTGAGAAGGTCCCCAATGACTCCTGATGTCTGGCATTCATGCCCTTTTATAACACTCTTCCCCACCTCATTGAGCGTAGGTTGTACCTAGTGATTCATTCTAGTGAACAGCTTATGACAAATGTAAAAATATTTTACATCTATGATTAGGTTTTTAAAAGGCTGTGATTTTGGTCTTACTCTTTGGCTGTTTTAGTCAGCTTTTTCACTGCTGGTACTAAAAGACCTGACCCAAACAATTTTAGAGGAGGAAGAGTTCATTTGAGAGTGCATTATTTCAGAGGTCTCAGTCATGGACAACTGGCTCCAGTCTTCTGGGCTGGAGGTGAGGCCGACATCATGGTGGAAGAGAGGAGTAAAGTGGATCTTATCATATGATGATAAGAAAGCAGAGAGAGAGAGATTTGATTGCTGGGATACCAAAGATATACCCTAAAGGCAAGCGGCCAATTACCCACCTCCTCCAGCCATACTATACCCACCTTCAGTTACCAGACAACACCATCAGGAGATTAATTCACTGATTGTTTGAGACTTTCATAACCCAATCATTTCTTCTCTGAATTTTCTTGCATTGTCTCACATGTGAGCTTTTGGGGGACACCTCACATCCAAACCATAACACTTGCATTCACTCTTATTCTTGCTCTGCTGCTAGCTCTGAGGGAAGCACACTTTCATATTGCAAACTGCCCTGAAGAGAGATCCATGTGGCAAGGAGTCAAGGGAGGGCTCTGGCAGGCCCTGTGCGGGAACATGGGCACACAGTGTAACAGACTAGAGGAACTGAATTTTTGCCTCATGATTGAGCTTGGAATCACATCCTCCTCAATTCAAGTCTTCAGATCAGACTATAGTCTTGGCTAACACCTTGTCTTCTAAGAACATTCTGAAACAGTCACCAATATAATCCACACTTAGGTTTATTGTGTTAAGCTATACAACTGGAATTATTTATTTCATAGCTATATAAAATAATATAGAGAGGGATTTTTAGGAATGAATAGAGATGATTACTTGTATTTAATTTGCTCGATTTGAGCAGAAATCTGAAAGCTATTCATAAGAAATCACTATATAGTTTTTAAAAGGAAAGTGAAATGATAATTATTTTAAAGAGTACTATTCAAAAACTTTGTGGGGAACATACTAGAAAACCCAAGATTAGAAGAAAGGAGCTATTGCAATAATCAGATGAGAAGTGTGAGGACCTGAGTCAAGGAAGGCAAACTGGAGAGCTGTTAAGCAGGGATCGCTGATACAATGTAATTGCTAAGTAGATGTTAAGATTAAATTATAAGTAGATTGTTCTTATATTCAAATTTTGGAGGAATGAGTGGATCATAGTCTTGCTAGAATCAAGACTAGAGGAGAAGGAACAAATAGGGAGAGGAATTTTGTACATTCTGATTTTGAGATGACCTGTTTGGCATGAAAATAATAAGAATTACAATAATAATAAGTAGCATGTATTAGGTGCTTAGTTATCAACAGGTCCCATTTGTTATTCAGACTTTTAGAAAATTGTATCCTCACAGTATTATTATCTAATTGTTACTGTCATTATTCCCACTTAGCAGTGAATAATTTGAGGGTTAGAGGTCAAAGAAATTGTTCATATGGCATAGAACAATTTTAAGATAATATTTGAACATAATCTATTTTTGAAGCTCAAAATTTTAAGTTAACTCTGTACTTCTCTTAGGAGACCAACTCACAAAAGAAAATAATTGGTTATTGTCTTCAGAAATTCTGAATTTCTTTCGGTTGTTCTAAACATTTTTGTAACCAGACAATTCTGGTTCTAATTATATGACTGGGCCTACAGCCTAGAGGATAATTACAGGCATTTAAAATTTTCTGGTGAATATTATATTTTGTGAATCAATTACATGTAGATATGTTGTTGATAGATATGGAAAAAGACAGGCCTGGTTTTCACTGTTAAATTTAATCATTATGGAACAAGCCTTCTGGGTGATGTTTCTCACATTCATTTAAGTAGATTATAATATTGACTGTTTAAATCCAGGATCTTCATGAACCAGCAGTTGCATAGCATAAGGGTATTCTGTGATTTTTCAAATGTACTTTAACTTGATTAAACTACTAAAAACTTATGACATAAGTAGTATTATGTAGATATTATTTAATTTTATTTTAACTTTGTTTTACTTTTTAGAAGTAATATTCTGTAAGTTGCTGCTAGTATTGATGAGAAAGTTTGTTATATTTTCTGAAACAATCATCAATTTGCCAGATCATAAAACTTTAAAGTTATAGAGACATGGAAGCTAATGGTCAAAGTTAGGGTGTTAAGGAAAGGTTTCAAACAGACATTGATTCAGAGAATTTCAATTTAGTTAGCTCTTCTTTGAAATGTTTTTTTTTTTTTCCCCTTCTGGCTTCTGTGCCTTTTACATCCATATTCTGAGCTTACCTCAGTGTTAACATCTTGTGAACTTTGATGAGTGCTTCTTTTTCCTTCAACTTTTGATTATGAAAAATTTTAAACATTCAGAAAAAAATATGGCAATGAATACTCTTCATCTTGATGCAGCAGCTGTTAAGATTTGCGAGATATATATATATATATATATATATATATATATATATATATATATAGTGTGTGTGTGTGTGTATTGGGGGCATGGGTATCAGGAATTGAGTTCAGGAGCACTCAACCACTGAGCCACATCCCCAACCCTATTTTGTATTTTATTTAGAAACAGGGTCTCACTGATTCACTGATTAGCTTAGCACCTTGCTTTTTGCTGAGGATGGCTTTGAACTTGCGATCCTCCTGCCTCAGCCTCTCAACCTACTCAGATTACAGGCGTAGGTCACTATACTTGACAATTTGCCAACTTTGTATGTGTGTTTATATTTCAATTCATCCTTAAATATTCTAGTATCCATCTTTAGGTAATTAGGAATTTTAAAAGTGTTCTTTCTTAGTTTCAAGCAGAGAGAGAGAAGGAAACAGGGAGTGGGTGGAGAAAGAGAGGGAAGCAGGGAGTGGGGGTGGGGGGAGAGCCCTGCCACTTACTAGTTATGGGAATTTGCTTTACCTCTTTAATTCTTAAAACTTAAATTCCTTCATCATATAAAAAATAGGAACCAAATACTTTTCTACATGAGAAGATTGTTTCAAGATCCAGTGTGCAAATGCTTCCATCTAACATCTTGTACAGAGTGATTGCTCAGTAAGAAAGTGAGCTTTTCTTAGGTCTTCTGTTCTACTCTTGTTTCACTGCTCCCTGTTCCTTTTGTTTGAGTACTACATACATACAGCCAATATGAAATCAAATTTTAATTGAGAATGGAACTTGGAAATCTGAAGAAAAGTTTCGAGAAGGTACAATTTCTGTTGGTTAACACATATTTACTTGATTTGATGTAAAACTGCTCCCTAAAGGGAAAACGAAACAAAACAAACTAGCAGAAATACTTGCCTACATTATCTTTTGCTCAGTATGAACTGCTCTGGGTTTCCTTCTGCCCAAACTATTTTATGGTACTGAGGGACAACTTTCAAAGATAGGAAACTTAAAAAACAAAATAACTAAAACAACAACAGCAACAACAAAAACCTACGTTCAAGTGATTTTATAGTCAGTGATCAGTGTTTGTCATTTGGAAAAATTGTGTTCTTTGTTTTCACAGGAAACTTAATGAAAGTTATTGGGAGGCAACTAGGGCCCATTTGTCATGAACCATCCATGAGCTGTGTGTGGACAATGTTGCACATAGTATAGCTGAATGAGGGGATAAGTCTGGCATTGGGAACCTCCTGTGGCACCCCCCATAGGGATTGTTCACCTGATGCAGGTGAACTTCTCCCTCAAGCTCTACCCGAGATTCCACACAACACCTGAGATGGATGTGATTTGCCAATATGTCAATCAACCTACTGACTGTAAGACATCATGAAGCAAGACTTTGCCCTTGAAACCTTATCCCCTGCCTTTGATGACACCTGATATAAATAGAGCAAACAAGGATTCCAATTTTGCTAGAGTCTAGAAGCTCTATCCCTATGATTGGCTTGCCCATCCTGACCCCACTTTTGAAAATGTTTTCTTTGTTCTGTGATTCTTTCACTGTTCTATTTTTCTTAGCTTTTATTTCTCAGCCAGCCCATTCCACGAAAGGGATGCAGGCAAGACCCATTGACAACTCTTAGAGAAAAAAGCAGTGTTTATTTGGAGTAGAACTATAATGCTATATTAAGACAAAGAGTGACTATCTTGGAGTATGGGAAGATGCTGTTTCTTTGTGAAGTTATCAGTTTTCTGGCTTCAGAATGAATACTTTATCATCACAAAAAAGCAGAAGAAAGAGAATGAGCATTTTAAATACACTTTCTTTAGTCAAATACTGAGCTAATGCCCTGTGTGAGTGCAGGGTGTGAGGGGGTGTTTCCACTTAATTGAATTCCCATGTTAACCCTTGGTGGTTTTGCTTGTCATCTTTAATACATAGTACCGAAGATGCTGATGATTTAAGGCGTTAGGTCTTTCCCTCAATGTCATAGTGAGCAGTTGCAATGCCTACTTCTAAAATTAGTACTACTACCATAACAGTGGATCTTCAAGTTCAGCCTTTGACCCAGCAGCAACAGTATCACTTGTAAGAAATGTGACATCTCAGGTCCCAACATAGACCTACCAATAATGGGTTCTGACAATCTGTGTGTGAACACACATTTCTGGTGACTTTTATCTACACAAAAGTCAGACCCCTTGCATGTATTCTCTCTCTCCAGGCCATTTGAAACTTAGAGAGCTGAGAGACGAAAATGGGTGTTTAGAATAGGCAGTTCCTGGTTTGGTGATACTTCTGTTATCCAGAAGAAAAGTAGGGTCTTTCCTTGACAATACCTATGAAACTTTCTAGAACCGAGTCAAAGAGAATTCATCCAGTTAGAACTCCAGAAGTAGCGTCTACTTATGGATGAAAAAGTGGGTCATGCCATGTGGAAACTCTATGGGATGGTTCAGTGAGAAGAATTCTTATCAGAAGGACATAATGGCTGCCTTTTCAAATTATGATTCCAGTGCTCATTAGGAAAGGGGTTTTTAGTGCATACTCTGGAAAATATTAGATATAGGGACACTGGTAGTTGTAATTTGCCTGATGCACACTCTATTGTATTTGTTTTTTTTTTTCCTTTGATTCATTTTTATTGATTTATTTTTTTATTTGTTCTACTTAGTTGTACATGAAAGCAGAATGCATTTCAATTGTACACAAATGGAGTGCAGCATTTAATGCTCTGGTTGTCCATGGTATAGAGATGTACCATTTGTGCAATTGTACGTGTACCTAGGGTAATGATGTCCATCTCATTCCACCATCTTTCTTACCTTCATAAACCCTCCCCACCCTCCCCTTTGATTACTTTTTAATAGAATTTTCTTCTAATCCATTAGAACCTGCATCTTGCATCTTTTGCTATAGATGTCAGTCTTAAACACCATCAATACTAATTTAAAATTGCATATTGAAGAACTATACTGGGCTAGGTAGTGGATAAATAAAATAAATTTACCAGTTGAGCATCTAAGCCAAAAATAAGAAAAATAAACACAATTTAAAAATCTAAGTTTTTGGTGGCTTAAGCATCTTTTACAAAGCAGGATGGTAAAATTTTTTTCTTTTCATTATGCAAACTAAATTATAAGATAAATGGTTAGGCGCAGAATTACCATTTATCACAAATCAATTAAAAATAAATATGGTAAGCAGATGTGATGTTATAACTAGAGGAAATGGAAGCAAAAATTAAATGATTTTACTTAAACAAGTGAACAGATGCATGGAAGAAAACAAAACCAGAAAAACAAACAAACATTTGGAATATGAATTTTTAAATTAAAAAATGAAGTTAAAAGGATCTATGGTCCCAAATTGATATGTTTGGTATGGTGAAGTGTTGTACATTAATTTCCTTGGTGCATATCATTTTTTTATGCATCTGTGATCCACATAAAGACTATTAGGTTTCCAGCTCTGATTTTCTCCCAAATTTAGATTTCATTCAGGCCTGCACGTAGGAGGAGCATTGACGCCCAACTAATAGTTCTGGGCATTTGGAATTCAAGATGTCCAGTCAATGAAGCAAAGCCTGGAATGTGGCCACCGTGGTCATGTTTGTGGCTCCCACATTCCTAGAAACTTTGGACTGCCAGAATAAATTTGGCAGTAATGAGATAGGTTCCTGCCAGTACTAGGTTTGAATCTTATTTGGCCCTATTTTTTGAGTGTCTAGTTAATTCAGAATTTCTTTTCTTTCTTTCTTTTTTCCCCTTTTTTACTAGTGTGTTGTATAGGGAACATAGAGAAGTAAATTTAATTTTTTTTAAAGATTGAAATGAAAAGTTACAGTTTTCCATAAATAAAGCTATAGAATTACAGAATTTTACAAGCTCATCTTCAGCCTCCTTCACCATCTTTAGACCATCTGTGTATTAACAAATCTCCTAGGTAATTTTGATCTACACTAAAGTATGAGAACCACCTGGAGAGACATATTCCCTTCAAATGCTCACTTTCATGTAATAGCATCTCTGCAGTGCTGAATTTTCACATCTAGAGAACAGCCTTTTAGCAATATCACATTTTTGTAGAGAAATGCTATACTATACTGTACACAAATGCTATATACCAGAGAAATATAGCAATATACAAAATATAGCAGAGAAAATACAGGGTTTGTAATAAAAGGGTTCAATTTTGAATCCTTGCCTGGGTCAATGACTATTTCAGTCACATTGGGAAAAATTAAATTTAATATTTCTTTTTCTCAATTTTCCTGGTCATACAAATGGCATAATAACATCTACTAACATAGTGTGGTTGAATGACTAATGAGAAAATTATTAATGTGTTCAACTAATATTATTGAACACCTATTATGTGCTTACTGGAAACTTAAGATATAGGAGTGGAAGATTTATAGTTTTTTCCTTAATAAATAATGAGTTCTAGTATTGTTTTTTTTTACAGCATAATATCAATTTTTATTTATTTTTTGTTGTTTTTTTTGAGTTCTAGTATTGTATAAGCACTCCTAAAGAAGTGCTGAAGAATTAACCCATTTAGCATATAGAATAGTGAGAAAGAGGTAATCTTCTTCCCATGCTCTTCCTCTCTTCCCCATTTTGACTCACCCCCTTATATCAGAGAAGACATTTGGCATTTGTTTTTTTGGGACTAGCTAACTTCACTTAGCATAATCTGCTCTAATGCCATCCATTTTCCTGCAAATGCCATTATCTTATTATTTTTTAGTGCTGAATAATATTCTATTGTGTATAGGAAGAAGATTACCTCTACATAGGGAAAAGTGAGTGGGAGGGAAAGGGAGGGAAAAAGGGAATTGCATGGGTGGTGGAAGGAGACCTTCATTTTATACAAAATATATGTATGAAGGTGTGAGAAAAAAAATAGTGTTACCCTAGATTAGGTAGAGAGAAGTGATGGGAGGGGAGGGGAGGGGTTGGGGAGATAGGAAGGATAGTAGAATGAAACAGACATTATTATTACTGTGTGTATATATGTGAATGCATGACCAATGTGATTCTGCAACCTGTATACTCAGAAAAATGAGAAATTATATCCAATGTGATTCAAATGTATGATATGACAAGGTCATTGTACTGTCATGTGTAACTAATTAAAACAAAATTTTAAAAAAGTAGTGAGAAAGAATCATAGATAATTTTCATGAAAGGTGTTCTGTTGAGATATTTATCAAGTTGAAAAAAAATTCTAAGATGGAAGTGAGTTTTTCAGGGAATGTCCTGCATAGAGGAACAATATAGGTAAAAACTTGGAAGCACCAAAGAGCACTGAGTATTAATTGTACTGCAAGTACCTTGATGTGTTAACAAGGCAAAGATGGAGTCCTTAGATATGTAGATATGTAAGCAGCAAGCTCAGCAGATAGGGTTTTTTTTTTTTGTTGTTGTTGTTGTTGTTTTTTGCAACCAAACTGTGAAATATAGACTCAGCAGTGACAAATTTGAAAAAAAAAAAAAAACACTGGCCTAATGATATTCACATTTTGTAAAGAGTATTTGGCTATATAACATAAGATGGTATAGATTTCATTTAGGCAGTTATTGTGTTCATTTAGAAAAGAGATAATAATTACTTATTTTAAAGACTAAAAGAAATGCTATAGGCATCACAATATTGAACCTCAAATTATACTACAGAGCTATAGTAACAAAAACTGCATGGCATTGGCATCAAAATAGACATGAAGAATAATGGAACTATATAGCTGACACAGAAAAATTCACATGAGTACAGTTGTCTGATACTCAACAAAGATACCAAAAACGAACACTGGAGAAAAAAGAGACCTTTTAACAAATGGTGCTGGAAAAACTGAATATCCATATGTGGAAGAATGAAACACTAGATCCCTATCTTATATCCTGAACAAAAGTCAACTGAAATTGAATCAAAGACTGAGAAATTAGACTAGAAATGTTGAAACTGATGAAAGAAAGTATAGATTCAATACTACAACATGTTGGCACAGGCACTGACTTCTTTAGCAAAACTCTTAAAGCTCAAGAAATAAGATCAAGAATCAATAAGCGTGATGATGTCAAATTAAAACGTTTGGCACAGCAAAGAAAACAACTTAGAGCACAAAAGGACAGCCCAGAGAATGGGAGAAGACCTTTGCCACCTGCTCCCCAGACAAGAGACTAATATCCAGAATACAGGAAAAAACTTAACCCCCCCAGACCCCCAAATAACCCAGTTAATAAATTGACAAAAGAACTAAGCAGACACTTCTCAAAAGAAGAAATGAAAATCACAGCAAGTATGTGAAAAAATGTTCAACATCCCTCACAGTCAGGGGAATGCAAATCAAAACTCCATTGAGATTTCATTTCACTCCATTCAGAATGGCAACTATCAAGAACATATAGTAATAAATGCTGACAAGGGTGTGCAGAAAAAGGTACACTCATACTTTTTGGTGGGACTGCAAATTAGTATAACCACTCTGGAAAGCAGTATGGAGATTTTTTCAAAACACTAGGAATGGAACCACCATATGTCCCAGCTATTCCACTCCTTGGTATTTCTCCAAAAGAACTAAAATCAGCATAAGATAGTGATGCAGGAACATCAGTATTTATAGCAGCAAAATTCACAATATCCAAGTTATGGAACCAGCCAAAGTGTCTATTAACAGATGAATGAATACAGAGAATCTGGTATATATAGACGATGGAGATTTATGCAGTCACAAAGAAGAATGAAATTATGGCATTTTCTGGTAAATGGGTGGGACTGGTGAACATTATGCTAAGTGAAATAAGGCAGACTCAGAAAGTCAAGGGTCAAATGTTTTCTCTCATATGCAGAATCTAGAACAAAATAAGGAAGAAAAGCAAGGAGGCTGTGGGTTATCCCATGAAAATATAATGGAGATCAGGGAGTGGATGAAGAGGGTAGAGGGAGAGGGAGGAGAGACAGGAAAAGGGAGGAAGGGTGGAATGAAATTATGGAATGAAACTATGCTAAATATATACACCGCAGTGAATTTTGTCTATCCCCAAAGTCCTCAGCTTTACCACTCAGACCTCTGCAGCTGTGTCACATGCATTGGTCAACACCTGGCTTGGAGATACTAAAATTCTAAAGCACAGTTGAGGCTAGGCCATAATTTTTAAGAATACCTTTCAACAGGCTCCGAGAACTCACAAGTTTTCAGAAAATAACAACAAAGAAATTGACTTCCAAAAACGTGGGGGCCACATCTCATTCTATTGTTTTTTACTCTGCTTCAGTGCCTACTATCATGTCATAGAAGTTCTGAACCCACACACTGAAATTCTCCAGGATCTCCACACTTAGAAAGCAGACTAAATTTCTCTTTTAACCATAGAAAGAAAAAAATTTATCTCACCTCAAACTAAATCTTGTATCTTTAATGTTTATTTCACCCTCGAGTCTAAATCATGGTGAGCATTTTCCTTCAGAAAACATAGCCTTTCAGTTTTAAGATCTCTTCTTATTTCAACAAGTATTTGAATATCTCAGAACGAAAACCCACTTACAGTGACTTTGTTACATACACAGAAGTACTGTTTAAAACTGTAAAACACAATGCAATTATAAATGCTATGATTTTTTTGTGCAAAAAAACTTCAAGTATTTAATAATGTTCAGTAAACCCTAAAGGAAAAGGATGCTCCCTATCCAGAGGATGATGATGTAAAACCGTATGTTCTACTATTTTATTTTCAGAAATAATATCTGAAACAATCTGTTTATGACAGCTGGCATCACAGGTTGACAAAATCCTAAGACGGGATTTACACTAAGATTTATCTAACAATAACTTTCATTAAGGTGAAAAGAAAGTAAATTTATATTTTATAATACTTTCATCAGACCCACTCTTGTTCTTTTTCCCTTCTTTTAGAGACTGAGCACTATTCTTCTCTGAAAGTTAAAAAAAAATTATTACATTTTATGCATTACTATTTATCAAAATTATCAATAAGAGTATTTATTAAATGTCTACATATGTCTTGGTCCTAGAATCTGTACAATGTAAGTCATAAAGAAAACATTTTTAGCTTCCAGAAACTATTTATTAATATTGATATAGGCAAATGATATTTATTAAAAGCATCTAGAAGAAAGGATAATATATCATTTGTTAGATAAGTAGAATCAAAAATTAAAAATAAATCTTAGGGAATTTTGGAGTGTCCAAGAAAAAAAAGAAATCCTTTATTTTTAGTTTCAAGTGTGAAAGTACCTCCATGAAGTCCACAGGGTGCTAGAGGTTTATAGTGTTTTTCTATACTATAAAATAGTCCCATGCTTCCAGTTCCACCAGACCACTCTCTTCTTCCAGAAAAGTTAGGACATTAAATCTCTGCCATCAAGTTCTACTCAGTCATCCTTTCCAAAAAAGCAATTGCTACTTTCTTTGTAGAACCCTTTCTAATTTCTGTCCCTCTTAGCTTTCAACTCACTTAATTAATTAATTAATTTATTTATCTTTTGTGTGTGTGTGTGTGTGTGTGTGTGTGGAGAGTATCACTTCTGGTAACCTGTACTCTGATCTGTTATCAGTCACTTGGGGTCCTCTATTTTCATTGCTGATTGCAGATGGCAGGTGGATGAAAGGCCAGGAATGGCTCTGACTATGGTCTAGACTCAGAACAGAGTGAATAAAAGATAATCTAAGTTTTCTCATTGCTCAGAAAATTCCTACTTCTTTGTTGCCTCTGTGATGTGTTAAAATGGTGTCTTTTGCCTTTGTTGTTCTATGGTTAGGGTCCCAGGAAGAGAGCAGAGAGGGAGTTTGAAAACTACTCTACCATTTCCTGCACTTTAGTCTTTACTATACCCCCTCTTGATAGCACACAAAAAGGACCCACTGGAACAATGGTATACCACACAGCATGGAGTTTCTAGTTCCCTGCCTACCTGCTTACTGGTTTTCTGTCAGGTGTCTGGTGGAAAGTTGTCTTTTCTTGCCTTGCTTTATAAATTGGCCATTTCCTTCTTCAAATAGGCTTATCCTTCTACAATGATCTATTTTTTTAATTCCTTCTTTGTGAGACACATTTATTTAAAGTTGCCTACCTGCTTTTTTGAATATGTCCTACCAAAGAGAGCATGCCTTTGAAATATGTTGAGAGAAATTATTCCACCTCAAGGCATGTTTCAGGGAATCTGGACCCTCTCATGGGATTTTCTAGCCTCTCATTATCTTATGTTTTAATGACCACCTTTCATTTTGTTGACTGTATACCATAGTTATTGCCAAATTGTGAGATGGCATAAATTCCCCTCTGGGTCAACTTGTGAATAGGGGGACTCTGTTCCCTTACTGTTTACTCCTGGTTCTGACTCCAGATTTTTCATTTTCTACTGGAAGAATTCTAACTGGTAGAATATCAACCAAAGATCTTCTCAAAGTTGTCAGCTGAAATTCTGTTGTGAGATTCCATGTTTTTCTTGCAGCTTATGGTCCTACATCTGAATGTCATAGAATTTTTTTCTGTTGCACATATAATCCAAAACAGATGTATTTGTTGGCACATTCCTCTCCATTTTCAGGTTAAAAGAGTATCTTTCTTTGTTTTAGTCAAGAATCTTAATGTTGTACATGACAGAATCCCAATCAAAATTGGCTTAAGTAAAAATTAGATTTATTGGGTTCCAAAATGAGAAAGTCCCATGGTAGGTCTAACTTCAGGATTCAAACAATGTCATTAGAACTCATTTCATCTTTCGTCATTTCTTGGCTTTCTTTCATGCTTTTGGTTCCAAATTGTAACAAGATGATTGCATGATCTTCAATTTTTACATAATCTCAGGTCTCACAGGAGAGGGCAGGAATATCTTTTCCAGAAATTAGAGCAAAATCTCCTTCCATCTCACAAACTTAGTTTGCCATATGTGTTCATTGCTTAACCATCAATGTGGACATGTAAGCACAACTCTAAATGTTGAGGTTTAAATCACAGAGAATTGGGAGATGAACTCAACTCTAACAGAAGCAAGATGAAATATGAAGAAAACCAGGACATTGTTATCTAAAGATGCTGAGCAGCAAAACCAGTGGATATTCACTGACATTCCCCTAACCTTTGTATGTAGTGTGATCTAGCGGAAAAAAAGTGAGTAGAAAAAAAATGCATGGATCTAAATAGAAAAAGATAGCACCATGGGAAATATTAAGTGAGTATGTGAAAAAGAGGTATCTTGGCATAGTTTTATCTTTTTGATATGAAGCTTTTGAGAAAGATAAATGATTGCACAAGTTATTGGGTATGCAACATGTGATACAACTTATTTTTTCAAAATTCAGTTATTGGTTTAAGTATATCATATTTCTAATAGCAAGAAGAAAATATAATATGAAACAACAGTTATAATTACTTTACTCATTATTTATTTTTAGATATGTTCCACATGTCCTTCTTCATATAGATATAGGTAAAATTTTAAAATACCATTGTCCATTAAGATATATATATATATATATATATATATATATATAAATTTTAAAATGCCATTAACATATACTTTGAACCCAGTTACAAATGGTAGCTGAAAAGAACTTATTGTTTACTTCATATTTTATTTAAAACAAAATTACAATTCCAGAGGAAGCAAGTAAAATTTCAATAGCAAACAAAACATATTTTATCAACTAATAAAACCTGGTTTATATGAATCTATTTCAATATATAAAAATCTCCCCGAGTTCACTAACTTTGACAAACAAGACCTCAGCATTTTCCTTCCACAAACATAGTTTTAACACTTATTTTCCAGCATGTAGGCAAAATTTTCTGTATTTATAACCATGAATGTATAAGTTGAGACGGAAATTACCCATATGAAAAGCAGTGAAATACTAGGTTTTTGGTGGGCAGAGGCCAAATCTTCATAATCAAGAGTGCAAAGTTTGAATACTGTAAAACATTGTGGAAGTTTTTATTATGTGCTGGTCAAAATTCAGACTTTGAAATCCTCAACTTCAGGACCGCAGAATATAATTATTTTGAAGATAAGATATGTAAAGAGGTGATTAGGTTAAATTGAGCTGTTTGGTTTGGGCCCTAATTTAATATGACTGGTGCCTTTTTAACAAGAGGGAATTTGTACACAGGGATAGATGCGAGACATGTCCACACAGAGAACACAATGTGAAGACACTGGAAGAAGACAGTCACCGTCTATCCAAGGAAAGATTACTCAGAAGAACCGAACTTGATATCTTGATCTGAAGTCTTCAGAATCTGTTACTTAAATCTTCAAGTTTGTGGTATTTTTTGGGGGGTGGGAGCCTCCAGAAAATTAATACAAGGTTTAAGATGCTAGACTCCCTGGTGTAATAACAAAACAATAAACTGCTAGACATTTCCCAGTTCTAAATAGCTCATCACCATTCACTGTACAAGAATGACTGGAGCATAAAGAACAAAAGAAAAGTTGTGTGAAATGAGAGCAGAGTCAGTAAGATCTATATTATGGAGGGCATTGTAGGCTCCTGATCCACAATAAAAAGAGAAATGAAGGGAATCAAAGTCAGACATACCTTCCAAGAAGATCAGTTAGACTATAGTAATGAAGGCTTAGCCACATTTTATGTTATGAGACAGATTAGACTCACCAGGGGTTAATTTTATCCCTCAAAAGGAGTTATCTGTTTATGAGTTTGGGTCTTAGGTGGTAAGGTAAGTCAATTTATTTATGCATTGTTTCATTTTTCTTTTTTCCCAGATGAAATGCTTTACAAATGTTATTGCACTTACTAATTAGATGAGAAATTATCAATTAGAATTAAATTTCAAAGTACCAATTAAATTTTTCATCTTACTTTGTTACATTATCACTCATTAGAATAGCAGTTTTTACTTAATAGGTAATTGGCAGATTATGACAATTCAATCCAATTCTTAAAGCCTATGTGTATTTTATTAATTGGAATAGTAATCTTTAGCTTATATTTAAATTCCATAATTCAAGTTAGTGAAATCATGTGACATCAAATTTCTGGGTAATAAAGGAGAATTCTTTACAATAAACTAGAATTAATTCATGTTAAAATTGTCCAGTTTCATTGGAGTTAGCTAAATGGCATATTATTTAATCATGCTATTGAAGATAAATAGACTGTCTTCTGAGTAAAAGTAAGTAGGACAAGACCAGCATCATTCTAAATGGAGAAAAATTGAAAGCATTCCTTCTAAAAACTGGAACAAGACAAGGATGTCCTCTTTAACCAGTTCTATTCAACATCATCCTTGAGACTCTAGCCAGAGCAATTATACAGAAGAAAAAAATTAAAGGGATGAAAATAGGTAAAGAGGAACTCAAATTATCATTATTTGCTGATGACATGATACAATATGTAGTAGATCCAAAAAATTCCACCAGAAAACTTTTCGAATTAATAAATGAATTCAGCAAAGTAACAGGATATAAAATCAATACCTATAAATCAAACTCATTTCTATATGTCAATGATAAATCCACTGAAAGAGAAATTAGGAAAACTATCCCATTCACTATAGACTCAAAAAATAAAATACCTGGGAATCAATCTGACAAAAGAGGTGGAAGACCTTTACAATGAAAACTACAGAAGACTAAATAAAGAAATTGAAGAAAACCTCAGAAGATGGAAAGATCTCCCATGTTCCTGGATAGGCAGAAATAATATTGTCAAAATGGCCAACTACCAAAAGTGTTATACAGATCTAATGGAATTCCTATTAAAATCCCAACGACATTCTTCATAGAAATAGAAAAAGCAACCACAAAATGTATTTGGAAAAATGAGAGACCCAGAATAGACAAAACAATTCTTAGCAAGAAAAGTGAAGCAGGAGGCATCATAATATCAGATCTTAAACTATGCTACAGAGTTAAAGTAACAAAAACAGCATGGTATTGGCACTAAAATAGACTTGTAGATCAATGGTATAGAATAGAGTACATGGAGACAAACCACATAAATATGGTTATGTCATACTTGACAAAGGTACAAAAACATTCACTGGAGAGAAGATGACCTCTTAAATAAATGGTTCTGGCTAAACTGGAAATCCATACATAGCAAAATGAAATTAAACCTCCATCTCTCACCCTGCACAAAATTAACTCAAGGTGAATCAAAGACTTAAGCACTAGAACAGAGACCCTGAGCTTAATAGAAGAAAAAGTAGGCCCAAATCTTTTTAGGCCTAGGATCTGACTTCCTTAACAAAACTCCTGAAGTGCAAGAAGTAAAATAAAGAATTGATTAATAAATGAGATGGATTCAAATTTAAAAGCTTCTTCTTAGCAAAGGAAAAAAATCAATAATGTGAGGAGAGAACCTAGAAATTGGGAGAAAATCTTTACCACATGCACCTCTGATAAAGTATTAATCTCTAGGATATATATAAAGAACTCAAAAAACACCAAAACAAACAAACAAACAAAACAAACCCCAATAAATAAATCAGCCACAGGACTGAACAGACACACCACTGAAGAAGAAATTCAATGGGTCAACAAATATATAAAAAATTTTCAACATCTCTAGTAATTAGAGAAAAGCAAATCAAAACTACACTAAGATTTCATCTCACTCCTGTCAGAATGGCAATCATCAAGAATATGGGCAACAATAAATGTTGGCAAGGATGTAAGGAAAAAGGTACACAAGTACATTGCTGGTGGGACTGCAATTTGGTACAATCACTATGGAAAGCAGTATGGAGATTCCTCAGAAAACTTGGAATGGAACTACCATTTGACACAGCTATCCCAGTCCTCGGCTTATATCCAAAGACTTAAAATCAGCATAATACACTAATGCAGCCACATCAATGTTTATAGCAGCTCAATTCACAATAGCTAAACTATGGAACCAATCTATGTGTCCTTCAATAAATGAATGGATAAAGAAAATGTGGTATATATATTCGATGGAATATTACTTATCTTTAAAAAAGAATGAAATTATGGCATTTATCAGTAAATGAATAGAGTTAGAAAATATTATGCTAAGTGAAATAAACCAATCCCCCAAAAAACAAAGGCCAAATATTTTCTCTAATATGCAGATGCTAATTCACAATAAGGAGGAGGGCACTAGAGAAAAATAGAGTTACCTTAGATTAAGTAGAGTAGATGTGAAGGGAGGGGAGGGGAGGGGATGTGGGGATAGGAAGGATAGTAGAACAAAACAGACATTACTTTATGTATGTATGTGACTGTATGACCTATGTGATTCTACAACATGTACACTCAGAAAAATGAGAAATTATATCCCACCTATGTATGATATATTAAAATGCATTCTACTGTCATGTATAACTAATTAAAACAAATAAAAAAGTTAAAATAAAAAAGAAATTACAAAAAAACCCTAGGTAGGACATAAAATGTAATACATAAAAAAAAAATCCAGTGTATAGTTTTTGTGAATGAATCTTTCATCTGGCAGTAATGGATTGGCACTTGTTTCTCTGGGGCAATACAGGAGATACCTGTTAGAGGCAAAAAAGTGAAATTTCAGTTTTAAAGTTATGTTTAAGTTTTGATATGTTACTTTGTAAGTTGTTCAAAAATTTATGACCTTTTACTGACTTAACAAATATTGTGTGAACAATCTGCTCAGTGTTATTTTCTTACTATCATATTAGAGATACATGAAAGACAATATAGAAGCCAAATTTGGTGGCACATGCCTGTATTCCCAGTAACTGAGGAGGCTGAGACAGGTGGGTCACAGTTTTGAGGCCAGTCTTGGGCACTCAGTAATACCCTGAATCAAAATAAAAAAAATAAAAAAGGCTGGGGATTGACTCAGTCATAGAGTGCCCTGGATTCAATCCCTAGTACTACCAAAACAAAACAAGACAAAACAAACAAAAATGAAAGAAAGAAAAACAAAAATCACTAGTTTTCTCTTTGTGTAGCATAGTTCTTTAGTTCTGGGCTCAACAGGAATATTAGAAGAAAGAAATATAGCCTTAAATTATAAACTTGTATAAATTTTGAAATTTCAATCTGCTTCATAAGATAATTACTACATAATTCACTTTAGTCTTCAATCTTATTTATGAAATAAGAACGGAAAAAAGCTGACATAAATGTACACATTGGTAAATACATACATTTTTAGGTACTGATAACTAAAAAGGAAGCCTACCATGCAATTGGGATATTGAATGCTTTTCTATTCTCTAAATCTCAAATTAGTTAATTGTGTATACCAGCTATTGAGTGGTTGGTATTTGTTATGTCTGTCTTTTTGCAAAGGAGTCTTTTAAAAAATCCACCTAAAAATATTGTGGGGTCGGGCTCCAAATTCCTTAATAGGACACCCATAGCACAAGAGTTAAAAACAAGAATCAACAAATGGGACTTACTCAAACTAAAAAGTTTTTTCTCAGCAAGAGAAACAATAAGAGAGGTAAATAGGGAGCCTACATCCTGGGAACAAATTTTTACTCCTCATACTTCAGATAGAGCCCTAATATCCAAAGTATACAAAGAACTCAAAAAATTAAACAATAAGAAAACAAACAACCCAATCAACAAATGGGCCAAGGACCTGAACAGACACTTCTCAGACGGAGGACATACAATCAATCAACAAGTACATGAAAAAATGTTCACCATCTCTAGCAGTCAGAGAAACGCAAATTAAAACCACCCTAAGATACCATCTCACTCCAGTAAGATTGGCAGCCATTATGAAGTCAAACAATAACAAGTGCTGGCGAGGATGTGGGGAAAAACGGTACACTTGTACATTGCTGGTGGGACTGCAAATTGGTGCAGCCAATTTGGAAAGCAGTATGGAGATACCTCGGAAAGTTGGGAAATGGAACCACCATTTGACCCAGCTATCCCCCTTCTCCGTCTATTCCCCAAAGAACTTAAAAGAGTGTATTATAGGGATACAGCTACATCGATGTTCATAGCAGCACAATTCACAATAGCTAGACTGTGGAACCAACCTAGATGCTCTTCAATAGATGAATGGATAAAAAAAAAATGTGGCATTTATACACAATGGAGTATTACTCAGCACTAAAAAATGACAAAATCATGGCATTTGCAGGGAAATGGATGGCATTAGAGCAGATTATGCTAAGTGAAGCCAGCCAATCCCTAAAAAACAAATGCCAAATGTTTTCTTTGATATAAGGAGGGCAACTAAGAACAGAACAGGGAGGAAGAATATGAGAAGATCACCATTAAACAGGGACGAGAGGGGGGAGGGAAAGGGATTGAGAAGGGAAATTGCATGGAAATGGAAGGAGACCCTCATTGTTATACAAAATTACATATAAGAGGAAGTGAGGGGAAAGGAAAAAAAACAAAAGAGAGAAATGAATTACAGTAGGTGGGGTAGAGAGGGAAGATGGGAGGGGAGGGGAGGGGAGGGGGGATAGTAGAGGATAGGAAGGGCAGCAGAATACAACATATACTAGTATGGCAGTATGTAAAAAAGTGGATGTGTAACTGATGTGATTATGCAATCTGTATGCGGGGTAAAAATGGGAGTTCATAATCCACTTGAATCAAATGTATGAAATATGATATGTCAAGAGCTTTGTAATGTTTTGAACAACTAATAAAAAAAATCCACCTAAAAATTGGTATATAAACCTGTAAGCAGGTTTGCAACCTATTGTCCAAAAGTGACTCAGTCTAATCTCCTTGTATGTATGTTAATGATAGTACTTGGGGACTAATTATACTTGCTTAGTGGAGAGTCATATTTATGAAATATTTTTAGTAAATTATATCAGGTTGTCTACAGTGGGTTCTTGGTAAATAAATGAAAAGCCTGATATTTATGGGGCAGCTCTCCCTAAGCTATGTAACTGACTAAATACAAGATTGAGGTGTTTCATGACCCAGTCATCTCTCTTTTGTGTAAGTAATATAGTTCCATGTGTCCAACTCTTGTTGTTTTCCTGAACCTTGTAATTATTTGTAACATCAGAATTATTAGTAAAGCTATATTATTGGATTGGAGCTGATTCATAGTGGTGAGATTTTACAACATAATCTTTTGTGTTACCTGAATATGCATCTTATATTTTAGTTCAAATTCATGGCTATTTCTTTTATTAATAACATGTTTGGATGAGAAATACAAATCACAACCACTTAACATGGCTATTATTTAAGCACATGCGAAAAAGATGAGATCTTGGTCTTAAGCAAAAATATTCCTAAAGTTTCACCCCTTATTTAAGAATACAATGGTTAATGCAATGTAAAGATTCTTCATCTATTAAATATAAGTATAAATCAATTCTTTTTTATTAGGATTTGCAAAAAATAGAATATAACAAACAAACAAAAAACCATTAGCTTATCCTGAAAAGATGGTAAAGGAGTAAAAAAGGAAAAAAAAATATTAAATTAAGTTATTAATTTTCATTTATTTATTTCAATACTATAATACTATTATATCTTAAATTTTCATTGTTTTGATCATTTTTCTTTTGGTTTTATTATTTTATTTCTTTCTAGTTTTTCTCTCACCTTTAGACAAATGACTGTTTTCTAACTATGTTTTTCCTGCATTGTTCTCTTTAAAAATAACTGCTGTTAATTTTTTTTGTATATATTTCATGGTTACGTTTATGCCTACACAAATATAAATGTATCTCATGGACATGATATTACATCTCTTTCTCTATTTCTTTTTATATATCCAAAATGTGTCATTTCATTAATAAATTGGCTTTTTAAACAAATTGTTTATTATAATTAATTATGAGTTCTTATAAAAAAAAGAAAACCTTATATTCAAAGAGATGCCTCTTACCCAGTTTTGATTTTGATGGGAGAATTTCCCTAAAATCACGGGACTACTGTCTATCTCCTTATTCCTGCTCAATTCTTGCCTATAGGACAACCAGATACTTAAAATTGGGGGAAAAAAAACTTCCCAGTTTCCCAGAGAATAAGAGTTAGTTATCTTCCTTCTACTTCATAGGGTAAGTCTTCCATGTCATATGTAGTTCCCAAAATGGAAAGTTTGCCTGAGATCACCTTTTATTAATTTTAACAATAACATATTTGGACTCAATTACCAATCTGTTCAGGAATAAGGTGAGGAAAAGGGTGATGGATGGTAAAAATTACTAGGTTTCTTTAAAGATCTCACTGAACTACAATTTAATTAACCTACCAATGAAAAAGTAGGTTGTTTTTAGCCTTCTGTATATATAATAAATTGGTAAGGGACACAGCTGTAGCTATGTTTTATGTATTTGTGATTTTTATCTCTAGGCCAAATTTCTAAAATTGGAATTCCTTGTACAAGAAATTTTATACATTTAGAATTTTGATACATATCTCAATAGTATTGTACAGAGTTTTGAGTAATTTATATTCACAATAATAATGTAGAAATTGATTTGATTTTACTATGAAATTGAAAATATGTTTACATTTGTATTCATTTTATTTTCATGAGGTTGACCAAATCATACAGTTATGATTATGTGCCTATATTTTTGTAGAATATATATATATATATATATATATACACACACATATATATATATATATATATATATATATATATATATATATATATATATATATATATTCTGCTTTTCCTTTTAAATATTTTATTTGTAAGTGGTTCATTTATTTGTTTTTGTGGTACTGAGAGTGGAACCCAGAGGTGCTCTCCCACTGAGCTACATCACCAACACTTTTTATTTTGATACAGGGTCTTGCCAAGTTTCTGAGGATGGACTCAATGTTGAGATCCTCCTGCCTCACCCTCCCCAATAGTTTGAATAACAGATGTATACTACTACACCTAGCAAGAGTTTCTTTTATATTAATGTTTTTTTTTTCATCATGTGTATTGCAAATAATATTCGGTCACTTATGACTTTTATCCTTTCTATGTGTTTTTAACATGCATATATTCTTAATATTAATTTAGTCTAATTTCTTATTATTATTCTTTATTGTTTCAGAATATTTGATTTAAATAATCTATTTTCTTTCATTTCAAAATTATATAATGATATTGTTTTCTTCACTTCCACAATTTTTTTCTGCATTGTACAGGAAAGTGGGTAATATAATGAGCCTTTCTGTTTTCATATTTTTTCTTCCTCTAAAAGTTGAATGATATTTAAGGTTGAGTCAGAGAGAGAAGTCAGATTAGCCACCTTGAGCTCCTAAAAAAAAGCCAAAAACAAATGCAGAAAAATGAATGCCAACTAAGAACTCATGGAGATACAGGAGTCAGAATTATCTGTTATAGGAACGAGTTGATAAGCTTTTATAAAAGAGGAGGATTCAGAAGATTGAGTGTTTCTTGCTATGTAGCACAGCTACAGAAGTGAAAGGCTGGTAATAGGTGGTATTTTCCTTACACTGAATGATGGGAAGATTGTAACTATTTTCATTTCATTTTGCTATGAGTTCTAAAACAACTTTAAATAGAATGTTCTACTTTATTTGCAGCTCACCAATAATTCAGACTTATATAAGCACAGGGAATAACTTAGCAGCACAAATGCTTTTACTTTATGCTAGCCTAATCATACAATAAATGTAATTTTCAAATATGGAGCATTAAAGTTAAAGTCACAGTAACATTAAGTTGGGAGTTAAAATAAATTAGAATTATAAAATAATTTAAATTAATTTAATACCTTGTATTTAATACCTTGTATTTAGCATCTTGTATTTAATACCTTGTATTTAACCAATTTAGGACCTTGTTTAATGTTGATTAATAATAAACTAACATTAAAATTATAATTTTTAGGATTAAGGGATTTGCATTTTGGGGTTACATATTTGCAATCATGCACTACATATTGATGTTTTGTTCAACAGCATAATGCATATATGGCAGTGAATATACTATATAGCCTAGGTGTATAGGAGGCTATACCATGTAGGTTCATGTAAGTGTAGCCCACATGATTGTACAATAATTAAATTGCTTTACAGAGGATTTTTCAGATTGTATCTCTGTCTTTTAGTGATATATGACTATAAATATAAAATATTAAGAACTGAAAAAAAATGGTATTGATTTGGAGAGTGATTGACAGTAATGAAAAAGCAGAAGCCATTTAGGAAAAAAATGGATTCATTTAACTGTAAAGAACTAATTTTGTCATTTTATTTTGGTTTGGAAAATAACTCCAATAGAATAGTACATAGCAAATTATAGAAGAATAAATATTTAAAAAGTATATAATAGGAATATTTCTAGTAAAAATAATACCTCAAAGTGTTAAAAAAAGATAATTGGCTCCTAAATTAACAAAAGAGTACAGTAATTTAAATTAGAGGGAAACCTAATAGCCAAAAAGTAGATGACTATAATCTAAATCATTTTTTAATAATTTATGCATCAGTGAAGTGTACTCTGTTTTACCCATGATTTTGAAAAACAAAATAGAAATATAAGCTCTGATTGGGGTAACAACATGAGGACATGAATAGTCCCATATATTGATGAGGCAAATTATTGCTGTGGCTTTCATGTGATGTATCTTTAACATAAAAAGACAAAAATTAGCCTGTTACCTATCATTCTTCCCAGAAACTCTACTTTTGGGAATTTAGCATATAGAAGTAAGAAAGAATATATATGAAAACAGACTGATAGAAAGAAATGTGTACATGTGTATATACATTATATGTGTATGTATCAAAAGATAAATAGATATATATTGCAGCATTAGTTTGCTGAAGAGATACTGATGAAACTTTTAATGAATAGCAATATTTATTAATAAAAATCATTAGGGTGGTTTAAATATTACATAATACTATGACAATATTACAAGAAGAAGTAATTTAATATGATATATCAATTTTTTTTAAATCAACCAACCAATAGCTCAAGAATAATTTGAGATGTATGATTTTGATAAAAGCAGTAATGTGCTCTCCATGTATATGTGTGTGTGCATTAATGGTATGGAAGGGACCATACCAGATTGGTCACATTTGTTAAAGAATGTGTGAATAGGGGATTCAGTGTTAGAAACTCTAGACTAAACTATATATTTTGTGTATTGTTTAAATGTTTACAGAGAATATATTTCTATAGCTGTAGATATTGAAATAAATTAATATATGAAATATAGGAATAAAAGAAATAAAATCAGAAGAAAAGTAAACAGGAAAGCAAAAAGGATTTAAAATTTTTTAAGTTATTATTATGATAAACAAATAAGTTTGGTTCTGAATTCTGCACCATTAAAAAAAATTTACTTTGAAAGTCATAGGAAGTTCTTTAAAAAATAATAATTCCATCATAAAGTGGTCATTTCCTCTCAACTGTTTGAGTAAAAATTTAAGCATGTATACTGCTCTTTTAAAATATATACCAAAAATGTCTTTAACCTACACAGAATTTTCCTTAAAATATATGTTAGAATGCATTCATACTTATATTGATTTCAAATTGAATTAAAATGTAGAGATAATTAAAGGTTAACAATGTGCTGCTTACTAAGTTCGATTCATACAAATCAGGTAATAATAGAGCATTTGAAATACATCATCATCTTAAGTTATGTTTCTTCCAGTTAATGACTTAAATATTGTAATGTGTTAAAACTTTATATATATATATATATATATATATATATATATATATATTATATTACCTATTTGCTCTTTATATACTTTATATATATATATATATATATATATATATATATATATATATATATATATTATACTACCTATTTGCTCTTTATATTTAAAACATTTTAAAGCTAAATGAAATTCTTCCTTTCAATAAACACAAGTAGCTATGTTCTTAACTGATTCAGTTCATAATCCCACCTAGAGATACTGGGGCTTCCACCAAATTGCTTTCTCCCCATATATCCTCCCTAGGTGCTAAGATTGTAGACAGTAGAAAGCTAAAGGGGAAATGTAGAACCTCATAGATTCATATGATACAAATTTATTCTATTCACATCTAGTCTCAATGACAGATAAAAGCAGAACTGAGTTGCTGTTCTCTTGTACACCTTTCCCCAAAGTGCTGCATATCAACATTTTTAAAAGTAATATGTTGACAGGATGTTTTTTAAGGTAACATGTTGATAGGATAATTATTAAAAGTATAAAAGTAGAGCAAGTATCTAAAAGTAAATCCTGTAGGCAGTCAGAACACTGTTCTCCTTCCCAGTCATTTTATTTCACAGACCTTGCTGAGATGAATTCCTGGGCCTGGCTATTCTGATCAGGAGACATGACTTTCCCCAATGTACCTCCTCATCACCTACACTCCACAAAGGAATCCCAAGCGTCCACAGACCTCCGTAAAAATAAAACACAGAAATCACTGTGTTGGTTCATTTTAGATATGAGAAAATATGAACTCAAATAGGTGAAATGTCTTCCTAAAAGTTACATCTTAGTCCATTCAGGCTGGTATCACCAGCTTTTATACACTAGGTGACTGAAAAAGAACAATAATTTATTCATCATTGTTCTGGAGGGTAAGAAGTCCAAGACCAAGTATCTGTGGAGGGTATCTTCTTGTCGTGTTCATGCATGATAAAAGCAATGATCAACCACTCTAGGGTCCCTTTTTAGAATACCAGGGGTTTCTAAGCACCAGGAACTCAAACTCTCGAAATCTCCATTTCCATATAGCATCCCACTGAGGGTTAGCTTTCAACTTATGAGAATTTTTGTAAAGTAACATAATAGGACACTTAAATAATTTGACTTTTTTTTGAGAGAGAGAGACACACAGAGAGAGACAGGGATTTTAAAAGAATTGGCTAATATGATTTACAAAGTGTAAAGTAGTTGCAGCAGGCTGGTAGCAGGCTGGACTTTAAGTCTGAAAGCTGTCTAGCGGGGCTGAATTTATTCATCTGGGGGATCTCAGTCTTTCTCCTGAAGCCTTCAACTCATAGGATGAGACTGACTGCCATTGTGGAGAGTAATCTGTTTTACCCAATGTCTACTGATTTAAATGTTAATGGCATATAAAAAGCATCTTCACAGCACCATCTGGTATCTGAACAATCATCTAGGCACCATAGCCTGCCCATGTTGACCCACAAAATTAACCATTACACTAAGTTGCAAATGTAAGAAGCATGACTGGGAACTGAAAGCTGTTGAGCACAGAACCTACTGGTAGAAATCAAAAGAGGAGGAAAAGGGAGAAGAGGGACATACACAGGCCAATTAATTAGATTACAATAGGAAAGCAAAGTAACAGATCCATACAAAATACCATGGGAGTTGAGAATAGGAAGTGAATAATTTTACCTGGGGGGGGGGGGAAACAACAACAAAGGAGGGATGCATCTATGCTCAGGATGCCTTTCAATCATCTAGATATTTGGCCCAGAAGAGTAATAGCTAAAGTCAGGAAGTAATTTAAAGAGATGTGTGAAGCTCCACTTTGGGGCTCATGTGGAACTTGTTCTAGGCTCAGGTCCAAAATATTTGCAAATTTAAACTCAAATTCAATTTTATAGTGAAACCTAATATGCACTGGGATGTGTCTTAGTTTGAGACACTGCCTTTAAAAATCTCTTTCTCCCAGAAAGATTTTTATTTTATAAGCATTATATATGCCTATTTGTTTGATTAAATGTGTGGAGCTTTTGGAAGGCTGGTTTTAACTGCTTTAGACCATCAGTTATTCAGTTTTTCCATCTGCAATTTTCATAGTCGAATCTTTGCTTTAGCATATCACAACATTTTTTTGTTGTTGTTGTTGCAGGATTTTGGCAGCTAGATTCACTCTGAGCACAGTGGGCTGTCTTTCTTCAGCATACTGCATTAGAGAAATGGTTCTACACCCTGAGGGTTTTTTGGAGTTTCTTTGTTCAGAAAAGAATAGAATCACATTCCTGAAAGTTAGATCTATTTCTTTCAAGACTTAGTTTAAGTGATCATTGACAAATCAAGCTAGACACTAATTAGCTCTCCTATTGAAATTAATGTATTTTATAGGTATTAAAGTGAATATCACAGGAGACCCAGTGTCAATCTAGATTTCATGAAGGAATGTTACATATTATATAACCACTGAATATTGGCAAAAGTTTCTAAGATTCTATCTCATCCTGAACTATTCTCCTCCTTGCCGGTTATGGTTGGGCCACACTGGCCACCTACTTCCTAGATCTCTTTAAGACTTTTCCCATCTGTAGGCCTTTTTACATCTTGTTCCATTGGGTCTGGAAAACTTGGTCTATTTCTGCCAGGACTTCGATCTCCCCATCTGAAGTCTTAACGTCTATTTTGCTGCTTCCATCTTTGGCCGTCTCATCTACTGCAGCTCTCTGATCACTCATTTCTCATCTCTGGTCCACTGCCCTCCATCAAAGGCTCTTTATTTCCTTCAATGTCTATATCATGACCTTAAGCTATTTTTCTTATTTGATTACCCAAATAGGGGTTATTTTTCCATACTAGGAACTTAGCTTCATTGGCATAAGAAACTCGCCTGTCTTAACAGCCGTATCCTTAGCACAAAATATACACAAACTCATGCTTGGTGATGAAATTCTGGAAAGAAAACAATGTGTTACTGAAAGTTGAACAAAATGCAATTAAAAGTGAAGTTCTTAGAAAACAGGTGTGTAATAAGATTATTGTTCCCAATTTATTTCACATAAAGTACCAATGATAAACATCAAACTACAAAGTAAATGTGAGATAAATGACCATGTTCAAACTTAAAAATAAAGAAATAGTCCATGTCTTTACACCCTTTGGCCATATCAAGAATGTAAATGAATAAATTATTTTAGGGAAGACAAAACTTAGAGAAGATATTTCTTTAAAGAAAGCTGTTGATTCCCCCTGCACACTTCCTTCATCTCAATCCTGAGAGAGGGCTTAATAGGGTCACTTTGAAATGTGGAATACACATGGGAGTCATGGGAGCTGACTTGGTTCAAGAAATCCAAATTCTGCAGGGAAAAAGGATGAAAATAATAACTTTGAAAGTGATTTGCATTCTCAGAGACTTTCATTGCTGGAGGTGAAGGCATACTTCCAGAAGCTTAGAAAGGAATCAAACCAACCATTCAGAATCAGAGTAGAATTCCTGAATCCAGGCAAAGGAATTGCCAGGAGAGAAGTCTCTAAAGATGGACCTCTTTAAAAGACCAAAGAAATTCCAGAAGAGGAAATGTAGGCTTCAAATATCCAGCAAGCCATTAATGCAAGAAAAATTACCGGGTTGAGGTAAAAATTGCCTTTTACACACTTTACCTGTCTTGCTATCCACCTCTACCATCCACAGCCCTCACCAACTACTTGCCATACTTTCTTCAACTTTAGCCAAGGTCTATAATATTGGCTAGCAAGATGTAGGGGAGTGGAGTAGAGGGGAGCTTTATCTCCTAAGGCTCCAAAGGCAGGCAGTACTTCTTATAAATCATAGCTTGGAGTGTGTTGGAAATTCTAATTTTGAGTGGAAATAAAAACACTTGAGTAATAGCCAAGGTACATTTACAACTGGAGAAACGCCTACTATGAAGGAGCAAAAGTTCATGGGATCTGGCTAAATTTGTATCAATGGATAGAGAAGATTATCTTCACTGAACAAGTTTCAAAACATCAGTTAGAGACAAATATAAGTTGTTTTGTTGATCTCATCAAAATAAGCAGTAATAAGTAATTTTGCTATCCCTATTATTCTTTTGGAATTTACAGCATTTTTCTCCCTTTCAATCCATTTTCCAGGAAGATGCTATATTTTTTAAAGCTAAAATCAGATTATGACAATCCTCTGCTTAAAAACCTCCAATTACCTTTTAATACCTTTATAATAAAATTTAATCTCCTGAACATAGCTTATAAGAGCCATGCTTTGGATCCATCCCAATTCAGTTACCACATTTCCTCCTGTTCATCTTCCTCACCCTTATTCTTCAACCATATTGCTTTACTTTTCCTTCTTGGAGCATATCATGCTCATTCTTACTCCGGAGTTCTGTTGCTACAACCTGATCTTCTGGACACGAACATTCTTACGGCTGTTTCCTTAGACACTGGGGTCTTAGCACAGATCTTCCCTCTACAGTGAGGTCTTCCCTGACCTCATAATTTAAATTAGACTATTTATGCCTGCTCTACTGTGGCCTATTCTGTCATTCTCTATTTCACAAACTAGTTTTATTTTCTTCATGATTTATTTTATGTGAGATTATTTACCGATTTGTTTGCTTATTTTGGTCTGGGGCTTATAATCATATCACAAACTGCATGAAAGCAGTGAATAGGTTAATTTTGTTTAACAATGATTCCACCAGGACATAGTATATACATTATAAATTTGTGGAATAAAGAACTGAAACCAAAACTACAATTCTTTGAACACTAAATTATCATATAGTTGAATTTTGTTTTAAAACAGTTTAAATGTAAGTTTAAGAAAAAATTATACAGGAAACTTATTGTTTTTCCTAATGTCATAGATTTATGGCATATATATATATATATATATATATATATATATTTAAATTTTTAACTGGAATAGTTAAATTGTTCACGTATATGCTATCCTAAACATCTTGACAAAATGCAAAAAAACAAAATGTTACTTTATTTTTACATAGTGTTAAACATTTAACTCTTTTCAAATAAAGTAAACTTTTGTTCATTCAAAGTGGTTTGACAATAAAAAACTCTACCTGGAATACTTATATTCTCCAATATGAAATATTACAATTAAGTGTTATTGTGTAGAACGGACCTTAATAAATACTGCCTCTAAAATTAGATTAAAAAAAATCAATTTAGCACTGTGTGTAGGCTATTCAGTTGTTTTGATGGTGCTGAATGTGAATGTGCTCCAGAATTTTCCTGAACAGCATCGGTCATACTGTAGATTCGCAGGTCCTGATCTTAAGATCCTCTATGTCTGTCAGGAATAACTAATTCCTACTTTGTACCTTACAATAAGTAAATAGTTATTATAGGATTCGAAGGGTGAGGGAGTATGAGGGGAAGAAGTCTTGATAGTGATAGAGGAGCAAGGAGGGGAGCACTGACTTCCCAGGTTCCAGTCTTCAAAATCAAAATGCTGCCTGACACTGATACTAACAAAATATTCTAGAAATAAAGATAAATAACTCTTGCAGCAGCCTGAGTGGCAATTGAACAGTTCTCCGAATGCGGGCGATGGGCTGGATTAGGAAAATTAGAAATTATAAGAAATAATAAGAAATAAAGACTAAAACTCAAATATAGGTGAAAAGGGGTGGGGGAAGATTGTTGGGCATATCAGCCTTGGTGGGGATCTGATCTCTAATAAAGAGTGAGAGTCTGCATGTTTATTTTAAAGGCAAACATCAAAAGGATTTATTGTGAGAAAAGCCTTCTTCAAGATAAACAAAACTGATGCTGTGGGGGAAATAGTCTAATTGGTGGCTTGAACCAATGAATTCTGGGAGACACAGAATTCTCTTTGAGCAGGCCATCACCGGGCGACTGAGCTATCTCCAGTAGTTGGGGAGATATCACCCAGAGTTCTCAGAAAGGCATAGCCTCTGCCTTGAGTTGGTTCAGACAAATCTGTAATTCATTTGCCATTCCCAACAAGTGATTTATCATAGAAAAATCTCTGGATGGCTTGATAGAAATTATTTAGCTTCAGTGTTCCACCCCTCCACCAAGCCTGCAAGCTTCCAAACCTTTGGTAATCTACAGTGTAACTGGAAGCATGAGATCTCCCTATGCCTAGCAAGCAATCAAGTGGATTTGTTCTTCACTTTAGTTAAATGCTAATCTCATAAGTCATCACATGTTTACAAATGTATTATTTATTTCGCTCAAATAATGTGCAGGAAATCTTATAAAATATGATACAGTGCTCTTTATCACTTCATCTTTCTTATTATTTATTTAAGACGTGATCTCATTTCATCTTCTATAAAAATGGGAGAAAGATAAGCACCAACTTCCAAGGTGATTTTGAATGAGTATCAAATGGGATAATGTGAGCCAAAGAGTTTTATTTCTACAGGATATTGTACTTATATTTAATATATTTCTTATTTCTACAGCATTCCCATTAAAAAAAAATTTCCACTAAAAATGAGATTGTTAGGTGAAAAAAAAATTCTTATTTATGTTTGGAGCTTGGAGTTTTAGGCTCTGTCCAGGCTACACAATTCTTTCTAGGCTTCCTTGAAACACCTTAAGCATACTGCACACCCGCTAATGGACCCATTGCAATGGCCTAACCCAACCTTGACCCTGGAATCTTTTCAAATGTCCAGATTCTCCCAAACATTTAGTATCCTTGCAAGTCTGCTCAGAAATATTAATAAAAGACTTTGGTAACTTGAATCTCAATTCTAGTTCTAAGTTCCCTTGTCCTCTACCAGGAAGTCCACCCCAACAATGAGACAGAAACAAAATAATCTTAGGGGAGATCAGAGTTTGCCTTCCCTATAAGAAGAGAGATCCAGGACATTTTTCTGTACAGAACAAATGGCTGGCAAAATTGAGATATCTCATAATCAGGACTTTCTCAGCTTGATAGAGAATAACTAAGAGGGATTAGTCTTAAGGGAGTTCAGAGTAAATCAGAAGTGTACCTTTCAAATGGACCATGAATAGGATTTTTCTGCAAATGCATGAATAGGGAATGATTATAACACTAAATCCATTTTGGCATAAATCTTATTTTTGTAGTATTCTTTCTTGTGTTAGTTTTATGCATTAAGTTGAGAAAACTCCTCTATGACAGGATGTAATGTATAGCAATAATTTTGAATAACCTATGTAAGGCATGAATTACAATGATAACCTCTATTTTAGCATGACTTCCTATTTTTTTTCTTTTTCGTGGTATAGTGACTCACTGTCTACCTTGATATCAGTAATTGATAAGGAATCCATGTAATTTGGATATATTTAAATGACTTCACTATACTTTGGTTCCACTTTTTTTATTTGAAGCAAAGAAACACAAATAGGTCTCAAATACTCCTATGTTTTAAAAGCCAAAAATGTGTAAGATGAAGCCCAAGGACTTGAAAGTAAAAGAGAATATGGGGTTATTTGGTTAGGGTATAATAATAAAAGTAGGAAGATTTTCTGATTTTCAAAATTTGAGTTGCAATAAAAGGAATTTTGATGTGCTATTTCAGTTTTCAGTAGCAAATACATGCGTACATAGTGGCACTTTTATAGTACATGTATGCATTTTCGTTCCTTAGAAAATGAGTTGAAAACAATTCTACCTATAAAAGGCCATAGTGTCCCACAGAAGCATAGGTATATGCCATCACTAGAGTAGGACACAGAAGAAATCTTTCTCAGAAGTAAGTCAAAGCAGAAAACCTGTGCTGTTTGGTCACTTAAAATTATGAGGAAAGAATTTGGTGGAAAAAAGGCAAGTACTCAGTGAAACATTTGTTACATAATGTTTCTGGTTTTTGTCAAATGTCATTTCACATTTTGGGATCTGTTGAAGATTAGCTCTCAGTATCCTCTGACAAAATCTGGGGTACTCTGTCAGATACAGCACAAGTGCAGTGCCCCAAAATATTTATTGGAGTCTACATAGAATTAAAACTCTCATAAATTCCTCTGTGTATTATTTAGTGCCGTCAGTCCATTTGCCACTATTATCAAGAAAAAGAGGCTGGGCATGGTGGTGCATGCCTGTAATCCTAGTGGGTCTGGAGACTGAGGCAGGAGGATTGTTCAAAGCCAGCCTCGGCAAAAGTGAGGCACTAAGCAACTCAGTGAGACCCTCTCTCTAAATAAAATACAAAATAGGCTGGGGATGTGGCTCAGTGGTCGAGTGCCCCTGAGCTCAATCCCCGGTACTAAAAAAAAAAAAAAAAAACAAGAGGAAGAAACAGAGTTGTTTATTAAAAGATGCATTCACTCAAATTTTTGTCCCTCTGAGTAAAAACCTGAATGACTTAGTAAAAGTTTATTTAGGTTCAGAGGTTCAGTCCAATGGCTGACTCAGTTGCTCTGGATGTGAGGTGAGGCAGACATTGTGGTGGAAAGGCATGGCAGAGTAGAGGTGCTCAGCTCATGGCATTCAGGAAACAGAGAAAAAGAGAAGGAGTGTGAGTGAACACATGAGAGGAGCAAGGGATAAGAGCATGTTCGCAAGGTCCTGTCCCCAGTGCCTACCTCCTCCAGCCTATAGTTGCCAGCAGTAGTTCTTTCAAATTATCAATCCATCAAATGGGTTGATCTACTGATTATATTCCAGCTCTCATAATCTATTATTTCACCTTTGAGCATTTCTGTATTATCTTAGATGAGTTTGGGGGACACCTTTTCTCCAAACCATAACAAAAGTTGCTCATAAGAATTGTACTCTTTCTGGATATGTGAATGTGCTTGAGTAAACTGGAATGCTGACTGGTAAAATCAGGAATTTAACACCGGTTCATTTTCATTTTTCTCTCCTTTCCTTGCTCAGGTGATGATTTCCTGCACAACATGCTGCAGTATTCTTGATTCTCCTCTGAGCACTGGAACAAAGTCTTGTTCTCATGTTAATATGAACATCCTGCTCACCTTATAATGCAAATCATTCATCTGTTCAACTTGCCAGGATAACTGAGATGGTAATGTGCAGGTTTGAAAACCATAAGTGAATGAATTAATGTTTTTTCAATACTTCAGTTTCTTCCTTGATCAAGTCCTTTGCTATAGATGTTAATAGATCAACTTTTAAATTTGTTAGTAAGCACCTTGTATAGATGCTAAAATGTAAATAAGCAAAAAAGTAGTTCCCAAAGGACAGCAATAGCCACAGGTGACAAGAGGATACATCTATGTATGATGAAGAGCTGGATGCACCCTGTTTTCATGGTAGGGCTGCTCACTGTGTTTGTGAAGAGAAGTCAAAGGACATTAATCCTCTGTGGTTCATCTTTCTCCACATTAACTGATTAGTTTATGGGTATGTGAAATTTAAATCTTGTTATCACTCCTATGTTGTAATTTGAGAATAAAAACATGTAATTCAGGGATTTTATTCTCCACAAAGGTACCTAGAATCTTAAGGTTCTATTTTGTTGTTGTTGTAGTTGTTGGGGGCAGGGGGTTTACTAGGGATCAAACCCAGAGCCTGGTGCATGACAGTCAGTTGCTCCATCACTGAGCCACACACCAAAAGTATTAATCTAAATTGAGTCATCTCTATCTATTAATTTTTATCAAATATAGACCTTTTTAATTCACAAAAGTAGAGAAAAATGTAGGAAGAGAACAATGGAGAAAAGAAGGAAAAAGAATGAGAGACTAGAGGAAATGATACTTACGTGTTTGTGACACTGAATTCTTCATGATAGCCATCAAGCGGACCATAAGCTGAAATTGATATGAGTTTACATTTTGTGTAGATATTAGATATTGATAAAGTAGACTATATGTCAAACCTTTCAAAAGTGTTCAAAATAAAAGCTGAGTGAGACAAGGATATCAACTCCAAGGAACTATATATACTAGAGTGGGGGTGAGGCAAAGACCCAAAATACTGCTTATTGAGCATCAGAATGTTCTTAGAGGTTTATGTAAATTAACTTATTTGACTCTCACTCTATGTACCTATGAGATAAGATGAGAAAACTGTGATAGTAAGCACTGAAATTAACTTTTCCAAGATTATACAGTTAATTCTATTAGCCAGGAGAGCTGAGGTCATGCTACTCTATTAAAGAAATACCAGAATCAAAGGAACTTTACAGAATAAAGTTCTATCAGATCTATTTCTTGTTTTAGTTTTACATGGCTCGGGGACCCTGCCTTTTAAGTGGTGGCTCAGAGTTCCAAGGTTATTCCATTGTAGCCACAATACTATGTCTCCAATGTTAGGTATATCTGTCAAGGTCATATTTAAAGGGTTAGGGAAATAAAGAGGATTGAGGCGCAGGGGATATGATCAGTCCTAGAAATGGTGAACACTTCTTCCTTCATATCTTGTATCCATATTTATTGCATGATTCCAACTTAGTATAAAGGACCTGGGAAATGTAGTCATCCTGTGTGTTCACAAGAGAAAAAAAAATAGTGAACATCTGAAAAATCTTCTGCCACAGTTAATGAATGACTCAAACAAGATTTGAACCTAGACAGTTTTACAAGGCTCACACATTTAACTACTAAGTGCTTCTTATGAAGAAATATTTATAATGCAATGTGGTAAATGAAACTAAGCAGAGCAATGAACATTAAAGAGCAAAAGAAGGGCATTTGCAGTCACAAGTCCTCATCAATCACTTGTAACACAATGCAGTTTGACATTTGTCCTTATGAATGAACAAGATGACATGTCAAAATTGCACTCTTTTCTAACACAGTGTTTCTTTGTAAAGAAAAAAATATATTCCTGTGGTTAACCAGTTCAGTTTTAACTACACTGCTATGTATTGAACCTAAAGGGGTGGATAAAATTTTCACTTGTATTCAACATTAAAACTCACATAAAATTTACAAATGTGATATAAACATATCTTTAATATCAATAAAATTCAAATTAACATTAATTTAGTATGACAGATAAGATTATTTTGATGAAACTAAATTGCTATTCCCATGAAGATTCTGAGTTTGTCTGCCATATTGCAGTGCCTTTGACTTTGGCATTACTTAACTGCTGGTTGCCCTCTGTGACTTCAAGTTTCCTACCATTTTTTTCCTATTTGAATAAGTGGAAAACATTTGTTCACATAGCACGTTCCAGTCATTTGACCTTCACTTAGCTTTAGTGTAAAACATAGTATTTACATTTTCAGTTGGCCTCTGTCTTGTATTTATTTGCCTGTGACCCTTAACGTAGAACAGCCTGGAGGAAACTCAGTTGTAAACAGAAGTGCTAACGTAGGCACTAAAATTGTCTAAGAGAACTCACAAATGTAGTGACGATCTTTTTAGTATGGAACTTGTGTGTTTATAATAGCACTTGAGGAAACATAGGGACCTTCGCACAAATGGACAAGCAATGCTTTGAGGGTGAAATCTTTAAATCCAGGGAAATAGTCTCATGTCTTTGTTTCAAAGAAACAATGGGTAAGTGTCTCCATAGAAGAGTAGGAGCAAGGCACTATTATTCCATTTGTGGAAGCTATGTGTAATCTCAACCAGCCTGGATTCAATTATTCTTTTCCATTTCCTGTCACTTTATTGAAACTGATTTGTAATCTTTACGCTTATTTGACATAAAATATTTTCTGAAATTCCTATGAAAATGTGAAAATAGATTTGTTGTGTAGGCATTGTTAAATGTATCAGTAATAGGCAATGCTAAATTTCAAGGTTTTGATGAACATATGAAATAACAGAAACTTTTAATCTAATAAAATTTCTTTATTTTTAGAGAATAGAAATGTATAAAGATAAGTTGTGCTAGTTAGCTTTGTGTTGCTGTGACCAATATACCTGTGAAGAACAACTTAGAGGAAAGAAAGTTTATTTTGAGATCATGATTTCAGAGTTTCAGTTCATAGTAAGCAGACTCTATAAGAAGCTCTCAGTCCCAAGGGAAGCAGAACATCTTGGCAGAAGGGCATGGCAGAAAAAAGCTGCTCAGATCATGAGAAGCAGAGAAAACTTGAGAACATGGAGACAGGGATGATATCATCCTGAAGGACATACCCTCAGAGTCTTGTTTCCTATTAATCCATTAAATGAATTAATCCACTGATGAGATTACAGCTCTCATAATCTAACCATTTCTACTTGGAACATTTCTGCATTGTTAATACATGAACTTTCTGGGGACACCTCATCTTCAAACAATAAAAATCTGTCATATATTCTCAATGGAACAAAAATTCAAACAGAAGCGAACATGTAAAACAAACACTTGCATTTTATTGTTTTCTTATTTACTTTTCTACTTTCCTACTTTTTGATATCTTTCCCAACAGTCCATTCTCTCTTATTCCTTTTTTCATTTGCTTCATCAATAAGCAAAGGATATGGAAAGCATACAATTTATTCAGGCATCATGTCAAATACAGAGACTTGCACAGGCATAAGAAGCAGAATTAGTGACAAGGAGATTGCAATCTAGTAGGTGAGTAGATGAAAATACAATGAATACTATACTAAGATGATGGCTTGAGTACTGTAAAAACATAAAAGTTTGAAATGGAGAGGCTAAAAGAAGAGGAAGTTGTGACACAAGGTGAGGGTCAAGAAAGACTTCTAAGAGTGGTCTTTTATCTTGAGTCTTTGTGAATTTGTAGGCCACTCAGGGGATCATGGAGACCTAGGGGAGAATGCATTATAGCACACAGAACAGATTAAAAAACTGATGCATAAATGGTTCTTATTTCATTCTCTCTCTCTCTCTCTCTCTCTCTCTCTCTCTCTTTGCTTATGCTGTTTTTAAAAACAAAAAACAAAAAAACCATTCTTTTTTACATGTATAACACCAGGATACCCCTGACATTATCACAAAGATATAGAACTCAATTCACTATAATTGAATTCCCAGCACTTCCTCCCTATCTGCTCCTCCCTTCTTCCCTCCACACCATCTATCTCTCTTCAATCCATTTACAGTTTAATTTTTTTAAAAAATAGTGTTTTATGGATACATCTGATTACTTTTTTTACCAATAGCATTTTTGACAGTGTGGCATTTTTACAATATTAATTATGCCATCCAAGAACATGGGAGATCTCCCCATCATCTAAGGTCTTCCTCAGTTCTTTCTTTAGTGTTCTATCGTTTTTACTGTAGAGGTCCTTCACCTCATTTGTTAGATAGATTCCCAAGGGTTTTTCTTTTTTCTTCTCTCTCTCTCTCTCCCTCTCTCTCTCTCTCTCGTGAATGGAATAGTTTTCCTAATTTCTTTTTTCAGTAGATTGATCATTGGAGTATAAGAACATGATGGATCTGTGTGTTGATCTTATATCCTGCTACTTTGCTAAATTTATTTATGAGATCTAGAAGTTTTCTGGTGAAGTTTTTAAGGATCTTCTAAATATTGGATCATGTGATCAGCAAACAAAGATAATTTGAGCTCTTCTTTTCCTATTTGCATTTAATTAATTTCCATCTCTTGCCTGATCACTGTGGTTAGAGTTTCAAGGACTATGTGGAATAGGAGTGGTGAAAGTGGGCATCCCTGACTCTTCCTGTTTTTAGAGAAAATTCTCTAAATGTTTTTCCATTCATTATAATGTTTGCCTTGGGTTTTGTCATGTATAGCCTTTACAATGTTGTGGTAAGTTTTTTCTATCCCTAGTCTTCTAGTGTTTTAAACAGAATGAGATGCCATACTTTGTCAAATGCTTTTTCTGCCTCTATTGAGATAATTATATGATTTTTGTCCTTAAGTCTATTTATGTGATGAATTATAATCATTAACTTTTTTATGTTGAACCAACCTTGCATCCCTGAGATGAAATCCACTTGATCATAGTGTGCTATTTTATTAATGTATGTTTTATATGCAGTTTTCCAATATTTTATTAAGATTTTTTTGCATCCATGTTCCTCAAAGATATTATCCTGCAGCTTTCTTTCCTTGATGTGTCTTTTTCTGGTTTTGTGGAATGAATTTTGCAGTGTTTCCTCCTTCTTTATATCAAGGGATGATTTTAGGAGGATTGGTATTAGTTCTTCTTTAAAGGTCTGGTAGAACTCTACTGAGAATCCATACAGTTCTGGGTTTATCTTTCATGAAAAACTTTTGATAATTGTTTCAAATTCATTACTTGATATTGATTTTCTTAAAGTTTTTTTTTATATATTCATGGTTCAATTTGGGTAGGATATATATCTCTAGAATTTTGTCTATATCTTCAAGATTTTCTAGTTTATTGGAGTATGAATTTTCAAAATAGTTTCTGATGATCCTCTGAATTTCAGAAGTATCAGTGATAATATTTCCTTTTCCAACTTGAATTGTGTTAATTTGAATGTTTCTCTTTTTCTTTTGGTTAGTTTGGCTAGGAGTTTATCAATCTTATTTGTCCTTACCAAAAAACAAACAAACAAACAAAAAACCCATAATTTTGTTGATCTTTTTTTTTTCCTCAATTTCTTTGATTCTGGCTCTAATTTTATTCCTGTCTTCTGCTGATTTTGGTGTTGTTTTCCACTTTTTTTCTAGGTTCTTGAGATTTGCATCTCAAGATGTATCTAGAATAATGTTATATTATTTATTTGGTGTCTTTCTATTCTTTTGATGTATGAACTCAATGATATAAACTTCCTCTTAAAATTGTCTTCATACTGCCTCAGAGTATTTGGATATGTTGTATCAGTATTTGCATTGACTTCAAGAATTTTTAAAATTTTTCCTCTGATTTCTTCTGCTATCCAGTCATCATTCAAAAATATATTACTTACTCTCTAGGTGTCAGAGTGGTTTCTGGTTTTTATCTTATCAGTGATTGCTAATTTCATTCCAATATGATCTGAGAGAATGCAAGGCATAATTTCCATTTTTTTTTGTATTTGCTAAGGTTTGCCTTTTGACCTAAAATATGACCTATCTTAGAAAATGTTCCATTGCTGCTGAGAAAAAAGTAACTTTGCATGTTGATGAATTAAATATTTTATAGATATCTATTAGGTTCACATTATTAATTATATTTTTTAGTTCTCGCAAATTGTCACTTAGTTTATTTCTGGATGATCTATCCAATGATTAGTGGGGTGTGTTAAAGTCATCCAGTGTTGTATTGTGGTCCTTTTGATTCTTAATATTGAGAAGGATTTGTTTTATGTATGTAGATGCACCATCTTTGGGGGCATAAATATTTAAAATCATTAAATCTTGTTATTGTATAATTCCCTTAAACAGTATGAAGTGACCTTATGTCTTTCCTGATTAATTTTGGCTTGATGTCCACTATTCCAATATGAGAATAGCTACCCTGGCTTGTTTATGAGATCCATGTGAATGGTATATCTTTCACCCATTCTTTCACCTTCAATCTATGGATGTTTTTGCCTGTGGTATGAGTCTCTGGCAGACATTATATTGATGGATTTTGTTTTTTAATCCAGTCAAAAAATCTAGGTCTTTTTATTGAAGAGTTTAGGCCATTGACATTCAACATTATCATAGATAGATGATTTTTAATTTTCTGTCATTTCAATTTATTTCTAATGTTTGAATCTGATTTGATTCACCTTTCATTGACTATTCTTCTAGTTTAATATATCATTGTACTGGTTTTCTTTTTCCTTTTCTATTTCTTCTGTATGAATATTTCATTGAGCATGTAGTACAGGCTTTTTGCTTATGAATTATTTTAGCTTCTGTTTATCATGGAAGTTTTTTATTTCATCTTTAATTCTGAAGCTTAATTTTGCTAGACATAGTGTTCTTAGTTGGCATCCATTTTCTTTCAGAGCTTGATATATATTATTCTAAATCCACCTTGGTTAGGTCTGGTTTCAACTGAAGTCCAGATTGGTTTACCATTTAATGTGACCAGCCATTTTTCTCTTTCAAGTTTTAAAATTCTATTCTTATTCTATAAGCTAGACATTTTCATTAAAATGTGTCTTCAAGTGAATCTATTTTGATTTTGCATATTTGAGATGTTATGCCTCTAGTATATGAATTTCTACCTCAGGCTTAAAGTTCAGAAAATTTTCTAATAATATTTCATTAAAAATATTGTGCATATCGGGGGTTGAGATTGTGACTCAGTGGAAGAGTGCTTGCCTAGCATGTGTGAGGCTCTGAATTCTATACTTAGCACCACATAAAAAATAAATAAAATAAAATAAAGATATTGTGTCCCTCTACAACTAAAAATATTTTAAAAAATATTGTGCATCTCTTTAACTTGTGCTTCAGAGACTTCATCTACCCAATAATTATTTAAATGTAGCCTCTTTATATTATCCCAGATTTCTTGAATATTCTGATTATAGTCTCTTAATATCTTTTCTTTATGATCAGCTTTATTTTAAATATTATATACTTTATATTTAAGATCTGAAAATCTATCTTGAAAATGGTCTAATCTATTGCTTTCCATTGTTTTTTTTTACTTATTTATTTTTTTTTTTTTTTACTGGAGATTGAACTGAGGAATACTGGGCCACTGAGCCACATCCCCAACCCTATTTTATACTTTTATTTAGAGATAGGATTTCACTGAGTTGCTTAGCAGCCTTAATTTTGCTGAGGCTGGTTTTGAACTCTAGATCCTCATGTCTTAGCCTCCAGGACTGCTGGGATTACAGGCATGTACAACCATACCTGGCTCCATTGAATTTTTAATTTGGCTTATTAAGTCTTTTATTTCCAAGATTACCATTTTTTCAACCAACATCTCTATCTCTTCACTGAAGTGGTTTTTCACTTCCTGTATCTTCTCTCTAATTTCACTTCTTATATCATTTTTTAGTTCATAGAACATTTTAATTATGAACTTTCTAAATTCTTTCTCTGACATTTCCTTCACTGTCATGTTGATGGAATCAGGTGTTGAAGCATCATGGGCTGTTTGGGATGGTTTGTTTTCCTGCTTTATATTTGTGTTTTTATGTCTACCCATCTATTAGGATAGTATCACTTCTTTCTCTTAGAAGTCCTGGGTTGGACAAATATCCAGACATTGATACTTTAAGTTATTGTGTGGCTTTTGCTGATCCCAGTATCAGTATCACTTTGAGAGATGCCACTGAGCACTGTTATTATAATCACTTCAGAAAAAAAAGCCTCTACTAGTTAACCTTATGAGTAACAAAAACTTGTTGATATTGTTCTCCAGAGTTCTTTGAATCCAAGTATTACCTGTAGTGAGTTTCTGGGCTAGATAAAAAATTAGTTATTAAATTTAGTAAAATTGTTATACCCTTAAATGAGTGATAAAAGGGGAGAAGAAGAACGGACAAAAGGGAGAGGGAGAAAAAAAAAGAAAGAGAGAGAAGCTTTCAACGTGAGCTTCAGTAAAAATCAAAGTTAACTTACATGTATACAATATTTAAAGGCTCACAGTAAACATTTTCACATGAAGAAATTGGGGCATAGAAAGAAGGGACCAGACCAAAGCAAGAACCAAATCCAGCTGTAGCTCCATGTCCAGCATCTGGAGCACACGGCATCATGATGTTCTCTCGGAAGGGCTTGTGCAGCTCAGCCCCCATGACTTTGCTGGTCACAGTGTACATGCCCTTTTTGTTGGCTTGTCTTTACTCAATTCCTGGAGCTTTCCTCAGCAGACATCCCATGTTACTGGCATTACTTAATATTGGGGGTCTCCACTGCAGTGTCAACTTCCTTCTCATATCTCCATGCATAACCCTGCTGTCAGAGCAGCCTGCAAGAACTCCAACCCTGCTGCACTTTGCCTGGCCTCTGAGGTTTTCCTTTGAAATCATGGTAGGATCTTCCATGACCCCCAACTCTAGCATCCTGCAATCCTGCAGAACCAGCACCATGTGGTTTATGTCAAGGTCTGCTATTATCTTGAACAGGAGCCAAGACTTCAGGGCCAAGGCTGCAGCAGCCTTAGTTTTCCTGGGTGGCTGAGAATGGTGACACAACTTCCCAGGTATTCTTGTGTAAGCAGGGTACCTCACTGGTCTGTGCTCAAAAGAACTTTTACTTTTACACCCTTGAGTCTGAGATATATTCCTGCAATTCCAGAGATGCCTTCAAGCCATCTTTTCTATTGTTTTCAGGTATAGTACTGACTTCCTTAGCCCCAGTTTTACTTGCAGTTTTCCAACCAAACTGCATTTTTTTTCAAATCCTTCTTTGCTTCTTAATCCGATTATCACAATAAATTTGGCGAAAAGTCAATAACAATACTCATACTACCACCTGAATAGTATGCTGCCTAGAAATTTCTTCTACCAAATTAAATTCAGCCTCAAAGAAAGTCTCCAGAAATGGGCAAAGTGTTGACGATTTCTTATCCAGAATATAACATGAAAGGCTTTCAATCCAATTTCTAATAGAGTCTTCCTCCTGCTCTGAATCCTTAAGGTCCTCGTCTTCACTGTCCACAGTCCTATCAGTGTGCTTGTCTTTTGAGCTCCCATCAGAATCACCCATTAACCTCTGCTTATAACAATCTAAAGCTTTCCCAGCTTGCATCTCTAAAAGTTTCAAAATTTCTTCCACAAATTCCAAAATGTCCCAAATGTTTCTGAACCACATGATCAGGTTAGTCACAGCAACAACCCCACTTCACAGTACCAATTTCTTTTTTAGTCAGCTTTTTATATGATTAAAGTCCTGACAAGAATAGTTTTAGGTAGGAAAATTTTAATTGGGGGCTCAAAGTTCCAAAGGTCTTATTCCATAGAAGGCCAACTCTATTCTTTGGCACAAGGTGAGGCAAAACATCTTGGTAGAAGAGTGCAGTGGAGGAAAGCAGGTCAGAACATGGACACCAAGAAGCACAAGAGAGAATCTCTACTCACTACATACAAAATATATACTCCAAAGTCATACCCCCAGTGACTTAATGTCCTCTAGCCACATCCTACCTGCCTACAGTTATCATCCAGTTAATGAATAATGCTATGAGAGCATTAATTCATTGATTAGGTTAAGTCTCATAACCCAGTCATCCCACTTTCAAACTTTGTTGAACTGTCTCACACATGAGCTTTGGGGAGACACCACATATCTAAACTATAACAGATGAAAAACATTTAAATATGTTGAAGGTACAGTGTTGGCTATTAGGGTAACCTCTATTATTCAAGTTAAAGAGTTGATATTGAGGCAGGAGAAAGGGTTAAAATGAACACATAGGAAACTTGGGCTCCAAGGTCAGTTTTCTATTCAGCAGGGATGAGAAACTATGGACACAAGTCATACCTCATACAGTTCAGTCTGACTCCTGATAGCAAGAAATATGACATCTGCTACCCTGGATTCTGATCAAAACAAGGGGGGCACAGTAACATGATTGGACAAAAAAGTATGTGAAGAGTTTGTGAACACTGAATGCCTCACCCAGGATTGAGTAGGGGCTAGCTCTACGAACTCTTAGATTCATACAAATTTCATAGAGAATAGCCACTTTTCAGGTTCCCCTGTTGGGAACCCTCTCCGCTTGGGAGCTTAACTTTCTATTACTATAATAAATCCAGTTACTTTTCTTTCACCCTTGTTTCTGTGGATTTCATTCTTTGAATTCATGAGACAATCCAACCCACACTCTATGCTACATTAGAGTTATTTACAGTAAACCACACTAAGGTGAATAAAATTCTTATTGAATCTTGGTTTGGATTTCATTGGGGTTTGGACATTTAGCAGATGTCCATTATTCTTTGGTTGTGAATCCAGTGTTGCTGGGGCCCACTACCCTATTTGCTATGGACCTCCCACCAGTCAGCTCGGGTTTGTCAGCTCAGAGGCCTGCAGCTGACTGCTCAGAGGGTTCAGTGTTGTGGATTAGTTGTTTCTATTGTTTGTACAGAAGTTCAGGATGCAGGAGGATTGTTTGAAGTATTTTAGTGGCTGAGGAGAGAAGATGGCTTGAGGATGAAGCCAACACTGAAAAGGCACTAGGAAAACAAGAAAGCTTAGTGGGCCCTGATCACATCACTTGGGCTGTAGATAAAGATACATCTGGACTATTAAGTTTCATGAATCAAAAAATTATCTTCTTTTTTTCTTTTTTTTCATTGACTATATTTGAGAGGACTTTCCCTTATTTTTTACATAAAGCCTTCTAAATGAAATATATTTCACTGTATGTATCTTGGGTAGAAGAGTACAAAACAGAGATTGTTCCTATATACTGGTGAGATAATCTATAAACTGGGAGAGCAAGAGTCAAGACAGAATGTGTCGAGAGAATAAGGATACACATGGAGATATGAGGAACTGAACCCTCAAACTTGACAACTGGTGATGACTATATTATTAAGTTACTATGTGTAACTTTACTATTCATTAGTACTGAAACTTTTAGGAACAATTACATTTCATTCTATTCTTATATAGTAATTGAATCTACATTTCTCTGTTTTATATATTTCTCTGTATTTATTATAGAATTAGTTAAAATAAATATTTCTTGAGTTCAAAAACCATACATATATCTTTTTAAAACATCACATTACCAGAAATATTTAACATTCAATAAATGTTGTTGACTAACTACATTTTATTTTATCTTATGGAGAGACATGTTTATTTCTCAATTTTCTAATATTTCTCTTATTTTTGAAAATTATATATAAACCTAAAGTGCTTCAGTGAAAAAAATGGAAAAAAAATTGGTAAATTAAATCAATGACTTCTATCTGGGATAATTTCTAAAGAAGGAGACGAGGAAAAACATGATAAAAATAATTTTTCCTGTTCAAAAGATAATGCATTAAGTAGGACTTAAAATCGATAAATTTTAGGCTAAAGATATTTTCTAGTTTCCTTCTTATGCTGATGAAAGTATGAGTAGCACTCTTTTAATTCTTAACAATGTTCCATTGTGAAAGATAACTTACATTTCCCCGTAGTTATTCAAGTATTTCCCAGTCCTTGATGGTGATCTGAATTACCTGAAAATAATAGTTTTTTAAATTATAAAATGTTTCAAACATATTATAAACAATAGGAAAAAAACCTCAAAATCTGCATATTCACAATCAAAATTTGAGAAATTAAGTTGAATACTTAACATTTGCCATGTCTTCTTAAACTTGTTCTTTATAAGAAAAAATGATATCACAACTAGAATTAGTGAAATCCTTACCCTAATCCCATCATATTCAGAGCTAACATTAAAATATTGGCAAATGTCCTGACTATGCATGAATTCATATTTTGATTGCATGTATATTAAAGATTTGGACAGTGGTAATTTGTATAGCTTAATACCATATATGTAAGATTTACTAAAGCATAAAACAACTATATATATTTTATGGGAGCATTTAAAAATATGGAGTTCTGAACATTTCTTTAGTGCATTAACTCAGAATATTTGGGGGTTGGGCCAGGAATATGTGTTATGCCCCCAAATGATTCTGATATTTGAATAGCCTTGGGAAATTGAATTATTACAAGATCTCAAACTAATTTACAATGTTTATATAGATTTAAAATATCTGATTTGAAGGGTTAGTGATTCAGTATTCAATATGGGCATCAAACACCACAGGATGAAATCTGACAAGCTAAACAGGTCATTTTTTTTACTGATCTTTTAAAAGATAGCATAGTATGTTTTCCCTTTATGATATCAGTGTAATTGTTTCACATTGGTTTTTCTGGTGAAAGAACTATGGAATTTGTATGTGTATTTCAATTCTCAAATGAAAGTGGGCCAATTAAATTGTATGGTCATTGACATTAAAACAATGCATTAAAATTTAAACTTAGAAAACAATTATGTGAATAAAAATAATGGTGATATATTATTGTGTTTTAAGAAGAACCAAAAACATTTTGGGAAACATTAATGTATTCAGAGGGAATGTGTAGAAAAATATGCTCTAAATGTACTGAATAACAAAAGGATAATATGAGAAATAACACTGGGCTTTAAGAGTAAAAATGATTAAAGTACAATTCAAAGGTATAAACCCAAATAAATTGTTGATTCCTGATATGCACAGAGAAGTATCTAGTTTCAAATAGTTTATTACACTTCTTGAAATCTTTACTGAATTATATATTTGAATTCCTTAATTATCCAGTGTTTTGTCTTTCTTTATCCAAAACCAACTGACCTAGTATACTCTGATCACATGAATGTTTATCCATTTGTCCTTGAGCCCTAAAATCAAATTGTGGATTTATTTCATACAATGATACTTATGATAGAAAACAACTTAAAAAACACCGATACTTCCAGAAAATTTCAAGTGTCATATCTTTAATGTTTATGTGTATATTTGTATGAGACTTCATTGAAAAATCTGTATCACCATGCTTTGTAAGCATCAGTTGCAGTTAACAGGAAAAACATTCACAGAGTTTCATCAAAAGATCCAAAGATGTCACTCTCTTTCTGAAAGTTACCATGAATTTGACACCATATTTTTTTGACCAGTCTTTTAGAGTCTCATGATAATAAAATTGGAATAATGAAATTGATAGTATAATTTGAGGAGAAATTGTGTTAGCAAAAAGCTATCAAATAAATCACCAGCTAAGGGAGACAACAGAGAAGATTTTGGCTGTCCCAGTTGGATACAGACAGATAAGCATTCAAAAGGAGACAATCAAGGCTAGAGTACATATCAGCTTGTCCATTAGGGGCAATGACACCAATTAATTATAACAGAAGTATATGGGATTTCACAATGTTGCTGCTATCCATGCTTAGAACATTAGTAACATTAGCACGTCTTTTTTTTTTTTTTTTTTTTTTTTTTTTGGTGCTGGGGATTGAACCCAGGACCTTTTGCATGTGAAGTCATGCAAGCACTCTACCAACTGAGCTATGTCCAGTATGCAATTCTTTATTAAATGTCTAGAATTAAAAAGTGAAGAGAAGGGGCTGGGATTGTGGCTCAGTGGTAGAGCACTTACCTAGCATGTATGAGGCACAGGGTTTGATTCTCAGCACCTCATATAAATAAATAAAATAAAGGTCCACTGACAACTAAAAAAATATTTTTTAAAAAAGTGATAAATGGAATCAAAACTTCTTTATTAAAGTTAAGTTAGATTATAATTGTGAATCATCTTTTAAGAAATGTTTTAGTAGAAAAATATGGTGGTTTCACATTTATCTTTATCATACAGATAGTTTTCATTTGTGGATTTGTGAAAGTTTTAACCTGTATCTAGAGGAAGCACTGGAAACTTAGAATTGAGTAAGACAGATGAGACTGCTGAAGCTATAGTACTCCACAGTAAATTCAATGCAGGAGAATTGCAGAATACTATGGGACCTGTACATGTATGAAAGTTACTTAACCCAGGATGAGGATTAAGAAATGCTTGCCCATGAGAGAGGTCTAATTAAGGATTGAAGGAAAGGTGAAAGTTAACCCTAAATAAAGGTCAGAATTAAAGTTTTTGAAAAAAATTAATAGCATGTGCAGATACCTCCAGTAAGGAGAATGTGTTTAAATACCTAAATGAAGTTTGCTTTGATGGAATCCTAAGGATGGGGAATGAGAGTGGTGAGAAACATAGCTGTCAAATCATGTATTGATAGTTGGATTTTATTATGTGAACTGGGAGTAATTACTGAAGGCTAGGCATGCTCCGTGTTGGGTTCTAGAGAGATTTCTTGGATTAATTGTGAAGAGTGGATCTGAGGAAGGAACAAAGTGAGTCAAGCTTTCAGTGGGTAGTAAATGAAAGAAGAAGTTGGCAGATGAAAGATTGACAAATTTCAGGGAATCACAGAACTTGGTGATTAAGTTGGTAATATTGATGATAAAAGAATAAAACAAGTAATAGCTGCATTGACTATTATGTAGGTAAGTGGAAATATAGCATTATGATATTCTTGAATGAAGTGGGAATCACAGAGTCAATGATTATGGGAGAAAATAAAAAGTGAGTATAGGATCCATGTTTACAACAGCATTTAGGTAATTGCATGTAAGGATAGGAGGTTCATGGAATTTCCTTGGGCCATGGTTATATTTTTGAGAGTCACACTAAGGGTTCTGAGTGTGGAAATATATAAGACAGTGAGTTTCTCTGGTGAGCAAACTCCCGGAGAATGATAGGCATCTTGTCTTCCGCAGCTAAAACATTCTGTAGTTCTTTCCAGAAACTATTATTATAACTAATGCCTGCTTGGCTGGAACACCTATCTGATTATTAACAAGAACACCTTACATTATAACCTAATGTACCCTACTTAGTGATACAATAAATGATAATGTACTAATGGTGCCAGTGACCTAAAGTAACCTAATGGCATAGATAAGGGGTGGCAGCTTAGACAAGCAGCCATTTTTGCCTCTGCATCTTGCTCCTGTTTTCCTTTTTGGTATCGCTACAAGTCACCAAAGTTTATATATTAACTGTAATTGTAAGAGTTTATGAGATTGCTTAATGAATAGAAAAAAAAGAGATGAAGGGGAATTATGTTTTCATAATTTAGAGAAGGAGGGGTTAGTTAGTTATGGCAAAAAGCAGAGTAGCATCAACTATATCAGCTCAGTCTGTGATGGTAAGAACAAGAGGCATGTTGAGATTACCCAATCTTATGTTTAAAAAGGAATAATTCCAGTGGTTCTTGGCATAAGAGTTTGAGGTTCTGATTTCCTATAAGGCAGCATATTTTCAGAAACCATGAAAAATTCTGAAAAATACTCAATCAGGAATTCTGATATGATAATCAATTCATATCTCCACTGACATGGTTCCAATGTTTCTATAGTCAAAGTTTAAATAGTTTGTTTTTTTTCTTAAAAATGGAATATGATACCAAAGTCATTAGGTATCATATTTCAAAGATTTGATCCATACCCTCAATTTTTAAATATAAGAGGTTGAATGTTTTAATAAAAAATTATGACCACTGAGAATTTTATATTTTTTTCTTATAAATCCATAAGAATGTAAGACAATAATTGAGAGTTTTGTTGTTTATTCTTAGCAGTTTTACTGAAATTTTATAAAATATGTGAATTTTAAGTCATCATTCATTAGTGATGTGTTTTAGAAATTTTGCAATAATAAGTGCCCAAGAGTATTTGTTGTGCTTTTTTTCTTCTTCTTCTTCTTCTAAATCTGAGTAGTAATCACACTGTCAGAAATACATTGGGTCTTTGAATGAAAGTCCCAGTTCCTGAAGTACATTGTGCCTGAAGATAAAATCACCTTGAGTATTACAAAAAAGAAGAAAATTTCTAGAGTTCTAAAATTATAGTTCATGGTATAGTCTTACATTTTCACTTTTTATTTTGAAATATTCAGTGTGGCTGATAACAAACCACAAATGCTATACTGCATAGCCTAAATTAAAGGACTTATTATTTCTATTAACTAGGAATTTTCTTTTCTATTAACATGGAGTTTGCATTTCTTATAAGTGTATAATAGGAAAAAAAACAATTGTATTTTCAGATGTAAATGACTACAAGTATGAGAACTGGTCTGTGAAACTAATGAGATTCTGACAAATATTTTCACTGAAAATTAATGTTTTGATTTGCTCTTTAGAACAGACCATATTTTTTATTATTTTCAATATATTCAGATAAAAATATTATGTACTGTTCCTTATAGTAAGCCATAGTATAGTTTATAAGAGATCATATAATCATGTTTATACCCAATAAAGTTGTTATACTTCATTTCTTGGCATTAAAATTAGGGTAGACATTCATTCTAGCTTACAAAAGTAAAAGTGAACTGCAAAATCCCAATGGCTAATTTTTCCTTATGTAAAGTTTGATACAAGTGAGCAGCATTTCTTCATTGTAGACTATACCATCTAGAACACATGACACCTCGGGGTGCTGTAATAAGAAAGAGGATCTTCAGTGGTGAGCTAACTTAGTCAGGAAAGGTCATTACCTCAGCTTATGGTCCAGGTTAAATAGCTGCAATCCCATTACAGAATAGTCTGGGAAAAGCAGAAGAGCACAAAATATACTTACCAAGCACTAACTGCTTCTGCCAAACTAAGTGGTTCATATAACTGGAGGATCAGCTGAAGCATTGAGATGCTAGAAAGCATGGAATCAGAAAGATTTGAGGAAACAGAGATTTCAGGAAAAGAAGCTAAGTCCTTGAAGGGAGCATAACATTTGTATTTTTCATTCTGCTTTTGTTTATTTGTATCATATGCTCATGTGGTTTGTTATTGTTTATTTTCAATTGTGTGGAGTTTAAAAAAATGGTTTGTAGGGACTGTTTATATATCCTAGGTCTGAGTCTTTAAAATTGTGTTGCTTTACAAATATTTTGTTCTATAAGTTGACTCTTCAATCTGTTTTCTTTGTTGTGCAGATGTTTCATGCAATCCCATTCATCTATTTTTGCTTTTGTTTAATGCTTGTACTTTTACTGTCATATATGAAAAATCATCACCAAGACGAATGCCAGGGAGCTTTATTCTTATATTTTCTTCAAGGAGTTATACAATGCCAGGTCTTATATTTAAGACTTTCACCCATTTTGAGGTTTTGTTTGTGTGTATATATATATATATATATATATATATATATATACACACACACACACACACACACACTTACTCTCTCTCTCTCTCTCTCTCTCTCTCTCTCTCTATATATATATATATATATATATATATATATATATATATATAAAATGTCCAAATTTATTATTCTTCACATGGATATACAAATTTACCAATTCTATTTCATGAAGAGATTGTTTTTTCTCTTTGTGTGTGTGCATATGTATGTGTGGGTGTGTCTGTGTAAGAGGATAATGTCCAAAATATATAAGAAACACAAACAATTAAATAGCAAGAATACAATAATAAAAAGTAGGCAAAAGCCCTAGAGACATTTCTCAAAAGATGATATAAAAATACCTAACAGGTATATGAAAAATGCTGAGCATCTAATAATCACAGAAATGCAAATCAAAGCCATAATAAAATATCATCTCATGTTTGTTGGGATGACTATTTTTAGAAAAACAAGAGATGAATAATATTGGTGAGTATGTGCAGACAAGGGAACTCTTGAACACTGTTGGTAGGAACATAAATTACTGAAGTCATTATGGAGAATAGTACAGAGATTATTTTTAAAAAATTTAAAATATGATCCAGCAATTCTACTTTTGGATGTATGTCCAAGTAAATAAAATCACTGTGTCAAAGAGATATTGGCACTCCTGTGCTCCTGTGTTCATTGTAGCATTTTTCGCACTAATACAGATGTGGAGTCCAACTATTAGTATCCATTGATAGGTTAAAAACATCTGGTTCATGCACATGTACAAACACACTCATACGCAATCTGTTGTGATTATTAAGAATAAATGAATTTGTAGAATTTAACTAGGATTTTTAACTTTAAAAATTTAAATGTCCTAATATATGACATAACATATTCACTATTCTAGGATCTTCTTTTCTGTCAATAATTTGCACTTTTATAAGTTAGAGAATGAAGCTCAGTGGTAGCGCATTTGCCTAGCATGCACAAGACTCCAACAACACTAAATAGCTAAACAAATATAAATAAAACATTTTACAGTTTTTTGAGAGGCCATATATATTTTATGCTATATTTATTCATGAATGTTCAGCTTTTTATGTTACTTATTTTCCAAATAATTTTCTAACTACTTTTTGCTAGTATACAGAAATAAAGTTGATTTTTTATATTGTATCTTAATATTGTTAAAGCTTATTTTTTCAGCTTTGTTTTAGTCTATTTTGTTCTTATTTTTATAATTTCATAAGATAGATGTGTTTCACTATTAGTCTTTCCTGTTTCTTAAAATGTTTTTAAAGTTATGAGTTTTCTTTTATATTCTACTTTAATGAATCCTATAAGTTTCAATATGCAGTATTTTTATCTTTGATAGATTCAAATTATGATTTACATTTTCAATTAAAACTTCTAAACATTTGGGGAATATTTTAGTTACTTTTTGGTTATTGATTTCTATTGCAGATATCATTATGGTCAGAAAATAAATTATGTACCTGAATCCTCTGAAATTTTTGAGAGTTGTTTTATAATTCAATATATTGACAATTTTATAAAAAGCTTTCCTGTGTGCTTTCAAAGCAAATATATTTTTGATTGTTCCATTATCACATTTTTCAAGTGTTCTGCTTTTTTGTAGTTCTGTTACTTATCCAGATAGAAATAGTAAAATTTCTTTTATGATCATGGATTTTTTTTAATCTATCATGTTCTGTCAATATTTGTGTAGATGCTGGCTTCTTATAATAACCTCACATGATGTAAGGGGTGAACTAACTCTCTTGGACTTCTTTTATAAGTGTCCTTATTACCTCCCAAAGGTCCATCAGATTGGAGATTACGTCTGGTAGCCTAAGCTGCCAGGTTGACAAAATCAGAAGTGTCAATTAGAAACTCAATAGTGTCAAAAATAAAACTCAGTCTACTTAAAAAAAATCAGTGTTTTACATAAATGTATATATGTACATTATATGTATATATAAATGTAATATATGCAATTATTTATGTTTGATTTTTTTCAATTTCTGTATATTTTTAGAATTTACATGCATTTTTCAGATGTTTTGTTATGGATGTGATATTAAGAGATAAATTAGTATGAGCAGTTTGTTTTCTCCATCAAAATTATCAATAGAGAAACTATAGTAATGTAAAAGATACAAGGATTCTGGGAATAAAATCCTATAACAGAAATAGCAATTATGATAAATATTCAGAGAGATTAAATGCTAACATGAAGTTTATAGAAGGAAGCTGATAGTGGTCTTGGTGGGAGAAATGAGTGAAAGGGAGTCTCTTGGAGCCATGAGATTTCTGTTCTTCCTTTCTCCCTTGTTCCTGCAACTTCTTTGAGATTGTATGCCTGTGCAGTACTAACAGATTCTATCACTGGTTCAGGTGACCAAATGCAATATCAGAACTCCTTAAAAGTCCTGAAGTTGTACATTGTTGATGAGAATATTAAAGACACAAAGATATTCCTGGGGCATTGAGTTCTCCACCCTTCACCCTCCAGATCCATATTATGGTCTATTAAAAATCTAAGGAGACTACTTCTTCCTGAGACTGCTTTTACTAAGAACTAAATGATAAATGTTTGAATGTAGGAATTGCCTCTGGTGTGCCAGAGAATGATCAATAATATTGTCCAAGGCCTGAGGCTCTCAGCTCTGAACTCACCTCTATTTCTAAATTTCTCGGTACTGATACACACTGGGTCTGACCTTTTAGGCCTCCCTAATGCATACTATGAGACAAAACAATTCATATCCTGGGAAAGTATGTCTTCACAAGTCAAAATAACCAGATATCCAAGTTGTATAACACGTTCAGGAAAAAGATGGAAAACCATTGGATGTTTGCACTACTTTAAAAAGAATTTTTTGAATAATACATGCATGATACTATTTAGTTACAGGATTAATCATTCTTTTTGTTTCTGTTTTGTTTTGTGTTTGTTTTGCAGTAGAACTTCCGTGTTTATTATACAGTCAAGTGCTACATAATGATATTTCAGTCAACAATGGACTGCATATAGAAAATTACAATAGAGCTGAAAGACTTCTGTCACGTAGTGGCCTTCCGGCCCTGCTGGCACAATACATTACTCACATTTTGTGGTGATGCTGGTATAAAAAAAACCTCCTTCACAGTCCATCATAGAAAAGTATAGTAATACAATTATGTACAATCATCATAACTGGTAATGGAAGACCATGTGAATAGTTTATGTATGTACTGAACTATATTTTATTTTGAAGTGTATACCTTTTCTTATATAAAAAAGTTCACCGTAAAACACTATGCTGTGTTATGCTGGCTGTTACTTCATATAGCTCATGTTTATCACATCATGATTTTATCAAGAGGCCACGTGGAAGGCTTGACCTTGACCTGCACCATCTAGGTTTGTACAATTACATTACGATGTTCACACAATGATGAAATTGCCTTACACTTCATGTCTCAAAAAATATTCTTTGTCGTTATGCAACATATGACTAAATTTGCTATATGATGGAACTCTAGAAAGCAGAATGTGTAGGAGTCAAACCAATTTGATTAAACTGAAACATTGCTGAAGGTATGCTTTGATACCACTTTTTACACAAAACTTTGTTGTGTAGATGACAGAAGCAGATGCCACGTATGGAATGGATTATATCAGGCACTGTACTAAGCAGAAGGTACACATTATTTTAATTTTTCGCTAAGTGTTATCTGTTCAAATGAAGAACTCGAGTCTCAGAAAGTTAAGTGGCTTATCTAAATCCACATTAAGAAGAGGAAAATGTCTTCCTTCTGACTCTTGCCAAAGATATCCTTGGGGGAAAATATGCTATTATCTTAAGATCAAAGCATAGTTTTTGTATGGTGAGGAAAGTCCTATTTTATTGATCTTTGGCAGTGATGGGAAATGGATTCAGTCAATTGGTACTTATTAAACAAAACACCTGAAGTGCACAAACTTTACTATGGCATATATTCTTCATTGCTAAACATAACCTTCAACCTCATGTGTGACTGTATGGTTCTCTCCTGTGAATATTCTCACTCTTCATCCTTCCCTTTCATTCTTGTTTTAACCTGTGTCCATTGCAGAATTAAATTTTTCTGAGTCCTGTATCCCTCTGAAGACAAGTCATTTATAGTTTGTTCATAGAAGTTCAAAATTGCTGTTACTCAGCCTACTGCTTGGGGCTCAACATTGGTGATGGGGATGAGGGGAAAGTACCAACAAACGATATAAAAATTGGAATAGACCTGAGTAATAACTTTATGCTTCATCCCTCTGGCTACTTTAAGTGATAAAGGTGGACCTTAGGAACCAGGATGAGTTCTCATCTATCTTAATTCTCTTTGACAGCATAATATGTGCTTCCCTAGGCTATATACTCCCTGTATTACCAAAAGTTGATTTCATGCCCGAGGTAAGCATAGCGAACAAAAGCAAAATTACTATGTTGCTGGTTTCATATATTTTATTTAAACAAATGTAATTGTAATTCTTAGCACCACCAAAATAAATTTGGGAAATTTAAGCTGGCTTTTATAAACTAAGATTGTTTTTTTTCAGACTTCTATATACAATTGTGGTAGCTGTCTCAAGGTGGAAGTCAACGGTAATAATATGCTGCAGTCCACTCCCAGCTGTTCATAATTACTATATGAGTTTCGTCAGAATTCTCATCATTTGGCCTCTCTGAAATTAAACTTTGTCTAAAGGTAACATCTCAATCATGCTGGCATCTGTTAGGAAACTTATGGGAAAAGAAAAAAAACTGAGAAGTACTGGAATATTAATCTTAGACATCCAAAAGTTTTGCAGAGAAATCTCAGAAGACTGCCTCCTGTAACACTTTTATTCTGTCATCTTGGAGGTTTATTTGTTCAAGTTCAGAATTCAATGGACAACTTTTTGGTAAACATCCTCTAGCAGTTAATGTTTGTTAAACAAAAAAACCTAATCATTCTGATTGTTTAAAGATACTAAATGTTATTATAACAATCTGTCTTTGCTTTGGAATCAAGTCTTTACTCACATGTTATCATAGGAGTTGTGTTAGTAATAGCTAAAAATTTGATTATATTTAACTGTATCCAATTATGGATTACCTTATAGCTTTACTGTTGTTCTAATTTTTATGTGTACATGATAGAACATTCTCAAGCACTTCATAAGCAGATGTTCCTAATTTCATTAATGTGATTGTGTTAATAAAAGTTACGAGGAAAATATTAAATGTTAGCTCTCTATCTCAGTAGCCCAAGTTGTGGAGCCAGCTGATTAGTTTCTATTAGCTATAAAGTGGTTTTGGTACAAAAATATTACATAGAAATAAAGGTAAAAATATATAACTGAAAGTGGAAGTTCTCTATCCATATGAGCAGAGGGTCTCCCAGTGGTAGAAAAAAGACTTGAGTAGGGTTTGTGTTCATCCTACCTCCAATTTGGCCTATTGAGAATTATAAGGAAGTACTTTGCTTTGGAGCTAAGACTTCTAATTTAAACGGATGATATAACTGGGGGGGGGATGTATGAAAAATCCATTATTGTAATCCTATTTTGTTAATCTAGTAACTTCTGGACTAAAATATAACATTCACTACTATAGGCAGAAAAGAAGAAAAGGAGAGAAAAAGTATATATTTATTCGATATACTACTGGAATTTGTACTATGTTTATAATTGTTATTAAGATATATGTATGTAAGTATGTATGTATGTGTGTATGCATGAATATGTGTGTTTGATTGAGCTAAAAGATAAATTAACTGCTTCACTAAAGAGACTAAATTTGGAACAGCAACTTTGAGGCCTCTCCTTCCTTCCCTTAGGCCAAAGTTACATAAGGGGCAAAATAGGATTTTCTACCTATGCATCTTTCATATCTTTTGTGGTGGCCCAAATCATTGCATTTCTGCTAAAAATTAGGTATCACTTTTGCTTTCATACATTGGCAAAAAGATGTAATTTCAGAATCATTTGCCTTTTCTTTTAAAATAACCTTTATTTTATGGCTAGTGAACCAATATGATAACATTGCCAACCAGTAAAGAACATCACAGACCAAACTCTATTATATGACCCTTAAAAATTCCTACAATCACTACTGGATCACAGATCCTGAAATTATAAGGCCAGAAATTAAGTATTTGTAGACAGAGTGCCTTCCCATCAAAGTACCAGTGTCTTACTCTCTAGAACCTGTGAACGTGTTAGAGAATGAAGGCTGCAGATAGGATAAGGTTGCTAATCACCTGACCTTAAATGGGGAAGGTAATCCTGAATTACCTGGGGGACACAATGTAATTACAAGGGTCCTTAAACATGGAAAAGGGAGGCAATGATTGCATCAGAGTGTTACAATGTGGAAAAGATATTAACCAGTCATTGCTGGCATTGAAACAGTACCAGAATGAGTAAGTGTCAGCAGCTAATAAAAACTAGACAAGGCAAAATGCACATTCTGCCCTAGTGCCTTCAGAGAGAAATACAGTCTTGCCAACATCTTCATTTTAGTGCAGGAAGGTTCATTTTGGACTCCTGACTCAGAGAATTATGTTTGTATAATTTGTTAACAATAGTAATATGGAACTAAGGGAGTTGTCAATCAAATCCTGAAAAGTCTGAATATTTCTCTATCCACAGTGCACAGTTATATTTAGTTAATTGCAGCTAGTTCTTTTGTGAAATAAAGCTTACATTAAGAACTTATAATATTGTTCATTTCTTTCTCAGGAGTATCCATTATTCTCTTCATTCAAGGAGTCCTGGCTCTATAAACTGATTTAGATACTCCAGTTTTGTATTCTAATGGCTAAAGTCAGGCTTTGTTCATTAGAACTTATATTTATAAGTAGGCTTCCTATCTAGGTGCATTTCAAGAATGACCAAATATGCCTACAATGTCAATAAATTCTAATCAAGACTTTGTCCTTGTTGTCTATTATAGTGCTCACACCAATATAACTTTAACAGTGAATTGCTCTTATTTGTTATCATATCTGGATTCCATGGTCTACTTGAAAGCCATTGCAATGACAATATCTTCAACCATCAGACATGGTTTACACAGTGCAGCCACCATGGTGCTTTTTAAGAATGCCAGAGTAAACTCACTTTGTGAAGCAAAATCTCATATACCTTCTGTGAAGAGAGGATTGGGGACTATTTGTAGGAACTGTTCATGATAAATCTACTCTAATTATTCTATATCACAAATTTTCGGTAAAAAATTTTAGGCACCAGAGTTCCATTAATAACAGACCTCCTCCAAAGCATAAGTCAACCATCCAAATGAGATAGAATCCTACCTCTTGAGTTTATAAATTGAATCTACTCTATTTAAAAACAGCCTGCATCTCTAACATTTTTACCTTTTTTGTTGTTTTTCTTAGTAAATTACAACAAAATCCCCTTAGTTTTCCAAAGTGTTTATTTAAGTCATTTAATTCTATGTGTTCACAGGATTAATAAAATTAAATGATTTTTGCTTACTATTGCTAAATAGTCCCATCCTCTAATGATAACTTGATGCCAGTTGTCTTAAAACTTCACTGGATCAGAAAAATAACCCCAGTTTCTTCTCTGCTTGATGATTTGTGGTTAACCACTTTTGTTCTAAATTGCCTTGTTGTCACTCACAGACAACTCCATCAAACTCTACCAACTGTTGGTGGTTTTTTTTTTTTTTAAAACTCAGGGGCACTCAAATATGGAACCACATCCCCAGCCCTATTTTGTATTTTATTTAGAGACAGGATCTCACTAAGTTGCTCAGCACCTTGCCTTTGCTAAGACTGGCTTTGAATTCATTATCCTCCTGTCTCAGCCTCTCGAGCCACTGTGCCACTGTGCCCAGCTTGTTGCTGGTTTTGTAGGTAGAAATTTATTGGAAATCGTGAGTTACCTGAAAGAATTTCTGGATCAGTAAACCAAATTTTCACACTACACAAGCAAGAGCAATATGGGCACAAGAAAGCATCCAAACATCATGTATTATTTCAATATAATGAACCATAGTGAAATAGATGCAGTGTCTTGCATTCATTCTTTAAACCAATTGGGTAACTTTATCCTTTATGATAAGTTTGCTCCAATTGGAAAGAAACTTCCTGGAGATAACAATATAAGTTCAGGACAAAATACAAAACAACAACAATGATAAAATAAGAACAAAACATAAACTAATAAACAAAGGTAACATCTAAAGACACTAAGGAGTAAAAAATGCAGACAGATTTAAATGGGGATTTGTGTTGAGGAAAAGTTAGCACAGAGTAAATTTCTCATTTTAATTCTGTAACCTTGGAAAGCCTCAGTCAGTATCATGTGGGATAGCTAAATCTCTCATAAAAACATGGTTTTGCTAGGCTGAAAAACAAGCATCTGTGGCAAACTCAGGCAATGGAAAAAAAAAGGGAAGAATTTGCAGGGAAAAAAGAAAAATCTGGAGTGGAAGCACAAATTCCATATCCAGACTCTAACTATCTGCATGAACCCAGCTGAACATAAATGAAATAAACTGAGTTATGAGCTGCTTCTCAACAGTCAGTGTGTAGTTGGAGTTCAACCAATTGCCTTTTAAAACAAAACATGCTAGTGTTCTTTACAGGAATATTACAAAAATCAAAGTCTCCACAATAGAACTTTAATAACCAGTACAACATGAAATTATTCATTCATTATGAATCACCAGAAAAATATGACTCAATCTCAAAAAATAATTAATAAAAACCAACTCTGATATGAGTTTGATGTTAGAATCAACAAAGATTTTTAAAGAAGTATTTCATATGATCAGTAGTGTAAAGGAAATCATGACGAGAATGAATAAAAAATTATACATTTTAGTGGATATATAGGAATCCAGAAAAGTGAAATTTCAAAATACATTCTGTAGATAGCAAAATTCAGTAGACAGGCACAAAAGGAAAATTGAAATTATAAAGAATCCACAAATGTAAGCACATATCAGCACCACTTGCCTAATCTTAAAAAGAGAGGAAAAGATTTTTTTTTAATGAAGAGTCTTAAGGAGCTATTGAAAATCAAAAGATGTACTGTATGTGGAATTCAAAGATATAATATATGTACATTTCCCACCTTTATTGAAAGACACAGTTATATGATTCAAGAAGCTGAGCAAAGCCCAAATAGGGTAAACAGGAGAAAAATAATAATGCAAAAAGCTAAAACAAAAGAGAAAAGATAATTTTGAAAGTAGTCAATGAAAAAGGAATTACAGAGGAACAGCAATTCAAATTTTAGATGAATAGAAACTTATCAGAATCAATGGTAGCATATGAATTAGAACAACATCTTTAAAGAGAAAACAAACCTGTCAGCTGAGACTTTTATATACAATGAAAACATCATTACAAATGAAGGCAAAGTAAAGCCTCTCAATACCAAGCTTTAAAATGTTGAAATGTTTATATTAATATTAGATAAAGTACATTTCAAGAGAAAACGTGTTACCAGAGATGTAGAAGGGCATTCAGAATGATTAAATGCTCAATTAATTAAGAAGGGATTACAAAAACAACTGTGGTATATCTAACACAGCTTCAGTATACATGAAGCAAAAAATAGCAGAATTAAATAGACAAATGGGGAATTCATTCATCATAACCTGCAATCAGTAAATGCTGAATAAAATACAGAGAAGCATAAGTAACATGATCTGAATAACACTTTCATTGAGTTTTACTTAATGAGGATTTATAGAACATTACATAAATAACTGAAAAATATACATTTTTAAGTGTAGGTGGTGTTTAAGCCAGAAAATGTATGTGTATGCTGGGCCATAAATCTAAGCTTAGTAGATGTAAAAGATTTGGAATCTTATATGGTATTTCTTTGATTATAGAGGAATTAAAATCAATAATAATGATACCTAGAAAAGCTCAAAACATTCAGAAATTAATATAATTCTATACAATCTATAAGTCAAGAAAGGGGCCATAAAGGTTTGGTAAGTATTTCACCTTCAGAAAAATGAAAATACAACAAATGAAATCTGTCTTGCTGCCTACTTTTTAGAATAATGCCATATCAGTTTGTTTACCTGTTGACTGACTGATTGTGTGTTATTGTTGCAGAGTTGAGGAATTGGGGTTAAGACCATATGAAATGGCCAAAAGGTCCACAGTATTTGTAATCTGGCTTTTCACAGAAATACTTTGCCAAATCTTGTGTTAGGCTATCATTTGCAATGTTTTACCTCTTCTGCTGGGTGAGGGATGGGGGCCAGGTGGAGATGTTAGCAATATTGTTGATCTAATTTCCATGCCTATGCTAATTAAATCTCACCAACTTTTAAGGAGTGGGGGAAAAGTCATCTAAATCAATCCTATACATAAATCCCTAGGAACTGCTCAGATAAAAAGATGAAATAGGGAAAGAAAAAGGAAGGTACAGATAATCAAAAACACTCTCAGTTGAGAGAACCTTGCAGGTTTCAAGTTATAAGATATGAAAGAGCCCTTTAATATGTGCCAAAAACAATGACAATATTAATTGGGTGCTGAGTGCAGATGGCATTGCTGAACAGAGCAATAATTGTGTTCAAGGGCACAACCCTTCCTGGTATGATTTTTTTTTTCTTGGTATTGGAGATTGAAGCCAGGGACGCTTAACCACTGAGCCTCATCCCCAGATCTCACTGAGTTGCTTGGGGCCTTGTTAAGTTGCTGAGACTGTCTTTGAAATTGTGATCCTCCTGCCTCAGCCTCCTGAGCTACTGGAATTACAGGTGTGTGCTACTGTGCCTGGCCTGATATGAATTTTTCTGTACTATAGATATAATTCTAATATACTTTTTGAAAAATACAATATATATGTCATAAAGAAAGTAATAAGTTAGAAAGGAAACTCTAAAGCATGCTAACAAAATAATTCCAGAATGGCTGTTACTAAAGTGTCACCTGAAGAATCAATATCAAAAATAGAAGAGAGTGCCTAACAACTGAAGGACAATAAATGGAATTTGTTATCATAATTACAATTATTAGCTGTTATGAAGTGTTCTTACCTAAAATATAATATATGTACAATTTATATATTCTGAGCTAATATAAGAAAATAGGTTTAAAGATGTTGTTGTCCTCACTCCTTAATTTGTTGATTAAACCTATTTTTACAATATTTCCTTTCACTTCTCTTATAATAATCAAGATGTTGAGTCCAAGTATGTGAATTTTTGTTATTCCATTTACATATCTAGTAGATCACTTTGTCAGCAAAAAAGTTGAGAAACATATGGGAATTTTATCTGTTCAACAGTTGAACCATGAAGATGATGAAATGATAGCAAAGACCCCTACTACTTATTGGGTACTTCTGTATCCCAGGTGTCCATACAGGCCACCAGGTAAATGCATATTGTTCCATTTTTAAAATGTCTGAACTAAGACTCAGAAAGATTAAGTAACTTCTATCAAGGTATACAAATAGTATATGATGAAGTCATGATTTGAATAATGATTTTATGTTTCTAAACTTACTATGCTACACACACACACACACATACACACACACATTTATTAAGTATTGTGGTAATGATAAAGTGTCAAGTGTTTCATTAGTCAACATGCAGATTTTTAGAGCATGATGGACTACATTTCCCAAAAAGGTTAACTTTAATTTTTTGCCAGTATTCCTCAATGAATAAGTTTTTGAAGAATTAGAAAAAAAAATTAAAGAAGTTTTTGGAAACAGAAAATGAGATTTTCTATCAGATAACCAATTTACAACAGTGGCATTTGCATTTTAAAAATGGTAACTTTATAAATCACTTTAAAAAGGAATTTCTTTTTGTGTTAAATGTTATTCTTTAATTTCAAAAAGTTTACTTTGTCTATTAGCTTTTATTAATATTCAACAAATAAAATTCAAATTACTTGGACCAACTTTATCAAGATAAAACTTCCATCATGATACTCCACTTTTTCTGGATGTCTACTTTGTTGTAATTATGCATTAGAAATTGAAGAGAAATGGTGATTTCTTTTTTGTTTGAATTTAATTTCTTGCCAATTTGTAAGACAATTGAGAATGAAGTAGCAAAGCCAAAGCAAAATTTGGTTTAAGCATGTATGAAGCAACTGGCTAAGAGTATATAACAGAATGTAATCTAGGCAAATTTAGATAAAATCTATTCTTGTATTATTTTTGTGAAGCTTTGGAATGATAGCATATTTGTAGAATACCTGAGCCTGGCACAGGGTAGCCATTCAATAATCATACTAGTATTTTTTCTTGTAATATTTTTATTTACTCCCAACCTTGTAAAGACCATCTCTACTATTGCTACTATTACTACTATCAAAAGTCTCACTTGTAGATAATGAAGAGTAAAATTAAACGTTCTTTCTCCCACTCCTTTTTTTTTGCTCCTTTTTATTTTCACTTCTGAAAATGATAAGGTATTTATGGAGCTATATTATAAGTGCTTGATATTAACCTAATGATAAACTGTAATAGAGTTACACAAGTTCACATGTGTAGCAATAGACAGAGTGTTCTTCAATATTAGAAGTACTCTTAGGGGAAAGATAGTAAACACTGAGTCTGAAAATTAGACTCTTTTTAGAAGACAGACGGATTTTTTATTCACCATGAGGGCAAATAATGTGTCAGAGACATTTTGCAAACAAATGAACAATGTTTCTTTTTAGGATACTAAATTGGAAATCAGAAAAAGATGATAGGTAGCACTTATCATGTAGTTGATTTATGCTGACTACCTACTGAATGTTAAGATGTGAGTTAGGCAATCAATCAATCTGGTAGCACATTTTTAATTTCTTCAGATATTTTTGGGAATTGATTGCTATTGTTTCATTAAGTAACACCATTGCATTATTTTAAGGTTGATGTCATTAGCTACAGACACATGCAAAATATAAAAACTAAATGTCTAAAGAAAATGTGACCTTCCATTTTAGAGCACATATAGTAAATGAGCTCCATAACCTCCAACACTGATGTTTCAAGGTAATTTAATAACAAAACCCTTAACTAAAATACATCAGTGTGACACTATATATCACACTTAAAGGTACTCCCAGCCTGTAAGGGCAATTAGTTACAGTGATTTTTCTAATCCCACCATATTAAATTCAATTAATCTATCACTTGACTGAAAAATAGCTGGTTTTAATAGACATTTTTTTATATACTTGCAGGCATTAGTAACACTTGTATATTCATAGTTGTAGCCTGGACAGACAGGTGTTTATTCATTTCCAAGACAATAGTTCAAACATTGTATGTAGTTTTTATGAAGGTTAGACAAAGTCAGCTGTGTGTGTGTGTGTTTGTGTGTGTGTTTGTGTGTGTGTGTGTGTGAGAGAGAGAGAGAGAGAGAGAATTTTATTGCTAAGATCCTTTTGACTTTGGAAATAAAAACCTTCACCCTCCAACCACCCTGATGATTTTTCACATTAGCCTATTATCTCCAAGAAGGCAGAAACTAGATATTTTGTTGTTTATATTACATGAGATACTTTGCACAGCATTATATTCTACAGATACTAATTTTGATTCCAAAGGACAACAGTTGATATTAAAACTGTTACAAAGCAAAGAAAAAAAATACATGGAAAATAAATTAGTCTCAATTATTCTAAATAGCAGCGCTCAGTGACATTCAGGTCATGTATCTTAGTCCTTAAGAACTCCAGTTCTGGAGTCATAGATATGTGAGCTTGAATTGCAGCTGCTCTCAGCTTCATTTCTGAGATTTGTTGATAATGGGCAAGGTAATTATATTCTCTGAATCTTATTTTCCTTAGTGATAAATGGGAAAAACAAACAAAAAACACCTATTGCCCAGGCTTATAAAAATTATTATCATTGTTATGCATTTGCTTCATGATGTCCAAACAAGCAATTCCATTATTGAAAATGTCTTTTGTCTCCAAAATGTTTGAAGAAATTACAGCACTCTTCCTAGTGTATAACAGAGAGAGTACCAAGGAAATAGCCCCTGCCATCATTTTTTTTCTTTTTTTTTTGCAAACTTCACTCTGACTTTATTCAGAGTTTGGGGAAGCAATGTGCTCTCTGCACAATTAGTGCTTGATCTAGTCAGTTATATTGATCCCATATCTTTTAACTGGTTTAGAGTAACTATTTTACCTGCTCTGGTTAAAAAATAGAGAGAGAAAATAAAAAGAAAACTGTAAGAATGATTCTCCTGAATGACTTGGGGAAATTTTTTTTCTATTTAAAAAAAAAAGAAGATTATGAGGACTCATTGTTTTCTGCTTACCTTGACTTGAGAACAAAGTTACTTGGGACTCTGAGGTTTCAAGTGTCAACAGTCATCGTGAAGAAAGAGCCAAGAGAATTATAAATGATGAAAAGTCTGATCAATCTGAGCAGCTGAATTAGCCTCCGAACTTCCTGTTATTCAAGACTCATTAATAACCATATGTTTAAGCCCCTGATAGTAGAGATACTGTTATTTGAAGACAAAAGCATTTTGAGGTTGCTACTCTTGTTAAAATGCAAGATTGTGCTAACTTCTTTCTTTGCATATTCCCAAATGAAGAAAGAATTGAATAATATCTCAAAATGCTAAGGTTTAATTTAGTTTAGTTTATGTATTTCACTTGTTCTTTAATTCAATACATGTTGATCAAACTGTAAAACAAAACATATTTCCTAAGGATTGGGTGTAATACTAAACAAATTTGGCCAGACAGAGAGTACCAGCAACTCACAATGAAATCCCAGGGGTATGGAAGTATGAGAGACAGAACTTTTACCTGGGCATTGTGTAAAGGAAGGCTGTTGGCTTTTAGGACACTAATTTCTCAGAGTCTCTGTTGCTTCAAAGATTGGTGATTAATGTTACCATTTATTTTTTTAGGTGCCTTGTCTAACCTTGAAAAATAACATTTGAATGACTGAGAAAATGATGTATTTTCAACAATGATAGATTTTACCTAAAGTTTAGTTCTCGAAAAAAGAGTTGAGCAAAATTTATTTGAAAAGACCAATAATTGGGAACATACATAGTTGTTGAAATGTTCACAGATGTAGTAAGGCCATTGAAAGAATAGCATCTATATGCTGTTTATTTTCTTACTTGAGTTACCTTACAGTTAATTCTTTCTAGAGCCTCCAGGAAGCAGCTCAGTCCTTGGTTTTAATCCAATGGGACTCTGCTTAGCTTTCTGATCAAGAGAAACTGTGGAATAACAAATGTGGGTTGCTTGAAACCATCAAATTTGTGGTAATTTGTTATAGCAGTAATAGGAAACTGATACACATGAGGTATAGACTATATATGGATTAAGAAAGAAGCAAATCAAATTGTGGTAAAATTTCTATCATTTCTCCTTACTCCCAACTTCAAATTCTGATAATAATGGACATAATAAATAAATTTTCCAAAAGCCTTTTTCTCATATTGCTCAGAAATTTGATATTAAAAATTGTACATTTCTACTTTCATCTGTCTAGATTTTAAGTAGAAGTGTTATTTTTTAAAATGTTTTTAAACTGGTAAATGGAGTAGATAGTCTATTCAATTTCCCCTCTTGATGGCAGGCATTTTCATTCAATTGGAATATTTTTTTTCCCTTAGAACAATTGAAAAGCAATTTTAGTTACTCTGAGAGTTATATGAAATTAGGTCCTTTATGGATTCATAAATGGAAGAAAGAGAAAACACTTTGTACCTGTTGGTATGCTGTAGCATAAAAAGAAAGCATTTAAGGCGGCTCTCGACTCATTAGTCTAGAGAGAGACACTGGCAACTGAAGTTGGTGTGGTTTCTAAAATAAGAAGTTTAAGGAAAGATTTTAGAACCAAGCATGTATTTCTTCTTGGTTTATCTTTGTGTTACTTTCCTTATTCTGGGCTTCATCATGGTCTACTGCCCTCATGTGGATTTGTTAGTGAGGATTAAGAATCTACTGCCTAATTAAAACTTGTTAATAACCTTGCCTTTTCTCTTTTTACTATTAATCTGTTGAGTTTGGTGTTTATAAATACACTATATTTAATTTTGGAATAGTTTTCAACACTGAAAATGTGAAATCTATCTGAAAGGAATACTTTTAGACCAATTTTCATCAGGAATTTAGGAAAATAATCAGAAAACATGAGCAGCAGAGGTTTTATTTTCTTTCACTGTGTGACTCTGAATTATATACTGGTTGAGTAGCTGGGTTTTATTGTTTTTGCATTTAAATAACTAAATCTATGATGAATAGCAAGGTCTCTTTTTGTGAAAAAAGTTCTGCAGTAGCACTCAAAGACTTAGAATCTACACTGCTACATGCCTGATGATAAGTGAAAAAAATAGTAAGGATTATTAGATGGAGCTAAATTTTAATGATTCAGATTATATTTACCTCATTTCTTTTCAGAATTGTTCTCATATTTTAATATAATGGCTTAGTTTATGTCACTTCCAGAACTTAGACAATTGATTATCTCATATTTAAGGGGAAACAAATGTTTAAGTGAACAATTTATTATTTTTTAATTGTTTCATTGTTAGAAAATTTTGCTTTGAATCTTTCCACCTTAACTTCAGATTTTATTTCACTTTGACTCTGTGTTTCAGTCTAACAAAATTCAAGCACTTTGCCTCACACAGGTAAATAGTTTATTTATATTTTCAGGTTTCTTAAAATTTTTATTTTCTTAAAAGCCTGGCAATAAGTAAAATACATTGTTATTCTAAAAAGTTTGAAGAAATTTTAATGATGAAGGTAATAAAAATTGTCTCTGAAGCTGGATGCGGTGGCGCATGCCTATAAACCCAGCAGCTCAGGAGGAGGATCATGAGTTCAAAGCCAGCCTCAGCAAAAGCAAGGCACTAAGGAATTCAGTGAGACCCTGTCTCTAAATAAAATACAAAATAAGGCTGGGGAGGTGGCTCAGTGGTCTAGTGCCCCTGGGTTCAGGTCCTGGTACCAAAAAAAAAAAAATATATATATATATATATATATTTCTCTGAGTAAATCAACAAAATATCACTCAATATTTTCTGGGATATTTATTTTTAAAACTTTCATTATACATATATAATGGGGTAATACTTCAAAGAAAATTATTTTTTATGCCTTTCTTATCACAAGATCTTTTTCTTTTGGTTGGCACAAGGCATTCTTTGAGCTGGGAGAAATATATGGATTGTTAGAGAAGATATGTAGAAAAAGAAAAAGAATAATAAATATCTGACATTCAAAATAACATTATCTTGATTTCTTCAAAGCCAGTATTCACTAGAGATATATACACTTTTTTTTAACTTAGAGAAGATAACTTGTATTTCATTAATTCTAATAAAACTGGAGTTTAGAAGTTGAGAATGGGACCAAGAAATCATGGAAGAATTTGAATGACAAAGGAGGAAATGAAGATAAAAATTAAAATTAAAAAAAAAAAATAGGTCAGAATCTAGGGCTAGTTGTTCCTTTTAACTTCCCTTCTCCAATCCATTCCATAGGACTCAATTTCAAAATGGAGTGTTGAGAATGTTGATTTTAAAACATATTGAAAAGTTGAAGAAGTACTGAGAAAGAATAGAAATGAACTAAAATAGGGTGGCCATTTCAGGAGATAGCTATATGCTTAGGCAGAGTGACACAGAGGAAGATCAGTTTACAAGAAAGACTCTTGGGCTTCCATATGGTGGAGGGCTGAACTGCGTATCAGAATGCCAACAGGAAATGCCAACAGGGCAGGTGCTTTTAAAGATGGACTGAACTTAGAGAATGGGCTATCAATGAATCAGGAGGTCTTATGAATACTATAGCAAAGCTTCAAAACGCTTTTGAACAGGGCAAGTTATAAGGCAGCCATGTCAAGAGGAAGGGCTACTGAGAATAGACTGAGGGGATGATAGGTTATGAGTATATCATCTGCTGATACCAACCTTCAATATTAACAAGGAAAGCCAGACCGACAACAGATATTACTATGAAGCACAGAGTAGCCAAAGGCCACACTACTGATTCTTGGACTTTCTTTTCCTCAACAACATTATATGAGCTTTTTTGCCCACATTTCTCTGGACATTATCTCAGAATGGAACAGGTTTAGTGAGGAACTAAAAGTTGAATCATCATCCCAAAATACTGATTTGTTGCATTTTACAAATGTTTGGTTTAACTAAGGATTAAGTCTGATTTTAGTATATATAGTTTTCCCTGTTACCCAGGGGCTTGAGAAGACTGTCATACTAGTTATTAAAAAATTATATTATTTGTGTTTGTATAAATTTTAGTATAAGTAAATATTAAGCTTATTACTTGGTAAAGCTTAAAATGTACATACTATACATCCAAGTAGTGAAATAGAATCACAACTATATATATATGTGAATACACTAACAGACACATACACACACATGCAAAGGAAATCCTACTATTCTAATATTATAGCATAGTTATTTCTTCTTTTAAGAAATAAGTTTGAGGGCTGGGGCTGTAACCCAGTTGGTAGAGTGCTTGCCTTCCAGGTAGAGGCCCTGGGTTTGATCTCCAGCACCAAAAAAAAAAAAAAAAAAAGAAAAGAAAATAAGTAAAAAATAAGCTTGAGCCAGGCACAGCACTACACGACTATAATTCCAGCAGCTTGGGAGGCTGAGGCAAGAGGATCACAAGTTCAAAGCCAGTCTTAGCAATAATGAGAAGCTATACAACCGAGACTCCATCTCTAAATAAAATACAAAATAGGGCTGGGAATGTGGTTCAGTGGTAGAGTGCCCCTGAATTTAATTCCCAGAACCCTGCCCCTCACCAAAGAAAGAAGTTTGAAATTTTGCATTTAAAAACATTAGTGTTGTGAAATGCAGTATAATTATGAAACATACATTTATGGAATAAATTCATACTTTAGGGCCCTACTGTGTATTCCATCTTAGTCATAACCCTCTCCATATTCCAAGAAACATTGTGGAACATAAATATTTATTAATTTTTAACTTTATAAAATTATTCCCTTATTATCTATGCTTTACCCACTGTATATCCTTCCTAAAATTATGGTACAATTTTACTTTTTTAAAATTTGCACATAGCAAAGTTGTAATGTATATATTGTATTGTATTGTAATCTTTTAACTCAACATTTTAAAAAAGTTTAATTCATTGTATTTAATGTAGCTATAGTTAGCCATTTTTATAAGTACATAATATAATATTATAGGACTATATCACAAAATTTTCCAGTATTGATAACAGGTGTGTTTTCTTCAATACATTGCTATTATAAACCATACTGCTCTGATCAATTTTGTATATATGTATCTTATGATTAAGAATTTCTTCAGAGCGTATAGTATATCTGAAAAGTAAAGTATCATAAGGTGCCCTTATTTTCTACTTTCTTAGCAATGAAAAACTATTTTCCAAATAGATTAGACCAACAAAACCATAATTAGTATCCCTGAAAAAATATTTCTTTATGTAGAATACCAATATGTAGAAAACCCTGAGGTTTGCTTACTCATTTCTTTAACTGAAATTTAGGATGTCTCCCTTCTTTATGATTACATATAATGCTACAATTAATTTATTTGTAAATTTTACATCAAATTTAGTCTTTTATTACAATCAGTGCTGAGATTCAAAATAATTTTTATCAAGCATTTTATAATTTAATATATGATATGAAATTATATCATGGTGTTTGACATATTTTACATTTAAACTGTTTTTTGTGGTAGTTTGCATAATTTCTATGCATTTGATACCTTGTTAAACATAGTGCTGTTACCATAAGTCTATTTATGATAACAATAAAAAAGATATGGCATAATTAAGTAGACTGTATTTTTCTGACACATGTCAGTTATTTATTACAAGCAGGTGTTTCCCAGTTTCTCAAAGAGTAGAAATGATTTTTCTATTTAAATTCTTTTCCATACTGAAAAGTATTGAAATTATACTGGTCTAAAATGTCCTTTTCTTTTAAAGTCTATGGTATTTCTGGGATTTTTCTTTTTCTTTTCTCTCTCTCTCTTTTTTTTCAATAAAAATGGCACATGATAAAACATCTGAAACTCCTGTTCTGATACACAGGGGTCAACATCTCTGTTTCTATAATTACAGTTAAGCAAAGTAATAGAGGAAAATATATTTTTCTAAGCTAGCACAGTATTTCTGGGTGAAGTTTTAGGGCCAACAATATTGAAGTACACCTGGAAAAAATGAAAACCCAGATAATTCTAAAAAGATTCTGTAACTTGTAAAATTTGCAATTGCTTACATTGATTTAAAATGGTATTGGCTATTCTTAAATATATTTTTAAACTTTTTTGTACTTATATATTTTCTCTGAAATTCCATAAGATTTTATTTCAAAATAAATTTCCTTTTGGCTGCCCAGTTATTTTTAAAGGGTTAATCAAGCAGAAAAGTAAGCTGTGAATTAAAAATAAGCATGCTGGGAAGTAACCTCTAAAGGAAAGGTAAATCTGAGACTTTACAAGACGTAAGGACACTAATGCCAGTCAACTTTATTTGGACTGAATTTGCCTACAAGTAAAGCTGAGATACCCAGTGCCCTCAATTCCTTTTTCTTTTTCTCTCCCCCACCCTATTTCCCCTTTAGTAGTGGCCTGAGTGGTTTTATTTCAAGTCCCCTGGGGTTTTAAGAAAGAAAATCCTTCCCCATTAAAACTGCATGGCGTTTATGACCACCACAGGGATGGTTTAAAAAACAATGAAAAAAGTTGACTTATGAAAAATAAAGCTGCCTAATTACGGCAAATGGGCTTAATTTAAAAACCACAGGTGCCTCTTTTATAAGCTTTTGTTGAGCTCTTGCCCATAGCATGTTTATATGTCATAGGATAAAGCTGAAATCTGTGCCATGGCCAGTTTTAAATGGGAAACATTTGGTTTAGCTCGATTTACAGTTCAGACTGAATATGAGGTCATAGAAATTATAAAAACTGTGAAAGCCTTGAGGAATATTGCATCCAATTCATTATTTATGGAATTTAAATAAAATAATATCAACTAATGCCCTGCGCCAAATCCCACTGGCTATATATTTTGTAGAAGTATAAAAGGATTTCCTTTATAGTTCATATTATTTTACTTTTAGAAATATGTGACTTAAAATACATTAAGATATGTTTAATGAAAATATTTTGTTGCTAAAATAATTTTGATTATAGTGGATTTCTGTAAGTTTAAAAATGTATTGATTTTTTTTTTCATTCTAGGGCTTAAAGTCCATATGCATGGGAAAAGGGTATACTTGTACATTGCTGGTGGGACTGCAAATTGGTGTGGCCAATTTGGAAAGCAGTATGGAGATTCCTTGGAAAGCTGGGAATGGAACCACCAATTGACCCAGCTATTCCCCTTCTCGGACTATTCCCTAAAGACCTTAAAAGAGCGTACTATAGGGATACTGCTACATAGATGTTCATAGCAGCACAATTCACAATAGCTAGACTGTGGAACCAACCTAGATTCCCTTCAATAGATGAATGGATAAAAAAAAATGTGGCATTTATACACAATGGAGTATTACTCTGCACTAAAAAATGACAAAATCATGGAATTTGCAGGGAAATGGATGGCATTAGAGCAGATTATGCTAAGTGAAGCTAGCCAATCCCTAAAAAACAAATGCCAAATGTCTTCTTTGATATAAGGAGAGCAACTAAGAACAGAGCAGGGAGGAAGAGCATGAGAAGAAGATTAACATTAAACAGGGATGAGAGGTGGGAGGGAAAGGGAGAGAGAAAGGAAATTGCATGGAAATGGAAGGAGACCCTCATTGTTATACAAAAGTACATACAAGAGGAAGTGAGGGGAAAGGGAAAAAAACAAGGGGGAGAAATTAATTAGAGTAGATGGGGTAGAGAGAGAAGATGAGAGGGGAGGGGAGGGGAGGGGGGATAGTAGAGGATAGGAAAGGCAGCAGAACACAACAGACACTAGTATGGCAATATGTAAAAAAGTGGATGTGTAACTGATGTGATTCTGCAATCTGTATATGGGGTAAAAATGGGAGTTCATAACCCACTTGAATCAAATGTATGAAATATGATATGTCAAGAAATATGTAATGTTTTGAACAACTAATAATAAAAATTAAAAACACACAAAAAACCCAAAAAATATATATATTAATACATATGCAAATATTTATATATACACATATAAATTTATACTCATATATAAATATATGTACATATGATACATATATACTATATGTATAAAGTTCATGTATATATAAATGTAAATGTATGCATATATGCACATATTTTTTCACACTTACATTTTATTCATAATTTCACTTAATTTACTTTGTTTGTTTTAATGATGTTCATTTCTACAAATATACCACAATCTCCAGTAATGACAATACCTGTTTTTCTCTTTGCCTAACTCTTGGCACTTGTATTTTCAGGATATATTGCTAAGAGTTGTGGTAGGCTTTCAAATCTCCTTACTTCATGCTTACAGTTTAGGTTAGTTTCTTAAGAGCCTTGGTTTTTAAATCAGGAAGGATCTAATCTTCTTGTCTTTGAGTAGTTAGAAGTTCTAGGCTATAATCAGAGATTTAGAATAGACTTACTTAGAGAGGATCAGGGAAGAAGTCAATGAAGACTGAAGAATTCTATCTTAAAATTAGTCCAAGGCAGTAAAAAAAAACCAAAAAACAGAAAATCATATATATTCAATGTTTCTAGGTGTTTTTTTTTTTGTACCAGGGATTAAAACCAGAGGTGCTCAACTGCTGAACCACATCCCAGCCCCCCTCTTTTTTTTTATTATATGACAAGGTCTCCCTAGGTGGCTTAGGATTTTGCTGAGGCTGGCTTTGAACTTTTGATCCTCGTATCTCAGCCTCCCTAGTCGCTGGGATTACAGGCATGTGCCACTATACCCAGCTCTATTTGCTTTTTAATATGAATTTGTATTATAAATAAAAGCATCTTGTTAAATATGTACATAGATTAGAATGAGCTTTAAAAGCCTACATATAGTTATAAGTATATATAGCTTCACTTTATGTATGTAACAGGAGAAAATTCTATTAGAACTATTTTGGATTGATTATTTATATGAATATCAGGGTTATGTTTGGAAAGTCTATGTAGTGTATTAGAATGAGACCTCATGGTCTTCATCTGTAAAATCAAGCTGATAAATCCTTACCTATAGCTTAAGTAATAGTGTCCTGTCCAAAACTCATGTTGAAACTGAGTCCCTATTGAAGAATTACGAAGAGGTGAGGCCTTTCTTGGAATTGATTAAGCCATGATGGCTCTGCCTTCATAAATAGGTAAGTGTCCTTCTGAGGGCTGGAGAGAACTAACTTAAACCTTTTGTTCCCCTTGTGCCTTCTGACTTGTTAACACACAGAAAGAAAGCCTAGATATTAAATGCTGAACCTTTTATATTGGATTTCCAGCTTTTAAACAGTGAAAAAAATGAATTTCTATTCTTATAAATTTTCCAGTGTCAGGTATTTTGTACTAGCAGTACAAATGGACTAAGACATAGAGTTCCTAGTGGAAATGAAGAACCCTGTAACAGTACAATTATGTTCTTGTTTTTTGTATTAATATATCTGTTAATGATAATTTTTGTATGTAAAAATAACTGTTTTGCAGAGAAATATACTTGCAAAACAATTACTAACTACATAAACTCCAGAGCTTTCTTATTATACAAAGAATATTTTAAAAGTAAGGAAGTATTTTGTATGTGTTGTGAGATTTTCTATGCTGAAACTGAATGGTCTATGTTTGATCCATGTGCACAAAGTATCAGCTTTAGTTTGCTCAAAATAAAGGAAATCACTTTTGCATAGGTGCTGTGAGCAGAGGAACAAAAGATAGGAAAAAAAAAACTGGTAGAGAATAATTAAATGGCATAGAGATACTTGGAGAAGGAAGAAAAGCTTATATATGCAAGTTAAAGGAGAAGATGTTATTTATGGAAAAGATTAGAAATGATACTGAGTCCAAGAAAAGTCATCAAACGAAAAGATCCAGTGCACTTGGCCACTAAGAAATAATCAATGGGTAAGTATTCTAGGATAATGTATTTAAATAAATTTCTGAAGATCAAAATGAAAATATAAGGCAAGGAAGTGGAGATATTGAACTTGTGCTAATATTTATTAAACGTGCTAATATTTATTAAATATTAGGAGGATACCAAAGTTATCTATTTTCTTCAACTCTGAAGAGACTTGAGCATTTTGAATGGCAAATGTTGGGAGGTGTCACTATTTCTAAAAGGGAGAAAGTTATTTAGGAAAGTATACCATTTGAACAATGTCCTAAGAAGAACGCATAGATTTAATGTGGGAAAACTGGAACCAAATAAAGAATAAAAGGATGATGCATCTCTTAAAATGGAAGTAGCAAAAATATTTATGAAAATATATTCAGTGATTATTTCTCTGCTTTAACTGGCAAAATCAGTTTTATATCTTTCAATTTATCTAAGTATTTTGCTTTTCGTTTAATATGCATAATTTTGTACTGATGAACTAAGCACTTATTTAAATTTTGTGATAAAAACCCACAATCATAAAGAACAGAAACAAACAAGTATTGACTAGATATATTATTCTGTCTCAGAACAGTACAGCAAAATAATTACTTTAGGGAGTTACACTATGACCTTGGGAAGCATAACGTAATTGTCATATTTAGCTTATGGTCCTGTATTCTGTGTATGTTGTCAAATGGATTTCGTTGAGCACACAAATTTTCATGTGTGATTTAGGAAAAGTAATAATTTGATCTATTTTTCAGAACTCATCTTTGAGGATGGAGTACAAAGTGACATTTGAGTGTGAAGTAGAAATTTTATTTTTGCCATAAGTTAATTTATTCATTCAGCTCATAGGCTGTCATTTGATTTTTTAAATGGTTATTCTTTTTTGTGGTGCTGGGGTTTGAACCAAGGGCTTTGTGCATGTGAGGAGATTGAACCAAGGGCTTTGTGCATGTGAGGAGATTGAACCAAGGGCTTTGTGCATGTGAGGCAAGCACTTTACCAATTGAGCTATATCCCGAGCTCTTAAATAGTTATTCTTAAAAACAGCTTTGTTTAGCAGATTAGAATTCAATCACATTACTATTATTAGGAACAGTGTATGCTACAATATTATTTTTTCATTATATTGATCAGAAACAATTATAAATAGACAACACAGATATAAAATATTAGGAAAGTGTCACAATATTTTTAAAAATATTATCAGATGGGCCAAAAATAATCTATAGGTTTATGTTTTTTAATACCAAATTTACATGGCTATGTTAAGAGGAAGTGTCCGTGAAAAATGGGGAGGGATGGGGAAGACGCCAAGGCTCTGCAACTTATATTCTACATTCAGTAGTGAGGTTTTCTGCCATCTTTTTACACTTCTTGAGACTAGGACTTTAGACAGTGTATCTGAGTCACTCTTCCTTTAACCCTCTCAGGAGACCAGGAGCCGCTCCCTTTTTATAGTCATACCTACTAGTCTGTTTCTAAAACAGCTAACTGCATAAATTACATATTTTATTTCTTTGTAAAGTCAAAAGCCCATTATCAGAAGAAAAGTTAAAAGCCTTGTGTTGAAAATAAGAATTAACTGACTTAAAATGCAAGTATGTCCAGGATCTTTTTTTTTTACAGAGATGACAAGAAACAGCAGCTTGTGTACGATTTGTTTTTGTTTCTTTGAAGCTTAAGGTTTATGGAACTAGGAGAGAGACATAATTGGGTATATAAAATTAGGAATGAAGGCATTGAGCAAGAGGGTGGGATTCACCTAACATAAGATTCACACTCAATCGTATCTGGATTCTTAATGAAATTTAGTAAGTTGATAGAGTGCCATATTTAAAAGTATTTTGACTTGTAGAAACAAAATGGACAGGTCTTCATTAGATTTAATATTCCTTTTCTGCTTGACATTAACTAACTTCACTTCATGTTAAAGACCTTTGATACCATGGATTTTTCAATGTATGAAAGAATTTGTTATAAGAATTTCATCCTAAAATCATCTTTTATTTTATACATCTAATAAAATGAAAGTAGTCATAAATACCTTGACACATTTGTCCCTCTGTCAATGAAATAGGCCTTTTTGTATTTTCTAATCCCTTACACATTGAATTTAATAATAGTTATTTGCAAGGGAAGGATATACCATCCCAATTGACCACAATTGGAATGCAAATATAATTCCCTAATATGTAAAATCATATACTCCAATGTTAGAAAGGGCTGTCTGAATCATGTTTCCATCTTTTATTACTTGTGAGACTTTGGGTAACTAACTTAAGATCTAAATCTCAGTTCTATACACATAAAATAGTCATTTCATGTATTTTTAATGAATATTAAATAAAATAATGCATTGTAGTACACAGTAAATTCTTAGAGAATGTTAACTTTTTTTTTTTTTTTTTGAGAATCCTGTCAATGATAAAGCAGTGAGTTGCTTGGCTTTGAATAATATAATAGTGATAGTTACGTATTAGAGTCAAAGATTTAAAAGAGTAAAGACAGCATATTTTACTACACATTATGTGTACATATTATGCACATATGTAGTAAAATGAGCAGTAGAACATTCTTACTAGATTTAAGATCTTGCTTAACTAAAACAATGATCAGCAGCAGTAGAAAATTTTTACTAGATTTAAGATCTTGCTTAACTAAAACAATGATTTTTCTATAAAAATCTACTTTCTGCATGCTATTTTATTTTCTAATAAGTAGTGGTAAATAATTGGGAAGAGTCCCCAAAGCTAGGCTTCTGACAGTGGTTAAGTTTAGTGACAAGAGTTCATGAGAATTTAAATAGGCACTATTTGGATCAACAAATTAGCATGATGGGAGACAAAGATGGACACATATGACAATCACATGAGCCCTTACTTATGTCCCATAAACTGACACTGATTTTTTAGGTAGCAAGTGATGAGACTTCAAACAATTATTGATGTCTGATTTCACAGAATCTACCTATTTAGACAGGAAAACTGAACCTATACCATCTCAGAGGAAAATACTTTGGTTTTATAATACTACTAGAAAATGAAAATTATTTCAAGGAAACTAGTTTTTCAATATAACCAGTGTATTTCATAACTATTTATTTTAAATGTGGGAATCTCACTATGTTTCCCAGTCTGGTCTTAAACTCTTGGACTCAAGTGATCCTCCTATCTCAGCTTCCCAAGAGCTGGGGCTATATGCACATGCTGTCGTGCCTGGCTTTTTAATATGTATCTCTAGTTTCAATGCATTTTTTATCACACTATTCTATTAAATCCTAACAGAATCTATGTGAGGGGAAATGTCTTGGTTTTATTTTGATCAGGGAAACTTTGAAGTTTAGATAGTTTAACAGTTTGGCTAAGGAAGCACATTTAGCAGATGGCAAAGAAGAGTTACACTGTTGTTGAGTTGCCATAATTTTATGTTCTTTTAAAATTCTCAGTGACAGTAGGTAACTGGTTGAATAAAACCATTTAAAAAGCTTTCTTCTAATAGCCAAGCTCCCAGTCATTTTCCCTCCTAATCAAAGGAGGGGCTTGCAATGCAAATAAATAAAGATGTGTTTTTAAAAACTAAAGAATGTTCTATGGACTCATTCTTAGTGGGGCAGGCAGTCAGTTTGAATTTAAACCACTCACTTATGATAATGTTTGTTGATAAGACACTTCACTGTTCAGGACAAAAAAGCTAAGAATATATAGCTTCAGGTGGTGATATGCACAAACTAACTAAATATGCCTAATACTCATTTCTTTCCATACAAAATGACCAAAATAATGACTTAAAAAAATTACTGTTAAAGCAAAGTACTGAAGTAAAGCAAGAGAATGATGAAAACCATGTTGAGCACAGAAACTTGTGATGTCCCATAGAGATGGGAAAAAAAGTACCTATCTCAGCCACCCTCTATCCCATTTGGGATCAGCTTGGACCTAGGAAGGACTTCTCACAGTTCAGAGATGAGGCCCCCAGCAGACTCATTGTTTCCTCAGAAACCTGTAGTCTTTGCTAGTGTAGAACCCTGTTGATTTAAAAGGCCCTAATCCCATAATAGTGAGTCACCTGAAATTCACAAAACCATGATACTCAGATAAGGAATGAACAGTGTGAATTCTTCTCAGTCTACTCAAAAGTTGGTTAATAGATTAAGAAGTACTTTCTGAAAAAGGTTATAATCAAACTGTCAAATGTCAGAAACAATTCTAAAAGCATCTACCAAAAACCATCAACTCACATAGGAGGGAATCTCCATTACTTTATTCTGAATTCTTGTGAAAACTTTGCAGTCCAGTAGAGAATATGATCATGTATTCCAAGTGCTATAAGAATAAAAACAGCCAGCCAAGAATATTATACACAGAAAGCTAGCCTTCGCAAATAAAGAAGAAATAAATAATAAATTTCCCAGATAAGAAAAGCTTAAGGAATTCATTATAACTAGGCTGAACTTTCAAGAAATGCTTAATAGAGTAATCTCATTAAAAACAAAGAATAAGAACATACCAAGGTATAAAAAACCCAATAGTAGAGGTAAATTAATAATCAAATTCAGAATGCTTCATACTATGTAAGTAGTATATAAATCTTTCAAATTTTAGAATGAAAGTTAAAAGTCAAAATGTTCACAAATAACTATAGTCACAAAAAAGACATCAAGGAATTAATAATGTATGAATATGTACCACCATTTTACCCAGTTATCCTTTTTCTTGGTATATGCCCCAAAGACTCAAAATCAGCATACTGCAGTGATGCAATCACATCAATGTTTATAGCAGCTCAATTCACAATAGCTAAACTAGAGAACCAATATAGGTGCCTTCAACAGATGAATGGATAAAGAAAATATGGCATATATACACAATGGAATATTTCTCAGCCATAAAGAAGAATGGAATTATGGAATATACCAGTAAATGGACAGAACTTGAGACTATAATACTAAGTGAAATAAGCCAATCCCCCAAAAACAAAGATCAAATGTTCTCTATGATATGTAAATGTTAACACACAAAAAGGGAAGGGAAGGGAAATTCAATGGATTAGACAAAGGGGAATGAAGGGAAGGAAGAGGGCATGGGAATAGCAAAGACTAAAATGAATCAGGCATAACTTTCCTATGTTCATATATGAATACATGACCAGTGAAAGTCCACATCATATACAACTGCACGAATGGGAAGTTATATTCCATGTATGTATAGTATGTCAAAATACACTCTACTGTCATGTATATCTAAAAAGAACACATAAAAAAGAAGATGTAAATTAAGGCAAAATATAAGCTGTGTGTTGGAGGAGCTAAAATATCTAGAATATTGGTATGAGACAAAAGTTGCTGTTAGTTTTAATTAGTCTATTAGATCTATGCGGTTATTACTATTACTGTCACGGTTAATATTTTGCAGAGCTGGGGATTGAATCCAGGTCCTTGCACATAATAATTAAGAATGCTACCACTTAGCTATTCCATTAGCCCAAAACTATGAGAAATTTTAAACTTTTTTATACAAAAAATTATAGCAGTACTTATATAAGAAAGGTAAATGAATCAAAGCTTAGCACTACATAAAACCACCAAACTCCAAGATAAACAGTAAAAGAAGAAGAAGGGAACAAAATTTCTATAAATGTCCTAGAAACAATTAACAAAGTAAAAAAGTAAAGCCTTGCTTATCAATAATAATTGAAAATTGCCTAACTTGTGTAATTAATAGAAGTAGAATGGCTGCATAAACCTTTTTAAACCTATGCAACTATATTTTTCCTACAAAAGACTCCCTTCACCTATAAGGACACTTTTAACTTTCATTCTAAAATTTGAAAGATTTATACACTACTTACATAGTATGAAGCATTCTGAATTTGATTATTAATTTACCTCTACTATTGGGTTTTTTATACCTTAATAAACTATTTTATACCATACCATAATAAACTATTTTTCTATATATATATATATATATTGAAAAATACTTCATTTATCCTGTTATGTTTTGGTTAGATTTCTAAAACTATATATGTTATGTAAAATTTAGGAGCACTTAAATTTTTAAAATATTTTTTGTAGTATATGGACACAATCTCTTTATTTTATTTTTATGTGGTGCTGAGGATCAAACCCAGAGCCTCACATGTGCTAGGCAAGTGCTCTACCAACTGAGCTATAACCTCAGTCCTAGGAAAACTTAAATTTTAATAAATTTTGCTGGTATATTTATTTAATAATGATTTTAAACTTTATTTTGTAATCTAGTTTGTGAATCTGTGGGAAATAATGGATTTTCCAAGTAGTTGAACAGTAAATTTTCATTGTATATTTTGCATTATGGGAAGTACTATGTAAATTACAAGAATGTGAAGCTGAATTGATATATTTAATATTTTTTGTAAAAATACATTTAATTTGTATGGTAACTCTCCAAATAATAAGAAAATTACAAAATGAAAATGAATTTCAATCAAGGCTTTTTTTTTTTTTTTCCTGTTCTGGGAATTGAACTCAGGGGCCTGTACATACCAAGCAAGTGCTCTGCCACTGAGCTATTCCCCCACCCCTAACTAAGGTGATCAGTTTTCAGAAAGAGAGGAGGGAAAAAAATTACTGTTGGAAGTCAATAGTGTAAAAATATCATCTGATCTTCAAACAAAGGCAGGGCACAGAGTTATGCCAACTATTACATTCCTTACACACAGTTCTTACGTATTTTTAATAAGTCAAATTTTCAAAAGTTATTTCTCATGGAATCATTTTTTACGGTATTTTTTAGCAATGTTTTCATGGATAAAATTAGTACAGTAACCCTTTATCTTAGGCTGTATTTGGAGCTTCTACTTATTTGGTGTATAACATTTTCAAATAAAAGGTGATACCTATGAATAGATTCTTGGTATAAGCAAATCTTAATAATGAAAATATTACCTCTGTCTTAGTACCTGTTTGAAATACCAACAGTATTTCACGAAGACAAAAAAGAATGTTAGTGTTTATTTCTACAGATGTTATGTCTCTTTTTATATTTATTATTTGTAATAAATCTTCACATAACTTTAAGTTATGTAAATTTTCACACGACTTTATATGTTATATATTATGTGTTATACTCTACATATTATAAGGATTACATTTTATAAAATAAGTTGATAAAATATCCAGAAACACCTTCTTCTGGAGGAGAATATAGATATCTTTTTCTTGTAACCACATAAAAATATTCTGAATTTCAATTTCTGTCCGTTTATGAATAACAAGTAAAAACAACAATAACAATAAATAATAATAATAATTGTCCTCTGAACCAAGCTAAAAAAATATGGGGTTTAAATTCAGGCTTTGAGAACACTGTCATTTGTAGTTATAACTCCAACAAACTCTGCAAAAGAACTTTGAGGAACTCCACAGCTCTCCTCCAGAGGAAGAGGTCAGCTTGACCTTCAGATCTAACCTTCTCTTTGGCAATGCTTTATATGTAGGCTTTGGGAATATATTTCCTTCTTTTTAGAATGCTTGGAATTTTTCACTGAATAGAAGAAACAAACATTATCTTCAATAGGAGCTTTGTTTGTGTGTGGAATAAGATAGGAGTTGGTCTTCTATGTGTTTTTTATTTCAAGGATTTTTTTTACCTGACTCCTGTTTCTGTTTTTTGAAGTAGGCTGTGAAAGTTTAATAAGCAGTTTGTGGAATCCTTAAGGAATTCAAGACTTTTCGTGTTCTACTGTTGAAATAGGAACTGATTCTCACTTGATGTCAGAAGTGCTACCTCTATTAATAAGTTGACAACTGTTCCAAAATACATGTTTTTGGAGAACATTTTTTGAGTTGGAGAAATAAACCAGAATAGAAGTATAAACAAAACAAAAACTAGAACATTAGCCAGTTTTGATTCTTCTAGTTTTTGTCTAGTGGCAGAACAGTATGCAGCAAGTTTGCTTCTTTTAAGCAACCTTCACTCAAACTTTCTTTTCTTAATCCATAACATTGATTTCTTGGAGTAGTTTTGAGTTTAAAGAAAAACTGATCAGAAAGTATGGAGTTTTGATATACTCTCTTTCAGACTCCAGGCTCTCTCCCTTCAACAGTTTTCTCTTATTATCAACATCTTACATTGGTGTGGTATACTTTTAATTTAATATTTACATTAGGGTTATTTGCATTGGGGTTTACTATGTGCTTTACAGTTTGATAGCTTTTGATAAGTGCAAACAACATGTGCCCACCTGTACCATAGAATACAAAATAGTTCACTATGCTAATAATGTCCTGTGATTCATCTATGAATCCCTTTTAATCTTTTTCCCAAGCCTGAAAACTACTGATCTTTCTACTCTATAGTTTTAGCTTTTCCATTTTGTCATAGTTAGAATCATACCTCATGCATCTCATGCAACCCTTTTAGACTGGTTCCTTTCACTGAGCAATATGTCTTTTTGTGGATTTACTTTTACTGCAGAATCGTATCTTATATATTGCAGTTCATTCATTCATCTATTGAAAGACATCTTGATTGCATTCAAGGTTTTGCAATTATGAATGAAACTAATATGAAAATTTATAAGCAGATTTTGTGTGAATAGATTTTCAAGTAATTTGAAAAATACCTAGGAATTGATTGGGAGATTATATAGTAAAACTATTTTTAGTTTTGAAAAAAACAAAAAACTTCCCAAATAATTTCCAAAGTGACTAAAAAAAAAGAAAGTTTGTAGGGTAGTGAGCTATTTTGTATTCTATGGTACAGGTGGGTATGTGATGTTATGCATTTATCGAAAGCTATCGAAATGTATAACATAAAGTGAACCACAATGCAAATAATCCTAATGTAAATATTAAATTAAAAGATAGCAATATTGGTTCATCAATTGTAACAAGTACCACACCAATGTAAGATGTTAATAATAGAGAAAAATGTTGAAGGAAAAGAGCCTGGGGTCTGAAAGAGAGTATAAGAGAACTCTGTACTAGCTGATCAGTTTTTCTTTAAACTCAAAAATACTCCAAGAAATCAATGTTATGAATTAAGAAATGAAAGTTTGAGTGAAGGTTGCTTAAAGGAAACAAACTTGCTGCATACTTTTGCATTTCTACTGGCAATGATCAAGAGTTCCTATTGGTGTACATCTTGCCAACCTTTTAAGTCATTAGAGTTCTGGATTTTAGGCATTCCAAGTATGGCACACTTCACTGTTTTAATTTGCACTTCCTAATGACATCTGATGTTGAACATCTTTTCATAGGCTTACTTGTCATCTTCTTAGCTGAGTTGTCTGGATTTTCTACCACTTTTGAATTTGCTTGTTTTGTTATTATTGAGTTTGAAAAAGTCTTGCATATTTTGAATACAAGTCCTTTATTAAAAATGTGTTTTGTGAATATCTTCTCCCAATCTGTGACTTGTCTTTTTAATTTTCGTAACAGCATTATTTTTACAGTACAACCTTTAAATTTTTGTGAAATAGAGCTAATTAGTTATTTCTTCATGAATTGTGCTTTGGTGCTGTATCTAAAATCTCTGCCAAACTTAAGATCACCTAAATTTTCTCCTGCTATCTTATAGAACTTCTTTGTTTTTTCTAAATAGTCAATTGTGTCAGGAGGAAATGAAGACAGTTTTATTTCTTCCTTCCCAATCTGAAAGTTTTGTATTCCCTTTTCTTACCTAAGACTCCCAGTGTTAGGTTCAATAGGAAATGTGATATCTATATCCTTATCTGGGTATTAGTCTTAGGAAGGGAAAACTTTTATCTCTTTTTCCTTCCTTTCTTTCTTTTTTTTTTTTTTGGTAGACCTTTTCTATGCAGTTGAGGAAGTTACTTTCTATTCCTTCGGATGAAGGGGGAAAATACATTTTCTTCTTTTCAGCTTTGAAAATTTGTGAATTTCGATTGTTTCTGGTCAGAATCTCTAACCTTAAAGTGCATCTCTCTAAACTCTGCTACTTTTTTACATTTCCTCTTTATGATCTCTTGTTTTCTTCTTAATAAGTTGCTCCCTTATTAATATTTGCTAATCATTACAATAGGCCCACCCATATAATCCAAGTTAATCTTCCTAACTCAAGAGTTATAATTTAATCACATATGCAGAGTACCTTTTGCCATGTGAGGCAATATGTTTGTATCTTACAGAGATTAGGACCTAAACATCACTGGGAGGCCTCTATTCTGTCAACTATGTCAACTATGTTCCTTGCTTCCTTTTTGTTATTTAAATTTTCACTCTTTTTAGATTCAACTTTTACACTGAAAAGTTTTCCTGAACCATTTAATGGGATTTTTTTTAACACCTTGAAACTGTTTGTTGTTTGTGCCTCATTATATTTGTTTGGACTCACTAACAATTCTCTTAACTCTTTGTTGTCTTCACTCTTCCTTCCTTTCAATTGCCTTTCTCTTTCCTTATATTAAGCTCTTGAAAATATTCATTGAGCAAATATTTATTGTGCTCCTACTTGATGTCAAGTCCTATTATAGGCACAAGGAATAGACATAGTAAGCAGACACTTATCTTTATAGAGCTTATAAGGCACTATAATATTTAATTGTAATGTGAGATGAGCTTACTAAAGAGACGATTATGTGAAATTCCATGGTGGACTTGAGCTGGTACACCCAGGACAGGAATGTTGGTAGTGGTAGTCTTTGGAGAGGTTAAGAGGAGCTGAGGCCTTCACAACAATTTCAAAGTGACATCTAGAGCTTGGAAGACTTTTCAAGAAGAGAGAATAGTATATACAGAGGCTTTAAGGCAGGAAAAGTGCTTGAGGAGTTGAAATAAGATCAGAGCCAAGAGTATGGAGAAAGAGGGAGAATGACATAGATGGACCTCAGAGGTAGACAAAGGCTCCATGTTAAGGGGTTTGATCTACCTTGCCAGTTTTCACTGGTAACCATGAATTACCATGGTTATATGTAGGTTTTAAAGGGATCACCATGATAATCATATTTCTTGTTTTAAAATATTTGATATTCCCTTATAGCCTGATTATATCCCACAATAATTTTTGTACTACTATGCCCTCCTTCTGACTAAAAATATTCTGTCAAGATTTTCTTCCTATAGGCTTTATGCTTTTGGAAAATAGCACATGATATTAAATGTGCTTTTTTTCATACTTTGGAAGGCTTCTAAGTCAGGAAAATGCCTATTGGCACACTGCTTCAATCCCTCCTCCTCCCTCTCTGTCCCAGGCACACATACAGTTAAGAATCACCATATTACAGGGTAAAGACTAAATTATTAGTATTTAATGGCATACTTTCATGTTCTTTCCTCTGGTCTCTACTTGCTTTATGGCTAATAGTTCACTTTGGGCTTCCTTTTATTATTATTAAACCTCCCTACACTATTTGGCGTTTCCCTAGTACATCATAAACCTTAATATAACTTCTCAAAAAGATTTCAACTGTGTTATACTATCAGCCCCCATTAAAGGTTGAATACCTACATTAAATTCACAAGTATGTGAATACTTTATCCCATGCCTTTATCCCTTTGTCTAAATATTTAGAGCACATGAGAAGTACTTGTCTTACCCTCTTACCTGTTTTTAGCTAACCAGTTGTTCTGTATCTGACAGCATTGTGCATAGAGTTACAGTTTGTATTTCCCATTTAGGCTTAGCAAAATTAAATGGGAATGTATTTGAAATGCAATTCCAGCAATTATATCAATCTACTAGGGAAAAATATTATATCAATTATTATTATTACCAGAATTATTTTCTTATATTTTAATTTTGCTAAGAGTACATGACTTATCATTTTAATTATCTTACACATGATGGTTTTCTGTTATATGTATGTGTGTGTGTGTGTGTGTGTGAGAGAGAGAGAGAAAGAGAGAGAGAGAGAGAGAGAGAGAGAAGACATAATGCATAAGGAAAAGTACATGGGACAGTTGTGTGATTAATAAATTAATATTAAATGAATACCATAATAACCATCTACAAAGTTAAAAAACAGCAGCATTGTCATTCCACCAGCAACTCTGCATGACCCTTTATACTGATAACTGCTCCCTTCCCCCTAAAACTACCAAATATCATTGAACAAATATTCTGATTTTTATAATAAACATGTGTTTCCTTTAATTATGTTTTCACTAATATGATTGGAATTTTTTGATGTGTATTCTTTTATGTCCCTTCTGGGATTATTTTTCTTTGGTCCCAGTCAGAATCCTGAAAGGCACAATCCTGGATGCCATAATACCAAATATTGAAACCCTGAAAGATTAACATTTCTTAAGTCAAAAAGCACAATCTTGACACATTCACATCTTAAATGTTGTAATAATGAAAGGCAAATCCTGAGAAACACAAGTTCCATTGAGGAGAAGTAACAGAGGGGTAGAAAACTGAACTTTGGGGAAGGGTTGTTGAAAGGAGCAAATACTCCGCAATCTGGAAGAGTACTATTTGGGCGTGTGGATGAGGATGTTTCCAGAGGAGATTAGCTAAGAGCTGATCCTCCTTTTACTGACATCCAAGTGTCTGGTTGCAGATGGCCTGCAGCTGGACTTCTCAGCCACTATAGTCAATTCCCCTAATAAATCTCATCTTATGTAGCTATTTTCATCTTACGGTTTCTGTCTCTTTGTTATATGGAGCATAACTGCACAGGATTACCTATTATCTAGGGAAAACCATGTTTTGATCATTGGTTAGCCTTCAGGTTCATCTTTTGGATTTAAGAAGTTGAAAATTTTCTCTAGTCTCTTGGTCATATCTTTTGGATCATTTAAATGTCCCCTGGGTAGAAGTGATCTCTTGTGACAGCCTCACATTTCTAGAATTTCAGCATCTTTTGAATGTTAGACTTAGTTTGCCTTTAATATCTATAGTTCTTTGAAGTCTTATAAAGATACATTTCTCTGTTTTTGAAAGTTGGCTTTGGTAAGAACATAGGTCTAAATTATCTAATCTGTCATTACTCAAATTGCATTTACTTTTATTCTACCTATTAACAATCTCAAAACCTTTGTGGGTGATTTAAGACACATGTATGTTCCTCAGTCTAACAAATATTTACTATCAATTGCATGCTAGCATTCTGATAAGCACCCTGGGGTATAAGAAGATAATTAAGAGATACAATCACTGAGGAGTTGGTGAATATACCTACTATACTAAGTACTGGTGAGCTATACAATAAAATGTAACAGGAAGCTCACATTCTTCTGAAGAAAATAGAAACTTTTCAAAATAACATGATTGTCAAACATTCCAGTATGATTGTTAAGCTAGTATTTTCAAAGATCTAAAGGCTTCCTTTGCCAAAAATATCATTGTACCCCACTTTAAGCATATTCCACAAGCATAACAAAAAGTAGCTTGTGTTACTGTTAAGAGTAGGAATCTAGAAACAAATAGACTATTCAAATACTGCCCTCACCCTCCTCAGGTTGCTTGACCTTAGATAAATTACTTAAATTCTGTATGAGTCAATGTTCTTATGAATAAAATAAGACTAGAAATAAATGCATCTATTTCACAGGACATTAAGACTTAATATTTATAAGCAACTTTAGCACTTAGAACACAGAAGCATTATGCAAAATATGTTGAAGATCATATTTGTTAAGCGTATTGTGATGGCTAATTCCATGCATCCACTTGGCCAAACCATAGTACCCAGATATTTGTTCAAATTTTATTCTGATTGTTTCTGACATTAAATCTAATTTACATTTAAATGAGTGGATTTGGGGTAAAACAGATTTCCCTCCAAAATATGGATGGGTCTAATCCAATTAGTTGAGGGCCTGACTAGAAAAAAGATGGACCTCAGAGGAAAAGCAAGGGGGACTGCCAACTGCCTTTGGACTTGAGTTGCAATGTTGGTTCTCCTGTAGGTCTCCAGCCTGCTTGCCCCTTTCTGCCCATTTGAGACTCATCAAATGCCACAATCATTTGAGCCAATTTCTTAAGTATGTCTCTGTATGGGATATATATAAATGTGTGTATGTATCTATAATATGCATGTGTATCTATTATAGAATAGAATATATACATGTTCTAGTAGAAATCTTCTAGTTTCTATATTCTGCTAATTTTATTTCTCTAGAGAGCACTGACAAATACTTGGACATAATTTTTCATTATGTTCCTCATGCAGGTAATGTAACTGATGATATGAGAGTTCATACTATGAAAGATATTACAACACCTTAATTTTCACTAGTTTGGACCATGGTCCCAAGCTTATCAGGGCTTACCTTATACTTTTTCTGTTGGTAATAACTATAACAGGCCAACCCTTAGAGTACAGCTCCATGATCCCAGACTTGTGATGGTGTTCTTTTTATGAGATAGCATCCTCTTGAATAAAGATGAAACTCAGAGCTTGCTTCTAACCAATTTAATAAAAAAATGTAGGAGGATGTATGTGTTTATATGTATTTAATTACACTCCTTGGAATCATCACATATTCACTTCATCTTATGTAATTTGTTATCTCTATTTCTCTATGTCCTAAGTTATATTCCAGGGAGGCTTAAGTCCTGAATTCCTTCCTTGTCCTCTTTCTCTAATGTATGCCCCCAACTCTCTCTTAAAAATTAAATAAGAAGGAAAAAGAAGAGGATGGAAGTGGCCAGATGCTTTATTTTATGCAAATCCTGATTGAATTATTTGCTACTTTGTGTTGAACTTCTGAGTTTACCAATTATCTCAAATAGGTTGCAATATTGTGGGGGTCAGAAAAGGTATGTTAATCATGTTAGTGTCTAGAATTACCAGAAACATAGATCTTTGTTTAATATGTGTATATTAACTAAAAATATTTAATTCGATTGGAATGTCACATGAAGTATTCATTTACACTTAATGCAGGAAACTAAAAAATTTCACACAGAGAAACAGAATTTAACCATAAAGAGTTTGGACATTTGCTCTCCTTTTTATTGCCATAGTAACAATGTACTTTTCAGTGTCTGTATACTATTCACCAGTTTTCCCCTTTGCTGTCTTTAAAAATAAGAAGAAAACAGTGTCCATCTGGAAAAAATAAATAAATAAAAACAGTATTACATATAATACAAGATTTTAAAAATGCAATCATTTTACCAGGTTTTACCATGTTCACAAATAGCAAAAGATGTGTAATAAAGTCTAGCAGCATTAATATCTAAACACACTGGAAATTTCTCAAGTTTCACATGAATGATGACCATTCAACATGATGAATTTAAAGGTTGGTGACTCTCTTTCTACAGGAAACCATGGTAACACAGATACTTAACTTCTTTCCTGACAATGTCACAAACCTGAGGTTACTGTACATTTTAAGTCCTGCCTCAATCACTGTGCCAGACACCACAGATGTTGTCCTCTCCATGAGAATGCTGCACAAAAATGATGTTCCTTAATGATGACGTCTTTGTGCAATCTAATTTGCAATGTCTCTAACTCAAAAGACTATTTCTCATTTTAACAATATACATAAGATCAGGAATATGTTCATTTCATATATAATATATATACTTTATTACAAAAGGAGAAAAACTAAAACTTGCCACATGGGTAGTAAAGGCGGGAATGAATATTATGTGTATGTATGGATAAGTATATATACATGTATATGCATAAGTGTTTTATATACATACATAAATAAATTTTACTCTACATGTATGTATATGTGTATACACAATATATTAAGCAAACATATTAATAGTATGAAATTAATGAATTAAGCATAACCCACATAAACACTGTCCATGTGCATAGAGCAAAGTATTATTCTATCTTTGTAAAGACAAAAAAAATATGTTCTTATTTATATTACTACAAAGAATAATTGTGTCCCTAATCTATTAACTAAGCAAAGTCAGGGAGAGAGGTGTCAATTTATGCTAGATAGCTCAAATACCCAGATATTTGTTCAAATGTTATGAACCAGGCACAATGAATTTGACATTATTCAGATTTCCTATGTAAATCACAGATATCAATGAGTACTGCCTTGTGGCCTTAGTTATGTATAAATGGAAAAATTTTATATGATGGTCAAAGTCTGCTATTGCCTCTAGATTTGAGATTAAGGAGCAAATACATTCAGTCATATGAAAAGTAAATTATAATCTTCTACATCCCTATGGTTTTATTTTAATGTTAGTTTTTTTCTAGATGAAGAAGGGCGTTATCTACACGATGTCATTTGAAGGTTGCTAAAAATGTTTATCCATCCCACTCCAAAATGCTTTTCTTATAGTAACAATGGTAACATTTGAAATTTTCATGTTACTTAATGTCTTGACTTCAAGACCTTCTATATCCTGATAAATTGAATGATCAATTTATATTTTTGCCATGTCTTAAAATTTGCAAAACTCTATTTGCATTTATTATTGAAATTAACTTTTACTGAAACCTGTGATTTTGGCATTATAATCTTGATTATTTCAAGGTAGTAAGACTGCTCCCAGTCAGATCTGAGGTGTGAATCCAATGCTTGATTTTAATCCGATGCGCACGAGCAGCACCAGTCATTTCATGATGCATGGCTGACTAAAAATGATAACTAGAAAGGTTTCCCCCATAAAAAAACCTTAGGCAAATTAAATTAGCTCCTATTATTAAAGGTATATCTCAGCATAAATGAATACAGGGAAATACAGATGGGAAATTGCAAAAAGAAAATTCCATATTATAAGAACAAGTCTAGAGGGAAGTGTAAATAATTGTGTTGATTATTGAGAGAGGTCACTATGTTATCACCAGATTTCTCAGAGTTGGTAAAGGACTAAAGGAGGAAAAGTAGTATAAAAAACGACACAAGGAACTGTTAAGGATTTTTTTGTGTTACAGCCCTATTCCACACTCATGTTTCCCTGTTCTCTGACTTATATTTTATAGTTTAATCACAAATTTACTCATTCATTCAACCAATAGACAGTTACTATGGATCAGATATTGTTCCAGGTACTAGGAATGTATCAGTAAACAAAGAGATGAAAAGTCCTGCCACCCATAAAAATAAACTTCAATCAGAGACATTAAAATGTGTATGCATCTTCCATAATATATGTTCTCCATCATCTATGACCCCTCTGTCTACAATCCCTGCTTTTCCTCTTCATCTAGGTAATGCTTATAATTTTTACTATTTTGCTTAGTTCTCACAATTTCCAGGAAGGCTTCCTAAATCTTTCAGTTTGGATGATGTCTCCTTATCTTATGTGCCTGCATATGTGCTCTAATAGAACATGACATATTTCTTCACCTTTGTCAGATTTCTACTTAAAGGCAGGGAATAGGTCTCCTCTGAATGTATATCCATAACAAATACAATGCCTTATACACTTGCACAGTAATTCTATTGACTGAAACAATGTTTCCTTTTCAAATATATCTAACAGCCATCCTACTTTTATTCAATATATATTTCTGTCTTACTGATTAAATTTCAGAAAATGTTTAGCTAACTTTTCCAGTCGGTTGGTCTTCATTGATCTAATGCCTAGATATCTGCCAAATTTCTACATCAACTCAGAACCATGTGGAAATTTCTTCTTTCCCATAAAGATCCTTGAACCAGAAAAAGAAATGTATGAATCAATTACTTTAAGAGAAATACAAGAAAGCATGTCATTGACAATTAACTATCTATGGTTTTAAATTGAAATTATTATTATTATTGCATAGTAACAATAAGACAATTTCTGGTGAAACAAATATTTACACATGTAAATATGAATTTGGGTATACATATATACACATATACACAGGTAATGGTTAACATTCTTATTACTCTTTTCAAAAGCTTTAAGCAGCACATTAAACCAAAGATAATGTTTAAAAAGAACAAATCCCAAGCTCATTAGAAAGAAAAATTACCTATGGAGCTGGAGTCGATCTCATATAGCCAGAAAAATTGGGGATAGCAACTTGAATAATGATCCGGAAGACTGACAGAGTAATTGATAGGCTTCTGTAAACCCATGGGGCTCGTAGAGGATTTCTCCTTTCTCTTTCTTGAGTCACAGCAACTGGCATTGTTCTTTCAATCTGCTGCTGAAGTGTATTAGGATATGTGATGAATTATCATGGATTTTTCTTGTACTAATTTAAATAAAGTAGAAAAATACTATTAGACATATACAATAGTGTCATTGTATTTAATAATTATCACTTATAATTGAGATTTATTTACTTATTATCTATTGTTATCAATAGAGCATTATTTGATTATTCTGAAAAGCCCCTGAAACAGTTGCCTACAGCATCTATTATTCTATCTTTACCCTTCTCTTCTTAACTCTTGCTTTAACATCAAATGGTCCTTAACTCGAGAAACAACCTCAGTACTACAAGAAGCCATGGTGTGTAGCAAGTAGGTGAAGTACCAGAACTAACTTTGCTTCTCTGTGACTTAACAGTTAGGTGACCTTAGCTGAGGTATTTACCTGCTTTGTGCTTTCTCACTTGTGAAAAACCTGCCTTCTTGTATTGTTATAAAGATTGAATGGAACTGCATGCAAAGCAGCTGGAACACTAAGTACCTTTAAGTGTAGCTCTTGATAGACTGTGTTCTCACATTATTTATTCATCTTTATGGTAACAACAAGCTGAGAGGAAAACAAAGCCTATTTTGGAACCCTAATGTTCCACATGAAGAAACAGTTACTAGCCCAAATTCATTAGCTAGAAAGGCCTAGAGACAATGATCTTTACACTATAACCAAAGTAATCTGGTCCCAATAATTTATAGATTAATACAAAGGAATATGTAGGAAGGAAATAATAAATGTTGGTTTTTATTACATGCCAAGTTCTGTGCCAAGCATTTAATTTCCATTATTTTATATAATCTTCACCATGATCCTGGAAAGATGGACACTTATTATTTTAAGAGCTATTTTAGGTGCACGGAAGTTAAGCAATTCGCCATTGCTCAACCATCCAGTAAGTGATGAATTTTAGAATAAAATCCAGACAATAATAACTTTAAAATCTGTAATCCGTTTCTTATGCTGCTTCCTTACTTGGAGGAGTTTTTCTTAGAATAAATTATGCCAAATCTTTTATCTTGTTTGGTCTGAGGAAATCAAGTAACCTATTCAAGGCAAATCCAGAACTCAAACTGCTAGTGTCCTGGGTGCTCATGAGGTTTGCCTTCAACCTTTATTTCCTTCTTATATGGTATTTATGTGTTTCAATAATCCTTCTTAGTCTCTAAAATCCCCCAGTTTTTCTGGGCTTACATGACCTTGGGTCAGACTTTCTATTAAGAAGAGATCACCAGGTTCTAGCCCTTGGCTCTCAGCTCTTTTCAGTTAGATATTTGGCAAGGTGCAACTCAATGTCTTCATCACTTTCTTATATTGGCTTACAACGTGAAAAATGCTAGTGATGATTTCAAATTACTTTGCATGCATTAAGTGACAACAGGAATTGTAGCTACTTATGTCTAATAATGGTCTTAACGGAAACATTTAAAGCTAAGTATATCATACAAAGACATGCGATGATTATTTTAAAAACATATAAATAAATAAAATCCATCTTTTTCTCAAAGTCTGTATTTGTCAGAGTCTATATATGTTTAGTTGCCCAAGTAAAAGCACCCCCTTTTCCCCCTTTTTTTAAATTAAAAAATAAAGATAAATCCACCTTTTCAGATCATCTATTCTTGGAACTGGTTGCCTTAGAAATCCTCTAGTTCTTCAAATTAATAGCCAGGGAGTTTTAAATATGGCCCTTTCCTCGGGTATGTAAAATGTAGTTGTCATAATAGCTGAACTTTAACAGAGATGACGACATCATAGCATCATAATAGAATTGAGAATTCTCAGTTCTGTTAATATGTAAGAGCTGTTAGCAGTTTCAAAAAGTACAGCAGGCTTTAATAGATAAATGCAAATATGCTAAGAAATATAACTGATTTTAGGATGTCTGGAAACAATACTTTTTTTTTTTTTGACAATCTCTCCCTTTATGAGAATGCCCTGTAAAGGTATATCTGGTCAAGAGTGGAAAGCAAATGTTGGTTAGGGATTGTCTGCTGTTGAAGGTTGAGGCTCTCAGCATTGCTAGTTTTACATGCAGCAACCCAAGGCTCTCCTCACCATTGTTGCTGGAAAGGAAACTCCTGTGACATCTTTACTCCTTTTTTCCACAAATTGACCCACCCATAAATTCCATGAGATAAAGTAAGGGGATCTTATTCAACATTACATTTAGAATCAATGATAAAACATAAACCAAAATGGTGAGGTCTCAGTAAATGCTTCTATAAATTTTAGTACAATGGATTTTTCAGTAGCATGTATATCAATGCCCACAATGAAGATAGAGAGTCAGAACTAAGTATTGTTTTGTGCAAAGGAGTCTTGGTCGTGGTATGTGTTCAATACATGTTCACTACATAAATCTGTGCATCATTCTGTCACTTTATTCATACATTTGTAATTGAAAAATTATATATAATTATATGTCAATGCTTGTGAAAGTGCTGCCTATAATGCCTTCAATATATATTAAGCTTATTTTAAGAAAAAAAGTAGGTTACAGAGTAATTTTGGTAATCACTTTTATTTTAAACTATGAGCTTTTATCCATATTTTTGGAGCAGAGGTCTACTTATGTTAAAGTTTTTAAAATCAGGCAAATACTTACTAATTATAAATTAATTTCACATATTTTCCCATTTGATCTATAATATGGCTTTAGAGAGGTAAGTATAAGCACTCTCATTTTTATAACAAAGGAGGAAGACATTGAAGTTAATATCAACAAATATGTTTATTGTTACTAAGTTAGAAAAGAGTTATTTTTGCGACAAAATTTTCCAAATATTTGTTTGGAAAATACAACAAAATATTTTTTATATATACATATGCTTATTCACTCTAGCAATGAGTGTGTGTCAGAGAGGTGAATTTTGGATTTTTCCAGAAGGCTCTTTTCTAAATGAATATGGAATATCATTATTGTTGTAATGAGAAAAAAAAAATAATGTAGCATCAGTCTCTTTCTTTCAATTTCTTTGTGCTCTTAAGATAACACAGCATCCCTCCTGACTAGGGATGCAGTCATTGTACATTCTGTGGAGAAGATGTCAGCAGTGGACAAATGAAAGCCAGCGCTGTGTTTTATCTGGCTTCTTGGAGATAAGCACACTAAGGTCAAGATAAGTTTTTATGCTCCTGTGCTCTTTATTAATTGCATATAAATTATGATAATAGGTCAAAACACAGTGGTTTTTCTAATTTATTTCCTAATTATTGTGTGTGTGCATGTGTGTGAGTGTGTGCATATTTAATGTCTCAGAGGAAAAAGACAAAAAGAAAATGTAATAATGGATTTAGAGACAAGAAATGGGAGAGGAAACATGATACTTTGACAGCCAGAGCAGTATTAAAGGTTGATTTGTGGCCAAGTCAAAGACAGTCTGTGAATCTGAATAGAAAAAAGAAATCCATGAAACTATTTTGTTTACAGCATTAAATCTGAAATGTAAGATGAATTTTTATTTGCATAGAAATGCCATTACTCATACAACTAATGATTATTATGTCCTCTAAAGTCCTACAAGTCCTTTTAAGGATTGCTTTGGTTTGTTTTTCTGCAAATATTTAGATAATAGAGTGCAGTTTGTCTCACTTAATATATTTTCATGCTACTATTAACATTATTAAATTTATAATTTTGTTTTTATGCTTGTGCTGCATTATATCCCCAATTCTCAAAAATAAACCCATGATTAAAATGTAGCTTGCTGAAGCATAAAAAGTAATGAAAAGAGTAGCATAAATAGTACAACCCAAAATAACATCATAAACAAAGAGTAAACTGGTCTCTGGTGGTAAATATGGAATGCAAATCTGTATATTCTGGGACAAATAAATCTGCAAGTATCATGATTTCACATATGCAGAAGGAAAGAAAAGTGAAAATAAGAAGTATCTTTATGAATATAAAAATTGAATTATATTTGACTGAAGATTCATTTACTATTATTCCCCAGTTCATTTTCACTTATAAAATCTTGCCAAACAGGGGTATAAATGACTGGCAGGACTATTTCTTCAAGGAGTAATCAGCATGTTCCCTCTGCTTCCTTGGAAAATCTCTAGCTTGTTCTCTGTGGGGTTTTTTTTTTCCTTCCTTGGACCACATGAGTAAGGGAAATCACTCACTTCAAAATCATGTACAAAAAGTCTAAGATGGTACAAAAGGGGAAAAGATGGAAGAGGAAAAAAATGGTGAGGAGATAAAAAAAAAAGGAGAGGACAGAGAAGGGAGAGAGAAAGGAAGCAGGAAAGGAAAAGCTTTAATAGCCCCTGATTTTATCTAAGGGGTAAGCAGAAAATACTCTCAGGTTTAGGCACTGGGAGGAGGCTGCATGGATCTGATTCTGATGACTGCTGAGTTTGAGGGTCTCTTTATCTTTATTGTAAGGTCTACCAATAGGTGCACTACAACCCTTTGATTTTAACACCCAGTTACAGTGAAAGTGTTCCATAACCTAGGGATTCTGCCTTAGTTTTGCCCACTCCCACATGACCCATTATTTGTGCCTGAGTCATCACCCTGGGGTCTGAAGCCCTCATGAGCCCCACAGAAGGGACCTCAGATTTCATGTTGTTCTGGTGGGGTAATGGCAATAGTGGTGATGGTGATTTTTGTTGCTAAAGGTAGGGAAATGACCAAAACTAGGAGAACCCTTTCAAGTTTCATTCTTTATAGCAAAAACAGCTGATGAAACCATAAAGCTAACTGTAGGATTAATAATAAATATTATGCTCGAAGAGAAAGAAGAACAAGCTATTGTCAAAAATCTTTCATTGAATGATACTTTCAGATGATGCACAATACTAATTATGTATTGAAATAATAATAATAATTAGTATGTTGTAGGTGCCTGAAGATATTTTGCTTGACAGTTGAATGAAATCAATGATGTGCAAACTATGATTAAACTCATGGCTGTGTGTAGTGCAGATATGAGGGAATCACACTTGATGATTTTTAAAATTCTGTTTATCAGTGAGCTCATGCTGAAGATATGAGATTTTCTGTTGTTGATTTTACCATTAATTTTGTGCTGTGGCCTTGAATGTAGGGTAAGCAGGAAACTGTGTGAATAACTCTTGAGTGTACTTTAATACTAATCTATATTCTACTTATTCATGGTGATGGTGATTATTTTGGGAGTATTAATATGCTTCCTAACTTTATAAATAATTTTTAAAAAGTCAATTCAATCCCATTGTGATCATTAAATTTGTTGTTTCATGAAAAAAGTGTGCATGAAGTTCAAGAATTTGCTTTTCCAAGTTAAGGTATGCTGTCTTTCCTTGGTAAGACACCTACATGACTTTTTGAGATTCTTATTGATATTAATACACTCTGTCCACACCAATATTATTCCTAAAGAATATGCACATATTTTAAGTAATTTTCTTAGTAACATATCAGCCAATATATATCCAGTTAGTTATATTACTTCAGCCTAACCATCTGAAATAAAATAGAAAAATGTTTAATATTGAGGATTAGATATTAAGATTTCTTGAATTCTGTAGCAAGTTCTTTACCTTTGATATTCTGATTGATTTCCTATCAGATTTTTATATACTCAATGAAGTAATGTCAGGGGGAAAAAAAGCATTAAAACCCTGAAAGAAAACATGAAAAAGTTATTGAAGTTAATCTGACAGAGTGGATTAGAAATTTACTCATTGCTCTTCAAAGATACAGGGTTTATACCCATTTCTCTCTTATCTCTGAAATTAATTTAGAAAATTAATAAAACAATATACTTAATACTGGATAAATTGCTTGGCTAATTTCATTTGGCCATAATTTAAGCTGGGAGCACTTTTAACATCTAACCTCAAAGTTGACGTGAATCCACCAACTTCTGTCTTATCAAAAACTCCACACATCTTCCGGGGAAATAGCAGGGTAGAACAGCAATTGAACAATAGGAGAACCCTTAGGCCCAAATCCAGCCCTTGTTGCAATAGATAACAAATTGTATCTGGGACCAAGAATAGCCTTAGAATCCAAACCAAGGCTTCTCAATTCACAGTGAGTGCTATACAATCAGGGCCTGTTGAACTTCAGAGTATTTGTTTCTGCTAGGAACAAACAAACAAACAAACAAAAATATAGAGATTGAGAAAGAGTTCAAATTTTTTTGTGAAAAATTGATAACTTTCTGCATACAAGCATGTGATCAGTGAACTCATCTAATTAAATGATATAGAACAGTTTTGGTAAGCCTAGGACATATAAAAAAGGCAGAACACCTTGATTCTTCGGATACCAGGATATGAGCTATGGCCCCCTTCTCCCTCCTGGGACAAGTCTATGTTTCCCCTTTTTAAATAAATTTTGCTTTATGTGCTTAAAAAAAGAGAAAACAGTTTTGGAGTTCATCTTGTGGGATAAGGCACTTATATACAGTGTGATCACATTACAATATGTAGTATTTTAAAGTTAGTCTTTAAAGCATAACTCAAAAGGATATAAAATCAGAAAGAAAGTATCATTTGTAATTTTTTCTTACTTTACTATTCCTACATAGTTTCATATTTTAATTTAATCTGATTTTAAATTTGTAATAATGGTATTAGGTAAAAATAAAAAAATGATTCTGGTGTTTTTTTTTTTTTTGTACCAGGATTGAATTCAAGGGCACTCAACTACTGAGTCACATGCACAGCCCTATTTTGTATTTTATTTAGAGACAGAGTCTCACTGCGTTGAATAGTGCCTCACTGTTGCTGAGGCTGACTTTGAACTCCGGATCCTCCTGACTCAGCCTCCTTGCCACTGGCATTACAGGTGTGCATCACTGCACCCAGCAAAGGAAGTAATATTTGTGTTACTTATTTTCAGTCTTAATTCAAGGATTATGAAACACTTTTTTCCCGAATTACTTTTCAAGCAAAGATAAAACTTTCTAAATACAGCAGAATAGCAGTGGACCAGAGAAAAGGCCTGAGTTTGGGTAAACAGAACTTTACTCAGAAGGACAATTGCAACAGAAGATTGCATTCTGAACACAATGTAGGATACTACTCCACTAGGAGGACTCTCAGCACAAGACATGCAAGTGCCCCAAAAGTCAGGCAGAAAACATTTATTATTTATTTAATTGAGAGGAGAAATGAGGGCCAGAAGGAAGTAGGTGGTGATTGAACAGATGACCATGGGAACATCTTTCTTTGCAGTCACCTGGGTTTTGGACAGCTGTTTCACATTTTGATGATGGCTCAGGTTGGCTGTGGGTGGGAGTTTAGGGTCCTGAGGAAAGGAGAGACACTTACCTGAAGTTTGACTTTATCAAGTTAGCAGGAATGTTGTCCAGATGTTCAGAGGGTATTAGAGAAAGCATTAGAGAAAAAGAAAATAAAAAATAATATAATAAAATTGAAAATAGAGAAGAAAGAAAAATATGAGGTATCCATGCCTGGAGTTGTCTTAAGTAAACAAGGGGGGCATTCAGGATTCTTACCTAAGTCATATGGAGAAAGGTGGTTCTTTGCAGTATGCCAGTTTCTAGAATACAAAAACTGAAGGGACTCTTTTAGCTTTGGTATCATCCAGTCATAATCTAGAAGAGGCTAATGATAAGGAGGACCATCTCATAAGGCAAAGCAATCAAAGTATTTTACGTTGTAACTTGCAAATGCCCAATGTGGCTAAAATGACAATTATTTAAATACATATATGATTTGAACATAGTAGTAGCAAAAGGAGGTTTTTTTTTTTTTTGCTTCAAAGATAGGAATACAAGTCTGAAGCTTTTAAAATATAAAAAATACATAGTTTTAAAATGTGGTTTGGAGCTTCAGGCTCTGTATAAGTGTTCTGAGGACCCAGCTGTGATATCCAGAGAGTTTCTGAAGTGAATTTGTGCCACAGTCTATACAAACACACTAATTTTTTCATGAAGGAGGCTTGCTATTGGGGAAAAAAATATTTCTGCAGAATGCAAAGGCACACACCTGTAATTTCAGCTACTCAGGAGTTTGAGGCAGGACTGCAAGTTTGAAGCCAGCCTCAGCAATTTAGCAAAGTCCTAAGCAATTTAGTAAGAACCTATCTGAAAATAAAAAGAACTGAGGATGTCCTTTAGTGAAAATGCACCCCTGGGTTCAATCCTCAGTATTCCACCACAAAAAAATGTTTCTACAACGTTAGTAATATTTATTAACCACAACAAAACAAAATCATTTTTCCCTATGACTATAGAATGTGAGCTTTTCAATTACACATATATTTTAATGTCATATTTTTTATTAATATTGTTATGTTTTACCAGGTTCCTCTTACTTGACATTGTAAATTTAAAAATATAAAGCTTGTCCTTCATTAAATATAGTTTGAAAAGCATTCTTCTGGAGCATTCACTTATATTTTTTCCTAATTCCAGACTCTTCTTCTTACTCCTGCTTTAATGAAATTCTGTGAATTAAAGCCCACATCTAATGTTGCAGACTAAGCCAATTTATCTTCCTCCAAGAACTAAAATTAATCTCTAGCTTAAACTCATTTCTGAAAATCTGCACATGACATGACTTTACCCTCTTTTTTTCTCTCAGAGACTAACATCAAACGGTGCATATCTGCGAGTCTGAAAAAGACAAGGGTTGTCTTGGAATATGGTTCTCATAAAATATACTGAAGACATATATTTTTTGTGTTTTTGAAAATATATTTAAGTCTTTAAAGAAGTCACAGTTGTCAAAAATATTTGTCCTCTATTAAGCGCCAGGTATGTATTTTTTTTCAAAGCAATTATAAAAAATAGAAGGAAAAGTAAATACTAAACAATATATTGCAAATAAATAATTTTGTTTATTCAAAGGCTTACAAGATGTTTTTAGTTATGAAGCATAGAAAAGAAAACTATAATAGGCTGAATAAAGTCCCCCCAGAAGTCCATGCTCTGATCACCCAAACCTATGAATGTTCCCTTTACTTGATTTTGTAGATATGATTAAGCTAGTAAACTTGACAGATGTGCCCATAGCAGAAGATTAGAACAATGTGAGCAAGGAGACCTGAGCCAATGAACACAGGTGGCATCTAGAAGCTGGAGAAAGCAAGTGGACAGCTCCTTCCCCCAGGAAACAGCTCTGCTGGTAACTTTGACTCTAATCCATTTAAATGGATTTTGGACTTCTGACATGCAGAACTGTGAGATAATAAATTTGTACTGTTGTAAGCTACTAAGTGCATGATAAATAGGAAACTAACCAGGGACACGCCCCCTCCCTGCACAAAATGTACACACAAGCCAACTTTAACCAGAAGATTAAGAATAATGGGTTAGTTTCTAGCTGAACTAAAATTCATTCTTGGTAGGTAAGTTAAATATTTGACTTACTGAAATATATATATATATATATATATATATATATATATATATATATATTTTTTTTTTTTTTTTTCAAAAAGACATTGCATGTCACAGGTCAATAAGGCTAGCACTTCAATTGAGAAGAGTTCCATAGGAAAGGATATTTAACCTCAGGTATAGTGGAAAAAAAACAGAAGTTAGCCAGGTACAAAGGAGCAAAAAATTCCAGGTAGAATGTATAAAGTATATATAAAGATTTGAGGCAAGGAAAAGCATGTGGGTATATTAGTTTAGTATTGCTTCTGTAACAAATTCCCACACTCAGAGACTTAACACAAATTTATTATGAAAGAGTTCTAGTGTAAAAAGTACAAAATCAGTCACATTAGGCTAAAATCAAGGTGTTTACAGGGTTGTTTCTTCTGGAGACTCCAAAGGAGAATCCAATTCATCCTCTTTTTTAGTATCTATAAATTGCTACATTTCTTGGTTGATGGTATTTTTTTTCAGTCAGCAACCTCATAATCTCACCCTTTCCTTCTCTGACTTTCCTGCCTCCCACTTTTGGTCTTAGGATTTTGTGATTACATTAAGCAGACCAGGATAATCCAGGGTTACCTTTCCATCTCAAAATCTTTAATTTAATTACATCTTTGAAGTCCTGTTGTCCATGTAAGACAGCACACTATTTTAAAGATGGGGATGTAGACATCTTATGGGAATAGTATTCCTAAAAAAATGAGTGTAAAAAATAGAAATGGCTACCATGTTGGGAAGACAATAGAAGGGGACTGGCATCAAGTGATAGTCTAAAAAGATAAACAACTCGCCTGCCAGGTAGGTGGAACTGTGACCACCGACAGAAAAGGCCCAGTGGCCCGCGGCGGGACAGAGCTTCCAATCACTCCTGCAAGGTAGGGGGGCCTGCGACCCACCGGCAGAAGAGGAGCAGCGGCCTGCTGAGAGGCAGAGCCGCCCCCTCCCCCTGCACCAGCAAGGTAGAGGGAACTGTGACCACGCACAGAGCAGGCCCTGCGGCCTGCTGAGGGGCAGAGCCGCCCCCCACCCCCCGCGCCTGCCAGGTAGGTGGAATGGTGACCACCGACAGAAAAGGCCCAGTGGCCCGTGGCGGGACAGAGCTTCCAATCACTCCTGCAAGGTAGGCGGGCCTGTGACCCACTGGCAGAAGAGGAGCAGCGGCCTGTTGAGAGGCTGAGCCACCCCCTCCCCCTGCGCCGGCAAAGTAGAGGGAACTGTGACCATGCACAGAGCAGGCCCAGCGGCCTGCTGAGGGGCAGAGCCGCCCCACACCCCCTGCGCCTGCCAGGTAGGGGAACTGTGACCACCGACAGAAAAGGCCCAGTGGCCCGCGGCGGGACAGAGCTTCCAATCACTCCTGCAAGGTAGGCGGGCCTGCGACCCACCGGCAGAAGAGGAGCAGCGGCCTGCTGAGAGGCAGAGCCGCCCCCTCCCCCTACACCGGCAAAGTAGAGGGAACTGTGACCATGCACAGAGCAGGCCCAGCGGCCTGCTGAGGGGCAGAGCCGCGCCACACCCCCTGCGCCTGCCAGGTAGGGGAACTGTGACCACCGACAGAAAAGACCCAGTGGCCCGCGGCAGGACAGAGCTTCCAATCACTCCTGCAAGGTAGGCGGGCCTGCGGCCCGCCGGCAGAAGAGGAGCAGCGGCGTGCTGAGAGGCAGAGCCGCCCCCTCCCCCCCGCGCCTGCAAGGTAGACGGAACTGTGACCACCATCAGAACAGGCCAGACCTGCAACCGAGAGACAGAACAGGCCCAGTGGCCTGAGGAAGGGTAGAGCTGCCCCCCCCGCGCCTGCAAGGTAGGCGGACCTGCGACCCACTGGCAGTACAGCCCCAGAGGCCTGCAGAGGGGCAGTGCCGCTGCCTGCGCCTGCAAAGTAGACAGAACTGTGACCGCCGACAGAACAAGCCTAGCGGCCCGCAGAGGGACAGAGCCGCCGCCCGTGCCTGCGAGGGAGACTTTGCAACTATACAAGACCAATATAAATATATAGGGGGAAAATTCAATAGCACAACAGTTTCACCAAGCAGAAAGGAACGCGAACAGTATGAAGAGACAAGGGAAGAAAGGACCACAAGCATTGCAGGTCAACTCAGCGTTAGAAGAGGTAATAGCTACAGCAGATGGAATGTCAGATAAAGAATTCAGGATATACATGCTTCAGATGATCTGGAGTCTCAAGGAAGACATCAGACAGCAAAATCAGACAATGAAAGATCACTTCAACAATGAATTACATAAACAAATCCAAGAAGCAAAAGATCAAATATACAGGGAAATAGAGGTTATAAAAAACAAACAAACAGAAATCCTAGAAATGCAGGAAGCAATAAGCCAACTTAAAAACTCAATTGAGAATACTACCAGCAGAGTAGAACACTTAGAAGACAGAACATCAGACAATGAAGATAAAGTATTTCAACTTGAAAAGAACATAGACAGCTCAGCAAGACTGTTAAGAAACCATGAGCAGAACATCCAAGAAATATGGGATAACATCAAGAGACCAAATTTAAGAGTCATTGGGATACAGGAAGGGACAGAGTTTCAAACCAAAGGAATGAGCAATCTATTCAATGAAATAATAGGAGAAAACTTCCCAGACTTGAAGAATGAGACAGAACCCCAAATCCTAGAAGCCTACAGGACGCCGAATGTGCAAAATCATAAGAGACCCACACCTAGACACATTATAATGAAGATGCCCAACATACAGAATAAGGAGAGAATTTTAAAAGCTACAAGAGAAAGGAAGCAGATCACATTTAGGGGTAAGCCAATCAGGATAACAGCTGATCTTTCAACACAGACTCTGAAAGCTAGAAGATCCTGGAATAACATATTTCAAACACTGAAAGAAAATGTGTTCCAACCAAGAATTGTGTTTCCAGCGAAATTAAGCTTCAGGATGGAAGATGAAATTAAAACCTTCCACGATAAACAAAAGTTAAAAGAATTTGCAGCTAGAAAACCATCTCTTCAAAACATCCTTGGCAAAACATTACAGGAAGAGGAAATGGAAAATAACAATGAAAACCAACAGTGGGAGGTAGGACACTAAAGGGGGGAAAATAATCAAAGAGGAAAACAAACCATGTTTAGTAACATAAATAAACAAATATGGCTGGAAGAACAACCCATATCTCAATAATAACCCTAAATGTTAATGGCTTAAACTCACCAATCAAGAGACACAGGCTAGTAGAATGGATCACAAAACAAGACCCAACAATATGCTGCCTACAGGAGACGCATTTGATAGGAAAAGACATACATAGGCTGAAGGTGAAAGGTTGGGAAAAATCATATCACTCACATGGACTTCGGAAACAAGCAGGAGTATCCATACTCATATCAAATAAAATAGATTTCAAGCCAAAGTTAATCAAAAGGGATAAAGAGGGACACTACATACTGCTCAAGGGAACCATACACCAACAAGACATAACAATCATAAATATATATGCCCCAAACAATGGTGCAGCTATGTTCATCAAACAAACTCTTCTCAAGTTCAAGAGTCTAATAGACCACCATACAATAATCATGGGAGACTTCAACACACCTCTATCACCACTGGACAGATCTTCCAAACAAAAGTTGAATAAGGAAACTATAGAACTCAATAACACAATTAATAACCTAGACTTAATTGACATATATAGAATATACCACCCAACATCAAGCAGTTACACTTTTTTCTCAGCAGCACATGGATCCTTCTCAAAAATAGATCATATATTATGTCACAGGGAAACTCTTAGACAATATAAAGGAGTAGAGATAATACCATGCATCCTATCTGATCATAATGGAATGGAACTGAAAATCAATGATAAAAGAAGGAAGGAAAAAGAATACATCACTTGGAGAATGAACAATAGGTTACTGAATGATCAATGGGTTATAGAGGACATCAAGGAGGAAATTAAAAAATTCTTAGAGATAAATGAAAACACAGACACAACATATCGGAATCTATGGGACACATTGAAAGCAGTTCTAAGAGGAAAATTCATTGCTTGGAGTTCATTCCTTAAAAAAAGAAAAAACCAACAAATGAATGATCTCATACTTCATCTCAAAACACTAGAAAAAGAAGAGCAAAACAACAGCAAAAGAAGTAGAAGGCAAGAAATAATTAAAATCAGAGCTGAAATTAATGAAATCGAAACAAAAGAAACAATTGAAAAAATAGACAAAACTAAAAGTTGGTTCTTTGAAAAAATAAACAAAATCGACAGACCCTTAGCCATGCTAGCGAAGAGAAGAAGAGAGAGAACTCAAATTACTAACATACGGGATGAAAGAGGCAATATCACAACAGACACTTCAGAAATACAGAAGATAATCAAAAATTATTTTGAATCCTTATACTCCAATAAATTAGAAGATAGTGAAGGCATAGATAAATTTCTGAAGTCATATGATCTGCCCAGATTGAGTCAGGAGGATATAGACAACCTAAACAGACCAATATCAATTGAGGAAATAGAAGAAACCATCAAAAGACTACCAACTAAGAAAAGCCCAGGACCGGATGGGTATACAGCAGAGTTTTACAAAACCTTTAAAGAGGAACTAATACCAATACTTTTCAAGCTACTTCGGGAAATAGAAAAAGAGGGAGAACTTCCAAATTCATTCTACGAGGCCAACATCACCCTGATACCTAAACCAGACAAAGACACTTCAAAGAAAGAAAACTACAGACCAATATCTCTAATGAACCTAGATGCAAAAATCCTCAATAAAATTCTGGCCACTCGGATACAAAAACATATCAAAAAAATTGTACACCATGATCAAGTAGGATTCATCCCTGGGATGCAAGGCTGGTTCAATATACGGAAATCAATAAATGTTATTCACCACATCAATAGACTTAAAAATAAGAACCATATGATCATCTCGATAGATGAGGAAAAAGCATTCGACAAAGTACAGCATCCCTTTATGTTCAAAACTCTAGAAAAACTAGGGATAACAGGAACATACCTCAATATTGTAAAAGCAATCTATGCTAAGCCTCAGGCTAGCATCATTCTGAATGGAGAAAAACTGAAGGCATTCCCTCTAAAATCTGGAACAAGACAGGGATGCCCTCTCTCACCACTTCTGTTCAACATAGTTCTCAAAACACTGGCCAGAGCAATTAGACAGACGAAAGAAATTAAAGGCATCAAAATAGGAAAAGAAGAACTTAAATTATCACTATTTGCAGATGATATGATTCTATACCTAGCAGACCCAAAAGGCTCTACAAAGAAACTATTAGAGCTAATAAATGAATTCAGCAAAATGGCAGGATATAAAATCAACACGCATAAATCAAAGGCATTCCTGTATATCAGCGACAAATCTTCTGAAATGGAAATGAGGACAACCACTCCATTCACAATATCTTCAAAAAAAATAAAATACTTGGGAATCAACCTAACAAAAGAGGTGAAAGACTTATACAATGAAAACTACAGAACCCTAAAGAGAGAAATAGAAGAAGATCTTAGAAGATGGAAAAATATACCCTGTTCATGGATAGGCAGAACTAACATCATCAAAATGGCGATATTACCAAAAGTTCTCTATAGGTTTAATGCAATGCCAATCAAAATCCCAACGGCATTTCTTGTAGAAATAGAGAAAGCAATCATGAAATTCATATGGAAAAATAAAAGACCCAGAATAGCAAAAACAATGCTAAGCAGGAAGTGTGAATCAGGCGGTATAGCGATACCAGACTTCAAACTATACTACAGAGCAATAGTAACATAAACAGCATGGTACTGGTACCAAAACAGGCGGGTGGACCAATGGTACAGAATAGAGGACACAGAAACCAATCCACAAAACTACAACTACCTTATATTTGATAAAGGGGCTAAAAGCATGCAATGGAGGAAGGATAGCATCTTCAACAAATGGTGCTGGGAAAACTGGAAATCCATATGCAACAAAAAGAAACTGAATCCCTTTCTCTCGCCATGCACAAAAGTTAATTCAAAATGGATCAAGGAGCTTGATATCAAATCAGAGACACGCTGTCTGATAGAAGAAAAAGTTGGCTACGATCTACATACTGTGGGGTCGGGCTCCAAATTCCTCAATAGGACACCCATAGCACAAAAGTTAATAACTAGAATCAACAAATGGGACTTACTCAAACTAAAAAGTTTTTTCTCAGCAAAAGATACAATAAGAGAGGTAAATAGAGAGCCTACATCCTGGGAACAAATCTTTACTCCTCACACTTCAGATAGAGCCCTAATATCCAGAGTATACAAAAAACTCAAAAAATTAGACAATAAGAGAACAAACAACCCAATCAACAAATGGGCCAAGGACCTGCACAGACACTTCTCAGAGGAGGACATACAATCAATCAACAAGTACATGAAAAAATGCTCACCATCTCTAGCAGTCAGAGAAATGCAAATCAAAACCACCCTAAGATACCATCTCACTCCAGTTAGATTGGCAGCCATTATGAAGTCAAACAACAAGTGCTGGCGAGGATGTGGGGAAAAGGGTACACTTGTACATTGCTGGTGGGACTGCAAATTGGTGCAGCCAATTTGGAAAGCAGTATGGAGATTTCTTGGAAATCTGGGAATGGAGCCACCATTTGACCCAGCTATTCCCCTTCTCGGTCTATTCCCTAAAGACCTAAAAAGAGCATGCTACAGGGACACTGCTACATCGATGTTCATAGCAGCACAATTCACAATAGCTAGACTGTGGAACCAACCTAGATGCCCTTCAATGGATGAATGGATAAAAAAAATGTGGCATTTATACACAATGGAGTATTACTCTGCATTAAAAAATGACAAAATCATAGAATTTACAGGGAAATGGATGGCATTAGAGCAGATTATGCTAAGTGAAGCTAGCCAATCCCTAAAAAACAAATTGCAAATGTCTTCTTTGATATAAGGAGAGTAACTAGGAACAGAGTAGGGTCGAAGAGCATGAGAAGAAGATTAACATTAAACAGGGATGAGAGGTGGGAGGGAAAGGGAGAGAGAAGGGAAAGTGCATGGAAATGGAAGGAGACCCTCAGGGTTATACAAAAGTACATACAAGAGGAAGTGAGGGGAAGGGGAAAAATAATACAAGGGGGACAAACGAATGTCAGTAGAGGGGGCAGAGAGAGAAGAGGGGAGGGGAGGGGAGGGGAGGGGAGGGGGGATAGTAGAGGATAGGAAAGGCAGCAGAATACAACAGACACTAGTATGGCAATATGTAAATCAATGGATGTGTAACTGATGTGATTCTGCAATCTGTATATGGGGTAAAAATGGGAGCTCATAACCCACTTGAATCAAATTGTGAAATATGATATATCAAGAACTATGTAATGTTTTGAACAGCCAACAATAAAAAATTAAAAAAAAAGATAAACAACTAATAAAGAGCATCAAAAACCATGTAAAATATGTAATATTTCTATCCCAAATGAAGTTATTGTATTCTAACTTAGAATGACTGGAAATCATTTTAGTAATTCATTGATTTTTTTTTTTTTAAAGCAGAAAGGTGATTTTGATTTCCATGTGAGGGACTGATTAGACACAATTCAAGAGGAGATAAATTAGAAGGATAAAAGAGATGGTGGGACTCAATAATAGAGGTGGAAAGGAGTAGACAAATTAAAATTTTCAGAGGAAAAATGAACAGAACTGGAACCATAGGTGATCAAGGATGGGTGTTATGGTTTGGATATGAGGTGTCCCCCAAAAGCTTATGTGTAAGACAATGCAAGGTTTAGAAGAGGAATGATTGGGCTATGAGAGCCTCAACCCAATCAGTGAATTAATCCCCTGATGGGATTATCTGAGTGGTAACTGAAGGCAGAGGTCGTGGAGGTGGGCATTGGGGTTGTATCTTTAAGGGTATACATTTAGTATCTAGTGAGTGTCTGCTTCCTCATCATCATGTGAGCCACTTCCCTCTACCACATTCTTCTGCCATGATGTTTAGCCACCTCAAGCCCCAAGGAATAGAGCTGGCTGCATATGGACTGAGACTTTTGAAACTCCCCAAATAAACTTTTCCTTCTCTAAAATGGTTCTTTTTATTTCTTTTGGTCACAGCAGCAAAAAAATCTGACTCAAAAAATGGGTGAGCATTATGATACCTATAAAATCCTAGCATGCACTTATGGAGGCCATAAATTTCAAGAGGAAAAATCAAAGGGGAGTCTCAAATCAAGAGTAGGGGGCATCTTGGGTTAATACCATGTTCTGGTACCATAGATAAGCTTGACTTGAAGATGGTTGTTTTCATGGTTCAGGAACACAGATATGAGAACTGTGTTGAAGATGATATTTTCTGATTCATAAACACTTCATACTTCAAACCAATGGAGGATACTGTTTAGCAAAAAAAAAAAAAAAAGTGTAGATAGAAGGGTGAGGGATGAGGGGGTTGAACAATCCTAAAATTAAATGGAGAAAGAGAAGGTATAACAAATATGAAAAAGTGTTTTAATGAGGAGAAATAGAAAGAAGCTTGGAGGTTGATGTCATGGGAACCAAGAGGTGAAAGAATTTTAAAAATTAGATTTTTACCTTTGATGAAAGTTGTAAACCTCATATAATGAATGAAACTTTTATAATGTTCCCATGTGCTTCTCATTTTAATTTTTTCCTAGATTCAAATCTTTATCTATTGTGTGATTAACTTATTAGAATTTTAAATTTATTTTAATTTTTATTCTATTCATTTTTCTTTCAATGTATTACCACTTGTGCTTGTTTTCTTTTGGTCTTGATTTTAAACTAAAATGGCACCCACTTTTAATTACTTAAAAAAAAGTTAACTTTTCCTTTTCAATTTTACCTTTAATACTAAATATATAAATTTTTAATGATTTTTAAGAAATATGATCCCAAAGCATTTAGTATGTAAAACTCTTTTCATATATATAGGAGACTTTCTTGGCTTCTTTTCCATTTCCTGAAACTAAAATAGACCATGTTTTGTATTTTTTCCAGTGAATCTCTCTACCCTTTTAATTCTGACCACCCCACCCTCCATTAAACCCATCAGGAAACTAAGAAACCAACCCAGATGCCCTTCAATAGATGAATGGATAAAAAAAATGTGGCATTTATACACCATGGAGTATTACGCAGCACTAAAAAATGACAAAATCATAGAATTTGCAGGGAAATGGATGGCACTAGAACAGATTATGCTTAGTGAAGCTAGCCAATCCCTAAAAAACAAATACCAAATGTCTTCTTTGATATAATGAGAGCAACTAAGAACAGAGCAGGGAGGAAGAGCAGGAAGAAAAGATTAACATTAAACAGATACATGAGGTGGGATGGAAAGGGAGAGAAAAGGGAAATTGCATGGTAATGGAGGGAGACCCTCATTGTTATACAAAATTACATATAAGAGGTTGTGAGGGGAATGGGAAAATAAACAAGGAGAGATATGAATTACAGTGGATGGGGTAGAGAGAGAAGATGGGAGGGGAGGGAGGGGGGATGGTAGAGGATAGGAAAGGTAGCAGAATACAACAGTTACTAATAGGGCATTATGTAAAAATGTGGATGTGTAACTGATGTGATTCTGCAATCTGTATTTGGGGTAAAATTGGGAGTTCATAACCAACTTGAATCTAATGTATGAAATATGATATGTGAAGAGCTTTATAATGTTTTGAACAACCAATAAAAAAAAATTAAAAAAAAAAAAAAAAAAAAAAAAGAATAATGGGTTAGTCCCTAGCTGAGCTAAAATTCATTCTTGAAAGATTAAATATTTGATACACTGAAATGATTTTTTTAAGCAAAGTGACATTGTACATCACAAGTCAGTAGGGATTGCAAGCAGGAGTAGTGATCATTCTGACAGATACTCATTCGGTTGGTAAAGACTCAGTGTTGCTATATAAATAATATTCTGTTCCAGCCCTTTAAACATAAGAGACAGAAGGCTAGGATAGCCTTAAAAATATTCATATACCCAGACCATGTATGGTATTTAGTTTGCTTCTTGCTTTTCTCATTTAATATTTTGTTGTTGAGTATTTTTTTACCATTTAAAATGTCTTTAAATGAGCAATAGTTTATCATATAGAGTCTGTAAATATTTCCATTTAGAAGACTCTTGCAGTGCTTCAATGTCTCACTTATAATTTACTCTTTCTGATTATTATCTTAAGATACCAAGAAATGAAATGTGGAGGTATGAGATTACTGAATAAAAATGCTTAACCTTTTTTAAAGCTCTTGTTACTGCCCAAATGTATGGCAGTGCCATATAAGGAGTGCATGATATCCCTTTGTTTTAACCATGTTACTTTGCCTCTGATTCTGCTTCCTGGGATTGACTTTCCCATTTATTGTGTTCTATTTCTCTTGGTTACATACTCTGATACATTCTGAATGCTTCTTGCTTGTTTTCTTTTTCTTTTTTTCTTTTGGATTGATCCCAGGGGAACATCTCCAGCCCTTTCTTTATATTCTATTTAGAGATAGGGTCTTGCTGAGTTGATTAGGGCCTCACTAAATTGTTGAGGCTCTCTTTGAACTCGTGATTCTCTTGTCTCAGACTCCCCAAGCCACTAGGATTATAGGTGTGCACCACTGCACCCAGGTCCCTCTTTCTTTTTCCATCATCCTCCTTGGCTACCTTTGAAGTAATAGCACTCTCAGGCATTTGAGTAGATTCTTAAGCTTGCTTCCTACCCTTAGAATTTTAGAGTCCCAGAGTAATTTTATATTTTTAATAGCCTCAATCCCTTTCAGTCTAAGCTACTGATGAGTTTGCTCTTTTTTATAGGTGCAATCTTATTTACCTTGGTCCAGTCTATCCCATGATCCAAACAGGCATGTCGGGAGATGCCCTGTATGCAGACATCTTTAAGTCCCAATGCACCAGGGTTCTGAACAATTATTGTGCCCCACAATAACTTGGGCTTTACCTCCACTGGGAAACTGAGTATACTAGGAGTAGGCATCACCCAGTGGGGCTGCGTTACACTCACCTGTTCCTTTGTAATTCTACATATTTGCCCTTTTGGGGATAGAATATTCCATGAAACAACCTCACCCAATAAAACCCCCCAGGTTCTAGGTGTGTTCTCTCTCTTTCTTGCTTGCCTTGCCCCCCCTTGTGGGAGCCGCAGCTGAGGAGCAGTTACTGAACCCAAAGAAAAGGTACTTTCTGTGTCTGTGTCTTTATTTAGTCCCCAAATTCACTTGAATAACCCTGATTGGTTCAAAAATTATTTTGGACATGATTCTATCTTGGTATAGTTTCTTTTAATTAGATAATGCCTTAAAATCTCAAGTCACAATGACCCAATAGTAAGAGAGGGAGGCCATTAAAAAGTTCCATGGTGATAGGCAAGGTTTTAGGGAGGAGTGGTTATTTGGAGCTAATTTCGCCACCTAATACACGACAGAAGAAAAGAATGAGTAGTAGAGTGTAATTAGTAGTCTGTCACACTGTATATAAAATTTGACGGCATGAGCAAATTTTCTTTTAAAACTCTGTGTAAGTTGTTTGGTATATTCCTAATATTTACAATGGCATATGACAAACCTTGTGCTTACCTAAATTTTGTTATTCTTAGATAACTATGTGTATGTACCTGTTTTTTTTTAACTTGCACTAGAAATTTTTTTTGTCTGTTATGTGTATGTATTTATTTTGCTGACAATATTTTAAATATTCATACTCAGAAAGTTTGGGGTAATTCTAAAAGTTTTTAAAAATCATATTTTTACGAGATGCTTCACATTAAACAAAAAACAAATTTACTTAATAAATATATTTAGATTTTCTATTTCTTACTTAGTGTGCTTTATTTTATTGCATTAAAGAATTAGATTATGTCATCTAAGTTGTTGATTGGCATACAGTGATTCACAATATTCCCATATTTCTTTTAAAGTCTATTGGGTTAATAATAATATCTCCTCTTTCTTTCCCTGTATTGATATTTTTTTCTAATCAGTTTGGATTGGTGTTTAGCCATTTTTTGATCTATTTTAAAAGTACCTATGGTTTTATTGATTTTCTTGAGTGTATTTCTTTTTGTTTTTTATTTTATTATTATTATTAATATTATCATCATCATCATCATCATCATTTTATTGTTTAGATTCTTTGTCTGATGTTTTATTTACTTACTTTTTTAAAAGTAGAAGCCTCTATAATTGATTTGAGATCTCATTTTACAATATAGATATATAATGGATAAAATTTTCTCAAAGCAACAGTTTACTTCACTTTTCATATTTTTATAGGCTGTCATTGAGTGAAATATAGTTCAAAATGTTTTCAAAATTATCTTGTTTTTTTTTTGTTGTTGTTGCCTCATGGATTATTTGGAAGTGTATTTGATTAATGTACAACTATTTAGGCATATTTCAGTTATCATTATTATACTGAACACAGAATTTCCTGCTTTTATCACAGTGTCCACATTTTTTTGTTTGTTTCATATCAGTGTAGTACTCCAAGACCTGAGTAGATTTTCTATCTTTGCCACTGGGACAGGTGGCTTTTATTGTTAATTCATAGTAGAGTCAGTGGGAAGTCCTAGATTTACCACTTTTCCCTCAGAGATACCCACCTTGCCTGAATCCAGGTTTGAAAAGGTGGCTCATGCTCCATCTACCGGCAGAGAACCATAACTTCTACCCTCAGCCAATGGCAGCTAGTACTTAACTTGGATATGGGGAAGGAAGTATTTCCTTCCCCTCCCCGTGAGACAGCAAGTCATGTTTTGGCATAAAAAGCAGGTTTAGGAGCTAAGAAGAGTGGATATTTTGCCTCTGCTCTAGAAGCAGCTGTTTTAGTTTTGCTAAAGAAGGGGTCTAACTGGGTTTACCCTCTCCCCAGCAGCAACTGTCGCCATCTTGCATTCATGCACAGACTGAGCCATTAATGTGCTTCCCTAGGTATGCACTTTTAAACCTTGCATTCCTGCAAGGCTGTGCCACCAAGAGTTCATTCAGTTCTTACCCTGCCACCAGCTTCCTCATGAATCCCTGATGGAAACCTCCAGAAAATAGCTGCAGAATGGGTACAAACACTTTGGGTATGAAGCTTTCCCTATTTTACACAGACACTCTAGCTCATGGAATGGTTTGCCCTCCTTTGGAATTAAGTGTACTTTTTTGCTTGAAAAACTCAAACTCTGCAATACAAATTATCCAGACATTTCTAATTGTTAGGTTTGGAATGACATTCTCTTTGAGATTTATACATCTTCAGTGTGGATGGAACACTTTATAATTATAGCTTGAATTATTCTTCCACCTAATATTTCTAGTACATTCCTAAGAAATTCTTACATATTTTATATTAGATTTCCATATTGTTTTTCACAGTTCTCATATTTTCTAAGTTTTTCTCCTTGTCCATTTCCTCTGTTTCCTGCTTTAGATCTTTGAGGATTATTTCCTGTCAATAATTTCTTATTGCCTCAATGGGGATTTAAGATTTATTTTCCATCCTACATCAAGACAGCTGTCTTTTTAGTCGTGAGTATTGTTTTTGAATGTCCCACGTTGGCTTTCCCTTGTTTATGATTCTTCCTGTTTCCTGCTCCTATTCACGGCTGTCACATCTCCTTATAACTTACTGAGTTCAATGAAAAAGGTTTGCTAATATTTCTTAAGGTTACACTATAGAACTTCTTCCTAACATAAATACTTTTGAATTCTAGGATGATGAAGATGAAGATTGTGTTTTGCAAGGTTTTTTTTCTGTGTCCCCCAATTTTTTAAATTTGTATTATTCTTTACTCAAGAGTTGCATATTTACACATTTACACACATATGATCTCTAGTTCTGCTTAGTGCTCCTTGTATTTTGATAAATCTGTCATTTCATTGCTACCACTAACAGATGAATTACATTACATAAATTCTAAGACAGTTTCTAGCAAACATAGCATGTGGAAAATACATTTGTTAAAGGATGAAAGCTATATTTTTCCAGATATATATATTTTTTAAATTTAGTTAATTTAAACCAACTGAATACATACAAAACAAAAATCTCCAGGATGAAAGTCCTTTTTTTTTTCTCTTCTTTCTCTTTCTCTTCTCTTAGATACAGAGCTTTACTTTTGGGGAACTATGCTGCCAAGAATCAATGTGTTTTATAATCTTGTAATTTCCGGTATGATGTTGACTGAGAATGACAGCTTATAAATGAAAATAGAAAATAATATTCTGATAATACTTAGGAAATGGTCATGAGATATTCTGAACAACACCCAAAGCAGCTACACTAATGAGTACAGGTCTGCTGTCTTTTTTGATCAAGTAATTGATTGTGGCCTGGAGCCATTTCCTGCTTACCTAATTCTAAGGAAAGTAAGTTTGTTTTTGTTTCACATGATGGAGAAAGAAATTTGTTTTAATTGAATTTGCCAATGAAGCTCCATGACTTTGTTTACTTTAAGTTCCTCTTGAATCTTGGCAGTAAGTTTATGATTTGGTTTTTATATTATTATATAATATTATTTCCTCCTCTCCATTTATGGGCATTCAGAAAGAAGAGACTACTAGACAGACTCCATTTGACACAAAAACCCTAGAATCTACTTTACAGAAAATGACAAATGTTCTTGGTCATCATACTGATGCTAAATTTGCTGATTTTTGATAAAGTAACTAAAAAGCTGTTTGTTACAGATATGGCATAAGAGGTGTGTGGTACTTAATCATTAAACTACATCTGTGGTTTAATCAATTGTCACATATTTGTTGACTGTTAGCAAGCAGTCTGAGCTATCAAACTTCCATTGTGGCATCACACCATGAATTTCTTGGAGTTACCAAATTTTACAGAGAATTCTTAAAGCAGCAATACTTAAATTTGGCTTTCAGGCTGTTACCTAGTAAGATAAAATGTAACTTATATCATTTTAATCTGTGCTCGGAAAGAACATCTAAATTAAAATCAAACATAAAATAGTGTGCTCATTTTCCTTTCAGTTTCTCTCCAAATTCAGCACATATTTCAATCCTCTAAATCTGGAAGATATATAGCATTCAGTGCTGTGATGCTAGATTGTCGATTCTACACTTCCAGGGACATCCAGTGGAGTCTGAGTTTGATTTTTGTTTGCGTTTCCTGGGGTAGCAATGGGAGAACTGAAATGGGAGACAAGCAGTCCTGGGAACTGGGCAACCTAGTAGATCTGAATCCTAAAACACAATGATTTGGTAATATGAGGGCTCTCAGAATGAACAAGAGACCTCTCATGAATAAACACTGAGACATTTTAAAGTTAAAGTTGATTAGTAACTAAGAGCTGCTACATGAATACTTCTTCTGAATTTGGTAGTATTAGAACCTGCACAGCAACTTCCCCGTTTTTTCATTCTTTCAAATAATATTAAACTAGTGTGGAGAGTTTAATAACTTGCACTACCATAACTGACAGTTGGCAGAGTCATACTTTTCCCTTAGATCTTCATGGTACAAATCCCATATTCTTTCCCCTCTACTATTCTGTCAACAACATGTAGGATAGAATTGAGGTTTTGGAGTTACAAAGACTAGTTTAACTCTTCAAGAGTTAATGTGTCATTTGGGTATATCAATATATAAAGTAAATTAGTTTAAAGGGTAACATAAAAAGTCATTCCAATGTGTGGGGGGGTAGATTTCATAAGAAATTATATTTGTGCCTGGGGCAGTTAGTTAAGTCTTTGTGATTTGGGAGAAAACAATTCTCATATCTAGAAAGTGTTAGGTAACCTGAGAGACTCAAGAGTGGACACAAACACTAAGAAACAACAAGAAGAAAACTATTTAGAATTGTGTCAAAACAACAAATATCTTACTAATTTATCTTTAGGACTTAGATTAAATATCAGGTCTTTGTCTTCTATTTTATTTGTGTTTTCTCTTGAGACACAGAGCAAGGCTACTGCTTTTCACACATGAAGGTAACTTGAAAACCACAATTAAGACATTGTTATCTAACTGGATCATTCTCAACATGCAGTGTATGTTGAAACTATTTAAACCATATTAGAAGCCTCATCAGCATATATAGCCTAAAATACTTCAGGGGTGAAGGGAAAAGAATAGTATCTTACTTTGATCTTTATGCAGATTTCAACAACCTAATCCTAAAACTCAAAATATTATTGTTGTTTTGCACAAGAGGCAGCCTTTATAAATATTTTTAAAGTCTATTATATCAGTTTAGAGAGAAACAAAAGGGCACTTTAAACAGATGAGTAGTGAGTGAGTATAAACCAGAAATAGATAATAAATGCTATTTGAATAGTGACTAATTAGTGAACTTGAAAAAATAGATTCATTTTTAGGTGTATTCGAACATTGTCAGGAAAGGTAAGTAAAAGTGTGATTGTGAATGATCAGGTTAAAACGTTTGGATTTTTCATTAGGTAATTGGGAACAATAAAGCATTTAGGCAGTAAAAGGGAGAGTTCTAGCAGTATTATAGGAGGTTAAAACTGGCAAAGGTGCATTTTGTCAAAGGAAAGAGAGCCTAAAGGCAGAGTTTTAGTCACTTTTGTTATATAAGAAAGAGCCACAAAATATCAGTGGCTTTCAACAATAAACATTTATAGCTTCTCTTTCATAGTTTTGTAGGTTAGCCAAGGCAGCTTGTTTTTAGACTGCAGATATTCTGGGCTTGCTATTGATTGCAGATTGTGTTCAGGTCTGCCCTACAAGCACCTCATCCTGGGAACAGAGACTACTAGGAACATTTTACTCACAGCAGTGACACAAGTGCAAAAAGAAACAGTGCCTATTGTCACTTCCTTTCAAAGTTCATTGAGCAAACTTAACATGGATGGGGATGGGTACTCTTTGCTGTTATGATGCTACTACAGGGTTACATGTATTTTTTTCTTGGTGTATTTTTCTGTGTATTTTTTTCATGGTGGTATAAAGGTGATTCAGAGAAGGAATAAGGACCTGGGAAGAAGAACCACAATCTGCCACATAAAAAGAGACTCTCTGGGGGCTGGGGAGGTGGCTCAAGCGGTAGCGCGATCGCCTGGCATGCGTGCGGCCCGGGTTCGATCCTCAGTACCACATACAAACAAAGATGTTGTATCCACCGAAAACTAAAAAATAATAATAATAATAATAAATTAAAAAAAAAAAAAGAGAGAGACTCTCTGGGGACCTGTAAATCTAGACGTTTGATGACAAGAACCTTGACCAGTGTAGTGATGAAGAAATTTACATGTATAGCAAGCGAAAAATTCAAGAGACAATCCTAATGCAGAAGGAAGAGGATTTGGGACTGACCTGATGTTAGGAATCCAGGAGAATGATTCTAAATCAATACAAAGTTATAAAGGATAGGTGACTGAGCAGGTGGCTAAGGATACATAATTTGCCTTGAAAAAATGAAATCAGAGGGTTGAGGAAATGACTCTGAAAACCAAAGCTGACCAATTCCAAAATCTATAATCTCAACAATCATGTTATATTGCTCTGTTGCTTATTATTGCCAGAAATACAGCAGCACGTGGGGCACATAAGTGGGAACTGGCCAAGTCATTATTGCTCTTAATTGGATCTATTTGTTCAATTCCTTCCTGTACCTATTGGGCTTTGAACAACCCAAACTAAAATTTTATGAATTCAATTCACACATTCTCTTTGAGATGTGAATGAAAGACAGATGGAGTTACAAACTTTCCCCAAGAAAATTTTAGCCTAGTCTGTTTTTTTCCAAATCTCTGGAAATCATTCAGAATTAGAAAACTCGTTTACTTGCTGTATGAATTTTGTTTTCTTTACATCTCCCTTATATTATGATCTTTGGATGTATCTTTTTTTCATGACTTCAAGTTATTTTTTTTCATGTATATATGAAAAAAAAACAAAGAAGATGATAATAGGTGATATAAAAATTTATTCAAAACATGAATGCATCATGATAATATTAATTTTATGTAAGTGGAACATAGCAATATTATATATTAATATATGTACTATATAATAACCCATGGAAATCTTTTAAAAATGTTAAGTTTATCTTTCAGTTTTATAAAGTGTTTCACAAATTTTTCAAGAAAAATCAAATGGATTGGATTGAATGAATTTTGGTTATATTTTCACATAATAATTAGTAGCTACTTAAGAAAATTTATGCCAGTTTTTGAGAAGAATTATCATGCCTCATGAGCCAGACATTAGATGATTTAGTGAGAAAACATTAATATCAACATTTGACATCAGATATAGAAATCAATAAGTTTCTTGACTGTATTTGTCAATACTTATTTTGTTGTTGTATTGCTATAGTCTAGCACTATATAAAAAGCTTTTCTGTGTATTTTTTTCTTCTCTTTGAGGCCATAAAACATTCATTATTTTCCTCCCAATGATTAAAATATAATAAAATTTAAAAGGAGGAAAATCATAGCATTCTTTCAGAAAAAAAAATACATTTACCACTATTTTTATTATTGTCATCAAGCCAAAATTTGGAAGAATGAAATTCAGAAATCAATGAAAGAACCATTGGAAATCTAAATATTTCCAGGCATAAAAACCTCTATAAAGACAAAAGTAAAAAGTTTAGCCCATCAGATTTGTTGATGAGCAATATAAATTGTTGACTACATTGGACTTAAGTTCAAAGCCAACGCCCAGAAGTTTGAATCCTTTTCCATGAAGCTGATTTTGTAGCTTAACCCTTGAGATTTCCATATAAGGATGGGTGAAATGCTTAAAATGTTTAGGCAGAAGCATAGAAGTCATTGTAAAAATGTCAGTAATTATCATGTTTACACACGAGTGGGGAGTAAAAATTCATAAAGCTCATCACTGATAAGAATATAAAGTTGAGGTTTAGAAAGAAAAAAATAAAAAAGAAATTCTCCTTTTAAAAGCCATGGTAGTTTTTCTGGATTCCTTAGTACCACCCGGGGATCAGTAAAAGAAAGAGGTGGATAAACTCCAGAATTCATGTGGTGGTAGATTGAATTTTTTTTAAAAAAATAAAAGTCTGTGGAAAATATAGATGCTTCAGGTGTTTTGTTGAGTTTTATTTATTTATTTTTTCTGAAGCTGATGTATTTGAGTATTGAATTTGTCATCTTTGTGTTGGACCATAAGTTAATGTTTGTCCTGTTTCAAAGCATTACATTTTTCTCCTTTAAAAAATAAATTCTGTCACTGGTAGACTCTTGTTTACAGGATGTAAGATTGCAATTTGTTCTTTAAGCAGTTAAGAAGACAGGCAGTATGTCAAGGTAGAAGTATTTCAAAATTAAGGAAAATAACCTGAATAGAAGTGAACCTCAGTGGTAGAGTGATCCCTAGCCTGAGTGAGGCCCTGGGTTTAAGCCCCAAGACTGCAGGAAAAAAAAATATGTCATTAAGAGGATTCAAGCTCCAAAATGATGAATCAATTGAGGGAAAATGAAAATCCAGCATATTCTGAGCAAGATACAAACTATTAAATATTCTATTTTTGTTTATAATCATTTATAATATTAACATCAAATATATGAAAATTGTGGCATGAAAGATATATACATACATAGGTCATGGGAAATCCATTTTCGATGTGAACATATGAAAATTTCCTAAGAAAGGAAAAAAAAATTTAAAAAAAATAGTTTAGCTGGAGTCAAGTAGAATTGTAGCCCAAATAGGTTTTTCAGAGGCACAGATTATGTGAGTATGAGTTGGTTATCATCCTTCTTGCTATTGACTATCTCCTCCATAATTTCATGGGACCAATGGGAAGTGACTAAGTCATGAAAATGAATAAATTAATGCTCTTATCATGGGAGTGGACTTCTGTAGAAATAGACTTTGGTCCCCTTTCACTCTCTTACACACACACATACACACACACATACACACACTCCTCCACTCTTTCTCTTCTCCTTTCTCTCTCTCTCTCTGCTCTCCTCACAGGCTGATCTTAGACTTTGTGAACTCCACAGCTGTAAGCCAATAAAGTTCTTTTGATTATAATTTAACTGGTCTGGTATTGTGTTATAGCAGCACAAAATGGACTAAGACACATTCATATATTTAATTTCCACATCTATGTAATGAAGGAAATTCAAAAGAAAACAAAAAACACTTCATGTATTTGATTGGATGAAAAAATTTGATCATAACTTGAGATTATTGTATAGGATAGCTCTCACTGTACATGGCATGTAGTAAACTATACATTATCCCTATTATTGTTAAATTATTCTCATCACAGGAATATTTTGAGTATTAATGTCTAAGACCTGATCATTTGAAGTCCATAGCATAGTAACCACAGTTACTCTCCATAACTTTTAGGATACTTATGAAAACACAAACAAACAAATAAAAAAACTATTGTTATGGTTTAGATATGAATTGTCCTTCAGAAGCTCATGTGTGAGACAAAGCAAGAGGGTTTAGAGGGGAAATTGGGTTATGAGAGCATTAATCTAATCAGTGCATTAATTTTCTGATAGGGATTAACTAAGTGGTAGGTAAGGCAGGTAGAGTGCGGTTGGAAGAGGTGGGTCATTGGGGGCAGGGCTTAGAGGTATATGTCCCTGGGGAGTAAAGTCTCTGTCTCTGCTTCCTGGTGGCCATGTCCTGACCTGCTTTCCTCTGCTACATTATTTCACCACAATGTTGATCCTCACCTCTATCCCCAAGGAATGGAGAAAGCTATCTATAGACTGAGACGTCTGAAACCATGAGCCCCAAAATAAACTTTTCCTCCTCTAATTGTTCTTGTCAGATCTTTTGGTCATATCAGCAAAAAATAAATAAATAACAATAACAAAAAAAACAAAAACTTGATTTATTTAAACTATATTCCCACGTGATTTTATTTATAAATCATTCTAGTGTCTTTTAGCTTTATATTTCTGGACTGAAGTTCCACTTTATACTCCAAATGTATATATTTTACTGCATATTTCACACATCAAGATCTCATTGACATATTCAAAACTAAACATTTGATCATGTGCATAAACTACCTTCCCCCCAAAGCATATGCAAATGTGTATGCACGAATAGGCACTCACACAGTAATAAGAAGGATACCAACAAAACAACTGTTCCAGTTACTAAGGCTGAATAACAAACAACTCCAAAATTTGATGACTTAAAGCACAATGACATGTGAATTGCTCCCAAATCTGCATTTTAGGTGGAGTTTGTTAATGATGGCTTGCCTCTGCTACACTTTCTGTCACCTAGAAACACTCTATCCCTTGCATCTGGAGTCATCTAAAGCCTGTTCGTTCCCTTGTCAGGGGGCTGATGTACTCTTTCAGTTCAGATCTTAATTTGGGTGATTAGTATGTAGTCCTTTCCATGCAGCTTTAGCTTTGTACAATTCAATGGCTAACTTCCAAGGGTGAGCCTACTGGAAATGTGACTATTTTTTAATGATTTAACCTCAGATGTTATCCAGCATCCTTTCCATTGCATTTTACTTGTTAATGTCACAGTGATCCAATGGGTTTTTAAAAACCTCTACATCTAGAGAAGGAGTTGCAGGATTCTGGAAGTGCCTGTGGGATTAGAAATATTGCTATAGGCCAGGTATAGTGGCACTTGCCTATAATCCCAGAAACTTGGGAGGCTGAGGAAGGAGGATCTCAAGTTTGAGGTCAGCCTCAGCAACTCATGGAAGTCCTAAGCAACTTAGTAAGATCTTTTCTCAAAATAAAATTAAAAAAAGTATAAATGACTGGAGATGTTGCTCAGGTGTTAAGTGGCCCCTGGATTCAATTCCTGTTACCGAAAAAAAAAAAAAAAGTTGTATACTAATTTTTGAGAAATAACACCAACCAGGAACAAAATCCAGTTCCTTTATGAGTGATTCCAACCTCAGTAAATGTTACTACAATCCTACTCTGTGCTTAAACCAAGAAGTCGGACTTAATTTATCCTTTTGTTTCACTTACCACATCAGAAGTTTTAACATTCATCTTGACTCCTTTCCTTCTCTATTTTTGCTTTGTCCCTGATGATCCCAAAATTTTCTCCTAAATCTCAGCAGTAAATTTCTAACACATAACCTGATCCTTTTTTGTTCTTCTTCAATCCATTCTCCAAATAAATGTGAGCTACTTTAATAACAAAAATGAGGGAACATTATGTCTTTGTTTAAAACCTACATACATATCAAGGAGTATTTATCTTGATTTTCTTTCACAAAAGTATGATTTGGATGTATGAGATATTTCCATTTGTGTACAATGGAAAAAATACATTTCATATATGTAATAAAAGTATCTCAAGCACCTTTGATTGTTTAAAGTTCAAGAAAGTTTATATTCAGTTGCTTTCTGCCTTGAAATGGTGTGCATAAAGGCAAGATTAGGTGTGCTTCTTAAAAACACCCAGAAAATCATATTTCCTTTTATTTGCATTTCTCAAAAGTACATTATTATTTTTTCTATAAATAAATTTACCTATCTTATGTATTTTTCTTTCTTTAACTACCATTTTGGATTTGATCCTATAACTGTAATTTTTTATATATTAAATGTTTCCAGTCTACAGTTACACAAGGCAAATGGCCTTTGAAAAGACACAAGTGATTCATATATTATTTAGTATTTCTGTTGTACTGCTTCACATTCAAATAAAAAACATTTATTTTTATATCAGCTGAGGATAAAAAGTAACACAATTTTAGTTTAAAATGTATTTCTCAATATGCTGTGTATTTTATCCACTTTTCATGCTTGATTTTCCTTATGTTCAATAGTACATTAGGCAATAAAAATAATTTCTTCAATATAATCTGTAATCTATAATACAAAAAGCATAATATATTTATAAATTTACATTTATTTATACACATACTTCTTAGGCAAGAATTTTAGGTTGTTACATTTTTCTCTTCTTCAGCCTTTACATGTTTTATGCAATGAAATTAATACAAGTAGCTTGAAAATAGTGTAATTTATGTTTTATAAAGACTTATTTTTCTTTTACTAGCAGCAGTCTTCCTTGTGGCAGTTTTTATTTTTCTTCCAGACTCTGTATTGTGTGCCTGGGGCATATACATAAGCCTTTAAGCTATATGTGAACTGTTCTTACTTGATCAAAATCTGGAAAGAAATCCTAAATTTACCAATTGGATTTCACTTCTTTTCAAATAATTTTTTACCTATTTCATGAATTTGTGTATTTTGTTAGTTTAATTGAAAACATCTTATATTTAATGATTAATAGAATAAGCAACTTTTAAGGAGATATTCTGATCTTGATAAATTTGTGACTATATTGAAAATTAATGAAGTTTTAAAAAAGGAAGTGTGTTTCAGTCAGTGTCTTTTGTTTGTTTTTCTAATTACTTAGATTCTGAAACATTATTTTTCAAATTGGTTTATATTTACAAATGATCTTAGCAAAATTTTACATTTCAATGAAACTTTTGTTAAAAGTGAGAAATTAAATATTATCTTAAAGTGGCTTTCTTTACTAATGAAATGGTAAGATATGATGCACAGTTTACATTGTATCCAATGGTATTATTTAATATAATATAATTTAGATTTCAAAATCATTTTACTAGTTTTGTACTGCTTATAACTAATCATCACAGACTTAGTTTAAAGTAACACATGCTTTGTCATAGCTTGGCTGGGTCCTCTGCACCAGGGTCTATTACAAGGCAGCAATTTGGAAGTAGCCCAGAACTAGGATATCATCTAAAGGCTTCGGTCCACTATTAGGCTAGGTTTTGAGAAAATTCAATTTCTTACAGTCTGATGGATTGTGGACTTATGTTCCTAGTTGGCTTTGGATGGGGAACTTCTATCTGTTCCCTGATATGTAGGCCTTTTCAAATGACCCTTTGTTTTTCAGGGTGCAAGCTCAGAAAGCAAAAGAGAATAGCAGCTATATAAAAGTCACAATCATGCATAACTATTGGGTTTTTAAAATTCGTCTTTTTTTTTTTGTCCTAAATGCACACCACATGAGGTGTTCTGAGTTAGTGATGAATTTTCTATTAAATTTTCACATTAAATAGTAGTATTGGCAATCATGTGTGCTTGTCTCCTAGGACTACCAGATGAAAGCCATGACAGTTGTTCTCAGGGAAGAAAAGTTGATTCATCATAAAGAGGAGTGAAAAAAAATGCTTATAAAGGGCAAAGAGGCACCCCACATTCCTTTCTCCATTCCCTCCTGGTAGGGCAGTCTTTATTTCATCCTTTGCTATGGAAAAGGTAATTCTTTTGTGTTGTCTAGAAACTGGAGAAGTCTCCAACATCCTGGTCTCATTCTTTGAAACATAAATCCTTAGAAGGCTAAATTTTGTTGTCAGTCTTCCTAGTACCTTGGGGCTTAATCAAGGAATCCGTTCTTGGCTGTAACCAACTAGTGCTCTAAAAAGATAGAAGTTTTATTATTAATTTTGTTAACTAATAAGAGCAATTAACTAGATAAATGGTATAGATCTATTTCTTAAAGTTTGCAATTAAATTACTAGGAGGCTAGAATTTTTTACCCAAACATTAAGAAATCTAGAAAAACTTTATTGCTCTGTAATAATTTAATGACAAAAATAATGCCATATCTTTTTGGGGGGGCGGGGGGGGATGCAAGGGATTAAACCCAAAGCTCTCATCACTTTTGTCATATTCTAGTAGCTAGAAGTCAGTTGTACTGAAAGAAAGGGCATAAACACTGGGTATTGCTAGGAAGAGGTTATTTATTTATTTTTATTTTAAAAACTTTATTTTTTATGATACATTTTAAGTTGAGCACTTTAAGAAAGCAAACAATTATAGAAGGCTGTCTAATAACCTATTTCAGCTACCTTTAAAATAACAAAAAAATTGAAAATAAATATGAATAAAAGTAATTATATTTATATCTATATATAATTTCACTTCAACACTCTCTGAAACAAATTTTGGTTCAATCTGACTGAACATTTCTTAGATTTCTGAGAAAAAATTCATCAAGAATCCACACAACAATATTCTATTTTTGGGTTACTCACATTCAGTTTTAATTGGTTTGTTTTAAATATTCTTGTTCCCCATCATTCAAAAATCAATAGATATTTTTAAAAATAATGGTCATCCATTTGTTAATATAACATTATACATTTATGAGGCATTTATTCTTCTTGCCCAATATGAGAAATAAAAAGATTTTTAGCTACAGCTTGCCTTCAAAGATGCTGAATTTAGGAAGGATTTGTCTCCATCTTTCTGTTGCTGTAGCAATATCTAAGACTGCATAATTTATGAAGGGAAGAGGTTAATTTAGCTCACAGTTCTGGAAGCCCAAGAGCATAGCACTGGCATCTGCTCAGCTTCTGGTGATCACCTCCTATGACCGCAGGTCATGGGAGAGTCAAAGAGCAAGTGAGCATGTGCAAAGACAGGAGGTGACAGGGAGCTGGATGCTTTAAAACAAGCTGCTTTCATGATAAATATCCCCCCAGCATAGGAACTACCTTAATTCCTTCATGAGGGTGAAGTTGCCATGACTCAGATACCTGCCACTAGGCACAACCACCTACCACTGCCACATTGAGGACCTGAATTTTAAAATGAATTGTGGAGGAGACAAACCATGTGCAAACCATAGTAGGTTTTTTCTACTTCAAGTTACCCAGAAACCAATGCAGTCCAATCTTTTAACCCATAGTTCCCAATCTTCAGATCAGGTTTGATTTTAATGTATCTATTATCTATCTATATCTATATCTATCTATCTATCTATCTATCTATCTATCTATATGTCTATATCTATACCTATATCTTTTTTTTACTATTAAAAGGGCCCATAATTATGAAAGAGGCATTAAAAATAATTTCTGCCTTCCTTTTCAATAATACAATCTTCTTTAAAGTATGAAAAATCAACTTTTTGTGGAAAAAGTCTTACTTTTATTGTTATTATTAGTAGACTTATTTATTAGATCCCCTTCTTAACCAGTTGCAAGCTGGAAAACACAAATTTTGAGTTTTCATTTTTATATAATTATTAAAATGAAAAGCCATGAATAGGAATAAGTCATTCAGCAGGCCAGACATGCACTTTTCTGTAGATTATTTCATTTTATTTTTTTAATACCATCATTTTGTTTATTCATTGTATGCTATACTGAGCATGGAACCCAGTGCCTTACATGTGCTAGGCAAGCGCTCGACCACTGAGCTATTACCCCCATCCTGATTACTTCATTTTCTTGTTGAGAGTTCAACTAAGAACTAACTGTTCAACATGTACAAACAAATCTGTTTGTCAATAGTGAGATCAGACAAGTGAAACACAGAGCCAAATCTTATTTGTAACTGAAACCAAATTTACTGAGACATTGCAGTACATAGAATGTCATCAGGTTTCATAGCTGATATTCCTGTGGCCAGTGATTGAAAACCAGAGGACAGTGCTCATTCCTAGTAAACTAGTAATTTCTTTGTAACCAGAGCTCACTGTTGAATTTCTCTGAAAATCAGCTGATTTCTCTGAAATCAGCATTTAAGGATGCTTTAATTAGAACTATGGCCTGAAAATTTATGTCCACCCCAAATTCATATGTTGAAATCTATCTCCCAAGGTGATAGTTTCAGAAGTGAGGTTTTTGAGAAATTTCTGAGATTAATACCTCTATAAGAGCAAGTCCTAGAAGTCAGGCACAGTGGCATAAGCCTGTACTGCCACTGACACAGGAGGCTGAGGCAGGAGGATTGCAAATTTCAGGCCAGTTTCAGCAACTTTATAAGATCCAGTCTCAAATAAAAAGAAAGAAAAGGACTGGGGATATTACTCAGTGCACCCCTGGTTCAATCCCCAGTACCAAAAACAAAACCAAAAAAACCCTTGGAGAGTTGTCTTGCTCTTCTGCATGTGAGTACCAGCAAGAAGTACATGTCTTTGAACAGAGAAAGCCCTCACCAGACACTTTGCTTGTACTTTGATCTTTCCAGCCTCAGTAATGTGAGCAAGACACTCCTGCTTATAAATAATCCAGTCTGTGGTATATTAATTTAGCACCCTGAATGGACTAAGACAAATGCTATGTTGTTACCTTTTATTCTTTTTTTTGTGAAAGAACAGATGTCTAATTAACTTAACGGGTAAAATTATTATTAATTTTTGTTGAATACAGAGAACTTGTTTTGACTAGAAGAGCATAGAGAGTTTCATTTTATCTTTTGCAATATTCTGAGATAAGAGGATGTTATTTTTGTGATTTAATTTCCTTACCTATAAAATGAGGAGTATACTTCAAAAGGAATAAAATCCCTTTAGTCAAATATGTATTGACATTCATTCTATTTACCTTTTAAAATCAATATTTGTTAGGTTCATATTACTCTTGTCCTTTAATATTACTAGAATACTTATCATTTTAATTTTCAAGGACTTTTGTATGGCAATACAAAATGAAAAGTAGGTTGTATCTTTTAAGTATGATATTAGGCATAAAAGTTTAAGAAAAAGTAAACAATAAGAATTTAAATTTGGTTTATAAAATAAGAAATTAAATACATTGACCTACTTTACATACATACAGATACATAGTTCATTTTTTCTTATAAGGCAATTCAGAACTGTTATGTTTATTTTAATTATTTATTTAATTTTTGTACCAGGGATTGATTCTGGGAATGTTTAACCACTGAATCACATCCCCATCCCTTTTTATTTTTATTTTGAGACAGGTTCTCACTAAGTTTTTTTGAATCTCGATAAGTTGCTGAGGCTTGTTTTGAATTTGCAATACTCCTGCCTCAGGCTCCTAAGCAGTTGGGATTATCAATGTGTACCACTGCACCTGTCTGTTATGGTGCTTTATCCAGACCTTTCTCTCTGTCTTCATAGGAAAGTACAGCAAATATTGCTGGCTCCAAAAACATTTGTCCTCTGCTTTTGCTCTTGTCATGGGTGTTGTCAAATCCATGGACATTTCTAATTCCTTGTCTTGATACCTTATTAATACTTTATTTGATGAATTTGGCTGATTTCTTTGTGTTAAAAACATCTATACTTATAATATCACTTTCATTAGCTTTGAGTTTTTCTTTCTTTGTTTTCTACCAAGGCTTCTTTGTTGGCTAGTTCTCTTTTACAGAGCCTAAGGTTTTATGAAGTGTATTTCTTTCCCCTTGTGTAATACACACAATCCAGTGCCTTCAGAAACAATTCATGTTAACATTTCACAAAAAAACTGTATCACCTACCCTTCTTTCACTTTGGAGTTTCAGGCATCATAAGCAACAATGTGCTATACATGCTCATTTGGTTATATCTTAAACATATCCTAACATAATCAAAATTAATTCTGTCTTAACCTTGCAAAGAAAACTATTTTTGTTTTAGTCCTCACAGTTTCAATAAATGATACCACCAACCACTATTTGCTCAGAGAAAAATACCCCTGAACATATGATCAAGTGCCAAACCCTGCCAATATTGTCTCAAAAATAATATTTCAAATTTGATAAGTCATCTCCATTTTGAACCTACCACCTTTCTTAGGCACAATAATTTCATGTCTTATCTTCTGTAAAACTCTTCTCACTCCCAACAGGTCCAATCAGCTCAGAGCAGCCAAAATCATGGAAACTGGATGATGTTATTTATCTAACATTTTCCAATAGCTTCACATTGCACTCAGAATAAAATTTTAAAATTTGACATTGCCCACCTGATGCCCTCCTGACTTTATCTCCAGGGACTCCTACTCTCACATTGCACTGCTCAGTCATGCTGGCTCTCGGTCAGGGCCTGAAAGATTCTTTTCAGCCATTATACTTTTGTCTCTCATTGCTTGAAGTGTCCCTGCCCTACTCAGTCCACTCTGCTGCATGCTCAGAATCTTCTATCTAGATAATTCACACTCATCCATGAGGTTTTGGCTTAAAAGTCAATTTCTCACTTGAATCTCCCCTGATCCTCTAGAGGACATAAATTCCTTTCCCCAGAGCACCAGTTTTCTTTGTTTCATAGACAGTATCATTTTCCAAGCTTGGTTTTTCACTTCTGTTATTATTTGCTTTCTCTTCTCCAGAACAGAAAATAGTTTTTCTCCTTTATCTTCATTTTATTGATTAAAGTCTATTACAGAAGGTAGTATATAATATATGATAATTTTGATGTACTGTGTCCCCAGAATTTCATTTTTTATTCTAAATAGCTAAGGTAATTATGAGTCGCTATTCTCTTTTGGATTACCTTTTCCGTCCTATCTTGCTAAAGCCCATCTTATCTCACCAGGAAGTGCTTACCAGTGCTTCAAAGTACTTCAAATCAGTTTCATGACCCCTTTGTTGTGAACACCTGCAATGCCTGTGAAATGTCATTGTCAAGTTTCATTACTTTATAATATTTTTAACCTTAATTTTTTCTAACCTTTATCTACAATAAATTCAAACATTTATCCTAAAACCTCTTTCATCATTTCTTGTTAGATTTGCATTGGTGTGGTTTTAATTTTATCTGTTATTCTTTATTTTAAAATAACTTCCATTTAACATTTAATCATATCCATTATAGCATAATATTAACTATTAAAATCCCTCAAGAGCTGTTTTTTTTCCCCAGATATCCTTTCAATTGTACATAATTGCACATAAAGAAAACACTTCTCTTTCCAAAATATTCAGGTGATCTCAACTCAGCTTTTATGTGTCATTTTTTCAGGAAAGGAAAGAAAAAGTGGTTCTAAGATCTTAGCCTAATTTTGCCCTGTGTGGGATCCTAATTATAGTGAGAATTTATGCAGAATTTTAATACCCAACCTGACTGCTAGGTTTGATTTTTATCTGCCAACCAGAAAAATAGACACTTGTTGTTATTGTTGTTTTGCATTTTACTGAAATGATTAAAAACTAGGTGTGCATCAGGATTTTTTCGCCATGCAATATTGTTTTCTCTCCAGAAAATATCAGACATGCTGACTACCAAGCAATCAGTTTTTATTGCAAGAATGAAATGATAGCTAAATTACTTGCTACATATTACATATCTCAATTCACTTGGCCAGTTTGTGTTTAGTACCTTTCTTTGATCCTTATTGCAAAAGAGCTAATCACAACCCTCAAAAGACAGCAGATTACTTAAACTTTTTCTTCTTTTCCTAGAGTTTTGTGTAATATGGTGACTACAGCAACATCGATTTGTAGAAACCCTATAGGAAGAAAGAAAAAAAATACAATTAATTTTGAGGACAATGAAATAATTAGACTCTAGTATAATTGTAATTTTCTTTTATCAGTATCTATATGCATTTCTTCTTTTATTTATTATTTCCGTAGTGTTTCTTTTACCAAAATAAACCATACTATTTAAACAGTTGCTGCAAAGGATCCAAATAGAAATGAGTTTTGCAGTGATAGAATTATTTTTTAAATGTTTTTCTTTATTTGTAGATAGAATTTTATTTTATTTATTTATTTATTTATTTATTTATTTATTTATTTATTTATTTATTTTGGTATTGAGGAGCAAATCTAGTGCCTCACACATGCTAGGCAAGTGCTTTACCACTGAGCTACAACCCCAACCCTGCAGTGATAGAATTTTGTAAGTGGTGTCACTTATTTCTTTTTGCTTGCTTGGCTTTAAAACTCATAATAAATTCTTCCAAACTGCCTACATCCAAAATATATTTTCTTATTTTTAAAAAGATTTTAGAAAAATCAATTGCCTTGTAGATAACAAACACATTTAGTGAGAATAACAAATTACATTCTCTATTGGAAAACGTACATGTTGCAATATACATTATTATACAAATAAATACACAGTGTTAATAATGTCACAGTTCACTTTCTTCTGATAGTCAACTTACATTTCTTCAAAAAAAGAAAATCTTTATTTTAATTCAGTCAAGATTTTCCATTATGGCTGAACCTGCAGTTATGTGATCAGTTGCTCGCTGAGGCTCTTATTCTCAATTGATGTTCTTCTGCACAATTCTTTCTAGCAGGGCCTCTCGTGTCCACCCTCTCCAACAGGCTCTGCACAGCTCAGTGTGTGTTTCTTTCTTAGGAGTGTCAAATATATTCATCTTTGGAAGCATAAATATCACCAAATACTTAATACTTTATTTCTACAGCCTGAGTTCTCTTTGTTTTTCTATGCTTGGCTCCTCTTTCCAGCTCTGGCCTTTGCAAATAAGGGCAGAATATTTAAAATCTTGAATATGGAGTGCTAACTTGATAGTTGAATGTAAGACTGAAATTCAGACATTCTTCCTGCTGAATTCTTACTGCTCTGTTTGTGTCTGCCCACTGGAAGTAGAGCCCAGCCTTGAACTGCTCTCTCATTTCTCACCCAGTATAAGGCAACAGATACATGTTTTATCTTAGTTTTCTTTAATTTACAAAAACATCTGTGCCATAGAAAAGTGGTGAAAACTGTAACAATTCCTTGAATTATTAGTAAACTAATGAAATCTTGGTTCTAGTTTAACTTTTAAATTTACTTACATTTTTGATAAAAATAACATCTATTTATAAGACACATGTGCATGCTGTGATAAAGAATTGAATGGATTTAAAAATAATTCAGCCAGGTAAGGTGGTGCATGCTTGTAATCCCAGTGGCTCAGGAGGCTAAGATAGGAGGATCATGAATTAGAAGTCAGCCTCAGCAAAAGCAAGGTGCTAAGCAACTAAGTGAGACCCTGTTTCTAAATAAAATACAAAAATAGCACTGAGGATGTGGCTCAGTGATTGAGTTCCCCTGAATTTTAATCCCTAGTAACAACAACAACAAAAAAAAATTCAACATTTTGAGAATAAACAAATAGAAAAACTATATTAAAAACAAGGTTATGATGGCTGCAAAACTCATTTGCATTAAATATTTCTAACTAAATTATGATTATTAGAACATAATTCTAACAGATTACTATTGCTTTATCAAAGTAACATTTTCATACCCCATACCAAAAAATATGTAGTGATTTATCTTCTTATAGTAAAACTTTTGAAAATGAAGAAATTTATTGATGTCACATTTGATGCAATTATACTTTTTCTTACTAAATGAGGAATATTATATGAAAATTAGCATATTATATAACTTATTTTTGAAGAAATATATTATCTTAGGCAAAAGTAAAGTTTTAATATTAATTGGTATGTTAACAAGCTACATTTTTTAGTGTTTAATTTTTGTAATCTCAATTTTATTAGAAAATACATGTTCAATATTAGCATTACAAAAGTAATCATGAAAAACTCTGAATATTTGGAAACAAGTATAATTCATCCACTCAAGAAGAATATAGCTAATATTTATGATGTAAAATTAACTTAATTGATAGTCAAATTATGTGATTCATCATCTTGCTATGTGTTTAGTATCAATTTTGAATTCCTACACTATACTTGATTTTAAATTCCAATAGAAAATATAGAAAAGTATTATAGAAACAAATGAAACACATGCCATACTTTGGGAAGAAAATAATTATGAAGAATATTTTTCACATAATTGTGAAAAGTCATGTATGTGCTCCTACTAGCAATGCAAAAAGAAATCAAATAAACCAAAAATATATGAAAAACATTAAAATATGATTATTAGGTCTTTATAGCTCATGCACATTATACTTATACATTAATTAGTGCTATGTACTTATAGAAAGTTAAAATAATTTATTAGCAATATACAAAATAGGAGAAAGTGATTTTTCACAGTCTTTTTAGTGAACTAGGATATGATGCAATGAGGTAAGATATATTGATTCTCTGAGGATTTTTTTGGGGGGGAGGGAGAGATATGAATAGAAACCCATAAAGACTAAAAAGTAGAGATCTTATATTATAGATCTATAGAGGGAAATTGTTTTTTCAAGTGTCCAAATAACTAAAACATACAAACTAAGAGCAACAAAATAATTACAAAAGTGAAAAACATTAAAACATCATGCTAGTAATAAAAGAACTGCTTAGTATGGTTCAAGATGCCTCATGCTGGTGTGAGCTGAAATGTTTTACTGAAAGGCCAATACTGTAGATTGCTGTTGAAAGGTGTATGCTTCTGCAGAGGCCACCTTCAAGTAAAAGAGGTTTAGATCAGAATGATTCATAGTGATATAGGAGTTGTGAGCATCCTTGACTTCATAAGCTTTGGCAGATAACTGTTTTAGAATGTCAAATTTAAAAAATACAAAAGGATACATTTATCATGCTTTATCTATGAAACAGAAGAGAATAAAAGAATAAATTCATAACACAATAAAAATAAATCAACAGGCCAGGTCGATGGCACATGCCTGTAAACCCAGAGGCTCAGCTGGCTGAGGCAGGAGGATTGAGAGTTCAAAGCAAGCCTCAAAAACTCAGTAAGACACTGTCTCAAATAAAATATAAAACAACAACAACAACAACAACAAAAATCAACAGGCACAGAGAAAAAACAATCTGTATTGTGAATATCTTGTTTCTAAAAGTTTTATTAATCCAGAGAAAACATGTTGCATAGAAAAAGTTTTAAAAGTAGACTTTAAACTGTTGGAAGATTCCATGTAATGGAAATAATCATTAAGGAATATAATTTTTCACAACAAAATATAAATTTAACAGTCAAAAAAGAAAAAAATAAATGTAAAGGAATATCATCATCTGAACATTTCTTAGCAATGTTATTTTTCTTTTAGTTATGAATGAAACATACAGTAATAATACAATGTTAATTTGAGTTCATTCACCCATAATATGATTCCAGGGCTGGGGATATAGCTAATTTAGTAGAGTGCTTGCCTCACATACACAAAGCCCTGGGTTCAATTCCCAGCACCAGAAAAACAAAACAAAACAAGCAACAACAACAATAACAAAAATAAACCACACAAACAAACAATCAAAAAAAACTAAAATATTTCAATTTGATTTGAGGTAACATTTTTCCTAATAATAACAATTTATTTTTATATTTATACCACCAATGATGAACTACTTAGTTAAATTCAGTTTCGTATGCTCCTAATGATGCCTGACAGGTTTTATACATGCATATTTTTAAATTTTCTTTTAAATTTTAATTTGTTATATATGACAGCAAAATGCTCTACAATTCATATTACTCATATAGAGCACAATTTTTCATATCTCTGGTTGTACACAAAGTAGAGTCACACATTCATGTCTTCATATATGTACTAAGGGTAATGATGTCTATCTCATTTCACTATCTTTCTTACCTTCATGTCTCTTCCCTCCCTTCCCCTATCTAGAATTCATCTAATCCTCCCATAACGCCCCCCAACTCCATTATGAATCAGCATCCATAAATCAGAGAAAACGTTTGGCATTTGGTTTATATTATGTAAATATATATTATATAAATTCATACTTACATATTTATTTATATATGCATATAATGCACACACTTTATTAGGATTGACTTATAATGAAAATTTTGGTCAAATTGTTATAAGAATTGAGACTGTTCTTTTAGCCAACTGTATAGTTGAAAACAACAACAACAATAAAATACATTAACCCTCTAAAACGTGAGCTTGTCAACATATTCAACAATCTGAAAGAGTATTCAAGACATTGCTTTACAACTTTTATTTGTGCATAATCTTTGAAAAGAGAGAACTGGCTGATGTAACTGTTAATAGAAAGATTATTATTTCCTATTAAAATGTGTCTTCTGATTGGTTGTGGCATGATAATTATCCTATGTCATTACTTGTGATGAATGCAGTACCACACAATAGTTGAATAAATATAAATTAATAAATCAACAAGATAGAAATTTGCAGGAGTGCTGGGGATGTGGCTCAAGCAGGAGCGCACTCGCCTGGCATGTGTGCAGCCCGGGTTCAATCCTCAGCACCACATACAACAAAGATGTTGTGTCCGCTGAAAACCAAAAAATATATAATAATAATAATAATAATAATAATAATAATAAATATTTTAAAAATTCTCTCTCTCTCTCTCTCTCTCTCTCTCTAAAAAAAATAAAATAAAAAAAAAATTTGCAGGAAATTTTGTACTATTCTAATTCATGATCAAACTTCACAAAATACTATGGGCATGAATGCAAAGCAGACCTGAAGTCCCAAGTCCTTCTGCAGCACTGCAAGAAAAAGGCTACAGTTCAACTTGGCAGGACTTGCTTTCACCCCTGTGTGCATGGAAATACTAGGTCTCAGTTTCAGATTTAACCAAAGTCAGCCTAATAATCAGAATATTATCCTTTTAAAGTATAAGTCCGGCTAAATAAAGGCACATTCCAAATTATTTCTCTATACTAGTTTCTTGGAGAAGAAAGAATCTCTCTCTTTCTTCTTTGGAAAGTTTTAAGTCATTGTAAAACAGTGTATTCTCTTTATAATTACCATGTTTTTATTTTTTCCACTTGTACAATTAGAATACCTGAAACTGTGTAACTTGTAAAGAACAGAGATTTATTTGTTACAGTTCTGGAAGCTGGAAAGTTCAAGGTCAACAGGTCTACCATTTCTTAGGGCTTTTATGCTGTGTCATCTCATAGAGAAGCAGAAGGGAGAAAGACTGCAAGAGGGCAAGAAGGAACAAAATTCTTTCTCTTTTCTCTCTCTCTCTCTCTCTCTCTCTCTCTCTCTCTCTCTCTCTCTCTCTCTCTCTTTTGGTACTGGTGATTGAACACAGGGCCTCTGTACCACTGAGACTCATCCCTTGTCCTTTTTTATTTTTAATTTTGAAACAGGGTTTTACAAGTATGAGGATGACCTCATACTTATGATTCTCCTTCCTCAGTCTCTCCAGTGGCTGGAATTATATTTATGCACCACTATGCCCAGTCCTAACTCACTTTTATAACAAACTCACACTCAAGATGACTAAAGAGCTCCAGCCATAAAATCATTACCTAAAAAAATCTCAAAATCCCGTCTCTCAGCAATATAGCATTGGGGATTAAGTTTCCAGCACATGAATTTTGGGGGGACACTATCAAACCATAGCAGCCATTTGTCATTAGTTTGTAATATCACTATTGACCCTTTAGTCTTATTGCTAAACTGCAGGCAAACATTCCTTTTCTGTTTCTATAAGATTCAAGTTACTGATATGAGGTGGCGGAGAGGGAGGTATTCTCTGCTGGCTTTTGCAAAAAATCTATTAAGACTCATAAATTAACAAATGACACAGCTGCCAGACGGTGTGGCCTTTTTCATCTGGATCTGGGACTAACACACAGATACCTATTTTTTAAGCAAGGGGAGCTTCATGAGAAAGTAGAACTGATTGCTTCTCTGGGAGCTACTGCTTGTTAATGGGTAAAATCGGTTAATTATTGAAAGGATATAAAATTGGTTGCCAATGAACTATAAAGTCATGAGGCTGAGTTTTGCAAACCTTTAGCCAAAGTATTTCTAATAGCATAAGGTTAATAGTCAGGAACATCTGGTGAATTCTTAGTTCCTTATTGCCCCATTCTGAGAATTTCATTAAAAATCTACATTGACCTCTATAAAGTATCAGTATTTTATTATATGAAGTGAGGTTATTTTTACATTATTTACCATTTGATAGTCTTTTATATTTCTCTTTTGATTAATGACTAAAATGGACCTATATATATTGAAGAAGTGGGTTGAATGGAGAAAAACTACTGCATGCTAGCTTTCTTGTCTGAGAAATTTCCTTTTGTGTAAATATATTTGAATTCATGTGAAAATATAGATATAAATAGGAAACAATGCTTCTTACATTAATGTAATATGTCAGAAGAACCTCTGTAGAAAAGTGCTGGGATGATAATTCCAAAGAAGTGGCACTATTCATCCAGGTGTGGTGGTACACACCTGTAATCCCAGCAGGCTGAGGATAGAGAGTACATAGCCAGCCTCAGCAATGGTGAGGCACTAAGCAACTCAGGGAGACCCTGTCTCTAAATGAAACACACAATAGGGCTGGGGATGTGACTCAGGGATTGAGTGCCCCTGAGTTCAATCCCTGGTAAAAGTGGCAGGATTCAAACATAAAATTTTCAAAATAATGAATATTATTATTGGGTAATTTAGTCAATTATATGTCATATACCTAAGAAAGACTCATTGACACCTCATGTTCACTGAAGAAAGAGAATTCATGTTTTTGTTTTTTTTTAACCACTAACACTATAATTTTTGTTACATCATAAAAAACTTCATAAACTTGATCAACTCTCTTCTTTTGACTATGTAACTTAATTTCCATTACAAGGATATTGTTAAGTATAGTACAACAAATCACAGTTTAGTTTACAGTTGTTGAATGTGAATGCTCAGCATTAAAAGATAGCTGCTAAATAATACAATTTGTCAGTAACCTGTTAGGCAAACAATGAATCCTTTCATCTTGTTTTCTTATTTATCCTTACCAGGACATCATGATTTTTCTCTTTGAGGAAAATCAGGAAATAGATTTTTACCAATGCGTTGTGCATTCCAAGTAAAGATTTATCTCTGCATCCTATACAAGCTTCTGTCATTACAAATTTCACTGTAAATAAGGTCAAAAGTATTTATTATTACTCTTTAATTTTCCATGTCACAAGTCAATTGAAAATATTGGAAAAAATGGGGTGCAAATAATTTTAAGCTGAGGAATCTTAGAGGGAGATGTCTAGCTGTTGCTAGATAAATGGTACAAAATCAGCAAAGGGTGAGGCTCCTGTCTTTCTTTTTTCCTTTTTTTTTTTCCTCTGTGTCATAGTTTTAGCTCCATATAAGAATATGTTTCTTTTTCCTCCTTGAAAATAAACTATGTTAGTCAGCTTTCACAGTTGATCGCTGTGACAAATCAACTTAGTAAAGGAAAAAATGTTTATGTTGCCTTTTGGTTTTAGAGGTTTCAGTTCATGGTCACTTGGTCATGTGGCAGCACAGTACATCTTGACAGGAATATAGAGCAGAGTATGTTGCTACCTCATAGCAGACAGTGAAAAAGGAAGAGAGGAAGAGATCAGTGCCCAATATCCACTTCAAGGGCACACTGTCAAAGACCTAACATCTTTCCATAAGGCTCCACCTATTAAAGTTTCCACCACCTTACAACAGTGCCAAATGGTGACCAAATGGTTAACACCTTGACTTTGGACTATGTCCAAGCCTCAAACTGTGGCATAAACTGGAAAAAAAAATTTTTAAATTTCTTTTTAAGTAATTTCACAAGTTAATTCTCTCTTCACAGATAACAATTTTTATATGGAGGAATAAAATAACAAAATGACAAAAAATGCTAACTTTTTTATTCACAAAATTTTAAGGTTATATCTAGGTGATCTCAGAGTTTCAACCAATTATCTGATAGCTATTATTGATTTCAGGGTATAAAATCAGCGAAGTGTGAACCCCCAATCTTTCATTTTTATGTGTTATAGTTTTAGTCCCATGTAAGAATATATCTATGTTTTCAAAAATAAATTAAAAAATATTTTTTAAGCATTTTGAAATAAGGACACATCTTTTAATTTTATCTTAACCTCTTCTTTTTGACAAAAAGATTCACATATATCTTTAATATAGTGCTTTATAAAATTTTCTATTATAGCACTTCCTTGTTCTTTCAACATGAATTTAAAACAGATCCTGTAAGACTGTCCAACTATTTTTCATTGATTGTCACAGGTAGATCTCAGTTAACTGGTTCAGATGTACGATAATAGAAATTTGTTTTTCTAAAACTGTGTTTTCTATTTTGAACCATATTCATAAACTGTCCAAAACTGCGATTTCAATTTTTCACTGTCTTTCCTATTGTCTTCCTTGGACCATGTTAAATTTACACAAATCCAATATAGTCCTAAGACATCAAAGAATGGAGATGAGCATCTGGTCCTAAGTGTGCTCTTTGAGTTGTATTTAGTCAGGCTTTGCCTTGCTTGCTTCTCAGTGATCAGTCTGTATGGATTACTACTAAATTATTAGTGGTTATAATCTCGTGTATTAAGTTCAACAAGTCTCTTTCTTTTGCAGTATCATCCTTAGGTAGAGAGAAATCCTTCTATTGCTGAAACTCAAATTTTACTTGGGGAACTTATTGAGCTCTAGTAATCCCTTATCTGCCTAGAAATTCTATGAAACTGTTTTGATTTTTGCTTTATTTTGTGTTGCCTTGGTATCATTCTGCCGCTGCTGCGTACTCTGGGACCTAGGGAGTTCTATGACAATCTCTAGGGCTCTATTTGCAAAACACACAATTCAACCACTTTTCCTTTGGAGACTCACTACATTGCTGAGGTGTTGCTGGGAGAGAGAGTACAATTAAACTGTGGTTTCTGTTGCCTCAAACATACCCATAATGAATGGATGGCATACAAATAACAAGATGAACCAGTCTGGCTATTTACCTGCTCCTATGTGCAAGTTTTCTTCCCTTTCTCCTTTGTAAGCTCTTCCTTTTATCTGTACTTTATACTCTAACTCATATTTCCTAAGGTACTTATTTCTATATTTAACCAACTCTTGTTTACTGACTAATTTTAATGATGAAGATGATAGAGCAAAGTCAGGAGAAGAGAATCCATGACAGGTAGTTCAATAGAGGAAAAGATGAAAACCTAGTTATAAAAGTGATAAAACAGTAAAAGTGAAGTGGGTGATTGCCAGAAAATCTAGAGCTTAGCAATAGCTAAAAGCTATTATTGCCCCTATAACTGGAGATACCAATCAGACAAAGTGATGTTACCAGAGTTCAGAGCCTGAGAATCTCCAGGGGGAGCTCAATACTTGGGGGAGAGGCAGCTCTTGTTGGGATCTGGCATGAAGCCAAGAGAAATAGCCTGACTTCATCTTCCCTGACCCAAGTGCTCTGCTAGCATCCTAAGTAGAATGGAATGTGTCAAAACTCATGTGGTATGAAACAGATTCAGGGGCATCAGGAAATGGACCTGAGAGTACACAATAAACTCCAGATTTAATAGGTAATGAATAATAACATATGGATCTTTGCCAAACTTTGATGTAGGCACTATAGTATAACTGTGGTTCACCTTGTGCTTTGAATATAGACCTTGTTGGGCTGTCACTGTGATTAATTTTTTTTTAATATTTGTTTTTTAGTTGTAGTTGGACACAATACCTTTATTTTACTTATTATTTTTAATATTTTTTATGCAGTGCTGAGGATCAAACCCAGGGTCTCACATGAGCTGGGCGAGTGCTCTACTGCTGAGCCACAACCCTAAAAACTGTGATTTACTTTTAAAAGGACATGTTTCTTTCTTTTCTTCTCTCAATTCTCCTTCCTAATCTCTTCCTCTCCCTAATCTCAGTAGAAACAGGATTACCTTTCCTCCCCATTCTAGGCAGTTATCTGACCTTGAGCTCACACCCACCACAGAAACAAATTCATACAGTGTGGGTGGCACCAGAAGATCTCAGAAAGGACTACCTCCCAAATTGACAAGAGAATTACAACTCTGACAGAGAACACATGAGTATTACAGCCTTTGAATTACCTCTTTAAAAACCACCTGTTCCCTTAGATGGGCAGAATCAAAGCCTCTGGGAGAGAAGCCCCCTGTGTTTTTCTTTTGCTAGCAAAGTAATAAAACTTCCTTTTCTTTTTTCTCAAAACCATATCCTTGTTATTGGAGTGGCTTTGGAAATAGGGGCCAAGCTTTCACTAACAATAGTATTCCCACTTCACATGAGAAAAATAAAACCATGTGATATTAAAGAATGGTAAGAGAAATAGCAGGGAACAGTGGTTCATGCCTGTAATCCCAGCAGCTCCCGACACTGAGGCAGGAGGATCGCAAGTTCGAAGCCAGCCTTAGCATCTAGCAAGGTGCTAAGCAAATCAGTGAGACCCTGTCTCAAAATAGGGCTGAGGATGTGGCTCAGTGATTGAATGCCCCTGAGTTCAATCCCTGGTACCAAAAAACAAAACAATGCAAAACAAAAGCAAAAACAACAACAACAAAAGAATGGTAAGAGATAAAGAATCCATTGCTTAAGGGACTGGAGGAAAAAGAGAGGGAAGGAGAGAATATTAATCTTCCCATTAGTCACTTCTAGAGTAATAAATTTGTCAAAATCAGCAAATTTACATAATGTGAAAATCATTCATCACCTCCCATTTAAAAAAAAATTTCTTAACTCCCAATTCTTTCATGATTTGCTTATCCATATATCTCATCTCTCTCAAGACCAAAATTCTTAAAAGATTTTTATAAATTGCGATCTTATTCCTTACATGTTCACTCATTCTGTACACTTGATTGATTTCAGGTTCTCCCACTGCATTTGAACAATCCTTAACAAGAACCCCAAATGCTTGTTTAACATGCTATGCAATAAGAGCTTTTCATTCCTTTTTATCTGACCCCTTTCCCTATTTTTTTTTGGCATTTTTTTTAACCTATTGCAACAATGGCTTATTTTATGCTATGACTATATCCCTTGTTGCCCTAGAACTGACTTGTTTGTTTTCTTTTTTCTCAACCTTCTCCTCACTGATCTTCTCCTTAATCTCCCTGATCTCCTCTCTGATCTGTAACCGAAAGCTCAGTCCTTGTCTCCAATGCCAATTATGCTAATTTATTAATAAGACCTTGGTTTTGACAAAAAGGAAAAATAAATTTTATCACTTTGCTAGCAAAAGAGAAACACATGGGACTCCTGACCCTGATGTTGTGATTCTGCCCATCAGGGAAGACAGTGGGATTTTAAAGGAGCTATTCAAAGGCCACATTCCAGGTGTGCCTTGAAAGGGGGATTCCAGGGTAGCCTGATGGAGTGTTAGGATTCACTTGTTAATTTGGGAGGTATTCACTTCCTATAGCTGTGTCCTTCCTGTGGAGCACAGATAACTTGAGGTGATCTTGTATCCCTCCCCCAGGTTAGGGAGGGAGAGACAGGGAAAATAGGAAAAAGAAAACATGTCCCTTTTAAAAATAAGCCTATGCCAAGTGGCAGTGTTGCACCCCTGTAATCTCAGCGGCTCTGAGGTTGAGACAGGAGGATCGCAAATTCAAAGCAAGCCTCAGCAACAGCAAGGTTCTAAGCAACTCAGTGAGACCCTGCCTCTAAATAAAATACAAAATAGGGCTGGGGATATGGCTCAATAGTCGAGTGCCCCTGGGTTCAATCCCCAGTACAAGAAAAACAAACATTCCTTAGAGCTATATATTCACAAGGTGAAGTGGACCACTGAAAGGACACTCACAAAGTCCCACGCAAGAGATTTATTGTCAGACCATGGAGCAAACCTACAGGACTGTTCCTCCAAGGAGAGCAGCAGCCTGTGGGCACTCTCAGAGCAACTTTATAGCCTGCAAGAGGAATTTCACAAGCATGCTTAGGAGTTGCATCATAGGCTGGGGTGGGGTTAACCTTTTAGCAGGCACATTCAGAATGGAAGTCTGGGAAACCCTGAATAAAATGTCTCCTAAATTGAAACTTAGGAGCTCCTAGATAAAATGGCTGGATCTAATGCCAATATTGATATGATGCCAATAACCACTGTTATAGATCTTCTCCTCCCTGATGTCAGGAAATAAGATTTCTCTGAATCACCTCTTTAATAACCCCCTGTTCTGCACAATGGGAGAATCACAGTCTCTGGGACAGGAGTTCCCTGTACTTCTATTCTAGCAAAGCAATAAACCTCCTTTTTCTCAAACTATGTCCTCATTATTGGATTGGAATTGGGGATAAAGATCGAACTTTTGGTAACACTAGGAGTGTAAAAACTAATTGCTATCTCCAGATAGCAATCAGAAGGAAACAAAACAAAACAAAGGGCGGTAATGAAGCCAGAATTAGACAGGCAATCAGTATAGATAGGCAAATGGAATCAGGTTGGATCAAGGATGCCAATTTTGAGTAAGTTTGGGAAGTTGGAGGCTGTCCCCTGGGGGATTGAAATGTTAATTTGTTCTGTGCTTATCAAGAACCTGCCCCTGCTCCAACCTATTCTAAGGTAACCAGTCCCAGTATTTGTCCCTTCCTACAGGGAGCTATAAGGTTTGCTGGGAGCCATTAGCCAAGTAGGTATGACAATTTCCTTGCCAGCGTACCCCATGTTGCTGACATGTTGCAGTGACATTGAATGTAAGTGACCTTGCTCAAGGACCAAGGCAGATTAGGGTGTTCCCGGTTTTAAGATAATCTTGTTTAGGGCGTTCCCAGTTTAGGTTCCAGGTTTAAGGTTTAAGATTATTCCTGCTGGGAATAGGGCGTATCCTGCTGCCTGAGTTCCCCTTGAGTTCTCACGGGATTCAGACAGTATATTTTGGGAGAAGAAGCCCAGTGGAGGTGGATTTGGGCAGAGAACGTGGATTTGGGCAGAGAACGTGGATTTCCCCAGAACGTGATTGTAGACGGTTGGTGTGAGTTCGGGAATAAAGAGTTGCTGTTTTAATCTACAAGCTGTGTGGTGGCTCGTGATTGTGTGCCCAGCCAGACTGCGGCATTTGTGCCCAGCCAGACTGCGGCAAGGTTGTTAATTAATGTGTCCTGGGTTGCTCCATCCTGCCCTTCCCCCTTCAGTCCACCTGTATCCCACCTTTGAGCCATCCCAAAGAGCATTCCCTAGGCCTAGTCACAAAGGCAGGAGAGGAAGGGCAGCAGAATACAACATACACTGGTATGGCAGTATGTAAAAAAGTGGATGTGTAACCGATGTGATTCTGCAATCTGTATACAGGGTAAAAACGGGAGTTCATAATCCGCTTGAATCAAATGTATGAAATATGATATGTCAAGAGCTTTGTAATGTTTTGAACAATTAATTAAAAAAAAGGCAGGAGAGGAGACAGATAAGAGGAAGAGGCTAGGAGAACAAAGGAAGCCTAGGACATATAAAAAGGGCAGACAACTCACCTCTTGGCATACCAGGATACCACCTAGGGCCCCCTTCTCCTTCCTGGGAGAAGTTTATGGTACCTTTTTTTAAAATAAACCCTGTTAAAGTCGAGCGAGCGTCGGGGGAAGAGACCACTAAGAGACTGTCTCATGCAACAGCAGAGGGTTTATTGGGGGTCCAGCATGCTGGGGCTCAGAGCTCACTTGAGAGGAGCAAAGAGCCCCAAGAACAGCTTAAGCAGAGCTTATATACATTCTTTAGGGGAGGGCAGGGACTTCACATACATCATAGCATCCCTTAGCAAATCATCACACGGGAAAATCAAATAACAACTCTAAATCATGATTAGCATATTTACTGGCGGGAACAAGTTGGGTAAGGGGGATTGGTCAGTACAAGAAAAGGGTATACATTTGAACTGATTGATTTAAGTCCTGAGGGGTGTACCTGCTGAGCTGCATGGTTTCTGGGAGGGGTTGTTTTTACAGAGCAACCAGATGGTCAGGAGAGATTTCTCAACATACATTTAGTAGTTTTTCCAGGAGTTGTTTTGACATCTACATAAATTTCAGGTTTCAGGAAAACAGGTTTCAGGAAGACAGAACTTAGACTCAACCAAGAACACAAAACTTAACTTTTACATTCTTAACCTTTCAACCCTACTTTATATGCTTGCCTTGGGGTGCTTCTCTAATGTTAAAACATCAACATGTGAGGAACCAGGACTGATAACTGATAACCAGCATTATCAGTCTTATCTTTATTTTATACTAAACCTTCTAATAAAAAAGATATCACATAATGTTTCTACCAAAATCTGCTTGGCAAGAATTAAGTTATATGACATGTCAAGTTTCAGGGAGGGCTGGGAAATAATCTTTTAGCAAGGGTGCAATATGCTTCTCTAAAGAATGGAATTCTGTTATTAAAAAGAAGAATTCAATGGATATTTTGTGGTTCTTAGCAGTCTTTCCCAAAGAGGTTATATATATTTTTTTCTGTTTATATTATTATATTTTTTAAAATTTTTATTCTAAGTTCTTGTATATGACAACAGGATGCATTATAATTCATATTACACATATACAGCCCAGTTTTTCATATCTTTGGTTGCATACAAAGTATATTCACACCATTTGTGTCTTCATATATGTACTTTGGGTAATGATGTCCATCTCATTCCAGCATCTTTTTTTACCCCCTTGCCCCCTCCCTTCCCCTACCTTCCCTTTGTGCTACCTAGAGTTTGTCTAATCTCTCCATGCTCCCCCTCCCAATCCCACTATAAATCAAGCCTCCTTATATCAGAGAAAACACTCGGCATTTGTTTTTTGGAGATTGGCTAACTTTACTTAGCATTATATTCTCTAAATCCATCTATTTACCTGCAAATGCCACACTTTTATTCTCTTTTATGCTGAGTAATATTCCATTATGTATATATACCACATTTCCTTTATCCATTCATCACTGAAGGGCATCTTGTTTGGTTCCACTGTTTAGCTATTGTGAATTGTGCTGCTATAAACATTGATGTGGCTGTGTCCCTGTAGTATGCTGTTTTTAAGTCCTTTGAATATAGACCAAAGAGTGGCATAGTTGGGTCAAATAGTGGTTCCATTCCCAGCTTTCCAAGGAATCTCCATACTGCTTTTCATATTGGTTGCACCAATTTGCAGTCCCACTAGCAATGTATGAGTGACTTTTCCCCCACATCCTTGCCAACACTTATTGTTATTTGTATTTTTAATAGCTGCCATTCTGACTAGAGTAAGATGAAATCTTAGAGTACTTTTAATTTGCATTTATCTAATTGCTAGAGATGTTGAACATTTTTTCATATATTTGTTAATTGATTCTATACCACCTTCTGAGAAGTGTCTGTTAAGTTCCTTGGTCCAATTATTGATTGGGTTATTATTATTATTGTTGTTATTATTATTTTTTTTGGTGTTTAGCTTTTTGAGTTCTTTATATATTAGTGCTCTATCTGATGTGAGAGGGGTTAAGATTTGCTCCCAAGATGTAGGGTCTCTATTCACCTCACAGATTGTTTCTTTTGCTGAGAAGAAACTTTTTAGTTTGAGTCCATTCTATTTATTGATTCTTGTTTTTAATTCTTGCATTATAGGAGTCTTTTTAAAGAAGTAGGGGTCTAATCCAACATGGTGGAGATTTGGGGCTACTTTTTCTTCTATCAGATGCAGGGTTTCTGGTTTAATTTCTACTTGGAGTTGAGTTTTGTTCATGGTAAGAGACAGGGGTTTAATTTTATTTTATTTTATTTTGTTGCATATGGATTTCCAGTTTGGCCAGCACCATTTGTTGAAGAGGCTATCTTTTCTCCAATATAGTTTTTTGGTGCTTTTGTCTAATATAAGATAACTGCAATTATGTTGGTTAGTCTCTGTGTTCTCTATTCTGAACCATTGGTCTACCAGTCTATTTTGGTACCAACACCATGCTGTTTTTGTTACTACTGCTCTGTAGTATAGTTTAAGGTCTAATATAGTTATGCCTCCTGCTTCACTCTTCTTGATAAGTATTGCTTTACCTATTCTAGGTCTCTTATTTTTCCAGATGAATTTCATGACTGGTTTTTCTATTCCTTGGGGGAATGTCATTGGGATTTTGATTGTAATTGCATTAAATCTGTATAGTGCTTTTGGTAGTATGGTCATTTTGACAATATTAATTCTGCCTATCCAAGAACAAGGGAGATCTTTCCATATTCTAAAGTATTCTTTAATTTCCTTTTTTAGCATTCTGTGTTTTTCCTTGTAGAGGTTTTCACCTCTTCGTTTGATTCTCAAATATTTTACTTTGAGACTATTGTAATTGGGGTAATTTTCCTCATTTCCCTTTGATATACAAAAATGTCTTTGATTTATGGGTGTTGATTTTGTATCCTGCTACTTTTCTGAATTCATTTACTAGTTCTAGAAGTTTTCTGGTGGAACTTTTAGAGTCTTCTAGGTATAGAATTATATCATCGACAAATAGTGTCAATTTGAGTTCTTCTTTTCCCAATGTGTATCATTTTAATTTTTCCTCATTTCTCTAATTACTCTGGCCAGTGTTTCAAGAACTATGTTAAATAAAAGTGAAATAGGGCATCCCTGTCTTGTTTCAGTTTTTAGAGGAAATGCTTTTAAATTTTCCTCCTTTAGAAGGATGTTGGCCTGGGGCTTAGCATAGATAGCTTTTGTGATGTTGAGATAGTTCCTGTCATCCCTAGTTTTTCTAGTGTTTTGAACTGAACATGAAGAGTTGCTGTATATTGTTGAATGTTTTTTTTTTCTGTTATCTATTGAGATTATCATATGATTCTTATCTTTAAGTCTATGGATGCGTTGAATTATATTTATTGATTTCTGTATCTTGAACAAAATTTGTATCCTGGGATGAACCCCAAGATTGTGGTGCGCTGTCTTCTTACTATGTTTTTATATTTGATTTGCCAGAATTTCATTGAGAAATTTTACATCTATGTTCATTAGAGATATTGATCTGAACTCTTCTTTCTTTTATGTGTCTTTGCCTGGTTTTGGAATCAGGGTGATATTGGACTCATAGAATAAGTTTGGAAAGTCTCCCTCTTTTTCTATTTCCTGAAATAAATGAAAAGCATTGGTATTAGTCCTTCTTTAAAGGTCTTATAGAACTCAGCTAAGTATCCATCTGGTTCCAGAGTTTTTCTAGGTTGGTAGACTTCTGATGGTGTCTTCTATTTCATCACTTGAAATTAATCTGTTTAAATTGTGAATATCATCCTGATTAAATGGGGGCAAATCATATGACTCTAGAAATTTGTCAATGCCTTTGGTATTTTCTATTTTATTGGAGCACAAGTTTTCAAAATAATTTTTAATTATCTTCTATATTTCTGTAGTGTCTGTTGTGATAGTTCCTTTTTCATCGTGTATGTTAGTAATTTGAGTTTTCTCTCTCCTTCTCTTTGTTAGCATGGCTAAGGGTCTGTCAATTTTATTTATTTTTTCAAAGAACCAACTTTTTTTTTTTCAATTGTTTCTTTTGTTTCAATTTCATTGATTTCAGCTCTGATTTAATTATTTTCTGTGTTCTACTGCTTTTAGTGTTGATTTGTTCTTTTTCTAGGACTTTGAGATGCAATTTTAAGTCATTTACTTGTTGACTTTTTTTTTTTTTTTTAAAGAATGAACTTCATGCAATGAGCCTTCTTTTTAGTACTGCCTTCATAGTGTCTCTTGAATTTGAGAAGCGTTTGTTTGATGAATATTGATGCTCCATTGTTTGGGGCATACAAATTTATTATTGTTATATTTTGTTGATGACTGGTTCCCTTAAGCAGTATGAAATATCCTTTTTTATCCCTTTTGATTAACTTTGGCTTAAAATCTACTTTATTTGATATAAAAATGGAAACCCTTACTTGCTTCTGCAGTCCATGTGAGTGGTATGATTTTTCCCATTCTTTCACCTTCAGTGTGTGGATGTCTTTTCCTATGAAATGAGTCTCTTGGAGGCAGCATATTGTTGGGTCTTTTTTAAAAAAATTGAATCTGCCAGTCTATGTCTTTTTATTGGTGAGTTTAGGTCATTGACAATCAGGGTTATTATTAAGAGATGATTTGTATTCCAAGCCATTTTTGTTTATTTTTGGTATTTAACTTGACTCAGTTTCTACTTTAATTTTTCCTTTAGTGTAATACATCCCTTTCTTGATTTTCATTGTCGTTTTACAATTCCTCTTCATGAAATATTTTGGGGAGGATGTTCTGTAGTACAGGTTTTCGAGTTGAATTTTTTTAAAAAAACTTTTATTTGTCATAGAAGGTTTTTATTTCATCATCAAATCTAAAGCTTAATCTTCCAGGATATAAGATTCTTGGTTAGCATCCACTTTCTATCAGAGCTTGATATATGTTTTTCCAGGATCTTCTAGCTTTCAGGGCTGAGGTTGAAAAATCTTCACATAATCTAATTGGTTTCCCTTTATATGTAATCTGACTCTTTTCTTTTTAAGTGGTTTTTAATGTTCTCTCCTTATTCTGTATGTTAGACATTTTATTATAATGTGATTTTTGTGAATCTGTTGTGATTTTTGTACATTTGGGGTCCTGTAAGCCTCTTGAATTTAGTTTCCCAATTCGTTGTTCATGTTTGGAAATTTTTCTGGTATTATTTCATTGAATAGATTGTTCATTCCTTTGGTTTGAAACTATGCCTTCCTCTATCCAATAACTCTTAAATTTGGTCTTTTTATCCTATCTCATATTTCTTGAATGTTCTGCTCATAGTTTCTTACCGTTTTCATAGTGTGGTTTACATTGTTTTTGAGATTATTTATTTTGTCTTTATTGTCTGAGATCCTATCTTCCAAATGGCTTAATCTCTTGGTGATGCTTTCAATTGAACTTTTAATTTGGTTTATTGTTTCTTTCATTTCAAGGATTTTTTTTAGAACCTCTATCTCCCTATTAAAGTAATGTTTAGCTTCCTGTATTTCTTTATATAGCTCATTGTCAAAATGATCTTTTGCTGCCTGTATTTGCTCTCTTATATCATCCTTTAATTCACAGAACATTTTAATTATGTACATCCTGAACTCTTTCTCTGGCATTTCTTCTGCTGTGCTGGCCATGGATTCTAAAATTGTGGTACCTTGATTTGTTTGGGACACTTTCTTCCTTTGTCTTTTCATATAGCTTGTGTGTCTTCCCTTGCAGCACTGTGGATCCGAGGGATTACCATTTTTACCCTATAGGTTTATAGTGCCCCCATAGGGATCCAATACCTCTCCTTTGAGGGGAAGAATAATGTTATCATATCCCAATATAAACATTATACACCCTAAAAACAAATGTTTTTATTTATAGTTTGGTCACAATGTACAGAAATGGCAAATTCAATTATTATCTACAATATACTCAGTAGGTTTATAAAAGGGTTTACAGGTTCTGATGTTGGACAAAGAACTGGGGGTGAGGAGTTGGATGATATGCTGAGGAGGTAGGAGGTGAGTATATAGTTGTTGTGTCTTAGGAATTGTGAAAGAGAACTCTAAAGAGGAAGACTAGTAGCAGGAGGATGAAGAGGAAGTAATTTTGGGTAGACTAGTAAGTGGAAAGACAGTAGAAAAAAATCTATATTATATACACATAATATATATATTTATATATATATATATATATATATATATATATATATATTATAAAGAAAATAAAAAATGTTCAAATAGTTGAAATTCATGGGAAAAAAGGAAAAATTTCCAAAGAATATACAACAGCTATAATTTACTATTCAGATGCACCAGTCCTCAAAATCCTATTTCATGCCAAGTACTCGGTTTCACATATGTTGGAGTTGTGAGTATGGGAGAATAGAAAGGAAGAAGAAAACAAAATAAAAATCTTGAAGGAAGAAACAGGGGTTGTTTTGGTTGGAAATCCTTATCTTTCCTACTTTTCTTCTTATCCAATATAGGTGAGGTCATCTGTTGTTAGCTGGTATATCAGTCCTCAGCATGGTAAAGGTAACCAGGGCGTCACTGTGTCGGGGTAGGGGCTGCTGGGGAGGGAGGAGTTAGGAGCTAGGTACCTGTCAACCTGAGTTCCTAACTAGGAGTCGCCCCCACTGAAAATAGTGCTGAAGGTCACCCAAGTTGGAGGTGCCTGCTTCAGGAATGGGGAAACCCGGTGACAGCGTTGAATGATGAGTTCAGAGATGAGCTCTGTGGCGTGCAGAGTGTGGCTGTCAGCTGATTTCAGAGCAGGCATTCTACTGCGCATAGGGGACTATCTCCGCTGCTGCAGTGTCCCAAGATGTTGGTGACCGGGAGAGCCCCACGTTGATAGATGGGGGTCCACACAGGAGTGATGAATGGAGTTTCTTCGTGTGGGAAGCTGCCAGGTGTACTGCATGGGAGTGGCATCAGTGATTTTTGCTTCAGTGGGTGGCCAAAAGTTCTGCACAGGTGTTGATGGTCCTGCTTGGTAGTCCTGTGTGGGTGAGTAGTTAGAAGACCTACCCTGATGCTGAGGCTTTGAGCCCTGGAGCAGCATAGTGACTGTGATTTCTGCAAAGGAGTAGGAATATCCCTTGCAGAGAAGCAATATTCTCACTACTTGAATCCCAGGTCATGGAGTGACACAGATTGCTGCCTCCCTCTGTCCAACCATCTTGGATTTCCCAAAGAGGTTATATTTGATGCTGTCAGTTATTTCAATAGTATACGAGAACAGCATTCCCCCCAAAATATTCAGGATGTGAATTCAAGGCAGCAAAATTATGTAGGTCAGAGTTTAATGGGAGTTTACAAAACATACAATGGAAAAGTAAAGGAGTAGGGTTGCAAGTGTTTATTAATGATTACAATATTATACTCTGTAATAAAGCTGGACTAATATAAAGACATTTATAGCAAGAAAACTGTATCGGGGTTGAAATTATAATGTCTGAAGTACATATTTCAGATCTGATTCAAACTCTAACAGCATTAAACTGAGTGTGGGAATGGATATCTAAGGTAGGGGTTAGAGTTCAAGGACCAAAATGATAAGAGTATATCCAAATTTTGTATGTCAATGTTAAAATAGTTAATATTGTAATAGCTGTGGCTCTCAGCTGATAATGACATATGTGTTACATATGCATGACATTTCAACAAACAAAGAAAAAAATGCTACATCTTTAGTTGGTGTTATGGTTTGGATATGAGGTGTTTCTGTAAGGGGTCATGTGTGAGACGATGCAAGAACATTCAGAGATGAAATGATTAGATTATGAGGGCTGTAACTTAATCACTGAAAAGATCCACTTAAATGAATTAACAAGGTAATAAAGGTGGGCAGGGTGTAACTGGAGGAAGTAGGTCACAGTGAAGGACAGGGTTACCTACCTGTCTTTTCACCCCACCCTAAATGATCCTGCTACCAGAACTCCTCCCGTGACCTGGCCCTCCCCCTGCCTGCCAAAAGGGCCTGCCAAAAGTAACTAACTCCATCCATGGCCTGGCACTGCTAAGAACCTCATGTCCAGCAGCCATTTTATCCCTGACAATGAGCCATGTCAGCTGTTTGTCAGATTGACCCTGCTGCTGAATAAATGGAAGCTTGCTGATCCGAGGCCTGCTTTCCACCTCCATCATTTGTATGCCCATGTGCTTATAACTGGAGTGTACATTTGGGGTTTATATTTTGTCCCGGATGAGCAGAGTTCTTTCAGCTTTCTCTGCTATCCGGATGGCAAGATATGAACAGTCTCTGCCACCATCTTCTACCTTGAGATCACTTAGGGTCCAGAGCCACGGAGTTGGCCCACTATGGACTGAACCTCTGAAACAATAAAACAAAAGGTACTTTTCCTCTAAGTTTTTCTTGACAATTCTTTTGTCAAGAAAAAAAGCTGAACTTAGTCACCTAACAGGTGGGATCCAGACTAATGAGTGGACAGGAGGATGACAAACTTGAGCATTAATATTCCTAGAGGAAGGGAGTGGCTAATTGGACGAGAAGTGGCATTCTGAAGAAGAGTACACATCACATCACTTGGTCCTGTGGTTTGTAGACAAAGAAAGAATGAAAATGAGTTTCTAATAAGAATAAATCAGTGGGAGAATTTCCATAAAAGCAAACCTAGTTTTAATGAAGGTCAGCCAGGGATGAGAACATCTGGAGAGGAAGTGGCTCAGGGAATTTGATGATCACAAATTAGAAGGTGGAAATGGATGAGGGAGAATGGAGGATGACTGGGTAGAGGAAAGTGCATAGACAGCCATATGGGAAGTGTGATGATTAGCAGCATACATAGGCACACCAGGTATTGTGGCCTCAGATCTCACAGACTGAAATGAGAGTGAACCTAAATACCTGGGCTTTGGTGCTTTTTCAATCACTTACTGAGCATCAGCTCTTTGAAGTTTTCTTCTGAAGCCTTAAGGAGGGATTTTCACTGTGATTGCTTGTTTAACTTCATTAGAATTCTTACTCATTTTTTTCTCTACCAGATTATAAACTCTCTGAAATCAAGGACTTACTCAATAATGCTAATGATAACATTCCCAGCAACTAAGATGGAGCCTTCTTAGATATACCAGAGGTGCCTACTGCAAAAGTTTGCATGGCCAGGGGTGATGATAAAACAATTGAAATGGGTTGGGTTTTTTCATTTTGTTGCAGACTTGTTGTTTGCATATTCAATTTAAATTAAAGAGGGAAATTTAAAAGAAGAAACATATTCTTTTTTCTTTTTCTTACAATATTCCATTGCTCTATCTTTTGCTTCTATTTCTTTATAGAGACTCAGATATAAAGAAATATATCTCTGCGGATAAAACAGGGTCAGAGCCTTGATAAAGGACAGTTGAAAAGGCAGATTTTCACTGGGCATTGGTCTGAATTGTGGCAAAGATCATATACCCTCTTTTGCCTTTTCTTTGCTCCAATGAATTGTCTGACCTGTGCACATGAGTGTGTTGCTGAGAGCTGGGTCCTTGTCCCTGATGCCAATTCATGCCACAGTTCTGAGAAAAAGAAAAAAAAAAGAAGGTTTATTGCTTTTCTAGCAAAGGAGAAACACAGGGGACTCCAGTCCCAGAGGCAGTGGTTCTGCCCATCAGGGAAAACAGAGGGCTTTTAAAGAAGTATTCAAAGCCTGTATTCCAGATGTAACTTGGCAGGGGGTCCCAGGTGCACCCTGATGGTGTGTTGAAATTCACTAGTTAATTTGGGAGATAGTCACTTACTAGTTCTTCTGGTGACATCTCCTTCCTGTGGAGAACATATAACTCCATGTAATCATGTTCCCTTCCCTCAGGGAAGGGGAGAGGAAGAAGAAAGGAAAAAAAATGTCCCTTTTAAAATAATCAGCAAGGGCTATGTTCAAAAGGTAAGGTGAACCACTGTTACAGTTGTTCAAGGAAAGAATGACATCCAGATTTGTATATGAAGAGTCCTGATTTTGAAATGTTAGTCCAAATTTTAAAACAGATTGCATGCATAATATATTACATCTAATGGCTGTATTTTGTCTAGACTTGTTATACACTTAGTGTTTTTTGAAAAGATAAATGAATGATTTAAAGACAATGTATTTAACATATTAAACAACTGGTTGTATTTAAAGCAAACTCCTCTCTAAATCAAGGAATTGTTAATACTACAAATTATTATTTTCTTTTATAATCTCTTGTTCAGAAAATAATTTTTTCAAGTCCTTAAAGGTAATGTGTTGCTATGTTCAAGAGCTTTGCTTTATCCATAATAAAGCAAGTAAAAGCTAATTATTCATTTATTGCAAAATTATTCTTATACATACTTTATGATTTTTTGTGACCCCTTCATAAGGATAACAATGATTTACATCTCTAAAAATTGCTTTAGAAGATCTTGTACAGTTAATAAATTATTTCATATATCAGACTTAATTTTTTTCCAGGAGAAAAGCAATTTCACAGTAAGATTGCTCTTCTCTTGGGACTGTAATCAATGAATAAAGAACACTGCTAGTAGTCTTTCATAGTTCTGTTAGTTGTGGTAGCCTATAAAGTATTTCCATCTTGATAATCAGAAATAACCTTTAAAAATCTCCAAGTCAATGTAGCAGAATTGAAACGCCTCAAAACAATCTAAAGAAAATAAATTGTGGCTCAGAGGGAGAGCGCTTGCCTTGTATGCATGAGGCACTGGGTTCGATCCTCAGCACCACATAAAGAAAATAAAGATACTGTGTCATCCTATAACTAAAAAATAAATATTAAAAAAGAAAACAAATTAAGTCAATACAACTATATCTACTTTACATGGAAGTCTAGAGACAATTCAAAAGCATGCTTTATTTACAATGAATAGAAAGATGATGATAATGTTACCTGGCATTCTGCATAGGGAGGGAGAAGAAAAGCCATAATGCTCAGGGTTCTAGAAGCATTCAGAGTCAAGTTGATAGAAAAGTAGATTGTATTCAGTCAAGTTTGAAAGAAGATGGCAGAAACTTCACTGCTTCAAAAGTTCCATCTCTAAAAAACTCTGGGATGAGGAAAGCTTTTAAAAGAGGAGATGTGTTAGGACAAAAGACAGGAGTTGTACAGGGTCTGCCTCTTTCTGAATCTTTGGCCAAGAGGTGTTTCACAGGTGTGGAGGCCCCGAAGCCTTTTTATCATATCAAAAGGAACTAGGACTTCCTGGGGCCAGCATCTGTATCTGTGTTTTAGATAAACATGTTATCTTTTTAACTGAGAAGAAAATAAATTACAGAAGGCTTTCTTTAGAGAATTTAGAGGATGTTAGAGATGAGGAATAGACAGAGGAAGAAGTTGAATGAGGGTTTCAGCCTTCCCAGTCTCCACTCTCAGCATGAGAAAGTCATTCCCAATTTCAGATGGTGGGGGCAAATTCAGTCTGTTCCAATAATATTAAAAACAATAAAGAAATAACTTTAAAAAATTTTTTTTGTATACTTGTAGATGGACAGCATGCCTTTATTTTATTTATTTATGTGGTACTGAGGATCGAACCCAGTGCCTCACACACGCTAGGCAAGTGCTCTGACTCTGAGCTACAGCCCTAGCCCCAAGAAATATATATATTTTTTTAAACTGAGTTTCAACTGTATATTAACTTGCTTTCAAAGTCATCTTCTCATTTAAGTTTCACAAAAGTCCCAAGAGGTAGATTTTATCTTTGTTTTAAAGAAGGGGAAACAGAAGCTTGGAATGTATAATTACTTTCAAAATTCTCATGACTAATATCAAAACTAAAATTCAAACCCACTTCTCAGTAGCTTTAAACATACACACTTTCCTTAATATTTATATGATTTTTAAATCCTAAAAAATAACCTTTTTTTTAACACTCTTAAAATGTCAGGTTTGAGATAGGTCCCTTACCAAATCCCTTCCTTTTTTATTTATTACTATTTATATATTTTCAGTTGCTTTTAGTTTTGCTTTAAGGCAGTACCAGTAGAAAATTTAATATTGTTATAACTTCATTCAATATTTATGGAGTATTACTGAGTGAGACATGGAAAATGAAAGGTGAAATATATCTTGCATGCTGATTGCTTTAGAATCTTGTAGAAGATATATTCACACAAGCAAAGAAAACAATAGAGCTCTGCAGCCCTGATGGAGGATGGTTGGAAATTATGTGAATGTTTCAGAGAGATAACAACCCTTTCTTCTTATTTTTAACAAGTGTTTGCTAATCATTGGCTATTGGTCAGGAACTATTCTAAATGCTAGAGATAGAAAGGTGAATCATACATATTTTCTCAATTTAAATTGCTTACACTATATAGAAGACCAATGTGCATGCAAATAACAAATAATATCAGAGTTAAAGTTTATAATACAAGTGCTTAAATTTGTCAGGATAGAGGCTGGGGATATAGCTCAGTTGGTAGAGTGCCTGCCTAGCATTTACAAGGCCCTGGATTCAGTCCCCAGCACCACCAAAAAAAAAAAAAAAAATTGCTAAGATAGCAGAAAAGGGGATTCTTTGCTTTGCTTGGATTGTCAAGAAAAACTGAGATATAAAATTTTATTAAATGATTAAGTGAAGAGGAAAATGTCCTGTGCATAGGGGCAACATATTCTGGATATTTTTGAGTATCTGTTGCACTTAATTAAGAGAAGTCCTACTGGATCAGTTTGAAAGTCAAACTAAGTTTTTAATCAACTCTAATTTTTTAATCAATTCCCTTGGTGACAAAGCAAACTTTCATCCCTTCCCAGCCACTATGGTTCCTGAAGGGACAAGGCAGATACTGATCAGAATCAATAACCCCTTCCAGTTTGGTGACTCCTTTCTTTGGCATTAGGAACCAAATGTCATTGAGCTATATCTGTAGCTTAAATATTATTGACACTCTCTATCAATAGGTTATCTCATTGAAGAATTCCTGAACTCTGTAATCTAAGATTGAAGAACATAAAGTATGAGTTCTTCAAGTGAGTCTGTGGGATATATGATGAGCAAGTCATTCCTATATCTACCCTTTGATCTAAGACTTAGGCATTCTATCTATTATGGTCATGGCACTGAAGCCAGATTTAAAGTTAGGTAGTCAGTGTAGTTAGGTAAATCGGGTCTAATACCGAGTGAAATCTAAAATGGAGGCCATGCTGGCAATGATTCCGGGAAATGCAGGACAACTCAAGGAATGTTAATGAAGTCCTAAAAGGCCCTAGGCCAAAGTCCACCTCAAAGAAATGTTAATGAACAGCCCCCAGCAAAAAGGTGCTGACTCAGAAGTCCTTCCTGACCAGATTACTTCTTTGGCCCACCTGTGTCCCACCCCTCGGTCCTTCCCACCTACATTCCATCACTGAAAGAACTACAAAAAGGGGAGACAACATCCCTTCCATGGATTCCACCTCTTGGGTCCCCTTCTTCCTCCGGGAGAAGTCTTTTCTGCTGTCCTTTAATAAACTTCTAATTTCTACTTTGACCTTGCCTCGGCGTGCTTCTTTGGTGTTATTCTTCAACATTGGGGAAGCAAGAACTCGTCACCAGTCAACAGCGGTAACAGCACTATTTAATATTTTTTGATTTAGGGTGAAAAATTTTTTTTGTTGTACCATAATTTCAAGGTCACACATCTCCAAGTTAGTACCTTAAATGTCTATTCAAAATGCTATCTCAATACTGCCTTAGGTTGATAGCTTCAGGATGATGTATGATTGGACCAGTGGATACTGTGTTCATAATGGTGTGCCAGTGGATTAAACATTCTGCAAATTTATTGAGGCTTTATAAGAAATGAAGGATATGAAAAATTATGACTCCTAGGACAGAGAAATGAAAAACCCCAAAACTGTCTGACCTGGAAGAAGATGGAGAAGGAAGGCAATCATTCATCCTCTCCCAGTAAAAACTTTCCCAGTAACAAGGTTCCACGGTGAAAAAGCAAACTTCCATCCCTTCCCAACCACTATGGTTCCTGAAGGGACGAGGCAGATACTGAAACTCTAGGCCCTGGACTTTTACCTTTTCCTATTGCCAATGAATCCTGAAAGGAGAAAAGCAAATAGTGAAGCTCTGGGTAACAATGGGTCCCAGAAGAAGAAGATGAGCAGTGATCACGGAGTTTTGAGCTTTTCCCAGTAACAATGAGTTTTGGGCTTTTCACATTTTTTTTACTGACTGTCCAAACCAACACGTCCTGCTTCCGTCTCAATAATTAAACCACCCTCATTGTAAACCATAAAAATCAGACTCCTTTGTAACCAGTGGCCATTTTCCTACCCAGAAAATGAGCACCCTCAGTGCCTGACTGATTGGTCTTCACTGTGGAATAAATGAAAGCTTGCTGATCCATTTGAGGTCTGCTTCTGTCCAGGTTATTTGTGTTTTTATAATGTTGCTGAAACCATGTTGGTTATTTTTGCTTACAGGAAAAGCAATACTGTACCTAAAATGTGGCAATTAGAGTTAAGATAAATCACTGCTTTTGGGGGGATTGCAGGGGTAAAATGCAGTTAACTTGCCATCAGTTGGCTCTTTGGTATCCCAAAGGAGACATGGTTTGACTGACCTCATCTGTTTCCTTTGTGCATCTGTGGTTACCTGATTGGTCTGTTGGACTCTGACTTATCTATGATAACAATAACTGGAATAACATCATTTTCTTTCACGTTCTGCTCCAGCAGGATAGCCTATGAATGTTATCATGGATGTAGCAGAGCTTCATGAGAAAAAACAGATATATTCAAGACCTTCTCAAGTTCTACTTTCATCAAAACTGCTTCTTGTGTTGGGAAAATCCAGTCATTTCAGTGTGAGTGCACTTCAAATAAAGTGAATAGATTGGGACATGAATAACAGGAGCCCATAATAAAAGCTGTCCACTTCAGGTAACAGTGCACTGTCAGTGTTAAGTTAAAGCACAGAATCACTATGAGCTCTTTGTAGAAATGGGAGGTTTAGTGTTGGAATTAAGTTATACAAAAGCAGGAGGAACTGGTGTTGTGGAGGTCCAGAGGGTGAGGGGACCTCTGAGGAGGTACACTCATATGATCAGAAAAACAAAACCATATGAAGGTGGTCAGAAACAGTTATCTATGGAAACTATCATCTCTGGGGATGCTGCTTTCAACTTGTGATGTGGGTTTGGCTTTTAGTTGGCAGTTAGGAACACTGGCTGGTCACAGAGCAAGAGGGGACTGAGGACAAGTTGGAATTCCCTGTTTTTTTCATTTTATTATTCCAAATAGCTGACTTTTCAGACTGTGTTTCTTGTGTTGTATGACTACACCATGGTCATGTTGGCATAAATGGGTTTTCTAAAATTTACTGAAATTAATTCACTTTTTATTTATTTACTATACTTTCACTTCTTTCCATCTTACTTTCATTCTATTTCTTTGAGATTTTTATTCTATTGTCTTAGATTATGTACCCTGCACTGCATTGATACTCTCTTCTCCTGAAATTTGGTCATGATTTCCTTTCTTATAAATCCCTATCTTCCATGTAGCCAATTTTATTATGTCCCTGTTTTTTTATAAATTAGATGTTAATCATTTAAGAAATTGAAACTGACATTTGTTGAGTAGCTTTATGGACATCTCATGTCATATAACAGGACTAATTTTAATGTGAGTGGTATAGATAATAATGAATACCCGAGAACATATTTTGGTGCAACAATAACACTGGGCAATTCCTAAGTGGCATATTGCATATAACCCTAGCCTCATAAGTGGATAAACCTTCCAGGAGAACTACAGATTGTAACTTTTAAAAATTAATAAGCTGCTATGTCAGGTTTTGACACCCAGGCGAACGATTCCTTGTCAGGGAATGGTACAAGCTTGTACTGTTGTACAGCTTCAAAGACTTTGAAGTCATGGGTGAGGCTAGGTGTTACAAGATATCATGGCAGCAAAGGAATAGAATATAAAAGAAATCTCCTTTTTGATATACCCCTTTTGAATTTTCAAAAATCAATTTTCTATGATAGAAGACACAGAATTATGCATCTTTGGCATATATATTTCACAATGTGATGTAACACCACTGTGATACTCAGCTTAATGCATTTATTAATGAAGGATACATATGTTGTTATGTTTTACAAAGCACTCACATTTGTGTTTCATTTTGATCTCACCCAGATAGTACTTGAATATTTGTAAGAATATTAAATGGTTAAGTAATAACTTTGTGTAGCATTAATAAATTTTATTAGGAGTATCTATTTGGAAATATAAATAGTAAAGGACTCAAGGGAATCCATAGTATTCCAAATAGAGAAGCAGCTCCAAAGCAAATACAGACATTCCCATGAGAAGTCATATTATCCCTGTGTTTTAAAACTAAAACTGTTAGTGATTTTGAACACATAGAAATATTTGGACTCAGCTGCATTAGATTTCATGACTTTCCTTAGTTCATACTTTTACATTTGTTTTTCTGAATGAGAATAAGTGCCTTTAAAACTTGCAAAAAAAAATGTGTTGCTCATTTGGGAAATATATCTAAGGGGCATTTTAAGGGCAGCAAAAAAAGTTTTCAAAAGTTGGAAACTAAAAAGTACTTCAGTCTTTCTTTGTTCCAAAAGATAAGAAAGACTTTGACCTAAATTTTATATTGTTTGTTTTCAATAACTTTAATCATGCAGAAAACTATTTTTAAAACTTCAAAAGATCTAAAGATCTAGTGTTATGACATTAGAACACTGTTCAGTTAAAGTTTATAGTGGAAGAGGAAGTGGCAGAAAAGCCAATTGCTGAATAATTTTTTTTTGGATAGGCAACTGAAAAGTATGATGCAAAAAAATATTTTAAAAATTGTTAATTTGGGCTTTTGTAAAACAAATACTGTCAGTTATTTTGTAAAGGTGTGTCTATGTAAAAAAGTAGAGACTGAGGAAAATAAAGATCTTAAATCTATCATACTGAAGAATGGCTTGTGATATCAGCCAAGAGTTACTATTTTGGCTAATACCTTAAAAGTGCAAACATTTTGTTTCCTGAAATATTTTAGAAGAAATACAAATAAATTCTAAAACAATTTGCACCTAAACAGAACCAGTATTCTTCCTTTTATGTGATACTTATGTCCCCACATAAACATACACTATATCTTTATTTGGAAAACTCTATAAGCTTGCTATCATTCTGATTGTTAGTGATATTTATATTATCTAGCAAAAAAAATATTATTAGTTTTGACAGTATCAAAATGTTGATAACAGCTCAGATAAATCAATTTATTATCTTCTTTTAAGTGCCTTTTTTTGTTTGTTTGTTTCAGGTATTGAACTCAGGGGCACTCAACCACTGAACTACATCCCAAGCCCTAGTTTTATATTTTATTTAGAGACAGGGTCTCACTGTGTTGCTTAGTACCTTGTCAGTTGTTGAGGCTGGCTTTGAACTCCTGATCCTCCTGTCTTAGTCTCTGGAGCCACTGGAATTACAGGCATGAGCCACTGCACTGGGCTTTTGAAGTGTCTTTAAAAACAAACAAACAAACAACAACAACAACAAAAAAAACTATTAATTAAAAAAAAAAAAAAAAAACATTAACAACTCTGTATTACTGTCATCCTTTTCTTCCTGTCCCTTACCTTGCTTTTTCATTATAGTAAGAAAGAGCCCTGCTCTGCTCACTGAATGTCCTGTTACAAGGCTCTGCCAGCCTTTCTGGTTTTATCAGCACCACTGAGAGGTCAAGCAGAGTTTGACTGCCTTTGTAGCAAAGATCTTTCTGATAGCACTGTGTAGACATCTTCTGACTGGGTTTTAAACACAAAACAAAATGAGCATTTTGTTTTTCTCCTTAGAAAGCTTTTGTTGACATATAATACATCTCTCAGTTGTCCTGTATGCCATTTTCAATCTGTATTGGTACATCAGACAGTTCATGGATGTTCATTTTTGTTTAGCTTTCAACTGAAGCAACCACTTATAGGGTTGACTGAAAATATTTATTCGCTAAGTATTTCTGCTGTAGCTCACAAAACTTAATTAATATTAATGAAGAAGAAAATGTTACCAGGTTGGAGTTGTGTATAAGGATTAGTGGTAAAATCACAACGAAAATATCTTTCTCATGTTGATTTTGTATAAAATACTCAATATTTCATTGTAGAATTTCTTAAGCCTCAGTAATGTCATAGTATCTCTGAACTTCCCCCCAAATAAATTATCAAATACAAAAGAGATTTCTGTCACTTAAGTTCTAGCCCGTTTATTTAGGCTGGGGAGAAGAGATCTCTTTGCCTCATTCACTGCAGGCTGTGGCCCTACAGCAAAAGACAAATTAACAAGAAAAAAGCAAAAAAAAAAAAAAACAAAAAAACTTAAGGAGGTTTATGTGCCACAGAAGCTTCCAGAAGGAAACAGGTAAACCTATGTATTTGTTTATGCAAGGATGATAAAACAGTGAATATGGTGGAGAAATACAATTGGCTAAAAATGTATGATGTAATAAATACAGTAAGGCTGGTTTGTTCAGATTCTTCTCAGTGTCCCTGTGTCTTCTGAGATAATGTTCCTTTCTTCTGTGTATCCTGAGGCCCCCTCTCATTGAGGGCCTTAGGACCTGGTTCAGGGAAGCAGTAGGGAACTTCGTGCTTCTGCTGTTTTCTCAAATGCTAATATTTTGATTAGTAGGCCCTGAATCTGATCACTTAATAAAAGAAAATTGGAAAAAGATGATTTTGAACAAGTGAAAGATCAATAGAAAATTAGAGAAAAAAAAATAGAAAAACAGATACGGCACAGGAAAAAAAAAATCATTGGACAACAATGCAAAGATGGAAATAACATGACTAGAACCCATTTTTTGCATTCAACCACTATCATGTTCAAATGTATGCTTTCTTACTGTGAATATACGCATGTTCTAGATTTTGTGTCTAATTTATACATCATGTTTAATATCAAAGGGATCAGGAGTCATATCACCATGTAGTAAGGAAAATTATAACTTTCTACCTAAAATTAAACAATGTAAATAATTTAATAGAATCTTGATTTTCAACAGTGTTGGTAGTATGATTAAAAAATTGATAATTTTTGAAAACTAACAATTGAGCTTGGTTATGATATGTATATGTATATGTATTTATTTATTTATTTATTTGTGGTACCAGTGATTGAACCTGGGGTGCTTAACGACTGAGCCACATCCCTAGCCCTTTTTAAAAAAAATTATTTTGAGACAGGGTCTCCCTAAGTTTCTTAGTGCCTTACTAAGTTGCAAAGGCTAGCTTTGAACCTGCAATCCTCTTGCCTCAGTTTCCTGAGCTACTGGGATTATATATCTGTGCCACTGTACCTGGCTTAGTTATGGTATCTTGACTTTTTGCTTCATTTTTCCTCCAGGGAAACCAACAAATATAGGTACTTACCAACTAACATCATCTATTGGGTACCTGCAATATTGCAACAAAAAATGCCAGCCAAAGCCACACCACTGATAGCATAAGGTAGGGAAATCAATCCATATAAGTCCATACAGTGTCCACAAGAACCAGACAGAATACATAGAAAGGTAACAAGGTGACTTGTTCTTCGATCCAAAATCTCCTTTTGAAGGTAATGCGAATAGTTTGAATGACTCATGCAATGTGAATATATAATTATTTAATTTATTTGAACATTTGCTATCAAAACAGAAGACCCCGTAGACATGGTTCTAAAATGCAAGAGCACATGGACCTATCTCAACTCCTTTATTCCCTACTGATGTCAATCATTGTTTGAAGATGAGCCAGTACATACTGATTTGCAAGGGAGACATTATATCGGCTTCAGGAGATAAGGATCCCTTCATACCACAAAGAAGTTGGGCAAGGCCCTGCAGATCCGGTGAGGCTGGGGCAGTTGCCCAGCCATGTCCATTCATTCCCATGTGCCATGTGTCTTCCTCTGTGTGTGCTCTATAAGAGAATACTTGTGACTGTTTAATTTATAAAGAATAGAAATTTGTTTCATATAGATCTGGAGGCTGGGAAGTCCAAAAACAAGTTACCAGAATCTGATGAGAGCTTTCTTTCTGTATTTTCTCAAGCCAAACAAGAATGAATGCTTTGTCCCTAGATCACAGAAGAGCAGAAATGAGTTTTCACATGGACTTTTTACAGCAGTTTTGATAATTCATGAGGATGGGGTCCCCATGCCCTAAATATTATTCCAAAGACTCCACTTCACCTTGATTTGCACTGGGGATTAGTTTCCAATATGTGAATCTTAGAGGGGACACATTCAAATCACAGCATTTGCAAAAAATATTTTCTGTATATCCCAAGTCGCAAACCATTTTCTCCAGGGCAAACTTTCTTTTCTTTTCTTTTTTATGTGGTGCTAAGGATTGAACCCAGCACCTCACACATGCTAGGTGAGTGCTCTACTGCTGAGCCCCAGCGCCAGCCCCAGGACAAACTTTCTTTTAAGTTAGAAGTAGCTAAGCACATTTTTCATATGAGTAATAATTAATCTACATATTATATTTCTGATTATAATATCATTTCCATAGGTAGGGGGAGATGTTGGTTACCAACTCACCAAGAAGCCATAATTATGCTGTGTAGCTTTATGGAAACCTTAATATTCATGTGGTTCACCCACTTTTCTTTTGCATTCTAAAAAAGGAAAATATGATATAATTCTGTTCCTTGTTTGTATGTAAAGGTCACACTGATGTGAACATTCTCTTCTAAATTTGCTAGCCTATCCTACTTTTTACTACTCACTAAACTTGGTATCTTTCTTTGTTCCAATACAATAAATTATCTTCTTACCAATAATGCTCACTCAGTACTGCACTGTTTTCATCCATAGATAATAGAAATGGCCTTTCTGCCCCAACCCTCACCCCCTTATCTTTTGTTAACACAAGAGGTTTCATAACCAAATGACATTGTGGATATTTCTATCCTGATATTTAGAGAAAAATAGATGTGGTCAATTGTTGGTTACCTAATAGTATTGCAAGTATTTTTTGAATTATCTGTGAAAATTGACTCTTTTGCTTTTTGTAAAAAAATTCATTATCAGCAATAATAAAGCCCTACTAATAGACAAAAGTACAAAGCTAGCCTTTTCTTTCAGTTTAAATCTTTTCTATCATAATAGCTTTATTAAACATAATCATAAGCACAGTTTGGATAAAAATAAAAATTATCGAGCTGGGGATGTAGCTCAGTGGCAGAGCACTTGCCCAGCATGTGTGAAACACTGGGTTAGATCCTTAGCACCACATAAAAATAAACAAATAAAATAAAGGCATTCTGTCCATCTACAACTACAAAAAAAAAAAAATTAAAAAGAATAAAAAAAAATCTATTGAATGCCTATAGCCATGTTCCCTGCCTGTGTTATGAAACCTTTCATCCTAATCTTACAGACCTAGAGCCATCTGAGAAAGTAAAGCAGCACAAAGACCGCCCCTCCCCCGCCCACCTTTAAATCCAGATTCTTGAGATCAAGTCAGAAAGATTTCAGACATATTGCTCAGAGTAACAGGAATGAGTTTACTGAAGAAATAGGAAAGAAGAAATGGAACACTCTCAAGGGAGAGAGTTGGTCCTCTCAGAGAGAGGGACAGTGTGCCTTTCTTCCAGTTCATTTTTATTGGGGATCCCAGAGAAATTTACAGAGTCCTGCCCAGGTCCACATCTTGACTTTTGACTGACACCAGGGTGACATCAGACTTCCAAGTCCCCACTGTCATAACAACTCTAGGTCACCTTGGTCCATGGTGACCAGTTCTAATTGGATTCTTTACCATATATTCTTACAGATTTTATGGTTAGGAGGAACTGACCTTATCTCCAAAAGTCTCCTTTTTCAGAGTAACTTGGGTTCTTCTTATCAACATTTTTAGCCTGAATCTCTCCTGCAGTGAATAGGTAGTTTGCTGAGGAATGTGACATATCCTCCTGTTCACTGAAGCCAGGCAGGACTGCAGATATATTGCTTCTGGACAAAGAAAGCATATGGGGGTCAATACCAGGGGCCCATTTTGTAGAATCATTCTTTTAATCTTGTGTTCCCACAACCCTCATTTGTCTTTCTCTAACAAATTCTCCATATTCAATTTATGAGATTTGAATTCTTGAGAACCTACACTACTCCAATTATTCTACCTATGAAACTTTGTCTTTGGTTAAGTCCTGTTAGATTTTTATAGAAAAGTAAAAATAGGATATAGATAAAAATATTCATTTGAAGGAGAATATATGGCACATGATTCTTAAATAGACCATAGGAGTCAGGAGTATATCTTAAACATTCACAATACACTGAGTCTTGAGAATTACTAGCAAATTTTTTTTTATGTAGAAAAGCAATTTATTCCATTATAAGCACTTACACAGTTACTCATGGGAGTAATAGGCCTGCTGATAAAACAGGTCACCCAAAATGCAGATGGTATCAAACTAGTGGTCAAGGACCAACTCCTAAAAAAAAAAAAGCAACTCTTATCAAGGATTAATTTAATTTTAAAAACATACAAGCTATCAATTCACTCTTCTCAACTTGACAGTATACCTGTGGTACAACTGTCAGGTAAAAACATACATCTTTACAACTTGGTGGTCCCAAGTTAAAAAAAAAAAGAACAAAAAAACAAAAACTATTTCACATAAAGGTAAGGAATAATACGAAAATAGCTCAAGAAATACACTAACAAGCAAAAATATATGGGAAAGGAGGAACATGTAGTTTTGACTTAACTGTAGAAATCAAGAGGAGACTGGTCTACATAGGAAAATGTGCATCCTGGAAAGTCAGGTGTGAAGATTTTAGAGTAGGAATCTATATGACTTGAATCTCCCCTAATTCCTGAATAAAAATGACATCTTGCGGTATTTATACTTCATGGCTCAGACACCTACCTCACTTGGCTCTATTCCTTACTCACTCTAGCTTTTACTTAAATGAGTCCAAAAAACTTGGGGATATAGCTTAAGAAGAAAAATAACCACACATAATATTTCCCTTTCTGTAGCTACTTTAGACCCAGGTTTGTTACTAGAAAATTCCTGAACAAAATTTAAATAAGTCTGGCTTTGCTGAATAAAGTATCCCAGTTAATATTTAGAAAACACCCACTGTTTGGGCTAATAGCAATTGTTGGTGGTACCTATATAGAGGGATAGCTGAACAAAGTCTCTCTCTCAAAACCAGTGTTAAAGCAATCTCAGGGTTGAGAGGGAAAAAAGGGGAGTCTAAAATCACAAGTGCAGACACATCTAAGATCCTTGTCCTTCAGGATCCACACTTCCTTCAGGATCTTCATCATTATAGATGTTCTCTGCCATTTGCCACACTTGCATGATATTGTCTTCTGATACAGAACAAATCACCCAAGGTTCATTGGGATTCCAGGAGAAATCAGATATCTTGGCAGTGTGACCACCATGAATAAACAATAATTCTGGTGGGCCATCTTCTGCATCTTCTGGGGATTGTTCTTCTCCAATTTTACTTAAATCCCAGACATTCAGTCTACGATCAGTACCACTAGAAGCCAGAATAGTCTCATTGTGAGGTGACCATTGAACCTGAAATATTTCATCCTTATGTGATTCAAAGGAATGCAACTTAAGTTTCAGATTTCTCAGATCCCACAAGGCAACAGTCTTATCAGCTGATCCTGTGGCAAGTATGAACTCACTATAAGGATTGAAAGAGAGGCAGTTCACTTCAGCAGTGTGAGCATCTACTGAGTGGCTTGGTTTGGAAGTATTGTTTGAACGAGTATCCCAAATCATAAGTTTCTGATCGTCAGCAACTGACCCAAACAGGGACTCATGGAGCAGATGCCAGGAAACATCTTCTACTACTGCTGTATGCCCTGTAAAGATGGTCTTCGCATCGACCACTTTTCCTTCCTTTGGGATGGCACTGATATCCCATAGGCAGATGGTATGGTCATCTGAAGCACTAAGTAAGTGCCCACTGAGATTTGGGTTCCAAGAAAGCCCATACCCTTCCTTCTGATGTCCACAGAGACGCAAGTCTGGGTTGCACTCTCCAGAAGGGTCTGGTTTAGAAGGATGTTTTGTATAGTCAAAAACAAGAACATCACTGGATGGAGTCTTTGTTGCAATGATGCAAGGGTTCTGGGGCATATAACGAGCCCTATTTACTTCTCCTTCATGGTTGATCTTGATTTCTATTTCAATTTTCCCACTAACTGAGCCAAAACCTCCAAATTCTCCTTTCTCACTGTCGTAGTGTGATGCATCAAATTGAGCATCATCATTGGGGAGCTGTACACTGGCTATCACAAGGTGGTTTTGCTCATCGGATGTGTGTGTCCCCAGGACAAGTCGATGAATGCTGAAATCTTTTCCTTCTGGTCTGGTTACATCTGGAAGCCACTGTGCTGTTAGGCTGGGCCACTCCAGAGCATGGGTCATCACCAAATCATAAAGAAAAGGGGTGTTCTTTTTCCATATTTTGTACTCCTCGTTGATCACACGTTCTTCCACTGCATCGTCAAAGGCTGCTTCCTTGTCGGCCATGGCGGCAGGAGAGCCGGGGGTATCCGGGGTCGAGCGTTGCGGGAGGGGCGGGGAGCCTGCGAGCGCTAGCTCTGCGCGCGCGGCCTCTATTCTAGTAAAAAATTTTGACCAAGAAGGATATGTTTGTACTCTATCATGTTTGTTAGTATTACTATATAATTTGTGCTTTTAGGCTTTTGTCTTTATAAGCCTAAACTGTGAGCATACTCTTTGTTTCTAGAGTGATTGTGACCAATTCTGTCCTTTAGGGAAGCTAACCCTAGTGGACAAAGATTGTAGTATAGGTCAAACAAATCTGTAGGACATAGCTGTATGTGTTGAGAGACAAATGGTGCTTTAGAGGTTATCAGAATTATATTAGCTCAGAGAAGTCAGCAAAAGCAGTTGCATTTGGGGAAGGTTTTTAGGAAATTTCAAGACTTGACTGAATTCTTAAAGAACAGTGAAAACATTCTTAAACAGAGAGGAAGTGAAGAGTACACTGCAGGGGGTGGGCAGCCTTCCAGGAACAACAAAGAATGAGGGATTTGTGGTGAATAGCCATGTTTGGCTTGAGCAACTGATTTCCAATGGCAAACAGCTGGTGTGAAGATGGGAGGTGGGCTAGAGCCAGAAGAAAAAGTGTGGCTCCCCGCAGGTGGTTGTTAAAGGAAATCTTTCCATGCTGCCTCCTCTCCTGCAACTGACTTTCTGATAGGGAACTTGGAATCAGGGAGGGTGGTGTGAAATTTCATTAATGTTATTGCTATTTTATTTTAAAATTGGTTTGGATTTTATTTGTCTGTGAAAGAAGTTTATCTATAGTTTTCTTTTTAAAAAAGATTCTATTTAGTTTGATTTTTGCATGAGGTCTTAGTTTCCTGAAAGTATTCCTGAGATTTCTGGAATTGAATCTGGGGCTTTCCAACAGAGATGTAGAAAATAGTGAAACCTTTTCCAATTTTCTTGTCCTTCCATGTGTAGGAAAGAAGTTCTTAAGCCTTCTTTAAAAGAGGAAATAGCTCTCTTAGGAAATAGCTCTCTCTGTTCCTGAGGGCCTAAAATGTTTCCATGACAACCAACATCTCACCCTCCAAGAATGCTCTCAGCGCCAGGCTCTCCGTGCCCCTGGAGGTCTCAGAAACACCATGGTGTGTTGGCATGTATTTTCTAACAAAAACAAATCATTTTGGTCTGTGGCCAATAGGATTAAATGGGTATAATAGTTTGTTGATGAATGATCTGAGATTGAGTAGAATCTTCAACTCCACAGCCTTTATTTACCAAACATCATGCTAACCCACTAACTAGGCAGAGTATAAAGTCTCTGGAAATACCCTCACAAAGCTTGTGAGCTTGCCCTGGAGGTGATGTGAAATCAGATGACATGAGTTTCTATACCCAGAGGTATGTTAGGTCAGGGGAGAACATCAAGATGCTTGGTTAAAGAAATCAAATAAGTTGAATGGATCAAGCCCCAGGAGTAGAGGTGACATAGGAAACTGAGAAGAAAGTAGAGCAGAAGGAAAGAGAGGGGTAGTGTTAAGGAAATCTAGAAAAGGAAGAACTTCTAGAAGGAATTTACCAATGTTACAAATAGAATATATGCCTTGCAAAAAAAGAAACAAAAAGAAAAGAAAATGAAAGAATGAAAACAACAAAGATTTGCTGTTGCATTCAGCCATAACAGTAATATTTTTGATGTTTTCCTAAAGCAATTTTAGTGGAATCAAAAACAGTTAACAATTGATGGAAAATAGATTGTAATGTAAGAAAAAGAAGATGCACTATTTTTTCAAGGGCCTTGAAAGTGAAAAGTGAAAGAAAGCATGAAGTTTTAGGACAAATAAAGTTGAAGGAATTTTGTTTTTCAGCATGGGATAATCTTGATGTGCAAAAGTTGAAAACAAAAACAAAGAGATGCTGTTTGAGGAAGCATCCTGGGAGCCTGTGTGCCTTTGACCTGCGACAGCCATATTTCTGGATTTCCTCAGCTTCTGTGCTGCTGTCCAGCCCTACAAAAAGAAGACTCCATGCCCCCATAATAAGCTAATTCTTTTTTCTTTGGTTCTTGAGATTGAACGGAGGGGCATGGTGAGCCTCAGCCCTGTAGAGGCAGGTCTGGCTAAGTCCTCCAGTTTGGCCTGGAATTTCTACAATCTTCCCTCAGTCTCTCCTGAATCCCTGGGGATTACAAATTTGAGCCACAATACCCAACCTGACATAAACTGTTTTTTTTTTGTTTGTTTTTAAATTTTGTACCAGGGATTAAACCTAGGGTACTTAACCACTGAGCTACATCCCTAGCCCATTTTTATATTTTATTTAGAGACAGGGTCTCGGTGAGTTGCTTAGGGCCTTGCTCACTTGCTGAGGCTGGCCTCTAACTTTTAATCCTCATGCCTCAGCCTCCTGAGCTGCTGGGATTACAGGCATGCACTGCCACACCTGGCTCTGTTTATGTTTTGAGATATGATCCTGACAGTTTGTCCAGGCTCTCTGCACTTGATCCTCCAACTCAGCCAAATAGTTCACATTACAGGTATGTACAGCAAGCTAGCAGAACATTATCTCTAATAAACATTCTACAAAATAACTAATTGAGAGAACAATGTGGTTGAAGAAATGAGGAAGGTAAAGGAATTGTCCTTGAATAATAGTAGTACATGCAAAAAGTAATTTTGTTTTATTTCACTGTGTAAGTAAGGAGATAAAAGTTCAGAAAAAAGCAAAAGTTGGTAAGGGAGTGACAAGCCTTTTGGTAGCTCAAACAGGATGGAAGGTCCAAACTTTAAAACAATGGTGTGTTTCCTTATGACAAATAACAGCTGGGTTTTGGACTGGTGGTCATATTGCAGGTAGTGGAGGTGATGTATCAGTAAGATTGTGTTTATAACTGTAGATCATGTTTGTTTTACAGCATGTTTGCTGATGTTATTATTCCCAAAGAAGTACGTCAGAATTTCTCCTGCTGCTTCTCTGTGGATCAGAGAAGTTCACCTTCAAAATCCTTACTGAATCCAATATTGCCACTGAGAAACAGAGACCAGACACTAAGGCCTTTAAATAAAATAAAACAAAATTTGTATACTACTGGGTATGTGAGAGACCAGAAAGGTAGCATGGGACTCAATTATATGTGCCTTGTAATCCATTAAAAGAATTTAGGAATTCAAGATGGAAAACTTTTGAAGAGTTTATAGGCATTACACAGTATAACTAATATTTTAAAATGTTCACTTTGTATGCAGCACAGAAAGTAGATCATATAGCACTAAGGACAGAAGAAGAAAACCCAGAAATCTAATTTCTATATTTCAGTGAAAGATGAAATTAAACTAGACCAGACTAGAATTACTCTTGTGGAAAAGATATAAGAAGAGATTGAATTAGATGCATATTTCAAAGGTAAGATAGATCATATGTTGATGCAAATGGGATGTGCAGAAATAGAGGCATTAATGTTGTCTCCAAGATTTTTTTTTTTAAATTTCAGTAACATTAAGCCACTCACAGGAGGGTATGTTGTTGAAAATTAGGAGTTTTGTTTAGAACATGATAAGCTTAATGTCTTTACTTGTCCTCAGAATTGAAAAGTCACCAAGCAAATATGAAACCTACATTTGAAGGTTTCCTTGTTTGGTGTGGTCAGCATGCTGATGCCATTTAAGGTCATAGAATTGGATGAGATGCCCACAAGAGAATGGAATCTGAAGTTGGTGTTTTGTGGGGAGCTAATATTCAATAACTCAAAAGCCAATAAAGTAGGGTAAGGGAAAATAAAGTATGAGGAAACAAGAATTACCAAAATAGACATGAATTCTGAAAGAACAAAAATGAGGTATGAGTAAGTGGTAAATACTATAGTTGACAGATTAGGAAAAGGATTAATACTTTTCCATTGGTTTTGGGAATCTGGAGATCATTGATGACATTGACAATAACACAAAGGGGAGTAGCCAGGATAAAAATGTCACTGGGTTCAGGAGAGGAAAGAAGATAAATTAGGGTGAGTGTAGATGCTACTTTCAAAGAGTTTTATTATAAAAGAAAGACAGAGAAATGTGTTGTTCAGTGGAAGGTGTTAGGTTGTTAGGAGAAATGTGTTATTGGCTGGAGGCCAAATTTTTGAAAATATTCCTTTTTTATATGAAAAATAACAGCATATGTGTTTTGCCTGATGGTTATGTTCCAGATTAGAGGAAGGAATAAATGATGCGAGGAAGACAAGAAAAGCAACAGAACCAGGGATGGGGTACGGTGTAAATGTGAGGGGTTTGGTCTTTGATAGGTTTTATTTTTTTTTCAGTCTGTAAAGTCAATTTTATTCACATTTTCCCCAAGTAAATGCAAAGTGAACCATAAGCTGAAACCAGAACATAGTTCTTAGAAAATACAACCTGAAGTCCTCACTGCCTAGGATGTGATGGAGGGGCTCAGCTTGTGATCTGAAGAAGTTTAAAGTGAATGTGGTGCTTGGGTGACAAGGTGGGGGGCACTCCCAGATATGGTCGTGTTATTGTGAAAGACACCCAAAGAAGGCACCCAGCATCTTCATTTTGGTAGTATTTTGAAAAGTTTATCCCTGGTAGCAGGAGGAAATTCATAAAATATATGCACAAAACCAGGTTAGCTGCTGAAGGTGGTAGTGATAGATGGGCAGTTTGTAGACTGTTTTTCTTCTGGTTGCATTTTTTTTTCTCCCCAGAGAAACTCAAAAAGGTCACCTGAAAGTGAAAATTGGAAAACAGTATTGAATGATGATATAGAGATAATTTTCTACTGTTTCACAATAGTACAATTTTTTCAAATTTGCCAAGGTCTTAATTCCAAAGATTCTGTCATTTGCTCATAATCTCTCAGCCCCCAACTTGCTTCTAACACATAGCATGCAGTTCTAGTCACTTACTGGCAAGTAAGGGTCTAACTGATAGAGGTGGGTCATTGGGAATGCTCCATTGTTGTTGTTGTTGTTTTTCCCCTGTTCCTGGAGAGCAAAGCATTCTTTCTCTTCTTCCTGTGGCCACGTTCTGAGTTGCTTTTTTTGTGCCATACCCTTCTGCCATGATGTTCATCTTAGGCCCAGAGCTATGTGTTCATCTGATATATGAACTGACACTTCTGAAACCATGAACAGAAATAAGCTTTTCCTACTCTATGCTGTTCTTGTCAGATCTTTTGGTCACAGGAATGCAAAGCTAATGAAGATATGTATGGATCTGCCATATGTTGTATCTGATCAGGACCTGAGAACACAGTGGCACAATTTGGCTTAACTTCTCTTGTTCTTCTTCTCTGTAATAAGAATAGCCACATCCTAGATTGAGGCTGTGCCTTCACCCTGTCCTATAAAATTAAGAGGACAAATGCGGAATATATAACTATGTCCCACAGACTTAGACAAGAGACACAACCATCCCATGGAATCCTTGAAAAATGATTAAAAAATAAAGATGGGCTGTTGTCAGTTAATGAGGGTTTGGATTTTTTGTTATACCACATAGACTATCAAAAGCTGACTTGTGCAAAAATTTGCAGTTAGAAATGTTGTACTCTTTAAAAAAGTTAATTTATGTGTAACTGTGTTTGGAGTCAGCAGAAGGCATTAAAAAACAAAGAAAAATCTAATTATTAGAGGCTAGAAAAGTTATGATCGATATTATACACTGGGAAAAAAACTGGCAAACAATCACTTGTGATGATTTGGAAGGCAAATTCTTCGTCTAATGAAATTGGGGCTGTGACCATTGAGGTTTTGAAACTAAATTATTTTACAAGGGTTAATTAGTAAGTTGCATTATATAAGTCTGAGTCTTCCTGCTATACATCAAATGTCCCCTCAAAAACTTATGTTGGAATTTTGTCTTTGTAACCGTTTTAAGAAGTAGGGTTTTTAAATGCATGAGTCAATGCTATTTTTGAGCAGATAGGATAATTATCACAGGAGTGGACTCCAGGTAAATCATTAGCCCCTGCACCACACTATGACATGTTGCATAAGTCCTTACTATGTGCTGGCATTATGCTTTGGTCTTTCCAAATTCTAGAACCACGAGCTAAATAAACTTCTTCTGTTTACAAATTACCCATCTGTGGTATTCTGTCACAGTGGCAGAAAACCCACTGACACTTGCCTTCTGGGAAGTGTTTTTTTTATGATGGGTCTCCTCCTTAGCAACATCTAAAAACATTTTGCTATGTTTTTCTCCTTGGCATTGTTACAAACATTTTTGTCCATCCGACTTTCATTGGCTCTTATCCTTATTTTATACCAAGCCATTTTGCCCAACTGAAAGAACTTACCATAACAATAACAAATAAAATGCTTGAAAACTTCTACTCCGGACTTTGAACTAACGCAGGATTTTTGTTTATTATGCTTATGGTTAGTGCTCTGTGTTGAGCAGGTATCTTAATGACCAACCCAGCATTTAGTCTTTGACCTAAGTATGAGTCTTTTGAAGCTTTCTGTCTCTAAACATTTCTCAATTTTATGTTTGCTTCTTGAAGAAGAGAACCCATTATATTTCTCAACCTTGCCAGTTCCAGATATTCTTTTTATTGTTTCTAATAAATAGGCAGGGCTGTTTTTCTCTCTTTTCTTTTTTTTTAAGAGAAAGAGGGAGAGAAGAGAGAGAGAGAGAGAGAGAGAGAGAGAGAAAGAGAGAGAGAGAGAGAATTTTTTAGTATTTATTTTTCAGTTTTTGGTGAACACAACATCTTTATTTTATATGGTGCAGAGGTTCTAACCCAGCGCACCGTGCATGCCAGGCGAGCGCTTTACCGCTTGAGCCACATCCCCAGCCTTGTTTATTTTTTGAACTCATCTCTAGATTTAACCACTTCCTCTCCCCCCCCCCCGCCCACGGGAGAATAATATAATAATCAGACTTATGGATAACAATGAACCTAGAAACTTCTGCTAGTGGTCAGAACCAGAGACCGAGGAATATATTCTACTACCAGGAAGAGGAATATGCAGGGTTTATTGATAGAGTGCAGAACATGATACTCTAAAACATGACACCTAAGTATATTGAATGCTTTAACCTGAAGGAAATTAAGAAAACTGCAAAAGAAAGAAGGTCTCTCTCTGACCTTCTCCATATTTCCTGCTTCAGACCATAAAAAGCATTTTCTCAACTATTTCCTCTTAAAGTAAGTCCAAGAATCCTTATATGATTAAGGGTATGCTTTATATCAGGAGGAAAGAAAGAATACAGAGATGCCAAAAAGTACCAAAAAAAAAAAAAAAAGATGTCTCCCAAGTTTATTATAATTAGATCATCTCTGATTTTTTTTTTTTTGGTCTTACTATAATTCTTCATTGAACCGAAGTATAACATGTACAATTTTTCCAAACAGTAATACTTTGTGGTGGATATTCTCCCATTTCATGATGGACGTCTGAGTCAGAGGAATATCATCATCTAGATGCAAAAGGGTATCACAGAACAATGGACTACAGACGGAAGCCATAATTGGATGTCTTATTTGGGGCATGTTTTTTTTAGCAGAAAAAGGGAAATTAGTATCTATGATCAAAAAGATTGATATTTCAATAGATTCTTCACAAATATTCACCACTTCCTGTCCCCCCCCCAAGGGAGAATAATATTACCTCATTCCACTTTTATTAACTTGTTATCAGAATTAATTTGGCCAAAAAATATGAGTGTTCATGATGTTTAACAAAGTAAAACATTAAATAAGATTGCATGGAACAGCTTGGCCTCTTGACTGCCCTTCCAGCATGTGAAAGGCATGATTGATACACATGCTGCTTCTTCAGCCTGATCTTAGGATGAGAAGACCCATGGAGAAGCACCAAGCAGAGACTCAAAGAATTCAAAGTCTATATATGCAACATGAATAAGAAAGGGACTTTTGTTGTAAGTTTCTGTTTTGACACATGTCATAGCATCTTGCTGCCAAGCACATTTCTTATATTCAGGAATTTTCTCACAAACTGAGTTCCTCCATTAAAATGTAGAAGTCAGGTATTCCCTTTCTTAGGCTCCTTTGCAGCAAAGTTACAGAATTGTAAACTGGTGTCTGTTAACCTAATCAGGTATACTGCTCATGAACTCCAATTCATGATGGTTTAGTGTGGGGAACCAGGTGCCACATGGGGTCCAGGTGTAGTTGAAGATGACAGTGAAGGCTTTAGGGGTAGTGCTGAGAGAGGTTCACACCCAGCTCCCAGGATCACTGATGCCAAGTGAGATTTCTGATCCTTGGTGCAGTGACAATTGATCTTCTCTGGCACAGTCCCACAGTGCAGTTTGGACTTGCTATCATTTTGTGTGCCCCCAAGCCTGTTCCCTTTGCCCCTCCAAATGATCTGGGAGCTATTGAATAAGCATTAAGCTTTATTAAGACCTTTTACTGCTTTAATTTGCTACAGCGACTTCTAAATTTCCTTCCTCCCTTTTTTTCTCCTTCCTTCCTTTTTTTCTGCCTCCCTTCCTTCATTTTACTTCACTGCTATTTTCAAGGTTCTTAAATAAATTACTCTATTTTCTATTTTATAATTAAATTCTATATCTGAGTTTTCCAAGCTCTTGATACATAGACCCACTGAAAAACTCTAGAAAAAAAAATATATTTTTTTTACAAATTCAAAGTTTATGATCATGTTGTGCTATCTTCCTGGGAATCTTCTTATAAGTCTTTTTTTTTTTTTTTTTTTTTTGTGAGGGAGTGATACTGGCGATTGAACCCAGGGGTGCTTACCCACTGAAATATATCTCCAGCCCTTTTCATATTTATTTTGAGACAGGGTCTCACTAAGTTGTTTGGGGTCTTACTAAGTTGCTGAGGCTGGCCTCATACTTGTGATCTTCCTGTCTTAGCCTCCTGAGCCTGGTGTTATAGTTCTTCTTAAGACTCTCTTCTCATCTTTTCTTTATATTTATATTTATTTTTTTGGCATCAGGGATTGGACCCAGGAGTACTTAACTACCAAGCCACATCCATAGCCTTTTTAAATATTTTATTTAGAGACAGTGTCTCTCTTAATTGCTTAGGGTCTCGCTAAATTGCCAAGGCTGGCTTTGAACTCTTGATCCTCCTGCTCAGCCTTCAGAGCTGTTGGGATTATAGGCCTGCACCACCTCACCCAGCCTCATCTTTTAAATTCTTATTTAAATATGTGTTCCAAATGATGTTTCACTCTAATATTTAAAAATATTACTCACTCCCACCAGCTTTACCAACACTGTAATTTTTAAAGAACATCCCATTTCTTTCATAAAACTTAGAAAAATTATTTTGTTTATTGGTTTGCATTCTCTTTCCCTAACTAGATACAAGTTTCATGACAGCCAACATTCATTCAACTGTCATTATGAATGACAGTTTCATTCATAATATGGTGACTGCTTTATTTCCTGGTTCCATCAAAATATATTGCATGATAGGGACTTAAAGCAATTTGTTTAATAAGTGAACAAATAAATGGATAAGAGATTATGGATTAGAGGATGGACAAGTGTAATGAATATTAGAAATAGTTATTTAGGATAAAGGCACAGGAAAATGGCCAAAGACTGTCAATCAATGTTTAAAGTCCGTTTGTGACTGGAGAATATTAATATGTAAAACATTTATATTTCAACCTTTTTTCTTCTTCTAGTATTGCTTGGCAATGAAGATATAACAGCAAAACAGGAGATGGTGTTCATCTAGAGCTAGCACTTCTTTGTTATGGAGATTAGATGAAAGGAAGCAAAGGGAATCCTGAACAAGCAGTTCAGGTAATTCTCAGTCCCTTCCAATCTTGGTAGAGAAGTGAGTGTTGGAAGAGGCTGTTGATAAACTGCAGAAACTGAAGGAGTCAAGAGGTGAACTCCAAACGTAGTATAATTAAGGAAGTCAGAACAGTAGAAGAGAGCATTTTTAATTAAAATATAGAATATGATATTTTAAGTTTTCTGAGGCTAAAAAAGTGACAAATGATGATACTTTCCAGAGTATAGCCACGTTTATAAGTATTGAAATGAAATGGATATAAAATTCTCTGAAGATCAAGAGAAAGTGAAGGGATGGATTTTGGATGACTCTTTCAGACTTCAAAATAGTTAGAGACTACTTTTGCTATTTTATTTTCTGAATCTCAGCTTCTCCACTATTGAACAACTTAATTCAATTCAGTTGAACAGAAATTTATTTAGCATAAAATCCAGGTTACAGGGAGATGTAGATTAATGGTAGAATGCTTGCCTATCTTGTGTGAGGCCCTGGATTCAATCCCCAGCCCTGGAGGAAAAACAAACAAATGCCCCCAACCCTAAAAACCCAGGCCTCTGTTAAGCCTTCTAGTGTCTCTGTGTGACTTAGGTACAGGTATACTTTCCTTGAGGCAGAGGAAAATCCAAACCGAATGCACAGTTTAGGATACAGTATGGGCTGTAGTCCTTGATCTTTGGGCTTGTTATGTTTGTGTTTGGTACTTCTTGAATACATTCTGTGAAAAATATGCTATGAAAGAAACTGTCAGGAGAGAGGAAAGGAAAGGCCAAGAACATTACTCAATCTCCAGCACATACTTGCAATGTGCTGTTTTAAACATATTATCTTCTAAATTTTTCACCACAACCATATAGGGACGTAGGTTTCTTGCCCAGGCTTTCTGCAGTTCTTCAAAATTAATTTTAAAATTGAGTTTCAATAGGGTAAATTGCCTGCTCAAGTTTGCACAAGTATTAAAAGATGACAAAATAGTTCTATTTTTTTTCCCTGTTCTGAAAATGGCCTTCATGTACGTAGCTTAAAATAATACATTTTTCTTTTCTTTCTTTCTTTTTTTCCGAATGATTCTGTGGGTTGTTGGGTCAGTTCTTTCCTGGACCAGTTTGGTGAAAGAGACTGAACAATATAGGTGATCTCACTCACATGTCTGGGACAGGTAGGATAGCAGGAAAGGCATGGCATATGTTTTTTTCATTTTTTTAGGAAGTTATCCACTTTTGGTGGAGGATTGCTAACAGCAGGAAATGACAACCACTGAGCACTCAAACACTTCTTAAGGCTACATTTTTAAATATCTCATTGGATAAAGCAGGTCCCATAGCCAATCCCAATTTTAATAGGAGAAAAGGCTAAGTCATATCATAAAGGGAAATGCACATAGTGAAAGGACAAATTTGTGGGTAGTTTGCAACCTAGCACAAGAACCTAACTTTGAACTCATTCTTTTTATTATATCACATTTTTCACTAAGTGCTTTTATTACCTCTAAAATGAAGACAACATATCCAAGCCTTTGTGCAACTGTGGAAATAAAAGGAAACTGATATTCATTTAGATTGTACTATACACTTAGCACCATCCTAGGAAATTCCCATTATCTAATAATTATATTATGGAGCTAGTAATCTGGAGAAAAATGTCATCTCTTACAGTCTGAAATGCATTAAACAGGTTAAATCATGTTTTAGAAATTCAAATTAAGTACTATGATAAATGGCAATAGAGCTATATCATAGATCTGTAACTTCAATAACAAATTTCCCTTAGGTTATGTTTTTGGATTAAGGGCTTTTCTTCCCAAAGATTCTATTACACAACAAAGTAGAATAATTTTAGGCTCTAAAATATGGTCACTATTATAACAGCAGGCTGTTCTCTGAAAAAATGTACAAAATGCATGCATATATATAATATATATTCTATACATCTGCACAAATAGCCTTTGCAAATGTGTATATATATATATATATATATATATAAAATCAAACACACACACACACACACACACACACATAGCCTTTGGCCTTTACCTGTAGATGAATTGGCTACAGATGGAAGAATGGATACCATAATGATTTTAAAAATTCTTTCATTATGGCCTGGATAGGTCAATTTGACTTAATTATCACTGTGATTAGCACTGTTTACACTAAGTGCCAATCATTGGGTTGATGCTTTCCACAGATTTTTTCTTTTTATGTAATTGTCACACTAGCATAACAAAGCAGATAATGCTATTACCTTTTTGTATATTAAAATCTTTAAGATTTTAAAGGGAATGCAAGTACCTTATAGACATATAGTTAGCAAAGTGGTGGAGCTAAGCTCTAAGTCTGGAATTCTTAACTCAGAGATTAAACATTTTATTAATAAATAATTCTGCGGCAGTTTATAAAACATATTTTTATGATGAGTTATTTAATGATCTATATGGAAGGCAAAATTCATCTCTACCTTTGAGTCTATTTGGCTGGGCCTGAAATTTAAATTGGCATATGATGGATAAAGAAAAGTGTAAAATTCTTACATTTTCTTAGGAGCTCTCATTAGGAACATGAGGACCGAAGAAGCAATCAGAGCTGGATGTTTACAAACTAAATTGGGAAAAGAAAGCATGAAAAGACATAGGGCTTGTGCTAGGGCAGTTAGCTATGGAGAAGTGACTAGGCCAGATTTCCCTCAGTCTCATATTCTTTAATCTCTGATGATAAAAATATTTCTACCTTTTTTTCCCCTACAGGGAGTGCATCTTTCAAACAAGAGCTTTATCTCTTGCTTTTAGGGGATGAAAGGGGGAAATCAGAGGGTCCTTTTTGCATTTGCTGTTTTATAAGTGCCTTTATCTCAAAATAATCCTTAAAGTGGGATATTTTTAGGTGATGAACATATTTTATCATCTTCTAAGACTAATCAACCATATTGATAACCACTAAGCCTTTATGACAGCCCAAGTTTCACAAATGTTTTTTTGTATGCCTGAACTCACCTCACTGTACACATGAATATGTATCATTCTTTGTACATCAATTTAATTTCAATAAAATAGTTTTTAAAAAACTCAACTTTCTTGCTGACATACCATCATGGCCAAGGCTAAAGCTTAGTACCTCAAAAAGAATAAAGGGTCTTTTATTTTCTCCATTTAAAAAGGAAAATTCAGAAATGTATTGTGGTGTATTTTTCAGACCCTTTCAAATTCCATTCTCTTTTCTTTTGAAAATGCCTAAATGATAATAATTGTCTTTCATCTGGATACAAATTAGATTTCACTGTTAAGATACACTTGTATGAATTCTAAAGGTGATCATTAATCAGAATCCTTGTTCCTGTGATTCTTGCCTCTTTGAAACAATGTTTGAAATTACTCAGATATCTGGTACCATCATTCCTGTATCATGTGCGATTTCCAGGTTGTTAAGAAACTGGCTGTGGTGGATACCCGACTAGACATGAAATCACAAATTGGAGCTTTGGTTGCTTATTTTCCTGCCTCCTGTGTTTGAGAAGCAGTTGTGGTGGCCATGGAGACAACAGCGTTTTTGTTTCTTGATTATCTCTGAATGTTACCTCAGAGTTGATAAAGCCATAATGATAAAATAACCACAGTCCATGTACACAAAAAGCAAGATTCAAATTAACTCTGTAGAATAATATCACAAATAGGAAGAATTTATATTATATGTAAATATGCAAGACTTCATTCTTCACAATGTGGGAACATACAACCACTCAGAAGATTGCTTTCAGAATTATATTATATTTTGGTATATAGTGTATTATACATTATTTTGTTTTCCAAGTGTTGTCCAGAATTTGTATTATTATTTAAAATGTTATTGTATAGTTACATGATTATATCACATTTTGGAGTATAATCTGCTGTGTAATCTGTACTTACCTTTTTCTTTATAACCATTTGTATTTGATTAGAATGGATCAGCTAATATTTTCCCTAAGGGCATACTCATTATGGTTATTTTATCAGATTATATGTAGAAAGGTGTTGTGACATTACTGCCCAAGCCAGTTTTACAGGTGATTAAACTGAAGTTGAGAGTTTAAATGAACACATTTATTTAGTGTCAAATTAAGAACTAAGAACTCTGACCATAACAATTATGTTCAATATTCTTTATGCTATCCCACACTACTAAAGACAAGGAGAAAATTAAGAAGGAAATAAAGGGAACAAAATAAGATTAGAGAAATAGCTGTCAACAAGGATGCATGACAGAATCACACAGAAATTAAAAAATATATATTTAATATATGTTTATGTAAATTATGTATTTATTTATATATCCTAACACACTCCAGAACATATGAACTTGAATTTCTAGAAGTTCAGATATCCAAGTGAGATAATAGAGCACAATCACTTAGGCTGGAGAAAGATATTTTGTGTTAAAGGTCAGTGTCTAAAAATCACTTCTGAAATGCTCCATTTGAACTGTATTCTTAGAAACTCATCTATTACCAAGCATGGCATGTGACACCACTGATCAAATTCATCCCTGAAATTCTTTCTTCTCTTGCTTCTCAAACTGTTTCTATTTCTTTTTGAATCTATTCTGTGGACTCTCTTTCCTCTAAATTGCGTTTTAAATGTTGATATCCTGTTTACAATTAGAATAGTGGTTTTCAATAGGGGATCAGTTGACAAGTGTCTCGACCAGTTTTTTGTTGTCATGCCTCCCATTGGGGTATATTACTAGCATCACTTTGAGAGAGACCTGGGCTTGTAGCTAAATATCCTATACTGCACAGGTACCCTCCCCTACCAAAGAATTCTGTGATACCAAATGTATGGTGACTTATGTCATGTAAGTCAGAAAGTTAAGCGCTTTTGTGTGAAGCAACCTTCAAATCTTATTTTCTTTTAATTAACAGCATAATGGGTGAAAATGCTTTAGCCTCTGAAAAGCACATTTGACAGGAACTGCTTCTCATTCATCTTCATATCCATGGCCTTTAAAATAGTGAGCACTGAAAAAGGTGTTTGACTTTTAAAATAGCCTGAAGATATAGAAAGTAAGGGGAGTTAATTTACTAAAATGACCATGGTTCTTTAAATGAATTAATCCAAAAGGCAAATAATAAAAAGGAACTAATACCAACTTCATATTTTTCAAACTCAGTGACAGTAAATTCACTGACAAAATCAAGTTAACTATTTTAAAAATAAATTTGTTATATTAATCAACAAATCACATCTTCCAGAAATGCAATCATCAATCTGTTTCCTTTTCTGTGCTTATGGAGAAGGGCTAGGTAGAAAATGCTCTTTGTAACAAGCTGCTTTCAAATATTCCATTTTTCAGCCTTGGATTTTGCCTCATCATGGAGCAGAAGAGGATATAGTCTTGTGAACTTGTGTTAGGTGACGGATGCATAGTAATTAAATTCTGATTGGCCTGAATTCAGCGGTGTTATTTATCAAGGCCTACGGTGAGACAACAGAGCTCTTTTAATTGAAATGGATTTTATTTCAATTTCATAATGCCTAGCATAGAATGAGAAGGATGAGAAAAGTGAGAAGAAATTCCATTTCTCATAATCTCGGTGATTTCCAATCATTAATGTTTTATTTTATTAAATTAAATATTTTTAAAATATAGAAAAAAAGGCCAAGGCAAAGGGAACATGATAAAAAATGTAGTGTTATATACAATACTTCTGTAAAACAAGTTGAGTGGCTTCTTATAAAAAAAGGACTTAGTGCTTGGAATGTTCTAAAATCTAAACAGTCTTTTTTCATGGTTAGCTAATTATTTTGACAGGAGTCTAACTGATGTGTGCTTTTCCATGCAGACGAGTTTGTTACAAACAAGATGACTGTCATCCACATAAACACTCCATAACTAATTCTTAGCTCCACAGAGAGATTAAGTAGTGAAAGTTAGCAATTAAAATTCAGTGACAATGTTTTCCTCTGCAATTGATTAGTGAATGGAATGTTCATTTAATGGACATGGCCTATAAACAGTTCCACCAATTACCTTTCTTTTGGAATCACACATTACCCTGTCTTCTATGTATGTACATCTGTACATATACATATATTTTTCTTCTCTTCTCCTTTTTGACACATTCTCCTTTCTATGTCACTAAGTTAATTTTCTAGTTTGGTCCTCTTTTTCTTTTCTTTTTTTTTTTAATATTTATTTTAGTTTTCGGCGGACACAACATCTTTGTTTGTATGTGGTGCTGAGGATGAACCTGGGCCGCATGCATGCCAGGCGAGCGTGCTACCTTGAGCCACATCCCCAGTCCCATGGTCCTCTTTTTCTTATGATCCTTTCTTCTTTTCTTCTTTCCTTGATTTTTATTTTATTTAAATTTTTTTTTTGGCTACTTTTATGAATTGTACTAGAAACTTCATTCCCTGGTTCTCAGTTTCTCTAAACTTTTAGGGAAATTAACCTATTTTCACTAAATGATTATGCTAAAATATCTACCTCAACTATACTTTGAGTGTTTAGCCCAGGTATATGTAATCTAATAAGACACACTCCAAATTTTTTAAAAACAATATTCAGATTTTTTGTCTGCTTTTATCAGAGATGTTCCAACATTCTCCAAGCTATCTTGTTCTAAAATCTAGATGTTGTCATTGAATTTTCCAGCATTCCTCTTAAAGCAGTCAATATTTGCTTTTCCTTTCTCATAGTAGTACATTTGTAACTACCTTGTTACATACACTCATGAATTTGTACCAAGAATTCTAAATATTCATTCATTTTACTTTTTATTTCTCTGCCTTTATTTTGAATTGAAAAGTAGTCAAGTTTCAGAAAAAAATTATCGAGGTAATAGATGAAATGGATTAGCTCAAAATTATCCATTAATCCCATTATTCTCAGAATCAAATCCTGCATATGTCAGAAAATTGATAATACCCATAACTCTATTAGTTTTTATCTCTTATTTGATCCTGGATAGTCTTCAACAAGCTCTTTACAATTTGCTTACTAAATTTGTCCCTTTTTATTTCATTCAGGTTTTTACCTAGGCTTAGAATAGCCTTCTTTGTCTGTTTAACCTGAAAAATAGTTGATTATAAACTATTTTTCAGGGTCTAGTTCAGATCACAGTATCTCCAAAATTGGGTCCTGAGATATACCTCCCATAGAAGACAGAGATTTTGTTATTTACATGCTAATATTCAGATGTGCGTATATTCTGTTATAACATTTTGTTTATGTTTTCTGTTTGTTTTTTGCTTCAATATATTGATGCTTTCTGAACATATGTATGATTTCTGTTTATGTAGATTTATTCTATCTACCTACAAAATGATTTTTTGAACTTTATGTTGACAAGTAAGTATGTAATAGGAAAGTGATATAGGGAATAATATAAACAGAAAAAAGTAGTTTGATTTTGGCTATCTATCAACTTGTTTGGGCCACAAAGTATCTAGACATTTGATCAAACATTATTCTGAGCATTTCTGTGAGGATGTTTTTGAATGAGATTTATATTTAAACAAGTATACTAAATAAGGTGGGTTGTAGGCCTGTATGGAAATCAAAAGCTCACCCTTTTTTAAGTTAGATAGAGTTTCTCCTGCCTAACTGCCATTGTACTGGGACATCAACTTTATTCTGCTGTCAAACTTGAACTGAAACACTGGCTCCTTCTGGTTCTCAAATTTGCCTGCTTTGGATAGGAGCTAAACCTTGGCTTTCCTGAGTCTGCAGTTTGTCCCATTACCCTACAGATTTTGAGTTGTTAACCTCCACAGTAGCGTGAATAAGTATGTTACAATAAACCTCTTTCTGTGTATATAAATTTAATGATTCTGTTTTTCTGGAGAACCCTAACGCAGAATTTTCTTGCCTCTTCATTTTTTTGAAAAAAAAAAAGTTGTTAATTGTAAATGGACCTTTATTTTACTTATTTATATGTGGTGCTGAGAAACAAATCCAGTGCCTCACACATGCTAGGCAAGTGCTCTATCACCGAGCCACAACCCCAGCACTTGCCTATTCATCTTGCATGGCTAGTTACTGACCCATGAATGGGGTAAAAGAAAAATGAAGAGGAAAGGACTATGGACCCACCTGCTGGGTCAACCAAAGCAAATCCTAACTCAGTTTGTTACATACTGTGTGTGACTTGAGTAAGTCAATAAAGATTCATGAGTTTGAGTGTTTTTTTTTTAATTTGCAAAATGTTGACTTCTGATCCTAAATTAATTTTGTGTAGAGAATATATTTAATGTGCAAACACCTTTATGACTTTTACATATTAACAAATAAAAGGTGTCATTACTATTATTATTTTTAATAAGGCATTTCACCCAACACACATATAAAAAAGGTTTCTCAATTTTCTAAATTATCAATAATGCCAATAGCACACTACAATTCTAAAAAAAAAGCACAGAAATATCTCATTCTTATTTATCATGACAGCCACAGGGGAAAGGTGGAAAAATATTTCAAAACCAAAGTTTCTAGCTGCAAGATGATTAACATATTATCTTAAATAGCATTAGGTGAATTCTGAAGTATTCTGAAATACATTACATATCAGGAGGCAGATCAGCCAACTAATGTATTCTAGGATGAAATTCTTACCAGACCCATAATTTAAAGTTTAGTAATTAAAGGAAACACACACACACACACACACACACACACACACACCATATTACGGTAAGTGTCCTCTCCTTACAACAAAATTGAAAAGTACTAATGCATGCTAGTTTTAGTGTAATAATTACATGCACCAGATATTTTAAAGTATTCACAAAGCAACATATGGCTTAGCTGTTCAGCTGCAGTGAAAATGTGGATTTTTAAGAATAAAAATTAGTTTGAAAAGCAGCAGGCAACAGTAATCTTGAATCCCCTGTACACCCATAAAATGGTGAAACCATCTGTACTATGTGCAAGCTGATGACCTTGGATTAATTCTAGCAATGTCATTACCCAATTAGTTGAGGAAGGAAAGATACTTGGGAATTACAATTACAGATACATTAAAATTATGCAGTGCTTTTATTCTCAAATATTTATTAAATCACATCTGTCTGATAATCATTATATGATTTTTTTTAGAGAGAGAGAGTTTTTAATATTTACTTTTTAGTTTTCGGTGAACACAACATCTTTATTTTATTTTTATGTGGTGCTGAGGATTGAACCCAGCGCCCCGCGCATGCCAGGCAAGTGCATTACCGCTTGAGCCACATCACCAGCCCTGATGATTTTTTTTAACTTTTTTTTTTTTTCACACAATGGATTCTGAATTTTCTAGGTAAAATAGTAAACTAAACCTGAATGACATAATTATGTTACTTGAGCTTACTTCAAGTATGTGTGCCTTAAAAAATTAAAATCATATCTCCTTCTCAATCTTATGATTTCTTAGGTAGCAATGATTCTGAAAGGTTAAGATAAAAGTAATTTCATATGATAAACTATTTTTTAAACAAGGAAAAATATAAATATACATGCTAGATAATGTAGTAATTTTATGTCTTACTGTTCTTGTTCTTACTTTCCAAAAACCTTGCTGAATCTGCAGGGGTTATTTAAAGCATAATTCTTTGACAAGAAGTGACTTACTTTTGTTGGTGGTTGTCTAATTGGAAAATTAAAGTTTTATGATAATCTTCAGAGAGGAATTTTCTGTGTACCTACTTATCCTCATTGCTTAAGTCAAGAAAGCTTTTGACAAGCATTTTATTTGCTGATAAAACCTAATATGTGGAGGGAAAACCAACTTGGTGACATTTATAGGCATAATATAGATGAATATATTAATATTAACACAATGTACAAATGGTAAGAAGTATTAATTATAGCTATTTGAAAATGTAGCATTAAAATTAAACTATGGTGGGATCCAAGATGGAGGGCCAGAGGGAGGCAGCATTCTGTGTCACTCCATGACCCGGGTCTCAACTACTGGGAATACTCCTTTGCTGAGAGTGATAGGGGACCCCTCCACAGCTGATCCTGCACAGGAATCATGGCTACCCTGCTGAAGGGGGCCCCAGGACTCAGTATTAGAACAGGACTCTGACTCCTGCCTACTCATCCACGCAGGTCCCGGGGTGCCTTAGCAGGACCACTGGCAACAGCATCAGCACAGAATTCCCAGAAGTCATTCCCACAAAGGATACTCAGCTGCTTCCCACACGTAGGTACTCTGGCTGCCACTCCTGTGAGGACCACCATCTACCAATGCGGGGCTCCCCTGGTCACCTTCGTCTAGGGACTTGGCAGCTACTGCCATAGTCCCCTACTCATGGAAGTCTGTCTGCCTGCACCTGGGGACATCACAGACTCTGAAGAAAGCTGACAGCTGCAACACTGCATTCCACAGAGCTCATCTCTGAACGCATCACACAAAACCATTGCCTGGCTCCCTTCACCCACCCGACACCTCATCATTGAAAGTAGCTACCTCGATCTCGGGTCACCTCCATCACCATCTTTAGTTGGGGAAACTACCAGTGTGGAACACTGGATAGCCAGGTACCCATAGTTTTCTAATTCCCCCCAATCCCCAGAAGCTGCTAATTTGGGAGAATGACTGCCTGATACAAAACAGCCCTCTGCGACAGCTGTGTAGCCATCAGAGTGCAACACATAAGACCCCCAGAGAGAAAGGTTCCTGATTAGGAAGTGGAAAGGGAGAGAGTAAGGGAGATACACTTTAGAGACTAATTTAGAGGGCAAGAACTGTGAGGTCTACAGGCGAGATGAGGAAATAGGGCCCATATCATAGGAGCAGACCCCAAAGAAGATCCTTGAGGTGCAGTCTCTCAACGGGACTGGCAGGTGCTATAACCCACTTCCAGGTGCCCTGCACCCAACACCAACCCTCAAACCCTGGTAACCCCCACCATCCTGAGGTCATAGATACCAACTAAGAATAGACAACCACATCTATTGGTTGAGAAGGGAAGCAGGAAATATACTGATCTCCAACCAAAACAATCCTTGTTTCTTATTTAAAGTATTTTTTTTCTTTCTTCTGCATCTTTATTCTCCCACCCTCACATCCCCAAAATATGTGAAACCAAGTTCTTTGAATGAATTAGGATATTGAGGACTGAGACCGACTGAATAGCATGTTATAGTTGTGATGTATATATTTTTTCTCTTTCCAGTTTTTTTCTATTTTAACTTTGAATTTTTCTGAATATACACATGTGGTTGTTTTATGTACTCTACTGTCCTCCCTCTCACTTGTCTACCCCAAATTACTACCTCTCTATTCTCCTGCTACAAAGCTTCTTCTTCAGATTTCTCTTTTACATTTCCTAAGATATAGTAACTCTATATCCTCATCTCATACCTTTTCAGCATATCATCTTACGCCTCACCCCCAGTTCTTTGTCCACCATCAGAACCTGCAAAACCTTTTACAAACCTATGGATTATATTATATGTAATAATTGAACTCATCATTTCTGTACACTGTAACTGAACTATAAATGTCTTAATAACAACTATTTGTTTTTTGGTGGTATTTTGTTTATATTGGGATCTGTTAACATTGTCTTTCCCATCAAAGGAGAGGTATTGGAACCCTACAGAGGCACTATGAACCTATAGGGTAAAAACAATAATGCCTCAGATCCACAAAGCTATAAAGTAAGACACAGGAGTAACATGAAAAGACAAGGGAAGAAAGTGCCCCAAACAAATCAAGATGCCACGTTATTAGAATCCACGGCCAGCACAGCAGAAGAAATGACAGAGGAGGACTTCAGGATGTACATAATTAAGATGTTCTGTGAATTAAAGGATGATGTAAGAGAGCAAATACAGACAAAAAATTGTTTTGACAAAGAGCTACATAAGCAAATACAGGAAAATTTAAGAAATATGAGATAGGATAAAAAGACCAAATTTAAACCAAAGGAATGAGCAATCTATTCAAGGAAATAATAGAAGCAAATTTCCAAACATGAAGAACAAATTGGAAAACCAAATTCAAGAGGTTTACAGGACACAAAATATACAAAAATCACAACATATTCACACCAAGGCACATTATAATGAAAATGCCTAACCTACAGAATAATGAGAGAATATTAAAAGCCACCAGAGAAAGGAATCAGATTACATTTAGGGGGAAACCAATTAGGTTATGTGCAGATATTTCAACCCAGACCCTGAAAAATAGAAGATCCTGGAACAATATATATATCAAGCTCTGAAAGAAAATTGATGCCAACCAAGAATTTTGTATCCAGCAAAATTAAGCTTTAGATTTGATGATGAAATAAAAACCTTTAATGATAAACAAAAGTTAAAAGAATTTACAGCTAGAAAACCTGCACTACAGAACATCGTTTGCAAAATATTCTATGAAGAGGAAATGAAAAACAACAATGAAAATCAGAAGAGGGAGGTATTACACTAAAGTGAAAGCTAATCAAAGAGTAAACCAAGTCAAGTTAAACAAAATGGCTGGGAATACAAATCATGTCTCAATAATAACCCTGTATATTAATGATCTAAACTCACGAATCAAAAGATATAGGCTGGCTGACTGGAAAAAAAAAAAGACCCAACAATATGCTGTCTCCAGGAGACTCATCTCATAAAAAAAAAGATATCCACAGACTGAAGGTGAAAGGCTGCGAAAAATCATACCACTCACATGGACTGCAAGAGCAAGCAGGGGTTTCCATCCTCATATCAAGTAGAGTAGACTTTAAGCTAAAGTTAATCAGAAAAAAGAACATTTCACACTGCTCAAGGGAAGCATATAACCCAAGACAACAATTATAAGTATATATACCTCAAACAATGGAGCATCTACGTTCATCATGCAAACTCATCTTAAGTTCATAAGTCAAATTGACCACAAAACAATAATTCTGGGTGACGTTAACACATCTCTTTCACCACTGAATAGATCTTCCAAACAAGAACTGAACAAAGAAACTATAGATCTCAATAATACAATGACTCAGACTTAACTAGCATATATATAATATTTCATCTTTCAATGAGCAAATACTCTTTATTCTCAGCAGCACATGGATCATTCTCTAAACTAGACCATGTATTATGCCATAAAGCAACTCTTAGAAAATATAAAAAAGTAGAGATACTACCCTGCATTCTATCAGATTACAATGGAATGAAATTAGCAATCAATGATAAAATAAAAAATAAGTACTACTAAAACACCTGGAGACTAAATAATATGCTACTGAATAGACAATGGGTTGCAAAAGACATCAAGGAGGAGATTAAAAAAATCTTAGAGTTAATAAAAACACCGATACAACATATTGAAATCTCTGGGACACTATTAAAGCAGAACTATGAGGAAAGTTTATTGCATAGAGTTCATTCCTTAAAAGAAAAGAAATTCAACAAATAAGTGACCTAACATTATATCTCAACGTGAAAAAGAACAAGTCAACACCAAAACAGTAGAAGATAAGAAATAATTAAAATCAGAGCTGAAATCAATGAAATTGAAACAAAAGAGACAATTGAAAAAATTGACAAAACAAAAAGATTGTATAAGTAAAATTGACAAACCCTTAGCCCTGTTAACAAAGAGAAAGAGAAAGAGAGAACTCAAATTACTAACATACATGATGAAAAAGGAAATATCACAACAGACACTACAGAAATACAGAACATAATTAGAAATTATTTTGAGAACTTGTACCCTTATAAAATAGAAAATAACAAAGGCATCAACAAATTTCTAGAGTCATATGATTTGCCTACATTTAAATAGGATGATACACACAATTTAAACAGATCAATTTCAAGAGATGAAATAGAAGACACCAACAGAAGCCTATCAACCAAGAAAAGCCTGGGACCAGATGGATACATGGCCAAGTTCTATAAAACCTTTAAAAAAGAACTAATACCAATACTATTCAATTTATTTCAGGAAATAGAAAAAGAGGGAGCACTTCCAAACTTGTTATCTGAGGCCAATATCATTCTGATTCCAAAACCAGGCAAAGACACATTAAAAAAAGATAACTGGAGACCAATATCTTGAATGAACATAGATGCAGGAATTCTCAATAAAATTCTGGCAAAACAAATACAAAAACAAGTCAAAAAGATAGTGCACTATGATCAAGTGGGATTCATCCCAGGGATGCAAGGTTGTTTCAACATACGAAAATCAATGGATGTAATTTATCACATAAATAGACTTAAAGATAAGAATCATAGGATCATCTCAATAGATATGGAAAAAGCACTTGACAAAATATAGCACTGCTTCATGTTCCAAACACTAGAAAAACTAGGGATAACAGAAACATGTATCAACATCATATATCAAAGCTATCTATGCTAAGCCCTAGGCCAACATCATTCTAAATGGAGAAAAATTGAAGGCATTCCCTCTAAAATCTGGAACAAGACAGGGATGCCCTCTTTCACCACTTCAATTTAACATAGTTCTTGAAACTCTAGACAGAGTGATTAGGCAGGTGAAAGAAATTAAAGGGATACAGACAGGGAACGAGAAACTCAAATCATCACTATTTGCTGAAGATATGATTCTATACCTAAAATACCCCCAAAATTCCACCAGTGTCAGGGGCTAGAACGAAATTCTCCTTCAAAGAATAGCCTGACAGCCCCCTGGGAGACATCCTGCAGCTACCTACCTCCCTGGAACATCCTTCGGTTATCAGGATCATCAGCCGGCAGTTTTACCACCCACATCCAGCAATTGCTGATTAGAGAGCTTCCCTATCCCCAGCATATAAATACCCCTGTGTGAACAATAAAAATTTGCAGCTTGATCAGAATTCCTGTCTTGCTGTCATCCCTTGTGTCTCTTGTCCCTTCATTCCTTCCCACCTAGGTTCACGGCCCTCATTGATGTGTCCTGCCGGTCGGGACACACCAGAAAACTTCTAGAACTAGTAAATGAATTCAGAAAATAGCAGGATACAAAATCAACACACATAAATCAAATCCTCTGAAAGAGAAATGAGGAAAACTACCCCATTTACAATAGCATCAAATAAACAAACAAACAAACAAACAAATAAATAAATAAATGAAAGACTTTGGAATCAACCTAATAACAAAATTACAACCAAAATTATAGAATGCTAAAGAAAGAATTAAAGAAGAACCTTAGAAGATGGAAAGATCTCTCTTATTCTTGGATAGCTAGAATTAATATTGTCAAAATGACCATACTACCAAAAGCACTATACAGATTTAATGCAATTTCAATCAAAATCCCAATTACAGTTTTTTCTAGGAATAGAAAAACCCATCATGAAATTCATCTAGAAAAATAAGAGACCCAGAATAGCAAAAGCAATCCTTAGCAAGAAGAGTGAAGCATCACTATAGGTGGCATCACTATACCAGACCTTAAACTATACTACAGAGCAATAGTAACAAAAACAGCATAATATTGGCACCAAAACAGACTGGTAGACCAATGGTACAGAATAGAGGATACAGAGACTAACTCAGATAATTACAGTTATCTTATATTAGACAAAGGCACCAAAAACCTACATAGGAGAAAAGATAGCCTCTTCAACAAATGGTGCTGGCCAAACTGGAAATCCATATGAAACAAAATAAAATCAAACCCCTATCTCTCACCATGCACAAAACTTAACTCAAAGTGGATAAAGAACCTAGGAATTAAACCAGAAACCTTGTTTCTAATAGAAGAAAAAGTAGGCCCAAATCTCCATCATGTCAAATTAGACCCCTACTTCCTTAATAAGACTCCTATAGCACAATAATTAAAATCTGGATCAATAAATGTGATGGATTCAAACTAAAAAGCTTTTTCTCAGCAAGAGAAACAATCAGTGAGGTGAATAGAGAGCCTACATCTTGGGAGCAAAATTTTACCTCTCACACAACAGGTAGAGCACTAATCTCTAGGGTATATAATGAACTCAAAAAGCTAAACACCAAACAAAACAAAACAAAACAAAACAAAACAAAAAAAAACCCCAAAACAACAACATAAAAAAAACAAACAAAAAACAAAAAAACGCCACCACCAAAAAACAAAAACAAAAACAAAAAACAAATAGCCAATCAAGAAATAGGCCAAAGAACTGAACAGACATCTCTCAGAAGATGATATACAATCAATCAAAAATATAAGAAAAAATGTCCACCATCTCTAGCAATTAGAGAAATGCAAATCAGAACTACTCTAAGATAACATCTCATTCTAGCCAGAATGGCAGCTGTTATGAGGACAAACAACAATCAGTGTTGGCAAGAATGTGGGGAAAAAGGTACACTCATACATTGCTGGTGGGACTGCAAATTGGTGCAGCCAAAATGGAAAGCAGTATGGAGATTCCTTGGAAAACTGGGAATGGAACCACCATTTGACCCAGCTATCTGTCTTCTCTGTCTATATCCAAAGGACTAAAAAAAGCATACTTCAGGGACCCAGCCACATCAATGTTTATAGTAGCACAATTCACGGTAGCTAAACAGTGGAACCAACCTAGATGCCCTTCAGTAGAGGAATGGATAAAAAAAAATGTGGCATATATACACAATGGAATATTACTCAGCAATAAAAGAGAATAAAATCATGGCATTGGAAGGCAAATGGATTGAGTTGGAGAATATAATGCTAAGCGAAGTTAGCCAATCCCCCCAAAACCAAATGCCAGGTGTTTTCTCTGATATAAGGAGGCTAATTTATAGTGGAGTTGGGAAGAGTATCAGGGGAGTATTAGACAAACTCTAGATAGGGAAAAGGGGTAGAAGGGGAAGCAAGGGGCATGGAGATAAAAAAGATGGTGGAATGAGATGGATATCATTTCCCTAAATACACGTATGAAGACATGAATGGTGTGAATATACTTTATATTCAACCAGATATATGAAAAAAATTTGCTCTATATGTGTAATATGAATTGTAATGCATTCTGGTGTCATACATAACAAATTAGAATAAAATATATTTTTAAAAAGACTTCTTCAAAGCAATTGAAAAAGCCATAGTATCAGCTCACTTACCTCAGTTTCCTGAGTTCCAAGGCACAGTGGTGAGTCTCAGTGGGAGACCACATTAATCCAAGGAGTTACACCCAGGGAAGGAACATGGGACCACTGCCTTAGAGTAGTCTGCTTTCTGTCTTGAAGAGAGATCTTATCTCTTCTCCCAAGAGTGCTTGCTACAAACAGAATCTCAAGAAATGGCCAGATCCAAGAGAGATGCAATAAATTTCCAAAGATGAGGTGGCTTAAACAACATTTACTTCTCACAGTTTCTAAGGCTGGACAATCTGAGATCTAGGTGATCTTGTAAAATCACATGTGAATGTTAACATACAGTGGGGTGGGGGGACTAGAAGTTCAGTGGACTAGGGAAAGGGGAATAAAGGGAAGGGAGGAGGAATAGGATATTAAAGACAGTGGAATAAATCTAACATATGACTTTCCTATGTACATATAAGAATACACTACAGAGAATCTTCACATCGTGTACATCCACAAGATTGGGATGCTAATTAGAATAAGGCATATTCCATGTTTGAATAAATATGTCAAAATATACTGTCATGTATAATTAAAAATAACAAAATAAAATTTAAAAAGCAAAAAAAAAACCTACAAAAACATTTTTACATCATACAAAAAAATTGCATGAGAATTGTAATTAAGATAATATATATATATTATTTTTTATGGTAAAATTTATTTTTCATGTGATACCATTGTTAGAAGAGGGAAATAGTTGGCAGTCATTTTTATTGTATATTTATAGGCTTAAAGAAAATGACTAATTGATTCAATGATTGAATGATTGAATTTTAAGACATTCTACGTGAACATAGGGAATTAAATTTTATATAAATAGGAAGTTATTTGAAAAATTTATAAATATTCAAATAGGACTTATACCTAGAATATACATTGAATTTCTACAAATGAATATAATAAAGTCCAAATATTTGAATAAATAAAGATGACATACAAATGACCAATAAGCAAATAAAACATTCTTAGCATCTTTGGAAATCAGGAAAATAAAATTAAAGGCATAATATAAAACCAGTTTGCACTCATCCCAATGGCTGAAATTTGAAGACTGGTGACACCAAATATTGGGCAAGGATATAGAAAATTGATTGGCACTATCTTCAAAGTATCAACGTATATCTAGACTTGGCCTGAGCAAGCCCACTACTAGATATATACCTTAGAGAGCTTTATCATTTTCTTTATCTCCCCATCTGGATCCAAAGATAAACCATGCTTTATATCTCCTAAGTTAAACTCACAAAATTCCCCCTAGTGTTATTTTCTTATGCACATAATTTGCATTTCTTCCTGTATCCCTTTCACAATAAAATCTTCCAAGGACTTGTCAATATTCAGTGTTTACATTTGTGGGGTTGTTTGCTCTTGAACAATCGCTAACCATCACTTGCCACCACCACTTGCCTAACATAGTTGTTGTCAAGGTCACCAACAACCTCTGCAGTATTAAATGCTGTTGTCATCCTTCAGCATTCATTTTAGCAGATCTATAGGCATTCCTCCATTAGTTTAACAATGACTCTTTCTTGAAATAATTCATCTGTTTGTCTTCTGGGATGCCAGTCTTCCCCATTCTCTTCTTTGTTTCTTCTGTCTGATACTGCTCATAGCTCTATCTCCAGTGCACCAAATAGTGACTATAATGATGCAGGCATTTGATAAGGACATTTTAAATAGTATTTAATAAATGAATAATTGTGTTTTACAAGCCTCTCTTGGTCTAATCTATGGTTATTTTGTTTGAATACTAAGATTAGCTTTCAAAACAAGCAAAAAATAATCATTGAAACCTGGTAAGGTATTTTATAGCTCAGCATATTGCCTGTTTTTTGATAAACATTACATATGCAATTAAAAACAATGTGTGTTCTACAGTTACTAGAAGTAGTGTTATATAAGTTTCAGTCAGGTTGGTATTGTTATTTTGACATAATTTGCCTTTCTTTACTGATTTTATTGTCAAGTTGTTTGTGCTAACATATCCAAGTGTGTATATAGATTGGTTTATATATAATTTTTTATTTAATCTGTTTTTGCTTCATGTATGTCTAAGTTCAGTTATTAGATCAAACTTATTTAGGTAGGTCAGTTCCCTTTGATGAACTGATCCTTTCCTCATTAATGTCTCTTTTTATCCCTAATATTTCTCACTCAGAATTCTAGTTTATCTCATGTAAATTGAAGCTTTGTAACTTTCTTTTGGTGAGTTTATTTATGATATATATTTGTTATTCTTATCAATTGACTTTATCCATTTAAAGCAAATATCTCATAGAAACATAATTGTTTCTTTTTCAATTTAGTTTGATAATCTTTGCCATTTGCTTAATTCCTTTAAGTTTATTATAATTATGTTGTAAGGGCCCAGCTAACACTGGAGGAAGAGACCACCAAGAGACTGACTTTATGCAATAAGCAGGAGGGGGTTTATTGAGATTCCAGCATGCTGGGGCTCCGTGCCCACTCGAGAAGGGAGAGCAGCCCAGAGCCCAGAGCCTGGGTTGAACAATGCTTAAGTACACTTTTTTGGGGAGGGCGGGGACTTTACATACATCACAGTCTCCTTTAACTGCTGGCAATAATACCCAGCCTACATGATAAATTTTCCAGTCGTACTGTAGAAAGAGGTTCCAAGGGATTAGGCTCCACAGGTGTAGATTGGGCTATGCTTTCTTTAAATTTAGATTCTCGCCCCATGCTAAAACTAAATATTCAAGGACATGAATTTAATGGGCTACTGGATACAGGTGCAGACCTTAGCATCATCTCTCGTCAAGAATGGCCAAAACATTGGCCATTACAACAAGCCACTCAAACGCTTCGAGGCCTAGGAGTAGCGACTAATCCCCATAGAAGTGCAATGGTATTAGATTGGAAGGATCCTGAAGGATGTGAAGGAACTATACAGCCATATGTATTGGATCATCTTCCCGTAAATTTATGGGGACGAGATGTCCTAGATCAATTAGGTTTGACATTAACAAATAACATCAACCAAAATGCACCCACTATTATGACTAGATAAGGTTTTAGGAAAGGAAAAAGATTAGAAAAACAAGAACAAGGTATAGCAGCACCAATACAAATAGATCAAGGGAGAGACAGACATGGGTTGGATTTTCAGAAAGGGCCACTGAGACAATAAAAATTACTTGGAAATCAGAAAGACCAGTATGGGTTCCTCAGTGGCCCCTGACTAAAGAAAAGATACAAGCAGCCCATGACCTGGTCAAACAACAATTAGCAGAAGGACATATACAACCTTCTGTATCTCCCCATAATACTCCCATTTTTGTCATCAAAAAGAAATCTGGTAAATGGAGATTATTGCAAGATTTAAGAGCCATTAATAATGAGATGGTTATTATGGGACCTGCTCAATCAGGGATTCCTCAGTTGTCTGCTTTGCCAAAAACCTGGTATGTTTTAGTTATAGATATTAAAGATTGTTTTTTTTCAATTCCAATTCATCCTGAGGATAGTCCACGTTTTGCATTTACTATCCCTGCACTGAATCATGAAGGTCCTGATCAGAGATATGAATGGAAAGTACTCCCTCAAGGGATGGCTAACAGCCCAACTATGTGTCAAATTTATGTTAACAAAGTAATCCAGCCACTTAGAAATCAAAATCCTGAACTACAAATATTTCACTATATGGATGATGTATTATTAGCACACAAAGATAAAAACACATTGCTAGAATGTTATGCCACACTTACAAACTTATTAAAAAATTATAATCTAGAGATAGCAATAGATAAAGTACAATTAAATTTTCCAATTAATTATTTAGGAGTTCTATTATCCTCAACCATGGTCCGTCCACCAAAAATTCAAATACGAGTAGATCAACTCAAATCACTTAATGACTTTCAAAAGTTATTAGGAGACATAAATTGGATAAGGCCTTATTTAGGTATACCAACAGGAGAGTTGGGACCTTTATTTGATATCCTAAAAGGTCCATCAGATCCAAATTCACCCCGAATGTTAACGCCTGAAGCAAGAAAGGCATTAAAAATCATTGAAACATATATGGAAAATATGCATTTGGATAGAATTGATATAAGTTTGCCTTTATTATTTATTGTACTACCAACAAAAAATATTCCTACAGGAGTATTTTGGCAAGAAGGTCCATTATTATGGATACATTTATCTTATTCTCCTAACACTATTCTTAGTAGGTATCCTGAGGCTGTAGGACAATTAATACTCAAAGGAATAAAAGCAGCAAAGGGAGTGTTTGGAATTTCTCCCAATAAAATTATTACTCCATATACTATGAATCAAATTGATGAGTTAGCTAATGAGTTAAATACTTGGGCAATAATCATGTGTAAATCTAATGTTTCATTTGATAACCACTTACCATCTAATCCTTTATTGTCTTTTTGGTCATTGCATCCTGTAATTTTTCCAAAAATGACAAGAAAAACACCTATCATAAATGCTCCAAATATATTCACTGATGGGTCAAATAATGGTACAGCAGCAGTAGTTACCCCTGATCAAATTTTACATTTTTAGTACCCAAACAATCAGCTCAAAAGGTAGAGCTTAATGCAGTTTTACAAGCTTTTGTGATGTTTAAAGATTCTGTATTTAATTTATTTTCTGATAGTCAGTATGTAGTTAATGCTATAGTATTTCTTGAAGATGCTGGTAGGATTTCCCCTTCTTCTACTGTTTTCTCTTTGCTTTCCACTATACAAAGTCTAATCTGGGACAGAAAAGATCCATTCTTTATAGGACATATCAGGGCACATACAGGATTGCCTGGAGCCCTTAGTTTGGGCAATGATTTAGCAGATAAAACTACACATGACATACATATTTTCTCTACACTAGAAGAAGCTATAAATTTTCATAAAAAGTTCCATGTCAATGCTAATACTTTACAAAAGCACTTTAAAATAACTAAGGAACAAGCTAGACAAATAATAAAACAATGTCAAAATTGTGTGACCTTTTTACCACAAGTTAATCTTGGAGTCAATCCTAGAGGATTGATACCTAACCATATTTGGCAGATGGACGTCACACACTTGCCAGAATTTGGAAAATTAAAATATTTGCATGTTACAGTTGATACTTCTTCTGGATTTTTGATGGGCTCCCTTCATGCCGGAGAAAAAACTAAAGATGTTATAGCTCATTGCTTACAAAATTTTGCCACTGTGGGTGTTCCAAAACAGTTAAAAACAGATAATGCCCCTGGTTATACTTCTACCTCTTTTAAACAATTTTGCTCAACATTTGGCATTACTCATATAACAGGAATCCCATACAATCCACAGGGACAAGGCATAGTTGAAAGAGCTCATCAAACTATTAAAATGTACTTATTAAAGCAAAAAGAAGGAATTGGGAAGGGGTATATATTCCCCAAAGATAAACTTAAAATAACCCTTTTTACTCTAAACTTTTTAAATTTGGATTCATCAGGACTTAGTGCTGCGGAAAGGCATATGTGTCCAAAAAATGTACATAAGCCCAAGGTACTTTGGAAGGATATTCTAACAGGACAATGGAAAGGTCCTGACCCAGTAATTGTCTGGAGTCGAGGGTCTGTTTGTGTGTTTCCACAGGGAGAACAGCAGCCGATTTGGATTCCAGAGAGATTAACCAAGGTCCTGACCCAGTGATTGTCTGGAGTCGGGGGTCTGTTTATGTGTTTCCACAGGGAGAACAGCAGCCGATTTGGATTCCAGAAAGATTAACTAAAGCGATTTCTACAGACCAAAAAGAAGATGATTTGGCTCAAATCCATAACAACTGATATCCAAAACTCCAGTTTGGCTATTCTTACATCTGCAACAGAACCAGGATGCTTTTTTCAATATCTATTTTATTATTGCCCTTTGCCATATCATGAAGTTCTATTTTGTTTTTTGAGCTCATACAGACCTAGGTTAATGTTTTGCTGATCAGTTCTATTTTTTGACAATAGAGTTTTTAAACATTGCAATGGAGATTTCACCTGTAAAAAGTTATAAGGCCTTTACTATAATGTTATGTGTTGTATGTATTATATTATGTGTGCACACTTGTGTTTTGTGTTATATGTTTGAATGTACGTATGTCCATATATCATATATGATGAGCGCTCATGATAAAATGGATCCAAATATTTTTTTTTCACGTGATTTATATGGTTTAATTTAAATTGGGTAAACAACTGTTGAGGATTGTTTTAATATGTAAACAAAAAAGAAGGTTAACAGATCTGTTTGTTTACTTTCACCTTTCCTTTTCATTATATTTAATAATTCTCTTAAAGATAATGTAAATTGTTAAGAAAATTGTTTTCTTTTAGTGCCTTCTGTAATGTTACATAATTTTTTCTTTAGCCATTATTGCCAGAATTCCTATCTTCATCCCAGTGCTGGTGAAGTCAAAGATAAAACCAATCTACAGCTTCTACAATAGCCATCACTGAACTGCTTGCAGAACTTGCCTGGACACATTGTGAGCTCACCTGTATGCATTGTGAACTATCTGTTGGTGCAGGGACTTATGGTAGTGTTGGGGTATTTTTGCTGATGATGTCACCGGTGGTACAATTTTTCAAAGGAGCCCTCAATTGGCTTAATGTCATGGCATTTTGCATCCTCCTCTACTAGTGATGGTCTAAAATTTGGGGGCCAACAGAGGTGAGGCAAAGAACCTCACTCCCCCACAGGTGCAAAGGCCTATCCACAAGTATGGCTGTATGCTGGACCGGTAGTCAGTGACGGGTATGATCCAATTGCAGTGGTACCAACCTAAGACAGGAGGCTGACGCCTAGAGGTCAGTTCATCCGATGACGGGTAAGGACCATATGTTGAATTGGACTGCCTAACAGGCACGGTCCCTAAGCCACATGCTTGTTGTTTAAACAGAGAGGGGGAGATGTTGAGAGCCACAGCCAAAGGGGCCCCAGCAAACTTCCAGCTGCCAGCAAACTTCCAGCTGCTGGCTGATGATTGGCTCACAGCGGCCCCAACAACATCTAGCTGATTGGCTCCTCGGCCCCAGCAACATCTAGCTGATTGGCTCCTCTGCGGTGATGCTCATTGGACTGTTTCCCTGCCCTTTCAGACCACGGAGCTGCTCATTGGGGGACTTTTTTGGCTCTGCCCACGTGACCCAGCCAATCGGCCTCAAGAGCAGGAGGATTGTGGGAGGTGGGGAGAAGCTTGTGTGGGAGAGAGAGGCTTGTGGAAAGCCGGTGGTGGCAGTTGAGGCTCTGAGGGTTTTTCCTGAGAGGCTATTTTGTTTGTCGTGTGTGGTTCTAAAAATAAAGTTAGTTTCTTTTGACAAGTGGCTCCTGATTGTGCCCAGCCAGACTGCGGCATTTAACAAATCACCATACACCGCGGGAAAGTCAAACAACAATTCTTAGACTTGATTAGTACATACATTGGTGGGAACAGGGCAGGCTGGAGTGATAGGTCATTCCTAAGGAGGGGGTTACATTCAAACTGATTGGTTCGGGCCCTGTATGCCTAAGTGACAAGCTGCACAGAGCCCTAGGCTATTAATCAACTAAATGGCCAGTAGGTCGATGTCTTAACTGCCTCAGGAATTTCAGGTTCTGGATGTAGCAGAGGAACTTAACAATTCCTGGTCCTTCATTTTTTAACTCAGGCCTTGCAGCTTAGAAACTTTACAATGCCCGGTCTTTTACATTTTAACTCAGGCTTTGCAGTTTAGAAGTAGCTTAGAAACTTTACCCTTTCAATGTTTATAATTTCATTTAATCTACAGTCTACATTTATTTTATATTTGTCATTGTTCTACTTTTTACTTCTTAATTTATTGCCTTTCACATGGTAATTAAACATACCTTTTAATCTATTTAGATCTCTTGCTGCTCTTTTAATTCTAGATTTATGTTTTTAGTGGTGGTCTAGGAATTATGATGTAAAGTCATAATTTACCACAGTCTGCACAAAGCTAATGTTGCAAAATGATCGTCAAATGCAAGACTCACACAACAGGTCCTGCTTTGACATTACTGTCTGACATATATGCATGTGTATATATGCTGAGAGCCATAGCCAAGTAGGAATGACGCATGGCAATTTCCTTGTCAGCCTACCCAATGTTGCTTAGAGGGAGGACTCTCCATTGTGAAAATGGGCTTGCCTTGGACCCAGGTCATTTGCAGTGACATTGCATGAATGTTTGAGAAAGGTGACCCTGCTCAAGGACCAGGGTGGATCCGGATTTAGGGTGGATCTGGGTTTAGGGTGGATCCTGCTGGGAATAGGGCATATCCTGCTGCCTCCTGCGCCCGCTCCTTGGTTCGGTTATTTTGTGTCCAGCCAGACTGCGGCATATATCCACCTACTTTACAATGCTGTATTCTAAACTGTTAAGGTTTTTTTTTTTAAGGAATGAAGTGGGCAAAGATGGGTCTTTTATGTATTTTTCTATTTTATATAGTCTATTTTTTTGTGTTCTTTATCTTTTTTTTGCAGGTCTGAAATTATATTTTGTATTGTTTTCCTTCAGCCTCAAGAACTTTTTCAACATTTTTAAATTTAGTTCATTTTTAATCAATGTGCAATCATCTGAGGAGAGATCCTCTTGTCTAGCTGAACATATCTTAATTATTTTCTTCATTTTTGAAAATTACTTGCACTAGATATGATAAATACATACATACACATACATGTACATATGTACATAATTTCTTTCAGCACATTAAGTATATCTTACTAGTGTCTTTTTTCATGCTTTCTGATGAGATTTATTCAGAATTATTATTAAGGTCATCTTTTATATAAAATGTCAAAATTTTTTTCAGCTGTTTTTTTTTTTAATTTTTTTTTATTGGTTGTTCAAAACATTATAAAGCTCTTGACATATCATATTTCATACATTAGATTCAAGTTGGTTATGAACTCCCAATTTTACCCCAAATACAGATTGCAGAATCACATCGGTTACACATCCACATTTTTACATAATGCCCTATTAGTAACTGTTGTATTCTGCTACCTTTCCTATCCTCTACCATCCCCCCTCCCTCCCCTCCCATCTTCTCTCTCTACCCCATCCACTGTAATTCATATCTCTCCTTGTTTATTTTCCCATTCCCCTCACAACCTCTTATATGTAATTTTGTATAACAATGAGGGTCTCCCTCCATTACCATGCAATTTCCCTTTTCTCTCCCTTTCCATCCCACCTCATGTATCTGTTTAATGTTAATCTTTTCTTCCTGCTCTTCCTCCCTGCTCTGTTCTTAGTTGCTCTCATTATATCAAAGAAGACATTTGGTATTTGTTTTTTAGGGATTGGCTAGCTTCACTAAGCATAATCTGCTCTAATGCCATCCATTTCCCTGCAAATTCCATGATTTTGTCATTTTTTAGTGCTGGGTAATACTCCATGGTGTATAAATGCCACATTTTTTTTTATCCATTCATCTATTGAAGGGCATCTGGGTTGGTTCCACAGTCTAGCAATTGTGAATTGTGCTGCTATGAACATCGATGTAGCAGTATCCCTGTAGTACGCTCTTTTAAGGTCTTCAGGGAAAAGTCCAAGAAGGGCAATAGCTGGGTCAAATGGTGGTTCCATTCCCAGCTTTCCCAGGAATCTCCATACTGCTTTCCAAATTGGCCGCACCAGTTTGCAGTCCCACCAGCAATGTACAAGAGTACCCTTTTCCCCACATCCTCTCCAGCACTTGTTGTTGTTTGACTTCATAATGGCTGCCAATCTTACTGGAGTGAGATGGTATCTTAGGGTGGTTTTGATTTGCATTTCTCTGACTGCTAGAGATGGTGAGCATTTTTTCATGTACTTGTTGATTGATTGTATGTCCTCCTCTGAGAAGTGTCTGTTCAGGTCTTTGGCCCATTTGTTGATTGGGTTATTTGTTTTCTTATTGTTTAATTTTTTGAGTTCTTTGTATACTCTGGATATTAGGGCTCTATCTGAAGTGTGAGGAGTAAAAATTTGTTCCCATGATGTAGGCTCCCTATTTACCTCTTTTATTGTTTCTCTTGCTGAGAGAAAACCTTTCAGTTTAAGTAAGTCCCATTTGTTGATTTTTGTTATCAACTTTTGTGCTATGGGTGTCCTATTAAGGAATTTGGAGCCCGACCCTACAATATGTAGATTGGAGCCAACTTTTTCTTCTATCAGACGCAGAGTCTCTGATTTGATATCTAGCTCCTTGATCCACTTTGAGTTAACTTTTGTGCATGGCGAGAGGAGGGGATTCAGTTTCATTTTGTTGCATATGGATTTCCAGTTTTCCCAGCACCATTTGTTGAAGATGCTATCCTCCCTCCATTGCATGCTTTTAGCTCCTTTACAAATATAAGATAGTTGTAGCTTTGTGGATTAGTCTCTGTGTCCTCTATTCTGTACCATTGGTCCACCCTCCTGTTTTGGTACCAGTACCATGCTGTTTTTGTTACTATTGCTCTGTAATATAGTTTTAAGTCTGGTATCGCTATACCGCCTGATTCGCACTTCCTGCTTAGAATTGTTTTTGCTATTCTGGGTCTTTTATTTTTCCATATGAATTTCATGATTGCTTTATCCATTTCTACAAGAAATGCCATTGGGATTTTGATTGGCATTGCATTAAACCTATAGAGAACTTTTGGTAATATCGCCATTTTGATGATGTTAGTTCTGCCTATCCATGAACAGGGTATATTTTTCCATCTTCTAAGATCTTCTTCTACTTCTCTTTTTAGGGTTTTGTAGTTTTCATTATATAAATCTTTCACCTCTTTTGTTAGGTTGATTCCCAAGTATTTTATTTTTTTTGAGGATATTGTGAATGGAGTGTTTTTCCTCATTTCCGTTTCAGAAGTTTTGTCGCTGATATACAGAAATGCCTTTGATTTATGCGTGTTGATTTTATATCCTGCCACTTTGCTGAATTCATTTATTAGTTCTAGTAGTTTTTTTGTAGACCCTTTTGGGTCTTCTAGGTATAGAATCATGTCATCTGCAAATAGTGATAATTTAAGTTCTTCCTTTCCTATTTTTATGCCTTTAATTTCTTTCGTCTGTCTAATTGCTCTGGCCAGTGTTTCGAGAACTATATTGAATACAAGTGGTGATAGAGGGCATCCCTGTCTTGTTCCAGATTTTAGGGGGAATGCCTTCAATTTTTCTCCATTGAGAATGATGCTAGCCTGAGGCTTAGCATAGATAGCTTTTACAATGTCGAGGTAAGTTCCTGTTATCCCTAGTTTTTCTAATGTTTTGAGCATAAAGGGATGCTGTACTTTGTCGAATGCTTTTTCTGCGTCTATTGAGATGATCATATGGTTCTTATTTTTAAGTCTATTGATGTGGTGAATAACATTTATTGATTTCCGTATATTGAACCATCCTTGCATCCCAGGGATGAATCCTACTTGATCATGGTGCACAATTTTTTTGATGTGCCTTTGTATCCGATTCGCCAGAATTTTATTGAGGATTTTTGCATCTAGGTTCATCAGAGATATTGGTCTGTTGTTTTCTTTCTTTGAGGTGTCTTTGTCTGGTTTCGGAATCAGGGTGATGTTGGCCTCATAGAATGAATTTGGCAGAGCTCCTTCTTTTCCTATTTCCTGAAATAAGTTGAAAAGTATTGGTATTAATTCTTCCTTAAAGGTTTTGTAAAACTCCGCTGTATACCCATCCGGTCCTGGGCTTTTCTTGGTTGGAAGTCTTTTGATTGCTTCTTCTATTTCATCTATTGTTATTGGTCTGTTTAAGTTGTGAGTATCCTCCTGACTCAGTCTGGGCAAATCATATGACTTAAGGAATTTATCGATGTCTTCACTATCTTCTATTTTATTGGAATATAGGTTTTCAAAATAATTTCTAATTGTCTTCTGTATTTCTGTAGTGTCTGTTGTGATATTGCCTTTTTCATCCCGTATGTTAGTGATTTGAGTTCTCTCTCTTCTTCTCTTTGTTAGCATGGCTAAGGGTCTGTCGATCTTATTTATTTTTTCAAAGAACCAACTTTTAGTTTTGTTAATTTTTTCAATAGTTTCTTTTGTTTCAATTTCGTTGATTTCCGCTCTGATTTTAATTATTTCTTGCCTTCTGCTACATTTGCTGTTGTTTTGCTCTTCCTTTTCTAGGGCTTTGAGATGAAGTGTGAGCTCATTTATTTGTTGGTTTTTCCTTTTTTTGAGGAATGACCTCCAAGCGATGAATTTCCCTCTTAAAACTGCTTTCATTGTGTCCCATAGATTCCGATATGTTGTGTCTGTATTTTCATTTATCTCTAAGAATTTTTTGATTTCCTCCTTTATGTCTTCTGTAACCCATTGATCATTCAGTAACATATTGTTCATTTTCCATGTGATATAGGATTTTTCCTTCCGTCTTTTATCATTGATTTCCAGTTTCATTCCATTATGATCAGATAAAATGCATGGTATTATCTCCACCCCTGTATATTTACTGAGGGTTGCCCTATGGCATAATATATGGTCTATTTTTGAGGAGGATCCATGTGCTGCTGAGAAAAATGTATATCCACTTGATGATGGTTGATATATTCTATATATGTCAGTTAAGTCTAGGTTGTTGATTGTGATATTGAGTTCTATAGTTTCTTTATTCAGCTTTTGTTTGGAGGATCTGTCCAATTGTGAGAGAGGTGTGTTGAAGTCACCCATAATTATTGTGTTGTGGTCTATTTGATTCTTGAACTTGAGGAGAATTTGTTTTATGAACATCGCAGCACCATTATTTGGTGCATAAATATTGATAATTGTTATGTCTTGTTGGTGAATGGTTCCTTTTAACAGTATATAATGTCCTTTCTTATCCCTTTTGATTAATTTAGTCTTGAAGTCAATTTTATTCGATATGAGGATGGCCACCCCTGCTTGCTTACGAGGACCGTGTGCATGGTATATTTTTTCCCAACCTTTCACCTTCAGCCTGTGTATGTCTTTTCCAATCAGATGTGTCTCCTGGAGGCAGCATATTGTTGGATTTGTTTTTTTAATCCATGTTACCAGTCTATGTCGCTTTATTGGAGAGTTTAAGCCATTAATGTTTAGAGTTACTATTGATATATGGTTTGTACTTCCAGCCATGTTTGATTATTTATCTTCTTCTTCTTCTTTTTTTTAAATTTAGTTTGTTTCTCCATGGTTAGCTTTCCCCCCGCCCTCTGTCTTTATATAGGCACTTCCCACTGATGGTTTTGGTTATTGTTTTTCATTTCTTCCTCGTGTAGTGTTTTGCTCAAGATGCTTTGCAATGCTGGTTTTCTGGCTGCAAATTCTTTTAGCTTTTGTTTATCATGAAAGATTTTTATTTCGTTATCGTACCTGAAGCTTAATTTTGCTGGATACAGAATTCTTGGTTGGCATCCATTGTCTTTTAGTGTTTGAAATACGTTGTTCCAGGATCTTCTCGCTTTCAGCGTCTGTGATGAAAAATCCGTTGTTAACCTTATTGGTTTACCCCTGAATGTAATCTGCCTCCTTTCTCTTGTAGCTTTTAGTATTTTCTCTTTGTTCTGTATATTGGATATCTTCATAACAATGTGTCTTGGCGTTGGTCTACTGTGATTTTGTGTGTTCGGTGTCCTGTATGCATCTACAATTTGTATATCCGTTTCCTTTTTTATTTCTGGAAAGTTTTCTGTAATTATTTCTTTCAGCAGGTTACTCATTCCCTTGGTTTGAATCTCTGTACCTTCTTCTATCCCGATGACTCGTAGGTTTGGTTTCTTTATGATATCCCATATCTCTTGGATGTTTTTCTCGTGGTTTTTAACCAGCCTTTCTGAGTTGGCTAGGCTCTTTTCAAGATGATATATTTTGTCTTCATTATCTGATGTTCTGGCTTCTACTTGCTCCACTCTGTTAGTGATACTCTCAATTGAGTTTTTAATTTGGTTTATCGTTTCCTTCATTTCTAGAATTATTGTTTGGTTTTTTTTTATAATCTCAATCTCCTGATAAAGATGCTTAACTTCTTCTTTTATCTGTCTATGTAATTCATTTTCAAAGTGTTCTTTCACTGTTTGGATTTGCTGTCTCGTATCTTCTTTAAGGTTCCATTCCATCTGTCTAAGGTATTCCTTGAGTTCTTTATATGACCATTTTTCTGCTGACTCTAGGTCCTCCTGAATATTTAGGCTGTCCTTCATTGTTTGTACTCCTTTTCTTCCTTGCTTTTTTATGCTGCTCATGTTACTTCTTGTTCTGTTTGACTGCTGAGTTACTGTTTACTCTTATAGATTTATTTGATGCTTGAGAGGAAAGATATTAGAAGGGAAGGGAAGAAGTCACTAAAGAGAATGAGAGTAGGCAGGTAGAATTCAAGGAAGGGGGAATAAGAAAATTGAAAAGAAATGAAAAGACAAAAGAAACAAGAATAACAAAGATTAGATAATAAAGAAAGAAAGAAAAGATGAAAAAAAATTTTAACAAAAATAATAGTGATAATAAAAAATGAAAATTAAAATTTAAAATAATAATAATAATAATAAAATTTAAAAAATTAAAAAAAAATAGAAACATTGAAAAAAAATTAAAGAACAACAACAAATAAAAATTGAAAATGAAAGAAAAAGAAGAAAAAAAAAGAAAAAAAGAAAAAAAAAGAAAAAGAAAAGAAAAAAAACTGATAATAATAATAATAATAATAATAATAATAATAATAATAATAAATGCAGTCCTAGAGTTCTATTAACTTCTCTTCCAGTAGGTGGAGCTGTGCCCACTGGGACAAGCTTCTCCTCTCAATAGGTGGGAACCATTCACTGTGCAGCAGCTCTTTCTCCTAGACTGGGCGGGTCTCCAATCCTGAGTGTCTAGGGCCTTGTCTTGTGTTTCCTCAAGCCAGGCCGTGCTCACCTGTGGCGCTCACCACAATACTGGCTACATGCCAGGTCTGCTGCTCCTGGGAGCCCTGTTTTCATGAACACCTGGGCTAACTCTCCCTGTTTGCCTCCCTCAGACCCTAAGATTGTAGAGCTTGGGGCTGAGATCCCCCAGCGAATTTGCTTGCCCTCCTGTAGCCACGCCCCCGGTAGCTGGTGCAAGAGACCTCAGTTGTCAGCACTGGTGGGAGCAGTAGCCGGGAGTTCCGCGCCGCGAGTTCCGCGCCACTCCTGATTCCCTGGGTCTGGTTATTGCGTTCACAGGAGAGCTGGGAGTGGCCCTTAAGGTTTCCCTGCTGTGTGGAGAGAGATGACTAGGGGATTACACACCTGTCGCGCTGGTTTAAATGCAGTTATCTCCTCCGCCCGTGACGCCATTTCTCTGCCATGGTGATATCCCTTGCAAATGGTGACCGTTTGTTCCCTTTGCTGGGTGACCAATGCAAGGGGTGGGTCCTGACTGTCTCTCCCAATCCCCGTTTCAGTCCTGTGGCCACTGCCTATGAAGGCTCGGTTGGCTTTTACCTCTGTAAGTTCGTAAGTGCCGACCAATTATTTCAGCGGGATCGTTAGTGCTGAGTCACATGAAGCAGGCGAACCGGAGCTTAATTGCCTCCGATTCGGGCTGTGTGTGTGTGTTCTGAGGGGCCCAGCCTGTACACCCCAGATCCACGTCAGCTCAGCATTGCCTAGTGATCCTGAGCAAACAGCATTTAGACAGTTTACGGCTCCCTATGCCCGCGCAGTTGAAGATGTCAGAGACTTGATCTCTCTGCGCCTGCCACCATGTTACATCTCATCAATGATATTCATGTTGCCCTTACAGCTTCCTGGTATAAGCAAGTTCTTGGGATTATACAAACTGCTGCTTCTGTTTCCAGTCCAGATTTCTAGAAATGAAACCCTGCCGCCGTCGCCTCTGTCTCTGGGCCGCGCTGACGAGTGCCGCGCTTGTCTGCGACCGTAGCAGAGCCGCCCTGGCCTCCGCAGCTCTTCAGCCCGGTGCCCGGCCCCAGGGGCCCAAGCGGCTGCCGCCGCGGCTCTCCATCCCCCTCCTCCGGAGCACGGGTCCCCTGGAAGGGGGGTGCAGAACGACCCCAGAGCAGGCTCTGCCTGAAGGTGCAGCGGCGAACAGGCCACCGAGACGCTCGAGGCTGCAATCCAGCCTTCAGAGAACAGGGCTCGGCACGCAGCCCAGCTCCAACCTCTAGGTGTGGCTGCCGGACAGTGTATACAGAGCCATCAAGACAGCAAGCAGAAAGCAAATGGCGGATCCCGCGGAGTGGATTTTCGGCACAGAAACCACAGCCCCGCCAACAATCCCAATCCACAAACTCTCCCTGTATAAAAAATATTCAAAAAAAAAAGAAAAAAAAGAAAGAAAGAAAAAGGCGGGGCGCACTGAGCTTTCTTTGCCTCGGGTACTTACAATCCACTGCTGATTACACATTCAGCTTCTCCGCCCGGAGCGAAGCGAAAGAGGAAGCAGATGGGAGCAAAGCGCCCGCGGCTCTGAGCAGCCAAGCGTATCTTTTTCGATTTCTTTGTTCTTCCTGCTCCTTGGCAAAGTGGTCCACTACAGATTATCGGTGAAAGGAGCTTTAACAGACTGTGCGAAATCTCTATTAAAGCCGCTGCTTTGAGCACCACGCTCAGCACTTTAGCAACCCCCGTACGCAGCGGCCATCTTCTTTCAGCTGTTTTTAAGAATATCTTCATATAGGACTTTCTGCAATTTGACTATAAGGTGACCAGATATAGATTTTTGTTTATACTGCTTAGAGTTCTCAGGGTTTCTTAGATCTAAAAGTTTCATGTTTTTTTAATATTTCTCATATATTATATTTTAAAAATTTCCAACCTATTTTCTTCTGAATATGCAATTGAACAGATGTTTGTTCAATTTTTTTTCTCAATTTTTCTTTATTGTGTTATCAAAGGGTTTGTTGCTATGTCCTACCTCTCTTGATTTTAGGTTAGATTACCCCATAGTTGTTTTTTTTTCCATCTTTATTTATAGTTCTTGTTTACTGATTTTTAATATTATTTGGGTGATTAATTTTAAAGACACTGAGAATTTGTATTCTAGATGATGGTTAAATAACTGGCTGAAGACCTTGAAATTCAGAAACTGAAACTAGATTTAGAAAAGCAAAGATATAGGGATGAGAATCCAGAGATTGGAGGAATGGAAATGTTAATTCCTTCAGAGCCCTTCCTCCACCCTTATCAAGTTAACCTGCCCCTGCTCCAACCTATTGCTATGGTAACTGTCACAGGGATCTTTCCTCCCTACAGCCTTCAGCCCACCTCTTTCCCACCTTTTGTTCCTCCCACCAAGCATTTCCTGGGCCTAGTCACCAGGAAGGACAGGTAAGGGGAAGAGAATAGGAGAACAAAGGAAGCCTAGGACACATAAAAAGGCAGAACCCCCACTTCTTGGGATACCAGGATACCAGCTATGTCACCCTTTCCCCTCCCAGGAGAAGTCTGTTACCCCTTATTAAATAAACCCTGCTTTATATGCTTGCATCTTTAATGTTACCCTTCAACATGTGAGGGAGCAGAACTGAAACTGGCGGCTTAAAAACCTTTGTATTATTTCTTCTGTTTTTTCTTCTTCCCATCCTTCCTTTCTTGCTCCTTCTGTTTAATTTTGGTGCTAGGGATCAAACCCAGGGCCTTAGGTATATTAAACATGTGCTCTACCACTGATTTGTACTCCCAGTTTTTGAGGCTTCTTAGATCAGATCTATATTTATTTGACCTTTATTCCAGAGTGAATTCCTTAGATCTGGACAAAGGTTATGGCCTTCTTGGTCTCAGCAAAAAAACCCAATATTTATCCAATGTGTAACATGTACCAATTTCTGTCTCTCTTAGGCTGAACAGCAATATGTTATTTTCTTTTGGGATCCTTGAAGTCCCCCCAGTAAAGGCATAATTTCTAGGAATTTTCCATAGAGATTGTGGGGCTTCCCACAATGTGTCCCTCTTTTACAGATTTACCAGCAGTCTGGGAGCCCTACACTTAGTCTTTTGAACCTATCAAGTTTTCATTTTTTTTTTCTGATATTTTATCTGCTCCATGCAATTCAGATTTGGAGATATCCTCTTGTGAAAATCTGTATAAACATATATCTAATCTAACACATTTCCTTTCTTTTAAGAGTCAAATTCCTTCTAATTTTTTATTTTCATCATTCTATTCTGTGTATAGATGTTACACATATTCTATACACAAAGGTAAGTCTGGTAAAAGCTATCTGGCTATTATAAGTCTCTTTCCTTTTAATGATAATGATTAGTAATATCTATAGTGTCATTAAATTTATCAACATGCTAAAATGTAAAGATTAAATCTATAAACAACTGCTTGTTATATGTTATAAGTATTTTTAGAATAAGGTGCTTACAGCAAAAGAAATAATCAAGAATGTGAAGAGAGAACTCACAGCATCAATTTCCAGGATATATAAAGAACTCAAAAACTTAACACCAAAAATAATAATAATAACTAGATCAATAAATGGGCAGAGGAACTAAATAGACACTTCACAGAAGAAAAACAGTCAACAAGTATATGAAAAAATGCTCAACATCTCTAGAAATTAGAGAAATGCAAATTAAAACTACACATATGATTCCATCTCACTCCAGTCAGAATGGCAATTATCAAGAATACAAGTAATAATAAATGTTGGAGTGGATGTGGGGGAAAAGGTTCACTCATACATTGTGGTGGGACTGAAAATTGGTGCAACCACTCTGGAAAGCAGTATGGAGATTCCTCAGAAAACTTGGAAAGGAATAACCATTTGATCCAGTTATCCCACTCCTCATATATACTCAAAGGACTTAAAATCAGCATACTATAGTGATGCAGCTAGTTCAATGTTTACAGAAGCTCAATTCACTATAGCAAAGCTATGGAACCAAGCTAAGCTAGGAACCATTCTACAGATGAATGGATGAAGAAAATGTGGGATATATATATTCAAATGAAATTATGGCATTTGCTGGTAATTGGATGGAACTGGAGAATATTATGCTAAATGTAATAAGCCAATCCCCCAAACCCAAAGACTGAATGTTCTCTCTGATATGTGGATTCTAGCACCTAATGAGGGGAAGGATAGAAGTTCATTGATTAGACAAAGGGGACTGGGGGAATGGGAATAAGAAAGACAGTAGAATTAATTAGACATAACTTTCCTATGTTCATACATGAATACATAACCAGTATAACTCTTCAACATGTACAACCACAAGAATGGTAAGTTATACTCCATTTATGTATAATATGGCAAAATTTACTCTGCTGCTATGTATATCTAAAAAGAACAAATAAAAAATAAAAAGGTGCTGATATGTATTGACATATTTTATAATTACACTGTTATGCTGTTTAAAATAAACAAAATTTTGGTTAAGTAAAATTTAATCTATTATACAAATATTTAGTCAGACAAATACACCATTAGGAGGAATTACTGATTTATAATTTGTTTGACAGCTGTAAAATATTCATTTGTAAAAAAAAAAAAAACTATTATAAAATATAATTATTTAAATGTGGTCATCAGTTACCACATGATATAAACTTTGAGAGCTCAAAATGTGAAATAAATATCTCTGATTAGATAGACTAATCAAAATAAAACCAAATGAGGGAAAGGAAGTCTGTTCCTAAAAGTATGTGGTGACTAATAAAAGTGAAGTTCCCAAGTTTCCAGAAAGGAGAAATTCAAAAGTCAAATCTCAAATTTTTCAAGTAAGTGAGATTTCTTAATAAGAACTCTATTGTTATTAGTGGAGGAAGTATTATTCAACCCCAGGGCTGTAAATGCACAAATGTATTGTTTACTGATCCCAAAGGACTCAGTGGAGAGGTTTTGGACATTTTATTTCTTACTCACTTCTCTGCAGTGGTGGCCCAGGTTACAGTGAGGGCCACACCATACCCACAAGCAGGGGATGGAATATATTGGAGAGACTGCATGTGCGCTGGGCAGGTGGATTTCCTCAGATGTTTGATGAGGCCATTCCTTTACTTTATAACCAGGGTCATTGTAATTTCATCCTCTTCTAAAGATTGGAGATAAGGGAAGTGGCCAGCTCTCCCTTTCTGTTTTCCTTTGTTATCACATTCTTTAGAGATATTCTTAATTCACTGCAAGCTTTCCTAGGCACTGGATAGTACTTAACAGGGTTTTCAAAATTATGTTTGTTTATGTTTTATATTTTATTTTTCCTCTGAATAATTTAGAGTTTCACAAAAGTTATTTTAATTTTCTGACAATTTTGGGTTTTTCATTTCAATACTTCCTGATCTTTATTCTGGGGATTCATGAATTCCTTTCAGGTCTACAAGTGCCAGGTGGAGTCAAATCACAGATTTGCAGGCCATTCAAAATACATCTTTGTTTTTCTTTCTTTCTTTTCTTTTATTCCTTGTGATCTGAATGAATGAATTGCTATAAATTCCCAACCTCATTGACAAGAGCAACTATATCCTACTATTTTTGTTACTTTATGAAAAGAAGTTACAAGGTATAGAAGTTTCCCTTCACAGTTTGTGGCTGAATGGGAATAGTGAATGAGTTGTTCTAATCTTGCACATCATGTCTATAACACTGCACTATTATAGCAATAGTCACCACCAGCCGAGCTTGGAAATTTGAGAACCTCACAGCAAGCATTTTTTACCCTATACTGCTGGGAAGTTCATGCTTTACCCAAAGCTTCTAAGGCACCCCAAGTTGCAGATGTAAAATGGAACTCTTCCATCATTTCTTTTCCCCTGGGTTGTCTACTTTGCCATTTTGAGACCCAAAAGTCCCACAAAGGATTTAACGGACAGAATTTCAAAGATTTCAAGCAAATATGCTCCCCTATTTCCTACACAGCTTTTATTGTGCATCTGGAGCCTTGAATATTTTATTCTGTCAACCTCTGGCACACATTATTTTCTGAGGTGTACCCTGCCACATGCTGTCAGTCTATGCAAAGGAGGAAGGAAAGAGTCCTGACTCCTTCTGGTATCATGTTAACTTTTATCTCTCAATTGCTCCTATGTTTGGGATGAGCAGCTGAAGTTCATTGCTGCAATATTGCCAGGTTCCATATGCATTTAGTTTTTAGGTCAAATAACTAGAATTAAAACAACAACAACAAAAAGATATTGAAGTTGTTTTTAGGATCTGAGTAAAGAGTTGGATTGGCAATTATTTCTTGAAGGAAATATAAAGACTTTGTGTAAATTATTTTTGTGTAGTGAAAACTATTTCTCTTAATGTATGTCAAAACCAATTTCTATTCTTTCCAAACAAATACATTAGCTATGCAGCCCATTATGTTAGCAATTTGAAAGCAGCTCACAATAGATAAGGAGATGGAAATGGGTGGATAATCTCATCCAGAGGAGAAATCCACAGGGTAACTTTTCTAATTTCACATCATACTTCATGGAAAAGACACAACAGGAGAATCATAATCATATCATTGCCCCTTTACTTTGGCCTGTACTTTACATAAACCTCAACAATTGATTTTTCCACTATTAGCCCAGGGTTTCAAACAGATAACTTTATGGTGTAGGTTTTATTAATGTTCATCTTAAAATAAGAATTAAATAGGAGTTGACTAGAATTGGAATTATACATAGCAGTGTTCTTAGGAAGCAAATGGAGACTTTTATTTTTGTATCTTCATCAAGTACAAAAAAGAAAAAGAAAGAATGAAGAGACAGTGAGCTTTAACTTTGGCTACAGCAGTCATATTGAAAACTTAAGTATTTAGGATTCTTTTATAGTCCAAAAACTTTGTTGTTTATCCCCCAAAGCAGGTATTGATATATTGATATTTATTGATTGATATGTATTGTGTTGATATGAATGATAGCTATTAATATTTATCATGCTGAACAATAAAACTGTTTAAATAATTTTGTTTAAAATGAATAAGTTCATTAGAATAGCAAAATACATTTTTCAAATAAAATATTTCCTATTTTCAAAGTAAAAAAAAAATAATTAGTGATAAACTGATTCTAAAATATTTTTCTGGATCTCTTTAATATCTGGCATCAATAGAAAACTCATGATGCTATTGTCTGTATGTCTGTGTTCCCTGTAGTTTATATGCTGAAGCCTAATCCCCAATGCAATAGTATTCTTAAATTGGGGCTTTGGGAAGTGATTAGGTCATGACGACAAAGTTCTCATGCATAGGATCAGTGCCCTTGTAAAATAAATCCTATAGGGATCCTTTACTCCTTCTACTATATGACAATATAGCCAAAAGGTATCATTTGGAAGAAACAAACCCATTGAATCTTTGGGCTTCTCAGCCTCCATACTGTTACAAAAAATGTTTAATGTTTATTAGTCCCCCAACTTATAGTGTTTTGTTACAGCAGCTTGAATAGACCAATACACACATGGATTTTCTTGTCTGTCTCTGTCTCTGAATTCAAACTGTGCCAATGTTAGTTTGATTGGAGAACAGAAAGGAAATCTGGCCTTACAAAGATACTAATTTTAAAAAAGGAGGATTATTGAAACATGTTTTTCAGATATTTTGGAATGTTCTTCCTTGATTCTCTTCCAAATTCAACAAGTTGTAATTTTAAAATGTCAATTTCTATATGAAATATTAAAAAATATTAATGAATTGTTACCTTAAAGCATACTATTTATCTTGCATATCTACTGCATCCATTTACCAGTGCATTATTTTGTTATATCATGCACTGTCCATTTTGAAAATATTTGTTCAAAATATTTGGGTTGAGAACATCTCCCAAATGTAGGTACATTTCATTATACATATATAAAATTCAGCTTTATTTATATCACTTGTGATCTCCTCAGAAAATGCTTTAATTCTTAGGGAACTGTTATGCTCATTGAGGTGGGCATACATTTTTCTAGATTCAATTTTTGCTTGAAATTATAGCAGCATTCCTGTAATTTGGTTCATACTTTGTTCAATTTTGAGAAAATGTATGCCAAACACCTAAGTCTGAATAACCATAATTTGTTTATCATCCATTGTATCTAGTATTAACAGTGTTCCATGAAAAAAAATGTCCTTGCTGTGGCTCACCCCAAACACATAAGTACAAAAATGTCATACAATTTCCCTGTGAGAGACAGTCAACATACCTTGTTTTAAAGCAGAACTGCTTTTATGTAGTGCTTATTTCATTACACAAAAAGAAAAAGATACGTACTTAAACATGGAAAGTTAATAAAAATCATTATCTTTACTGTTTAATCAAGGGCATTCTTAGTTGATATTTACTTTTTTTTTTTTTCACTGCAAGTGCCTGATATTGAAGAATGCAGTGACCACTAGCACAGTTTTGAGTCAATGCTTTGGTTTTTGCTAAGATTCCACAAGTTTTACTCGTCCACCATGATTTTAATGCCAGCACATGGAAAACACAAATAATGTCTTAGTATTGTTATGATAATAATAATTTTTTATCTCTTAATAAAATTCCCCGGAATCCCTAGTAATCTTGAGCCATACTTTGGGGACTTGTGGATTATAGCAAGAAAACAAAAATGAACAAACAATCAGATTTCATTGTGAAAATCTGTATTGAAGGTTTTGAGAATAACAGGAATATATAAAGCTAAAAGGCATGTGGTTTGGATTTCCTATTCTTCTTCTCTATAAAACAACTAATTTTACCCAGTTCTGCAAATAGAAACTGGACCAGCTTCCTTGACAGACTAAACCCTTTCTGAAACATTTTTTCATGAGTCTTCTTAAGTAAGAATATATAAAGAAATGAATTCTTTTAAAATAAATAATTTTTTTTTAAGATTGGTTTTTCACAATACCTTTATTTTATTTATTTATTTTTATGTGGCGCTGAGGATTGAACCCAGAGCCTCACATGTGCTAGGGAAGCACTCTACCACTGAACTATAGCCCAGCCCAAGACTGATTCTTAAATGTCAAATTAGACTTGGTTAAACTGTATTAAAAAAAGGAAAATGGCAACTTTTCCCTTTGGGAGTGCTCTGGAGTAACATTCTAATTCCTAAATACCCTGTAATTTTAAATATAAAGAGCTTAATCAGCATTCATGTGAAAGATTTTGAAAAGGCAATGACTAAGACAATGACCAAAAATAAGTAATGACAATGACAAAGACAAACAAAAATACCTCGCTTAGTTATCAAGGGCATTATATCATAGTTACTTCATATCATAGTTATTTTACTATAAGAAGGGCAAGTTTTTTCATAAAATTTTGCAATACCAACTCATTGTGGGTGGCATGTAGTTTCCTTTCCCAGCAAGCTAAGGTTTGGTCCTATGAGCTACATGGGTAAGTACAGACTAGTGGGTACAGTATAAAGAAAACATTAAATTGAACTTGCTTGATTTGACTTGATTCTTAGAAACATGTAAAGAACACTTCCCAGGTAATATAATTAAAGAAGAATGAGAAACCCACCTTTACTCAACTTTAACCCTATGAAGGTCATTATAGCATAGTTATTATATCATAGTTATTTTACTATATGAACAGTGATAACCTGGACCAGCATACTCAGGAAAACTGCCTTACACCCAATACTAGCATAATTATTAAGAGTATCCTCTTCACTCTTAAAGGCGTAACTGAGTATATAATTATGTAGTCATTTTATCTAAAGGAGACACTGAAAGTTATTTCACACATGTCCAAGTCAATGTTTGCCATCTTGTGAGGAGTTCATTTCAATAGAAGTTATGATAAGAGAAAATCTCAACAACATTTGTAGTTTCTGAAATTAATGGCACACAAACATGTATTTCTTTTAATATGAAGTAGTTCTCTTTAAAAATCAAATCTGGCAAGATTTCCATTAAAAAGAACCTGAAAAATCTATCAGGGAAATTTGGGGGAAAAAGGAATGTTATAGTGGACACATAGCTTGAATATGAACTGAAGAACATATTGGTTGCCTATGTCCAAAATTGAGCTGCAAAACAAATTACCTTAATATTCAGTGGCTTACAATAAACAGGTACTTATTTCTCTTGCTGAGTGTTTTGTAGGTCAGCAGGGTTACCTCTGTTCCTATCTGTAAACTGTCTAGGCTCATTCATGGGGTTAAAGTTTGAGTAAAAATGGGTTTCTCATTCTTCTTTGACCAGTATTACCTGGGAAGTGTTGTTTACATGTTTCTAAGAATCAAGTCAAATCAAGCAAGTTCAATTTAATCTTCTGTTCATATTACACCTAATTTGTACTGACCCATGTAACTCATAGAGCCAAACCTTAGCTTGCTGGGAAAGGAAACTATGTGCAACCCACAATGAGTTGGTACTGCAAAATTTCATGAAAAAACCTGGTGATATATGTTTTTTATATACAGGGATGCAGAATCTAGAATTCTCCTTAACCTGAAAATAAAGGAGGAGAACGGAGTAGTATTTGTATAGAGCTATCTCATGTGAATTGAGGTTTGCAAACTCAAAGAACATGGCACCAAGGGCCAAGGAAAAATGTCACTAGCCTTTTGCTATGGGTTAAATTGCATTCCCACCCAAAAAGATATTGAAGTCCTAATCCCAGGTGCCAGTAAATATAACCTTAATTATAAATACAGTCTTTGCTGATGTAAGTTAAGATGACATCATGAGGTGAGCCCTAATCCAGTATGACTGGTATCCTTATAAGCAATAGAAAATACCAGATGGAGACAGACATGGAGGGGAGAAGACACTGCAACAACAGATGGGGAGATTGAAGTGCTGTTGGGGCAAGTCTGGGAACACTGAGGATTATGGTAAACCACCAGAAGTTAGGAAGAAGCAAGGAAAGATTCTCCCTTAAGAGTTTAGAGGGAACATGGCCCTGAGAACATGTTGATCTGAAGCTTCTTTATGTGAGACAAAAAAAAAAAAATTCTGTTGTGCAGTGGCCAGGAGGCTGAGGCAGGAGGATAGTGTGTTAAGCAACTCAGTGAGAACCTGTCTCTAAGTGAAATACAAAATAGGGCAGAGGATGTGACTCAATGGCCCCTCAATTCAATCCCTGGAACCCTCCCCCACAAAAAGAAAATTCTGTTTGAAGCCACTCAGTTTGTGGTACTTTGTTACAGCAGCCCTAGGTAATTAATGCACTTTGCAATAACCAATTGCCTTAACACACCCTGATGAGGAGATAAATATATATCACCTATTTAGTGTCTCTGTGGTATTGCTTAGATAAAATAAAGAAACAAAAATCTAGAACCCCAAGGAATTTGGGGCAAACGGGAGATAAGCAGCAATGAGTTCATGTGCCTCACATGAGTAAAGGACCTTGAATTGACATGGCTCCTCAAATCAAAGACTCTCCTAGACCCTGAACACCTCAAGTTATTGGTAACTGAAGTCACTAGAATTTGTTGCAGTTAAAATGAAGAGTGCAGTTGGCAAACATGACATAGCCAAACTCTAGTGAAGTCTGGTGATGATAGTGGTTAAAAGTACTATAAGATGCATGAATGGAAACTTTGTAAACTCTAATTTCTTCTTCTATCTCTCAGTACTTGCCAAGTTTTCAACAATGGATAGCTAAAATTTCTTCCTGTGAATCATTTTAGAGAATTTTTTTTGATAAATTTTATTTTCTATACGTCCTTGTTTTTATTTATATTCGTAAAGGGATAACTTTTATATTTATATTATCCTTATTGGTTTTCATATATAATCCTTAGAAACCCTACCTTTAATTTTTGATTTTAGAATTTATTCCACATAATATTTTTATACTCATTGATATTTTTTGAAGCTACTTTGTAAATAGAGGTTAAGGTTTAGTACTACTTAGTAATTTCTCCTTCAGATAATAAGATTCAGAGAATTATTTCCCTCGTAGACCTTTTTGAGAAATGATATACTGAATCAAGGCAGGAAACACTGAGAAAAGTGAACCCATAGAGATAAGACTCATTTAGATCTCCAATCAAGAGCCAGTGGTATTTCCTAGATAATATTAGCATGTATATTAACATAATACTGAATGAGAATTACTTAAATGGCATTTTTAATCTTCTTGTTATCCCTGTCCCCAGCATATCTAATAGTACTCAAAACTGAATTGTAAAATTTGAGGGAAAGGAAAGTGGCAAATATGTGGTACTTAGAAAAGGCTTATTTTTTTTTCTAAAAATCAGTTGTCAGAAATGACTTAAAGATAGTTCTTTCGGTAGAGACACTTTTCACTTTAAATTCAATATTCTGATTTGGTGGGATAATGACCTATGAAATCTATGATTGACAAAAGACTTTCATGCACTAATGCATTTATTCTTACAAAAAAAAGGAAGAGAGATGATAATACTCCTCTTTTGGTGGGAAAAATTAAGGTTCAAATAGTCTAAGCTTTTTTTTTGTAATGGGGATTGAACCTAGAAGTGCTTTTCCACTGTATTAGTCAGGGTTCTTTAGAGGAACAGAGTCAACAGGAAGTATGATTATAAAAAGGGAATTTATTAGATTGGCTTACATGACCAGAAGCTGGATAGTCCACCATGGCTGTCTGCAGGCTATAGAGCTGGAGAAGCAGTCCAAGAAGCTGAAGTCCCAGAATAAGAGGTACCAACAATACTAACCCAGTCCAGAGAGAAGGCTTCTGGAAATTCCCTGGAGAATCATCACTGGGAGAGTGAAGGTCGAGAATCTGATGACCCCAGGCAATTGGAACAGCAATCAAGAATCCTTTCAAGGAGCTTACATTTACTGCTGCTTTCTTGTTCTTTCCAACTTTTATTCCATCAAAGCCATCATCTTATTGGAGGGTGCTGCCAAACTTAGGCAGGTCTCTACTTCATTTCACTATACCACATGCCAGTCATTCCTAGACATGGCCTCATTGACACCTCTAATTCAATCAAGTTGACAATTCAAATTAACCATTACAATCACTGTGCTACATCCCCAGCTTTATTTATGATTTATATTGAGACATGGTCTCACTAATTTGCTTAAGGTCTCACTAATTTCTGAGGCTGTCCTTGTACTTATGGTCCTCCTGCCTCAGCCTTTGGAGTCACTGGGGTTACAGGTGTGTGTCATCACACTCAGTCACAAATAGCCTTGGTTATTTTCCAGGATCACGGAGGTAGCTAGTGATACAATGGGACTGGACTTTGTGTGTTATGCCGAAAAAATAGATGTTTCTAAAATAAGAACTAATAGTCATTACCATTCCTTTACTGTCAAATTGAGAAGATATAAACCATGAACAATTCTTTCCTAAGTGAAATAGCATCACAAATTCTTCTTGAATCATCTCCTTTACATCGCAACTACTAAAGTTACAGTCATAGGAAATATACAAGGTTTATTTCTTTATATTCTTGTCCCTTTTTTTGGTTTGTTTGAATTTGTTTTGTTTTTGCAGTACTGGGATTGAACCCAGGGGCTTGAGCATGCTAGGCAAATAGTCTGCCACTGAGCTATGTCCCAGCCCCCCCTTTTTTATGTTCTTTAATCTCTTTTTACCTTTCTTTGTCTCTGTGTGTCTGTGTCTTTTACTCTCTGTGTAGATGTGTGTTAAATTGTTTGGAATGAAGAAAAACTGTGTAAGAAGTCTAGACTCTGTATTCAGTTCTTGATCTCTAAGCATTTGGTATAAAAATGAACAATTCAAAGGAAATTTCCAAGAACTTTAATTAGGTGCAACGTAAGTGCCTTCAAAATGAATGGAAAATAAAGAGAAAAAAATTAAAAATCATAAAGTTAATAGATTTTGACATAATTACACAGAAGTATCTTTGAGGAACATTTTCAATAATTTATGAATGAATGCAGAGAACTATAGCTCTACTGGCACAGAGGGAAGCAAGAACAGGGTGTTTAACAGGTGTATTGATTGAATAATATATATGAGGTATGAATTAACAAAAGAAGGAAGCAGAGCAGAGGAACTTTTAAATTCTTCAAAGTAGTCTTTGTAAGTAGAGAATATTGGTGGCCCAAAGAGGATATATTAGGTATTTGTGATTTTGGCATGATCCAAAAGGACTCAAATTTACCAAATTTTCTCTGCTAACTTAATAGTCTATGAAATCCACTGTGGAGAGGTTGCTACTAAGGATATAAAACCTCACTCTGTTTAGGCAAGTTTTAGTTTCTTTCAGCTAAGATGCCAAAATTAAAGACTCACCATCTTGCAAATGCAATAGCATCAATGAATGAACAATAGTTCAACATCTCATTGCTCTGAAGGAAATGATCAGTGCAATAGAAATTCAACAACACAATGCTCCCTGCTCACACTGAACTGTCCACTGACAGCATCAGACTCTGAAAAAACAACAAGGACTTATGAAGAATTGTAATAGGACTAGTATAGTTAGTCAGGGGCCACCATATAGAGTCCACCTCTCCTAATAGACATTTTAAATCTAAGATATTTCAGATGTAAGCTAGAACAATGATGGATGAGAACAGTTAAGTTGCAAAATTGGGGAAGTGTTTATAGACTGTATGCATAAAAAGGAGAAGATATAACACTCAGAGCCTGGATATCTATGAAAAATTGTTATAAGTCAAAATTACTGAAGATGGCGGTGAGGGGAGTGCATTGCCCCCGTGTGCCGCGTCACTGTGAGGGAGAATGATGAGTCAGGACGGCTAAAGGCTATCTTGTTAGGAATTTCCAGCAATAGTGGGGTGCTCTGGAACCTGGAGGAAGGATTTCCATCTCACAAGGATTGGCTACGGGGGCTCATACACGAGAGATTTGTCGCACGGAGGGTCACACTGCTTATTCAGCAAATCGCCCCGCGGCTAGAGTCTGCGGCATGCGCTGGGAAACGAGGAGATAGCGACGTAGGGATACAGCGCTGCAGTTTCTGCCAGCCGTGCAAGCACCGTACTCAGTGCTGAATTCTGGGTTTGAGACGGGGGAAGGAAGTGGTCCAATTCGGTACTCCACACCGGTCAGACCACAGAGGAGGCCAGCGGCCACCATCTTGGAGAGCTGACGTCACCATCCCTGTTTTCGACTGATCGCAGCTCATTCAGCCATAGAACAGGTAATTTCAGGCTGCCATTCGCCTGCAGCTTGCAGACAAATTACCCAGGCTCAGTGCTAAATAACCCGCGGAAACTGCTTCTTGGAGCCTGCTCTTATCAGAGCATACACCGAGCACAGAGCGGCCGAGTTCCAGCTCCCGGAACTGCTCTGGCCCAGGGCTAAGGAGCCCGCGGAAACTGCTTCTCGGTCTGGGTCCTGCTGAGTATTGTGGAGGTAAATACCAACCGAGCCTTCGTGGGCAGTGGCAACAGGACTCAGACGGGGCCTGTGAGGACCGGTCAGGACTCACCCGTTGCTTTGGTCACCCAGCAAAGGGAACAAAATGCTGCCATTCGCATAGGATACCAACATGGCAGAGATCTGATGTCATCAGAAAGCGGCAGAGGAGAGAACTTCATCAATACCAGCGGCGACAGAAACGGTTGGTCTCCTGGTAGGGAGGGTGAGTCACAGACACCCAAGTCTCTCTCCCTTTGTCGTGGAGCCAGAGGGGAGGAGCCAGGCCGCCGCCCACGCCTGGAGCAGGCCCAGCGGCTCGCCGGCGTGGTGGTCGCGTGACCCTAATTGGAGAGGGGGCTGAGCGGAGCCGCCACCCGTGCCTGCAAGGTGGGCAGACCTGCGACCCACCGGAAGAACAGGGCAAGTGGTCCGGGGGCATGGTAGGAGGGGCAGGGCAGAGCCGCCGCCCGCGCCTGCAAGGTAGGCAGGCCTGCGACAGACTGGCGGATCAGGCCCAGCAGCCTGCTGGCGTGGTACACATGTCACCCCAATTGGAGTAGGGGCAGAGCAGAGCCGCCACCTGTGCCCGAAAGGTGGGCAGACCTGCGACCGACAGGTGGAACAGGCCCAGTGGCCGGCTGCGGTGGTAGGCACGTCACCCCAATTGGAGTAGGAGCAGAGCAGAGCCTTCGCCCGCGCCCGGAACAGGCCCAGCGGTCCTCGGATGTGGTAGACAAGTCACACCAATTGGAGGGGGGGCAGAGCAGAGCCATCGCCCGTGCCTGCAGGGTAGGCAGACCGGCAACCGACTGGCGGATCAGGCCCGGTGGCCTGCCGGCATGGTAATCACGACACCCCAATTGGAGTAAGGGCAGAGCAGAGCCGCTGCCCGTGCCTGCAAGGTAGGCAGACCTGCAACCGACCAGCAGAACAGGCCCAGGGGTCCGCGGGCGTGGTAGACATCTCACACCAATTGGAGGAGGGGCAGAGCAGAGCCGCCGCCCGTGCCTGCAAGGTAGGCAGACTGCCGCCCGACCCTGCAAGGGAGACTTTTCAAAGATAAAAGAGCAATATAAATATATAGGGGGAAAAAATTTTCAAAAACACAACAGTTTCACCAAGCAGAAAGAAACGCAAGCAGTATGAAAAGACAAGGAAAGAAAGGACCACAAGCATTGCAGGTCAACTCAACTTTAGAAGAGGTAACAGCTGCAGCAGATGGAATGTCAGATAAAGAATTCAGGATATACATGCTTCAGATGATCTGGAGTCTCAAGAAAGACATTAGACAGCAAAATCAGACAATGAAAGATCACTTCGATAATGAATTACACAAACAAATCCAGGAAGCAAAGGATCAACTATACAGGGAGATAGAGGTTATAAAAAACAAACAAACAGAAATCCTAGAAATGCAGGAAGCAATAAATCAACTTAAAAACTCAATTGAGAATACTACCAGCAGCGTTGAACACTTAGAAGATAGAACATCAGACAATGAAGACAAAGTATTTCAACTTGAAAAGAACATAGACAGCTCAGCAAGACTGTTAAGAAACCATGAGCAGAACATCCAAGAAATATGGGATAACATCAAGAGACCAAACTTAAGAGTCATTGGGATTCAGGAAGGGATAGAGGTTCAAACCAAAGGAATGAGCAATCTATTCAATGAAATAATAGGAGAAAACTTCCCAGACTTGAAGAATGAGACAGAATCCCAAATCCTAGAAGCCTACAGGATGCCAAATGTGCAAAATCATAAGAGATCCACACCTAGACACATTATAATGAAGATGCCCAACATACAGAATAAGGAGAGAATTTTAAAAGCTACAAGAGAAAGGAAGCAGATTACATTTAGGGGTAAGCCAATCAGGATAACAGCTGATCTTTCAACACAGACTCTGAAAGCTAGAAGATCCTGGAATGACATATTTCAAACACTGAAAGAAAATGGGTTCCAACCAAGAATTGTGAATCCAGCGAAATTAAGCTTCAGGATGGAAGATGAAATTAAAACCTTCCACGATAAACAAAAGTTAAAAGAATTTGCAGCTAGAAAACCATCTCTTCAAAACATCCTCGGCAAAACATTACAGGAAGAGGAAATGGAAAATAACAATGAAAACCAACAGTGGGAGGTAGGACAGTAAAGGGGGGGAAATAATCAAAGAGGAAAACAAACCATGTTTAGTAACAAAAATAAACAAATATGGCTGGAATAATAACCCATATCTCAATAATAACCCTAAATGTTAATGGCTTAAACTCACCAATTAAGAGACCCGGGCTAGTAGAATGGATCACAAAACAAGACCCAACAATATGCTGCCTACAGGAGACGCATTTGATAGGAAAAGACATACATAGGCTGAAGGTGAAAGGTTGGGAAAAATCATATCACTCATATGGACTTTGGAAACAAGCAGGAGTGTCCATACTCATATCAAATAAAATAGATTTCAAGCCAAAGGTAATCAAAATGGATAAAGAGGGACACTACATACTGCTTAAGGGAACCATACACCAACAAGACATAACAATCATAAATATATATGCCCCAAACAATGGTGCAGCTATGTTCATCAAACAAACTCTTCTCAAGTTCAAGAGTCTAATAGACCACCATACAATAATCATGGGAGACTTCAACACACCTCTATCACCACTGGACAGATCTTCCAAACAAAAGTTGAATAAGGAAACTATAGAACTCCATAACACAATTAATAACCTAGATTAATTGACATATATAGAATATACCACCCAACATCAAGCAGTTGCACTTTTTTCTCAGCAGCACATAGATCCTTCTCAAAAATAGATCACATATTATGTCACAGGGCAACTCTTAGACAATATAAAGGAGTAGAGATAATACCATGCATCTTATCTGATCATAATGGAATGAAACTGAAAATCAACAATAAAAGAAGGAAAGAAAAAGCATACATCACTTGGAGAATGAACAATAGGTTACTGAATGATCAATGGGTTATAGAAGACATCAAGGAGGAAATTTAAAAATTCTTAGAGATAAATGAAAACATAGACACATCATATCGGAATCTATGGGACACATTGAAAGCAGTTCTAAGAGGAAAATTCATTGCGTGGAGTTCCCTTAAAAAAAGAAAAAAACAACAGATAAATGATCTCATACTTCATCTCAAAATCCTAGAAAAAGAAGAGCAAAACAACAGCAAAAGAAGTAGAAGGCAAGAAATAATTAAAATCAGAGCTGAAATTAATGAAATCGAAACAAAAGAAACAATTGAAAAAATTGACAAAACTAAAAGTTGGTTCTTTGAAAAAAAAAACACAATTGACAGACCCTTAGCCATGCTAGCGAAGAGAAGAAAAGAGAGAACTCAAATTACTAGCATACGGGATGAATAAGGCAATATCACAACAGACACTTCAGAAATACAGAAGATAACCAAAATTATTTTGAATCCTTATACTCCAATAAATTAGAAGATAGTGAAGGCATAGATAAATTTCTTAAGTCATATGATCTGCCCAGATTGAGTCAGGAGGATGTAGACAACCTAAACAGACCAATATCAATTGAGGAAATAGAAGAAACCATCAAAAGACTACCAACTAAGAAAAGCCCAGGACCGGATGGGTATACAGCAGAGTTTTACAAAACCTTTAAAGAGGAACTAATACCAATACTTTTCAAGCTACTTCAGGAAATAGAAAAAAAGGGAGAACTTCCAAATTCATTCTACGAGGCCAACATCACCCTGATACCTAAACCAGACAAAGACACTTCAAAGAAAGAAAACTACACACCAATATCTCTAATGAACCTAGATGCAAAAATCCTCAATAAAATTCTGGCGAATCGGATACAAAAAACATATCAAAAAAATTGTGCACCATGATCAAGTAGGATTCATCCCTGGGATGCAAGGATGGTTCAATATACGGAAATCAATAAATGTTATTCACCACATCAATAGACTTAAAAATAAGAACCATATGATCATCTCGATAGATGTGGAAAAAGCATTCGACAAAGTACAGCATCCCTTTATGTTCAAAACTCTAGAAAAACTAGGGATAACAGGAACATACCTCAATATTGTAAAAGCAATCTATGCTAAGCCTCAGGCTAGCATCATTCTGAATGGAGAAAAATTGAAGGCATTCCCTCTAAAATCTGGAACAAGACAGGGATGCCCTCTCTCACCACTTCTGTTCAACATAGTTCTCGAAACACTGGCCAGAGCAATTAGACAGACGAAAGAAATTAAAGGCATAAAAATAGGAAAAGAAGAACTTAAATTTTCACTATTTGCAGTTGACATGATTCTATACCTAGCAGACCAAAAAGGGTCTACAAAGAAACTATTAGAGCTAATAAATGAATTCAGCAAAGTGGCAGGATATAAAATCAACAAGCATAAATCAAAGGCATTCCTGTATATCAGCGACAAATCCTCTGAAATGGAAATGAGGACAACCACTCCATTCACAATATCTTCAACAAAAATAAAATACTTGGGAACCAACCTAACAAAAGAGGTGAAAGACTTATACAATGAAAACTACAGAACCCTAAAGAGAGAAATAGAAGAAGATCTTAGAAGATGGAAAAATATACCCTGTTCATGGATAGGCAGAACTAACATCATCAAAATGGCGATATTACCAAAAGTTCTCTATAGGTTTAATGCAATGCCAATCAAAATCCCAACAGCATTTCTTGTAGAAATAGAGAAAGCAATCATGAAATTCATATGGAAAAATAAAAGACCCAGAATAGCAAAAACAATGCTAAGCAGGAAGTGTGAATCAGGCGGTATAGCGATACCAGACTTCAAACTATACTACAGAGCAATGGTAACAAAAACAGCATGGTACTGGTACCAAAACAGGCGGGTGGACCAATGGTACAGAATAGAGGACACAGAAACCAATTCACAAAATTACAACTATCTTATATTTGATAAAGGGGCTAAAAGCATGCAATGGAGGAAGGATAGCATCTTCAACAAATGGTGCTGGGAAAACTGGAAATCCATATGCAACAAAATGAAACCGAATCCCTTTCTCTCGCCATGCACAAAAGTTAATTCAAAATGGATCAAGGAGCTTGATATCAAATCAGAGACATGCCGTCTGATAGAAGAAAAAGTTGGCTACGATCTACATACTGTGAGGTAGGGCTCCAAATTCCTCCATAGGACACCCATAGCACAAAAGTTAATAACTAGAATCAACAAATGGGACTTACTCAAACTAAAAAGTTTTTTCTAAGCAAAAGAAACAATAAGAGAGGTAAATAGGGAGCCTACATCCTGGGAACAAATCTTTACTCCTCACACTTCAGATAGAGCCCTAATATCCAGAGTATACAAAGAACTCAAAAAATTAGACAATAAGAGAACAAACAACCCAATCAACAAATGGGCCAAAGACCTGAACAGACACTTCTCAGAGGAGGACATACAGTCAATCAACAAATATATGAAAAAATGCTCACCATCTCTAGCAGTCAGAGAAATGCAAATCAAAACCACCCTAAGATACCATCTCACTCCAGTAAGATTGGCAGCCATTATGAAGTCAAACAACAACAAGTGCTGGAGAGGATGTGGGGAAAAGGGTACACTTGTACATTGCTGGTGGGACTGCAAATTGGTGCAGCCAATTTGGAAAGCAGTATGGAGATTTCTGTAAAGCTGGGAATGGAGCCACCATTTGACCCCTATTCCCCTTCTCGGTCTATTCCCTGAAGACCTAAGAAGAGCATGCTACAGGGACACTGCTACATCGATGTTCATAGCAGCACAATTCACAATAGCAAGACTGTGGAACCAACCTAGATGCCCTTCAATAGATGAATGGATAAAAAAAATGTGGCATTTATACACAATGGAGTATTACTCTGCATTAAAAAATGACAAAATCATAGAATTTGCAGGGAAATGGATGGCATTAGAGCAGATTATGCTAAGTGAAGCTAGCCAATCCCTAAAAAACAAATGCCAAATGTCTTCTTTGATATAAGGAGAGTAACTAAGAACAGAGTAGGGACGAAGAGCATGAGAAGAAGATTAACATTAAACAGAGATGAGAGGTGGGAGGGAAAGGGAGAGAGAAGGGAAATTTCATGGAAATGGAAGGAGACCCTCAGGGTTATACAAAAGTACATACAAGAGGAAGTGAGGGGAAAGGGAAAAATAATACAAGGGGGAGAAATGAATGACCGTAGAGGGGGTAGAGAGAGAAGAGGTGAGGGGAGGGGAGGGGAGGTGGGGATAGTAGAGGATAGGAAAGGCAGCAGAACACAACAGACACTAGTATGGCAATATGTAAATCAATGGATGTGTAACTGATGTGATTCTGCAATCTGTATATGGGGTAAAAATGGGAGATCATAACCCACTTGAATCAAAGTGTGAAATATGATATATCAAGAACTATGTAATGTTTTGAACAACCAACAATAAAAAATTAAAAAAAAATTACTGGAGAATATGGAAGTGTCATGTAGAATAAATGTTGATACTGGATACAGACTTAGGATTTATGGCTCAAGCCCTAAAAGTCCTAGTAAGGAATTTGGAGGCTATTTTCCATTAGCAAAACATCATGTCATCCCCCCGAATATTTATCCATCTCCTTTTTTCCCCCCTATTTTTCTCTAAGATCCAGGAGATTGACTACTGCAAATTATATCATCTCCCTGCTCCCACTGAACTGTCCACTGAGAGCATCAGACTGTGAAAAAACAACAAGGACTTATGAAGAATTGTAATAGGACTAGTATAGTTAGTCAGGGGCTAGATTCCTGACAGACTGCATTACTTTTAGATGTCATCAATAAGATATCTTGGCAAAAACTTGAAGACAGAACAATAGAGAAGTTTAAGGTATTTCTTTTCTGCTTCTATGTTTTGTGCCATGTTTGTTATTGACTATGTCCTTCCATAGTGTAGGGGAAAAAAAAACTTACATTTGATATCAGATTCCAGATGAATGGTTTTATTTATTTACTTATTTATTGAGGGTGTAGGTAAAATTTAGTGAGGCCTAGAGAAGTCTCAAACTTAAGCCCAAACCCATAGGGAACATTAGAACATGTCCAGTATTCTGGAGTAGTTATCAAACTGGTTTTAATAAGGTTCTCCAGAGAAACAAAATTAATAAGACCTATGTAGATGTACAGAAAGAGATGTCATATGAACAATTGGCTCATGTGATTATGGCTGAGAAGTCCATGAAGTTCCCTTCTCCAACTGGAGGTCCAGGAAGACCAGTGGTGTAGTTTCAGTTCAAGGTTTAGGGCCTGTGATTCAGTGGCAAACTAGACAAAGTTCAAGTTTAAAGACTTGAAAACCGATTCCTCAAGTTGGAAAGCACGACCACACACATTTCCTAGTATAAAAAGAATGGGTGAGTTTCCCTCCTTTGACTTTTGGTCTATTTGAATCTGTAAGGGATTGGAAGATGTAGACCTACATTGGTAAGTACCATCTTCTTGACTCAGTCTATGAATTTAAATAGGAATCTCCTCCAGAAACACCTTCACAGACACACTCAGAAATAATGTTTTATCTGTTTTCTGGACATGCCATAGGCTGAATAGAACAATACTCTCCCTCATATTGAGGCAAGAGTGCAAGCTTTATAAGTCCTACATAACTCTAAAATATGCAAATATGTACAAAATTTAGCTCACTTAACTTTCAGGTCTATTTCTTCTTCCATAAACTGCCAGATGATTTCAAAATCTATTTACATATATATGACAAGTCAAGTTGTTTTAAGTAACCACTGTTGTTCCTTGTTGTACTTCTAATTTACATTGATATTAGCCAAATTTGTAGAATTATCATGGCATTTAAAACTATCAGAATTGTACTGTGTTGAGAAATATTTAAGTGACAAATTATATCAGTTTCTCCATAACCCAAAATTGTAAATAGTTCCTTAAAGCTTTAGGTTTGAGAAGTATTGCTAAATCAGAATGAATAAAGTGTCAGATTTCAATCCACGTGTTATAAAATGGTAAACTACTTTAGGTCTCCCTTCATGTACATTTGTAGTAAGTATTTTTGGAGATTACTGCTTTTATGATACTCATCAGTCTGGTAAAAAATGAAAAGACATCATCCTTGCATTCAAAGATCTACATTTCCTGTTGAGACATAAACATATTGAGGAAATTGCCTCCATATGCATTGTCACAGTAAACATGAAAATAGCTCTCTCTCCTCTTTTCTTTCTTCTTTATTTTATGTTTTTCATACTGAGAATCAAATCCAGGGTTTTGTGCATGCTAAGCAAATGTTCTATCACTGAGCTACACCCTAGTATCTGTTTCTATATTAAAATATACATATGATTTTAAAATTCCAAACCAGAGGTTACTTGAAGCATCTCCTATTTTTTTTCTTCAGTGCTAGAAGATGTTGTTTAAGACCAACTGTAAAAAGAACTGTTACATTTGGAAGAGAGTATGCAATGTCAAGGAGAGAACAGAGCAGAATACACCTACTTGGTCAATTTACTAAGTTAACCATTGATGCATTTCATTACTGATTCATCTTGGCAGGACTGTTCAGGAAAAATAACTATTCACAATCATACATTATTAGATACAATTGGTTGACGTAGACAGTTCGTAAGTCTATTCCAAAAATATTTCAGGGTTTGGAGCTGTACCTCAGTCAGTGGTGGAGCATCTGCCTAACATATACAAGGCCCTAAGTTTGATCACAGTCACCATGGTCACACACACACACACACACACACACACACACACATACACACACACACACCTGGATAAAATTATGTCTTCCATGCATTAAGACATGGAATTGTAGACCAACCTGAAATTCCTTTAGAGGTAGGGTAATTTCAGTATTGGAAAGAACTGTTGTTTATTGAGTTTAATAACAAATGTTGATCTTGAGTTTAATAGTAAATGATGATCTTAGCCTGGTATTCAAATTATATTGCTTTTTTTTCAGTTGAGAACATGTTATGTTTATGTTCTAGAAGATTACCAGGTAATTTAATCTCCAATGTTAATCAACTTATCTCAAAATTCTGATTAACACATAATTGATGATCATAAAAAGGCATGTGTAACAATGACATTCAGTTGTTTTGGAGAGTTTGTAAAAATAAATAAGGTAAACATTTTATGACCATAAGTATGCAAATCAAACAAATAAAGCCAAGTATATAGAAAAAAAAAGACCACAAATACACAGTATATGTAAATACAGACATATTAAATGCTTAAAATTAAATATATTTAAGGCACTAGTCAGCAAAAATGAGTACAAAATAAAGAAATGGAATCTGAAGGTAAGACTAAGAGAATCATTGTGAACAATGTCGTAAGAATTTGTTCTAATTGACAAGAAATAAATTAACCTGAGGAAAATAGATAATGGATCAAGACATAATGAAATAATTTTTTCAGTAAATTACACACAGATCTTTTCAATATTACAAAGTATAGATGAAATGGAAATTAAAACAATAATCTGACAGATTTAGTTTATAGGGTAGGAGAAAATAAATGGAGACAAAAAATTTGCTATTCTCTTACCCAACATTAAATGGTATTTTAAAATCTTTATACAGATTTGTATTAGGAGTATGGAGTTTAAAATTTTTATCAGATTTCCTTATTTCAAAGTCTATGCTACAAATACCTTTTAAAAATTAAACTATCCACACATTTTCACCATGAAATTCTACTTACTGGATCTGAAATTCTAAAAATTTATTTTTATTTTTTATATGTATGTATAAATATTTATTCCCATTCTTTAAAAGTTATATTTTAGTAAATGCTTTAAGACTTTTTATGTAAAATATAACTTATCTGGATAAAATATATATTTATAATAAATTTACATTTAATTTATAAATATACTGAATTCTAGTGATATATAGAAAAATTACTACTCTGTAGCTCTGTTCTTTTTCCCAGTTTGTACATTACAGTAGTACATATTACATTTATTAATGTTACAAACTCATTAACACATTTTTGCATAATTATCACTTTATCATCTATAGCCTTTTTTTGAGCTCAGTACATCTGTCCTTGCATATACCTCCTTTTAGCTGTTTTTTCAAATACATGCATATACACTACATTCTAATATGTAATAGGTCCAACACTACATCATATAAATATTATTTTTATTGTTGTTATATAGATCAGTTAAGAGAATAAAAGACATGCAATATGCTCTCTTTTACACTTTCATAATTAGCTTAACTCCTTGCATGATTTTGTGTGTGTGGATTAGAATCACCACCTTATGTTTCTTGCTTTAGACTAAAGAATTCTTTCTTGTGATTTTATTGTAAGCAATGAATAATTTTTTAAAAAATTCTGTTTTCCATATTTTCTTCTTATTTTTGACTTTCATCATTTGGAGTGTTTGAGTCTCTCTTTTTATTTATCATTCTCAAAATTTGATGAGATTTCCATATATATCAGTTAATGTTATCAGTTAATGAACCAACCTAGATGCCCTTCAATAGATGAATGGATAAAAAAAATGTGGCATTTATACACAATGGAGTACTACTCAGCACTAAAAAATGACAAAATCATGGCATTTGCAGGGAAATGGATGGCATTAGAGCATATTATGCTAAGTGAAGCCAGCCAATCCTTAAAAAACAAATGCCAAATGTCTTCTTTGATATAAGGAGAGTGACTAAGAACAGAGCAGGGAGGAAGAGCATGAGAAGAAGATTAACATTAAACAGGGATGGGAGGGGGGAGGGAAAGGGAGAGAGAAGGGAAATTGCATAAAAATGGAAGAAGACCCTCATCATTATACAAAATTACATATAAGAGGAGGTGAAGGGAAAGGGGAAAAAAAACAAGGGAGAGAAATGAAGTACAGTAGATGGGGTAGAGAGAGGAGATGGGAGGGGAGGGGAGGGGAGGGGGGATAGTGAAGGATAGGAAAGACAGCAGAATAGAACAGACAATAGTATGGCAGTATGTAAAAACGTGGATGTGTAACAGATGTGATTCTGCAATCTGTATACAGGGGAAAATAGGAGTTCATAACCCACTTGAATCAAATGTATGAAATATGATATATCAAGAGCTATATAATGTTTTGAACAACTAATAAAAAAATGAAAGAATTTATACCTAAAAAAAAATTCTGTTTTCCAGATTTTCTTCTTATTTTTGACTTTCATCATTTGAAGTGTTTGAGTCTCTTTTTATTTATCATTCTCAAAATTTGATGAGATTTCCATATATATCAGTCAATGTTTTTCAATAAATTTGGTAAGTTTTCAGCCATATTGATCTTCGTAGATTTTCTGTTTATCTTATCTCCCGTTCTGGTAGCAGTCTCATTACACAAATGTTTTACACTTAATTGTATACTAAGTTTATATTTCTTTAGGGCTTTGCTCCTTTTATCCATTATTTTACGTCTTTATTTTCACGTTATGCAACCTCTACTGATCTATATTAAGTTTGCTAGTTTCTTTTTTCTACCAGTTCTAAATCTACTGTTGAACACACCATGAATTTTTCATTGTGGTTATTGTACTTTCCAACTCTCAAATTTCTATTTGATTCTCTTTTGTAACTATTATTTCTTTGTAGATATTGTCTCTTTGATGGCATTATCAGTCTGTCTTGCTTTTTTCACCTTTCATTTTGATTTCCTTTACTCCTTCAAACATATTTTTAATGTATATTTTGAAATCTTTTGTGTTAAATCTTCTTGATTTTACTATCACTGGCAGTTTATGTTGCCTGATTTTAAAAATGTTTGTAGTGCTTGAGTCACACTTTCTTGTATTTTTGCATGGCTCATTTTTTTGTTGTTGTTTTTGGAAATATAACATTTTGGATAATGTAGCAATGAATGTATTGTTTCTTATATTTCCAAAACCTACTATTTTTATTTATTTATTTTTAAAAATGACTGAATTTTCTTAGTAAAGTCTGTATTCATTCCACCACCCACTTCTTCAGTGTTGATCCTCTGCTGTTGCTCCTTAGGCAGACATAGCTTTGGTAATGCCCAGTCACACTGGGAAACAATGGTTTTGGCAGGGTTCTCTTTATCTCTCTTTATGGTGGGCCTCACTAATGGCTAGATGATTGTTCTTCTGTTTTCAATAATGACAGAGCACAAATGGCTGAACAAATTACTCCAAAGAAGTTTGGTTTCCCTGAAGGAATACTTCCTGAGATCAGAGTTTGACATTTGTTCTGACCCCAGCAGGAATCCTTCCAGCTATCTCTTTCTCAGACTTTCTCACCAAAAAAGCTGGCCTTCTCTTTAGTCTGGATCTTCATAGAATCTGTGCATATCCTCACCTTTTCCCACTATCACAACTAGGTTAGTCAGGTTCTCATCTCCATGACCAAGAACTACTTAAAGGAGAACAAATTCATTTTGGCTAACAGTTTCAGAGGATTAGTCCATAGTCTGCCAATTCCATTGTTCTGGGTCTAAGATAAGGCAGAACATCATGGTTTAGTGGAAGAGCACTACAAGGGGGTGCTGGAGCAGGGAGGAGGGATTTGGGGATGGAAGGAGAGCGTGTGCAAAGGGGTTTCAGGGAAAATTAACTCTTTCAGAGCACATTCATCCAGTGACCCACCTCTTCTAGTCACACCCCATCTGTTTACATGTAGGACCCAGTCAATCCATTCAAACTAGGATAAATTTATTAGGTTACAGTATTCATAATCAAATTGTTTCGTATCTGAATTTTCCTGCATCAACACAGGAGCTTTTGGGAGATACTTCATATCTAAGCCATAATGATGACATACACTGTTTTTAAGAGAATCCTTAAACTTCTTCAAATTCTGGTACAAATGATGTCAGTTCCTGTGGGAATGATTAGAGGCTATATGTTTTACAGTCCAATTTTTCTCTGAGCTAGGGCTCTAGATATGGGTGCTGGGAAAATGACATTTCTCTCTAAGTAATACTCCTGCTTTAGAAGGTAATTACTGATTGGAGAGTGCAGGAGACAGCCTAGAATCTTCTTTATTTGTTTCTGTTGGTATGGCAACACTGCTGTAACGAGCCAGGGCAAAGTCAACTGGAATCCCCATATCCTCAGCAGTACTTTACTCAAGATAGAGCCCCTATTCAATGGCTGCAGGCTGTGCAGAGAAAAGAGTCTTGAACTCTCCACTGAATTTGCCTAGAACTTATCCTCATCAACAGTTAGTTATGAACAGAATAAGATGTGCCAAGATCTTCTTCTGGAAGAAAGTCCATTGACTGGAATCTTGGGGAAGAGGAAACTTCCTTGTTATGCTTGTACCAGTCTACAGTAGAGTTTCTATTATGCTGATATGAGAAGGGGAGAGGAGAGAGAACAGTTTTCATTTAAATACTATAGACTCTCACTTTTCTTACTGAATTTTTGTAGATTTTTCTTGAACAGGTGTTCGTTCTTTTACAGTATACTCTTAGAAATTACTCATGTACTAAGTTCCAGATAATTTAAATGGTTATCTTTTAAAATTAAAAAAAAATTAGAAGTTTTTACCACTGGCTTTGAGACAGCTCTTTAAATTGTCATACAAAAAGTTGATCTCATCCTTAATTATTTTTCAATAATTTTTTAACATCCATTTATAATACTAACCTGTGTCATTATTTTTCTATTCCTGGTTAAAATTATCAGTTTCTTATACTATCAATTTACTAGTTTACTTTCTTTAATAAAACAGAACTTTTTTTGCCTTGATTTTGTGTGTCTGATTGACACTATGGACTAAAAAGTTATTTTATTACTCATTGTCATTTAATCTATTATGACCTTTCTTGTTTGTAATAAATTTGTCCCAGATTGGTTAATATAAGACTCCCCAAGCTAGTAAATCTCTCCTTTGAGTTGTTATATTTTTTTGGGGGTGGCATGTTGTACAGGGGATTAAACACAGGAGCACTCAGTCACTGAACCACATCCCCAGCCCTATTTTGTATTTTATTTAGAGAGGGGCTCACTGAGTTGCTTAGCACCCCGCTTTTGCTGAGGCTGGCTTCGAACTCATGATTCTTCTATCTCAGCCTCCCTAGCCACTGGGATTACAGGTGTGCACCACCGTGCCCAGCTGAGTTGTTCTCTTTAATTTAATACATGCTAAACTGCTGCATTTTGCCTAGATGTACAAAGTTTCACCTATACTTCCACTACTGCATATCTGGAGTCAGTTACCTTTTCACTGAACTTTTCTTTCAGTGGAACATGGCTTTTAGAAGCCATAGTGTGCATTCTAGGTATGTCCATTGACATTGAAAAAATTATTTGTTGTTAGGTTGCATTAGAAAAGTTTCAGTGAGAAGAAGGCTCTAAGGTTGTATTTGCCAAAATATCAATGAGAAATTTGAGTAAGCACCTATGAGGAAAACTGAAGTGGGAGCATTGGAGAAATATCATACTCATGATACAGCTCCATTAGTATGGAGAGAGTTAAGAAAAGTTGGGCAAAAGGGAATAATAGATTTTAAAGCAGTCCCAAGAAAGTTGGTGAAATATAGAATCTGGGCAAATTCATCCATCTGAGAAGTCTTACCTGATATCATCAAGGAATAAAATGTCTTGTATTTTTTCCCATGGGCAGAAGGTCTGGAGAACAAATATGGTGAAGGAATTAAGAATCTAGCAATTGAGGTCTCTGGGAAATCATATTCCCTAGAGTTGAAGATCGGAATGACATATTTTAATGTTTACCACATGGGTCCTGGATAAATTCATAAATTTTAAATCACTCTTAATTGAGATTTTGTTACTTGAAGCCAAATACATTCATAATGGTTTTATCACTCTAAAGTGATTCATGTCATTTTATAGTCTTACTAGCAATGAATAAGTATTCCTGTTTTTCAATCCCTTGACAATTAGGGATGATCAGAACTGTTAAGTCAAAGGAAATTTATGGGTGTGTGTGATTAAGTATCAAATTATTAACGTTATTTTAAAAATAGAATTATTTCATAATATTTTACATTTAAAGAAAAGGTATAAAAATAGTAGAGGGAGTTCCTGAATACCTCTCATGTAGCATATTCGTCAAGTTTCTGCAGAAGAACAGAAATAATAAAGTGTGTGTGTATTCTGTATACATATGTATGTGTACATAATAAAATACTGCATGTTCCTCTTTTACAAAAATCTAGTTTATAATTTCTAAATTATTTTGGTATCTCTTATTTTGTAATAAGAATGCCACAGCATGAATTGATGCATAATTATATCTTGAAATTATACATTAATTGTGATTATTATTTGTCACTATAACCTCATTCTACTTCATAATATCTATATGGATCTTGTTCTAGATGTGTTATAATGATAATTATGCTGTTTTTTAAATATTACTATAAGGGTCATCTTATCTTTTTAGCACTAAATGAATGTTAGACAGCCATTTTTAGACTTAAAATTTATCTATCATTTTTCTGTTAACCCTAGTTTTTGCCTTCGGGAAAGAGACATGAAATTTTCCTAAGTACTTCTTTGGCATATCTTCAGAGGGAAAGCAACTTTCATCTAATTCCATTCATCTGATAAAGATCCTTATTCAAATTTACCCCAAACATAGGGACATTACTGTATTAGCAAAACAAAACAAAATAATAATTTTTGATTGTTTTCTTAAACAAGAAAAGCATATGAACTGAAGCAGTAGGCTGTCTTTTTATTTCTTTATTTTTTCCCAAAGGATGGGTGGCGTCAGAACCTTGTTTCATACTGAAAAGTTGTTATAAATAGAAGATATAATTGTGTCCAAATTGGAAGCACAGTGGTATTATTTCCAATTAGAGGTTTAATCAATAATTTTCATCTTTACTTTCCATTGTTGTTTTACTTCTTTTGTGATGTGTAGGCTCTTTGATTTTGCATTTCCTTTCACATCACATTTGTTTACTAGATTTTAAAAAGAACATTCCACCCACATTCTGTCTTTTTCAGTCACCATTTCATGTCATTTTTTTCTACTCATATTTCTTGGACAATAGTGGATATTATTACTATTGTAGGTGAAAATTGATATTCCTTCCTGACCCAATACTTTTTAACAAATGAAAGTACTCTAACTTACATACTCTTTCAAATGTGATTTCTTCTTCAATTATTAACACCAAATGGATTCTTTTTATTTATATTGCTCTCATAGCTACACAGCTATCCAGGAAGGAACCATTCTTCTTTTAACAGTCTGACTTTGACTGAAGCACTACAAAATGGTTCTTGGATGGGTTCTTTTCAGAATTTTACTGATCAGACTCTGTAATTCATCCTGAAAAGTAAAGCCTATTTCTGATTCTTAGGTTAGTTCCCTAAGGCTAAGTTATATTGATTTAGAGTTTGGAGATCTTTGCCTTTGAGGAAAGTGGCAATTGGGAGTGATATATTATACATCATACCTCTTATTGAAAAAAAAATAGAAACAGTAAAAATATATTTTGATATAAAATTTCACTTGACAGTTTCAGTTGTATACATTTATACACACAATTATATGTGCAAGAAGCAAACTTGTTCAGATCAATAATGCCTTCTCCATTCCCCTGAGTAATCTGATTTTTATCTCTTGTGCAACTTTCTCTAAAAGAGTGTGCTAATTTAAGGTTTTTTAGATTCTTTACACATAAGACTCATCAGTTTAAGAAAATAATTTTTGAGTAACTATATATGTAAGAATAATTATTCTTTTATATCCATTGAATAAGATATAAATATTGTAACTATAGTAATATTATATACACGGCATATAGTTTATTAATCAATAGGACACCTAAGCATATTTTAAAATTATAGAATATATATATATATATATATATATATATATATATATATATATATATAAATAAAATATCTCTGTTCTATATACAATACTTTGCACACTATAATGGTTTGTAAAACGCCCTTCAATAATACCAGAACCTTTCAGGAATCTGGTATAAAGAGACTACTAATAGAAAAAACAGTTAACTAGCAGTTATTATTAAATAGCTAATAAATCTGTGCCAAGATTTATTTTCTGTGTAATGGGACAACTTGTATCTATTCTATCAATTTCATAAAATAATGTAAGCCTCACATAAAATTATATCTGTATAAATCTATCTTTGTAATAACTTAGAAAACTTTAAAAAAATTCCTTGAAAATTCAAGCAAATATTTACACAGTTTGGATCCATCTTATAAAATATTATGCACAGTGTTATTAGAATTGTTTGATGTTGATAATAAAATATACTATCTGGAAGCATTGTGTGTGGAGTATTATCCTTTTAGAGATATTCAGAAGTGGCAAGGTTCTGTTTAATATCTTGTTTTATTGTTGTATCTGAGCCAAATGCAAAGATCCTTGTGTAAGTCAATGTGAGTTCTGAATGTAAGCCAGAGCAAGTTGAGAAAAATGAAACACAATAAAGAACTGGCCTGAAGTCAACTGTTTAAAAATGAAAGTAGAACTTTCTGACATATTCCATTAATGGTAGGTAATTATATATTATATGTTTTCAAAGTGCCTTAGTATTCATCAGTCAGGATAATTCTAACCTTTGAATGAGATTAGAATACGGAAGGACTCATATTTCATGTTCAGCTAACCTTCATGTGGATAATACAGGTACTACTGAAAGAGTTCATCCACTACTTTTATAGAATCTACATGAAAGGAAAGAGGAGCATTAATAAAAGAAAAGTATGTTCCACATTTCATTTTTTTCTTACTATTCCAAAATATGTTTTCTGATAGATATTATGGGAAAATTATCTTTTTCTTACTTTCCATTTTCCATCCTTGTGTTTGCTTCTGAAAACTTGAACATCTCATGTGAAGTTAAACACCAAAAAAGGAACTAAATTATCAAACTTTAATTATTCAACAATATTTTGTGTGTGTATTTGACACATATAATCACCTTATTAGTAGCACAGAGCTTTTTAAAACTATTTCAAGTTTGTTATGCTTACATTTGAGGAGGCATCATATATATTAAAATTATTTTATTTTCTAATGTGTTCTCATTATGAGAGTCAAGACACTGCAAATATGCTTGGTATCCAGATTCTAAGAATATGTACAATATCAGCTCTTCTTCTTGGCTAGCACTCAGAAAGAACAGTACATATTGCTGAAGAAGCATGATACACTCTAAGAGAAAAATCTAGATCAATTAAGTGAATTACAAGAAATATTAAAGGAGAGATGAACATATTAATATAGTATAGAAGAAGGAAGAAAAAAGAAACAATCGTAAAAGTTAGCTTTTTAATGTAATGTCAGATAGAGATTTTTATATCTGGAAAGATGGAAGATGGTAGAGTAGAGGAAAATTATTTTCCGGGCTGTCTGACTCACTACCAAAGCAGTGGCAGTGGATGGGCTGCTACTCAGCAAGGTAGCAAGGTGGGTAAAAGAGGAATTTTACTAAAATTCAATGTAGGGCATTTGAGTTGGCTTGAGAACTAAGAAATTTGCATATAATAAACAAGCAAGAATACATGGGAGCTGACCCAGCTGCCAGACTGGCACCTTTGGTACTGATTCACCACAGAGAGAGGAAGGGAGAACATACATTTGGTAGGGAAAATTCTGAAATAAAATATTCTGCCTAATGATAATAATACAAAGGCTGAACTGTGCACTGGTGCTTTAAAAGCACTTTCTGTACCTGAACAGGCTGTGCAGAGCCGAGGCTTAGTTGTCTTGGGTTGACCGAAATGTAGCAGCAGCTCTTGGAGATGGGAGATTGGGAAACAAAACAAAACAACAAACAAAACAGCCACAATATCCCAGCAGAGGCCTATCATGTGACATAGGGTGTGCCTGGCAGAATGTGAGTGAAACAGGCCCTGAGTAAACTGTACACAAGGGAATTTGAGATGGAAGTGCAAAGTGGACGCTGACTCACTCTCCTTTGAGTCTGGTGGTTCACATTACCAGCTCCAGTGGGCTGGCAGTCTGAGAAGGTGGAGGTGAGTACACTCAGAGACTAAGTAGGCCTGGGAAGGCTGTGCTCATGGGCAGCAGTGAGTGGAGGACTGACCCATGATTGGAATTCTTGGGAGAGTCCTGAGAACCAGATCCAAATCAAAGATCGGCTACTGTGAAGCCCTAGAGGTAGACAGATCTAACCTCTCCAAAGCAGACACCATTTAACAAAACCCCTGGGTCTGATTAAACCTTAGGCCCACCTGCTGGAACTCCCCTCAAATCTAAATAAGTCTTACACTGGGAGTGTATCAAACTGTGTTCTAAATGGACCGAACTTCACCGACAGTACTTCCTAACCCATCCTACCTCATACTGGTGAGAAGGGAAGATGAGTCTTATATCAAACAGCTTCAATCTTAGGCCACTCCAACTGGCAGCTCAGAGAGCAACACAAAACCAGGAAAGTGTTAACAACCCCCACCTCTTGCTCTTTCTCTATCACTATGTAACTCAAGAAAAATTGGAAAGAAAGACTATTGGAGGGACTTGGGTTGCGGCTTTTTGAAATTGTAAACTCTTCTAAGATCCTAACACATTTTCTTTTCTCCTAGCTAACTGTATTTTTACCATCTTTTGGAACTATTTTTGCATAACTTGTGCCCCCACCATTAATGCTGCTGCAATAATTATTGCTGTGGAAGATATAGTTGACATCTGCTGTTTGTTGTAAAGCCAGATCTCATTCATAATCATTGTTTTTACTGTTGACAAACACTGAATCCACCATTCCTGTTTTTGCTGGTAATTAATGTTGAGAGCAATATAGTAAGAATGCTGTGTACTCTTTGTAATGGTTGTTTTGTTTATTGATTTCTCCACATTTTGTGAAGTGCTGGAAACCTACAGGGACACTAAAAGTTCACAGGTTGGAGATTCTGCTGCTGAACTAAAACCAACCCAAAGACAGCTCACTTTGCTCTACACATAAATGAATGACAACCAGTCTTCAGCTGTACTTTAATACAAAAAGAGAAGAGAGAAAAACCCCCAAATCATGATTATGCTATGTAATTCCCATCCCATTCAAATTGGGATGATTATATAATTAATATACTAGACAACATAGTAGATACCTTCTATCAAATTCCTGATTAAGTTTGTGGGTTTTATTGTTAGTAACGTTGTTAAATGCTGACCCCCACCATTCCTATATATCTAGCAAATAGTATTCAAATGTCAAAGTAGACAGGGGACCTTTAATATAAAGTTATACATTTGTTGCTGTCAAAAGTGCCACTCCTGGCTCCCTTTTCATCCAAGAGTGGTTAGAAAGAGATTGGGATACTTCAAGATCAGAGTAGAAAACTTGCAGCTGAGCAATACATCTTAACTAAGCAACTGTGAAGCTCACTGCACACACAGTCTACTTTACCTCAGCCTTGACATTACTCCACCTCAACCCCCCCCCCCAAAAAAAAAAGGAGGAGGAAAAAAATCTTCAAACAAAGAACAAAGACCCATGGAGGAGTAACCTCAGGTCCCACCCCTTGGACATCTACTCAGACATCACAAACTGAGAGAAGTCCCAGAAGAAATAAGATAATTACACATAAAAGGACATGCATATGAGAAAATGAGAATATGAAAAAGCAGGCAAACAAATCTCCCCCGAAAAATCCAAAATCCTCCAACAAAAATCCCACTGATAATGAGGTGTATGAAATCCTAGAGAAAGATTATAAAAACTAATTATTCACTTGACAGAGAACAAGGATTTGGGGTTATTTCACCCAACTTTGCCCTCTTTCAACAGGAAACATCTTGAAGATATTGTTGCCCCTTTTTCCATAGAAATGGAATGTAGAAATTGACAGTGGGAAAATGTTAAGAGTGGTCCAATTTATGCTCTGAGTATAACTCTTGCTGCTTTGACACTGCAACTTATTTTTTAAAATGGACATGTTTCTTTCTCTTTCTCCCTGCTCCTCCCCAATTTCTTCCCCTCCCTAAACTCAAGGGAAACAGAATTACCCTTTTCCCCATACTAGAAGATTTTTCTGTCCTGAGTACACACCCAGCATAGGAATAAAGTACTTTGGGGATGGCACCAGAAGACCTCATAAATGACTATTTTACAAATTAACAAGTGACTTACAACTCCAACAGAGAACATGTGGAACATAGCCTTTGAATCATCTCTTTAAAAGCATTATGAGTCTGCTGATGGGCAAAATAACAGCTTCTGGGAAAGAAGTCCCCTGCATTTCTCCTTTACTAGAAGGCAATAAAATGCCTTTTTCATTAATATAAATAAATAAATGATTCAAATGTTCGATGAACTAAAAGAAGATCTAAGGAAGAAATTAAGAAAGCAAATGCACAAGATAAAAGACCACTTTAATAAAGAAATAGAAATAGTGAAAAGAAACCAAGCAGAACTCCTAGAAATGAAAGACAAAATTGAATTAAAAACTCATTGAAGGCATCACTAATAGATTAGAATGCATTGAAAATGGAATCTCAGTCCTTGAAGACAGAACTTCAGGCCTTGAAGACAGAGTACATGATCTTGAGTATACGCAATGTAATAAAGGGAAAATTTAATAGAACATGACCAGAGTATACAAGGACTATGGGACAACACAGGATAACATAAAGTTAAAGGAAGATTAGTAATGTAGAAAAAGGATACCAAGAGGGAGAGTGGAGGGATATGTAAGGAAAGACAATGTAGCATAAATTCTTAGACAATCATATTATGTGCATATACAAATATTTGAAAGGAAAATTCAGCTTTATACATATGTACAGAGAATCAATCAAATGTAAATTAACAGATGATCAAAGAAAAGAGAGTAGAGATAGGAAAATGGAACAGGAGAGGGAGGAAAGGAGGAAAAAAAGGAAGGAAAAAGGGATCATGAACTAAAATTGAATGACATCTATATTTGAATTTATTGGAATGAACCCAACTATTATATATAACTATAAATTTTAATAAAAGAAAAAGAAAAAAATAATATAAAATATAAAATGTTTTTCTTCATCTTAGAATGGATGGAAGATGCAGACAATATAATTGAATGAGAAATTCAGGGCAAAACTTGAATTTTAAATTCAAATAAACCAATCTTGAGTTTTTAAACCATTATCAGTAAAGTAAGGATAAAGTGTCACTTCTACTGTGAAGTGTCTGTTCAGCTCCTTAGCCCATTTATTGATTGGGTTATTTATTTATTTTTTTATTTGATGTTAAGTTTTTTGAGTTCCCTTAAGAAGTATGAAATGTCCTTCTTTGTCTCTTCTAATTAACTTTGGCTTGAAGTCTTCTTTTTCTGTGATGAGGATGCAAACCCCTGCTTGTTTATGGAATCCATATGTGTGGTGTGATCCTTTAACCTTCAGCCTTTGGACCTCTTTGCCCATAAGGTGAGTCTCTTGAAGACAGCATATTGTTGGGTCTGGATGTCAACAAATATATGAAAAAGTATTCGACATGTCTAGCAATTAGAGAAATGCAAATCAAAAATACATTAGGATTTTATCTCACTCCTCTCAGAATGGCGATCATCAATAATACAGGCAACAATAATTGGTGGCAAGGATGTGGGGGAAAAGGAACACTCATATATTGCTGGTGAGATTGCAAATTGGTACAACCAATATGAAAGCAGTATGGAGATTCTTCAGAAAACTTGGAATGGAACCACTATTTGACTCAGCTATCCTACTCCTTGGTTTATAGTCAAAGGACTTAAAATCAGCATACTACAGTAATGCAGCCATGACAATGTTTATAGCAGCTCAATTTACAATAGCTAAACTATGGAGCCAACCTGGTGTCTTTCAAAATAGATGAACAGATAAAGAAAATGAGAAAATGTGATACACACACACACACACACACACTCAATGAAATATTACTCAGCTTTAAAGAAGAATGAAAATGGCATTTTCTAGGAAATGGAAGGAGTTGGAGAATACTAAGTGAAATAAGCCAATCCCCCAAAAACCAAAGGCTGAATATTTTCTCTAATATAAGGATGCTAATTAGAGAAAAATAGAATTACCTTAGATTAGGTAGAGGGAAGTCAAAGGAAGGGAGGGGAGGGGATGTGGGGATAGAAAGGGTAGTAGAACCAAACAGATACTATTAGTTTATATATTTATGTGACTGCATGACCAGTGTGATTCTACAACATGTATTTTCAGAAAAATTTCAGAAAAATTATATCCCATCTTTGTATGATATATCAAAGTACATAAATGCATTCTACTATCATGGGTAACTAATTAAAAAGAAATAGAAAAAGTAAAAAATAGATTAACTTTTATATTCACTACTAGTAAATCAAATAAGCAAAATTAACTGAGAAAGATAATTCTAAATTTTCTTATTAAAATAGCACATATTAAAATTTTTAAATGATATGGATATGATTAAAAAAATAATTATAAACAATTACCATAACCACAGAAGATCATTGTTAACAATTTAGTGTATTTCCTTTTAATATTTCTGAACATGTACTTTACACCATTAACTGTGTATTATACATATACATTTCTTTTGGCTTTATATAGCTTTTAATTGTATGTGTAATTAATGGTTTTTTGAGACATTTTCATTGCTATTAAAAATTTATAACCTGAGCACTTATATTACAGAATATTTCAAATTTAAAATAATTTTGATTTTGATCTAATATAGTAAAACAATAAACCTTAGAAAAAGAGATAAGGCAGGAACTCTTACCTTCCTTACTTTTCAGAGCTGATGGAATTTGCTAGCCTCATGGTTGGATCTACATCTCCTCAATTTTTGTTGTGTGACTTTTCCTAAACTATACAACATACTTCCTCAGACCTTGACTAATTATTCAAGTTATCTGGATGTAATCCAGATGGAATATATCTCCTGTCTAAAAAATATAATGCCAGAAGTTTAAATATAAATTCTGTTTTTGAATAGAAACAATATTAAAGAGTAAAAGATTTTGGCTTCCAATATGAACATTTGTTTTTAATGTCCATACATTCTGAGTATATTTTGTTTGTTTTAGAACACCGATCAAATACTAATAAAATGTTTTGAACAATAGCAGCCAAGAAAGTTATTGACAGTTTTTTTTTAATCTTGACATCTTTCCAAGCAATCTATTCTCTGTGGCAAAATACAGGGTGCAGTTCTACTCTTTGATGAATAATTAATATTTTAAACATACATCTCAACCTTTTCCTTAACCCAAATGAAAAAGGAAATAACTCCAATTTTGCAAAAGGGACAGAGTACTGAAGAGCTAACTAAACTTGGTATAAAAAACACATAAAACTTGTTTCAAAGAGAATAAGCAGGTTATCCACATTGAGCAAACATTTTAACATTAAAAGAAAAATCTTTAAGGAAACTTTTCATCTGTCAAGATGCCACAGATATAGATGATATGTACTTCAAATGCTACAAATAACTGAATTTTATGCAAATATTTTGTATTATTAAAAATAATTAGTTCAAAGTACAATTGCAGTGTGTTAGAATTATCTGTATTCCCTATTTTTTTTAAATAGTGATTTTTTTTAGATAATTAATTACAATGTTAAATTCATTGCTGCATTTTTTTTTTTTTTACCAATGATAGTATACCTTATCTGTTCTAGATCATGTAAACATGAGAGTGCTGGTATAAAGGTGTGTTGAAAAATAAGAATAGGACCTGGGGATATAGCTCAATTGTGTTTGCCTTGCATGCACAAGGCCCTGATTTCAATCCCCAGCACCACACACACACACACACACACAAAATAATAATAAAAAATTAAATAAATAAATAAAATAAAATAAAATAAAAAAATTAGAATAATTACTGGAGAACAAAGAGATCAATTAGTATTAGGAAAGCAGTGGGGCAGGGTGATATGCAATTTTTAATGTTTAGGTAGTTACACAGGATTGTGCTTTGTTTTAGAAAGATGTCCCAATATCTAGAATGCATTTTATTTGATAAAGATTCAATAAATATTTGTTGTTTAAATGAATGTTGATGCATTAGTTAGTACTCTAAGTTGTAGTGTTTAATAGTCTTTTGGATTTTTTCCAGGCATTTGTTTTATTTGATATTCAAGGAAAATGCATTGATATTAAAGAATATTCTGAATTAAGCAAACCAACCTAAATGAATCAGGAGAAACTCTTTTGGCAAGGAAATTAAATGAGAGGTTGGAGTATGAAAATTATGTAATAAATGTGTTTGCAATAGGGGAATGGTTATTTTTAGCATGTGGACCCAAGTTGCTGAATGAATCCATTACCTGTGTTTACATTTTTCTTTTTTTCAATATGAGTGTGGATTACCAAAACTTATCTATATGCCTAGATAGTGGAAAATTTACACTACTATTTTTTTCTTAAAAAACGCAAAGCAAAACACCCAAAATTCCAAATATAATGTCAAGAGTAAATAGGTGGGATGGCATCAAATTAAAAATCTTATACACAGCAAAGGAAACAATTAAGAATGAGAAGATAGAACCCATAGAATGGGAGAAAAATCTTTGCTACCTACATTTCTCACAGAGAATTAATGTCTAAAATAGGTAAGAAACTCAAGAAACTTTACACCAAAAACCAAATAACCCAATTAATAAATGGACAAATGACTAAAACAGATACGTCTAAAGAAGAAATAGAATTGGCCAAAAAACATATGAAAAAATGTGAAACATCATTAGCAATTAGGTAAATAAAAATTAAAACTCCACTGAGATTTCATCTCACATAGGTCAGAATTGCAGTCATATACAATTAATGATAAATGCTGGAAAGGATGTGAAAAAAAAGTAACATTTTAATGCTGTTGGTAGGATTGTAAATTGATAAAACCACTATGGAAATAAGTATGGAGGTTCCTCAAAAACTAGGCATGGAACCACCATATGACCCAGCTGTACCACTATTTAGTATTTCTTCTGGAGAATTAAAGTCACCATACAACAGTGACCCTACATGCCCATGTTTATAGTAGAACAAGGCATAATAGCCAAACTATGAAACCAGCCTAGATGCCCATTAATGTATGAATGGATAAAGAAAATGTGGTACATACACACAATGGAGTTTTATTCAGCTTCAAAGAAAACTAAAGGGCTCAGATTGTAGCTCAGTTGTAGAGTGTTCGCCTCACATGCATGAGGCGCTGGGTATGATCCACATAAAAATAAATAAATAAATAAAATAAAGATATTGTCTCCATCTACAACTAAAAAAATTTTTAAAAAAGAAAGGAAAATATAATTATGTTCTTTGCAGTAAAATGGATGGAACTAGAGACAAGAATGTTAAGAGAAATAGCCAAACCCAGAAGGCCAAGGGTCATATATTTTCTCTCATTTGCAGAAGCTAGTGAGTCAAAGGAAAAGACAGAGAAAGACAGATCTCATGCAATAAAAGGGAAATTGGTAGAGGAAAAGAACCAAATTGTGGGAGGTGGGAAGAGAGGGTGGAAGTGCTGGGAGTGATATTGGCCAAATTATGCTATCTTGTTGTGTTCGTATATAAATATGTAACAATAAATCCCTTCATAATGTACAAGTATAATGCACCAATAAAAATGTGAGAAAAATGTTCAAAAACTATGCTGTCATTTTTCTAGTATGGATTTTTGTATCCAAATAGAATATATAGAGTATTGAGTGCCAGTGATTTTCTTTCAATTCTGCTCAAAATATGGGTACAAGGAATAGTGTCTAGAGAAAAAAAAAACACAAAAAAATATTGCTCATTCTTTGCTGTAAGCAAAGAAAAAGGAGACAGAAGTAAGGTGCAGAGGCAAAGTAAAAGCTGCTCACCCAAGCTGCCAGATTTATTTATATCAATAGGCTATATTAGGTCACTGACATCATTAGTACTTATTGCTCATTGTATAAAGTTACTGTTACATGGGCAGGTTTAGGAGCAGTGACACATTGATGTTGTCTAAGACAGTTCCTTTATCCCAGAAGCTGAATGTCTGAGATCAATGTTCAGGCTGATAAGACTCTAGCCTAGCACAGAGCCTCCTCACAAAGGACATTACCATAGCATCTAGGCATTGAGCATGTATTAGTCTACTTACTAGTTCCTGAGAGAAACTACAGAATATTCTGACCATGGGAAACAGTTGGAATTCCCCCAGGAGTTTACTCACCAGAGAAGCACTGCCTTTTACATTTCAACAGCCAGAATCCTTACAGTTTGCCTTCCAGCAGATTCTGTGATTCTTTTGGTAGTGATACATTTACAGTTCCAAACAAGCAAACAAAAAATAGTGGGGAAAAAATTCAACCCTCTTGTCCATAATATATGTTAACAGAGTATTACTAGAAAAAAATCTTTGATGCATGAATGAATCACTTTTTTTCTTTTCTATATTTTACTAGCTTTACCAGTAATGTTTCCAAAAATGGTTATACATTTAGCAGTTTATGCTCAGTCAAGGAAGCTTATAATAATGAGAAATTGAAAAATGAGGCTACAACATATGATTCAATATATCTATAAAATAAACGATCTTCTTTACTGGAACATAACATCTACTAGATAGTTCTATTTCCCTGTTAAAAACCAATGTAAGTGGGAGTGGGGATGTGGCTCAAGTGGTAGCGCGCTTGCCTGGCATGCGTGCGGCCCGGGTTCGATCCTCAGCACCACATACAAACAAAGATGTTGTGTCCGCCGAAAACTAAAAAATAAATATTAAAAATTCTCTCTCTCTCTCTACTCTCTCTCTCTCTAAAAAAAAAGTCACCCTAAAAAAAAAAAAAAGAATTGATGGAATGGTGGCTTTCAATGTAATGTCTCCATGTCCAAATTCTTAAAATTCAGTGACAAAATATGGCAAAACATTCTTCTGTTTAAAAAAAAAAACAATGTAAGTGTCATTCATATTATTCAAAGATTTGATATTTATTATGAAACATAAATTATGATTACTTTTGTAAAATTTTAAATAAGTCTTGGCTGTGATTTTGAGATAATCCAAGAGTAACCTATTGCCTCATTTTACACTTGACTTGTCTGTAAATAAATTTCATCATTATGTATTCAAAAAATAAAATGTGAGATATGGGTTTGGGAGAAGAGTGAAGAGCTGCATAGAAAAAAAATGTGGTAATGTCTTTCCAAAAATGGAGTCTGTAATTATCACAGAAACTAAGATCACTGCTTTTATTTTGTATTCTGGATACAATTTTGAAGTATCCATGAAAGTGTAAAGTGCTCTAAGGTAGACATAGGCCTTTCAAGGAAAATAAGAAATCTATTCAAACTCCAGGTTCACTACTAACTTGTTGTGGGACAATTGACAAGCTATTTAATTACTTTGTACCTTAGTTGCACTTGTATAAAATGAGAAAAAATTCACTGTCTCTTTGAGATTTTATGAATGTTAAATGAAGTAATTCCAATGAAGGAATTGATAGGATATCTGGTCCAGAGCATGAGATGAATTAATATATACTATTAGCCATTATTATGAAAAGGAGGGAATCCTCCCTTTAGAATTCTTCTAGGCACTAGGACAATATCTCTTCTCAAGAAAAATTGGAACCAAATGAGGGAAGTTGACAAAACTTTCTGAAGTACATTTCTTTTTGGAGGATATTTGATATAGAACATCAAGGGTGCCCCAACTAAAGAACAGAGTTCTTAGGGTTATATTTCTGCAAAATCAATGATACATGGTACACAGTAAAAGCAGCAACCAATGTCAAAAAAGTGAATCATCAGTTATTTTCTCTTTTTACTCAAGAAATTTGAATCAAAGGCCATATTTCTACACTCTATATGAATTTATCTGGGTGTCATCCCCATTAGTGGTCATAGAATGTTTACAAGTAGCCTAATGTAATTCTAAAAGACACATTATTTTTATTCCTACTGGGATTTGGGAGAGTGATATATTCAGAGAAATAAGTATTATTTTAACCTTTACATTCTTGTCTTTTGCTGACAGAAAAGACATAAACTACAACCATTATTTCATTGTAACTCAGTAGTCTGAGTAAGCAAAAGTCAACACTGTTTCTGTGGCTTTGGAATCCTTCTAGGCACTGGAACAATATCTCTCTTTTCAAGGAAAACTCGAATCAAATGAGGGAAGTTGACAAACACATTGTGAAATTTTAATTTGTTTTAATTTTAGTTAGATTAAAAAGAATAATTATTTATTTAAAAATCTCAGTGTTTTATTAGACAGCCTAGGAAGTACCTTGATTGAAAGGGTGTTTATTCCTCTAATTATCAAAATGAATGGCTGGTAATTTAACAAATACCAAGTATCTTCTATGTTGAAAGCACTATACACAATCCTTTCCTTTCAGAAGTTCAGAGTTTATTGAGGAAATAGATAAAAACAACACATATTTTCTGTTTATTTTTTTAAAAAATCATTTTAATGGCTATAATGAAAAATAATATTGTTTATAACAGTGGGAAGAAGAAGGAGACTTGTTTTTTAAGGTAGGTTGGATTTTCCTTCTAGAATGGTGAAATTATTAACTACACCTTCAGGGAAGAGTAGAAGTTCAAGCACAGATCTGATAGAAGAAAGGGGGTTTATAATAAACAGAAAAGTGCAGGAATAAATGGACAGAGGTGTGAGAATACAAGGTTCGAATTAAAAAAAATTAAAATTAGAGCATCATGCCGCTTAGCACCTACTTCAATGACTACAATAAAAAAAAGACCATCTAATAAGCATATTAACTTTGAGGATTAATTTTAAGGTAAATGAATAGCATCTCAATACTGCTATATAAATAAGAGAATAGAGATTGCTGTAGTATGTGAAAATTGTAGATATTAAAAATGGGGTGCTATGTCTGAGAGTTAATTATTTGACTGCTTAAAAAAACCAGATGCAGCTGTGTCACGCATGCACTAAAGCTTACTCCCATTGGTAATCTTATACATAAACTATATTATTATTATTCCCCAAAAGATGGCTTGAGTACCTTGATAATAGTGAGGACACCAAGATCTGAACTTCCAGTCTTAAGCTGAACCACAGTGTCTGTTGATATTGTAAGAGTTTCAGTATATGAAGAATGGCTTGATGAGGGTATTCAGATGATTTTAAAGAAGGGGAGATTAGAGGCCAGGTAGGCAGTACAATAGTTCAAATGGAAAGATATGAGCTGACCCATGACAATTGTAGAAAAATTCTGTCCAAATAGTTAAATTGGAACCAATCTTCAGTGAAGCTAAAAGCACTTATCTGAAACAGAAATACTATTTTTAAACCAAATTTGACTTGAAAGGTAAAAATAAGTTCAGAGTGACCTAGATGGCTAAATTTGTTTGTTTCATAAACAAAGAAAGTTTCTAGAGACCAAATTTCCAAGGCATGATTAACTTAGAAAAACTGACTACTGATGGCTATTACAAAAAAATGTATTTTAGCATTAAATATTCACACCTAAAAGAGTGATCCTGTTTAGAATGCTGAACTATTGTAATGCTCCTAGTAATTACAGATTCACCTATTTTGGTTCTATACTATCCTCTGTGGGTTGTTTTAAATGCTTTTCTTAGTTGAGTGGAAAACTCATAAGCTTTAAACTATGGCTTTGTAATGACACAAATGTTTTCTCAATCTTTAAAGCACTTTGGGGAGCTCTTAAAATTGCATCACTAGCTGTTTGAATAACCAACCTGGTACTAATTGTTAATGTGCTATTTCACACTGTAGCTTAGTGTGTTATTTCCATTAAATAAACACCCTTAGAAAAAACAAATCAAGTTAGATTGTAGTAAGGCAGTAACTTTTTTTTTTTTGGTAACATAGGACATAAAATACTAGACAGATTACTAATAGTTAAGGCATGTCCCTGTTTTTAAGCTGATCCTTAACAACAACAACAACAACAATAAAATAAGCAGAATCATTACAAAAATAAATCACAGGTTTTGGAAGCTCTGTTAATCAGGTAAAGAACAGTAAGTCATAACAGCTAGTAGATTTTTAATCTTAGTTGCAGGTTTTAGTTATGACCAAATAGTAAGCATGAGAATTGTGTATGGTGCTTCTACATTGTCACTACATATAGTACTTGGAATAAATGGGACAGCTCTGTTTCTGCAATTCTATTGTACCCAAGTAAAATCAGTCTTAGAAGATGACTGAGATGTTTTCCTACTAACAGTGTTCTGGAAGTTCGCATTATAACAAGGGGTTCGAGTGCTTGTGATAGGTGTTGTGATGAATACTGGTCATACAGGGTTTAAATGTGTAGACTCTGTTTTCTTGTTGCTGAAGGAGACAGTTGAGTCAGTAAATATTTTCATTATTGCATGATAAAAACAATGATGAAGATTTTATGCATTTGTGTGAATACATTGGAAAAGCATTTAACTCTGAGGAATGAGTTGAGCTTAAAAGATCAAAGGCTTTCAGGATATAATGACATCAAACTAAGTATTCAAAGTTATCCAGTAGTTAATCAGGTTGCATGAGAAAGAATAAAGGGAGGATCTATGTCTAGAAAACAGTCTTATTTATAAAGAAATAAAAAGAAGATGGGAGTTTAAATCTTAGGAAAGGTTTGTATAACATAATGAAGTAGATTTATAAGTCATTCATGTGTTGATTCCAAATCAGATATGCAAGATATAGAACTATGTGATATTTTAAAAGATAAAAATGGTTTTGAATTTTTCAACTACTGGTGATTTTGATGTTTTGTTATTTTCAAAACCAATCCTTAGAATCATTATAGTTGACACTTTATGCAAACCTTGACTGGTAGTCATAATTTTAGAAGACAATATATATGAATACTCACATTTGATAGGGAAGGAATATTTTTTGAGATAAAATTTTTACATAATTTGATTCCATTTCATTTCATTTTGACACTTTGAGGTATTTAAACATGAGTTTTGAGACACTCTCCTTCTTGAGACTGTTAGTATCTTCCTGCAGGAATCAGGCATGTGGGTTTCAGAACCAGATCCTCTATTTCAACTTTCATGACAGCAGGAAAATTACTTTTTCCACTGAAAGGGTTTAAGAAACTCCCTTCATCAAGCAAGCTCAAAAATGCTGACAGACCACAGAGAAAGTAGAATGTCTGATACCGAATACTTGAATCAGAGGAAAATAAACTCTGGATTAGCAAAGCTTATGCAAAAATGGAGACATATTCATACAAATTCAAAAACAAGAGTTAGTTAGAATATTATCAGAGACCAGGCTTCCAGAGCAGCATCACTGAACCCCAGCTACGGTCTTATCCATTATTATCACCAGTACTTTACAATAATATACTGACTCTCTGTTTTACATTTTTGTTTAGTTGTGGTACTTACAAAGCTATCCATGAATATATAATTTTACTAAAATAAATCTTCATTGTCAGTTTTTCTCTTTACTGACAAAATCCAAAGCAGACTAATAAATGAAAATCTTTAATATTTATATATGGAAGAAGACACATTTTGTTAAAAATAAATAGCGTTGTCATTCTACTCTTTTCTCTGTTTTAACCATTATATTAGCATCATTTTGTCAATGAGAACATGAGGAAATAAAGAACCCCTTTATAACATGTATGAAATAATCTGACTTTGTAATTACCTACTCACTTGAGATTTAAAAATGATTATAAACAATAGTAACTTATAATCAAATTGGTAAATATAAGATATATTCTTTATAATGAAAAATCTGATTAATAGACAGATGATCTTTGGTCATTTGGTTTTTATTTGTTGCTATATTGCTATTATTCTTTTTTTTTTTTTAATTCTCAGAATGTTCACCAAGGCAGTCTTTCTCTTTTTTCATTACAGACAGATTTATATATCTGCAGGGCTATCTCATAAAAATTCATCCTATTAATGTGTTAGAATTTTGTATCTTGGATTTGTAGCTGAAAATAAACAAAACATGAGAGAAACTTGTGGAGGAAACAAGAAAAAAATGCCTCTATTATTTTTGCCCTTGGATTTTCTTGTTTCTGAATATATGAGTGAGGCTCAACTGGAAGAAATCGTCAAGTCTAGTGATCAAAGATGAAGACGATGGAAATTCAAAGACTGGAACTGAATCCAGATTTTATCAATTTTGACCACCTCCAAGTAAGAAAACAATCCTCAAGTGTTTGTTTAAAAATGAATGATTCATATCATTTTATAACAGACCAAATTTTCTTTTTTTATAGCCAAATGGAATCTTTACTTTGAATGGCACTGACTGCTTAGGCTAAAACCTCTTCAAAATCTAAAACTTGTGTTGATTTTAAAAACTTTGGATTTTTAGTGTGTCTTTCATTAAGGAAAAAAAAAATAACACTTGAAGTTTATATACGACATCCACATCCACATATTTGGGAATCAAACAGTTATTTTTGTCCTATAGGGTATTATAAATATCACCAAATCGCAATGATAAAAAAGGATTTCAGACTATATCTCTTTTCCTTTAAACCTAACCAGATTATTGAGCTAATATTTGATGTAGAGTAGATCTTCTGAGAGAATAAAAACATCTTCTCTTTCAGTACATTAAAGTTCTTACTATTTTCTTTCTTGATTTGATATCCCATTTCCAATATACAAGTCCAAAGTGCCTGCTTAGCATAAACAAAGTATGACACTGACTGTTCCTTTACCGAAATTAGAATTAAAATTAGAATTTTAGGAAGTAAAATAAAGGATTAAATTGTTTTCTGGGACAATTACTTGTTTGTTCCAGGTCATGTGTATTAACAACCACCCCCCCCCACACCAGCCTACACACACATACACTAATGTGACTGCATGATCTGGGGCATGGCTGAATGACTCATCAAAAGATAAATAATAAATTCATCAGGAAGTCAAGACCCAGTAACAAGACTGAGGCATAAATAAAAGGAACAAATAAAAGAGGGATAACTAAAATGGATAAATCATAAAAATGATAAGATGGCAAAATATATTAGTCTCCTTATGTTTCCTTGCTCATCAAACATTGCTGTTGTCTAGGTAGTTTTATATTCATATTTAGGAACTAGATCATTTTCTATTGAAAAATAGTGATAAATTCTGTTCTAATTCTACCATTGTATTTGCTCCTTTCAAGTTAGTACTATCAATGTCAAATTTACTCCTGCTGAGACTCTTAATCTAATTATGTTGTGGAAAGTTGCGAATGGAGGGACCTCAAATCAGAAAAGGAATGCAACACTACAAAGTTACTGATATTCTCGAAATCAGGATGACTTGCTAATTACATTTTTGTGTATTTATGTGTTGGCTAATATTTTAAATTATTTTTGCTTACTGAAATTTAAGAAAATATAATTAACTACAAGTGGTATAACTATACTGTCAATGACTAAAATAATAATATTGAGACAAATTAGAAATGAGATGTTAATTCAAAGTAGCATTAGATAAATTTCTCTTTCATGTTTAAAATCACAGGTAAAATAATTGCAATATTGTGAAGTCCTCAAAATTTTTCTCTTTATTGGATGAAAATCCTTAAAGCAGAATTGGTTTATTAGTTCATTCTGGCAAAGTTAGAAAAATTCACTTTTCATGATAGGCATATTATAAAAAAATTTATGTTTTGGGGAATTTTTCTTCAATTTCTATTTTAGAGAAAATTATTCTTTAATTGTGTGTGTTTTGATCAAATTATTTAACTCTCAATTATTTTTTGACACTCTCCGTAGCACTCTGTGCAATTCATAAACTTTCATCCAGTCACTTAACCTCTTAAAGCTTAATTTTCTTTATCTGAGTAGTGTTGAAATCTTGCAAGTTTGTTGTAAAGATAATGTATGTACAACATCTACTTTAGTTCATATCATGTTCTATTTAATGCAATAAGTATATAAGTATTATATATATATATATATATATATATATATATATATATATATATATATATATATAAAATACTGTTAGTAAAATAAATTTTGTTGTAACTTTATTATGGGTAAATAAAGCTGTATATTTGTTGAAAGATATAGAGAAATTTCTGAATAAGATATTTGTTAGTTCTCATAGCAAGTTTTGTTATTTACCAGAAGACATTAAATACAGTTTAATAATAAATATAATTAAAATCTTTCTTCTTAGTGTACAGAAAGGGAAACAATTGACTTTGGGCTTGGTTTAGCTTCCTTTTTATTATTTATTGTGCTTCTTTTAATTTTAATTTTTTTCTCCTAAGATGAATGACATTGTCTACCCTTAGTAACTTATTTGATTGACAGTATTTCTAAGATAACAGATACAAGTGAGATCTATGCATGCTAGCCATTAAAAGTAGCTAAAGTAAAACATAAGGACAGGTAAAATATGGGCTTTTAGAACATTGTTGTAAGCAGTAGAAGTTCACTGACATGAAACATGACTAAGTTTATTAGTTGTCCTTCAATTTAGCAAGATAATTTTATAAGAAAACATTGCTGTGTTTCAGATTTTGTTGTGTTTTACAGACTTCCTTGAGCACATTCAAAAACATTCAGAAGGAATGATGTTGTGGTTTGGCAAAGAGTATCATTTTCGCAGGAAAGCCTATATGTAGCACACTTAAATATGGCACATTTTAAGGATCTGACAGAAAAATCCAAAATAAATACAGTTTCTGTAGCAGTGAAACCTTTAGGAAACATAACAAAAAGTAATAGCAGTATTTCCCACTTTACAGGAACACAACATCCATCACTAGGAAAGGGAACAAACACTGAGTCATTTATAATGAACTGTTTCAGGATAAAAAAAAATGTCATCCATAGTTATGTAGAAAAATAGGAAAAAAAAACTACAAAAAACATTCTGGTATTTTTCTATGCTCACATCACAAAATAATGTCACAAAGATATGGCTATGAGACTCTTTAACTGATGTTGCTTCATAACCATAAAAACTGAATTTGGGAACACAGAAAAAACATATCCAAGCGCTGAGAGAGTTCTACAATAATGTTTTTAAAAAGTGTTTACATAGTAGCAGTGAAGGAATAAAACAAAAATTTTAAAATAAGCAAATCAAATGCAGTGAAAGCATATTTTAAAAGAATAATATGTCCAAAAAATGAAACAATTGACTTTGGGCCTGGTTTAGCTTCCTTTTTACTATTTATTGTGTTTCTTATTTTAATTTTAATTTTTTTCTCCTAACATGAATGTCATGTCTATCCTTATTCAGTAACTAAGATTGTGTTCATACAAAATGTATCTTTAACATTATTTATATCTCTAGGAAACAGATGAATTATGGATATAAAAAATAGTTTGCCAATCAAAATAAATTTTGAAAGAGTTAATTATTAAGGGAAAAATTAAGAAAAACGATATTAAGTAGTATGACCAATTTGCATAGTTTCTTGTATAGAATTATGGATTATGCTATTAACAAATATTGACAGTTCCATGGTGCACTCAGTGGATTCTAAGAAGCATCAGGGAATTATAAAAATATAGCACTTCTTTCTGTTTTCTCTTTTTTTGGATATTGCAAATACTATGCTTTGTTGTTTGCAAATATTTTCTCATTAGATTGGACTTCCAGGTTTCATATAAGCAGTTGTTACAGGGCACTGGCCTGTAACAAAACACAATCAGCCATGGGAATCTCCTCTTCAAACCTTGATTCTTAAAATCACATCAGAAAGATTTCAGACATGTCACTCAGAGTAACAAGCATGACTTTATTAGAAGGAATAGGGAAAGGGAGACTGAACCTTCTCAAGTGAGAGAGTAGGTCATCTCAGAGAGTAGAAGGATTGCATGCCCCTCCTGACCTCCAGTTTTACCAGCATTCCCATGAAGGTTCTAGAGAATCCTCTCCAGGTTCACTTTTGGCTGAAAGCAGGATGACATCAGACTTTCAAGTCCCCACTATGCAGGACAACTCCAGATCATGTTGATCCATGCTAACCAGTTCTAATCAGAACATATTCTTACAAATTTTATGACTGTAGGAATTGCACTTACCTCCTTGAATTCTGGGATCTGATGTGTATAAAGGTCCCAAAAGTACCCCTTCATACACTTCAGGGTAACTTGTGTTCATTTTATCAGCATTTTGTTCGCACTTCTCTTTCAGATAACAGGTGCTTTTCTGAGGAATGCAATATATTCTGTTGATTTAAGCCAGGCAGGGCTGCAGGCTAATTGCTTCTTTAAAAAAAGAAAGCATGTGGTGATCATCGTATTGGGTTCAGTTCATAGAATTACTCCCTTAATCTCATGTTCCCATCTCTTACAGCTTTATGTTTCCTATCATAATGATGTCTGCTTGCTTGCTATATATATGCTAAAATATTCTTATTCGTGTGTGTGTGTGTGTGTGTATAATACAGAGTATCCTCAGTTTTCAATTTCAGTTGTATCTTTTCAGTTTCAGTATTTATTATTAAGGATAATAATTTTTTTTACAATTGGCTAAATCAAGTATAAATCAATTTTTAATGAGTCTCAACTAAATTATGTTCATATGAAATGTATCTCTAACACCATTTGTATCTTTAGGAAACAGATGAATTGTGGATATAAAGAAAATAGTTTGCCAATCAAAATGGATTCTGAAATATTTAATTGTTATGGGAAAACTGTGGAGCAGGAAGTACCAGAAGTCTTTCTGCCTAAACCAAATTGCGTAGACAGAATCTATCCAATTTTGAAACTTTTGAGGATTCTACAGCCTTGCAACATCTAGAGAAAACATAAATTGTGGTTAGTTTTAGTCAATGACAGCTGTTAGTACAGGAGCTGTTACCTAGCCCCTGCCTTTCACCACACTTATTCACCTAATAATCTAATTTTGATGCTAAAAAAAGCATTTGATAAAATTAAATACCTTTTCATGATGAAAAATATTCAATAAACAAGATATAGAAAGCCCAGCAGTGGTGCAGGCCTGTAATCCCAGTGGCTCTTGAGGCTGAGACAGGAGGATCTCAAGTTCAAAGCCAGCCTCAGCAAAAGTGAGGTGCTAAGCAATTCACTGAGGTGCTGTCTCTAAATAAAATACAAAATGTGGCTCAGTGGTCAAGTGCCCCTGAGTTCAGCCAGTACTATATATATATGGAAAAATATCTCAATGTAATAAAAGTCATACATGAAAAAATCACAGTGAAATTCACACTCTGTGGTGAAAAAACTTTAGCTTTTCCTCTATTATTTGCAAATCATACATTTAATAAAGAGTTAATATCCAGAATACACAGAATTCTAAAATTCTACAGCAAAAAAATAAAATAAAACAATTCAAAAATTAAAGGACTTTGAAATTTCTCCAAAGAATATATATTAATGGCCAAGATAAACTAAAGGCAAAGATTACCTGCTTTCACACTTCTAGTGAACATATTACTGGAAGGTCTAGCCCAAATTAATTAAGCTAGAAAGGGAAATAAAAACCATTTGAAATGGAAAGGTAGAAACAGTCTGATCTTAAGCATAGAGAACCTTAAGGATTCCCCTATATACACAGTTAGAATTCATAAGAATTCATAAAATAGGATAAAAGTCAACACATACTCAAATACAAAAGTTGTATTTCTATCTTTTAATAATGGAAATTCTGAAAAGAAAAATTCAAAACCAATTCCAGTAGCATGAAAATGAATAAAATACTTAGGAATTAACTCTATCAATAATGAGAAAGAGGCCTGGGGATATAGCTCAGTTGGTAGAGTGCTTGCCTTGCATGTACTAAGGCCCTGGGTTCAATCTCTAGCACCATACACACACACACAATAATAATAATAATGGGAAAGAATTGTGCAATGAAAACCATAATGGATTGCTGAAAGAAATGAAGAATGGAATATATAAAGGAATATATGATATGTTTATGCAACAGAACACTAAACAATATTAAAATATCAATACTACTAGAAGCACTGTACAGATTCAGTGTAATACCTATCAAAATCCTAAGGATAATTTTTTGCTTAAGAAAATTTTGTATGGAATCCCACATAGCCAAAACAATCTTGAAAGAGAAGAGCATATTTTCTGATTTCAAAAATTCATTTACAAAGCTACAGTAATCAACCCAGTATAGTAATAGCATATAGATCAATGGAGTAGAACATACAGCCTAGAAATTCATAACCAGATATATAGTCAAATGACTTTTAACAAGTTTTCTAAGACTATTCAATAAAAGAAAGACCACCTTTTCAAAAAATGGTCCTGGGAGAACTGGCCATTCACATGCAAGAGAATTGTTAATTAATTATAACTAGTTGTAATTAAATATAATTTAAAACTATATATATATATAATATATATATATATATATAGATAGATAGATAGATAGATAGATAGATAGATATAAACATTATCTTAAAATAAATTAAAGATCAAATGTAATATCTAAAACAATGATAATATTAGAAGAAAACATAATGTAAAACTTCATGATACTCAATTTGGCAATAATATCTTATAATTGATGCCCAAAGCACAAGCAACAAAAGAAAATACAGACCAATGAGAGTACATGAAAATGAAAAAAATTATCAAAAGACACTGTAAAGGGCATATAAAATCACCAACAGAATGGGTGTTGCAACTTCATAGTTGCAAATCATATATTTAATAAGGAGATAATATCCAGCAGACCTCTAAAACAACAACAGCAACAAGAAGTTCAACAAATAAATTCAAAAGTGGGAAAAATGCTTGAATAGAAATTTCTTTAAAGATGTGTTAATGAACAATAAATACATGAAAAGATGTTTAAGAATATTAACCATTAGGGAAAATCAAAACAAAACTATAATGAGTTACCACCCACAATTAGCCCACAATCATTACTTAAATAAATAATAGCACAGATAAGGGAAAATTGTAATTCTTATGTACTGCAGGTGGGAATGTAATATCATACACTGATTTTGGAAAACAATATATCAGTTCCTTGAAAAAGAATTAAAAATGAGAAAGAAAAATAAAGAAAATAGACTGCATAAGTATTAAAAACTGGGTTTTGAAGAGATATCTGTATAATCACATTCTTCGCATCATTATTCACAAATACTAAAATGTGGAGGCAACCCAAGTGGCCATTAATAAATGAATGGTTGAACAAAAATGTGATATATATGTACTGTGAAATATTTTTCAACATTAAAAAAAAGAAAGAAAGAAATGAAAATTAGGACATTATGTTAAGTGAAATGAACTATTTACAAAAAGACAAATACTGTGTGATAGCACTTACATGAGTTCCTAGAATAATAAAAATCTCGAGGAAATCTTCCTCCCATATTCTCCCTCCCTACCTGATTTTGAGTCACCCCCGCTTCCTTATATAAGAGAAGACATTCGGCATTTGTATTTTTGGGATTGGCTAACTTCACTTAGCATAATCTGCTCTAATGCCATCCATTTCCCTGCAAATGCCATGATCTTGTTATTTTTTAGTGCCGAGTAATATTCCATTGTGTATAAATGTCACATTTTTTTTAATCGATTCATCTATTGAAGGATATCTAGGTTGGCTCCACAGTTTAGCTATTGTGAATTGTACTGCTATAAACATTGATGTGGCTGTGTCCCTGTAGTATGCTGTTTTTAGGTCCTTTGGGTATAGTCCGAGAGGAGGAATAGCTGGGTCAAATGGTGGTTCCATTCCCAGCTTTCCAAGGAATCTCCCTAATGCTTTCCAAATTGGCTGCACCAATTTGCAGTCCCACCAGCAATGTACAAGTGTACCCTTCCCTCCCCCCACCCCCCGCCCCGCCCCGCATCCTCACCAGCACTTATGGTTTGTCTTCATAATGGCTGCCATTCTTACTGGAGTGAGATCTTAGAGTAGTTTTAATTTTCACTTCTCTGATTGCTAGAGATGGTGAGCATTTTTTTTTTGGTATATTTGTTGATTGATTGTATATCCTCTTCTGAGAAATGTCTGTTCAGGTCCTTGGCCCATTTATTGATTGGATGATGATGATGATGATGATGATGATTATTATTATTATTATTATTTTGTGCTTATCTTGTTGAGCTCTTTGTAGACCCTAGAGATTAGAGCTCTACCTGATGTGTGAGGGGTAAAAATTTGTTCCCAGGATATAGGCTCCCTATTCACCTCACATATTATTTCTTTTGCTAAGAAAAAACTTTTTAGTTTGAATCCATTCCATTTGTTGATTCTTGGTTTTAGGGAAGAGGGGTGGGAGGGAAAAGGAGGGAGAAGAGGAATAGCTTGGATGGTGGAAGGAGACTCTCATCATTCTACAAAATACATGTATGAAGATGTGAATTTGGTGTCAACATACCTTATATACAGAGATATGATAAATTGTGGTATACCACAAGGTGTATTAAGAATTGTAATGCAAAAAAAAAATAATAAGAGAGCTCATGTATAATGGCATAATTTGATGTGAATATACTTTATATACAGAATTATGAAAAATTATGCTGTGAATGGATAATTATGATTGTAATGTGCTCCACTACAGTCATGTAGGTAAGAAATAATAAAAAAAGAAGAAGAACCTATAGAGTGAAACTGTATTGAGTAATTTGAGTGAATAAAGCATTGAAATGGGCAAAAAAAAATGTCTTGGAAACTGAAATCATATTTATGAGAGATTTGGGGAGACAAAAACAGAGAGTTATGATTTAATGGGTAAGAGTTTCCATTCCATAGCAAGAAAAGAGTTTATGGAAATGAACGGTTATAGTGGTTGTCTAATATTGGCGATATACACAATACCTCTAAACTATAGGTTTAAAAATATTAAGATGGTAAATTTTATGTTATTTGTATTTTACTACAATAAAAAGTGAAAAAAAAAGTATGCTGCATGATGGGTCTTCCAGAGAGTACTAAAATTACAAACATTTTTAATGTTGGTTTTATTAAAAACAAAATACCTCAAGAATTTGTTATCTAGATATTTGACACATCATGAGAGATTAATAGCATAGTTCAGTTTTAAATTAAAATATTTTAAGCTAAATAGTGTCTATTATATTAACAAAAAATTATTGGAATATTGAAGTTATTATTATAATTTATTATTATAATTTAATATTAACTATTAAAGTAATCAATGTTCTATACAATCTTCACAGTGATTCTGATTTCAGTTAAATATTAGAAAAGTATGTGTTTTAGTCACTGTGACCAAAACGCCTGACAAGAACAAGTTAGAGGAGGACAAGTTCCTTTGTGGCTCATGGTTCAGAGATCTCAATCTGTAGATGGGTGGCTCCATTGCTCTGGGCCTAACATGAGGCAGTATACCATGGGGGATGGGTTCAGTGGAGAAAAGCTGCCCCAGTTCATGGTGGGGTTAGGAACCAAACGGAGTGAAAGGGTAAGGGGAGGGTCTACAAAAAAATCGCCTCATCTAGGACATGTCTCCAGTGATCTACCTCCTCCAGCCATGCTTTACCTGCCTACAGTCACAACCCAGTCATTCAAACTAGGATGGACTGACGAGGTATGGCTCTCATGATTCAATCATCCCATCTCTGAACATTCCTGGATTAACAGGAGCTTTTTAGAGACACTTCATATTCAAACCATAACAGTCTGTGTGTTTTTAGGAGTGTGTATGTGTGTGTGTGTGTGTGTGTGTGTGTTTGTGTAAACCCAGAAAACTACTAATTTTCTCTTAAATTCATAAACATGATATGAATTTTTACACGTGGAAATTATATTACTATATTAGTCTATTCACATTCTACATGTCACAAAAGCAGAGAGATATTGCCAGTTTTTCTGCCCATACTATTTTTTAAGTATGTTTCTACAACAAAAGTCCTTGGGAGATAAAGAATGTATCATCCCCTGCATTAGAGGGTATGTTAACTTATTGTGCAGTATAATAAAAATAATATTTGCTTCCTGTCAAATTATCAGACATGCTTCCTTATAGCCCATTACATTATAAAAAGCCACAGTTAGTACCTTGTATGATCAATATTTGGGACCTAAACCAGTAGTAAATTAAATACTGAATTTTTAACATTAATAATTTCATTTAAAACAAAAATTATATTAAATCTCTAAACTATTGCTATTTTTCGAAAATAGCTTTCATGTATAAAGAATGTAAAAAAAAATGCCATTGTAGTTCTGAAGTGCTAACACCTAATCAGGATTTTAAGACAACAGATCTAATTTACCCTTTCATGATTAAGAAAAAGAAAACTTATACCAAAACAGAGAACAGAAAGAAATGTCATTGACAGCAGTAGGAAACTGAATAAACTTATAATAATAACTCCTAGCATACTGTGAATTTCAGTTTGCATTCAAAAATTATGATTCTCTTCCACGGACTATTAAGAGTTATGATTTTGCTATTACTGCTCACTTCTTAGTGTGAAACTAAGTGAGACTTATGTGTCTATTAGTCAGTATATTAAGACTTGGAGAAAAAAAAATACTAGCTTCACCTGCTCAGTTATTTGAATGTTTCCCCCCAGAAATCATGTGTTAGAAACTTATACCCCAACACAACAGTAGTATAAGTGGCACAGTTAAGAGATGATTAGAGCTCTGTCCCCAAAAGTCATTATCACATGTGTGGGTTTGTTAACAGGCTAAATTCGTAACCTCCTTTTCCTTCTGTTCATCATTCCTTGTTGACACCTTGATCTTGGATTTCCCAACCTCTAGGATCATGAAAATAAGGCTATACATCTGTTGACATCTTGATCTTGAACTTCCCAACCTCTAGGATTACGAAAAATAAATTTATATTTATTACAAATTATCCAGTCTGTGGCACTTTTTATAGCAGCATAAAACAGAGTAGGATAGTCTGCCATAACAAAATTCTCCACACTGAGTATCTTAAAAAAGAAATTAGGGCTGGGGATGTGGCTCAAGCGGTAGCGCGCTCGCCTGGCATGTGTGCGGCCCGGGTTCGATCCTCAGCACCACATACAAACAAAGATGTTGTGTCTGCCGATAACTAAAAAAATAAATAAATATTAAAAAAAAAAGAAGTTAATTTTTTTCCATGATTCTGGAAGACAAGTCTCAGATCAAGAGCCTAGTTCATTTTGTACTGGATAGGTGCTCTCTCTTCCTTGCCTTGTCATTATGTCTTCATAAGAACTTTTTTTTCTATGAGAGAAAGAGAAAGCAGGGAGGGAGAAGGGGAGGTATATCTCATTTCCTTAGAATTAGAGTTCAACACTTTTGACCTCATTTAATTTCAGTTGCTTCTATCCCAATTAACCACCTTATCTTAAAGTACAATTACATTGGGGTTTAGTTTTTTAATTGATGAATTTGGGGGAAGACACAATTTAATCCATAACAGATACAATCACCACATGTTCATTTTGTTCATTCATGCAGTGAAGTAATGATTGATTTATTGTTTATTTCATTCAGCAAATACTACTATCGTAGATTTTCATTTCCTACGTTTCTGGATGATTTCAACATTACTTGCCTTAGCATCTGCTTCACTGTAATTTCATTAATTCAGCATATGTGAAAAAAGAGACAATTTTTACTCAGTGTTATGTATGTAATGTAACTGATTTTGTTCTGCAAAGAGGAGTCTATGCTGGAGTAGCAGGAACATGGGCTGTCTCTGGAATTTTTTGGCCAATGAAATCAATCTCTTTGATATTCGACTCTCCAACCTCTGAAACTACAAAAAGTGAAATTTCTGTTCATTATAAATTAATGTCTTCATCTTAGTTGATTTATTATGCAGAAATATTCCTTAAATTCAACATTTATGCTTATGGTATAGTACCGTCATAGTGTCTTATGTTTTACAATGTTCCATCCTCCCAGTGAAAAGGTATTGATAGCACTGGTGAAATTTCTTGTTCATCTTAATGTCATATCCGTATTTTTCATGAAAGTACCCAGAGAAGAATTGAAAGTCAGTGAACTTTTTTGCAGTTGTCCAGAGACACCAACTTGAGTACAATTTGTTCAGCCTGACAGAAAAGATTGAAAGCATGAGAATAACACTAAATTTATTAATTGTTCTGTATTTTCCTTTGTAAGTCTAATATGCAATTTTGGATGAAATATATTAAAATTACCATGATGTAAGCCTAAAGACTTTATTTGATTTAAAATTATGTAAATATTTTCCCCACATGTATAGAAACAAGTTCTTATGTGAAAATGGAAGTGTCCAAGGGATTTTCCAAAATATCATGCAGACTTTTGGATTGCAACAGAGAGTGGTAAGATTGGGAAGGGAATAAGTCAGTCTTACCCAGATTCTGAGTGTCTGGGAGGTCCCTACATGACACTTTGAATACGCTTTCATATAACTGACTACTTGGTATTTTCCACTTATTGGATAATAGAATTATACAGTGCTTTGTAATATTTTAAGGCATGTTTTATTAAAAACAAGGAAATACCATGTTTCATATGTTCTACTGAATTTACACAAAACAAAACAAAAATTTCTATTTTACATGTAAGCTTCCTTTATAATTGGAAGGGTCTTTCATTACAATTCAACTGACTAAAGTGAGGTGTCAATTTATCTTATTGTATTCTCAATTTATAAAATATATCCAAAAATCTTCCTTTAGATTTCTTATACCATGTGTGCTGATGATTAATTATTTCAGTTTTTTATTCTCTTGAAATGACTTTATATTTTATTTTATTATTTTTAAAAGCTTTATTTTTAGAGAAGTTTCACATTCATAGTAAAATTAAAAGGAAGGTACAGAGATTTGCCATATGTACCTTGGTCCTACACATGCATAGTCTCCCTCATTATGAATAGTCTCCACTAAATTGATATATTTGTTACAGTTATTGGACTTAGATTGACACATCATATTCACCTAAAGTCCACAGTTCACATTAGAATTATTTTCTGAGGTTGTCATGCTATTAGTTTGATTGGACAAATGTATAATGACACGTGTGTCCATCATTATAGTATCATAATATAGAACAACAGTGCTTAAGTACATGCCTAAAATCCACTGTGCTGCATCTATTCTTCCCCTTTTCCAAAATACTGACAAACACTTATCTTTGTACTGTCTCCAAAAATTTCTTAGCAAAATGGCATGCAGTCCAAAGTATATAGCATATAGTTTTTTTTTTTACACTGGCTTTCTGTACTTAGCAACATGCATTTAATTTTTCCATGACTTTTTATGGCTTGATACTACATTTCTGTTTTCTTTCCTTTTTTTTTTTTTTTTTTTTTTGGTACCAGGGATTTAACCCAGGGGTTCTTAACCACTGAGTCACATCCCCAGTCCTTTTTTATATCTTATTTAGAGACAAAGTATTGCTAAGTGTCTCAGTAATCTGCTCAGGCTGGCTTTGAACCTGACATCCTTCTGTTTCAGCCTCCCAACTTGATGGGATTATGGGCATGCGCCACTTCACCTGGCTAATAGTTTATTTCTTTTAAGTGTTTCTTGATTTTTTTTTTTTTAAGGAGAATTTTATTTTCTCAATCCTCAGGAATTTTTACTTGGAACAGATTCCTCTAACAACATGGGTTAATAAGAGAAAAACAAAAGTTTATTAACACATGTATTTCATACATAAATGGGAGATACTCAGGGAATGGAAAATTCTGAGATTTGGTTTTATAATTTATATAATATTTCAACAAAGAACATTTTTGGCCCAGGGAGAAGCAATGTCATGGACATCATTATCCAAAGTACATGTAAGAAGACATGAATTGGTGTGAATATGCTTTGTATACAACCAGAGATATAAAAAAATCTGTGCTCTATATGTGCAATATAAATTGTAATGCATTCCACTGTCATATATAAATAAAAAATAAAAAAAAAAACTCTAAGTCTCTAGGAGGGCTAACTTGAAGGCAAATAAAAGGTAGTTAGAAAAAACTTATTAATGTAAATTCCTCTATTGTCATCTGTAGACTGTTAAAGATCTAAAGTTGTCCTTCAGGGATTAACTTTCGTTTCCCATGATAACAGGGAGGTAGGTTCCTTTTGCCTTCATAAATCTTCATCCTGCATTTAGAATAATAGAAGGGGTGGGGTGCAGAGTGCTTTCTAGTATCTACTTTTCAATTGCCTTCACCCTAAATACAATTATCTTAAAAAGGCATATTTTGGGGTCATATTCTTATCTCTCACCTATTCCATTATTTGGACATATTGAAGAACATCCCTATTGTTTTCCAAGATTTGGCATTTATGACTAAAATTGATATAAACTCCCCTGTGTAGATTTTTATGTGAACATAAATGTGATCTGGGCAAACACTAAGAAGACTGATAGATTTCCATGGTAAGAGCATCTTTAGTTTTGAAATAAATTGCCAAAATGTCTCTGAAAATGGTTATTCTATTTGGTTTTCTCATAAACAGTGAATGAATGTTCTTGTTGCTCTGTATCTTTACTGGATCTAGCGATGTCAATGTTCTAGATTTGGGCCATACTAATAGTTATGTAGTGATAGTTCATTGTTGTTTTAATTTGAACTTTCCTGAGAAAATGATGTGAACCCTCTTTTCAAATATTTATAATTTGTAACAATTTGATGAGGTGTCATCTTTAGATAATTTTAAATTCACATGGCTTTTTAAAAAAATTGTTGCTTTTTAAGAATTCTTTATATATTTTGGAAAACAGTTCTTTATCAAATATATCTTTTGCAAACAGTTTCTCCTAGTCTACAGTTTGTCTTCTCATTCCTTTACCTCTCTTTAACAGAACAGAAGTTTCTCATTTTAAAAGCCCATTTTAGTGATTATTACTTTCACAGATTATGCCTTGGATGTTACATCTGAAAGGTCATCTAGGTTTATCCATGTGTTTCTTCTAGGAGTTGTACATTTTTCCCCCCTTTTACATTTAGCTTAATGATCCATTTGCTATCAACGTTATTTTAAAGCATGAAGTCTATGTCTAGATTGGTTATTCTGGATTTTTTGGCCTCACCATATAAACTTTAGAATGAATCTGTCAACATCCATAAACTAACTTGCTGGGATTTGTATTGAGAGTACATTAGATCTATGGATCAAGTTGCAAAGCACTGACATCTTGATGGTATTGGGTCTTTTTATCAATGAAGTGAAATATATCTCCATTTTTTAAGTTTCCCTTTGGTATATTTATACTAAGTTTTATAGTTTTTCTCATATAAGCCCCATACATGTTTTGTAGAATTATACCTATGTATTTCATTTTGGGGGGCATTAATGTAAAGGTTAATATGTTTTTAATTTTAAAGTCCATTTATTCATTGGTAGCATATAGGAAAAGCAGTAGTTTTTGTGTTTTTCTTTTTTTTTTTGGCACTACTGGGAATGGATCTCAGGGGCACTCTAGCACTGAGATATATCCCCAATCCTTTTCACTTTTTTTGTTTTGAGACACTGTTCACTACATTGCTGAGGCTAGACTTTAATTTTTAATCCTCTCCCTCAGCCTCTCAAATTGCTGGGATTACAGGCCCGTGCCACCATTTTTGGTGAAGAACAGCAAGCTGCTTGGAAGGTTTTTGTTGTTGTTGCTTTGTTTTATTTGGAAGTGTTGGGGATTGAACTCAGGCCCTTATATGTACTAGGCAAGTACTGAACTACTAAGCTTCACTCCCAGCCTGGGAGTTATTTTTGGATATATCAACCTTACATTCTGAAACCTGGCTACAATTTCGTATAAATTTATGGTGATTTTTTCCCCCCAATTCTTCTGGATCTCTGCACAGAAGGTCATGTCATCTATGCACAAAGATAGTTTCATCTCTTTCTTCCCAACATGTATGCCTTCTATTTCCATTTACTATCTTACTGAATTACTTAGTACTTCTATGATAATGTTGAAATGAAGTGATAAGAGGGGATATTCTTGTTTTGTTCCTGATTTTAGCGGGGAAGTTTATATCTTATTGCCATTAAATATAAAAACAGCTTTGGTTGTGTGTGTGTGAGCACATGCACATATGTTTTTGTATTCTTTGTCAAGTTGAGAAAGTTTCAATCTATTTCTACTTTAATTAGAAGAATAGGAGTGGATAATGGATTTTGTCAAATGTTTTTCATCCTTTTTCCTCCCTTTATAAAGAAAAAAATGTTTACTTAGCTCACAATTAAAAAAAATTATTTTATCTTTTTAGCTACACTTGACAGTAGAATGTATTTTGACATATCATACATACATGGAGTATAATTTTGATATAATGTGTGATAGAAAATGATAAAGTTTGTGAGTTTAGACACATTGTACCTTAAAGGTGTATGTCTATTTGATCTAGGTTATCACATTCCTTGGCACATGACCTGCATGGCTGTTAATTCAAAAACCAGTGAGAGGTGATGGGGGATTAGAAAAGATAAACAAACAGAGATAGAGAAAGCTGGGACCAGGTGGGTCATTATCCTCTGATGGAGAAACAATGACCCAGAGCTAGCTCAGCATGTTTATTATATAAGTTTTATCACCAAAAGGTTTTCTGTGAGAAAGTTTCATCAAAGCAGGCAGGCTGAAGGATGAAGTACTGACAACCAATTATAATTATCTTTTTGTGCTCCTAATTCCCTGCCTCTAGCAGCTGGTGTCTAAACTCAGGGCTAAGATTGACAGTCCCATGCTTTGTACAGAACCTCTTTATGCAAGGTGTCGCTATAACAACTGGGCAATCTTGACCTGCACCTTTGCAGAGGAACTTCCCAGCAGAGGCACAGCCAGAGATCCTGAGGCAACTCACCACTCCCCAAAGGCACAGAGTTCAGTATGGGCAGCGGTGATTTTAATTATGGTCTCTGATTGTCCTACAGTAGGAGCTGTGTGCCTGCGCTGGGTAGAGAATTATGAGTGGGAAAAAAAAAAGATAATTATAACTGGGCTTTGTCCTGCCTGCTTTGAAGAAACTTTCTCACAGAAAACCTTTTTGATGATAAAACCTATAGGTTTTATATTATATATAACAAACGCGATGAGCTAGCTCTGTGTCATTTATTTTCCCTCAGAGAGTGAATTCCCACCTGGCCCCAGCTTCTTCATCTCTCTCTTTCTCTGTGTGTCTGTTTGTCTTTTCTTAAACCCTCGCCCCCACCATTGCCCCTCACAGATTTTCTGAATTACTGGCCTCGCGAGGCATGGCATCACAACATTTCTATTTCTGTGGTGGTCACACTCTTCATATTCCCTTCAAGAGCGAATAAGTTTTCCTTTCTCCACATTTTTACCAAATTATTGTCTTTTGTTCTTTTGATAATTGATACAAGTTTTTGTTTGAATTTCCTAGATGAATACTGATAAGGATCACTTTCATATTTCTTTTTTTTTAATTTATTCTTTTTAGGTATACATGACAGTAGCAAGGATTGAATTAGAATAAGTTATACTCCATGTATGCATAATATGTCAAAATACATTCTACTTTCATATTTCTTGACCATTTCTATATGCTCTTTTTATAATCATCTGTTCAGTTTTTACCAAATTTTAGATCAATTTCTTTTTTTCTTGTCATTGAATGTATCCAGTTCCTTCTATATTTTGAATATTAATCACATAGCAGGTATATGGTTTGCAAATATTTTCTTTCATTCTTTAGATTTTTGCTTTTGTTGCTTCTTTTGCTGAGTAAAATCTTTTTCATTTTGCCAGACTTGAATTCGTAATCCTCTCCCTCAGCCTCTCAAATTGCTGGGATTACAGGTCCGTGCCATCATTTTTGGTGAAGAATGGCAAGCTGCTTTAAAGGTTTTTGTTGTTGTTGCTTTGTTTGTTTGGAAGTGTTGGAAATTGAAATCAGGGCCTTATATGTACCAGGCAAGTATAGAACTACTAAGCTTCACTCCCAGCCTGGGATCTAGCTCTGTGTCATTCATTTTCCCTCAGAAAAAGCCAACATTTTTTCCCAAAGAAAAAAATCTTTGCTCAGAAAAATATCAAGATTTCTCTACTTTTTCCTCTAGTTATTTTTTTATTTTCTGCTCCTATATTTAAGTATTAAATCCATTTTGATTCAATTATGTGATATGACATAGGATTTATTTTCATTCTTCTGCATTTTATATCTAATTTTCCTATTGCTATTTACTAAAGAGATGGTGCTTTCTCATTTTGTGTTCTTTAAACCCTTTTTAATAATCAGTTGACTCTAAATGCATGGATTTGTTTCTGTGTCTGTATTCTGTTCCACTGGTCTATATGTTTTAATGCTAGTACAATCTAATGTTTTGATTTATAGTAACTTTGTAATATATTTTGAAATCAAGTTTACACTGCTTTTACCTTCATCAGTTATTTTGCTTCAAATGAGTTGCTATCCAAGGTCATTTGTAGTCCCTTTTGAATTTTAGTATTATTTTCCTATTTCTGTGAAAAATAATGAAATTTTGATAGGGATTCCATTGGATCTATAGATATCTTGAAACAATATGAAAAACTACTAGAGAAAAAATGTGTGAATCTTAATATATTTCTAGGCAAAGACTTTTTTTAATAGTATTTTAAGTGTTATTTATCTCAATTCAAGAATACAGTGTATCTTTCCATTAATTTATTTACTTTTTACACATATTTATACTTTTCATTGTGCAAAATTCTTGCCCATCTTTAGTTTAATTTATTCTAATTTTTTATGCTATTATACCTATTTTTGTTTGAATTTCCTATTTAGAGAGTTTGTTAACACTGTATAGAAATTATACTAATTTTTTTTGTTAATTTTGTTTCCTGCAATTTTTCTTAGCTCATTTATTAGTTCTAACAGTTCTTTTTTTTCTTTGTTGTTGTTATTATTTTTAGTCTTTAGAATTTTATCTATACAGATCATGTTAGCAATTGACCCAGATAATCTTATCCCTTCCTTTCAAATTTGGGTTATCTATTTATCTTGCCTAAGTGCTCTGGCTACAATTTTAGTATTATATTAAACAGTATTGGAAAGAGTGAATATTTTTACCTTATTCTTTAATTCAGAAAAATAAATCTTTCACTGTTGAGTATCATGCTATCTGTGGGCTTATGATACATGGCTTTTATTATATTAAGGTACATTCCTTCTATGCTAAATTTGTAAAGGTCTTTATTATGAAAGGACGTTGAATTTCATCCAATGGTTTTTCTATATATATCAGATTTTCATATGATTTATCTTTCATTCTGTTTAATATGGTATGTTACATTTATTTGCATATGTTAAACTGTATTTGCATCTCAGAAATAAGTCCTATTTGATTATAGTATAAGATTTTTATAATGTGTGATTAAATGGTTTGCTCATAATATTTTGTTGAGGATTTTTGCTTATTTGTTCACTGGGGATATTTTATTTTGTATTAATTTTTTTTTCTTAAAATATCCATGTCTGTCTTTAGTGTTTGAATAATGCTGGTCTGTTAAAATGAATTTTGAGATATAACCTGCTATTTTTTGAAGAATATTTAGCATTGGAATAAGTTGTTTAATTATTTAGAATTCATTCATAAATATATTAGCATATGGGTATATCCTTGATGAAATCATTAATTCAAAAATTTTCCTTACTTGTTATTGGTTCAATCTCCTTAGTTATTGCTTTTGTTTGGAGGGTGCGTGGAGTACTGGGGATTGAACTCAGGACTTAGACCATTGAGCCACATCTCCAGCCCTATTTTGTATTTTATAGACCCTGTCTCACTGAGTTGCTTAGCACCTCACTTTTGTTTAGGCTGATTTGAACTCATGATCCTCCTGCCTCAGCCTCCCGAGCTGCTGGGATTACAGATGTGCACCATTGCTCTCAGCTTACTTATTACTTTTTCAATATTAAAAAAAGAAAAAATATGATTTTTGGAAATTTTTTTGTTTACCTGTAGTGATTTTTCAATATTTTGTGTACATTTCTATTAGATTTATCAAATTCACAAAATTACAAACAAAATCAACATAGAACCATTCTATTACTACAAAATTAAACTGCTTTCAAACATCACTCATGTTATAGAAGTCTAAAATCTGAAATGGTTCTCAGTGGCCTAAATCCAAACATTGGAATGGTTGTGTTCTCTGGTGGGTCGAGGGGAGAATTTGCCTTTCTCAAGGATTAGAGATCCCTGTATTCCTTTGCTTGTGACTCCATTCTCCTACTTTCCAAACTGAGAAATGTGTTCTAAGCACTTTTAGACTGCCAACATTTTATGCCTGATTTTTCTGACTTCCTCTTCCACCTTTTAAGAACCTTGGTGATTTTATCAGGCCTGATTCAGTAATTGAAGATAATTTCTCTATTTTAATATAATCAATTTAACCACATCTGTACCATTTCTTTTACCATGTAAAATAACATATTGTCAATTTTCAGGGACTGGAACATGAACATTTTTGGGTTACCCTATTCTGCCTACCACAGCAAACATTACATGCATTACATGCTCTGGTTTTATGGAAATAGTATTTTTTAATTAATTTTTTGATATTTTCTTTGTTTATAAGAAAGAATGGAAAAATGCTAAAATGCTAAAATCCTTTGGATTTGAGGACTCAAATTGTATGCTTACCTTGTAGGCTTATTATTTTACTTATATGACATTTTTTTGGTGGAAGTAAAATTTAAGGGACATTATTTGACTCAAAGTACACTTCAAAAATATAATAATAAACTCTTCTATAGTGGAATACTAATATGTTTATGAAATTTTTAATTGTGTTTCAGAAAGTCATTTCAGTGGCATGGTACCAAGAGTTCAGATAAGCTGTATTTTAGTTACTTCTATTAATGAAGCTAGAATTTCTAATGCTAAACTTTCCTTTAAAAATATCTCAACCTTATTTAATATCAAGATGCTTTTTTCTCACTTTCATTTTGAACAATTCTGTGGCAAACCCAGAGAACCAGAAACCTAGCTCATGTTATTTTAAACAATGTCAAGTTCTATTTCCTGCATTGATATCCACAGAGTTCTATTTATATGGTTGAGTTCAGAAAAGAAATAAGTCTCTGTGATCCCTGAGCAATTTGCATCCAGATGGAAAAAGAATTCTAGAAGTTGTAACCCAGTTACATGACCACTGATAGAATTATATAATTTCATTCAGGTCTTTGCCTCCTAATTTCATGGCCTTTTATTCAAATAATATTGTTGTGGAATAAGAATTATATTTGAAATTATGACTCCTAGCTTATTCAGTGTGATTATTTTCACTATTTGTAAAAAATAGTTTTTAAATTATTGTGGCTACCCTACTTGCAGTGCTTCTGAAAACATTACAAATTGGTAAAACTGAGGTCACAACACTGTTATACATTACTCTTTGAAGAAAAAAGTGCCAATTTATTTTAGGTTAATAATCAAAGATATAATAGGAGGCATATTCTCACTGACATATTTTTCTCTTATTTTAAAATAAACACACATAACATAGCACCTATTTTAGTGGATGGTGTAAATTATTTATCTGTAGCTGAAAACAAAAAGTAAAAAAAAAAAAAAAAAACAATCTTAGGCTAGCAGGGCATTCTGAGGGTAAAGCTATTTTGTCCAAATGGGAAATAGTTAACTTAGATCTTTTGTTGAAATGTCTTTCCTTCTATCAGTTTCTCAAGTGTGAGCTTGGTTTAAGATACAAGATAATGTGTATGAAGATTAGTCCTGAGTAGCTGATTTTGCTTAGCATATCTCTGGGATGTTTTAAGATTATAATTTCAAATGAATTTTGCATTGCCTGACAGATCTTGCTGCAAACTTTACTGAAAGAGACTCTTGCCTAACTCAAAAAGATAGTTTTTAAATTATTGTGGCTTACTTCAATAAATGATGCTGCAAAAACTGGAAATCCATATGTAACAAAATGAAATGAAACCCCTCTCTCTCACCCTGTGCAAAACTCAACTCAAAATGGATCAAAGACTTAGGCACTAGAACACAGATCCTCTGCCTAATAGAAGAAAAAACAGGCCCAATTTTCACCATGTCTGCTTAGGATATTACTTCCTTAACGAGATTCCTAAAGCATAGAAGTATAATCAGGAATCAATAAATGGGATGGATTCAAACTAAAAAGCTTCTCAGCAAAAGAAACAATCAATAACAGGAAGAGAGAGAGAGTACAGAATGGGAGTAAATCCTTACCACAGGCACTTCAGCTAAAGCACTAATCTCCAGGATATATAAAGAACTCAACAAAATTAATACAAATAAATAAATAAATAACCCAATCAATAAATGGGCTAAGGAACTGAACAGACACTCCACAGAAGAAGAAATACAACCAATCAACAAATATGTTAAAAAAAAAGAAGTTCAACATCTCTAGCAATTAGAGAAATGCAAATCAAAACTACTCAAAGATTTCATCTCACTGCAGTCAGAATGGCAATTATTAAGAATACAAGCAATGATAATTGTTGGCAAGGATTTGGGATAATAGGTACTCTCATATATTACTGGTGAGACTGCAAATTGGTGCAACCAATCTGGAAAGCAGTATGGAGAGTCCTTGAAAACTTGGAATGGAACTACCATTTGGCCCAGCTATTCCACTCCTCAGATTATACCCACAGGAGTTAAAATCAGCATAGAACAATGACATAACCACATCAATGTTTGAATGGTTCAACTCACAATAGCCAAACTATAGAACCAACCTAGGTGCCCTTCAACAGATGAATGAATAAAGAAAATGTGCTATATATACACAATTGATTATTATTCAGCCCTAAGAAAGAATGAAATTATGGCATTTGCAGGTAAATGAGTGGAGCTGGAGAATATCATGCTAAGTGAAGTAAGCCAATCTGTCCAAAACAAAGGAAAAATGTTTTCTCTAATATGTGGATGCTAATTCACAATAAGGAGGAGGGCTAGGCAAGAATAGAGGTACTTAGGACTAGACAGAGGAAAGTAAAGGGAAGGGAGGGGAATAGGCTTTAAGAAGGATAGTAAGATTAATTGGATATTATTACCATGTATGCATATATGACTATAAGACTGGTGTGTTTCTAGATCATTTACAACCAGAAGAATGAGAAGCTATACTCCATTTGTGTATGTTGTGTCAAAATGCATTCTATTGTCATGTATAACTAATTAGAACAAATAAAATAATTATTATGGCTTATTTTTTCAGAGTTTATTGTTTGAGATCACAACCTTAAGTAATTTAGAACTTAAGTTTAAACTACTCCCTCTGAGGTATTTGGTCATAATAGTTACAATTTTGTGTTTAACCATATTTAATATGTAAAGCGTATTCTTTTAATTCAGAGAAGCTCCACATAATTTCTAATAATATTTGTTTTAAAATAATAATATTTGAACATTGCCTTAATTATAATTAATTATACAGTTTCAGTTATAGGTAATTGATCTACACATAGGACTGATATGAATTTTCTCTATTTACACAAAATACATTCTGTCAGGCAAGTGGATACCTTATGTATGTTGTAATTCCTTTATGGTTTTGAATACTTAAGTAGCTGGAATGTAACAAAGTAGGATTAATTCTTCTTTTCACAAATTAGAACATTAAAATATCACACTATGTCATCATTTAAAAATTTTATTTATAGAAGTAATAAAATCATTCTTCTTTAATTTTTTTAAATTATGTATTTATTTTAACTAGGTAAATACAACAGCAGAATGCATTTTGATTCGTTGTACACAATTGCAGCACAACTTTTCATTTCTCTGATCATATAAGATGTAGCATCACACCATATGTGCAGTCATACATGTACCTAGGGTACTCATATCCATCTCATTCCACAGTCTTTCCTGCCTCCATACTAAAATCATTTTAATCACTTTACTGGATCATAAATAGGGAGACATTTATTTAGTTTATAATGAAAGTAAACTTTCTGTCTCCTATGAAGCTCATTGTCATCTAACATTAATATTAATGACATTGTCTGTTTTAGAGTAAAATTACCAAAATATTTTGCTTGTACTCTATAATAGGTTATTATTTGATTTTTGCCTTACTAACATACAAAGTTTAAAATAATGTTGGAAAAATTGATAATCAAAATACAGAAAATTTTATTATTCATGATAGCCATGTTTTGTAAAGTTCCCATGAACACTGTAGTAGGAAATACTAAAACATTGTTACCAGGAGAAATTTGTAAATCTATCTATCCATCTACCTGTCATCTACCTCATCTTTATAGATGTACATACTTCACATAGATTATAATCTTAAGTCACAAAAACAATTTATCCTAATATTTTTTTCTTTTTCTTTTTTTTTTTTAAAAGAGAAAATAAGATTCAGTAGAGTGGAGTGACTTCCCTGAGACTACCCTAGTCACAGATGATGGAGTTGGTATTCAAATGCTCAAAATGGTCTCAGAATAGAAGCTTCTCCTGCCCCCTGTTTTCTTCATCCTCTAGTCTTCTCTACATGGGAACAAAATAAGGAGGCAGATCGTCATCTAATTTAATATCAAATGGGAACAGATAACTTGTTCAATTAAAATTTTACTAGTCTGCTTATGTGAATATTGGGATTCAGAACATAAACCCCCCAAATTAGGGGACCCTAGAGATTGAGAACACTAAGAAGAAAATTGGTCACTGTCACCTCCTGACTTTCTTCCCTGAGCATGACTACAAAGGTATTCTCTGACTTATCTTACATGAAAAGGGGTCATCTAAAGGGGTCCTAACTTGTAACCACAGGGACAGAGAAATTTGAACAAACAAGTACCATTAGGACAGATCCACTTTATGTCTAATTATTCACAATATGCTTTCCATTCCTCTTTAATATCAAGCATAAAAATGCAGTTTTCTCTATGTCTTTTGAGCCCTTATTTTGGAAGGCTCTATGTAGGCAAAAACTTTGGTTGAATTAAATTTGTGTGCTTTCATCTTGTTAATCTGTCATTTTGTTATAGAAGTGCCAGCCATGAACCCTGTATGGCTGAAGAAAAGATGTTGCTTTTTCTCCCCTACATCAGCAAATGATCCAAAAGTGCTGAAAGTATTGATTTGAAGGTTACAAATAAATTTCAGCCTCTAGGCAAGTTGACAATACATAGGATCTGCAAATATCGAGGATCAAATGTTTTAGTTTCTTATGAGTTAATTTCTTCTTAGAGATAGGAGACATTTAAACAAAACACAATAAAGAGAAATAATAAAGTTAATTGTCTTAGAATAACATTTATACATGCACAGAATCAAAGCAGTCACTTCACTACAATGATGGCTTTGGAATGGCCCACAAAATTTCTCTGAGAAAAATTTAGGTAAAACAAAAGGATCTGTTTTTATTATTAAAACCTTAGGATAATAGATGTAAAGTATAAAATATCTGAATTGTGAATATTACTGTTTTATTTAATATTTGAGGTAACACTACCAAGTACATGTAGTAATTTCTCGATTAGTAAAACAATTTCTTAGAGGTTAAACAACTTTTCTAAGATATAAAAAATCGCATGTTTCTAAGTGAGAATTCTAACGCAATTATCTGTGACTGCAAAGCTCATGGTCTTCCGGTTATCCCCTACAACCCCTAGAGAAAGCACTTTTTAAAAGATTAGATTTGTAAGCCTGCTGTATGTCTATTTTGCTTTTATAAAATGTGAACATAAATGAGGCTGTTTTGCCCAACATTTTATCTCTGTTCAAGTATGTTGTCTGGCATATCACTAACATGTTGTAAATATTTGTTGATGTTATAAATGGAAATAAATGGATTAATGATATCCTAGTTATAAAGATTAGCTTCCAAAAGCTGTTAGATAACTAAATTATTTCATTTTGATTTTTTTCAGTTAAGCACATTCTGCCAAAATTAAAAAGCTACACTTAATAATTAATAATTACTCAAGTTACTTTCAGGTTTGTAGGATATTTCTGTATGCAGCACAGAGCCCTCTTTTGAACCATTTCCTGCCATTACTATGCACATTGATGACTGTCTTTATTCTACCTTCTAAGTCTACATTGTTGGCAGACCTCAGGCTGAACACTGTGACCATTCTTAAACAGCCATCTGCATGTGCCCAGCAAAAATAGCAAAGAACAGAAAAAACCCTGTCAAGCTCTTATCCTTTGCCAATTTCTTTACTCATCTCTACTGTGTACTATGAGTGCTAATATAAAGTGTGTATTCTGATAGCTTTACTTCTTTTCAATGGTGTGTATTTTAAAGAAGCAGGAAGAACAGAGGCATAGGAAAAAAGGAAACAGTTAGATCTGTCATTGCAAAACACCAGATTGATATATATTATTGTATGATGTATGAGAGCAACATTGGCTTGACAGAACATGTTTTAGTACATGTATCTGTAAACATGCATGTGTATATTCGATCTTAAATTTTGTCATGAGGACTTAGAAATATATAGAAATATAATAACAAATAACTATGATAGTCTAAATTCAGCAACTTGACAAATGAAAACTCTAAAACAAGGAAAATTTGTGAAACAGCTTCTCTTGCGTGTTTTATTATAAGACTTCACACAAGCAAAATCATAGAAATTCAGATAGAAAACAATGTTTTACTTTACTTATGTGCTACTGTCTTCCTAGTAAATAACACTTGACTGCAATTTCTAGGTCTCATGTTTACTAAGATGTTCTTGGAAATATGAAGATTTGTTTGTCATATTTTAAAGAAAGAATGTTTTGAAAGAAGCAATTTTGCTAGCAGTTTTTTTTTTCTTTCTTTCTTTCTTTTTTTTTAAGGATTTCTGGTCACATGTGAAGATGCAACTTCTTAGAACTACAAACTTTAATAAGTGGAAGAGTCCTTGTTGCTCATAGGTCCAGTGTTCTTTAAAAATGTCCTTTAGAGATGAGAGTTCTTCAGGAGGAACTTCAGGAAAGCTGAAGATGATGAGGGAGAGATCAAGCAGAGAATCTTTTGTCAACTTATACTTTGCGGTTTTCAATAACATTTTATCTGTTCAAAGAAGTCTGTGATAAGAAAAGATTTAAGAACCATTTATCTAGTCCAGCTTTCTCAGAAAAGAATGTTAACACATGGAATACTCAAATACACATTCTGGTAGATTAAAAGGGCTTTCGGATGGGCACTCTGGTATACTTTTGGAAAGTATCTATATACATTGTGGAGCTCAAAATCTTTGCCTCAGATTCTGAACCATGTCCTCTACTATCTAATTTGATCAATAATAATTATAATTCACATATTGTTGAATCTGTTTGTCTCAGCTTTTTATTCTGTTCCATCAGCACAAAGCCTGGCATATAATAGGACCTAAATGCATGTTTGTCAAAAGAATTAATATTTGTACAAACTGCCTCTTCCTAACAGATTTCCCAGCCCATCTGAACCACCTAGTGGAAGAAAGTTTATACCTTCTTGTTTATTTTCTGTAGAGAGAAGAAAATTCTGTTCTTTTGCTCAATGAGGACTACTGTAATGACGCTTACAGGTTATCCTTCTTACACCTCACTTCTACCTGCTTAGAGTGTCCAGAGGCTGGACTGCTTCCTGATTTTCATACCACTGGCTCCTCTTTTCAAAGAATGATTACTGTCAATGCATTCTCATTCTCCTGCCCTCCATATTTGAAGCATACTTTCCTCCTGTTATTCTTATCCTCTGACCAAGATCAAGACCAAGTTGGCAGGGAGGTGGGTCCTGAGGAAGTTTGTTATGTCGTTTTCTGGTGTCTACACAGAGTAAATCAAAGTTATGTGGGCCTAGAGTTTTCAGTTCCAAGGGCATAGAAGATCCTGTCATATCCACTAATCTAGCTCATAAAGTGAGAATTGGTACCATATGTTAATTCTCATTTGAATTTTTATGTCTGTTTTTATTTGATGAGAATTTGAAAAGGTGAAGGGATAATTAATGAACATGTTCAAACTACAAAAATTATTTAATATCTTACATTTATTTAATGTATAATGCATCTCAGATTTCTCAAAGCACTTTCCAGGAATTGATACATTCAGTCTCTGCTATGGCCATTTGAAGTGTGTAGAATTATTTTCTCATTTAACAGATTAGAAAGTGGAGTCACAAAGAGGTTAAATAACTTTCCTAAGGTTATAGAGCTAATAAATTATACAGCAAAGATACAAAGCCAAGTATTTTAGATTCAAAACTAGCTCTCCTAGACATCAATTTGTACTGCCTCTATAACATTATTTGACATTATCTACTCACTTGCACTTAACTAAAACTATATTGGATTTGAAATCTGAAGATCTGGGCTCAGAATTCCCTGAATATACTATGACCTTGAAGTTTTATTGCTTTTTGCAATACTATACTTTTCTAGAGTTTGAAAAAACTTTCTGGTTTATTGTAAAAGAAATGGAAACTTTGGGTGTGGATATATTTAATGCTATGAGAAATAGAAAGAATTTAGTTAAATGGCAAACTCTTAACTTAAAAACATAGGCTAGAATTCTCTTTAAAATAGATCTTTTGATTCATTTTACTAAAGTTTAAAATAGATAAATCCTTTTACTTCTCAAAATAATTTCACAATTTATATTTTTTCACGTTCATTATCACTAACATTTGTTATCTAAAGCCATTATAAGCTGGTAGGTTCTATAATTTTTATATTATATAATTTAGAAACCAGTCTCAAAAAGCCTAAATACTTTTTTCTAAATGCATGTATTAATGCTGATTAACTTTAATTAGCATCAGATAGAGAAAATGATCAATAAAGGTTTAATGATATTATATTCAAAGATTATATTATTTTATCATTATCAGAATAGGAAAGTGCTTTGATAAAAAAAAGTGGAATGGAAGTTATATATGAAAGAAGTTTTTATAACCATATCAACTATAGATAAGTATAAATATATACTAGTCTTCTGAAGGCATTCATTCTGATAAGCAGACATTTATTTAAATAATAAATTTAACTTGTTTATTTTCTCATTTATAAAGAAAACATACATTTAAGTTCTCTCTGCATAACAAAACTGTCAGATTCCAGTGGACTCTTGCTGTTTGAACATTGTATCAGTAGTAGTAGCTAAAATTTATTGCAGTTTATCTATGTGGCAACTTTTGTGCTTATTGTTTTACATGAATTGCTGCACTTCATCTCTAGACTAACCTTGCAAAATGGTATTCATGTTGGCCAAGTAGACGTAGAACTGCTGAATGGCTGGCTGACAGAGCTGGATGCAAACCACATGGCTCTGATCCACCACCTACTTTTTGGGTGAACTTGGGTAATTTGTTTCATCTCTCTAGCCTGTTTCCTCATCTTTGAAAGGGGAATAATAATTGAACTTAACTCATAAGAGTATTTTGAATATTTGAGTGCCTGCCAAAGAATATTCCCTAGTGAATGTAAGCTGCAATTTTCATTTTAGATATGAAGAAACTGAAATGTAGGAGATATGAATTGCCCAAGGAGATGTAACTAGGTATTATAATTTGTCTGTATTTGAAACACTCCTTACAATAAATGCTGTTATGATTTAGATATGAGGCATCCCCCCAAAACTCATGTGTGTGACAATACAAGAAGGTTTAGAAGTGACTTGATTGGGTTATGAGAACTTTAATCCAATCACTGAATTAATCCCCTAATAGGGATTAATTTAGTGGTAACTGAAGGAGTATAGGGTGTGGTTGGAGTAGGTAGACCTGATTTTGGGGTATGTAATTTAGATAATTACCTTAGCCTCTGTGCTATAGATTCCCACTGGAACACTTTATTGGTAAGTGAACTTTTGATGGTTTGGTTTCATACAGTTTATATAATGTTGCCATTGAGGTTAAAATAAAGAGCCTGCTATTATTAAGCAAGGAGCATCAGCATTCCTTAGAAGTGATGAAGAACAGAGCATGGTTCTGCTAAATCTGCACAATACCAAAATAATAACTCATAGGAAACATGAAGCCAAGAGATAATACAAACTAAGAGATTTGGAGAAAGGTTAGAAAAATGAATATCTAAAAAGTGTTGTGGATTTTGGTTGGATTTGAAGTTTGATGCCCTATCTGGCAGAATATTTCGTCTACTGAGCATGTATCAGTTTGCAAATTATTAGTTTGCTTTGCTGGTGTTTCCCTTGTAGTTACATTTCTTGGGTTGTTATTTTAAAATATTTTTTAGGGAATCATTGTTTATGAGAACAATATATTGAATTGAAAAAAACGGGGTTCTCCTCCTTGCTCTGATATTTTTTAACATTTGATCATAGACAAAGTGTGCTTTCTGTTTCATTAGTATATCATCTTTAAATTAATTTTATTGGAAAAAAATAAAATAACATGTGTAACAATGGAATCAGAAGTGATTACCAAATTATTTAAGTTGTTCTGGTGTACCTGACATTCTATTACTATTAGATTCTATGGAAGAAATGAATTTTCTATGCATATATATAATGGACTCCATTTGTTTTGCCTTCCAGCATTAATCCATTATTTGAAATGTTAATCTTTTCTCTCTGCTTTCACCATACGTTCTGTTACTTTACTTTCAGCAGTTCTTGAGATGTGTTATGACTCACTCTTGGCCCATTTCAGCAATGTATTACTGGACCACAAGGGTTGACTCAGCTCCCATAAGATTTAAATTAATCCATTGTGTTTTAGTTTTCTATATAATGATGCAGGACAGGAAAGGCAGCAGCTATGGCAAAGACTTAGAGATGCTTCTGGCCCTGGCATGCAAAGTGGGATTGATGATCCAATTGACTGAGCATTTTCCCTACATATCAGCCAGAGTTACTGCCCAGTATTTTCTGTTCACTCTAGTGGTAGGAAAATTGAAAAGTACAGTAGCTTGATCAAAGCTACTTTACAAATGATGGAAGTGAGAAAATTAAAGTGAAGCAAATAATAAGAGTCATCAGTTATTTAGCACATAGGATATGCCTAGCACTACTTGAACATATTATCTATATTAACTTATCATATTTTAAAATAGAATGGCAATATTGTGGACATAATCCCTCCGTTTATTAACCTTGAGTTTTGGGACAGTGAGAAGAAATAGGTTATAACTAGCTACATATTTGCCCAAATGGAGCGACTTACTGAAGGAAGAGAGCATTATGTTTTGTATTAAAAGTGGATATTCAAGCATTGCTGCCCCATCTCCAGCGGCAGGCACCTCCATCCTGAGACACTGCTACTGAAGCCATTGCCATGTCAAGACATGGCAGCCTCCTTGTTGGGATACCAGCAGGGGCCAGGAGGCCCATTGTCAGGGTGCCTACAGGTATAGTTGAACCAGAGGTCTTCCTCTGGGTGTACTGGTATCCACTATCTTGCTGCAGAAGTGGGAGATAGCTGGGCTTTCCCCATCACTGTGAATCCTAAAGGGCATATGGACTGACAGGGTTGGCTATAGCAGGTCAGAAGGTAAGAAGAGGGTGTGAGGACAACTTACTCTTGGTTTGCTCATCCAACACTAGTCCAGCACTCATTGGGTTCCTGGGGTCCATACTGGCTTGCACTCACTGGGCCTGGGCACCAGCCCAGTCCTCAACCCCCTCCCAAGTCCAGCATCCACCAATCCCCTAGTCTTGCCAGTTCTGGCATCAGGCTGGCACCTAACAGCCCCTCGGATTCCCAGTCCCAGGCTCCCAGGCCATTCCCAGCCAACAACACAGCCTGGAGCTCACAGCAAAATGGCTGACTGGCAGCTCTCAGCACCTGGTCCTGATCTGCCTGATACAGAGCAGCTCTCAGTGCCAGGCACACAGATCCTGGTGATTGGCCCTCAGGACTGTCTGGGAGGGAAATGCCTGATGACTTAATAGGAGCCATTTGGCTTAAGACTGAATTTTATTTGCATTAGGTGTTGTTAATATTTGTTTTTCTCTTAAATGTGAAGTACTGGAGACCTCCATGGATACTATAAGTCTACAGAGTAGAAACTGTATTACCTCAGATCCACACTGCTAGATGGGAAGATATATGAACAATATGTGAAACCAATGGAACAAAGTGCCTCAAACAAACCAAGATACTCCAATGATAGAGTCTGACAACACAGTATAAGAGATGTCAGAGAAGGAATTCAGAATGTACATGAAGTGATCCACAACATAAAAGTTGATGTAAGGAGTGAAATCAGAGATAAAATTCAGGAGGTGAAAGATCACTTCAACAAAGAGAGATTATGAAAAGAAATCAAGGTGAAATCCTCTAAATGAAGGAATAAATCAAATTAAAAACTCAATGGAATGTGTTACCAACAGACTAGACTACCTGGAATAGAGAACCTCTGGTAATGAAGAGAAAATATATAATGTTGAAAATAAAATTGACCACATAGAGAAGATGATGAGAAACCATGAACATAACTTCCAAGATTTATGGGAAAACATGAAAAAAAAAATCAGACTTAAGATTTAATGTGATAGAGGAAGAAGCAGAGATTCAAACCAAAGGAATATATAATATTTTCAATGAAATAATACCAAAATTTCTCAAACCTGAAGAATGAAATGCAAAATCAAATACAAGAGGCTTACAGGAATCCAAATGTACAAAATTACAAAAGAACCACACCAAGGCACATTAAAATGAAAATGCCTATGATAGGATTTTAAAGGCCACAATAAAAAAAAAGCATCAGATTATTTAAAGGGGAAAAATCAATTCTGATCTCAGCTGATTTCTCAACCCAGACCCTCAAAACTATGGTGTCCTGGAACAAAATATACCAAGCTCTGAAAGAAAATGGATACCAACCAAGAATTTTATATTCAGAAAAATTAAGCTTCAGATTTGAAGATGAAGTAAAAAATCTTCCATGATAAACAAAAGTTAAAAGAATTCACAACTTGAAAGCCTGCACTGTTGAACATTCTCAGCAATAATATTCCATAAGGAGGAAATTAAAAAAAAAGTGAAAACCAGAAAAGGGAGGAACTAAACTAAAGGAAAAGACAATCAAGGGAGAAACTAAATACAATTAAAAATCAGAAATAAATCAAAATGGACAGGAATATAAATCATATCTCAATAGTAACCCTGAATATTAATGTCCTAAACTCTTCAATCAAAAGACAGATTGGCAAAGTGGATTAAAAAAAAAGACTTAGGGCTGGGGATGTGGCTCAAGTGGTAGCGCACTCGCCTGGCATGCGCTGGGTTCAATCCTCAGCACCACATACAAATAAACATGTTGTGTCTGCCGAAAACTAAAAAATAAATATTAAAAAATTCTCTCTCTCTCTAAAAAAAAAGACTTAAAAATATGCTGTCTCCAAGAGACTCACCTCATATAGGCAAAGACATCCGCAGACTGAAGATGAAAGGATGTTAAAAAACATATCACTCACATGAAAGTCGTAAAAAAGCAGGGGTTTCCATCCTCATATCAGATAAAGTGGACTTCAAGCCAAAGTTAGTTAAGACAGATAAAGAAGGATATTTCATACTGCTTAAGAAAATCATACATCAACAAGACAGAATAATATTCATGTCCCAAACAATGCAAACAATGGGCCATCTACATACATCAAAAAAACCCTGCTCAATTTCAAGAATCAAATAGATCACTATATAATAATACTGGATGTAACACACCTCTCTCACCACTGGATAAATCTTCCAAACAAAAATTAAACAAAGAAACTTTTGAACTAAATAATATAATCAATAATTTAGACTTAATGGACATATAGAATATTTCATCTATCAACAAGCAAATACAATTTCTTCACAACACCACATGGAAACTTCTCTAAAATAGACCATGTCTTATGCCACAAAGCAACTCTTAGCAAATACAAAAAAATAGACATAATACCCTGCATTTAATCAGATCATCATGGAATTAAATTAGAAATCAAAATAAAATTAAAAATAGAAGCTATTCCAACACCTGAAGACTAAAGGATAGGTTACTGAATGATTAATGGAGAGCAGAAGAAATCAGGGATGAAATAAAAAACAAATACTTAGAGGTAAATGAGAATACCAATACAATATATAAAAATATCTGGGGTACTATGCAAGTAGTGCTAAGAGGACTGTTCATTGCATTGAGCTCATTCATTAAAATAATGAAAAGCCAATGAACAAGTTACCTAACATTACATCTCAAAGCCCTAGAAAAAGAAGAAAAAGTCATCAAGAAAAGCAGAAGAGAGCAAATAAATAAAATCAGAGCTGAAGTCAATGAAATTGAAACAAAAGAAACAATACAAAAAATGACAAAACAAAAATTGTTTTTTTAAAAAATAAATAAAATTGATAAACACTTAGCCATGCTAAAGAAGACAAAGAGAGAGAAAACTCAAAATAATAAAATTCATGATGAAAAACAAAACACCAAAATGGACACTACTGAAATACAAAAGATAATTAGAAACTATTTTGAAAATTTCCTACTACAATAAAATAGAAAAACTCAAAGACATTGACAAATTTCTAGAGACTTATGACCTACCCAAACTGAATCAAGAAGACGTAAATGATTTAAACAGATCAATTTCAAGAAATTAAATGGAAGATGCCATCAAAAACCTACCAACCAAGAAAAGCCCAGGACAAGAAGGATTCTCAGCCCAGTTCATTCAAAGAACAATTAACACTAATAATCCTCAAATTATTCCATAAAATATAGAAGGAGGGAACTCTTCCAAACTCATTCTATGAAGCTAGTATCACCCTGACACCAAAACCAGACAAAGACATATCAAGAAAAGAAAACTTCAGACCAATATCCCTGATGAACATAGATGCAAAAATTCTTAATAAAATTCTTGCAAACTGAAGACAAAACATATTTAAAAGACAGTGCACCCATGACCAAGTGGGGTTCATCCAGAGATGCAAGGTTGGTCCAACATACAGAAATCAATAGATATAATTCACCACATTAGGAGATTTAAAGAAAAGAATCATATGATCATCTCAATAGATGCAGAAAAAGCATTCAACAAAATACAGCACCCCTTTATGTTTATCACATTAGAAAAACTACGGATAGTAGCAATATTGTAAAAGCTATCTATGCTAAATATGAAAGACATTAAAAGAGTATGAATAAGAAAGAAGAACTTAAATTATCACTATTTGCTGATGATATTATTCTATATTTAGAAGATCCAAAAACTTCCACTAGAAAACTACTAGAAATAATAAATGATTTAAGCAAAGCAGCAGGATAGAAAATCAACACCCATAAATCAAACATGATCCTATATATCAGTGATGAATCCACTCAAAGAGAAATTAGGAAAAATACCCCATTCATAATAGGGTAAAAAAATATTTGAGAATCAATCTAACAAAAGAGGTAAAAGACCTCTATAATGAAAACTACAGAACATTAAAGAAAGAGATTGAAGAAGACTTTAGAAGAGGGGCTTCTTTAATATCTTTCATCTGTATGATTGCCATGGTTAGAGTTTCTAGGACTATGTCGAGTAGAAGTGGTGATAGAGGGAATCCTTGTCTTGTTCCAGTTTTTCTCCCATGCTCTTGCATACTCAGAATTAACATTGTGAAAATGGCCATACTACCAAAAGCTTTATACAGATTCAATGTAATTCCTATTAAAATTCCAATGATGTTCTTCATAGAACTAGAAAAAGTATTCATGAAATTCACATGGAGAAATAAGAGACCCAGAATAGCCAAAGAAATCCTCAGCAAGAAAAATGAAGCAGGAGGTATCAAAATACTAAACTTTAAACTATATAACAGAGCCATATTAATAAAAATGGCATGTTATTGGCACCAAAACACACATATAGACCAAAGGTACAGAATAGAAGACACAGAGACATACTCACATACATACAGTCATTCCATATTAGACCCAGACACTAGTATTGCTGTATGTATAGATGTGGCCGTATAACCAATGTGATCCTGCAACCTGTACACATGGAAAAATGAGAATTCATACCCCATTTGAATCAAATGTATGATATGTCAAGATCATTGTATTGTCATGAGCAACGAATGAAAATTTTTTTCAATGAAAAAAAAATATCCTCTTCACCTAATGGTGCTAGGAAAACTGGAAATCCATTTGTAACAAAATGAAATTAAATCCCTCTATCTCACCCTGCACAAAACTCAACTCAAAGTGGATCAAAAACTTAGCACTAGAACAGAGACCCTCCATCTAATATAAAAATAATAGTAAACCCAAATGTTTACCATGTCTGCTTAGGATCTTATTTCCTTAACAAGACTCCTAAAGCATAAGAAGTATAATCAAGAATTGATAAATGGGATGGATTCAAACTAAAAAGCTTCTCAGCAAAAGAAACAATCAATAACCTGAAGAGAGAGCCTACAGAAGGGAGTAAACCTTTACCACAGGCACCTCAGCTAAAGCATTAATCTCCAGGTTATATAAAGAATTTAACAAACTTAATACAAAACAAACAAATAAACAAAAATAACCTAATCAATAAATGGGCTAAGGAACTAAACAGGCACTTCACAGAAGAAATACAATCAATTGATAAATATATGAAAAAATGTTCAACTTCTCTAGCAATTAGAGAAATGCAAATCAAAACTACTCAAAGATTTCATCTCACTCCAGTCAGAATGGCAGTTATCAAGAATACAAGCAACAAGAATTGTTGGCGAGGATTTGGGATAATAGGTACTCTCATACACCGCTGGTGGGACTGCAAATTGATGCAACCAATCTGGAAAGCAGTATGGAGATTCCTCAGAAAACTTGGAATGGAATCACCATTTGAGACAGCTATCCCACTCCTCAGTTTATACTCAAAGGTCTTAAAATCAGCATACTACAGTGACACAGCCATATCCATGTTTATAGCTGCTCAACTCACAATAGCCAAACTGTGGAACCAACCTAGATGCCCTTCAACAGATGAATGGATAAAGAAAATGTACTATGCATACACAATTGATTATTACTCAGCCTTAAGAAATAATGAAATTGTGGCATTTGCCAGTAAATGTATGGAGCTGGAGGATATCATGATAAGTATGGTAAGCCATTGCCAAAAATCAAAGGCCAAATGTTTTCTCTGATATGCGAATGCTAATTCACAATAATGGAGTGGGGAGTGCTAGTGAAAAATAGAGGTACTTAGGACTAGGCAGAGGGGAGTGAAGGGAGGGAAAGAAGCATGGGTTTAAGAAAACAGTAGAATGAACTGGAAATTATTACCCTATGTACATATATAACTACAAGACTGGTGTGTTTCTAGATCCATGTACAAGAAGAAGAATGACAAGTTAGACTCCATATTTGTATGATGTTGTCTAAATGCATTCTACTGCCATGTCTAACTAATTAGAACAAATTAAAAAAAAAAAACTATTAGCTTTTACACTTATATTACTTTTATTTCCCAAACTGTTAAAAAATAAACAATTTGGCATTCAATAGTAAATAAAAAAAGAATGGATATTGAGATATATTCAAAGGAAACATAACAAGAAAAAAAAATAACCTGACTTCATAATAAGAAAATCTATTCTCCCACGTTAAGGAGTTTAGATTTCATTGAGTAAGTATGAAAAGAAAATAAGTTTCAATAAGCTCCTAACTGTGTAAGATATTTTGGAATATTGAGTTGGGGGGACTTAATGTGAGAAGACTATATAGGAGGAGATGGGACTAGATATTTCAGATTTCCTTCTGTAAAATGTAATTAATAGCTTTTTCTGTTTTACTTTTTCTTTTAAAAGTTAAGTAAGAGAAAAGTTTAAATCCATACAGGACTATAGAACATGAATTATTGATATGTTTTTTAAATGAAGGCTTGAGAAAGCATGAGACCTACATCAGCCTTGTGTTTGTTCAGTGTTATTGAAGTAAACTCTACTCATAATTGAAAAATACTATTATAAATTTAAAACTGCTATCTTCAATAAACCACAGGGAGAGAAATTAAACAAAAATTTTTGAAAAGGTACAGTTTATAGGTAATAATTTTATACTCTATTAAGAAAGAAAAACAATGCTAGCAGAAGCAGTGTTACAAACCCTGTTAAGAGATTAGTAGGTTCAAGACATAGTCATTGATAAGATAAATAACTAGGACAGTTATCAATATATTAGTTCTAAGCTGTGAGGGTCTTTTTGGCCAGTGGAACTAATGTTCAGCTTTGCCAATAGAGTGTACTACAGAGATGCTGGAGGAAGAAGACGCTTTGTTCTCTTGATCTAACAGCTTCTGCAGTTCCTGGCTGTGCACTCATGGAAAGCAACAGATCCCAACAGTCAGTGACTTCTTCTAATGTATTAGTCATCTTTGTATTACTTTCAGTTGATATCTGAGTTAAATAACTTATACAAAAATTTTTATTTAGTTCATAGTTTTAGATGTTGCAGTCTATGAATAATTAAGTCCCATTCCTTTGAGCCTCTGTTGATGTACCATAAGTACCATATAAGAATGGAAGGAACATGTGGCCACCATGAAGCAAAAGAAACAGGGAGAGGCTGGGGTTAAGTTCTCACAATTCCCAGTAGGCCCTGATAACATAAGGACTTCTTACTAGGTCCCACCTCCCAAAGGTTCTACCACTTCCCAAAACACTATCCTGTGGACCAAGCATTCCATGCATGGATCTTTAGAGGATACTTATTCAAATTATAGCATCTGGCATCTCTCTGTTTTGATTCACAGCAAATTCTGAGGAGAAGCACCTCAGAATACAGGTTTCTGATAATTTCCAGAGGGATGATTTCCAGTGAGTTCTAAAAGCACAGCATTCCACCTGTGCTAGGAACTTGTATAGAAATCTGCCATTCAATATATTGATCATGTCCTTTCCAAGGAGGTCTGGACCTCAACCCTAGGAGGGAATAAGCAGAGAGAGAATGTTACCTCGGATGCTCTAACTCAGCTATCAGGGTAGTGACTAGTATATAGTACATAATTGACTTGCTATGATTTTCAGTATATCTGCAATCCCTATATTTACAATTCTCCATATTTCTTCCTAGTCAGTCCTTTTTCACTCCATTCCCCTCTACAATTAATCTTTCATTGTATTAACATTTTATGTTTAAATTATTGTATTTTTGCCTCTTCTCCTGACTCTAATTGGTATAGAGATTAAATGAATGAAAAGGTTTTATTTTTACTAGAGAAAAACTTTATATAGCTCTTTGCAGTTTCTGAAAAATGTAAGAGTGCAAAGTTAATTTTTCTCTAATGATTTATTTGGGAATCCTGATTTTTTTAAAGAGGTCAAGTTCAGATTTAAAATATGTTGCTTTGTACTTATATGTTCTATATCTTTAATTTATATTACAAACATCTATGTTGTAACTAATTTCTATTACTATCAAGGATGTAAATTAAGAATAACTAACCAATAGTACCCATACCCATATAATATTATACTTAATAATACCATTACATATACAAATAGCACTGCTCTGAATTGTGCTGATGGATATTTTGTTCCCTCTGTACTGACATAAAATTAACAAATAAATAAAAATAAAATAAAAAGTATTAAATGTATTTTAAAATAAAAATGTATTTAAGTTACCATATATTGTGTTTCAATATATATATATATATAGGTACATTGTGAAATACTTACCACAATCAAGCTAAATAACATGTTCATCAGTTCACATAGTTACCTCTGCATGTGTGTATGGTGAAAATGCTCAACATCTACTGGCTTAGCACATTTCCAGCATACAATGTATTATTTTTAATTACAGACTTAATGTTGTTAATTAACTTCTTCCAAACTTACCAATCTTGAATAAATGAAAATTCACAACTCTTGACCAACATCTTCCCATTTCTCTCACTCCCTAGCCTCTAGCAACAACCATTGCACACTGTTTTTCAGCATTTGTAGATTCTGCATAGTAGAGGGAACATGCAGTATTTGTCTTTCTGTGTCTGGTTTAGTATAATGTTCTCTAGGTTCATGAATGTTGTTGCAAATGGCAGGATTTCTTCTTTTTAAAAGATAAATGACATTTCACAGTGCGTATATATTCATATGTGTATTTATTTTCTATTCTTTCATCCATAGATGAATGTTTAAGTTGTTTCTGTATATTAGCTATTGTGAATAATGCTGCAATAACTTTGTTTTTAATTTTAGATGCTGATGCTGATTTTATTTCCTTTGGATATATGGCCTGAAATAAAATAGCTCTATTTTTAATTTTTGACAAATTCCATACTGTTTTCCTTAATGGCTGTACCAATTTACATTCCCATTTATGGTGTATTAGAGTTCCCTTTTCTTCACATCCTTACCATCACATTTTGTCTATTATATTTGTAATTTTAGTTTTTTTTTCTTTTCTTGTTTTATTTCATTTTATTTTTTTGTGGTGCTGGGGATTGAATGTAGGGCCTTGTGCATGCAGGCAAGCACTATACTAACTGCGCTATATCCCCAGCCCAGATTATAGTCATTTTTAAAAATATGAGATATCTTTTTTGGGATTTAACTTGCATATTTTTCTGATCATTAATGATATGGAATATCATTTCATATATCTCCTAACCATCATTTGTATGTCTTCTTTTGTCTCTTCTTATTCTTCTTCTTTTTTTTTTGTTTCTAATGGTCATATTTTATTTTATTTATTTAGTTAATTTTTATTGGTTGTTCAAAACATTACAATGCTCTTGACATATCACATTTCATACATTTGATTAAAGTGGGTTATGAACTCCCATTTTTACCATGTGTACAGATTGCAGATTCACATTGATTACACATCCACATTTGTCTCTTCTTTTCTTCTTCCTCTTCCTCCTCTTTTTCTCCTTCTCCTTCCCCTTTCTGCTTTTAGTCACCCCATATGTTTATTTGACAAACATCTCTTGGCTACTGTGTGCCAGTGTGTCCAGTGTACCAGTCAGTGTACTAGGTGCTTAGGTTTGTGAAATAGATATGGTTCCTAGTCTTTCGGGCTCCCCTCCACCACACAACTTCTGTAACATCAGATACTGTAATAGAGATAAGGGAAACAAAAAATAAACATATAGCCTGTGGATGCTTAATATTTCAGATTTCACACGAATATTTACACTATTTGTAGCTTGAAAAGCACACCGTCCAGATCAGTAGTGAAATCATCCGTTTATCCAATTTTAAACTGTTCTTTTTCTTTGCTATTGAATTACTTGTATTCCTCTTTTGCATATTAGCCACTTAACAGATGTAAGGTTTGAAAATTATTTCTCCCATTAAGTAGGTAGTCTCTCTATTGTTTCCCTTAGTAGGAGGGGCTTTTAGATTAACAAAATCCAACTTGTCTATTATTACTTTTGTTGTTTTTGCTTTGGAGGTCATATTTTAAAAGCTCATTATGCTGACTCATGTCAAATTGCTTTTTCCCCTATGTTTTCTTCCATTAGTTTTATACTTTCAGGTCTTATATTTAAATCTTTCACAATTTTGAGTTAATTTTTGTACATGGTGTAACATAAAGATACATTTCATTCTGCATGTGGATATCCAATTTTCCCCACATTATGTGTTGAGCGACTGCTCTGATTTCATTGCATGCTGTTGACAATTTTTGGTAAAAATCAATTGACTTGAAACCATGGATTTATCTCTGGGCTTTCTGTTCTGTTCATTTAGTCTGTATGTCTGTATGCCAGTTAAAAACTATGTTCATTATTATAGCATTTTAATATATTTTGAAATCAGAAAGTGTGGTGTCTCAAGCTTTGTTCTTTTTGCCCAAGCTCGGTCTCACTATTTGGGGTCTTTTGTTCTTCCATATGAATTTCAGGATTATTTTTCCACATCTCTAAAAACAGTTATTGGAATTTTGATAATGATTGCAATGAATCTACAGAACTTTTGGGGTTGTATTGAAATCTTAACAGTATTCTTCAAATACATGAACTAGAATTTCTATCTTCTGATTTATTTATATTTTCTTCAATTTCTTTCATCCTTGTATTATACTTTTCAGTGAATAGATGTTTCATCTACATGGTTAAATTTATCTAAGTATTTTATTCTTTTTGATGCTCTTGTGAATGGGATATTCTCTTTATTTCTTTTTTTGGATGGTTTCCTGTTATATATATGCAATTTGGCTTTTGTACAATGATTTTATATTCTTTAATTTTGCTGAAAGCACTTATTAGTTACAAGCCCATTTTTTTTTCTTTTTGGTAGAATCTTTAGGGTTTTTTTTCCCTATATCACTTTCCCTGAGACAATTTTGCCTCTTTCTTTCCAATTTGCATGTCTTCTTCACTATTTTCTTGCCTAATATCTCTGGCTAGTATTCTCAATAATATCTTGAGCAGAAGTGGTGAGAGTAAGCATACTGTCATCCTGATCTTGTAGGAAAAGCTATCAGTTTTTTGCAGTTTATATGATGTTAGCTGTGTGGTTTACAGGTGTGGACATTATTGTGTCCTTCTCTACCTAATTTTTTTGAGAGTTTTTATAATGTTCAGTGCTGTCAAATGCTTTATCTGCACCAATTGAAATGATCCCATGATTCGGGTCCTTTATTTTGTGTTGTAGTGTATCTTATTAATTAATTATTAATTAATTGTGAATATTTACATATTTTTAAATTATGTATAAATCCCTCTTGATTATGATTGTCAATTGACCTTTAAATGCATGATTAAAAATAAATTGATCAAATATTGTTTCAATATACATTCATCAGTAATTCAGTTTATCTAAATGTTTCTCTATTTTTGCCATTCTAAAAATATTGATTTCTCAATAGGCATTTTGAGAAATTTGCTTTTTCATTTAATGCTGCCTTTTAAAATTTTAATTGTTTATTAATATTTTGGTATGATAAATGATAGGAATAAAGCCAAAATAGAGTTTTTCTTCAATTACCAAAAAAAAAAAAAAAAAAAACAAATTAATATAGCCATCCTATAAATTTGGGGGAAAAGGGAAGGAAGATAAGGAATATTGATTCCAAAATGCAACATTTTATGGTTAACTTAACCATGGTGAAAATTTTAGAAATCTGTTACTTGAAAATGCTGAAATAATATGAAAATGAAACTTTGAGAGCAACAATTTGGTGTATCTTAACATTTATAAATGAACTATTAGGGATTGTGTAGAAAATTCCTATGCAAAAACAACAACAACAACTGGAATCAATAATTGTGTTCTTTCTATAGTAGACAAAAATAACCCAGGCTATAATCTTTTTATGTTTATCATTTATACTATTATTATTTTTTATTTTTAGCAAGAGTTTGAAAATGTTATAAACTTGCACATAAAACTACATATAAATATAAAGTTTTTCTCATATGTAATTAAAGCTTAAAGCCATTAAATATCTTCACGACCATCAGTATGGATCCTTTAAACATATCTGCTATTTATTAAATATAAGTATTAGTACTTTCTGTTTAGAATGAATTTTAAAAACTATGACTTTAAGAGGAATTATCTATACTGATGTAGTTATCAAAAAATCAAAAGAACATGTGCACATATTAATATATAATGGAAGAAAAAATTAGTTCTTAATTCATTATTGTATGCTAACCAAAATTATTTACACTTAATCTAATACAAAGAAAGAAAAAATATAATATTTTTCATTGTCAGTATTTAAGGTTTAGCAATATGCCTGAAGAAAAACATCTAATTGTAGATTTTCTATTTACTGTGCAGTTTAAAAAATAATATTTGCACATGCAGTTATTTTTTGGCTCCAATTGAAATACTATAAAATGTTTTAATAAGCCACCATTTAAAAGTATTTCCTTATTGAGTAATTGCAATATAATGACCTGCAATTGCATTAAGCATTAGAATGAATAGGAAAGAATTGAATGGAAACTAAATGAATCCATTAAATCTGTGTTGAATAGAGACAGGTCAATAGAAAAAGCCCTAACTCAAAACATTTATTTAAATTGTTATAACTGTTCAAAATACTCATTTCTAAATTTTCTTAATAAAGCTAAATGTGAAGCTAACTATATGCAGTCTAAAAGATCATCTTCAGATTTTGTGGGGTGCTGCTTGTTCCATGTTTCCTAGAGGAAGTATATAACATCCACACCTAAGTAATACTGCTAGCAAAACATGATGGAAGGAGATTGAGGATGAAGTCACGGGGGCACTTGGATATCCAGAAAATGAGGATACCACCAGAAATCAAGTTCAAACCACCCTCAGTCAGGTACAGGTTAGTTCATTCAGATAAAATGGGAAAGATTCTAGGGAAGTTTTAACTTAGGTCTTAGAGAAAGAACAAGGGAGAAATATTGTAAGTTCTAGGGTTTTTATACAATATCACTACTTGTGATATTGTATTATTATAAAATGTGGTTGATATTTTAGTTTCAATGATGATAAAATTTATTCATTTAATTTTTTTCATTCCCTCAGCCCAACATTTTACTTGTACATTAGACATTTTGGTTTGATTGTAATTACAAAGGAGTTCTGGGGCCTTTTATAAATATTTTAACATTTGAACAACCCTTGATTTTTACACTAAAACAAAATTATTTACTACCCTACATGGAGAGACCTAACAACAAATTTCAGCATATGTCATTGCTCACTCCCAAATTATTTAGAAACCTTGATAATAGTAACTATCTGCAATAGAAGACAAAGTGTCTAATATATATTAAAAGTTTGGGCTGAAATAATGTTGAGCATTAAAAACACAAACTGAAAAATGGGATAACAACCCTATTTTACAATATTATAAAGAAAGTAGTTTTCTTCCATCTTAACTATTAAAATCTACAGTGGGGGTCGGAGGTGTAGCTTAGTAATAGAGCACTTTCCTAGCACATGTAAGGCACTGGGTTTGATCCTCTGCACCACATAAAAAATAAATAAATAAAACAAAGGTATAGTGTTCATTTACAACTAAAAACATTAAAAAATATAATATTTTTAACTGTCCATTTTAAGCTTTAGCAATATGCCTGAAGAAATGAGATATTTGTTAAAAAAAAAACACCTATAGTGATCAATTTGGTGATCAATTTATATAGGTATGTATTTAGTGATATATAAATATTTTAAAAGATCATTAATCATATCCAAGTTGTTTACCTTGCAAAAAAACAATATTATTCTTTTGTATTCTATTTTTTGGAGTCACACAAATATTACAGTACCTAGCAAGTATACAGTTATTACTTTTCTTCATAAGTAAAACTGGAAAAATAATATTTATCATTAGATGAAACTTTTCTTTTTTAGACTTATTCAGAGAAAATACATTACTGAGTTCTCTTGGTCATTCAAATTATTCAGATTATAATGTACATTTTGTATTAGTTTTTAAATTTCATTGGACATTTTTCAAAGTCCTCTTGTGTTTTCAAATACCTACATACAATTTTAAATTCTAGAAATATATATTGGTGACCACAGTATGTTATGTTTTATAAGGCTATAATGGTGGATAAGATAAAAGATTCATCCTTATAAGACATGGATATAAAAGTAAGTATATTTTGACCTTCTTCATTTTGCCCAATATTATTCAAAAGACAATTATTTGCAGAAACGAATCTTATAAACTTATGAAAGAGTAAAACATTTTAAACTCCAAGTTGTGGGCATTCTAAAAAATACATTTTCCTTTCTCTGACATAGTCATATGGCATTTTTCTCATCCAGATGGTAATATTCAAGTTATTTTTAGTGTAAATTACCATACTTTTATTTTTCAGATGTGCCTTGCTTAGTTAGATTTCAAATCTACCAAAATATTCAGTAGAATACACAGGGATTAGTGCTTTTCTTAGCTCTTCCAAATTCTTTAGATATTACATGCATAGTAATAACCACCTTGAAGTGGCTCATTCAGTGGAGCCAGCTGCTAGGGTCATGTCCTAAATACAGCTTAAACAGCAGGCTCCAATCTGATGAAACCTGACCGGAAATCGTGAAGCAAACAGAAGCTCGGCAGTCATTCATATTTAAGATTCAGCAGGCACACAAAGCTGAAAGCACCTCTTCTGCTTTGACATTATCTATAGGTTCAATCCTCAATATGCTGATTCTATCATAATACAGAAAATTGGCTAATTCCCTCTGGAAATTAGCAATGAAAAAGTCTCTCCTTGAATTGCTCTTGCTACTTCTTTTGATTGGTTGATGCTATCTTTCCTTTACCTGAGGATAAAAAGAAACATTTTATACCAAAGTGTGTTCATTTATAAAACATCTGTGCATTTTCTGTATGTTTTCAAAGTAAAGCATGAGAACTAATGTGTGCAAATAAAGTGAGCTAGGTTTCTCCATATATAATTTCATGACAATTTTCAGTTAATTCTTCTAGACATTTGCTTTTTTAATGATATGTGGAATTTGACATCTTGACTCGGACTTATGCATATTCTGGGCAGTTATCACCTTCTCAGATATGTTGACGTGGCCCTCTCTACAGTCATACAATCATACACATGCTCTCCTACACAGACTTAGTCCATTGCTGTAACAGAATATCATAAACTAGGTAGTTTATACTGAACAGAAAATTATTGGCTCATGGTCCTGGATGCAGGGAAGTCGAAGGTCGAGGGACTGACATTGTGTGAGGGACTTCTTGTTTTGTTATCCAATGACAGAAGGAAATGAGGGGCAAGAGAGCCCAAGAGATTAAATGTGCAGACTCAAACCCTATTATAATCAACATCAATTCGTTTGTAAAAGTGGAGTGGAGTCTTCATGAACTAAATACCCGCCAGGCTCCACATCCCAACACTGTTAGATTCAGGATTAAGTTCTAAACACATGGTTTATGGGGTGGTGGTGGGGACACATTCAAATCACAGCATGAACACATGCATATGCTGTATAATTTTGATTGTGTCACACATTGGCTAAATTGGCAGTCACACAAACACACACATTATGTACGAAGATATATAGAAAAATCTTTCTACCTGACAACCTGATGGTGACGATTTTGAAATTCCTTGGTCCTGAGTGAATTCTTCACTGGTGACTTCCTCTGGCTATTTCACATACTGAGATGATACTTGTTAAATGTGCTACAATACATGTAATTACTTGACCTTTAAAATTGTGATTAAATCAACCTTCCTGAGATGAAAGTGAATTAATGATTCTGTTTATCTAAAGGAACAATGCAGAGATCCCTTGTATGTGGAATCATTTTGGAATAAGAGGACACTCATAGTTTTTCCCAACATAACACAGACACTTTTCTTGTTAATCTGTTTGATTAATGCTGTTGTGTTTTTCTCTTATGCCAGATTTATAGTTTTGATTCCCCCCCAAAGTGTAAAGCTCTGTACATTTTAAGCTGCTTTGTTCACAATACCCAATACAGCATTACTACCGGCTAACTTAGATGTGAGTTTAATGAATGCTTTTGATTAAGATAATGACACTTATCTAGTTACTATTCACAGACCATTTAGCAACAGTGCTCACTTTTCAATTCTTTAGCATACCTTGTGGCTTGCATGTAAATTTGGAGGAGATAATACAATTTTTAAAAACAGTTTTGATCCTAACTTTTAAACTTTGGCTGCCCTTTCACTGCCTCTGAAAGCCATTTCCCAGCTTGGGTGTCACCTAAAGTTTATATTAGATGTGTTTACACAGTTTAGGATTCAATTTACTTCTTACTGAACAATTTCTCCCACTTTGTTCTCACTGGTTTTCAATTAGAAACTTATAACCACAGGGTAGAAGAAATAGAAGTTTCATTAAGTGGCTTGAAAGTAAACTTCAGCTGTTGCCACCATTGCAAGGAGTTGTAGTTAGCCAACTACACAGTGTTCTCTGAGTTCAGTTTTACCTTTCTCTTTTTAATATTGAGTTCCTAATGAATCTGTTACAATGGTTCAGTAACACTTTAATTCTTTGCCTCCACTGATCGCATTTCTACATCTCATTCTCCCTTTATCATAATTGAGGTGTAAAGTGGAGTCCAGAAAGAGCCATAGGTCATCATACAGTTAGGGTGAAGATAAATTTTAAAGGAAGTAAAATAGTTCTATTACTGCATCGACTACCATTACTATTGCTATCACAATTGTGGGTATATGCATTTAAATATTTACTCCCAAACTTATCTGTATTAATTCAACTAAGGCAAACCTTTTACTTATCCATAAGATAGGCATATTTTGTCTTAATTCTTACAGATGAGAAAATTGAATTTTAAAATTTTGAGTAACTTGGCATATGTCACTGAGATAGAAAATGACAGGGCTAGCAGTCATATTAAGGTATATAGAAATCTCGATATAATTATCTTAGCCCCTATATGTTATCTGTGTTTGAACGTGGACAAAAGTTTGGCCAGATAAATTTCACATATTGAGTAGTTGAGTTGCAGCATGCATTTCTGAGAGCCCTCATTATCGAATAGCATTCTTTTAGACTGGCTATAGCTTGAGGGTGACTACAGGCAACTGAGATTTTGGAAAAAAAAATTGTCCACACATTTCTTAAACTCAACTAAGTAAGGATTTATTGTCAGAAACAGTAATTTCTGGCTATCTAGTCTGAATTATTTAAATAACTGATACAGATTTAGGATTATAGAGAAAGGAGTTTTAGAACATGAAAAATTTCCATTCCATTTTATATGGCATTACCTTAAGCAATGTATGTTTCCATCTAATAATCTAAAATTAATAAGGGTTTCTAACTAAAGTCTGAAAAATTAAACAGTTATGCCTGACAGCTTAGGATGTAATTAAAATCTTTTCAACATCAGAATCAATTCCATACTAACACACTCAAATTCTGGTCAACAACTTTTTTGTGAATGTTCCCATTTACATTATCTAAATAGTGTGAGAGCCAGCTTCTGTTTCCGCTAAAAACTATTATTCATAAGCAAATATGAATAATTCAAAATTTGTAGCTTTTTTATAAAAATAAGATAATTATATCTTTCCACATGTAAACTTTCCTACTAAAACTTCCTTCTAACATGTATGAAATTATTTTTGAAAAAGAAAAATAATGCCAGCAAATCTCAAGCTTCACATTTCATCCATGAAATTCCATAACTAATTCCACTACAGCTTTTCCAGAGACATTAACCTATTCCTTTCCTTTTGCTTAGTGTAAACATTTGTTCTCATTATTCCTATATGAGCTTTGTCAAGAAGACACAATTTTTAAAGCAGGCAAATAAATAAAAACCTAAAGTATGTAAGACAAATAAAAATAACAATACTGATCTTTTTTTTTTTCAAACTAACATAAACTTCCTAAATAAACAAGGTCAGTTTATAAAATTTTTAAAATATAACAATTATTAGTATCAGAATCACCCTTAAATATAGAAAATGAATAATGGGTTGTCAATTTTGTTGATCCTACAAACAATTTTTAAAACTTATAGTTTTTAAAAAATATTTTTATTACTTTTCTAGTTTCTATATTGTTTGTCTCTGCTTCAATTTTCATTATTTCCTTCCTTCTGCTGCCTTTGATTTTATTTTTTTCTTCTTTTTCTAGATTATCAGTGTAAAATTAGGTTTTCATTTGAGATTTTTTTCTTCCTTTTTAATGTACATATTTATAGTTGTAAGCTTCTATCTTAGCATTTCTTTTGTTATCTCTAATAAGTTTTGATATGCTGTGTTTTTGTCTTTACTTGTCTCAAGATATTTTCTTATTTCTCTTGCCTAGTCCATCCTTTGTTTCCATTCTGAGGGAGGAATCCCAGAATAGGAGGTTTCCTCTCAGCTGTAGGTACAATGTCATGTAGGGGTCAAGTGTGCAAAACACCCCCCATTTTTTTCTCTTTTCTTGGAATACCGTCTTGGTGTTATAGTTGATCTTGGTACAGTAGATTCCAAACTGATCTCTAGAGTTTTCACAAAGGTATTTCATCAGGATATTGTTGTTAACTCAGTTTTTCTGTCAGGGAAGAGTGGGTTGGAGCCCACTGTCTGCCATCTTGATGGCATTACTCATTTAATGATATTTTTTAATGAAGTGTTTCTATGAAAAATATTAACATTTGTATGAATATTTATTGAAAGTTTTGGTCAATGTTGCTCTTTGCTTTTAGGTTTTGTTTGGTATTTTTTGTGGCATTTGTATTTTATTATATCCACATGCATTAGTAATTTCGATTATATTAGATTAAATAAATCTCCTTTCTCATTCCAATAATTATTTTATATAATCATTACTTATTGTCTCTATCTCCTTTTTTTCTATATCTTTCCTTCCATTACCACATTTGTGATATTGTATAACATATAATTTGAACAAAGGAAGAGACAAGTTTTGTTCAAATATAAATTGATTCAATATCATGTATGATATTCTTTTTGTCATAAATTAAATATTAATACTTTCAGAATCAATTATCACCAAGATTATATTTGATTCATCATTCCTAATACTGTGTACTTTTCTTATCATTAATTTTTTTTTCTGTTTTCTTTTTTTTGGTGTGTGGGGGGTGTGTAGTAGGGATTAAACCCAGGGACCCTTAACCACTGAGCCACATCCCAATATTTTTCATTTTTTATTTTGAGACAGGGTCTCACTAGGTTGCTTTGGATCCACTTAGTGACTGAGGCTGATCTCAAGCTTGTGATTCTCCTGCCTCAGCTTCCTGAGTTGTTGAAATTACAGACATAAGCCACCAGGCCTGGTTTAGTCAGATATTTTGCTGCTGTGACTAAAGGATCTGACCAGAACAACTATAGAGGAGGAAAAGTTTATTTGAGGGCTCACAGTTTCAAGAGGTCTTAGTCCTTAGAAGGCTGGCTCCATTCCTCAGGGCTCAAGGTGAGGCTAGACATCATGGCAGGAGAGTGTGGCAGAGGGAAGCAGTTCATAACATGGTGTTGAGGAAGCAGAGAGAGAGAGAGTTCTACACTTGCCAGATACAAATATATATCCCAAAGTAATGACCCATTCCCACGTCATCCAGCCACACCTACCACTTCAGTTACCACTCAGTTAATCCCTATCAGGGGATTAAATTACTGATTGTGTTAAGACTCTTACAACCCAGTCATTTGTCCTCTGAACCTTCTTGCATTGTCTCACACATGAACTTTTGGGGGAAACCTCACATCCAAACCACAACAATGCCCAATTTTATTATTGCTTGTTTATATGTTTAAATATCTATTGATAAAAAGTTCTCCCTGGAGTCTGCTTTTTAAATTTTTCTTAGCCATTCTTAAATAGAATTCTACATCATAGAGAAAGAATGAGTTAAAATCTGTCAATTCTGGATCTCTGAGAAAAGGACACCAAGATGGAATTATATGTGCAAGAAAATAATATTTGAGGGAATTCCTGTGGATGATAAAGACAAAGGAAGCAAGAGTACATGGAAAAAGTCTTTAGAGAGTGATAGAGGTGTGTATCTTGTGAAAATAGGGAGAGATAGCGAAAGGATTGGGTAGGAAGATTCTCAGTATGCAATACAACTCTGAAAAAATGATGACCAAACTAATGGAGTCATTCAAACTGAGATTACCCATTAGAAGAGGCCTGTGTTGAGTTTCAATGACTTTGATATTCCCTCTGTATTCAATCTTTGGCTGGCAGCAGTCCAGGAATTGTGTGAGTTCAGATTAGAAACAGAGGTAGATTCTGAAGGAGTCATGGCTGGGGGCTGTCAGTTTAACCACATTCCTCGCAGCAGTGTCGATATTGAAGAAATATAGGAAGGGCCGTATTCTCTTGGCTGAAATCTCATTCTTTTGAAATTTCTTCATCTTTTACCATTACCTTTGATAAATGACTGCAGTAGTAGTAATTTTCCTGTTTCTTTCTTCTAATATTCCAAGAAATATTCTTACCTTATAATGCCAATTAAAATTTGTCTTCTGTATATTAATACTTTTTTGTATTTTGTGCATTACCTGCATGACTAGAGATACTATCACATTTTTCTCTAAATCATTAATATCTCTCCTTATACCCACTTTCCCCCATAAGCATATTAATGTTCTATGGCTGAAAATGAAAGAAATAAAATAAAGTGACAATAAAATAAAACCCCATTCCCTTTCACAGTAATACTCTATTATTTTTCACACTGTTCTTCCATTCAATTTGTTTATAGCCAAAATTTCTTGCAAGGTACACTGCATTCATTCTTTCCTCTCTCTCTGTTTTGTATTTTTGTTTGTACATTTTTCTTCCTGCCCCTGCTATTCCCTGAAAACTTGCACTTCCAAAATCACCCAAGTCATTGAACTGCTTTACCATACTTCTTATATTTGTTTCTTGATTGCTCAAATTCGATCCTTTGTTCTTTCTAAATATCTGCTGAATAAATCCATATATATGCATACATGTACCTGTATGCATGTATGTGTATATATATGTGTGTGTATGTATACACACACACACACACATGTGAATTCACTAGCACACACAGGCATATATTCTTCTCTCCAATCTCACTACTCTTACCTTTTTTTTTTCAAATTGTTTTTACTTCCTACTTGGATTACTCCAAAGAAACTAACAGAAGACTTTAGAAAAGAACTAAATTTCTTGACCGATATAGTTAAGGTAATAGTTGGGTAAACAAAAATAAGATGGTTTAATATATGATAAAATGGTTCTGAAATTGAAGGAATTATGAACTTGAGAGGCAAGATTAGCTTCACATAAAGGTAATTTTGTATTGGAAATATTAAAGTATACCATTTTGATGGCTTTGATCTTCACTGTTAATTTGGAACAATGTTTTAGGGTGCTTTATCTGGTTTAATATTGCTGTTGTGAAATGTGTAAGAGAGAGTCCCTATGGGATTGGGGACATGAAGCTTGTTCATATGTTCTCAGTAGTAAGCCTGACTTTTTCTAAGACAATTGCATTTGTTAGTGCTGATAAGAACAAAATAAATGATTTTTTCACTTCTTTCTTGGGAAAACATTTTTCATCTGTGGATTATGTAAATAATCCTCTGACCTGTCTGTCTTCTCTAACCATCTACTTTTTACAGGTGACATAGCAAACAGAGCTTCAAGGTCTTCTACACTACCCTATAGAAGAGATCATGCTACTCTTAAAAAAAAAAATCTTCACACTGCCTTCTGTTTTCTATAAAATTACCAGACTCTTTAACAAGGCTTGCAAGACTCTACCTGAGCCTGTATCTGGTACCTTTCAAATATTGTATCCACTATTGTCCTTTCTTCCATAAGAAACCAACACTTCCCTTCACTCTCTTCCTTTCCAAAGTCTCCAAGTGCATGGCTCCCTCAGGCTTTTCCATTCAAACATCATCTGTCTGCAAGGCTGGCCCTTACTTTGTGTGATCTTCTGTTTTATTATTTTACAGAATAAATAATCATACTATATATTTTTAAGTTCTTACCTCCTTCACTATATTTCAGAAAAACAAGGTTTGTTTATCACCTTTCTCCCAACTCAGAATCAAAGAAGATATTCTATGTCTTTGGAATGAATGATTACAATGTTGTTAGTATATCGAGAAGCATCTCTGCAAATAAGAAAAGATTGACTACAAACATACTTTTTAATCAGCATCTTCATATTTAGTTATTTTATTGATTTTTCTTTCTTTTTTGGTGCTGGTGATTGAACACAGGGCTGCTTTGCCACTGAGCAGGCTCTCATTAAGTTGCTTTCAGCCTTGTTGAGTTGCTGCAGCTGGTCTTGAACTCATGATCTTTGTGCCTCAGCCTCCCAAGGTGCTGCAATTACATTTTCCTTCACTTTTTAAATCAGGAAGATGACATTCAGAGTAATTTTTTTCTACACCCCAACCCATGGTACTGTGGATCCCACCCTGGGCTTTGTGTATGCTAGGCTCTACCACTGGGTTACAAACCTAGCCTAAAAGGTTAAGTTCTCATTTACCACACAGATAGATGGTCAGTGCAAAGATACAACCCCAAATCTTCTAACCACAAAGTCAACATTTTGAGTCATAATGATTTGAATCCCATGTACCCCTGCTGTTACTAAATGAGAAAAAAAAAAACAGAAAAGGAGAGGTTCATATTTGAGCTGTTAATGACCACCAGATATTATTCTGATTGTTCCAAGGGATGCAAAAAGATGAAATCTGGGTTTTATTGTTTACCCATCTACTTATTACACCTGTGTATTGAAAATGGTAATCAGATGTAAACCTTATATTTGATTGATCATAATTTCTATAAGAAGTAAGAATTTGAAAGATTGCTTCAACCAATAATTTTGTTCATTTTCAAACACTTTATTGTGTTTTTTATAATGCTTATTCCAAATATCCTCTGAAGCAACTATTTTGCACGTACACATGCAGCACATGTGCACACAGACACACTCAGTCTAAGTTTCTTCATTTAAAGCAAAAGAATGTTTTTAATTGTAATTTCTGGAGAATGGAAGATTTATCATTTACAGACATACAAATATATAAATAATGGATTGTTTCTGCTTTAATTTTGAACACATGACATGCATTTATTCTATAGCCTTTGTGTTCTGTTCATAATTAGCATTATACACCATCATTAAGATTTCTTGCTAGATAAACAGTGCAGATAAATTATAAGTAACTTTAAAGAGGGTTCTTTGTAGTGAGTAATGAAAGCCTCATGAAGACAATTCAGGTATGTGCCTGCTGTATAAACACTTAGGGTTGGTATAAACTTTCATCACAATGTAATGGTCTGCTAATGTGTAAGTCTACAATTAAGATGATGTTATTGGCCAATAAGGACAAATAGTTGTTGTCTTAGGTCTTGTTGATTTATAGGCTGTAATTTCTGTAATTAAAGTTTTCCTTTATTTTTTGGATCTATATCTCTAATTAGTCATAAAAAGTATCAGTTAAACAACATATTTTAATTTTTGTAATCTAAATTCTTAATATCAAAATATATCTTATCCCATTATGAATGTGTTCACATTAGGAAAATTTTCATTGCTCCTCTTTCCCAATAACTCTCATGTACACACATGCAGATGCAAAATGTACTTTCGCAGAGATAAAATCATGATGCATATAAATTTTGTAATTAAAAGCACAAGGAGCAAATATTAATTTCGAAAGAAAGTAGAAATGCTCATGTAACCCAAGACAGAAATTATATTGAAATTTGATGATGAACTGGAATTACATACTAGAAAATCAGCAGATCTGTCTCCCTGAATTTCAGTTTTTCTACTTTGTGCATATTTGCTCAATTTTCTTTCTCTGAAAATCAGTACTTTCTACTTGGTCCAAAACGGTGGAAACCAGCCGAGTAAAGTCTTCCAAGTTTATATAGCTTTGCTTAGTCAGTACATGGTGTGCTTGCTACTTTTTAACTTGAATTTCCAATAAATAGAATCACAATGCCTCAGTGTAGGATATATTTCCACCTGTATTCAATCATGTGCAGCCAGGGGAATCAAATCACAGAGGAGAAACATCAATGTTACAAGGAACCCTACCTGTATGTGTGACAAGCAGTTGCCAGGAAAGAGGGTCTGTGATGACATTCGTTTTAGTTAGTTAGTTAGGGTTAGCTAATAAGTTTAGAGTCAACTTGAGTATCATCTCAAGCTGCTGTGCATGAAAACCAAAGTAGTGTTCCAAGGAATATTCAGTGCTACTGAATACTGGTACATAATGTGTAAATGTCACATTCCGTTCATGACAATTAATTTCATATGGTTATATGTTAAGTGAAAAACTCAGTGGAGACAAAAAGTACCAAACTTAATAACTATTTTATCACAGTTTAACATGCATAAAGAAATGTAAACAAATCCTAAGTGTAAAACTTCATGAGTTATCACAAGGGGAAATATCTCTTTAATTTATATAAAACAATCTTAGACACTCTCCACAGTTTCCTTACAGTCTCCTTTTCAAAGGTAAACACTATTCTACTTCTCAAAATATAGGTTAATTTTGCCTCTTTGGCATTTTCCTTAAGTGGAATGAAAATATCCATATCTTTTATGACTTCCCTTTTTAACGTCCTATTAATGAGATGCAAACAATTCATTCATATTCATGCATGTGTTCCTTAACATCAGGAGCATGTTCTGAGAATGCATTATCAGATGATTCTGTCATTGTGTGAACATCAGAGTGTACTTATGCAAACCTAGATAGTGCAGATGGATCACTAGATAAAATCAAAAGATATGGTAAATATGAGATGTATGAAGGCTGCTGGTGGTATAACATGGCACATGGTTTTATAAAAGTAAAGTTTTTCTTTAATAAGAAGCAGCACACTCTAAAAAATGATAAAAATGCAGTATAGTAAATGCATTATTTATAATTTAATAATAATAATAAATAATATAGTAAATGTATTATTTATAATTTATTACCATTATCAAATATTATGTACTGTAAGTCATTGTTTATGTGCTATACTTTTATACAATGGACTGCATGGTAGTTTTGTTTACACCAGCATCATCACAAACACATAAGTGATACCTTATGTTTTGATGTTTGATTGTTACTAACTTATTAGGTGACAGACATTTGCTCCATATATATGGAACCACTATTGTATATGTGGTCTCTCATTGACTGAAACATCAGTATGCAGTGCATGACAGTGGTTTATTATCTTGCTTCATGATACACCATTCTGTGAACATGCTAACTTTCTCTTACCCATTTTATTATGAACAGTTAATTAATAGTCTTAAGAATTTTGCTTGTTATGAATAATGATGCTATGTAAATTGTTGGACATATTTTTGGTATATGTTTCTTTTGGGTCTGTGCTAGTAGTAAAGTTACTGGGCCATAGAGCATGCATATTTTAAGCTTAAGTATACTACTGGCTTCCAAAGTGTTGGTTTAATTTTATTCTATCACCAGAAGTTCTACTTATTTACCACCCTTGTGACCACTTGACTTGCTTATCTGTATTTGCATTGATGAGTATAATGTAGGATCAAATATTTAGTGTTAGTGCACATTTCCCTGATGAGTTAGAGCATACTTTCCTGCTTAAAAAACATTTGCTTTAAAATGCCCGTTAGTATTATTTTCTCATTTTCTCTGTAGCATTTTATTTTTCTTTTTTTGACTTACAGGGTTTTGTATTTCTTTTAATTATTTAGAAACACGGTTGAATATGCAAACCAAAAGTATTTGTTCTATTCTGTGGCTTTATTTTTTCACTATTTAAATATTTTTTGATTTAGTTTCATAATTTTTATGCAGTTCATTTATTGCATTGTTTTTCTAAAAGTTAGCAAATATTGTGATGTTTAAATAGAAAATTTTGTGGGGCTTGGGTTGTGGCTCAGAGGCAGAGCACTTGCCTCTCACTTGTGAGGCGCTGGGTTAGATCCTCAGCACATCATAAAGATAAATAAAATAAAATAAAATAAAGGTATTGTGTCCATCTACAACTAACAAAAAGTATTTAAAAAATAAATTTTGTAATTGTCAAAACTAATTGAAAAAACCCTAAGAAAGTGGGTTTTCCTGTATGTAAATTATGATCTTACAAAACTGGTAATCCCCCACCACTCCACTCAATGTGAGTGTGTGTGTGTGTGTGTCTGTGTGTGTTAGTCAGCTTTTTTTGCTGCTGGGACAAAAAGACCTGATAAAAACAATTTTACAGGAGGAAATATTCATTTGACACTAATGGCTTCAGCTTTTTCAGTCCATAGATAACCGGCTCCATTGTTCTGGGCCCAGGATGAGGCAGAACATCATGGCAGAATGGCATGTGGAGAAAAGCAGCTTACTACATACAGTACAGAAATGAGATGGGGTTATGCGGGGAGGAGGGTATGTCCACTCACTAGGATAAAAATATATTCCCCAAAGTTATTAACAATTGTTTACCCTTGAATATTTTATTTTCTTATTTTTTCTTACTGTTATGTGGAAATGCAGTTGATTTTTGTACCTTGAATCTATGTAAAATGACCTTAATAGATTGCCTATGTACATAATTTGCATTATGGATTTTTAGCTTTATCTGGAACTCTGAAAATGGTTACAGGTTTCTTTTTTATTTCAATTTCTTATATTCCTTTGTCTTACATTTTATGAAATCTCAATTATAATATTGATTATAAGTGCTTACAGGACTTCTTATTATATATTCTACTTAGATAAAATATCATTTATTATTTCATCATTAATGATGTTGTTATTTGTAAACACCCATTTTTTATATATTAACTATTAGGATGAAGTTCCTTCTATTACTAGGATGTTTAAATCTTTCCTATAGATGAATTTTGAATTTTATTAAATGCTTTTTCTGTATCTATCATGATGATTATATGGGTCATTCTATCTGATTTGGTTAATAATGTATTGTTTGTTGATTATAGTACTGATTTTCAAGTTTGAAATCAAATGTCTTAGTGAAATAGCAGTGCTTAAGGCAAGGATTAAAACTCTGAGGATTTACTAAGGAGACACAAGCCCGGAGAATTAAAGGTAATGAAAAAAGAGGAAGATAGGCAAGAGAAATTTAAAGCAAGTTGATGCGGTACATTCTCTGTCTCCCACTTCTTCCACTTCTTAGTCACTCAGGAGGAGACTCAGAATGCCTCTCAGTGAAATCTATTTGCTTGACACACAAACTTTCATCATTTAGTGAAAGAGGTGTTTGCATGGCACAGGTATCTATAAAGTATTTTTCACTTTTCATTTATAATTTATTAATTTTCATCAGTATGAATGTAACATTTTCCTATTTTATTGAACATACTACAAATTGTTACTATGTTAACCTATTTTGAAACTAAAATTTGTCCCAGACTTGAGTGGTAGGATCACCTTTCAGCTATTTCCAGGATAATTTTGGATATTTTCCAACATAATTAAGCAATCCTTTAATTTGGGGTACAAAAGATGTCCCAGGATCATCATTTCTCTCTTCCAATCATGGAATTGGGCATTTCTTTTTTGTGTGTGTGGTGCTGAGGATTGAACCCAGGGACTTGTGCATGCGAGGTAAGCTCTTTACCAGCTGAACTATATCCCCAGCCTTGAATTGGGCATTTCTGCAGGGAATTCTAGTCCCCTCTGGTGGAAGAGGATATTAAACCCAAACATCTAGATGGCAACTGTGTTCATGTTATTCGTGAGGACTTAAAGACTGAACCCCCCACCTGTTTCACTTTGAACTCTTAATTATTGTCCTTTCAAATCATCATTATACAAAATACATGTATAAAGATTTGAATTCGGTGTCAACATACCTTATATACAAACAGAGATATGATAAATTGTGGTATATATGTGTATTAAGAATTGTAATGCAAAAAAAAAAGAGAGAGAGAGTACATGTATAATGGCATAACTTGGCACGAACATACTTTATATACAGAGTTACAAAAAATTGTGCTGTAAATGGGTAATAATGAGTGTAATGCATTCCACTATTGTCATGTATGTAAAAAATAAATACAGAATTCTCCTATAAGACCCCCTCCCCCCAAAAAAATCTGAAACTCATGAAAGTTTTGTTCAGCTTTTCAATCACTGGGTCACCAATTTTTCTTATACTTTGGGGTTTTGAGCTATTATTTGTGAATGAATCAGCAACTTACTCCTACAAATACTTTATTTCAGATAAAAGAAAGATCCAATAGTTACTGTCCTTCAAAGTTTAATGCACTTTGAAAAGACCAAGAAGGCTTCCTTTCCAGGACTGCATATGGTTCAAGACCACATGAGTACAGAGCACTTAATGGTAGGTAGGAATATATGTTTCCTAAGGTAGAGAGACCCTGACTCCTTAGGCTATATTCAGAGTATTTGATAATATCAGAAATTCCTTTTAACTAGAAGTATTTGATTTTTCAAAAATAAATTTAAATCAGTCAAAGAGACCGGAGTTCAACTGACCAGTTTGCTGATTATCAGTTGGAAGTCCTTGGTCATCTACTTTTCTTATGAGAATAATGATAATAATAATGTGAATATACTGAAGTTTTTATGTTGTTCATATAAACATAGTCTTATAGCCAAGCTGACTTAATTTGACACAAATTCATTAATAAGAGAGAGAGGAATGGAGTGATACAAGTAAATTGTAGTTATAGGTAGAATTTAAGTTATGAAATACTTGTATGAATAAGAAAAACCAAATACTCTGAAAATTAAAGCTTTTATTTTAATACTTTTGACAAGGGACAGCCTGAGATTTCTTATAGTTTATTGGCATAAATAGGTTGCTTTGACTAAATAAAAACTCTTGGAAGCTAGAAAGTACATGAATAATGGGGGTAAAATGACAAATTATACATTTATAATTTGAACTAATGGGTTGTGTTAAATATAAATACAGAGGTAAGCAAATTTTTATCTACTTTTAGGTTACTTAAAAAAATACAATGTCCCAGCTTTTTGAAATATCTTTTTAAAAAGCTTTCTTTATCCTAAGCCTTTGCCCTTTCTGATCTTATGTATCCACAAAAAATAATAACTTTTCACAAAGAACACAAGCTATTCAAAATGACTATAACACAACTTAAAATGCAATGGCAAACTTTTCAACACAATAAAAGGTGACAGAGGAATTCCACCTAATTAGTAATATTAAAAACTACAAAATTATGATCTGGTAAAATACACTTGGTCATCAAAATCAATACAAAATAAAGAGAACAATTATTAAAAGAAGAGTATTGACTGTTATTGGCAATTATAAACGAAAGAAAAATGTTCATAATATTTTAATCTTTCAGTCTATACATAGAAGACCTTTAACTTGAAATAAACAATGATGTAAAAAAAGGGAGAAATAAAAATAGTTAAAATTTTGAAGGCTGGGAATATGGCTCAGTGGTAGAGTGCTTACCTAGGATGCTCACAGACCAGGATTCAATCACCAGCCCACCCACCCCCACCCTTCCCCCAAAAAAGAAAAAACAATTTTGATATGACATAGACTGATTAATCAAATCTCCATTTAAAAATCTACACAGACCGTAATTACTCTCTGGTTTAAACAATTTCAGCCCACTAAAGAATAAAAGACATTAGAAATGTTTAGCTATTTAATATTTATTCTTTGTGGAACTTCTTGGGTTTGGCATCATTCTGAATGCTTTTATTTCTTGTTATTTTATATAGAGAGAATGTGATGCCTGATTTTATTTGAGTCTCAGGAATAGGAATGCCAGTAGAATCTGTGACTTACTAACAGTAAAACCAGGATCTTAAAATGCACTTATTTTTGCATGTTGAAGGTGTAAAATCTACTTTAAATAACAATATCTTTTTTTATAGAATAATAATAATAATAATAATAATAATAATTCACTGGATGTTATCCTCTTTCATATTTTAATGGTTGACTTTCCTTGGTCAGTCAAAGAAGACAGGATGATTATGAAAAGGATTGTACCAGGTACAATGGTATATGCCTGTAATCCCAGCAACTGGGGAGGCTGAGGCAGAAGGACCACAAGTTCAAGGCCAGTCTCAGCAACTTAGTGAGGCCCTAAGAAAGTTAGTGAGAACTTGTTTCAAAATAAAAAATAAAAAGTGCTAAAGGGCTGGGGATGTGGCTCAGTAGTAAAGTGCCACAGGCTTATTATCCCTAGTGCAAAAAAAAAGAAAAAAAAAAGAAAGAAAGAAAAGAAAAGAAATTAAAAATAAAAATATTGACTAGATGAGTATAGAGAAGAATATTCCAATATAATTAGAATTTTATTAAAAAATTAAAAATTACATAAATGATTATATCTTACACTTTAATTAACTCTGGGATTGTTGCCTTGCCAGCAACCAAGTATTATTACTGATTAAATATATTTCTTAACTCAATGCACAACAACTAGAAATGGCTAAGATAAAATTAAATCCTACTCCTATATCTTGTAATTAACCCAATGTGTTGAACTGTCAGGAATAACTAAATTATTCAAGTGTACAAATATTAACCTGTAAAAGAAGGACATTAATGAATTCCCCTTAGTCCACTGCTCTTTAGGAATACATAATGATAAGAGACATTCTTCTGGGCAATGACAGAAGCACAAAGAAAGAAAAGCAATTAATCAGAATGTGAATTTGTTGAGAGACAGAGCTGGAAGCAGCACAACTCTATCGGTACCCTAATTACTAATTATTTCCAGCATCTGCCTAACAAGTGAAAAAGTTTTAACTTACAAGTCAGGCAAGTAATCATTAAGTTGTATGATGTTTGATGCCATTTCTGCCTCTGAAAATTTCACACGAAATGCAAACTGGCAGAATTTTAAAATGGTTAAAGCTGTCTGTACCATGTAAGACTTTAACTTCTTTTTCGAATGCCTTTACAAGTACCTCAAGTATCTCAATGCTGTTTGCATGCTAATCCTATAGTTGGTGATGTAACTGGAAACAAGATTGTACTCTGAAAGTGTTGATCAATTTCAATGAAGTTTCTTCTTTGCATTGTTTTTCCAAATTAGGAAATTTCTACTCATCCAGATCCACTGTTCTGCCTAAGTTAATCATTTTACTTAATATTTGATCTAAATTTTATTGCTTTAATAACTCAGCATGTACTGTGAGAAGTGAGAGATAATATTTCTACTCCTAGTTTCAAATAAAAAAAATGATAAATGGGCTATGTTTACTAATAGTACCACCACCAAGAATTTATAAATCTAAACAGTCTAATATTGAGCCCCACAGGTTCTTTATTTCTCAGCAAACTTTCTCTGCCTATATGTACAAGGAACAGAAGATGAATGGTATTATTTGGTTGGTGCCCTTAGGAGGAAATTAAATATTTATTCAAAGTATGTCTTTTACCTTGATAACAAATCCAATAAACACATACTTTGATTAATGAATATTACCATTTCTTACTGTAAGATGTATAGAACACATATAGCTTGAAGGCAATTTTAGGCACAGCTTTGTGTTCTTACCCTGGAGATTTTAAGAAAAAGCTTATGGGACAAAGACCACTCCTTGAAGCCAGATCTTGATCCAGGATTGATATGTTTTGCTAAGTGGCCTTGGGCAACTCACTCAACTTTTTGAAGATCAGTTCTTCATTTTACTATTGGGATTTAAAATAATACTTACAACAAAAACACATAACACATGGCATGGGAGAAAGCAGGGAAAAACCTTCACATCCTCCATGTGTCATTATTGTGATTAAAAGGTAAAATAAACAATGTTGGCTAAAGGGTTTTCTTGTGAACCCTTGAATGACTTTAGTTGTCTATATTGTCTCTAGTCATTCTCTAACTTGGCATGCTGCTTAAAGATGTAAAAATTAATATTCCTTGTTTATATCTTTGAAAGATTTTTGTGTGCCTAGATGAAAAACTGTTTTTTACTCATCAAGGATTGTGAGTGTTTGGGGAAGGCAGGGACCAGTATTTCATCATATTGTTGCTACTGTGATTTACTCCATAGTTCTGGAAAACACCAGAACTTCTCAAAAAAATATAACTTAAGTCTTGACTGTACCAAAGTGACTGTGAACAATTTACTAATTAATCTTTTTTTTTGCTATACTTAAACATGTTTATAAAACAGAGATAATATCAAACATTTAAAGTGAATGCAATAGGGTGAGATAAAGAATTTGCCTTACAGTAATTCCCTTCCCAGAAGGAAGCCCCAATCCCTAATATAACTATGGAGACAGACCGTGTGAGAAGGGGCTAAAGGTAATATTATAGGACTGATTCCTGAATTAATATGAAGGTTTTTCCACTATATATATTTTATACATTTTTTCAGATTCAGATAATGGAGAAGTTATGAAAAAAGACATTCCCTTCAATAAATCAGCTAGAAGACAAAACTTGTTGATTTGGGGGGGACTTCATATTTCAAGAATATATGAAGACAAACTGTGAGAGAGTGAAATATATATAATAATTTAACTGTATTGTATCCTATCTAGAAAAAGATATAGATTAAAAAATTGGAAATTTCTTTTTTTAAAATTTATATATGACAGCGGAATGCATTACAATTCTTATTACAAGCACAATTTTTTCATATCTCTGGTTGTATGCAAAGTATATTCACACCAATTCATGTCTTCATACATGTACTTTGGATAATAATAATCATCACATTCCACCATCATTAATAACCCCATGTCCCCTCCCTTCCCCTCCAATCCCTCTGCCCTATCTAGAGTTCATCTATTCCTCCCATGCTTCCTCTTCCTATCCCACTATGAATCAGCTTCCTTATATCAAAGAAAACATTCAGCATTTGTTTTGTTTTTTGGGAGATTGGCTAACTTCATTTAGCATTATCTTCTCTAACTCCATCCATTTACCTGCAAATGCCATGATTTTATTTGCTTTTATTGCTGAGCAATATTCCATTGGGTATATATGCCACAAATAAAAACCACTCTAAGATTTCATCTCACTCCAGTCAGAATGGCAGCTATTATGAAGACAAACAACAATCAGTGTTGGCAAGTATGTGGTGAAAAAGGTACCTTCATACACTGCTGGTGGGACTGCAAATTGATGCAGTCAATATGGAAAGCAGTATGGAAATTTCTTGGAAAATTGGGAATGGAACCACCATTTGACCCAGCTATCCCTCTCCTCAGTCTATACCCAAAGGACTTAAAAACATCATACTACAGGGACACAGCCACATCAATGTTTATAGCAAGACAATTTACAATAGCTAAACTGTGGAACCAACCTAGATGCCCTTCAATAGATAAATGGAAAATTCTTACCCTGGAAAAATTCCTGCATTTGCTTGAGGGCCTTCCTTCATTCTTTCCTTCCTTTCTTCCTTCCTTCCTTTTCAAATTCTGAGTCCAAATTCTTATGTCAATAAAATATTAGAAGCATTTGATATCAAAGTATCTTCATGAAAGGGATATCTTCTTACATGCTATTTTCACTGTAGTCTTCATAGAGGGGCTATAGGTGTATTTTTCATGGCTCAAGCCTTTGTTAAATGATATAATTGGGTCTCAATATCCACTCTGTTTGGTTAAATACACTAAGTAGAAAAAAATCTATAATGGATATGTAAAAGTGGAGGAAGCTCAACTCTATCTACGATCCTTGGCAATCAGGGGGATTTTTAATAGATTCTATGCATTTACATCTGCACATCATTTAGCTAACTGCTGAGTGGCAAATTCAAGCAATGCCCCCATGCATTAATATTAGTTTTGCTCTGATAAACTACTTATATTCATGTAACTGGTAGGGTGATTTTAGTGTGAGTTTAATTCTTGAAGGATATTATATAAGATGCACATTAAAATTTAGTTGCTTTATTAACATTTGCACTGTATGGTATTTGTAAACATTGTATAGAAATTAAAACTGTATTGAGACATATCAACATCTTTCAGCCTTCATGTATATTTTAAAACATTTACAATTTTTGGACTGAGCATTTGGGCTATGTGAGAAATACGCTGGAGTGAAACCCAATGAGTCACATCTTGCATAATCTTCTCTCCTTGAGTGAAAGTAGAGTCTCTGACTTGCTTTATAACCCATTAAAATTGTCACCCACTAAATCTATTACATCACTGTATTGTAAATTTTTGTTCAGGATTTAATCTGATTTATTATCAGTTGCTAGTTTTCCAAAGTTAATTTCTCTCAGGGAAGAGATTTTGTTAGTTATGCTCAGTTCTATATTTCCTGTACCTATAATAGTGTCCAGAATGTCAGTGATAGATCAATCATGTTGGATTAACTATTTATTTGCATATTATTTAAACGTTTTGCTTTTCTATCTCAACAATAAAATTCTCAAAAACTACTCCATATTTGCAAGGAAATTATCTCCTTTTTCAGTTCTATGTTAAACACACTTGGCAAAATATTTAGCACATAATAAGTGACAATTAAAAATTACTGAATAATTGAATACAGCTTAATAATAATGACATATGTGACATTTTTCATGTTATGTTGAAACATAGAAATCCACCAGTGTTTTTACAAAAAAAAAATGGCTGTTTTGTATGGTTCTGACTTTACACAGTCACTTTCTGATTTATTCTTACAATGAGGTATTAATATAAAAGGTATTAATACTAAAGTAATAACTGTGGGTGATAAGAGCATTAAATTATGGAATAGGAGACTTGAGAACAATTAATCTTTGGGAAAAAAAGAAGTAGGAAATAGACAAAGGCATAACTGCTTCCTTTCCTTTGCATTCTGAACTCTTTCCATTATTATTGTCCTGAAATGATTCCTCTACCTTTCATGAACCTACTTTGCACATCTGACACATATCCAATTTACTTCTACCCCTCAGATAACATCTATTTTCCTGGTTCAAAAGTATGGAAGTATCCTTGAGCCCTCTTTTCCCCTCACCCATCCCATCTTCCTGTCAGTGAGCTCCTGCGACTGTCTCCATGCTCCACCACTCTTGATCCTCTCCTCTGTTACCACTTAGCACAAAACACCAGTATCATCTGAACACTTCCAGTGTTTCCTTAATCATATTTTCCTATTTTACTTATTCACCATCTGCCCAGGGGCCAAAAGTATCTTTCAAACATCCAATTAACACTCCCTTTTAAAACATCAAGCTGTATATTCCTACACTTAAAATAACACTGTGGTCTTCTTGTGTCTTGTGCTATGACACTGTGCATTATCTACATCTCTTTAGCTTTTAACTCGTTTCACACAATTTGATGTATTCCCATTGTTTTTTCCCCCATTTTTTAAGAAAAAATACATATTAAGTTTCTTTATTTTCCCTCTAGCTCTTGCTTTTCCTCTGGCTCCTGCCCTTCAAGTGGTAACATCGTTAATTTTAAAAATTTAATCTTACTCAGCAAGAGATCTTCATTCACAACGATTATTAATTGTGTTGACTCTTGATGGTACCCACTGATCCCACTGCTTTACTTAATTCTTCTATTTCATTTAAGACATTATCATTGTTTAAAATAATATTGTTTCCTTGTTTACTGTCAGATTCTCCTACTAGATTATCAGCTCTGTGCAAAAGATGAGTTTTCTAAGCCTGCTAGCCCAAGCATCATGAGTCATAGTGGGCAAACCTAACAGCAACTCAATTAAGAAAACTCAATTAAATGAATCTAAAATACCTTATCTAAAATGTAATTTGATGTTAGTACCTATTTGAAACACTACAGTGGCTCACATTGCCAGTAGTTTGAGTTATGCTTTCTGTCATGTTTTATCTTTACCCTCTACCCATCCAAAACCAGGAAATTTCCTCAAATATATGTCTAGTTCCATATCTCTGCAGGCTGTTCCTTTCAAGAGAAACTAATTAAGAGCCAATTAAAAATTTGTCAGGTTACTCATCTATAAAAGTACAAAACATAAGTTATTAAAAAACCAAAAACTCAGCTATTGTTGACTTTTCTATTCAAAAATTTTCATTGCTTCTCATCCTTTTTTTTTCTTTACACAATTTCATTCTATTACTCCAATTAACTATGTCAGTAGTTGTTTATTATTTTTTTTAAGAATCTTTGATTATTTCAAATAAATTTGAGCAAACCTGAAAAGCAACATTGTCCAAATTAAACTCAATCTGTTATTCAAAGGGAGAAACAATCTAGCAACCAAAATTAATCAAAGGTAATTAAATTCCTATTCTCTATTTTAAAGAAATACAACAAAGAAATGTGAGTTCTTAAGGCAAGATTCTAAATGCCTCTCTTGATTAATACATACTTTAATATCCTCTATGCTTGTAACAACTGTTTTCTGAAATTGCCTGTTTTTTTTCCTAAATGAATTCTTATAAAATAATAACAATCATGTATAAATTATTTACTGTGCACCATGCACTGTTGTATTCTAATGCCTTTATATATTAAACATTTATTTTAAAGATAAACAACCCTTTATTTAGTACATTTGTTTTTCTTTTTGATTGTTGTTTGGGATAAAAATCAAATAGAAGAAATAGTTTATGGATTCAGAGCTATGAAACATCAGAAACATTGTAAAAGCAAACACATCTTTGCATTCATCTTCTCCTCATCCTAATTTACAATCAAGTATTAATTCTGTGGTACAGAATTAGAGACTGAGGTTCATCTGACATGGAATGCTTAGGAGAAAATCTCTGTGAATTGGAGTAGTGCCAGCTGTGAAGTCCCAAAGTGAAAAATGTGATAAATTCAACTCAGGCAAGGGAGAAATTTGAGGCTAGCAAACATGTTCCAAATCAGTTTCTGGCATAAACTTCTCAATTTAACTTAATGTCCTAATGACTCTGTTAACAAATTCTTTGTATTTCAACTCTTAGAAATTGCTTAGATACAAAATTGACTTCAGTGTACTCAGTCCTGTGCATTCAAGTCAAAACCCTGTGGCAGGAAAGATACTCCCTAGACTTTAGAAGATGGTTAGAAATGGGATATAAGAGAACCAGGAGAGACAGAGCAGCAGTCATGTAAGCATTGTGAATAAGGTGTGTGAAGCATCACTAGCATGTTAAATCTTCCAGCAAATTCTTTTTTGTTGTTAAAAGCAGTGGAATCTTTATATTTATATTATTTACATCATTCATTTAAGTGCATATATTAAAAATATAGTTTTGGTAAAATATATAAAAGTAAGAAATTTCTTACTTAAGATGATGTTTTACAATATTGAAATTACATTAATATAGTCATACTAACTTCCTGGTTCTCTGAATCCCTCTAATTTTCTACTTACAAATATGATAAATTGCTCTGAAAATTCTTTAGTAAAGTCAACTGTAGCCATATCCAGATAGGAATATTGAATTTTTCCCCAATTAAATTATAAAGGTCTTTTAAAAACCTTATCATATGTACCAAAAAATCATATCTTGGTAATAGTAATATTGATAAGAATACTTGTTAGACTTTAATAATAGTTGTGCCTTTAATAAAACTTTACATTAGTAAAATATTGAAATATAAATATTATGAACTTAGCTATAAAAAGACTACAAAATTAAATTAATACAAATAGTTTTTGTAGTCAACCTTATCTCATTTTCTTCCTTATAGAATAATAACTGCTTATAAAATAAAATTTTTAGTACATAAATTAAAAGAATTTAGTTCATAATGATCCTGTTTAGAATTCTATATAAGCACAGTGACTGAAAAGGACATCTGAGTGTTCCTACATTAACTTAAAAGTTAAAAATATGTAAGTCTAGATTGTATAAAGATCTATATGGAATGCAGATAGATCAGATTGTTAAGAGTTATTATACATATGTTATTATACAAAATAATTATAATACATATATGACAAGTAGATTGAGTTGTTTGTATTGTTGATATTGGAATGATATATGTATAGATAGTATCGAATCCATTAACAATAGCTGTAAGGAAAAAAAACCCACTAATATGGTATAATTAATTACTTCTTTCAGGTAGGGATATTCCAGATAATGCATAGAATTTATGGAAATGACCATATACAACAAAATTTTAAATATATATATATATATATATATATATATATATATATATATATATAAAGACTCCTTGTCATCTTTGCTACTTAAAATGAAGAGCTTAATGGCACCAGTTATAAACAAAATCAATTCACATTGAAGGAAACTTGGAATTGTGAACCAGTAATATATGTTATCACAAGATTATAGTCATCTTTATGTATGAATGTATGTGAGTGTATTTTATACTTGAAAAATAATTAAACAATGCTTAGGTAGATATGTTTATAAAATGTATTTTTTCTATAAAGATTATTACATGAATTTATTATGATCTACAGTGAAATTATGTTTGTAAAACATAGATTTAATGTTTTAATATATCTAATATTTTTAAATATTGCAAAAATTAGAGTTAAAATTATTCCTTTTTTTCACATAAACAATGTTAGAAATCTATTACTGGGAAATTGTGTTGTGAGTATGTATTATATAAACATCTATGATATATTAGGAAATATATATTTCGTCTTTGTTCTTGATTCCTAAAAGAGTTCTACACACCTTTGGAAGTTATTGAGGATCATTTCTTGTTATTTACAAGTCCCTGTGAGCCATACCTCAGTTTATATGAATAAGATGACTCTTGAGGGCCCCTTTAGCTTTAGTGTGGACTAGTTCACAAAAAGATCAAAGCATGATTAGAAATTTTCAAATTTGTGTCCCATTTCCCAATCTCTTGGAGGGAAAAGGAGCTAGAAATTGAATTATGTCTACATAATGTAACTTCTACAAAATTCCCTAAATAATGAGATTTAGAGAGCTATCAGTGTGGTGAACAGAGCTGGGAGGGTAGTGCATCCAGAAAGCATATAAAGGCCACTGTTACCTTTGGCTGTTTCTGTGTATGATGTGATCTTCTAAAATGAACTGAAAATATGAAGTCAAGCACTTTCCTGATTATTTCAGCAAATTGTCACACCGGAGGAGGAAGTTGTGGGAGTACCTGATTTATAACTGCTGAATCAAGGACAAGAGGCCCAGGACTTGTGATTGACAACTGAAGTAGGGGGTAATTTTGGGAGGTCTATTAACCTGTGGAGTCTGCGATAACTCCTGGTAGTTAGTGTTAAAACTGAATTGAATTGTAGAACACCCTGGTGGATTTGTAGAGCTAGAGAATTGATTGGTTTGAGAAAAAAAAATCTTATTTATTTGGTGTCAGAAATGATGTGAGAAAAAATACTTCATAGCATCTCATTCTATATCCATGTACATTTTCTATTTTTATTGAGAATTGCATGTGGAGGACTAAAGATATTCAAAATGGAAAAGAAGGTCTTGGGCCAAGAAATCATCATAAAATCATGTTGTTAGCACATTTCTCAGAAGGCAAACTGCTTAACTCCCACAAAGACTTCATCCATAGAAGGAATGTTTAGTTTGTCTAGTTTTATCCTCTAAAATTAAAGTCAAATTATACACATACCATTTAGTGTGCTCACTGAGATCTAGACAAAATAATTGTAAAATTACTAAAATAATTATTTGTACTCTTTGCTAATATAAATTGCTTCATACCTATGACTGTTAATTTTGACGTCCTGGCTAGCCCTTTTTGAATCCTTCAAGGAAGACAATATTTTGGAGGTACTGGAAACTATAAATTATGAAAAAAATTAAATTTAAATTATATCTATTTTATAAATTATGAAAAAAATAAAAACAAAAATTAATCATTTTGACATTTTTAAAAATTATTCATTGAATATTGACAGGTTATAATTGTATACATATGGAGAATAAAGTACAGGCATTGTAGTATAAAATGTGGAATGAAGTGATCAAATGAACTATTAAAACCACTATCTCAAATACTTTCCAAAAAATATTCTTCCCTTATAACCAAAACATCTCTGAGTTCTTCCCACTCCCAGTATCTAGAAACCACTTTTATGTTCTCTGTCTCTACTTGTTCAGTTATTCTAGATTCCACCTATAAATGAGATCATGCAGTGTTTGTCTGTCTATAACATAATGTCCTTCAGGTTCATTGTTGTTGCAAATGACATAATTTTGCCTTATTTTTAAAATTTTTGAAGATGTATAGTACTCCATTGTGTATATATATATATATATATATATATATATATATATATATATATATATATACATTTTAGCATTTTTTGAAAGAGAACATTAATTTTGTTTGTTCTAATTCAGTTATATTATAATTTAAGAAATGGGGTCCTCCTGTAAGTCTTTTTTTTTTTTAAATCAGTCTATGGGTGATTTTTCTTTTCCTTTCCTTTTTTCTTTCTTTCTTTCTTTTTTTTTTTTTTTTGTACCATGGATTGAACCCAGGATGCTTAACCACTGAGCCACATCCCCAGCCTTTTTTATATTTTATTTTGAGCCAGGGATTTGCTAAGTTGCTTAGGGCCCCTCTGAGTTGCTGCGTCTGGTGTTGAACTCATGATCATACTGCCTTAGCCTCTCAAGCCACTAGGATTACAGGTGTGCACCACTACTCCTGACTATGGATGTTATTAATATCCTTATTTTATTATAACCTCTAGCAATTTCATGAAAATAAAACAAATTATAAACAATGAAACCAGAGAAAATAAATGACCCTTATCCAAAGCCTTGAAATATTTCTTCAATTTATAGTTAAAGCAGTTTTTCAAGTACATGGGAAAAAAAAAAAAAAACAAAACACTTTAATAAATTGTTTTTAAAATTGGCTATACATTTGAGGAAAAAAAGCTTAATTCTTTCTCACATATACAATCTAAACTGTAGAAGTTCTAGTAAAAAATAAATACATAAATACTTAAGAATTTTGAGGTAGACAATGTTTTCTTTAGTAAGATATAGAATCACAATTTATACAGAAAAAGACTGACAGAGATAATTAATCAATCATGTAAAGCTTTTTTCATTGAAAATGATATAAATAATGCTAATAGACAAATGACATGTCCGGAGAAATATTTGCAATGGCTGTCATTTTTAAAATGTATGCATAATATAAATATCTCTTATAATGCTATTACAAAAATGGGATTGATTCAGGATCCAGATATTCAAAGATAATGTGAATGTAGTTTTCTAAAAGGAAAGTACTTAATTTAATGAAATTATCAAATAATCTCCAATCTCATAACACCCACAGAGAAAAAGCAAAGTCGTAGCTTTCTTACCTTGAAATATGAGGAAAAATTTTAAGAAGAATGATACTGCTCATTGCTGTCTAGAATTTGGGAAAGATTCCAACACAAAACTTTCCTACATTATTGATGGAGTTGTAAAATTAGACAAACTTTTGAGGAAAGTGTGCATTCCTTTGGTCTCAACAGTTTTGCTTCCAAAAATCTTCCAACAGAAATACGCACGTGCATAGAGATGTTTGTGCAAGGAAGTCTACTACAACATTGTTTGTAATAAAGGAAAAAGATAACAAGAAATCAAACCCTAAAAATTCAGTCAGAAAGCTAGTTAAAGAGTTTATGGTAAACTCAAGCTATGGCATATCATGCTACTGTTAAAAAGAATTAATGTTATTTTGATGGTGACATAGAAACATATTTAAGACGTGTTTTTAATTAAAAGAGAAAGTTAATGAACAATACACATCCTATTAACCTATTAGCATGAAATAGAATCTGCGGGCATACACACTCATGTACTTTATGGTGGTAAATAAGACTGGGGATGCTCCAATTTGTACCTCTGAGTGTGGGGTATAAATGGAGGTAAGAAGAGGGGACTGGTGGAAGAAGGAATTCACGTACTAATATAGATTCTTTATTCAATAACATTAGAATCAATATATGTTAATTATACACTACTTAGAAAAAATGAGAAGCTTCTCCCTCAAATGTGTATTTTATCTTGTTTCTGTCAGAGATTTTTAAATTTTGTTAGTAAATTTCTCCAAATGTACCTTTCAGTCATCAGTTTTATATTAGATACATTGTATATATTTCTCAAAACCTTTATATTAGTCCTTTAGAATACGAATGCTTTGATATCCAGTTTTCTCAAAAATTGGCTCAATTTATGGGAGTGATTCTGGAAGATTTAGTTGACCAAATTAAATAACTTCAACATACATTTGATGAGTTATTGTATCACTGTTTACAACCAGGTTGTAGAAAATGTGATGGCACTTTGAAATCTACAGGCTATGCAGAATTGTAATGTACTTAATACTTCTCTCCAACAAATATCTTCAGTTCTCAAACACACAAAAAAAATGTCTATCAAATATATTTATTTCCTTCCTGCTTACTTGTCATAATGTTTTATCATGAGCATGTTACCTAGTGGGGGCAACATAGTTGAAATTTGTTTGTTGATAGGACAATTTGCACCAGATGTTCAAGTGAGTGGGCTATCAGAAAGATGCACAAAATCCAGTGACAGTTGATATTAAGACTGTAAAAATGAACTGAAGCTAAAAAAAAAAAAGCTAAATAAATATTTTTCTGTTAGTATATAGCGCCACCCAGTGTTGTACAATTCTCAGTGGAGTACTCTACACTGTAGGTTATTGTGCCAAGGTAGAAAGGGGCATAAATGGCACTGTGTAAGCTCCATATTAATGTTTTTATTTTAATTTTTAAGAGATATTGCATATGCTAGCTTATTGGAAAACATTAAATTGAAATAAAACAGTGATAAAACCAAACTGGACTAGTTACCCTAATCTCCATATATACATAATTCTCCTTTTGGTATTTTAGTTGCTTGAAAAAAAAATCTAGAAAACTTTTTACAGTTTTATTAATTCACTGGATATTGTAAGGTATATTAAGATATTCCAAAGAGATAATTCCTGAGGTCATTATAGATTCTGACATAATTTATATTTAAGCGTGTCTAAAATTATAACTTTTTAAAATTAAATTACAGATAAATTTGAGAATGCATTGATAGAGAGAAGCAGTAGAACTTTTAGTTTCTTATAGTGACCCAAACCATAGGATTGTGGTGGTCCAGAGAGGTACTGTTTTGCAATGAAGCAGCCCAGTAAGTGTATAAATAGTCATATTTATACTCACATGATCACTTAAGGGAGATGTAGAAAGAAGAAAGTAATAAAACAGATATCACTTTGCTGAAGTGAAAAGATATGTAAAATTCTATCCTCTATAATTATTCAGAACTTAGATTTGATAAAAATAACTAAACCTTTAAAGGCAACAAATTATCCTGTACATTTCCCATTTTATTCTCCTTGACTGCCCTTAAGATTTCTGTTCTCCCTTATTGACTCCATTTATGTCTGAAAATGTACATCTGTTGTCTTTGACTGACTCAGGGCTTCTTTTGCTGGGCCTGCAATCTTGTCAAATCTAGAATTTCTATAAGTCAATGATTTTCTTCATTAAGATGACTCTCAGAGTTCTGTCACTGGCACTAACATTGTTTTGGTTCATTGTGCTTGAAATATTTCAGTCAGCATTTAGCAAATGTAACTTGTCTTTTTAAATTATTATAATTTATTATTATTATTATCTGCTGCTGTTGCCCTTAAAAAGAAAAGAACAATGATCGTTTTTCCTGAATAATGAAGGACTCATATATAATGTGTGGCAAGTCAACCAGTACAGTAGGATCTCGAGTATATAAAATAGAGACTAGTCAGTTCCAAAACACTCTCTTAATTCAATTAGTTTATCTATGTTTTTCTTTTCTTGGAAAGTAGGAAGATGGAAGCTGTTATTTGAGCACACTTCATCATTATTACTCATTATATAACTTCAATACAGTGAACTTTACATCTTCAAAGCCTAAGTATAAACTCTTTCCTTTTTAATTAATATTTTGTCTTTATACATTCCCTGGCTAAAGGTCCTTCAAAAAATACAGGATGTCAGAAAATATGGATGCTTCCTGATATTCAGTCAAAGCTTTAATGTGTAGGTTGGTGGGTGGGGAAGGTAAGCAATACTGAGCTCTTAGGGGATTTCTGGTCAAGATGATTTTGTGAATTCATAAATCACTTCCCTTTGCTTCCAAACATGACAAACTAAACTAAAATGAAAAGAATGTTTTAATAAGTTAATGCTAATTCACAAGCATGCTGGGCTGAAGGCCTCTAAAGAAGCAGAGGTATCATCGTATTTCCATGCCTGTGAGGTAGTAGAGTTATTGAAAAACAAATCACTAAGGCAGAGGACAAGAACCAGTCACTCTGCAGGAAAACAAAGACTGGAGTCAAACTCCCTATTCATGAAACAAAGGAAACTTTGATCATTTCTAGAATTTTTCAATAAATCACTACGAGAGAGAGAGAGAGAGAGAGAGAGAGAGAGAGAGAGAGAGAAATCATCCCAGACAGGTTAAGATACAAACTGTATGTTGGATCAGTTACTTGACCTAGAATATCCTAGAACTTTACAGTATAAGATCAAATATAATCCCTGAATGTGGATGGGTCTAGAAAACAAATACAAACCCAACTGACCACAAAGGAAGAGAAAGAGGTAGGAAGAATGGGGGAAGGCAGAGATGGAGATTCCTCATGTGAGATTTGATCCAAAACAAAGCAACAACTGACAGACAAGAATAAGTAAATGAAATTTAACTTTGAAATGGTTTAAAGTAGTTTCAATATTTTAAAAGAAAATTGGGAAAACAATAGCGTTGCTAAAAGCTAAGAACTTATAAAACAAAGATGAAATGTCACTGAAGAAATGATGAATACTAAAATAATATTACAGATATTGATATTGAAATATAGTGTATCTATCATAAAAATCGAAGTCCCTATAGCACTGTAATCTTCAGACTGAACACAAGGAGAAATATATTGAATGGGAAGGTTTATTGAGAAGTTCACCTGGAATGTAGCAGAGAATGAGAAAAAATGAAAAATATAAAAGAAAAATTGAGAGAATATTCTTGTGACTCAACCATTACTAATATGAGAAAATAGTAGGTGTAAAAGTTAATATAAAGTGAAAAATACCTAAATATTTTTAAGATCGACTAATCATCCAGATCTTCAGATTGAGACTACACAGAATTCTAGAAAGGAGAAATACAATTAATGCACCCTGGTCCATTGTAGTGATACTGCAGAACATAGCCAGGAAAAAAACCAATGTAAGGATCCCACGAAATGTCGGAGAAAGAGACCACCAAGTGACCACTCATGCAATTGGCAGAAGGGGGGATTTATTGAACCAGCATGCTGGGGCTCCGTGCCCACTCAAGAAGGGAAAGCAGCCCAGAGCCCCGAGCAGGGGCTGAGCACTGCTTAAGTACACTTTTTGGGGAAGGCGGAGGGCTTTGTATACATCAGAACAAATCATCATGAGGCACGGGAAAATTGAACAACAACTCCTAAACATGATTGGTTCATTCATTGGCGGGAACAGGTCAGGCTGGAGTGATAGGTCATTCCTAAGGAGGGGGTTACATTTAAACTGATTGGTCCAGGCCCTGCAATGCCTACGTGCGACCACACAGAGCCCTTATTAAACAACCAATAGTCAGGGGAAATATTTACTGGGCAGTTCCAAGCATTGTCTCAACAGCTACAGAAATTTCAGGTTTTGCAGGTAGCATAGATACCTAACAATACCTAATCCTTTACATTTTAACTCAGACCTTGCAGCTTAGAAACTTTACAACACCGGTCTTTTACCCTTTAACTTTTACGCTTTAACTTCAATTTCTTTTACCCTTACACCACCACCACCACCACCACCAACAACAACAAAAAAAACAGTCTCTTAACTACTAGAGAAAAAACAGACAAATGGACAACAACAACAACAACAACAAAATGACTGACATTATCAACAAAAATGGCTGCCACATGACAGTGGAATGCTATACTCATTGCTATATTCAAAAGATACACATAGGGCTCACATGATCATTTTTTGTTGTGTTCCTTTCACAATGACTAACATGGGTTCTTTAAATAAAATAAACCAAAGAAAGAGAATAAAGTTATTAAGAAAAATTAATTTTATTTATAAATAACAGAATCGAGAAAATACAAAACAATTCTAAAAATCTCATTATCCAGCTGTTCAATCTAAATGTTATTTATGGTCTAGAAATTTCCAAAACCTTAAGTAGCACTTTTAGAACTGGTATTATAATTTATTTTCTGCAATTTAAAAAATAATAGAGTGGTCTATTTAAATTATAGCTTCACAGAGTAATCATTGAGTTCCAGTAATTTATTGCTGCATTCACACACACACACACACACACACACACACCTCCTGGGCTAGTCGTCAAACTAAGTGGCTTATAATAACAATTTCTTTCGCTCTCACTACAGGGCAGAGGAATTTGGAAGATGCTTGGTTGGATGATTTATATCTGAATGTAGTGTCAGTTGGGGCTATGAAAGTTAGAATATTTACTTTTAAGATACTCTTTTATTTAATGTCAGATGATTTGAACCTCTTTGCTCATGATCTCTGCATAGTTTCATCCTTCTGAGCCTCTACAAATTTTCCTCCTCCTCCTCCTCCTTCTCCTCCTCTTCCTCCTCCTTCTCCTCCTCAAGATGACTTTTTAAAACGTAAATGTCTGGGACATTGATGATTCTGGTCTCTCCTCCTCCTCCTCCTATTCTTCTTCTTTTTGCTTTTAACAACTTAAATAAACTACTTAAGACTTTTAATTCTGTCTGGATATCTCCTTTTCCAGATTTATCAGTTCATTTAAAGATATTTCCTGTGTTCTGTGGGATCACAGGCACAATTTCACTAAACTTTCCACCAGAACACAGCCCTGTGCTCTGGATACAATTTCCTCACTCTTTCCAGTCTTGGTTATAGTTTGCTTGTGTTCCTTCCAGGTTCTCACCACCTTATCGTGGCCATGTCACCTTCCATTTAACACATTCCATATGAACAATAGATTAAAAACATACCCTGAGGCATAATCAGTTAAAATCATCATATTTTGCTCTGAGTCGAGATTCAGGAAGAGTTAATTTAATGTTTTATTTCTGATCTATAGAATGTTGGCTAAGATGACTAGGGACTGAGGTTCTACTTTCAAGATGATATTTTAATTTTTAAAAATTTTTAGTTGTAGATGAACACAGTACCTTCACTTTATTTATATATTTTTACATGGCACTCAGGTTCAAACACAGTGCCTTACATGTGCTAGTAAGTGCTGTATCACTGAGGTAAAACCCCAGTCCTTAAGATGACTTTTTAAAACTTAAATGTCTGCTCTGAACATCAATGTAGCAGTGTCCCTGTAGCATGCTCTTTTTAGGTCTTTAGGGAATAGACCAAGAAGGGGAATAGCTGGGTCAAACGGTGGTTCCATTCCCAGCTTTCCAAGAAATCCCATACTGCTTTCCAAATTGGCTGCACCAATTTGCAGTCCCACCAGCAATGTACAAGTGTACTCTTTTCCCCACATCCTCGCCAGCACTTCTTGTTGTTTGACTTCATAATGGCTGCCAATCTTACTGGAGTGAGATGGTATCTTAGGGTGGTTTTGATTTGCATTTCTCTGACTGCTAGAGATGGTGAGCATTTTTTCATGTACTTGTTGATTGATTGTATGTCCTCCTCTGAGAAGTGTCTGTTCAGGTCCTTGGCCCATTTGTTGATTGGGTTATTTGTTATCTTATTGTCTAATTTTTTGAGTTCTTTGTATACTCTGGATATTAGGGCTCTATGTGAAGTGTGAGGAGTAAAGATTTGTTCCCATGATGTAGGCTCCCTATTTACCTCTCTTATTGTTTCTTTTGCTGAGAAAAAACTTTTTAGTTTGAGTAAGTCCCATTTGTTGATTCTAGTTATTAACTTTTGTGCTATGGGTGTCCTATTGAGGAATTTGGAGCCCGACCCCACAGTATGTAGATCATAGCCAACTTTTTCTTCTATCAGACGGCGTGTCTCTGATTTGATATCAAGCTCCTTGATCCATTTTGAATTCACTTTTGTGCATGGCGAGAGAAAGGGATTCAGTTTCATTTTGTTGCACATGGATTTCCAGTTTTCCCAGCACCATTTGTTGAAGATGCTATCCTTCTTCCATTGCATGCTTTTAGCCCCTTTATCAAATATAAGATAGTTGTAGTTTTGTGGATTGGTTTCTGTGTCCTCTATTCTGTACCATTGGTCCACCCGCCTGTTTTGGTACCAGTACCATGCTGTTTTTGTTACTATTGCTCTGTAGTATAGTTTGAAGTCTGGTATCGATATACCGCCTGATTCACACTTCCTGCTTAGCATTGTTTTTGCTATTCTGGGTCTTTTATTTTTTCCATATGAATTTCATGATTGCTTTCTCTATTTCTACAAGAAATGCCGTTGGGATTTTGATTGGCATTGCATTAAACCTATAGAGAACTTTTGGTAATATCGCCATTTTGATGATGTTAGTTCTGCCTATCCATGAACAGGGTATGTTTTTCCATCTTCTAAGATCTTCTATTTCTCTCTTTAGGGTTCTGTAGTTTTCATTGTATAAGTTTTTCACCTCTTTTGTTAGGTTGATTCCCAAGTATTTTATTTTTTTTGAGGATATTGTGAATGGAGTGGTTGTCCTCATTTCCATTTCAGAGGATTTGTCGCTGATATACAGGAATGCCTTTGATTTATGCGTGTTGATTTCATATCCTGCCACTTTGCTGAATTCATTTATTAGCTCTAATAGTTTCTTTGTAGACCCTTTTGGGTCTGCTAGGTATAGAATCATGTCTTCTGCAAATAGTGATAATTTAAGTTCTTCTTTTCCTATTTTTATGCCTTTAATTTCTTTTGTCTGTCTAATTGCTCTGGCCAGTGTTTCGAGAACTATGTTGAACAGAAGTGGAGAGAGAGGGCATCCCTGTCTTGTTCCAGATTTTAGAGGGAATGCCTTCAATTTCACAATAGCAAGACTGTGGAACCAACCTAGATGCTCTTCAATAGACGAATGGATTGAAAAAATGTGGCATTTATACACAATGGAGTATTACTCTGCATTAAAAAATGACAAAATCATAGAATTTGCAGGGAAATGGATGGCATTAGAGCAGATTATGCTAAGTGAAGCTAGCCAATCCCTAAAAAACAAATGCCAAATGTCTTCTTTGATATAAGGAGAGTAACTAAGTACAGAATAGGGACGAAGAGCATGAGAAGAAGATTAACATTAAACAGGGATGAGAGGTGGGAGGGAAAGGGAGAGAGAAGGGAAATTGCATGGAAATGGAAGGAGACCCTCAGGGTTATACAAAATTACATACAAGAGGAAGTGAGGGGAAAGGGGAAAATAATACAAGGGGGAGAAATGAATGACAGTAGAGGGGGTAGAGAGAGAAGAGAGAAGAGGGGAGGGGAGGGGAGGGGAGGGGGTATAGTACAGGATAGGAAAGGCAGCAGAATACAACAGACACTAGTATGGCAATATGTAAATCAATGGATGTGTAACTGATGTGATTCTGCAATCTGTATATGGGGTAAAAATGGGAGTTCATAACCCACTTGAATCAAAGTGTGAAATATGATATATCAAGAACTATGTAATGTTTTGAACAACCAACAATAAAAAATAAAAAAAAAGAAGAACACCACTTGCAACTGAAAAGAAAAAGAACTATGTAATGTTTTGAACAACCAACAATAAAAAATTTAAAAAAAGAGAGAGAGAAAGAGAGAGAGAGAGAGAGAGAGAGAGAGAGAGAGAGAGAGATTTGTTTTTAATATTTATTTTTTAGTTTTCAGTGGGCACAACATCTTTATTTTATGTGGTGCTGAAGATTGAACCGAGGACCTCGCGGATGCCAGGCAAATGCACTACTGCTTTAGCCGCATTTCTAGCCCCCAATTCTATTTATTTTACAAAATTTAAAATATATATTTTTATTTTTTAATATTTAGTTTTACATGACAGTAGAATGTATTTTGGCAGAGTATACATACATAAAGTATAATGTATTCTGTTTATATTTCCACTCTTGTGCTCATACATGATGTGTTGTGTGCAAAAGTATCAAATACAGGCTAGGAATGTTATGTCAAAAAAAAAAAAAAACACAAAACTTAAATGTCTGGGACCTTGATGATTCTGGTCTCTCTCTGGCCTTCTTTTGCCATTCTCAGTCGATCTTTCTCTCCCTTGATTTCTTGCTCTCCAAGTGAACGCTCACCCTCCTGATCTTCTACATGGGTGTGACCTTGGGACTTTTCACAGAATGCTGGTGTCAGTGCAAGAACAAATCATAAAGCTGAGTAGCTTTCATGTGGTAGCAAGGCAGCAGCATCTCATGGGTTAGTTGCTGTCATCCCCTGACACTGAGACAGTATCACTTCTGATATATTCTGTTGGTCAGTGCAGTCACAGGATATACTACACAATTAAAGGAATAGAGAAATAAATTCTGTTTTATTTTATTTATTTACTTAACAAGGGATTGAATCCAGGGGTGCTTAACCACTGAGCCACATCCCCAGTACTTTTTATTTTTCACATTGAGACAGGGTCTCACTAAATTACCTAAGGTCTTGCTAACTGCTAAGGTTGGCTTTGAACTTGCAACTGTTCTGCCTCAACCTCCCCAGTCTCTGGGATTATAGTCTTTACACCTGGCATAAATTCACTTTCTTGATGAGGGAGCAACAATGTTACATTACAGGTAAGTCTACTTGATAGAAGTTAATGTGACCTTCCTTGGAAAATACAATTTGTCACAATTATCATCCTTTAATATAATTCAAATATGTAAAATAATAAAGTATTCAAATACATGATTAAAATTTTTTTTTTTTCATTATTGCCCATGTCTTTTTTTTTTTTTTAAATTTTTATTTTTTTTTTTTATTTTTTTTTTTATTTTTTTTATTGGTTGTTCAAAACATTATAAAGCTCTTGACATATCATATTTCATACATTAGATTCCAGTTGGTTATGAACTCCCAATTTTACCCCAAATACAGATTGCAGAATCACATCGGTTACACATCCACATTTTTACATAATGCCCTATTAGTAACTGTTGTATTCTGCTACCTTTCCTATCCTCTACCATCCCCCCTCCCTCCCCTCCCATCTTCTCTCTCTACCCCATCCACTGTAATTCATATCTCTCCTTGTTTATTTTCCCATTCCCCTCACAACCTCTTATATGTAATTTTGTATAACAATGAGGGTCTCCCTCCATTACCATGCAATTTCCCTTTTCTCTCCCTTTCCATCCCACCTCATGTATCTGTTTAATGTTAATCTTTTCTTCCAGATGCCCTTCAATAGATGAATGGATAAAAAAAATGTGGCATTTATACACCATGGAGTATTATGCAGCACTAAAAAATGACAAAATCATAGAATTTGCAGGGAAATGGATGGCACTAGAGCAGATTATGCTTAGTGAAGCTAGCCAATCCCTAAAAAACAAATACCAAATGTCTTCTTTGATATAATGAGAGCAACTAAGAACAGAGCAGGGAGGAAGAGCAGGAAGAAAAGATTAACATGATTAAAATTAAACTGCTAAAATATGAACATTCTACAAAATTAGAATTTTCCTAAGGAAACTTTGTGAAAATTGGCAAGTATTTATAGACATACTAATTTCTATAGGAATATTATTATAAATCATATTTTCATATATAAATTAAACCACCTATAATATTGTCAAAGACTAAAAAATGGCCCCCTTATGCACTTCTAGACTCCTTGGCTTGGCTACAAATTAAATTGACTTAAGACAGATGAACATAAACTGTATTTAATTACATGCATAGGCACAAGGGCCCCACAAATGTCAGAGAAGGATCAGATGACTGACGCTTACAGAGCATCCAGGGCCACAGAAAAGAATGGGGCGTTGGGGCTTCTGCTGGTTGCTGGTGACACAGATCTTGAAGAGGTAAGGCAGAGATTTCAAGGTGAATAAGAGTTATGTTGTCATGCAGATGAAGTCTCTCCAGCATTCCTGTGAGAGACTGACCTGATGCCAGTCTCCAGTGTTAATCTTCCCTGGTTGACAGATTCTGGGGAAGTGGATTCATGACAACTGAATTGCTATTGGAGGCTCCATCTTCAGGAAGAAACTGGAGTTCTGAGAAAGACTGGATGCATTTTCTGTCCCTTCTGTAACTGGGTGACTACATATAATCAGCATACCAAAGCATCATGATTTGGATAGCATTTTTTTCCATGTAGAGTAGAAGAAACTATATGCAGTAAATTTAAGAGTATTAGAAAAAAGATGTATTTGTCCACCAAAATAATCTCTTAAAATGCAACAAGATTTAATTATATTAGTCATTCTAGTTTCTCATGTTAACTAAAATGAAGATACTCTTTGACTTATGATGGGGTAACAACCTGATAAAAAACCCATCATAAGTTGAATGGGTGCATTTTAAGTAAAAACTGAATTTAGTGCAGCCAGTGCACTGAATCTCACAGTTTGACATGGATGCCCCCAGCATTGCAAGAAAATATCATATGGTATGTTACTAGCCAGGCAAAAGGTCATAATTCAAAATTTGAAGTCTAGGTTTTACTGAATGTGTATCATTTTGAGACTGTTGTAAAGCAGAAAAATTGTAAGTTGAACCATCACAAGTTAAGACAATCTGTACCATTGTTTTCTTTGCACTATATGGTTCCATTGAATTTTTGACAAGAATTAAAGATGAATCAATGTGGATAGTTTAAAAGTAGTATCTACACATAATCTATTTCACATCATCATTGAAATTGTGATGGATGTGAATGTCATCTTTATATTTTTCTCTGAATAATTCATTAGATGTACTTAATAATAAGAAAGTTTGTCTATTTTCCTAGTTGGAAAATGTTCTTTGTAGGTGAAATATTTATGATGCCTTATGATGGTAATCATACTGGTAGATTTAGGGAAATGGTTAATTTGAATTATCAACTTGATTGTATAAGAGATGCTGAGGATTAAGAGGCTTATGGGGGTATCCATGAAGGTGTGGAATAGCCTACTGAAATGGAGACCCTCCCTGAAGAGGGCCACAACCAACTTTGGCGCCTGGCAGTATGCTAGGAGGAGTGGTTTCTGAGCCAACGCCAATGAGCCATTAAGATGAAGAGGATTCCTTAATGACTGACTGCTGTGTCTAGATGATGTCAATTAAGTTAAGCTGTGTGTAATTAATTGGGCATATGTACCTCTGCAGTGCGGCAGAGAAGCGGCTCCTACTACCTTGGGTGCCTGCTACTTTGAGTTCTCAGTTCCTGCTGAGTTCACTCGAAATAAAGTAGTTCCCGATTCAACCTTCAAGTTGCTTGTCACCTCTCGGTTATTCAACCCAGTGGGACTACGGCACCTCCCTAAACATGGGCAGCACTTATCAATAGGATGATGGCTTGGATGGAATAAAAATAGGAGGAACAAGGTAGACACAGCAGATGCAAGCTCAATTCGTCTAGAACACGTTCTTGTTTGCTGCTGCATTGTGGACTATCCAGCTTCTGTTTGGTAAGACAGCCTAATAAGTCCCCTTTTATAATTATACTCCCTGTTGATTCTGTTCCTTTAGAGAACCCTAACTGATACATAAGAATACATTTTCCTGCCTTCAGATGAAATTTTGTACATTGTTAATTTATTTCTTTTGATTTTAATAATGTTATCTTGGTATTATTGTCTGGTTTCACTTTTTTATTGATCTTATTTATAATTATTATTATTATACTGTGGAGTCATAGCAGCTGATTAATATTACGGGGATAGTTACTTTCTGAGGCACCCATTAAAATCCTGCTTTCAGTGTTTAATTTACTTTTATGTTCATTGTTTTACTGATGCAGTTATTCAATTGTAGTTCCATTCAAATTATTCAGGTTAGTTAAATATGTTGTATGCATTGCTGGGGAAATTCACTTACATGAAATATAACAGCAGAATAAGCAAACAGTCATTAAAAATCAATCCTTTAAAATCTTACTCAAAATGTTCCTCAGAAAACAGTAAAAACAAGCCCAATTCAATTTTCTCTTCTAGGAACTGCTGTGTTCCAGGTAACTTGCCAAGGGAATATGGTGATTTAATTGTCTGTATGGCACAGCAAGAGATCCTCTGAAGTCAGACTGAGGTTGGCTCTGTAGTGTCTTGTGTCCTTTCACACAGCACACACTTTCTTTGGATACTCAGCATGATATTCAGTAAGCATAGATATGAGAGGCTAACAAAGAAGAAATGCTGTTATTTATTATTCAGTACTCTCCTGGGGTCCCTTGCCACTTGGCGTTAACATACTTCCATATGAAATATTTAACTCTCAACAGTTCTTTCCAGGTACAACAAAAAAATCAAACAATGTACATAAGTTAGGAAAAACAGGATTAAAAGCTTGAATTTTTATCAATATGAATGCTTTGATTAAAATGTGGCCAAAGGCTTTGTGAATAATTCCTATGTACCTTGAGATATGTTAGAATTCATCTGCAGAAATCTTTACAGATCCAAATGCTAAAGTTTGGATCTTAAGTGTTGCCCAAGGTCCACATGTTAAAGGCTTAGTCCTCACAGTGGTGCTATTGGGTGGTGGTGGTGGAAACCTTTAGGATGTGGGGACAAGTGAAGGCTCTTTAGGTCATTGGCAAATGTCCTTAAAGCAGATCATGAGATCCTACTTTCTTCCTCTTTCTCTCCTTTCTTGCCCATGAAGTGAGTGACTTTTCTCCAGTGCACACTGCCACTATGGTATGCTATCTTACCACAGGTCGAAAAGCAACAGGCCAATCCATCATTGACTGGAACCTCCCAAACTATGAGGCAACATAAACCAGTTTTCTTTATAAGTTGATTATATCAGGTATTATTATAATAATGCAAAGTCGACTAACCCAAACACATACATTGTCAAAATGACTTTAATTAAAAAAATCTTAATTCCTACTTGCCGTTTGCTTTGTTAGTAATTCTTACTCTTTATTTACAAATAATTAAAATATAAACAGATACATTGATACTTAAATACACAAATTACTTAGATACATAAATTAGATACATACATAGATACACAAATAGATTTATAGATTATATATTATAAAATTAAGTAAAAATAAATAAATAAATAAACCACAGGCCATTCCGCAAAAGGCTATTCTACAAAAGACATGAGGAAGACAGTGTTCTGCAAGTGAGAACATAGTCCTCATGTGACGGCATGAGGTTCTTTGCTTTTTTGTTTGTTTTAATCAATGTGTGGGGAGGGGTGAAGTCTGAATTCAGTAATAGAAATTTTAATTTTTATTATGTCAAAGACAAGTTATGCCAGGTGCAGTGGTATATACTTGTTATATGGGGAGGCTGAGGTAGGGAGATTGCAAATTTGAGGTCAGCCTCAGCAACTTAGTGAGAACCTAACTTAAAGTTAAAAATAAAATAAAGGGCTGGAGATGTGGCTCAGTAGTAAAGCACCTCTGGGTTCAGTTCCCAGTAACCATCTACCACCTCCCATCCCCCTAAAAAGACAAGTTAATATAAATTTAAAGATTGAACTGTTTTTTTTTTTTTGTCTGAAATTCTAGAATTGGCAATAGTTCATTGTTTAAAATACAATGGTTGTTCTGATGAGCTGAGCAGATGGGTTTGGGCTTACAGACATAGAAAGGCTTGAAAGAAGACACAGGACCAGTCCAGGTGGGTCACTGAGGGCATGTCTTTCGGGTTTTTGTTTTGTCCATGGTGAGGGTTGCCCTCTCTCTCTGATTCACAATGGCTATGTTCTGAACTGTTCTCTTTGAACCCAGAGCAATGGAGCTAGCCACCTATGGAATGGAGTGAAGCCTCTGCCCTAAGTAAACTTTTCCTCCTATAAAATTGTTCTTGTCAGGTCTTGGTCACAGTGGCCAAAAACAAAAACAAAACCAAAAACAAACAAACAAACAACAACAGCAAAAACTGACTAAAACAGTTGCTTAACTTGTAGAGTTAAAACAGAGTTGACTTCCTTATTGTGCTGACATGGATAGTCTGAAATCCCCAAGAACTTTTTTTTTTTTAACCTACCTATTTCAAAGTTGAATTTGTTTGTACAAAACATTTTGAAACATGTATAACTTCATTATGGTTGGTCAATTTAACCTCTACTAAAAAAAAAAAAAAGAAAGAAAAGAAAATACATTTTACATTGGCTGCTGAATTAGTTTCCTGTGTAACATAACAAATTACCACAAACAGTAGGGACACACTAATTACTATGTGGCTAATGACTTATGGTTATCCTTCCTCAGCCCTCCTGAGTAACCAAGAGTGTGTCTTTGATCCCAAGGTAGCATCATTTCTCTTTCAAGGCCTTCAACCTGATTAAGTCTGGCTAACTAGGATAATTTCCCTTTCAATAAATTCAAAATTGTGATTCAGGACCTTAATTATTTTTTGCAAAATTCCTTTGCCTTTGCTGTATTCCATTGCTAGCAGCTGTGCTTCAAATCGGGGGAAGGATTGTACAAGGTTTTGAGGTTCAAGGGATCACTAGGGTAACACCCACTGCAGCTACCTGAGGAGAGACTACTTTCTTCACAGAATGATTCCTGAGAACAAACATTTATAATAGCCATTTTCTTCTACTGAAAATCTATAGTTTTTTGTTTCAGTTAAAACCTAAGGAAAGGCTAAAAAACAAATAGTCATGGTGAGCAGGATGAACATATTTATCCTTGCTTAAAATGCAACATTTTAATAAATGTATGCAGAATTAATGAAAAAAGGCAATTAACTAAATTTTTACTTGCTAATTTTAGTAATGAGATATGAATAAGACTTTATGTATTAGGATTTAGATTATTAAAGTTTCAATAATAATGAATACTATGAAAGACAAGAAATTTAGTTTGATGACCTTATCTATTATTATTATATGTTTTCATCTTTACCCTTGGATGTTGGCCCTCAAAGTAAAAATTCCACAGATTAAAAAAAAAAAAAAGTAACCCTAGAGGGGGTAGGTGTGTGTGCCCATGCCCATTCATGCATGATCTGTTTTGACCATGCTCACCCCCAGCTGTACTTTCAATCACATGCTCATAAATATTGACATATTCACATTCTATGTGGCAGAACTTGCTTTCCTTATTTTCTATTAGATCTTTTTCATGCCTGATGATGTTAGTGGAAATAGAAATTTAAACTTGCCACTTTTTGACCATTTCTCTCTGCTATCTTTTCCCCATTTGACTTTTTAAATTACTCCCCTTACTAGTCTTTATGACTTGTACATTAAGGGAATCTTCTATTATCATTTCTCTTGATGGTGTTGTATTTCTTACAAATGATCCCCCAAAGAGAGAAGTGACAGATGCTGATGATTTTTTTTTTGCTGTTAAGCCAATCTTTACTCTCGGTTTCAACTAGTTTCTTTCTAACATAATGTTTAGACCTAAACATACTTTGGAACAAAAATTTATTTGCTCTTTTTGATATTCTCTTTCTGGCACACAATTTACTCCATTCCTCTTAACCTTTAGCCCTCCTCTTTTATAGCATTTTCATATCTCCAGGTGCGTTCTCATAATTTAACTTGCACGTTGTCTGATGCATGCTTCACTGCAATCTTTGTTTTAAATGTCTCTTTGATTATTGTTCTCTCTTATGCCCAATTTCTTCCTAGTCCTGTATTTTCTTTTGTTTACTTCAATACCTGGAGTAGTTGGCCAATTAAAATATGTCAAGCTGTCAGAGTTGGTTTCCTTCAGCAGGCAAAATCTGCCAAGTTACCTCCTATTCAAAAAATTACTAGCAACATTCTTTTCATGGATGGTATTTTCTTTGTGTTCAGAAACATGCCTCTGTGGATGAAGTACTGTTTACCAGAATCCTTACTCTGGTAAGCCCTGAGATACCTTATTTCTGTGGTGCAATAATAGTCATATCACAGAAAATATTTTTCTCAAAGACCAGAGTCTTATTCACAATGCAAATATGGATTCAGAATGCTAATGTTCAAATTGACATTTCTAATAAATAACATATGGCATTGACTATAAAAACACTTCTGTAAGAAAAACCACAGCGTAAAAGTTATAAGCACTTAAAAACAAATGCCTGGTAATCATCAAATTTATGTTCTTCTAAGCAAAAGCCTTTGAAGTCATGAAAAAGATGTGTCATAAATTTTCATTCAGTTTCTCATTTGCTAACTTACTGAGAATTCCTTGTTCTCATGTAGTGTCTGTTTTGACATAGATGATAGCAGAAACACATATAAACAAAATAATGACTTAAATTTCCATAAGCAGATAAAATGTGCAGCGGGCCAAATGGTCATAAGAATTAGGGAGAAAAACAAAGCAAGAGAAGGGAAATATCAAGCTTTTACAAAGAGATAAAGGCCATGGTACCTTAAAACTTTAAATACACTGCTTATCTAGAAAGTGAAGCTTCAGTAGAGATGTGGAGGAAGTGAGGGGAAATCCTCTAGGATATCTCTGGAAATAATAACCAGGCAGAAGAAGCAGCAACAAGTACAACTCAGAAATGGCACTGTGTGTGCAACACACAATAAGGAGGTCAATATGTGGAGAACTAAACATGGAAAAGAGTAAGTTGAAGATGAAATTAAGTAGGCAACACTGCCCAGTTAAGTTGTGTTCTTTTTAAATACCTTGGGCTTAACTCTAAAGTGAGACATGGAAGTACTGCAGACTTTCATGAGAAGCAACAGGATTTAACTGTTTCCAAATTTTTGTTGTGGAGGTATAGCACAGATACAGAAAAGATACTAAAAACACAAAGGCAAAGGGAATAAAGTACATCAGATATAAGTGCTAGAATGTAGTGCAGAGCCCAATGGAGACACCTTATAATGTGCCAACTTCTCCAGTCATTGGTTGCTTTTTGTTTTTTTGTTTTTTGGTTGCTTTTTGAATCAAAATCTTTTTACTCCTACGAGTAACCTTTATTTTGAGTTATGGTAATCTTATCCTTATTTCATTGTTATGCCCAATGGGAATATGTCTCTAAGCAATATAATTAGTTTTAATTGTTTTGAAATTTATATAAATGGAATTAAACTCTATTTATTTTTATGCCAAATTCTTTAATTCAACATTTTCTTTGTAAGATAGCCCTGTCCTGCAACCATATAAGAGAACATAAATGTAATGTGTTCATTTTCACTGATCCATAAAATACATATATTTATTTATCTTTTCTACTTTTGATAGATATATCTAATGTTTCCAACATGGGGTTATTATAAACAATGCTTCTATCAATATTCTTGCATATGGATTGTAGACTGATAGATCATTTTTTTCTCATTAATACTTAGGAGTAGAATTCAGGGGGCTCATAAGATCTATATAGTGTTATTTTGTTAGCTATTCACAAGCTGTTTTTTGAATTTATTTTCAATCACATCCTTACCAGAACTAAATAAGATATTATTGTTCCATATCCTGAACAACATGTGGTATTATCATTTTATCTTCCTCTTTCTTCCTTCCATCCTTCATTTTTCTTCTTCTCTTCTCTGTTTCTTATTATCTTCCTCCTCTATCTTTCTTCTTCTGTCATTTTGGAAAGGGAATTTTGATTTAATCTGCTTTTTCCTGATTAAGAATGAGGATGACTACTATTCAATCCATTTACTTGTAAATTGAATTTGTTCTTTGGTAAAACTTTTAGTATCTTCTCACATTTTCTAATAGGTAGTCTACATTTACTGAAGAATTACAGGAGTTCTTATATATTGCATAATACTGAATGTTGCAAGTATAGTTCTCACTCGGAACCTTGCCATTCTACACTCTTTTCCTCATACTAAGTATGTTATGAAGATATTCCTCTGTTTTATCTTCTAGGATAATTGCTGTCTTGCTTTCCATATTTAGAAATATAAATAATACTTTTTGAATAGGCACCCATTTACTCCAGTGTTATATACTATAAAAATTATTATCTTCTTATAAAAAAATATTTTCTTCTTAAGTCAGCTAGTTCATATATAAAGTACTAGGCCCTACTCCTGAGGCTGTTTCTGAACTCTTAATTTATTTTCGTATGTGTTTAATTTACTTCAATACCACAGTGCCCATTTTAGTTTTATAGCGTTGATGTTAAAATTTTCTACAAACTTGATTGTTTAAAAGAACACAATTTTATTATATTATACTCCTGTAGGTCAGAAATCTAATATGGATCTCACTTTGCTAAAATCAAAGTGTTGACAATAGTTTCCTTTCTGAGTTTCCAGAATAGAATCGGCTTTCTTATTTAGGTTTTTAGCAGAATTCCATATCTTGTGCTTGAGGAACTGGGGACTGTTCTTGGTTTCAGGGGCTACCTACAGTCTTTGGTTCCATCTTTGCTTCCACCCAGCACTGTTGAGTGGAGTCCCTCTCCATCTTTAAATCTCCCCTGCTTTTTGTTCTAATACTACATCTCTTGTATCTTCTGCTGTCTCTTCTGCTTGGTTAGATTGGGCCCACCCTGATATTCTGGTATAATCTATGTTATGGTTTCTAATCTTAATTACATCTGCAAGATCAAAGTTGTCACATAAATTTATGTTTCTGTGTCTCTGGCAAAGGAAGGAGATCTCTGGGAGGCCATGTTTTTGTCAGCCATATCATCCACATTATTATGTAACTTTGTATTAAGTAGAGAGTCTAATAGTATTGGTTCTGCAATTTAATTTTTTTTTAATTTTTAGTTTTTGCAGAGATCGTTCCTTAAATTTTCAAATAAGCTTTCAGGGCTTCACAAAAAAGTGGTTATTTTTATTTGAATTACATTAAATCTATAAATCAATTTCATATTTCTGGAGTATTTGTATTTTTTACTCCTGAGACCTATGCATTAATACTGTTTGTTTTTTTATTCAAATACCTCTCTTTTATAGGCTTTTAAAATTTTTATTTAATTTCTTTAAGCAAAACTTTTATTTTCCTCTAGGGAGATTATGCTTTGATTTATTCCTAAGAGTTCACATCATTTTAATTCTGATATACAAAGTATGACTTTTTGCCCTTTTTTATAAAGCCAAATTTTATACTTGAAATGCATAAACTGTCTGTTTTAGTAAACTTTCTTTTGCTGCTCTGACTAAAAGACTGCAAAGAACAAATTTAGAGAAGAAGTTTTTTGGGGGCTCATGGTTTCATAGATCTCAGTCCACAGATGCAAGGCTTCATTCCTCAGGGCGCGAGGTGAGGCTGAACACCATGGTGGAAAAGTGCAGCAGGAGGGAAACAGCTCACATGATGATCAGGAAGCAAAGAGAGAATGATCTCAGCTCACCAAATATATACCCTAAAAACAGGCTTCCAATGACCCGCCTTTCAGCCACACCCTACTGCCTTTAGTTTTCACTCAGTTAATCCATCAAGATAAATTCACTGACTGGATTAACTCCTTACAAACAAATCATTTTACTTCTAAGCCATTTTGCATTGTCTGACACGTGAGCTTTTGGGGGACACCTAATATCTAAAGCATGACACTGTTTTAAAGATTACTGTGCATCCAGTCAAAAATTTCTGCTTTCTCAGTCTATTTGCATAGACCTTTACCAAACCTTACTTTGAGTGCTTTACTCTTTTTCAGCATTAGGTTAATGATGCAATGCCACTGCCTTGTGTAACCAAATTCTGTCTCGAATTTCCTGAGATGAAAGACTCAATACCTTCAGGACAACTGCAGGGACAAATCTATGTTCTAAAAGGATATTTGTTAAGGATTATAATTTAATGATTAAATTGTAAATAAGGATGTCAATAATAAAAAAAAAAACTGTCACATCAGCACTGCTGTTACCACCCTAGTGTAAGTAATAATGCAATTATGTTATTCATTTAAAGTTTTAATTGATAATCCAGTCTCTAATCATTATACTTTTGTCTGTAATGACTAATTTTACTCCTTGGTATTTATCCAAAAGAACTAAAATCAGCATACTATAGCAACACATGCATACCAATATTTATAGCTGCACAATTCACAATAGACAAGTTATAGAACCAGCCTGGGCGTTCAGCAGATGAATGGATAAAGAAAATGTGCTATATATACACAATGGATATTTACTTAGCAATAAAGATCAATGAAATTTTGTCATTTACTGGTAAATGGATATGAACTGGAGCATAATGGTAAGTGAGATAATTAGAAAGTCAAGGAAGCCAAGGGTAGAATGTTTTCTCTTGTATGTGGAAGCTTGAAATTAAAAAAAAAAAAAAAAGAATAAAAAAGAGATCTCATCCTGGACTTTTGAACTCCGGTTTATTTTACTCAGTCTGATGTTCTGTTTATTTACCAGTAAATGATATAATTTCATTCTTACTTTAAGTCTGGGTAAGAATTCCATTGTGTGTATATACACACACCACATTTTCTTAATCTATTCATCTACCAACGACTGGTTCCATAATTTGCTTATCACGGATTGTGCTGCTATAAACATTGTTATACATGTATCACTACACTATTTTAGAATTTTTAGATAAATACCAGGGAGTGCAATAGCTGCGCCATATAGTGGTTCCATTCCCAATTTTTGATGGAATCCCTATACAGCTTTCCAAAGTGGTTACATTAATTTTCAGTCTCACCAAAAAAGTATAAGTGCACCTTTCCCCCCAAATCCTTGCCAGTAGTTGCTGATATTTGCATTCTTGATTGCCACCATTCTGACTGGAGTGAGATGACATTATAATTTTGATTTGCAACATCCTGATTGCTGAGGATATTGAACATTATTTTCCATGTATTTTTGGCTACTGTATTTATTTTTTTGAGGAATGTCTTTTAAGATCTTTCCCACATATATTGAGTGGGTTATTGGTTTTCTTGATGTTGATTTTTTTTGCATTCTTTAGATTTTCCATTTATTAATCCCGTCAGAAGTATAGCTGGCAAATCTTTTTCTCCCATTCTGTAGGCTCTCTCTCTTCATGTTCTTGTTTTCTTTCTGTGTAGAATGTTGTTAACTTAATGTTATTCCTCTTAATTGATTCTTGGTTGAATATTTTCTTTCAAATGTGGAAGCCAAGGAGGTAATAGAAATAATAAAAGTGATCTCACGGAAACAGAAGGGAGAACACTAAAGTCCAAGGATGATAGATGATGGGAAGCTAAGGGGGAATCCTGGGGAATGAATTGATCAAATGTTGCCATGTACATGTATGAATATATCAGAATGATGCCTTCTGATTTTATATATAACTACAATGTACCAAGTTAAAAAACAAATAAAATAAATAGAAGGAAGACCAATAGAGTAGAGGAAGGGGATCAGGGAGGGAACAGGGAAAAGAAGGAAAAAGAATTAGGGATTGAAGTGGAAAAAATATAATATATGCATTTATAAATATGTCAAAATGAAGCTTATTATGTATAATTACAATGCACTAAAATTAAAAAGTCAATCACAAAAGGAGGAGCTTAGAGAAATAGAAAAGAGAACAGTACACTAAATGATAAGGATCAGTGGGGAAGCAGGAGGTTACAGAAAGGAGAAATACTGAGGAATGAAATGGACCAAATTATGGTATGTGCATCTAGGAATATATCCCAGTGAATCCCATTTTTATGTATAATTATACATCAATTAAAAAATAAACACAAGGGACACCAGTAGAGTACAGGAAGGGGGTCAGGAGAAGGAGGAGACAATGGAAAGGGGAAATACTGGAAAATGAAATGGATTCAATTATGTTATGTGCATGTATGAATGTGTCACAATGAATCCCACTATTATATATAATTAAAATGCATGAATAAAACTTAAAAACTATAACAACTCTTTTAAAATAATGACACTGCTCTAATACTTTCAAAATTTCATAATAATCTCACAGTAAAATATGTCTTCTTAAATTTCTAAAAATAAATGTCCTTAAATAACTCCTCAGCTCTCTTTGACCAACTTTTTCTTGCCCAGATATCTCATGACACTCATAATGGCTACCTTTCTAGTGCTATAATAATCTGTGTAATTTTATATTTATATTATGTTTTAATTTGCTCAGACTACTATACCAAAAAATATAAACACAAATTTTTCTTTTACTGGGTTATTTAGAGACAACAAAAATTTATTGCTTAACTTTTGAAGGTCAGAAAGTCTAAAATCAAGGCAGCAGCAGATTCTATGTGTGGTGAGCCTTGTTCTGACCTCATGAGATGGCACCTTCAGTGTCCTCATATGGCCAAAGGGGCAAGGAGCACCCTGCAGCCTCTTCCATCAAAGCACTAAACCCATCCCTGACTGAGAAGCCCACTTGAACTAATCACTTCCTAAAAGTCCCTCCTCTTAATATTATCACATTGGGTATTATGTTCCTACACAGATATTTAGACGTATATGAATATTCACAACATAATGTGTGCATTTTTCATGTTATTTAATGAAGCTAGAATCCTTTACCAAATTCAGTGAAACCACAAAGATACTTCAATGATGTGTCAAATGAAACTTCCTTTATAAAGCCTTTATTCATCTCAATAATCAGCGTTAGTCTCACTATCCCTTCTTTGTATCTCCTATAACCCCAATTTTTCTTTGATTTGAAAAAAAGCTAGTAGGTTTCTTCAGGGCTAGGGCAATTTCTTTTCATGTTTTCTTTCTCTGGGAACAGAGAGTATGCTTGCTTTTAAATAAATCGTACTTTATTACAAATAAAATGCATTTATCTATAAACTTGTTAGGTACATTTAACTGAACTCATGAAAGTGAAATATTTGCCTAGTAATTTCAGATTTCATTGTTCATAGTTATTATGGATAAGCCTGACACAGATCAAGTTCTAAGTTATTCTCAATAAAACAAACTGTGCCTATATTCACATTTCTTTGAACTTGAATTCTGTCAGATTTCAGAGAATAAAGAGATTCAGAATCTGCCAGCCTGGGACTTCTATAAAACATTTGTTTCTCTAAGAAATATGTCCATGGCTTAGCTGAAGCTAATCTTTCCTCCAGGCCAAACACACACATACACACACACACACAATGAACCAGTTTGAAAGGGATTAGGTATAAGGAGAAATATAGCCATCCTAAATGTGCTATTTGGTGAGAAGTTCTAAATGTAAATGGCTCCACCAATTTGAAGTGTTCCTCTTCCCCTGTGTTATATAAATGCCAAGCACATCCCAATGTGCTATCTTCTAAAGTAAGGGAAATGCATGGCTGAGATACAGCACTGTGAAAAAAAAAAAAGTAAATTCCATCAATTCCAAAGAGAGTACTGGTCTTACATCTCATACATTAGTTGGAAAGAAAGATGAATATGAATTTCTGAGTTTGAATATCTAAAGCATTTTATAACTTTATGTCTTTTGCTCTCAAACACACAGTTCTTGTCATGAAAATACTTTTAATATTTTATTGAACAAAAAAGTACTCTGAACAACTATATGAATAAGAGATTGACATTAAATAAAAGAATCTCCAAATATAAAGAAGAAAAGAAGCTTCAAAAAGCTATTCAGTAAGGGAAAATGTCTGGAAATACCAAGTGATGTTGCATAAGTAGCTATTGTTAATTCTACTGCGAGCTAGGTAACAATTCTAGATTAGATTAGTATGTGTATTTTATTCTTTGGGAGATTTTATCATTTTGGAAACGTCTCATTTATGTAACATTCCCATCAATTTTTTTTTCTTTTACTTCTTTAGTTTTGAAGCAAGAATTACTGAATTAATAATGCTCATTCAAAAGTAAATATTTCATATTTATAACATTTATCAGAAACCATTCTAAATGAGATACATCAGTGAGCAAAACAAAACAGCAAAATAAATTGGACTATTTGGCGTCCATAGGCTAGAAAGAAATTGAAGATCAAAATACATATAATAAATAAGTAAAACATATTGTATGTTAAGTGGAGACAAATGCTATGAAAAAAAAATTCCACATGTAAGACGGATTATGGGCAATAAAGCAGGAATGTGTAGCCAAACTTGAGAATTTAATTTATGTACTGAAAAGCTAATTTTGAGCAAAGACTTGCAATATGGGATTAAGTTGGTCATGTAGATTAATATGGGAATAATCTAGAAAGGAAAGGGGATAACATAGAATCATGAAACTTGACATCTGTAAAGTATATGATGAAAAATGCATTGATAATACAGATCAGGACTCTCATGTGAATCTCTTCCATTTTCAATTTGTTTTGGAATTTAAGTATTGACAACTTTGCTTCATACTATCTCTTTCTAGTTTCGAATCTAACAAATACCCTTCAGGGCAGGTATTATTCCTATTTACAGTGACAAAATTAGTCTTAAGGAAAAGAAAGGAAGTTAAATGAGTCATAACTACTAAGTGATAGGGTTAGGATTCTAATAAATCCTACAATGTATATATGTGTTTATTTAAAAAAATTACTCTTTATATGATGCAAACTTTTTGTTATGCAAAATCCCACAAATGTAGCTTGTTTTGTAACTATTGCTCATATATTTTTACAGGGAAATTTCAATTCTCTGATAATCTTTAAATTCATTAATGAGAAACTAGTCAATGTAATTTTATTCAAGTCTTTCTGGATAGCTTGAGTTCAGATTTCTGTTTTTTATTTCTTCTTCATCTATATAAATTAAAATTATATATTACATTGAAACAAAAGCTTAAATTCTGGTCTCCCGTATTTTAGCTTTGTAAGAAAGAGAACTTTATTAATACTTTTGATTATATTAGTTATTATGATACTAAATTTGAAACCAGTTACTGTGTTCTTTTGTAATTTGGTATAGTTATAAAAAAAATAAGTGAGGATTTTCCAATTTGTATATTTTCTAGTCATCTTTATAACGTGTTGAACTATTAAGTTCCATTCAGGACACTCCTCTCCTTTAAATTATTATTATTATTATTATTATTATTATTATTACTATTATTATTATTATTATATCAGGGATTGAACCCAAGAGCGCCTGACCACTGAACCATATCCCCAGACCATTTTTATTTTTTATTTTGAGACAGGGTCTTGCTGAGTTACTTAGGGACTTGCTAGGTTTGAGACTGGCCTTAAACTGGCAATTCTCCTGCCTCCGCCTCCTGAGTCACTGGGATTAGAGGTGTGTACCGTCATGTCCAACTAAAGCTCTTAATTTGCTCTATTTTTGTTACTCTTTTGAGACAAGGTCTTGATGGGTTCAATAGGCTAGTATTTAACTCCTAGAATCAAGGATTCCCCCCAAATTAGTTTTATTTCATTTTGTTGGTGCTGGGAATTGAACCTGGAGTCTTGTTGCATGTGAAGTAGAAACTTTACCACTAAGCCATATCCCCACCCCCCAATTTGTCTTTATTATTTGTTCTAGAATAAAACAATACTTCTTTTCATAAAACAAATTTAGTGTTCTCGAAAGTCAAGCATGTGATATTAGGGATTGAGCCCAGGGCCTCATATATTCTAAGCATGTTCTCTATCACTGGGCTACATTTCCGTCCCTTTTTATATAATTTTGAGATGAGACAGAGTCTTGTTACATCCTTTAGGATGACCTTGAATTGGCCATCCTCATGTCTCAGTATCCCAAATATTTGGCATTATAGGCCGTTGCTACCACACCTTGTAAGCAGTTGGTTCTATAGGGCTTGAGGAAAACAGAAATAAAAAAATACAAGTCAGATTGACCATCTCACAGTTATTTTTAAGGGAGTGTTAACAAGAGCTTGGTCCTCATCACTGATGTCCCTCTAATAACAAAGACAAGGTTTTGAAAAAAAGGAAAAATAAGTTTTATTATTTTGATAGCAAAGGAGAAACACAGAGGACTCCTGTCCCAGAGGGTGTGATTCTCTTATTTTTCTGTGTAATATGTAATAGTCTGCTTTACATGATTATGCTTTAATTCTACTTTGTATTTGTATTTTAATGGAAATATAAAGCTAGCTTATGGCTAATACAATGGAAAGTTAATAGCACACTTTAAATTAAAAATTATTATAACCTGTTACCTATTGTAAAGCAACCTTACTTCTCTCTTTGAGATAATTATTTTTTACTATATAAGTTAAATAAAGTTTTGTATAGTGTTTTTCTAGGCAACAAATAATTTCAATCTCATGGACTTCCTTATATATACCAACAGAGATACATCTAAGATAAATTGGGTCTTTTGAGGTTCTGGAGCGGAGTAGAGGAAATGCAGAGAAAATTTGCTCTGTCTTAATTGGTTTCATGAAAAATCCAGTAACTGATAGCTTTTCAATTTTTTTTACTTGGTTTCTTAGTGATAATGATAAATGGACCCTTTACCTTTCTGTTCTCTAAGAATCAAATGTTGCAAATTTAAATCTTTTATGATAAAGGAAAAACCATCCCTCATTTGTCACCCATTAGTCCTCACTAATTCTATTAAGGAAAGTAGTAAAATATTAATTCATATTTTTCCACGTGTCTAAATCTGTCTTTTAACAAATACATTCTTAGAAAAACTGTCCTAAAGCACTGACTCCTCTCTACTCTAATGGATTTAGTATTTTAAATGATAGACTTTGATGGGAAAAAAAAGTGAATTTAAAAGATAACAGTAGCTTTTTCACTTGAGGAATCTGGCTGAAAGTACTTAATGAACTTCTTTCCTTTTTCTTTAACAAAAAGTCCTGAGAAAACATCTAGGAACTGATTATTAGATTTAAAAGTGTGTAGTTACTTCTGTTAAAGTCAGTCTCTTAGTGATTCTTTTGCTTTTTATTTAGCTTTTCATTGGGGATTGTGATTCCATGTCCCAAAGCCTTTCGAACTCAAGAGTGACCAGATAACATGAAACACCCTTGCTCTAATATATTCCCAGAAGGCTTTCAGTTTATCATATATACCTGTTTTGTTGAAAGGAACATTTTTTTTCTGTAGAATTTTGGAAAATCATTGCAAAATTTTAATATTTAATTGACTCTCATTAAGTAAATCTTATTTCCATTTTTTGTTTTTGTTATCTATTTCGTCTCCCTTTCATGTCCTTTAGATTTTAAAAGCCGAACTTCCCTGCTGTCTCCTGTCCCTCCTATCTATTCTCAATATTACTACCAATATGAATTTTCAAAAGGCAATTCTTATTATGTTTATCTCCTCTTACATTTATTCATTTGTTTTCTATCATCTAGAAAAAAATGAAATCATTGAATTGGCATTTCAGAAATCATGTTTTAAGCTCTCTCATGTTCTAGGATCTCAAGTCTAGCCACGATGAAAAATGTCCCATGTAGTTGTATTTTCTTTAGTAGGTTTTGTTGTGATTATTTTTAAAAATATCAGTTATATCATTTTTGACCCTAAAAATATTGACTATGTGAATCTTCACTCAGTGCCTGACACATTCTTGTTTTGAAATGTTAAATTGTCTTATTCTTTAAATATTTTGTCATTTTTTGACATTATAAACATTTTCAAAGGTCACTGTAGCTTAACTGATCATTGAATAAAGCAATATCCTCAGTAATATGTGAATCAAAAGTATTGAGTTATCTATCCCCTACATAGCCATGTGACTGTCTAAAACACAAATTCATTATCTGTAGAGTGGGAAGAATCATCCAGAACCTGCCTCCTCCTAAATGGTTGTGATGATCATAGCAATGGCATTTATAAAAATACTTTGTGCATGGTAAAGGTCAAGAGAAAAAATGCACAACAAAACAAGTTGAGAATACTGAAATGCATTTTACTTTCTCTATAAATACAGTAACATAAATGAGAATAAATTTGTTTGAAAAGATATTACTCAAAGATAGTCCTTCTAGGAAAATGATCATTTGGCCACATGACACTTTTGAAAATTTCTTTTATTCTCATAAAGAAAGTTTTGTGTGTGTGTGTGTGTGTGTGCACGCGCGCACACATGTGGTTATTATGATGATACAGCACAGTTGTGAATGTCTCCTGTAATCTTCAAGATTCATAAAATTATATTGTTTTGCTTCTGATTTGTATCCATAGAAAAAAATCCAAACATTTTTATGAGTCCCTTATTATGTCTTCTATATAAAATACATGATATTAAACAGTAAACTAAAATTATGTGGAGTGAATATTTCATTATCACAATTCTCATTCACTTAAAATGATTTCAGTGACGAGAGAAAAAGAAACTAAAATATTGTTCTTTGAACTACATTGTTTAGCTTCTAAATCTTGAAGAGTCAGAAAGTTTTTTCTTCTCAGATCCTCATGTTTTCAAGTTGTATTATAAATGAAGGAGAGACAGATGGGGAGGGTGATTGAGACATTGATGGATGTTTTAATCCAGGAAGTAGGTTTCCGAGTCTTGAATATATCTTGCCAATTATCAAGAGTCGCTTTGCTTTCACCCTCAGTTCATTGATTCAGTGTGAAAAGGGAACCAACAAGCAAAGCTCGTGATGCTTGCAGATGCTGACATGACTCAACAAGTGCCCGCAGTGGGGCAGCAACAGTGCTGCTCTCCAACAGGAATGATTAACCTCCCTCGGGTAGGACCAAAAGAATCTGTCAGAATGTTAAACCTTTGAGATCAATTTTGGGGACATGTGAAGGAAATTGTCATTATAATAATAACTTCTTTTCTTGTCCCACAAGATTTATAATTTACCACTTTTACACTTAACTATTGGTCAAAAAAATTAAACTTTATTTGTTAACATAGAAAGAGAATGTTCTGAATCTTTTACTTGACAAATACAAGGCCTGCCTCAATCTTTATTCCTTACTAATTTTGAAAATAATGTCCTTAATGTTCACATAATCCTTAATGTTGGTACATTATACAGACTTTAAAATAATTGATTATGGTTTGAATTAGCAGAATTATTCTCATTTTTGTCATAATTTTCCAGGGAAATTGTAGCAATTTTAGAGTAATGTATAACTAGCCAGTTCTTTCTTTCTTATCCCCTGATTTTTTTTTTATGTCATGAGCTTCCATTTATAGTTTAATCAGAAAACAAAACAAAATTAGTGAAAGATTATTGAAGTCAAATCTATGATTAGAAGCGTTATTATTGTTTCAATTGCAAGTTGCTTTTTGAAAAGATATTACTCAAAAGATAGTCCTTCTAGGAAAAAGATTATTTGGCCACATGGTATTTTTGAAAATTTCTTTTATTCTCATAAAGAAAGTTTGTGTGTGTGTGCGTGTATGTGCGTGGTGATATTTCTATTTTTGTATCATTCTGACTCATCTTTCAGGAAGAACAATAATATTAACCTGTTATTGACCCTTATGTCTGACCCAAGTCTGTTCCAGAGGCTGTTATGAAATTTCATCTAACTCTCATTCCTGTGGTACACACGGGGACTGGTGAGCCTACTTTTCCCATAATCACAAAGCCCACCTTATTGATAGAACAAGAAACTTCATTAAGATATAACCTTAAAACCAGTGCTCTTTCTATTAATAAACAGAATCAATTTTTATTTTGACCTCTAAAATATATGTTCTAAGTATGTACTCAATTTTATACTTTATGTACAGGAATGATTAACTGCCCTCAGGTAGGATCTAAAGATTCTGTTGGAATGTTAAACTTTTGAGATCAATTTTGGGGACATGTGAAGGAAATTGTCATTATAATAATAATATTTTTCAAATGGATTTATTTATGTATTTATTTTTTACATTTCTTTCAAGTTACTTTTCAAAGAGAATGTTAGAGCAGATTAGGCAAACAGACCAGAGAAGGAGTTCTGGGGTCTTAGACTTAATTCCAGTCATAATCCAAGACTTTTATAAATGTATAGTCCTCTGTGCAATACAGTTGCTCTAAGCCATTGTTTTCATATGTGAAATTAAAGATGGTAATAGACTTCATTTTAATGTGAAGATTCAGTGTGATGACATGCAATACAACATTTAACATGATGCTTTAAACACTGGCACACTTAATAAATCCTATTGGTATGTGTCCTTTACTTTAATGATGAGATTTTTTAATTTAAATAATAGAAGCTTGTGTAGGCCTTTTAAATCATTGAATGGTTTTTGGTCATTGATGATAATTTTATGCAGAGATATCTGGAAATGATTTTGAAATAAAAGAGACTCTGGGGAAAAAGAGGAAACTTACTTCCAGTATTAAGACATAAATTACAGAGCTGCATTGACTAGCGGTCCCCAGATAGAAAAAGCATGCCTGCACACAACTTGCACTTTTGTTGAATGAAATTGTTTCTATAAAGTCATCAGTTGAGAGAACATTATATGCGAGTCCTTTAAACTTGCTTGTGTATTTTAGTTTAGCTAAGTGCCACTGCTTTTTACTGATTCGACACCTCAATAAATCTGCTATTACATGTGTACAATTTTGTGAGACATTGGAAAGCTTTTTTTTTCTTTTTTACTAATATCACACTATATCTTCTACTTTAACTTGCAAATATTTGTGCTGGAGTCTTTGAACGATCAGTAGTGCAATAAGCTATTTACTATAAGGTATATTTACTATAAGGTAGTAAATATTTAACAACCAGTTCTTTAGGAAAAAAGAAACACAGAGACGAGTGTATACACACATGTTACCACAAATCTGCTTTATATTTGCTAATTTCCTTGGGGCAAATACTCCTATTCAAACTGATTTCAATCTACAAATGTGGAACTGGGAAGAATTCTAGCATATCACTAGATACAGGTATCGGCCAATATGCTCGACAAGAGAATCGTGCATTTGATGTGTTTCTTTGTTAATTCTGAGAATAATGGCAGAAAATTTGGAAATAGTTGCTGTAAAACTAACAGGAATTCCAAAAATCTTTAGCTACCAGATGACCTATGTTAAAAGTTTTCTTGTAGATGAAGTGATAATTTGAATTCATATAGTAACTTGTCCTATGGCTAGCTTTCATGTCATAAGTGTATGCTTTAAGGTGAAATAACATATTAAATGCATACAAAGGCACCATTTTATGGAATAGGACCATTTTGAAATTTACCAGCCTATGCTGTTTTATTTTCTTTTAAATTTAGGCAAAAAATAAAAAGAGAAAATTACACAAAGTCACAATAACTCAATATCCTTAATTAGAAAAAATAATCAACTCAGGAAAAAAAAACATTAATATTACTTTACTAGAAATAAGGGATTTCTAACACTCTACAATGAAAACAAAATCAATGAAACTGACCCAAAAATAGAAGCATGTGGACTTGAGAAAATTTAATTTTTTATGCTGACTTGAATTTCCCCCCCTTTTATTCTCTAATTGAAAAACCTGCTTTCGCTTTAGAAGTATAAACAAGTCCTGATAATATATCTTTAACTAAAGCTTATTACAATCCCTATTTGTCTATAGCAATTGTTTCTACTCTAACTGGAAATATTTTTGCAACAATTATTAATTTCATAATTAAAATAAAAATAAATTTCAACAATAGAATAAAAGTAAACAGATGGTTAAAGTTGGTGTTTTTTAATAGTAAGCTGCTTTTTCTACATGTGCCAATATTGACTATAACATTTGTTACTTAAAGTGTCTTCTCCTTCTGACCTTATGACTCTGAAATGATGGCAAGAAGGTCCCCAAATGGGAAACTTGGTTATTAACCTTAACTTTTCTCACACTCACTAAATCTTGCCAAATTTATCTCCATAAATTTTTAAAGTCTATTTCTTCTAATCTTTCATTGTAAACACTTTCTTAAGACTTTAATCTTGGTTCAGTGGTGCTCACCTCTAATCCTAGCTACTCAAGATGCTGAGACAGGAGGATCACATTTTTAAGGCAGGCCTCAACAACTTAGTGAGATTCTGTCTAAAAGTAAACTATAGAAAGGGCGGGGGATATAGCTCAGTTCAAAGTGCTCCTGAGTTCACTCTTCAGTACCAAAATACATAAATAAGTAAACACTTTTCAAAATCATGGGTGTGTTTATTAATGGGAATAGTTGTAGAAATAATAACATCTCAGGTTATGATTAATTAGCATCATATATATGAAGAACATAGGCCAGCATCTGACACACAGTAAGTTCTTAGTAGATAATTTCAGTTATTCTTATTATCATTATCATTCATTGATTCAGTAATAGTCATTGAATGACATTTACATATCACACACTATTCCAGATTTTAGAGATAGGGTGATGAATCAAACAATGGTTCCTTATTTCATTGAAATTACATTCTAGTAGGTGAACACAGACAATAAAATAATATAGATAATATCTGGCAGTGATAAAAGCTATTCGAAAAATCCAGTTACTAAAGGGATGAAGAATGATGTGGAATACGAGGATAGACAGGGAGAGGCTATTTTATAGGCTGTATGGTAGGTGAAATTTGGACAGTACCCTAAATGATGTTCAGGAGAATGCCTTGGGAATAACCAAAAGAAAAGCATTTCAGGATGAAGAAACATGGCTGTGTTCAGGAAAAGCCATAGAGACCAGTGTGGCTGCAATGGAGCCATTGGGAGAAGCAACAGGAAAGAATGCAGGGAAAGGTCATATGTGGCATTATTTTGTTTTTTCCATTTCAGCAGTCTTTCTGGTTTCTCTTTCCCTCACTCAAATTCACACTATACAGAGTGACCAAGTGTCTTTCCAATGTTTTGACTACCACTTTACAGGGCACTGTACATAATATTCAATGGTTGACATCACATACTGTCTGCTTTTTTTCCTCAGGTACACATCTGGTCATGTGGTACTTTGCATTTTATAATTCTAAAGCCCCAAATAAGTTTGCTTTCTCCCAGACATAAGCTGCTTGCTTTACTAGCATTTACTGTCTCTTATTTCGGGAATGCTTTTTAAATTTTTCTCCTTTCTGAGTCTAAATAATCTTTATTCATCCCCTGAAATTCAGCCTAACAGTCATTCCTTTTGGGAAACCATTCTTAATCAAGCCAGTTTTGGAATAGCTACCCTTTCTTCCCTTTCAAGCAATCTGCACACATTTGTGACGCCTGCACTTATCTTCTCCACTAAACTTGGTGTTAGGTAGCAGAATTTATCTTCAGGGTTAATCCCTGCAACTGTCATATATTATGCACTCAACCTTTAATGAATAAAATAATGAACAAGTATAACAAGCCCATGACAGGTTACTGATGTTTCCCACTGGAACAAAATCTCTACATACATTTCCAAATGTTGCAGAATTTTCATTGAGAAATGAGGATAATATGCTCATCTTTTTCATATTGGACCCTTTACCTTCTTCAGAATTGAAACAAGCTGAAGTACTTGTGTAAGAACATAAATTACTTTTAGTAACTTCAGAACATAGGCACTTGGGGCTGGGGATATAGCTCAGTTGGTAGAGTGTTTGCCTCACATGCACAAGGTCCTGGGTTCAATCCCTAGCACCACCAAAATTAATGAGACTCTCACCAATTTAGTGAGACTATGTCTAAAAAAAAAAAAAAAAAGGATTGGGGATGTAGCTCAAAGGTAAAACATCCCAATCCCCAGTACCAAAATTAAAAAAAAAAAAAAAAAGAACATGGGCACTTAATGTAGCTTTATGAATCCTTGTTATACAATCACCAATATTTCTAAGGATATTCCTTTTTGGACAGGCACATTAGTGTGGTAGACCAGAAAATTTCCTTTGTTGTAATTATTGTTTTAGAACTCACATCTATTTTTTGGAGTAGTAAATACTCTATAGCCTTAGTTTAGGTTATGTAATGGTTAAAGATGCCAAAAAATGAACTGCTCATGTTGAAAACAAATTAGTTCTTCCTGGTAAAATAAACATTTTGATAGCCTTGACAAGGAGAACTGAATTTTAGTGTTGAGACTAGACAACACATTCATATTCATATGTTTATGCTTTTCAAACTGTTAGTTGCTGACTTCAGAAGTTAGAAGTCAATAAACAGTAATGCAGTAAATAAAAATGTACCATTTAAAGAAGATTTAAAGAAGTGAATTTTTTAAAGATTATATTTTTCTATGGATTTCTAAAGTAATTGGGTGAATTCAATACTCATGTTGGTGAAGCATTTTGTACCAACCCATTTTAAAGTGTAGGGCAAAATTTTAAATGTCCATTCATAATTTAATGTATTTTCAATCAACGAACAACACAAAATTCTAATAAAGAAATATTATTATAATCATAAAATTATACATCAGAAAAAAAATGCCCTTAAGCTAGTCTTTATTTCTTTGTATTAGCTGGAATTGTATGCCATAACTCTGACATATGGGGTTATCACAACAAATAAATGCATAAACCCATTTTCACTTCTCTAGTTTAATTGGAAAAAGCTTATTTCAAAAAAGAAATGTGGCTGAATGCTTATTGAATGGCTTTAAAACTACATCATTATCTTCCAGAGTTTTGTAAGGTCTCTGGAAAGTCAAGTTCAGGGTCTATTTATTTTACTTGCCTGAATAACTAGAAAAATTGTGCACTGAACTTGTCAATGCTTAGTAAGTGATTATTTATAGTGCAGAATGTTTCTCTCATTGTGTGTAAATACTGGGGCATTTACTTCTGTAATTAAGGGGCTTTATAAATTCTTTTCCTTTGTGTTTCAAATTATTATAAAAGTGTGGTTTATTTTGTTAAGTGTAACATATCTAGGAAAATAATTACAGCTATAATTTTAAAACAGCTACAGTTTTAAAAATTGTTGAATGTTTTAAAAAACACTAATAGATATAAAAAGACTATTAATATAAACAAAACAAATTATAAAAATGTACATAAGTAAAAAAATAATAATATTTTTTCCTGATTTTAGACTGGCAGAAAGCTAAGAAATTTATAAGTGATTTTTACTTATTACACATCTAGGGCCATTAGGAAACTAAACTTTTTTTGTTAGTGAAAAAAGATTATCAATAATGAGCAAAATTTAAATTCAACAAATCTTTCAACTATACAATCTATTCAAGTATGTTAAAATAATACAAATATGAACAAGTCATGATTCTTTCCATTAACATGGAGGGAGATAAAGGGCAGATTCCCATAGTCCTGTAAAAAGGAACAGGCCACATATGTTATGAAAATAGTTCCAGTGCATGGGAATGAAAATGAAGAAAGGGTAACAGGTTGGGAGCATTGGAAGGAAGGATCTGGAGAAGAACTGAAATTGGTAAGAAAGAAGTAAAAGATAATGAAATAGTATGAGCCCCAAGATAGGAAAACATGGGTGACATCTAGTGAAAAGCTATTTCCCTATATGTTCCTGGCATACAGCTCAGTTTTCTGGGGAAGGTCAAGTAAAAGGCTGATTTAAACATGAAAATAGTGGGCTATGATAATCATGGTAAGTCACATGCACATTATCTGTAGCCAAGGGGGAACAGATCAAGCCTTTTGAGTACTCCTTTAATGAAATCAGCTATTTTTCCTGTTGTATGTTGTAGTTGTGACAGAGATCAAATAGCTCTATGATTTTGGCAGAATGTAGGTAAGTTGAGAAGGCAGATGCCTACCTCTTGGTATTTATTATGCATTCTAAAGAATCACAGGAAGAAATATTAGAAGGTATTCAAATTTTTATCTAAATCATGAGAGCATTAATGTTTTACAGCATAATATGTGGCTTGTAATTGAGATTCTCACTCATTCCATGCTTGCTTTGCACTGGTAGTGTTTGTCATTGTTGCCCTCAGGATTGCACAAACTTTCAGCTTATTTCAATTGTGTAGGAACAAATCTTGAATGTGTTCAGTATTATAATAAAAGACATTTAAATTGTAAAATTTTATTATATTTTATTGAAATGTCATTGTCATGAAAAACTGTATAGCCCTACATTTTACTGGTGACCTACACATAGTCCTTAAAAGAATTGTCCACCAAAAGGCAAATTGCATCCTTTTTATGAAACACAATACTCTGAATTTGTTGACATCATATTGAGAGACAAGTGACTGTCAGTAATAACCTATTGATGAGATCTGATAAAATTGAAAATAAACATAAGAGTTCTATGTGTCAACAGAAACATCACCTTTTTATAAGGAGTGAAAATAGTAATCCTTTAGAACATAGCTTGGGCTGTAGTCATTTTCAAAACAGCTATGTTTGGAATTATGTCAGTTATGATGCAATTTTATTGTCATAATAAGGTTAGTAAGTTACTTCTAAAATCTCTTAAAGCACAGTGAAAAGGACGATTAGATTATTTTCTTGTCTCATTAAAATTTTTGTTAAGTGAAGAGATTCAGAAGAGATTTCAAAAGTTTTCCAAATATGTATTAGTAGCAGTTTAATAACCCTGTGAATAATTGGTTGCTTGAATTACATATGCTAATCAGCATAAGTCATAACAATATTGATGACTTTTTTCTTTTAGATCTATACATCTGTCCAGATATATTTTTCAGGCATGATAGTCATTACAATGTATTTCTGAAAAAACAAACATTTTACAAACAAACAAAAAAAAAAACCTTTTTATTAGAACAAGCAGTATAAATTCTTGAACTAGATTTCTAAACTAACACACTATAAGTAGAGAAGTACAAACACTCATGTATTTTTCATTAAAATATTATTAGCATTATATTTTAGTTAGCTTAAGAAATCTCTTATAATAATATAAAATTAAAATATATTATAAATTATTCCTTTTAAAATCTCCATCTGGACACATGTATTACAGTGCATTATAATGCATATAATATTTATAATGGCATGACATTTATAACTGAATCCATATTAATATTTGATAAGATTCATGGTTTAACTTCATCATAACTATATATTTATAACTATGAACTCTTCCCTTCAAATAAAATCTTGAATATCCAGCCACTTACATCAACAAAATATACAAAAATTATTTTGTTGCTTTGGGCTTTGCAGCATATGTGAGAATTGCCAATCATTCAGTATCCTCCTGCTAGACTTCTCTCAACAGCTAGAAAGCCCTCGACACTGGTATTACACTTTGAAAGCATTAATGTATCTGACAATTAAAGATTGTACTCAGTAGTATAAAACATATGTTACATATTCCAACTTTCTTATGATTTTATATTTCACTTTTGTAACTACTTTTATTTCTCTGGTCCATACTAGCAATTCAGTCTTCCTCTTTTCAGCAATAGCCTAATAAAATAGTGCTCAACTTATGATCCACCAGCAAACAACAAAAACTTCCATTTTGACACTCACTCTATTCCTGAATTTAAATTGATCAAAATTGTCAAATTATTAAAAGAGAAATCTATGTCCTATGTTTAGGGACGGTGGGGACACATTTTGTCACATTACCTATTATTTCCTGATGTTTCTTCATTTAGAAGATATTTCTGGAAATCTAGAATACAGATTCCTTCCTGTTTTCTAACAGTGAATTTAACAAAATTTTGAATTGAACTTAAGAACTTGATTTACCTTGGGCCATTTAGTTTTTCATCTATGTGAGGTATTGGGAATTATTCCTCTCCTAGCAAGTGTTTATCAGAAGATGCCCATGTCACCTTTTATCCTTCCAGGACTTGATGTTGAGTGCTGATGAGTAATGATTGATAGACACTGATTTTGACATTCTAGGGACAGACTATTTCAAGTTTGAGATAGAGAGAAAAGTCAGTAATTGGTTTAGTCCTCCTAAACTAATGCTCAGAGGGAGTGATAGATACCTTGTACTCTGTTTTTATGATTTATTTATTTGTGTATATTTAATAAGCTATAATGTTATTTAAGAAACAATTACTTTTATAAAATCATAAGATATATTTTCCCAACATATGTTAAAACCATAATTATTAATAGTCATTTAAAGTGCAGTAAGTACTTCAAACATTGTTTATACTTGAAATACACTGTAATTTTGCATAATAACAGGTATTAATTCAGAACCCAAATAATTCTAACAGGAAACAAAAGTATATGGTGAAAATTTCCCTAAATTATTGATAATTAAATTGCAATATCTTTCTTTGTATTTATTTTACAATTAATGAACATAATTTTTTATAATAACCAATGTCTATTTTTAAATTTCTTATGTTTTTGTGTGTGGTTCTGGGGATTGAACCCAGGGCCTTATGCATGCAAGGTAGGCACTCTACCAACTGAGCTATATCCCCAGCATAACTAATGTCTAATGTATATTCTGAAGAAATATTTTTCTGCCACCTAATGAGCTGGCAATTAAATTACATGGCCTTATGTCTTCAACCAAAAGATTGGGTATTCATCTTGTTAGGCTAATTGACACCCTGTTTTGCAAGATACAATATTGGAACAGTTGTTGTCTTAAGTCTATTATAAGTCTGTCCATTGAGTTATTTCATGGTTATTTGAGCAGTTGTAAAAAAAGAGAAAGAGCAAGAAATAGAGCGGATCATATGGTTTGAACACTGTCTGGTGTTGTTTGAAAACAGTATTTCAGTTAAATTAGCCAATATATTCTCCTCTTCCCCTTAGTACTTTTCTCCATAAAATGACTATTTATATTTTCATCTTTTTTTGTGGAACATTTTTTTTCTAAAGCTATAGTGTTTTGTTTTAATTGAAAGATATATGAACTCATACATATATAAACACACATGAATTCTTTGATTAAAGGAAGCCATGAATTCTTTGACATCCCTTCCTTTGAAAGATATGGACAATATCTCCTTCCTATAACTAGCCTTTGAGCTTGTCAGAATGGTAACTTGGCAGTTTGACACCTAGCATTTAGGAGACTTGGAAGTTTTCTTTTTTTCATATAAGAAATCTAACCACTTTGTATCCACATTGTCTAAAAGCCAAAGCAACCACGTAGAGAGGCCATAAGAAGAGAAAATAAGATTGGGGAGGAGAGGAGGAGAGAGGAAAGAAAAGGAAAGCAGAGGAGAGATGGGAAAGAAATGGAGTTTTACCAGCTCCAACAATTCCAACTCCAGTTGTACAGATTATTTCAGTGGATGCTCCAAATATTGTGGCAGTGATAATCTGTTGAGACCATCCCAGAATTCTGACACATGAATTTTTTTTTAATTTATTTTTTATTGGTTGTTCAAAACATTATAAAGCTCTTGACATGTCATATTTCATACATTAGATTCAAATTGGTTATGAACTCCCAATTTTACCCCAAATACAGATTGCAGAATCACATCGGTTACACATCCACATTTTTACATAATGCCCTATTAGTAACTGTTGTATTCTGCTACCTTTCCTATCCTCTACTATCCCCCCTCCCTCCCCTCCTATCTTCTCTCTCTACCCCATCCACTGTAATTCATTTCTCTCCTTGTTTATTTTCCCATTCCCCTCACAACCTCTTATATGTAATTTTGTATAACAATGAGGGTCTCCCTCCATTACCACGCAATTTCCCTTTTCTCTCCCTTTCCCTCCCACCTCATGTATCTGTTTAATGTTAATCTTTTCTTCCTTCTCTTCCTCCCTGCTCTGTTCTTCGTTGCTCTCATTATATCAAAGAAGACATTTGGTATTTGCTTTTTAGGGATTGGCTAGCTTCACTAAGCATAATCTGCTCTAGTGCCATCCATTTCCCTGCAAATTCTATGATTTTGTCATTTTTTAGTGCTGCGTAATACTCCATGGTGTATAAATGCCACATTTTTTTATCCATTCATCTATTGAAGGGCATCTGGGTGGGTTCCACAGTCTAGCAATTGTGAATTGTGCTGCTATGAACATCGATGTAGCAGTATCCCTGTAGTACGCTCTTTTAAGGTCTTCAGGGAATAGTCCAAGAAGGGCAATAGCTGGGTCAAATGGTGGTTCCATTCCCAGCTTTCCCAGGAATCTCTATACTGCTTTCCAAATTGGCCGCACCAGTTTGCAGTCCCACCAGCAATGTACAAGAGTACCCTTTTCCCCACATCCTCACCAGCACTTGTTGTTGTTTGACTTCATAATGGCTGCCAATCTTACTGGAGTGAGATGGTATCTTAGGGTGGTTTTGATTTACATTTCTCTGACTGCTAGAGATGGTGAGCATTTTTTCATGTACTTGTGGATTGATTGTATGTCCTCCTCTGAGAAGTGTCTGTTCAGGTCTTTGGCCCATTTGTTGATTGGGTTATTTGTTTTCTTATTGTTTAAGTTTTTGAGTTCTTTGTATACTCTGGATATTAGGGCTTTATCTGAAGTGTGAGGAGTAAGGATTTGTTCCCAGGATGTAGGCTCCCTATTTACCTCTCTTATTGTTTCTCTTGCTGAGAGAAAACTTTTCAGTTTAAGTAATCTCATTTGTTTATTCTTGTTATCAACTTTTGTGCTATGGGTGTCCTATTAAGGAATTTGGAGCCCGACCCTACAATATGTAGATCGGAGCCAACTTTTTCTTCTATCAGACGCAGAGTCTCTGATTTGATATCTAGCTCCTTGATCCACTTTGAGTTAACTTTTGTGCATGGCGAGAGGAGGGGATTCAGTTTCATTTTGTTGCATATGGATTTCCAGTTTTCCCAGCACCATTTGTTGAAGATGCTATCCTCCTTCCATTGCATGCTTTTAGCTCCTTTATCAAATATAAGATAGCTGTAGCTTTGTGGATTAGTCTCTGTGTCCTCTATTCTGTACCATTGGTCCACCCTCCTGTTTTGGTACCAGTACCATGCTGTTTTTGTTACTATTGCTCTGTAATATAGTTTTACGTCTGGTATCGCTATACCGCCTGATTCGCACTTCCTGCTTAGAATTGCTTTTGCTATTCTGGGTCTTTTATTTTTCCATATGAATTTCATGATTGCTTTATCGATTTCTACAAGAAATGCCGTTGGGATTTTGATTGGCATTGCATTAAACCTATAGAGAACTTTTGGTAATATCGCCATTTTGATGATGTTAGTTCTGCCTATCCATGAACAGGGTATATTTTTCCATCTTATAAGATCTTCTTCTACTTCTCTTTTTAGGGTTTTGTAGTTTTCATTGTATAAATCTTTCACCTCTTTTGTTAGGTTGATTCCCAAGTATTTTATTTTTTTTTTTGAGGGTATTGTGAATGGAGTGTTTTTCCTCATTTCCGTTTCAGAAGTTTTGTCGCTGATATACAGAAATGCCTTTGATTTATGCGTGTTGATTTTATATCCTGCCACTTTGCTGAATTCATTTATTAGTTCTAGTAGTTTTTTTGTAGACCCTTTTGGGTCTTCTAGGTATAGAATCATGTCTTCTGCAAATAGTGATAATTTAAGTTCTTCCTTTCCTATTTTTATGCCTTTAATTTCTTTCGTCTTTCTAATTGCTCTGGCCAGTGTTTTGAGAACTATATTGAATAGAAGTGGTGATAGAGGGCATCCCTGTCTTGTTCCAGATTTTACGGGGAATGCCTTCAATTTTTCTCCATTGAGAATGATGCTAGCCTGAGGCTTAGCATAGATAGCTTTTACAATGTCGAGGTAAGTTCCTGTTATCCCTAGTTTTTCTAATGTTTTGAACATAAAGGGATGCTGTACTTTGGCGAATGCTTTTTCTGCGTCTATTGAGATGATCATATGGTTCTTATTTTTAAGTCTATTGATGTGGTGAATAACATTTATTGATTTCCGTATATTGAACCATCCTTGCATCCCAGGGATGAATCCTACTTGATCATGGTGCACAATTTTTTTGATATGTTTTTTGTATCTGATTCGCCAGAATTTTATTGAGGATTTTTGCATCTAGGTTCATCCGAGATATTGGTCTGTAGTTTTCTTTCTTTGAGGTGTCTTTGTCTGGTTTCGGAATCAGGGTGATGTTGGCCTCATAGAATGAATTTGGCAGAGCTCCCTCTTTTTCTATTTCCTGAAATAACTTGAAAAGTATTGGTATTAATTCTTCCTTAAAAGTTTTGTAAAACTCTGCTGTATACCCATCCGGTCCTGGGCTTTTCTTGGTTGGAAGTCTTTTGATTGCTTCTTCTATTTCATCTATTGTTATTGGTCTGTTTAAGTTGTGAGTATCCTCCTGACTCAGTCTGGGCAAATCATATGACTTAAGGAATTTATCGATGTCTTCACTATCTTCTATTTTATTGGAATATAGGTTTTCAAAATAATTTCTAATTGTCTTCTGTATTTCTGTAGTGTCTGTTGTGATATTGCCTTTTTCATCCCATATGTTAGTAATTTGAGTTCTCTCTCTTCTCTTCGTTAGCATGGCTAACGAACCAACTTTTAGTTTTGTTAATTTTTTCAATAGTTTCTTTTGTTTCAATTTCATTGATTTCCGCTCTGATTTTAATTATTTGTTGCCTTCTGCTACATTTGCTGTTGTTTTGCTCTTCCTTTTCTAGGGCTTTGAGATGAAGTGTGAGCTCATTTATTTGTTGGTTTTTCCCTTTTTTGAGGAATGACCTCCAAGCGATGAATTTCCCTCTTAAAACTGCTTTCATTGTGTCCCATAGATTCCGATATGTTGTGTCTGTATTTTCATTTATCTCTAAGAATTTTTTGATTTCCTCCTTTATGTCTTCTGTAACCCATTGATCATTCAGTAACATATTGTTCATTTTCCATGTGATGTAGGATTTTTCCTTCCTTCTTTTATCATTGATTTCCAGTTTCATTCCATTATGATCAGATAAAATGCATGGTATTATCTCCACCCCTGTATATTTACTGAGGGTTGCCCTATGGCATAATATATGGTCTATTTTTGAGAAGGATCCATGTGCTGCTGAGAAAAAAGTATATCCACTTGATGATGGTTGATATATTCTATATATGTCAGTTAAGTCTAGGTTGTTGATTGTGATATTGAGTTCTATAGTTTCTTTATTCAGCTTTTGTTTGGAGGATCTGTCCAATTGTGAGAGAGGTGTGTTGAAGTTACCCATAATTATTGTGTTGTGGTCTATTTGATTCTTGAACTTGAGGAGAATTTGTTTTATGAACGTCACAGCACCATTATTTGGTGCATAAATATTGATAATTGTTATGTCTTGTTGGTGAATGGTTCCTTTTAACAGTATATAATGTCCTTCCTTATCCCTTTTGATTAATTTAGTCTTGAAGTCAATTTTATTCGATATGAGGATGGCCACCCTGCTTGCTTACGAGGACCGTGTGCATGGTATATTTTTTCCCAACCTTTCACCTTCAGCCTGTGTATGTCTTTTCCAATCAGATGTGTCTCCTGGAGGCAGCATATTGTTGGATTTGTTTTTTAATCCACATTACCAGCCTATGTCGCTTTATTGGAGAGTTTAAGCCATTAACGTTTAGAGTTACTATTGATATATGGTTTGTACTTCCAGCCATGTTTGATTATTTATCTTCTTCTTTTTTTTAATTTAGTTTGTTTCTCCATGGTTAGCTTTCCCCCCGCCCTCTGTCTTTATAGAGGCACTTCCCACTGATGGTTTTGGTTATTGTTTTTCATTTCTTCCTCTTGTAGTGTTTTGCTCAAGATGCTTTGCAATGCTGGTTTTCTGGCTGCAAATTCTTTTAGCTTTTGTTTATCATGAAAGATTTTTATTTCGTTGTCGTACCTGAAGCTTAATTTTGCTGGATACAGAATTCTTGGTTGGCATCCATTGTCTTTCAGCATTTGAAATATGTTGTTCCAGGATCTTCTCGCTTTCAGCGTCTGTGATGAAAAATCTGTTGTTAACCTTATTGGTTTACCTCTGAATGTAATCTGCCTCCTTTCTCTTGTAGCTTTTAATATTTTCTCTTTGTTCTGTATATTGGATATCTTCATAACAATGTGTCTTGGCGTTGGTCTACTGTGATTTTGTGTGCTCGGTATCCTGTATGCATCTACAATTTCTATATCTGTTTCCTTTTTTATTTCTGGAAAGTTTTCTATAATTATTTCATTCAGCAGGTTAGTCATTCCCTTGGTTTGAATCTCTGTACCTTCTTCTATCCCGATGACTCGTAGGTTTGTTTTTTTTAATGTTATCCCATATCTCTTGGATGTTTTTCTCGTGGTTTTTAACCAGCCTTTCTGAGTTTGCTAGGCTCTTTTCAAGATGATATATTTTGTCTTCATTATCTGATGTTCTGGCTTCTACTTGCTCCACTCTGTTAGTGATACTCTCAATTGAGTTTTTAATTTGGTTTATCATTTCCTTCATTTCTAGAATTATTATTTGTTTTTTTTTTATAATCTCTATCTCCTGATAAAGATGCTTAACTTCTTCTTTTATCTGTTTATGTAATTGATTTTCAAAGTGTTCTTTCACTCTTTGGATTTGCTGTCTTGTATCCTTTTTAAGGTTCCATTCCATCTGTCTAAGGTATTCCTTGAGTTCTTTATATGACCATTTTTCTGCTGACTCTAGGTCCTCCTGAATATTTAGGCTGTCCTTCATTGTTTGTACTCCTTTTCTTCCTTGCTTTTTTATGCTGCTCATGTTACTTCTTGTTCTGTTTGACTGCTGAGTTACTGTTTACTCTTATAAATTTATTTGATGCTTGGGAGGAACGATAATAGAAGGGAAGGGAAGAAGTCACTAAAGAGAATGAGAGTAGGCAGGTAGAATTCAAGGAAGGGGGAATAAGAAAATTGAAAAGAAATGAAAAGACAAAAGAAACAAAAATAACAAAGATTAGATAATAAAGAAAGAAAGAAAAGAAGAAAAAAAAATTTAACAAAAATAATAATGATAATAAAAAAATGAAAATTAAAATTTAAAAAATAATAATAATAAAAAAATTAAAAAAAATTAGAAACATCGAAAAAAAGTTAAAGAACAACAACAAATAAAAATTGAAAATGAAAGAAAAAGAAGAAAAAAAAGAAAAAGAAAAAAAATGATGATAATAATAATAATAAATGCAGTCCTAGAGTTCTATTAACTTCTCTTCCAGTAGGTGGAGCTGTGCCCACTGGGCCAAGCTTCTCATCTCAATAGGTGGAATCCATTCACTGTGCAGCAGCTCTTTCTCCTAGACTGGGCGGGTCTCCAATCCTGAGTGTCTAGGGCTTTGTCTTGTGTTTCCTCAAGCCAGGCCGTGCTCACCTGTGGCGCTCACCACAATACTGGCTACACGCCAGGTCTGCTGCTCCTGGGAGCCCTGTTTTCATGAACACCTGGGCTCACTCTCCCTGTTTGCCTCCCTCAGACCCTAAGTTTGTAGAGCTTGGGGCTGAGATCCCCCAGCGAATTTGCTTGCCCTCCTGTAGCCACGCCCCCGGTAGCTGGTGCAAGAGACCTCAGTTGTCAGCACTGGTGGGAGCGGTAGCCGGGAGTTCCGCGCCGCGAGTCCCGCGCCACTCCTGATTCCCTCGGTCTGGTTATTGCGTTCACAGGAGAGCTGGGAGGGGCCCTTAAGGTTTCCCCGCTGTGTGGAGAGAGATGGCTAGGGGATTACACACCTGTCGCGCTGGTTTCAATGCAGTTATCTCCTCCGCCCGTGACGCCAGTTCTCTGCCATGATGGAATCCCATGCAAATGGTGACCGTTCGTTCCCTTTGCCGGGTGACCAATGCAACGGGTGGGTCCTGACTGTCTCTCCCAATCCCCGTTTCAGTCCTGTGGCCACTGCCTATGAAGGCTCGGTTGGCTTTTACCTCTGTAAGTTCCTAAGGGCCGACCAATTATTTCAGCGGGATCGTTAGTGCTGAGTCACATGAAGCAGGCGAACCGGAGCCTAATTGCCTCCGATTCGGGCTGTGTGTGTGTGTTCTGGGGGCCCAGCCTGTACACCCCAGATCCACGTCAGCTCAGCATTGCCTAGTGATCCTGAGCAAACAGCATTTAGACAGTTTACGGCTCCCTATGCCCGCGCAGTTGAAGATGTCAGAGACTTGATCTCTCTGCGCCTGCCACCATGTTAGATCTCCTCAATGATATTCATGTTGCCCTTACAGCTTCCTGGCATAAGCAAGTTCTTGGGATTATACAAACTGCTGCTTCTGTTTCCAGTCCAGATTTCTAGAAATGAAACCCTGCCACCGTCGCCTCCGCCTCTGGGCCGCGCTCACGGGCGCTGCGCTCGTCTGCGACCGTAGCAGAGCCGCCCTGGCCTCCGCAGCTCCTCAGCCCGGTGACCGGCCCCTGGGGCCCAAGCGGCTGCCGCCGCGGCTCTCCGTCCCCCTCCTCCGGAGCACGGGTCCCCTGGCAGGGGGATGCAGAAGGACCCCAGAGCAGGCTCTGCCTGAAGGTGCAGTGGCGAACAGGCCACCGAGACGCTCGAGGCTGCAGTCCAGCCTTCGGAGGACAGGGCTCGGCACGCAGCCCAGCTCCAACCTCTAGATGCTGCTGCCGGACAATGTATACAGAGCCATCAAGACAGCAAGCAGAAAGCAAATGGCGGCTCCCGCAGAGTGGATTTTCGGCACAGAAACCACAGCCCAGCCAACAATCCCAATCCACAAACTCTCCCTGTATAACAAATATTCAAAAAAAAAAAAAAAGGGGCAGGGCGCACTGAGCTTTCTTTGCCTTGGGTACTTACAATCCACTGCTGATTACACATTCAGCTTCTCTGCCCAGAGCAAAGCGAAAGAGGAAGCAGATGGGAGCAAAGCGCCCGCGGCTCTGAGCAGCCAAGCGTCCGGAAGCCAAGCATCTCTTTTTCGATTTCTTTGTTCTTCCTGCTGCTTGGCAAAGTGGTCCGCTACAGATTAACGGTGAAAGGAGCTCTAACAGACTGTGCAAAATCTAGATTAAAGCCGCTGCTCTGAGCACCACGCTCAGCACTTCAGCAACCCCCGTACGCAGCGGCCATCTTTTTTTCCTGACACATGAAATTTGAAATGAATAATAACAAATTGCTGTAAACCATTACATTTTGAGTAGTTAGACAAATCAGAGAAAACATTGGTGAATTAATTATAAAATAATATTTCTCCTTATTATTTTCTTATTTATTAAGTACTCTTGTCTTCAATGATATTCTACAAAGAGAAAACCAAGCTGGCACATACTAACAATAAATCACTTATCAGCTTTTAGTTGATTTTATTATAGTTTTTAAATTAAGGACAGCAATCCCATATTGGCTGTACCCAGAGTAGACTGTTTCAACTATCCTAACTTTGTTTAGGCCACTGCTAAGGAATACCTAGACTTCTCACACTTTCCTCTTTTCTCTCCATACATTTGCAAAAGAGTACCATATTTGTGGATATTTTTACATTATTTAAAATGTTTCAATATACTGTGGTCATTTCTGGGCCAGTAAACATCATCATTTAAATGTTTTATAAGTTGTCATAGTGCTTCATGATTTTGCTTAAGTAGGATTTTGCTATAACATTTACTTTTTATCATCTTGTTCATTATTGCTTTTGTTCAAGATGGACTCCATATTACAAGTTCATGTATAAAGCAAGAAGAAAAGAAAAAGGCAACAATACCTGAATCGACTAGATTTTAATTAAAAAGATACTGATTATAGAAATGACCAGAATTATACCATATTTCTTTCCCTTGACACTTCTGCATCCAGAAAATGATGATCCAGAAAAATATTTTTTTCTATATATGCCCCCATCCTCCAAGTGTACAATTCGCCTAAAAGAAAAAAAAAAGGATATAAATAGTTGCTTTGCCACTCTACTCAACTCAAAGTGTCTGCTTAAGGAGACAGATGATAGATGCATATATAGATGCATACATACATACATACATATATACATGTAGACAGATAGATTATAAGTAAAATATACAGCACATAGGCCTGTTAGATTTCTTGGAGATGGAAAAACTGGTTTGAAGAATTTTTATTTTTTCTTATAATTCTATGTAATTTAAAGTATTTAATAGTTATATTTGATGGTTTAATCATGCAAATTGACTTAATTATTAATAATGCAAATTGAAGGAAAATGCTGATAGATAAACATGGTGCAATTACCTGAAAGAATTTTGGATTTTAAAATTGACTATAAAAGTAAAGGTTTGGCTTGAAATTTGTCTTACAGAATCTAAATAGAGAATCTTTGGGAGAAAATTCAAAGCTAAACCAACTAACATCCAAACAAAAATATCTGTGAGTTCCTAGAATGTGACATATTGACTTCAATATTACATTTCAGTAATTGGTGACTCATATTTGTGCATGCTTTTCATTTATTTACTGTAAATCTTTAAAAATGAATATAGAGCAATTAGTATATCTTTGCTTCATTCCTAAATTCTTGATGCTTTCAGTGTGGCATTCTATAATCCAAATTATTATTGCTGCATACTCTTACTTTATATTCCTGACTTTTTCTATGCTTATACTTCAATTGAGAAATTCCTGACAGTTTGTGTAAAGTGATCTTTTTTCTTCATTGATTAAATAAAAAAGAGCTTAGCTTTAATATTGAATGAGGTTGAGAAATCTGTGAAAAATTCATTTTGATTAAGAAGCTAAGCTATTAATCAGTTGTATTAGAATGGATCAGTAGAATCCTATTGATAGAAGTGGTGTTGCTTAACAATGAGTAAGTAGACTGGAAGGCAAATGAAACTCAGAAAAATCCCTGTTTACATCACTTGCCAAATTCTGTGGTGTGAATACACCCATCATAGCTGATTTCCAGCCATCAGTAGTGTAAAGAGATATACAGTAAGTACCAACCTGTTATGTAAAACTATTATATGAAATTGGACAGATACTGTTATGTGGAACTGTTATATGAAATTTGGACAGATACAGTAGATATTAAAAACTTGAGAAGCATAGAAAATGGTGAAATGTAGTAAAACAATTATGAATTGATGACTTTTGATCAATCATTACCTTTATTTTAAATAATTTATTTAATTTCAAATATTTATAATTTAATTTTTGATAATGCTGTGTTTGAACCAAAGTATTTATAAGAAATGATCAACTGGATATATTGAATGTCAAAATGAACTAGTTCTAGTACATGTCCCAGTTTGATACATTCACCATTTCTGTTATTTATATTATCATCATCACCAGTGTAGTTCAGAACCATATTGTTTTTCTTTTTTTTTTCATTAATACAATTATGTGAGCCTCTTCATTGAATTTCTTTCAGCTTTTTTCATTCAGCATTTTTAAAGTGCCTTATCTAAACTTTCTAATCCAAATTGAATACTACTGACAAAGTAATTATTACAAAGTATGGCTTTAATCATAAGGAAATCCTGTTCAAAGCATAATTAGCTTCTTATTAGACACAAAATAAAATATAAATAACTTGGAAAACATGAAAGCTCCTCTAGGAGCTTACCTCAATGTAATGTCTAGATGCATTTTTTGCTATTCATCTTCATAGAGGAGATGCTCCCAACCAAACAGAAGTAATTATTACTTCCAGAACACAAGAGGGTAATTATAACATCATGTGATTATATTATTGAAATTGGTTTTGGGAATTTCATTTATTAGAATCTAAATATAATCTGGAAAATAAATAGAACAAAGGGTAAATTCTATTATGTTTGTGTGCATAACCAGCAAGAAAAATGAACCGACTTCTATTTCAAAGAGAAATAACAAATGTTTCAAGTATTTGAAAGTGTATGTCATGGAAAGGAAATTAGATATAATCATTTAAGACCCTGAAAAGTGTTCTTAGAAATGAATGACTATACAGTGATATCAATATGAATACAAGCAAAGGAACAGTTTTTCATTAGTGAGAGAATTGGCAGAAAGACTACAGCACACAAAATAATTTTTAACTTATTCTTATTTATTTTATTTTATTTTTTTACTGGAAGTGTCTTTAATAATGTGTTTTATGTTCACATAATATAGATTTTGAAGAGATTTGAGTCAAATTGCTTGGGATGTTAGCATAAAGTGTGATTAAGTAGGTTCCAAATTGTCCATTTTAAAGAGCTTTTAGGTAATTTATGTATATGTATATGTGCATTTCTTTAGAAGAAATGGAAACAATGAATTTCATTAATCTCAAAAGGTTCAAAAATATTAAGAAAAATAAAAATGATTTTGAATTGGTATACTAATATTAATGGCATAATTATTTCATTATTTTCTGAAAATTTCCATAATAAAAAATAAAATTTTTTAAAGAAAACACAGGGCAAACTTTACTTTTTGTTCATTAATTTTTGCAATAAAGAAGTATCTATCATCAAAAACCATACAATTGTATCATTGTGTTTACAAGTTTTATAGAAATAAAATGCCTGACTACATTAAAAAAAAAAAGGAAAGACTGGAAATTGAATTATGTGGTTGTGCAATATATGTAGTATGAAATTATTCAGTCTAATTAGACATAATTAACTGAGTAAAATAAAACAATATAAAGAGCAAAGGCTACAATCTAATAGAGGGAAAGAAATGAAAGGTAAATGTAATGAAAAATGCATTAAAATACGGTATGTTGAATGTAAATGGATGGATAGAAAACAGATATGTCATGTGAAGAATATTAGAAAGCTGAGGATTATCTATTGTTATCAATTGGAATAGATTTCAATACAAGGACTGATTTATCAGAGGTAAAAATTGACATTTTATTGTAGTAAAAATAAACTTCTGACAGTTTTAATGTTTGTCCCTTTCATTAAAATACCAATGTATGTGAAACATCAATCAACAAAACTAAAGTAGTAAGAGCAAATTCAAGTAAGAGGTGATTTAAACACTACTGCCTCAGCAATTGATGGAAGAAGCAAATAAAAGATCAATAAGGAATTTTTCTTTGCCTTCTACCCACTTAATTTGAAAAAAAAATATTTATTTGTTCCTCTTTTCTTCCTTTTTTCCCCATAATGTTTCTTCCCCAGAGATGCCAGAGCTGGAAGACTCCATGGTGAAGTATGATGGAGGCTGTTGGAAATGGCAGGCTCATAGGGCCCTGGCTGAAGAAGCTGAGAAGTTTAAAAGTGTTAGCCATGCCAGTGCTGAGCTATTTTTGTATTTGTATGTATGTGTTATTTTCAACTGATTTGAAACAAAGGTACCTAAGTGATTGCATACTGAGAGTATGATTTTATTTATTTATTTACTAATTTATTTATTTATTTTTAGTACCGGGTATTGAGCCCAGAGTCACTTAAACACTGAGCCACCATCTCCAGCCTTTTTTAACTTTTTATTTTGAGATGGGGTTTCGATAAATTACCTAGGACTTCATTAAATTGCTGAGGCTGGCTTCTAATTTGGGATCCTCCTGCCTCAACCTCCCAATTTTCTGGGTTTACAGGAATGCACCACCATGCCCAGCTGAAATTATATATTTATGAAAAACATTAAAACATTGCAGGAACAACTGCATACCCACTTATAAAACCAACCAACCAAGAAACAAATAAACCTTGACCTTTACCTCACAGCTTTCAACAAAATTACTTTGAGATGTATAATTTATGTGCAATGTATCTAAGCATAAAAGCTAAACCTGTCAAACATCCAGTAGAAAACAAATGAGAAAGTCTTTCTTACTTTAAGATAAAGTCCTTAAAGTTCCTTAGATAGAACAAAGCACTCACCATAACAGAAAACTGATAAATAGAAATTCATTAAAATAATTCTCTTTTATAAGACACATCATCAAGAAAATGAAGTGAGTGAAATGAGTACAATGATTCATAATACATGTCTGATGGAGAGATTGTACCTAGCATATATAAATAATTCTATAAACCAATAAAAAAATTAACACTAAATAAAATATGACCAAATAACTGAACAGAATTTCATCGAAGGAGATGCACTTAAAGATCAAGCATATAATATAATATTCAACATCAGTCATGAAGGAAATGCAAAAAAAAAAAAAAAGGAACCAATCCAAACACTATTTCACAGCCTATAAATGTGTAAATAATAAAAGCTCTCAGGTGTTACACAACTGCTGCTATACACAACTGAAAGCATTATTCACTGAAGAACAATGACTGTGCATGTTCACAAATGCTTGTGTAAGATTGTTCATGTCAAATTTATTACTTATAGGCTGAAACAAAGGCACACAGTGGACTACTACTCAGCACTAAAAATTAATAAAATGACATCTGGTATAACATGAACAAAACTCAAGACACATAACATAGAGGAAGATAGTTTTAAAATGATTCCATATAGTATGTTAAGAAGAAGCACTAATACTATTGTGATAGAAATCAGATTTGTGGTTGTTTCGTGTGTGTGCTGGGAAGAAGGAGGTAGGTGGGGACTGACTATAAAGGATAATGAGGGAACTTCCAGGAAAATAAATATGTATTTTGATTATTATGATGCTTATAAGATTATTTTGAGTTTCTTCGAGGTTTAAATATATGTATCTACAATAGAAATACCTTACTGTATGTAAATTAGAGCTCAATAAAATTGACAAAATTACAGGAAAACATGGAAATATTCTGACAAGTAAAGGAAGTACACTGTTCTTGGTAAGAAGGAGAATATTTTGACTCTTGAAAATCTGATTATTATTTTAAAGAAGATTATTTCTAACTTATCCAATGCATTTGAATGTATTAGCTACCACCACTAGTGGTTAATTTTCTCTTAAAGAAACATACTTTACTTCAGTGAAAAAATTCTTATTTGCCATTTTTCTTACAGTTGAATGTGGACATTCATCATACTTTTAGTTTTTAATTCAATAGATATTAACAAAACATTGTTTGACAATTTTCTAGGAGCTGCAGATAAAAGGATAAAGTTAAACATGTTCATTGCTTAAATGTAACTTGTACTCCAGTGAATGGATACCGACAATAATGAAATACCAAGGAAAGTGAGCAGCCTTTGAACTGTGGTGAGTTCCTGTGATGGACTGGTGCTTGGTGCCAATGACAATAGCAATCTGACCCAGCCAGGATAGCACTGTCACCAGTGCTATCTAAACATAATATATTGCTATTGAATTGGCTTTGATATGAACTGTTCACAGTGTCAATTAAGTATAATGCTCCATGACATGGGATTATATTCATATAAATCCCTCTTTAATGACAAAAACACTATTAAGAAAAAGATGCATTTAATACATGTAACCTAGTCTATCCTATAAACAGGCTTAACACAGTTGCATTAGCCTTCAATTGGGCAACATCATCTAACACAAAGGCTATTTTATAATAAAGTGTTGAGGATAACAAAATGTAATTCATTGCATACCATACACTGTACAGTAACACTTGTCCCTCCTGTGATTGACCAGGAGCTGTCCAGCATTGGGAAAGCAAACCAAGCTGAGAATCATTAGTATGGGAAATGAAAAGACTCAAAATTCAAAGTTATGTTTTATTCTGAATGCATATCACTTTCACACCATCACAAAGTTGAAAAATTGTAAGTTAAAACTTCTTGAGGTAAGAGAGCTTCTGTAATAGAGTATGGAGGTTTGGGAAATAGCATGGGAAGGGAGAAAGAAATATATGACTCATTTGAGTGTTGCCAATAATTGAAGCCATGTGAATAACAGTTTATCCTAGCAAAGTATGGATAATGAAATAAAAAATTATTAAAGTTAATAACATTCAACTTTTGATATTTACGTTGAGGGAATGAGGTCACTGGGTGTCTTAGAAAAGTGGCCCAGAGAATAATTAGGAGCACAAAGGAGAATGTTGGGTCAAAGAAGCTGAGGGAATTCTCCTAAACCTGCTTCCTCAATTTTGTGAGAAATATGACCACTGTCAGAGTCTAAACTTCACTTTTTAAGAGATTAAATTGTTCATTTAGTTCTATTTAAAAAAACAATTACAGTGACTTTCTAGACTCAATCCTTACTTGTGATACATGAGTTAAATCACTGTTCTTTAGGTAAGTTCCTGTTACTGCCTAAGATGCTTTAAATTGGGTTTCCATCACTTTAGTAACATAGTCCTGAAGGTATATTTCTAATTTTGATTGGTACTACTAGACTTTCAAATTATGTACAGTGTGTGAAATCTGAAAACAATAAACTCTGCTTTTAAACCAAATGTCTGAGAAAACAATTCCCTTCTCATTTTTTGTTATATTTGTTTATTTAGCATAATGCACATGTGTACAGGTTTTTGAGGAATTTGACATATTGGTTGGTTTACTATTTGAGTGAACTGTAAGTTATGAATGCTATAATGCATCAATAATTTTTACATTTTGATAACTCTCAGAAAACACTATATAATTTACTTTATCTCAGCTTTAGCTTCATATTTTTAAATATCTTTTAAATTAGTCTAGTTATTAGAGATCAAATGTTTGGTGTCCTTCTTTAGAGAACACAGTTACTTTCTTTAGACTTAGATTCACTACTAAAAAATTGTGACAGAAATATTATATGACTTCAGTGAATATGAAATCAAAAATTTCTTACCCTCTTTTTCTTAATATTACTGAATCACTCCAATAGTAATACCACATGCATGAATCATTTATTAATAGATGTGAATAGGAAAATGGTTGTAAACTGAGATTCCACATTGTTAACTATAATTGTAAAACAAAATAACACATATCCAACAAATCTGGCACGGGGTTATATAGAAATTATAAAAGAATCCATAAGAACAGGCCTTTATAATTCTTACATGTTTTCTTGTTGAATGCAGATGTTTACAGAAAAGCCATGATGAAATGGAGATATATATAGAGAGAGTAAACATAAGTTCAATGTTTTTAAGACGTGTGCAAGCAGAGAAGTGAAAAATATTCAAGAGGGCTGTATAAATATAATAGAATACATTCGAACAAGAAAACGACAGATGGCAGTTAATAAATCTTGGTAAAACAGAGTTCTACCTTCCTGTTGTGAAAGTATAAATAATATATGTAATAAAATAATCTCTTAGTATGTCTCTTTTTCTCCCCCTTCTCTATCTGGTTGAATTGAAATCTGAAAGATGGAGAAAGAAAAATGAAGCTGTTAATTTAACTTTAAAATATATATTTAGAGCTAGTTCTGTAGATATATTTAGTAGCATTCTGCTCTCCTTACCATAATGTCATTTTATCTATTTGATTACTTTACAAAAAGGAAAACATGATAGATTCTGTATTTCTTCAGTTCTACTTAGTTCTTTTTTAAAATCTCTATAAACCATTCAATACTGAAACTGGAAAATATCATTCCTAATATAGTTTGAGGATCAAGTAAGATTAATAAAAAGTATAGATGTCTTGGGTATTGAGAAAACTTAATAATATGCACCATCTGTTTATTCAGTTATTCTTATCTTGACATGTTGAAAGTCTGATAAAGCAAGTAGATTTCCTACATAATTACAATATCAAATTGGTCTTAATGCTTGAATAGACAGAGTCACATTTCAAGAGACAGCATCTGATATATTTGATGCACTTTCATCTAAGGGAAAGGATTTGTACACTTTAGAATTTGTAAGATGTTTCCTGTGCTTCTATTTGTTAAATTACTGGCTTTAAATAATACTTTATACAGATTAAATCACATGCTCAACAAAGAGTAGGTCCAAGTTTTCGTTTTCTTATGAAATGTTAAAAAAAAAACATTTAGTAGTAGATATTACATAAATGAGCTATTAGTAATAGTCTACAATCATTTCATTCTACTTTTGAAATAGAGATTATTTATCATTTTACTCCCTTTTTTTAGTCTTTTTCTAGGTCTCAGTTTCAAACTTGTGTTCTTTCTCTGTTCCACATGCAGACAAACACCCATTAGCGAACAAATTTGCATCATTGTTTGAATGTGCCTAGCCTTGTAATTTCTATGAATTAGTAGCATCAGAATGTAAAACAAGGAAGTGAATTCAGAATTCTAGGCTACTTGTGTTTCTTAAATATTTTCTTACCCATGAAAGACTTTTAAGGTATGCTGCCCATTGAAGAATTGTTGAGGTGCTTAGATTTTGGTCCACTCAACTTGTCTGGTCTCCTTTAATCACTTCCACCACCATGAACATTTAACAAATGGAATCATCCAGGAATGTTTCAAGGGGAACATTTCAAAACCCAGAGTTCTGGCAGTACCTTGTCATAACACAGTATTCAGAGACTATGTTGCCATTGAGAGTCAGAAGACCCTTTCTGCCAATACATAATGAACCTGACCCTGGTGTGCTTTTAGGCTTCCTGTATACCTGATGCGACCACTTAGCTATCATGGTTTGAAGGCCTTTTTTAGAATAATCCTGTTTTTCTGGGAGTAGTGATGCTCATATAAATATACCAATAGAAGTGACTTTTATAATTTATTGAAAAATGTTACATAAAATATAACGTTTTATGTAAAAATGTTGATTTTTGTCTGTGTAAGGGTGAAGGGTCTCATAAGAATGAGATATATCTCTTAAAGTAAAATGTCAACCCAGATACTCCAAATGAAAGTCTTCTACTATGTGATGACAAGGAGATTCTCCCAAAAGTGAATTGACATGTTTGAGAGATTACATTTTTTATAATGCTAATTTTTATAAATACTTACTTGGTAATTTGTTCTGTATCAAAAACTGTAGTAAATTTGAAATCCATCTCACTTCAAGAAAAGTTGATAAGACATTCAAACCCAGAGCAGATGAAGAAGAGGAAAAAGCAAAACCTAACTCAAAACATTCAAGTTTATATGTTAGATTCCTCTCATAGGGAGTTGTCATACCTCACAGTTCAAAGTGTATTCTGCAGATGAGTAACATGTAATGCAATTTACTACTCAGCAAAAATGATTCAAGAAGAAAACATTACAGTGTCTATTTACCTTTGTATAAGCAATTGCTTATGCTACACTGCTTTTAATGTTTGTACTTGGATAAAATTTTTATGTATGTATAGGGACATCACAGTGCAAAATGCTGCTAGCCCAGGCACAAAGTATTAAAATTATTTTGTGAAAAATGTGTTTCTAAAACAACATAATCATTTTAAATTTCCATGAATAGTAAGTTTACCTATGACCTTATTATGTTTCATATAAAAGAGAATTTTGCGTGTAACTATTAGATAAAAAGGATAAAAATTTGGTGGTGATTATTCTTAAAATGACCTGTTTAGGAGTACTTTTCTTCATGACCTTAAATAGCTTCACATCTTTGTAAATAATCCGTATTTATAAAATAATATTTCATGGGCTGGGGTTGTGGCTCAGTGGTAGAGCGCTCGCCTAGCATGTGCAAGGCCCTGGGTTCCATCCTCAGCATCTCATAAAAACAAATAAACAAAATAAAGGTATTGTGTACAACTAAAAAATAAATATTTAAAAAAATTATAATATATCACTTTGATTTTTTCTAGATATTAAACCATAATTAAATATAAATTTCTTCATAAAAATATAATTATAAAAATATAAAGAAAAACTCTAAAGAGGAGTAAAAGGTGAATAATAAGCTTTGTTTATCTTCCCAGGTTGCACATATCAACATCCAGATCCACGAGTTTGGTGGATGTGTGCCTTTGTTCACAGGTATATTTCCTTGAACAGATTATTCTTTCCAAAGAGTTACTGCTGACTGACATGCTATCTCACATTGATGATTATTTACTTCATTACTAGTTTCTCTGTGTCATAGGCAGAGATCAGAATTATTACCAGCATACTTGGTGCACCCATTCAGCACTCGCTAATTCTGGCCATTGCTTTTAGTAAGATGATACAATAAATCAACTGATAAATAATGTGGTCTTAAGGAGGTAAAATACTAGTAGAGACAGAAAGAAATCTTAGATATAATTAATAGGCAAATAATTCATCATGTGAGAATGAAAGGTACTGTTATGGTACCTTTGGATGTGAGGTATCCCCTGCAAAACTCCTATGAGAGCAGGAGGTGAAATGATTAGGTTATAAGAGATGTAGGGAAATCAGTTTGGCTGAATCAGCTTGAACAGAGTAGGAGAAAATGATGTCACAAAGGTAATGGGATCTAACTGGATAGTTTTTTAATTTGAGGAAAAATGATTTGCCAAAGGAGTGGTTATTTGAAGAGGGCCTTAATCTGATTTGAGTTTTAAAAGAACTGTTCCAACTGCTCTTTTAAAAGAACTGTTCCAACTGCTCTGTTAAGATAGATAGGGGACGACAGCAGTCAGAATAACCCATGAGACAGATAAAGGCAGCTTCCAAAAGGGTTATAATATTGGCAATAGTGAGAACCCGTTATATAGATGTAAGTGGATAATACCGAAATAAGATTTGTTCATAGATTGGACATAAAGAGTAAGAAAAAGAGGGGAGGCAAAGATGATTGATGCCATTTATTTGAGCCTGAGAAACCAGAAAAGTTGAGCTCCCTCTAACTCTAATGGAAAATACCTAGGTGGAATAGTTTTGGGGGGAGGGAAGGACAAGCCTAGTAGATTTCTATGTGTATAAATCAGCATTCTCAACTTTTAGTTGAGTCAACTTTTGCTTGTGTGACCAAAGTACCTGAAAAGAACAACTTAAAGGAGACAAAGTTTATTTTAGGCTCATGATTTCTTAGGCCTCAGTCCATGGTTAGTTCAGGGCCTGATGAGGCAGAATATCACTGTGGAAAGACATACTGGTAGAAAGCCACTCACTCAGCCCATAGCCGATGGGAAGCAGAGAGAAAGGTGGGGGAGATAGTGGGAGGAGCCAGGGACAAGATATAATTACCAATGGCAGGCTCCTAGTGTCCTACTTCCTTCAGCCATACCCCACCTGTCTACAGTTACCACCCAGAAGTCCATTCAAATTATTAATCTAGTGGATTAATCAACTGATGAATTTATAGTTCTCATGATCAAATAATTTCACCTCTAAACTTTCCTTCATTGCCTAACACTTGAGTTTTTCAGGTAGCATTTTATATCCAAACTCTAATACACATACAAGACTAGGGTGAAAGATGTGTTCATGCTAGAGGAGATATATTTAGCAGCAAGCAGGGTAAAACAGAAATTTATATTATAATATCCACATTTTTATTATTTTGTTGTTGAAAGTAAATTTCACAAAACGGCAACAATTAAAAATGCTTTATGCTAAGAATTGTTTTTTGATAAATTCTATCAAAAATATTTTTAATCCTCTAGAGAATATAGAACACTGCTTTGAATCACATATGGTCATTAACTGCTTGTTGCTATTGTTGATTTTTTTAGTGATATCAGTATTTGTGGTTAATATTATTCTCTTCTTGATTAAACTAAAAGTGTTCAAAATTAAGTATATTTAACACTAGAAACATTAAGAATGTAGCCTAATTTTGAGCATTATTATATACTTAGCACTTTGTCAGAGACTCTATATACAACAATTCATGTGATCTTCAAAATAAATAAATGACCTGGTAACTTACTACCACATTTGAAACACAGATATGGAAAATGTAGCATATATAAAAAATGGAATATTATTCAGCAATAAAAGAAAACAAAATCATGATATTTTCCAGTAAATGGATGAAGTTAGAGAAGATAATGGTAAGTGAAGTTAGCCAATCCCAAATAACCAAATGCTGAGTTTTTTTTTTTTTATAAGGAGGCTGATTCATAATGGGATAGGGAGAGGATGCATGGGAGGAACAGACAAACTCTAGATAGGGCAGAGGGGTTGGAGAGGAAAGGAGGGTGCATGGGGTTAAAAATGATGGTGGAACGTGGTAATCATTATTATCCACAGTACATATATGAAGACAGAAACTTGTGTGAATATACTTTGTATACAAAGAGATATGAAAAATTGTGCTCTATACATGTAAAAAGAATTGTGATTCATGCCACTGTCATATATAAGATTTTAAAAAAGCAAAAAAAAAAAAATAGAAATACAGATACGGAGACCTGATTATGTTAGGTAATTTATGCAAAACTGAATAGCAAAATAAAAACAAAAATTAAAAAAAAAAGAGTAGAGATTAAACTCCAAATTCCATTTCCTTTTACTGTATTTTCCCTTTTTAAAATTATTTTTTAACAGTTTAGCTTTTGGCGCATCATATTTTAAGACTGAAGTATTTATTGTTTAATATCTCATTTTGCTTTGTTATTTATTTTACCCCTCTCCCCCGCATAAAACTCCATGAGAATATTATATCTTTAAATATTTTATATCCCTAATATATGCCTAAAAGAATCCTGGACATTATGTATAATTTAAATAAGTATTTGTTTGATATAAATGTAAAAAAGCTATTCTTTTCTTTTTCTTCTTCTTCTTTTTTCTACAATGAGAATGGAACTCAGGGTCTTCTATGTGCTAGGCAAGCTATATACCACTGAGCTACATTCCCATTCCTGTGAAAACATTGTTTTTAATTTTTTAAAAATTACATAAATAAAAAAGTAAAATTACATAAATACCAATGTAAACGTTTCAATTATACACACATACATATATTACATATACATTTGTATAAGTGTAAATGTATGCATTTAAAAGTATTTGAGACCAGGGAGTGGTAGAGTTATATGACTCTTGGAACTGGATGGAGGAGATGACTAACTAGTTTGAATCACACACTTCTAAACGTTTCAATGAAAATCAAACTTGGAATACTATGTTCTGTACATCATATACTTACTTCTAGGCTTTGCAAACTAGAATACTCCAAATTAAAATGTGAATAAAATATTTAATTCCTTTATCTTTTTTTTGGATTAATTTATATTATGTTGATAGACTCAACCAGAGCTCTTTCTAAAGTGATGAAGTGGCAACAAAAAGAGTCATTTTTTTTTTCTTTTTTCTTTTTATGTACTGAGGAATAAACCCAGGGGCACTTAATCACTGAGCCACATCCCTAGCCCTTTTTTGAATTTCATTTAGTTCATTTCAGTTAGAGTCTAACTGAATTGCTTAGTCCCTTGCCATTGCTGAGGCTAGCTTTGAACTAGCGATCCTCAGCCTTCTGAGCCACTGGGATTACAGGCATGAGCCTCTGTGCTCAGCTGATTTCTTCTTTTTACCAATTTATTATCAAGCTAAAATAGGACACCTAGGATTGGTGGAAAAGGATGAATTATACAGAAAGACAAATAAAACATAGATTCTGTGTATTTTTATAGAAATAGCAGAGATACACCATTTCTTTCTTCTCCACTTCTGGATACTGGTCAATGCCAGGGCACCTGTATATCATTTTGTGATTTAATTAAACTGTAACAATGATAGAGAAATGAGAAGTAGTTTTAGTTTTATATAGAATTTGTTATTATCTATCAACTTAATGTATAATAACAGAAGTAACAAAAGTGAGACAGTTGTAATACAATCATTTATTCTTCTTATATTATAATCTGATTGCTATGGTTCATCAGATTTCAATGTAAATTTCCTGATATGCTATAGAGTTGAGATAGTTCAGTGTGTAATTTATATGCAATTATAGCATAAGTTCCTTAAATAAATACTATATATACTTCTACATAGTTTAACTATAATCTTATATGGTACTTTTATGTTTGTTTAGAATAACACTTCATATTTTGATAATTTATTCACAAAATTATTATATATATAAATTACATATTTCCACTCCTTAAAACTTGTGGTCCATTTTTCTTTGAGGCCTATTTTTTGTGTATAGCATTTTTATATTATTTATGTCCAAACTTAATAGAATTTTTTTAATATCTCAGCATCTCTCTGTACTAGATAGAATTAGTTTTATTCAGAGAATTGAACAGTTGTCCATATGAAAAAAATTCCTAAACATCTACATGGTTCATCCTAACATGGATCTGGAGAGTTTAACTACTTGGAAAAAAATAAGAAAATTACTATGTTTTCTGTGTGTGTGTTTTTGTGTGTGTGCATCTGTGTATGTGTTTGCCACTGGTGGTACAGATAAAAAGATAACTTCAACACTCAGAAAAATAAGAAATTATATCCCATCTATGTATGATATATCAAAGTGCATAAATACATTCTTCTGTCATATATAACTAATTAAAACAAAAAAAATTGATTAAAAAGATTAAATTCAATAGAGAAAAAAATGTCATAGGCTGGATTCACACAGTATTTTCAGATTGATTTCTTTCACTTAGTAATATGCATTTACATTTTCTCCGTGTCTTTTTATGATGAGATAGCTAATATCTTTTAGCTCTGAATAGTATTCAATTGTGAGATGTACTATTCATTCATCTACTGAAAAACATCTCGGTTGTTTCCCAGTTTTGACAATTTTTAATAAACATCCACATGCAAAAAAAAAAGATGACTTCAATACTTATTAATAAAGCATTTTAATGACATGAAATTTTTATTTTGAATTTCCTTACATAATAACCTTTCTGTTGTAAAAACTAAAGACTACTTAATGAATTAGTTTATATCCAGGTTAAGAAAATATTTCAGAGAACAAAGCACCACAACACTAACTAGAAACTAAGAAAAAGTAAAATAATACAGCTAAAAAGTTTAACCCCAAATACCATGGCAAGGATCACAAGAAAATTGTACTCAAATAGAGAAAGAAACTATCTCATTGAAGCACTAGTAGTTTTATCCATTTCAAAGGCTTATCTTCTATTCTGGAGCAGACTCTTTAGAACACTGTTCTTTGCTTAGCTAGGTAAGGCTATAAGTCTACATTAAAAATATTATAGATAATAACAGAAAAGATGATAGTTTTATAAATACTTTTGATAGTACTTAATGGCTATTGTTTACAGAAAACACTTCTATTTTGCTGCACCTGGAGATGAACATAGTTAGAAATACATTTTACTGTTGAATTCTGTAGTGTAATTCTACTTGGAAATATTGACAGTAAATGATATATGACATCTCTCTATATTCTTGATGGTTTCCAATGTTGTACTAGCTTAGGTTTATTATGTGTAATTCCAGGTTTATAGCTGTCCAAATTTTGGGGAGTATACATGGAAGAATTTTGTGGAGAAGTTTCTAAGAGATTTTCAGTTATAAAGAAGGCTTTCTTAAAGTACTGAGTCCCTATTATTGTAGATATACAAACACTTGTTGAATCTTTGGTAGGCTTTTTGTAGAGTAGATAAACAAGTACTGCATCAAATGAGTAAGCAGAATAGATTTCCCTTTGAATCAATCCCAACATTTAGATGCTTTAATTGCCTGGCTAAATAAGACTTCTTTTCATGGTGAAGTTCAATTTTTTTCTACTAGCAATGGCAATTTTTTTTCACAAGTAATTTCTTTTATTTTTTCTTAATTATTTTTAATATTTTCTATGATAGTTTATTTTCTTAGTTTGTCTAACTATTTATCTCATTAAAGGACAATAATTTATATGGTATTATATTAATTGACTCATATTCAGTAGCTAAAATAACATTGTTTGTTTAATACTAAAGTATTCCTTTTTAAAATTTTCTTTATTTCAATCTGTTGAATAAAATACAAGGACCAAGTATATTATGTATAATCTAGTTTACAGGAATGCTTCTGTGTTTCCGACTTAATTTAGTCATTTTTCTTTAATGATCATGAAGAGTCATGTTAAACTGAAGTGTTATTAAAGTTCAGTTCTCTGGTATTTAGAGTACACTGGGGGATGTGGGAAGTGTTAATTGCTATCAAATAAGGACATAGACTATAACATCTAAATTCAATGCTCTTTGATTTTAAAGTCATTGATAAAATCCTAAAGATATAATCCTCGAGAATTGGTCTGAAATTCACTTTATAGCCTAAGTAGGGTAATTTATTTTGATTGCACTTATAGAGAAAATATGAATTTCAAAGTAAGCATAATTTTTCAAAGCAGTTAATGAATATCCCTCTTGCCCAATATGATAGATGTAATGCTCTAATAGTTAGCTTGTAAGGGTCCCGCGAAACGTCGGAGAAAGAGACCACCAAGTGACCACTCATGCAATTGGCAGAAGGGGATTTATTGAACCAGCATGCTGGGGCTCCGTGCCCACTCAAGAAGGGAAAGCAGCCCAGAGCCCCGAGCAGGGGCTGAGCACTGCTTAAGTACACTTTTTGGGGATGGCAGAGGGCTTTGTATACATCAGAACAAATCATCATGAGGCGCGGGAAAATTGAACAACAACTCCTAAACATGATTAGTTCATTCATTGGCGGGAACAGGTCAGGCTGGAGTGATAGGTCATTTCTAAACGGGGTACACATTCAAACTGATTGGTTTTAGGGCCTAAAGGACTACGTGACCAGTTACACAGAGCCCTTCAGTTATTAAACAACCAAACAGCCAGGGGAAATGTTTACTGGGCAATTCCAGTATTGTCCTAACAGCTACAGGGATTTCAGGTTTTGCAGGTAGCATAGAAACCTAACAATACCTAATCCTTTACATTTTAACTCAGACCTTGCAGCTTAGAAACTTTACAACACCCGGTTTTTTACCCTTTAACTTTTACACTTTAACTTCAATTTCTTTTACCCTTACAAGCTAAGTAGTGAAGTACTAAGGAAACAAAAGCACTCACGGACAATCATTTCATTATAAGACCCAGTATAATATGCAGAGAACACTTATTTCCAATAAAAAAATCACACTAAGTATATAATTGATATAATAAATAAAAAATATTTGAATATATTTAAAATATTTGAATATATATTTTTTTCAAATTGTGAATGCTATGAAACATGTGTTGTGAATGCAGAAGATTTCAGTCTGAGAAGACATTCTCAATGTTATTATGTTATTATGTTGATTTTAGCCAAAGTTGTAGAGATACTTGGACCATCTGTATTAGTATCAGAAAATAACATACTTTGTTAAAATGATTTGGAAAGTGACATAAACTGTTGACCTGTTATCTTCAACAAATTTGAAAATTTTTTTCAAATATGATAATTTAAAAATTTTTTATTTCTATGATTGTTTTATTTTCTATAACTCATGTAAGTTGAATTATAAGTATTTACCTTTTGGAAGTGTTTTTTAACACTTTGTTAAGTAGTCTTTCTCTTTAGTGTTAAGTAGTCTCTCTCTTTAGTGTTGCTTCAGTGTTTTAGATTGTAGGGATTTTATAAGTGGAAAACTGATACTTCTGAGCTGTTGAATCATAATTAAAACAAGGAAGCATCTAGAACCATGCATATATACAGCCTTTTGAAGACTTGTATGACTCTGAAATCCAATTTGTGCTGAAGTTTTGCTTAACACTTACTGTCAGCTCTGAACAAAGCCATGCAATTGTCAAGTTCATCTCTGGTGCTTCATTATTCCTTCCTCTAGAAATACCCTCCTTTTCTATGGTGATAACTCCCTTTCACATTTCGATGACACAGGAAGTTGACATTTTCTCACCTGCCAATTTCAATCAACAGAAAAGCAAATCTATGTTATTGCCATTTTCAAAACATTGGTAAACACTACTACACATAGAATAAATTCCACAATAGTATCAGTGGTGATGATGATAATAATGACATTTGATGTCTTCTTTGACCTGACAATATATTTTACATCCTAGCTTCTTCTATACTCACTCAGTCACTCTTCATTTTTTTTAATGTAACATATCCACCATTGACTTTCTCAATGAATATTACTCTAAGATGATATGACTTTCACTTATTGCTATGTGTTTTCTAGTCTTCAATACTAAAAAATAAAAAGTAAAAGAAGTTTAAAAAGCCAGTATCAAATTCATTCTTCCTCTCTCTCAATCTCTCTCTCTCTCTCTCTCTCTCTCTCTCTCTCTCTCTCTTGACCTTAACAATCTCTGTTACTCTTTGGTGACAAAAATCTTCTATTGACTACTTTGTTTTATAATATTTGTTTTCTTTCTATGTAGTATTTGTTTAAGGATTTAATTCAGTATATAGAAAACACTGTGAAGGCAAAGGCTGTAAGTTTTTCTATGTAACTTTTGCATAGCATAAAACATATTAGGTGTATTCATTACTGATTGCACAACAAACTATGGCAAAAAAATAGCTTCTTAAAAATACAAATTTATTGGGGCTGGGGATGTGGCTCAAGTGGTAGCACGCTCGCCTGGCATGCGTGCAGCCCGGGTTCGATCCTCAGCACCACATACCAACAAAGATGTTGTGTCTGCCGAAAACTAAAAAATAAATATTAAAAGAAAAACCTCTCTCTCTCTCTTTAAAAAAAAATACAAATTTATTATTTCACAGTTTTTTATGTCAGGAATCCAAGTACTGCTTGTTTAGGCCTCTGCTCCTGATTTCTCCAGAATCTGCCATCAGGCATCAATCAGAGTGTCTTTTCTGAAAGTTCAACTAGGAAAAGATTCACCTCCAAGATCATTTGATTGCTAGCAGAATCCGCTTATTTCCATTTGTTGGATTGAGGACCTTAGTTTCTTGCTGTTTGTTGGCAGAAAATCCAGAGAGGGAGAAAATTTGCTAGCAAAATAAGGTAAAATTTCTTTTATCTAATCATGACATCCACTCAATTTTGAGGTGGTCCATTAGGAATAAGCAGTTCAGTGGAGAGGAGCTTCCACAGGTTTGTGAATGGAAATATTGGAGCCACCTTAGAAGGTTACCTAACACCCTAGTTGCTAAACTGGATATCCATCACTGAAGTAAGACTCAGTGGTGTTTGACTATAGTCCCAGATATTCAGGAGGCTATGTCAGGGAGATAGCTTGAGCTCAAGAGTTTGAGACCAGCCTGGGCAACAGAGTGAGACAAAGTCTCAAAACAAAACAAAATGAAATGAAAGAGGAATATAAATTATTTCTAAATCCTTCTATGTTGCATTACTGAGTACTTGTGTTTTCAACATTTCTTTAATCTCGGTTTTGGGAGGTAGGAGTACATTCTCAAATTCTGCTGTGTCCCATTACTCTTCTTTATATTAACAAACTTAAAAATAATTCCTAAATAAAGCACTAAATTTGTAATAAATTTCATAATTTATAAAAATGTATTATTTTCAAACATTTCTTCATTATTATACTTTTCTTGGACATAGTTCTTCAGTTTTTAATTCACTGTGAGACATGATATAAACCTTTTCTGTTTTTACGACCCTCATATAAAGCAATCCTTTAAGTCAGTTATCCAAGTTCAATTAAGAGTAAAAGAAAATTACAACCACCACAAGCAGAACACTTTTGATTCTTGATCTTAGCCATACTCTCAAAAAGCCAAACATGAGATCAGCAATTAATTCTGTGTGCCTAATTCATTGAGAAGTTCTTCCCAGGAGAAAAGGGCCAAGATGTAAGGAATGTGTTCTCAAGGGAAGGAGAAGAATGAGAGCAAAAATGTGATTATACTATAAAATTCCAGTCTCAGACTCACCGTATGGGTTAGCAGTGTGTGAATTATGTTTCAGAAACAAATCCAACTGGAACCAAAGGAACAGGGGCCTAATCTGACATGGGTTAAGGGCTGTCCTAAGAGGTGTAACTTCCAGATACTTCCACAGGTTCACAGTGGCAAATGGATTTCTATATCCACAGCACAACCTTCCAAAGAAAGTCATTGGTACCTGCTGTTAAAAAAAAAAGAAGAAGAAGAAGGAAGAGAAGAAGGGAGGGGAGAAGTAGCTAGGCAAATAAGGGTAAGAGGAGGGGCACACAGTTATGGTAAGTGGTATCAGGGGCACACAGTTGTGGTAAATAGTTTGGGATACCCATAGTTGTACAGTAACCAATTAGGATATGATCAGTTCCACTTGCCAAACTTTCACGGATCTAATTCTTCTCTGTTTTTTTCTTTCCCGTTGATTGATTTTGTGTTTTCTCCATATTGTATCCATATTTTTTCCCTTCTCAAATCTTAACAAGAAATTGTTCTCCAGAATATACTCACCCCCTACCCCCATCTCCCAAAAAAATCCCTCAACTTTTTAAAAAAGTTTAACTTCTCCTCTCACCATATCTCCCCCATTCTCCCAGATAACATTAAAATCCAATGTGAAAGCATTGGAGATGTTTTTCCTTTTCCCAGTTTACTTTTAGAGCATCATGTCTCCTTCACTGTCTTCTTAAAAAACCAAACCAAACAAACAAAAAAACCCCAAAAGTCATTTAATGCCTGTGGCCCCTGCCTGTAGACCAACTTTAATGAACGTCAGATGATAATGGCATAGATCTGTATTATATTTTTACTTATTATTTGGATTCACTTTGACAACCTGAACTCCAGGATACACTACTGAATTATACCCAGCAACCTCTGTATGACAAGTGTTTTAGTCAGCTTTTTCATCACTGTACCCAAGATACCTGACAAGAATAATTTATAGGAGGAAATTTGTGTTTTGACTCATGGTTTCAGAGATTCAGTCCAAGGTGGGCCAACTCCACAACTCTGGGCTGGAGGTGTCAGAACTTCATTGTGAAAGGATGTGGCAGAGAAAAGGAGCTCAGAACATGGCAACCAGGAAGGGAAGAGGGAGAGGAGTATGGGGGGAAGGAGGGGGAGGGGGAGAGAGAGAGGGACAAATCTTCTCATCAAAAGACAAAACATAAACCTTAAAGGCATATCCCTAGTGATATACTTCCTCTAGTTACACTCTTCTTGTCTACAATTACCGCACAGTTAATCCATAACAATAGATTAATCCACTGATTAGTTAAAACTCTCATAATTCAATCATTTCACTGCTGAAAATGCCTGCATTGTTTCACATAACTAAAACACAGCAAGTAATACTGGGGATTATTACATTAGTGTGGACTTTTATTATTTAAAGAATATTTTAAGAAGTGATAGTTATTTGGAAATTTAATATTTTTATATAGTTTAGATAATGTTTTCACCTTTTCCCAGTTTCTTAAGTCAGTTGTTTTAGGGTACTGCCTTAGAATATTAAAGTATTTATAATGTACATGAAAATTTTAAAAAATCACAGCATATTAATACAACCATCTTGTTTACAAGAATCCCCCAAGAGAAGAAAAATTTCATTTCTGAAAAGGTAGAAATTGATGTCATATGGGTCCAACATCACAAATCATTGTGTAACCAGGCCTCCCCATTTTATAAGAAATCAAGGCAGCTTCAGACAGTTAAATTGTCATCACAAACATTATTGAATCTTTTCTTGGGATCTGCACTGTTATCAACCCCCTCTATACTCAATTAATAAAGAAAAAAGGAAACTCTCCACAAAATTTGTTGGACACATTTTGTGTGCCATGCTGTTTTAGGTGCTCTTTCTCTGTTCACATTTTTATCCATATTTTCCCACCAGCTCATATTCTACTAAGTATAGTATCCCTCTACCTCATAATTTCTACTCACCTACTGTTTTGGCTCTCCTGAATATACTGCTTTTTCAGGACAAAAAGAAATAACAAATATTCTAGTAAAAGGAATGTGAATCTCATAGGCAATTTCTTTTACATACTAGAAAAAAGTCAAGTCTCTTTTTTTTTTTGAATCATGAAAAACAATGATAATTAATGTTTTAATATTCAGTCTCACTCAGTTCTCTTCTTTCCTTAGAGCTCCACCTCCTTGAATTGAAGTGAGTCATATGATTTTTGGCTAATAGTTTGTCAACAGGACTTACTTGAAACCATATAAACAAGTCTCTCCTCTAACTAGCCGGTGTTTTCTAGCTTATTTTTCTCATAAATATACAGGAATATGATAAACATACACCAACTCTATTTTGATTGTAAGTGTCTTGTATGTGTGTATGTATTTATATTTACAGTATTTTGAAAGAAACAGGTGACATGATCCATCAAAAAAAAGAAAGAAAATCTATATAAATTATTGGTTTATTTAAATGTCATTTTCTCATCTTCCCATTCTCATTTTATGAGAGCTAAATAATTTTAAAACTGAATTTTGATGGTGTTTTTGTTAACTATAAAATATCATATTTTTTCTTCCTGTTCTCTCATTCTCTGTATCCCATTAACAGTGATTTTTACATTGAAAAAGTTCCTCTGAATTTTTAAAATGTTTTACTCTTGTGCTTTTCACTTTCTCAGATATCTTATATCAAGTTGAAGTCTTAGTATTGACTGTTGAAAATACATTAATATTGCTATAATTAAAACTAAATGTATGTATCCAAAAGATAGGATTTTTCTAATTTCACCTATGAATTTTCTCTGTTATTTTTCAATCCCATGTCCTGTTGTACAAAAATCAATTTCATCATACATTTTTTAAATAAATATAATTGACAGAGTTACATAAAAAGACAAGGACAACATATTATTCATTTTCCCAATCTGTGTTTGTAACAGCATTGGGCTATAGCAGGTGCTACAAACGTACTAAATCAATGAATGCCCACAATAATTGGTGTACTAAATTTCTCTCACATAAAAAATTTAATTGGAAGTAGGTGAGGTTGAATGGCAGTACATGCAAATTTATATGCTTTAAATTAATGATATTAGAAGTGGTTGTTAAAAAAGTTTACATGATAATGATTTTATTTTTGTTAGAATAGTTATGGATAAATATTATCAAATGGCATAGGATTGAGTTTGATTTTATTTCTGGGTTCTTTTCATTTTTTGAAAAAATAGTGATACAATATTTTATATTCCATTGTTAGGTCAGGTATATATGATGAATTCCACACAAAAATGGGACTTTGGAGGGGGGCTGGGGTTGTAGCTCAGTGGTAGAGCGCTCACCTAGCATATGAGAGGCCCTGGGTTCAATCCTCAGCACCACATAAAAACAAATAAATAAAATAAAGTCATTGTGTCCAACTACACCTAAAAAATAAATATTAAAAAAACTGGGATTTAAAAAAAATTAAATTTATTCTAATTAGTTATACATGGCAGGAGCATGCATTTTGACATATCATACATAGATAGAGTATCACTTTTCATTCTTCTGGTTATGCATGATGTAGAGTTATACAGGTGGTGTAATCATACATGCACATAGGTAATAATGTCCCATTCATTCTACTATCATTCCTAACCCCATATCCCCTCCCCTCCCTTCACTCCCCCCTCTCTACACTAAAGTACCTCTATTCTTCCCTAGTTCACTGCCTGTCCCCCACCCTCCTATTGTGAATTGGTATCTGCGCATCAGAGAAAACAAATAGCATTTAGGATTGGCTTATATGACTTGGCGGAATATTCTCCAGTTCCATCTATTTACTGGAAAATGCCATGATTTCATTCTTCTTTAAGGTTCAATAATATTCCATTGTGTATATATACAAACATTCATGTATTGAAGGGCACCTAGGTTGTTCCATAGTTTACCTATTGTGAATTGAGCTACTATAAACATAGATGTGGCTGCATTACTGTAGCATGCTGATTTTAAATCCTTTGAGTATATACCAAGGAGTGGCATAACTGGGTCAAATGGGAGTTCATTCCAAGCTTTATGAGGAATTTCCATACTGCAAACCCGGGATTTTTTAAATGCTTCTTTTTGAGATCTTGATGGGTAGATTCACTTGCAAATTTCAGGTGTTCAAGGACACCTTTTGAGATGCTTTTCAATTATGGCTTATATATCTCTGAGATTTTAAGTATTTAAGTGCATTTTAATATAACAATATTAAAACATTTGCCTATGATTCATTTTATATATTTTGCTAATATTACAAGTTTATCAAAATTTGATCTTCAACTTCAGGCTCAAATATAATTTCCTCTCATAAATATTTGTCATTTTCTAAAATAAAAATTTTATTTTCTAAACAACTTTTACACTTACTTACTTGGGAATTGCACAGCTTTTTTCTTTCTTCCACTGAATTTTGTAATTCTGTAATAAATTAAAAAAATATTGTTAACTACTGAACTATAAAAATATCTGGTTACTTTCCACTCTTGGAATAAAAACTTACTTTTCAAAGATGCAAAAACAGTGCACATGTGTTTACTTTCTTTAAGAGTTGAAAGTCGAACCTCACAGAATATATTGTGATGAGCTTTTCTGTCTAAATGAAGTTTGATTCCACCCGAAGCATAATTTTCTCCAGCAATTTTGCATTCTGGTTTTTTTCCATTGATTTTCTATGGCAGCAAATATTTTTGGATGCTCAATTTTTATGTATGTCAATCTTTTGAAATTTTCTCTCTCTATGAAGTGATGTTCTAAATCACTACCTTAGTAATACAAAATCTTCTCACTTTTATAATGTTCCATAATTTAAAAACATTTAAGATGGATTTGAATTTAAAAACAGGTTAAATATCACTTTTGATACAGTTTTTTTTGAAATTTACTAGTCAATATTTTTTAAAAATTAATTTCAAAATTCAATGGAAGATTCTTGACAGTGGAAAAGACCCATAAGTCAAAATAAATCTTTATTCTTTATATTTAAAAAGAAATCAAATGAAGAAAGAAATAAACTGCATAATTTCCAAGATGATATAATAAGTATAATAGGAGTTTAGAGAATAAAATTTATGTTTGAGAAAATGATAAAGCATATATGAGAGAAAGTAATAATTGTTTTAAGAAATGATTTTGACCTGTTTTTAAAAAAAAGATGTGTGTTGTACTGCACATCTCTTTTATGTCTGTTTTCAGTCAACATTTATCTCAACATAATCAGGTAGTAAACTGTGTTTTAGATATGAACACACCATCTCCTTTATAGTAATCTATTCAATCTGAACTTCAAAATGAAGTTTGAACTCTACTATAAAGGACACTAATGTAGAATATTCCTTCTGAATCAGAGAACTTTACAATATTTCACGCTGAAATACTCAATTATAAACTAATTTGTCTTCAATAAGTTAGCATTTTTTTTTTCTTTTGGAATTTGCAGGATGAACAATGTACCTTATCCATTTCAGTTTTCATCAAGAATATATTTGAATGCATAATGGAAACTATCATGAATTTGACAGAAAAAAAACATTAAAAGAAAATCTTATAAATGTACTTGTATGTATGTGTATCTGACAAGTTTTCAGAATAAAAACATATGCTGTTCTTGTACAGATAAAATATATGCAAAGATACACAATCTATAAATATGTTTTTAAAGTTTATATACATTCTTTTTTCTGTAGACTCTCTTTCTCTTCTAGAAACTAATGATTCCCCTTTACCATAGGAGAGACAACGATGTAATTATATTCTGCATGTCTAATACATATCTGTATTTTTTCTTTTTCTGATTTCATGTAAAACATTATCTATGAAGTTGTTTTTTCTTAATTTAATGTTTAACCCAAATTTTATAATTTTTTCGTAATATCTTTTTGGAAAACCAATTTATGCATATTAATGTCTACTTATTTGATGAACTGGTAAAGTACAACTGATTTTTTAAAGGAGTTTCAAATCCTTTGAGAAATGAAGTGATTTGTATATCAACTTTTTCCAAGTTTCCAGGATAATACATTTTACTATTTTTTATTTATTTTGTTTTGTTTCTTAAAATCTCTGAGTTATCCCCCACATACTAAAATATACCTATTAGTTTTGAGAAAGATCTTTGAAGAGTGACTGAATGTGTTGACAACAAATATTGCTAATGTTTATTTCTAATAAATGGAAAGTTCCAGTGTACTAATTTTGAAAATTAGATATTTTACCTCCAATCATTGATATACTGAAGCTGGCTCATGAGTGCCAATTGTTAAATTATAAAAATCTTGTGACCTAATTGTTAAACACAACCACTGTTTAAATTTAATTTATCTGGACATACAATTAAAAGATACATTATAAAAATAGTTAATAAGTATTCAACACTCATCATTACTTTCTAAATATCTTACTGAATTTTACTTTTGCTTATGCCCTTGAGGTAGTATTCATTATATGTGTGTATGATGATGTAGTACTGCACATCTCTTTTATGTCTGTGTTCAATGTCAACTTGCTTGTTAGCTTTACAAGACCATTTTTGGAGTAATTTACCATGGAAATGAGGAAATGGACAAACATTACATATTAAGGCTTGACTTACTATATTCTGGGATTTCTTCACTTAAATAGTGAAGAACATATTAATGCATATTGAACATAATATCCTGTATATCCTTAGTCATTTATAGCCCTGAATTTATTTAAATTTTTTATTTGTTCTGTTTAGGTGTCAATGACAGTAGAGTATACTTTGAAATATTATACATATATGGAGTATAACTTTCCATTCTTGTGGTTGTACATGATGTTGAGTTCCACTGGTTGTGTATTCATATATGAACATAGGAAAGTTATGTTTGATTCATTCTACAGACTTTCCTATTCCCATCTTCTTTCCCTTCCCTTCATTCTTCTTTAATCCAATGAACTTCTATCCCACCTCAACCTCCCATTATTGTGTGTTAGCATCCACTTATCAGAAAGAACATTTAGCCTATGGTTTTCTGGGACTGGCTTATTTCTCTTAGCATAATAGTCTCCTCCTCCATCTATTTACTGGCAAATGCTATAATTTTATTCTTTTTTAAGGCTGAATAATATTCAATTGTGTATATTTACCACATTTTCTCTATCCATTCATCTGTTGAAGGGCACCTAGATTGGTTCCAGAGCTTAGCTTTGTGAATTGAGCTGCTATGAACATTGATGTGGCTGTGCTACTATAGTATGCTGATTTTAAGTCCTTTGGATATAGATCGAGGAGTGGGATAACTGGGTGGATTAAAACGTGGTTCTATTCAAGTGTTCTGAGGACTCTCCATACTGCTTTCCAGAGTGATTGTTTCAATTTGCATTCCCACATAGTCACAAGCATTTAATATTACTTGTATTATTGATAATTGCCATTTTTACTGAAGTGAGATGGAATTTCAGTGTAGTTTTAATTACATTTCTATAATTATAGCACTCAATATTGAGGAAATATTCTACCAAACTTCAGAAAATACCTAATTTAGCAAAAATTTACTGGTATCATTAATAATTAAAGTTTAGACAAAGGTTTTTATTATTTTATATTCCTTTACCCAGCAATGTGAAGAAAATAGAAAATAACATCAATTACTAACTTGAGTGATTTATTTCTAAGACATCAATAACCAAGCATTATTCAAAGTCTGATTTTATGACATATTGTTAATGCCAAAATTGTTAAAAGTGACAGTAGATTTTATGAGAAACAAGTGTTTATTTGCTATTTAAGTTACAATAATAAAAATTTAAAAATATGTAAATATTTATAAAACAATGGAAACAAAGCAAAAGCCAAAATAGTAACTCTTAAATAGTATATTGTGAGTCTCACTAACATCTAGAGGTACACACACACACACACACACACACACACATATATATATATATATATATATATATGCAGGTTATAGCAACCTATGTGCATGTGTGCATATGCGCACACACACACTCACACACTTTCAAAGAACCATTAATAAACATTTACTAACATGTGACTTCTCAAATTCACAATTTAGGTATTCCATATTTCTTGCTGGAACATTGAAGGAATGTTTTATATACCTTCTGTGGTTTTTGCCCTTCATTATTCCTCTGCCTTTGTATGCTTTATAGTCTAATATTAAGGACCTGGCATACTTCTCTTACACAGCCTGTGATGTTCAGTAACTCCATGACTTCGTTTATTATTTCTTCAGGTTAAAATGCCTTTGCTTCCATTTTTTTTCACTAGTAAAATTCATTCATCATGGTTAAGGTGTGGTGATGTATATAAATATGGGGTGATATATATATATATATATATATATATATACACACACACACACATATATATGTAAATATATTTTCCATTGCATATTCTTTGTTTCAAATAATTTTTGCTTTGTTTTAATTTATATAAACCTTACTCTATTAGTTAAGTTTTATTACATTTTGTACTTGTTTATTTGGGTACTAATATGTGGCCTAAGAACTTAGAGTTTTATGTATTTATGTAATTTAAGGTAAAATTTATTTACAGATTCTCTAGTGTCTTTTCTTTCCTTGGGCCCACCTGTTTTCTGATCCATTACTTAGGAGGGAATTGAATATTGCAAGATTAAAAAAATAGTATTATGTGAATTTTTATATTTTTTTTTAGAGAGAGAGAGAGATTTTTAAATATTTATTTTTTTAGTTTTTCGGTGGACACAACATCTTTATTTTATTTTTATGTGGTGCTGAGGATCGAACCCAGTGCCCCACGCATGCCAGGAGAGCATGTTACCTCTTGAGCCACATCCCCAGCCCTGTATTTTTATATTTTCTAAGTTTATAGTCAATGACATTTGTATTGATTTACATTCTTTAAATCTCAGTTCATAGATCTATTTTGTTGAAAAATAAATAGCAGTTTGCATGCATTTTGGAAATATAAAAAATCAATTAAATTTGTAAATTAGAAATATATATTGCCAGTTCTTATAACTGAAGTCCAAACAAGTAGTCTGTTCTAAGACATGACGTGATGGTGATTACTATCATTTCCTTATATTAGGGCTCAAGGTAATTTGCTGAAAACAGTGCTCTATTTTGATTTAATAATGTTTCAGAAAGCTTTTGATCTTAAGTATAAATTCTTCTTTTCTTTATATAATACATAATATATTTGATTTACAATAAGTTAAACCTGTGCTCATTGTTTAAAGATGTTTAATAAAGGTGTATTGCTATTAATTTAAATATAGCTGCATTTCTGTTAACAAGTCATAGGTTAATTGAAACCCAATAATTATGTTACATGTTCATATGCATATGTGTACATGTATCTGCACACATTTATATAAAAGAACATTTAAAACATTTAAAAGCACTCTTCTAACTTATTTACAAAGATGTACTTTGTTCACTTGCATATAGATATTCCTTTATTTTATGTGATTTGTTTGGTCTTAGTGCTTTGACTCTGTTGAAGGAAAAAATCATCATTTCATAAATATATACATTTAATATAAAATGAGTTTTTAAAGTGCTTCACAAGAATACTTGGTAAATTATACATTTTTAGAATTTTTAAGGACTATAGATAATTTCCAAATATGTTCCTTATTTGTACCTAATGGAGAAGCTATGAGAGTAGTGGCTAAGTGTGCAGGGTCCAGAGCTTCTTGCTAGATAGGAGTCTTGGGTCCACCTACTATGTAAACCTAGGACAAATACCTTAACTTCTATAAACCTCAAGTGGAGATTTAGAAGTGGGGAACATAGAAGCACTTATAGACTTTGTGTGAAATATTGTCTTTTCTATTGCCTTCATTGAAGCAGAACAGTTTGGATAAATATACAGTATGTTATAGGGAGGAGAGTCACCCCAAGACTTGCTCAACTTCATTTATGTGTTACATATGTGTGTATTTTGCTCCTTTTATGTTCTAGGTACTGTTCAAATTGTGAATGAGAATAATAAAGTCCTTGCTCTGCAGGGGTATAACTACAGGGTAGGCTAGAAAAAATATATACAAAATAATATATACAAAATAATAATGAAGTGATGTGCTTAATAAAGAAAACGAAACAGGCAAATTGGACAGTAAGAAGAGAAACTCTTTGGATAGAATGATCAGGAAAACTAATTGTAAATGTAAGGACTTTTGAGCAGAGATTAATGATTCAACAAATTTATATATTTAAGGATTTGGGGAAAGAACCCTACATATAGTGAAATTCAAGCCAATTCTATGCAAAATTAAAATTCAGTAATATGAGAAATAGTGATATAGCCTATGTGGATGGAATTGGTAAATAAAGAGATTCATAAAGGCAAATATTTCAGACAGGAACTTATAGAGACTGGGATCAAGGTAGTAGAAGGAAAGCTAGTCAGAGGAAATTAGGGAAGGCACAGAGAGTAAGTCACATGAGATGGATGGTGGTGCCACTGAAATTGTGACAACTAGAAAAAGAGAAATTCTGATATATACAATCAAAGCTTCAGTTTTGCATAACATCTTAGACTGAATTGTGTCACCCCAAAGTTTCTATCTTTGTGTCTCTCCCTAAATATATATGTTGAAATCTTAACTTCCACTACCTTAGAATATGACTGCATTTGGACATAGCACCTTCAAAGATGCAATTAAAATTAGGCTGAGGCTATTTGCATGTGGCCCAAATAGAGTATGTCTATCATCCTTATATGAAGTGTAAGAGACACCAGGGATCAACTTGTTCAAAGGAAAGGCCTGCAAGAACAACAGTGAGAAAGTCAATTATAAATCAAGGAGGGAGGCTTTGAAAGGAGCTAACCCTGCTGGACACCTGCAGCCTCTAGAATTGTAAGAAAATTAATTTCTGTGTTTAAGCCAACCCATTATTTTTTTATGGCAGTCTTAGCAGACTCAAGTTCGTATTTTGAGATGCACAACAGATAATCATAATAATGCCAAGTTACCTGTTGGAATGGAGCAATGCTTAAATGAGAAATAAAAACATTAGGTACATCAGCATTTCAATATATAGCCAAAATTGTTTAGCAATTCTCCATAGGTCTTAATAAATACTTCTTCAGAGGGGAAAGCAGATTATAATAAATTTTCAATAAGCTAAGAGATAATCTGTGAAAAACTTGTTGATAATGTTCAGTGTTTTCAGAATGCCCCGGTATAATATTACAATTAGTTTCCGGAATTGATATGAAGACAACCAGTCTAGTTTTAGAACTTGGATCTAATAATACATATGTGGAAGAATGCCAATTATCAAGGATCAGTTTAGGAATGCTAATTGCTTGGGTTTAAAGATGACACAAAAATTAAATATTATTCTTTTGGCGAAATAGTAGGCAACAATGATTCTCCACTTCTGAATTCAGTCAGTGGAATTGAAGTAAAACTAGAAAGGACAGTTCAGAATGAGTTTCTCAGATGCCCTATTTAGTCTTTGGAACATTGATCCAAAGACCCTGAGGGTATGCTTGTGAAGTTGAACAAGAAACAGAAACCTTCAAATCCACACAGCACTCAGAAAATATGATTGTAGTCTGAGAAGTTTCAAAATAAGCCTCATACTATGAGAGAAAACTTGTTTAGTAGGATAAAGGTAAGTGCTATTTATCTGAGAAATTTGTCATTTTCAATAAAAGAGTAAGATAATTGTCTAGTATATCTTTTTGCTTCTGAGAGGAATGTACACTCAGGGAGAGGGCCTCCGAATATGGTGGGTACATTCTTTTCCCTGGTTTGCTCCATTCATTCTCCTAACTCTATTGGAAATTACTGTTAAAAAAATTAATAGACACCAGTGCCTTCTCCTTATATTGCATTTAGAAAGTCTGCCATTTATTTCTGAGACTAAAAATGAAGTTATCTTTGAGGCAATAATGTAAATCTGCTTGAGCTGTTCTTCTCATCTTTAACCCCCACAGCAGATCCACAATTTTCTGACCCAGTGTCTTTAGGAAAACCTGTTTCACTTTTACCCACCCCAGAGGGGACCTGATTGTTCAAGGGGGAATTTAATTTCCCTGCTTTTTATTAGGTGCAGAAATGGGCTGCTGTGGCTATTCTGGAAAAGATCCTGTCTCATCAGGAAACGGTATTTTTTTTTTCCCAGGATGCATTCTTATTTAGTTATGATGTCTAGAATTGCACTGCACACAGATTATTAAATCAAATTGAGAATAATACTGCAAGGGAATGATAAGGGTCTATGTCTTTGATGGCATCATGAAACCCCTGAATCGGTTAAATACCTTTGGACTTCCTGGTATATAACAGTATACTTATTCTATGAAACCACTTTGAGTGAGGATTTCTGCGCTTGATGGTGAAATCATCCTATTTGTTATAAGAAGGGGAACTTACAATATTGGCTGATGACTAAGAAAGTTTGAATGCGTGCTGCTTTACTGGTGTAAATTTTTAAAAAGAAAACTAGAACGTCTCATTTGTCTTTGTTCTTATAGCTGAAATAATCTTCTCCATGTAAGTATCAGAGAACCATAGCAAACTTTATTGTTTTGACTGAAACCCTGGACACTATGTGAGACTACCAGACACAGGATTGAATTAGGAGAGGAACTCAGTTCCCAAGAGAATAGCTAATAGTCTTCCAGAGAAAGGAAACTGCTTAGAGTTTCACAAATAAAGTGGAATGAAGTTTGCCTGAAGGAATGGAGCCAAGAACTTGAACTTGAGGGCAAGTGAACAAGGTTAAGAGTAAATGAAATTGCACACTGGAAATTCTCAGCAGGATTCTGTCCTTAAAAATATGCAGTGAAAATTTGGTTAGTTAGAAATGAACTTTTGTTCCTGTCGCTTTGGAAAATCATTCCCAGTTGACTAATGTTTTACAATTTGCTTTTGAGGCCTGGTGTGTCATTTTGTGGAGGCTAACGGGGCAAGATGGTAAGGGGTATGGGTATGTTCTATGTCTCAAACTCTCTGAGTCTTTTAAAAGATCTAAATTTTATTCACAAAAAAGCTAAAGCTCAGATTACCAGGTTGATTAGGGATATCAAAAGAATGAGACTTGAAATCCTAGAAAATCTTCCAAGAGGGACATATAAGAGAAAAGGAAAACAGGGCTTACAAACTTCTTTTCTATATAATAATCAGGAAGTAATTGGAACAGACAATAATATTCACCAGAGTATTTATAAACATGACAAAGTGCTAATCTGATGAACACGTATGTTAAAATTTGAACTACAGAGAAATGAATAAAAGAAAAATAAATATGTGGTGTTCAGTTAAGGATTTTTACTGTTTTTTCCTGCTCCCTGAACTTGGTGTTACATTGTGAAACTCAATACTTCTTTCAAGAATCTATTATTATTCTTACAGGAACTATATTGTCTTAACATGTGTAATGATTCACTTTGTTTTGTGACATTGGGACTATAAAGTAATAAGATACAAGTTTTGGGAGCAGTTAAGAGCATGAAAGGAAGTCCTACAATGTAGTAACCCCCATTGAGCCCTAGAAAATCTGTAAAGAAGACTGGGATTTATTTGTCCCTTAAAAATAAAGATAGCCCCCAGATGAAAGATAGCTCTGGTAGTAAAAAATGATGCAAAGAGAAATCATAGTATCTGAGAAACTCCAATAAAAAGATGACATCAAATACAAAAGGTCTCTAGGGAAAAAGTAGAAATTAGAGTTTAATGCAGAGAGAAATCATTTGGTGATTGGATGAAATAACATCTTAATGTAGTTTTAATAACTAATATAGTGCCTTGTTTAAGTAAGCTGCAAGTTTTTACAGGATTAAAAAAGCCAAGATAAAGTCTTTCCGACTTGAAACAAAGTTGAACAGGATATATCAATAGCAGGCTGGTTCTTCCAGAGATATAGGCAAGGTAGTAGGCAACAAAGTAGGCTGGGCAATATTTTGTTTTACGTATGAGAAAATCTAGGCTCAGAAAACTTTAATAGATTACATGTATATCATTGTTGGAGGATTCAAGACTAAATATGGAATTTCCACCTCTTGGATAACACATATCTGCTATTTTTCCAATGACAGCTCATCTTGGAACAACCCAAATTAAAAAACTGAATTCTTGAGTGTGTATTCTGGTCCTTTAAAATAATTTTAATAAAAAATTTTATATAGAAATGTGATAAAATTTATTGAATTGTCAAGAGCTTATATTGCAAAATAGACTGAGCCTGAAAACAATACTTTATAACATGGTAAATTGGAATGTACAATCCTACTTTTAATTTGTGAAGAATATTCCCATTTATTAACTTTAAAGATGAACAATAATTTGAACATGCATCTTCACTTGTTTTTACATTTTCAAATTTATACACAAAAATATAAAACATACACATTAATAGGTTCCCATGTAATGTCTGATACATGTTTGTGTTTCTTTTTTATTTTAATTTTTATCTCCTCAAGTATTTATCATTACTCTATGGTGAAAACTTATAAAATATTTTCTTCCTTTTTTTTTGCATTTTTACTTGAGCAGAATTATGTATTAAAAAGTTATCTTTGGACGGTACCAAATAGGGACATTATATTAGATTCCTGGGGCTCCTATAACAAATTTTCACAAACTAGATTGCTTAATATGATAGCAATTACTCTTGTCAGTTCTGCAGACTAGAAGTCTGAAATGAAAATGTTCATGTGGTTGTTTCTTTTTCTGGGTTCACAGGAAGAAGCTATTCCGTGTCTGTTTCTCTTCCAGCTTCTGGTGTTTGCCTAAAATCTTTGTCTTATGGATGCTTCACTGTAATCTCTTCCTCTGTCTTCATATTGTTACAGAACAAGGGCATGCACAAAGCACAAAGCCAAGACAGTCATGGTGGTCCTCTTTCAATGATCCTTTTAATCACACCAGAAAGATTTCAGACTTGTCACTCAGAGTAGCACAAATACATTTATTAGAAAAGATAGGGAAACTGGAAAAGGGAATATTCTGAAGTGAGAGAGTGGGGTCTTCTTAGAGAGGAGAAGGATGGCACCCCCCTCCTGCCCTCCAGTTTTATTTTGGATGACAGGAAAGTATCCAGAGTGTAGCGGCCTGGTACGCATTTTGACTTTTGACTGACAGCAGGATTGCCTCAGATTTTCTGTCCCCACTATGTAATTTAAAGGTCCAAGAAATCTCTAGTCATTTTGGCCCATTCTAAAGGTACCAATTAGAATTCATTCTTATAGATTTTATGATTAGGGCAACTTTGCTTCTAATTATCATATCCTGAGTTTGGGAATCTGGTCTGTGTAAGGGTCATGAAAGTCCCTCTTCTAATTCAGGGTAACTTACTTTTTCTCATTGGCATTTTAGGCCAGCCTTTCTCCTGCAGATAACAGGTTGTTTAAGAAGGTAGCATATCCTATTGAATTAAGCCAGGCTTTCTTATAAGAATAAAGCCTGTGGGGGTCAGCACAGTAGGCCTAGTTTATAGAATTATCTTCTAAACCTCCCTCTCATGCCCTATCAATATGGCATTATGGCATTCTACTCTGTGTTTTTGTGTACCATTTTTTTTTTTTTTGGTAAGGACACCGGTCATATTGAATTGTGACCATAGGAAAGCTAAGAATGACTTCATCTCTTCATCTTATCTTGATTACATCCACAGAGACCCTATTTCCAAATAAGGTCATAGTCATAAATACTAAGGATCGGGACTTCAGAATATGTCTTGAAAATTACATTTTAACCAAACGCCAATATATTTACTCTGTTGTGTTAGAGCTTTCAGAATGAAATATTTCTTTCTGACATATTTGAAGGTTTCTCATAATACCTTTGAAAAGGTGCTGGGGATATAGCTCAGTTGGTAGAGTGCTTTCCTTGCATGCACAAGGACCTGGGTTCAGTCCACAGCACCACACACACACACACACACACACAAAGCCTTTGAAAAATGTACATTAAGGTATTATTAGCTACTATTTATATTGTCTACCTGGTCATCAGTAACAGTAGTGATTAATTAACCAAATAAATTGATATTTCATTGATAGTATTATATCAAAGTGGTACAATGAAGACAGACACTCCTCAAAATGGGAAAGGAGATACTAAAAGGAAGATGAAATATCTAAGACAACTTGACAACTTTCAATTTCAGGATTTGTGTATTGTGACATGCTCAAAAATTTTAAATGATTACCTTTTATTTTTTGCAGGGCATTTTTAGAATGTGTGTTTGTTTACCTCACACTATTTAACTCACTAGCTAGGTTTCATGTACTCAAGCAGATTTGTGATAGAATGTACAAGTAATACATTACATTGGAAATTCACATTTTTTAAAACATGTAATTTCAACTATTATCTTGAAGAATCATGGGAAAAGAACAGGTCTATCTTTGGAAGTCTTTGGAAAGCTGCCAAAGACAGTTGCAGAGGAAATTATCATATTTTAGTTTGTTTGATTATTTAACCTATCCCCCCAAAGAAACATTATTTTTAAGTTTAAAAAAAATGTTCTAAGTAAAAGACACCAATAAGTCTTCAAGTCTGAATTTTAATGTTCAACTTTCAGATGCTCATTTTAGGAACCATTTTCAAAGTCACAGTAAAGAGGCTATTCCATTCACTTGAGTTAGGACTTCAGAATGTAAAACGATATTTAAATAGAGAAAATTAGCATACCTAAAATATTCTAAATCTGACATCTAGAAATCTGCATTCAAATAGAGGATTAAAGTGGCCATGCTGAGCCTATCTACTGTGGACTGGATGGGCATACTGATAAATAAAGTGTATTTTGAGGCAAGATCATTTTTTGTCCTTTCAGCTTGTCAGAGATTAATGATTACAGACGTTTGGTTGGAGTCTTTTATTCTACCTTCTTTTATTGTGAACTCTTGCCTAGAATCGCTCATTTTTTTATGTTAATGAAACTATATTTTTACTTTGCAATAAGAAAATACTGTAGCTCAAGAAAAATATAGTGTTTTATTTATTCACTTGCAATTATGGTAATGGAAACTTATACACAGCTAATATATGTAAAATGAAGTCATTAATTTGTATAAATATATTGTATTCTATCAGACATAGTATGGTAGAAAATTTTGTGTAGTTTTTTTTTACAACCATAGGTTTGGTTTTGCTAAAAATACTTATTTAGAAATATTAAAATATTGACTTTTTTATTTTTTTAGTTGTAGATGGACACAATATCTTTATTTATTTTTATTTGGTACTGAGGATCCAATCCATTGCCTCCCACATGCAAGGCAAGTGCTCTACCACTGAACTACAGCCCCAGCCCCATAGGCTTTTCTGTTTTTAGATCCCTCTTCTTTTTTAAAAGTTTGCTAGTATCTACTGGTTTTCATAATTTGTCACTTTTATTGTCATTGTATCATACTTTTCTCTTTGTACATCTTTCTACCACCACTTATTTAAAATCATTTTAATATTTTATTCATTCATTTTGTTTACACTTCCTCACAGAAGTTTTATTATTTTTTCTGTCTGTTCTATAATACCAAACCATGTTTTTGTCTCTGTCTTATTAATGCTTGATCTCAGTGTCTGTAGAGTAATGCTAAGCAAATTTCCAAGAGTATTTAGGTAAAGGCTTATGTTTATAGAGAAAACTTTTTATTTTAAATGATTCTACCAACTTATCAAGTTTTATTTATTTATATCTGCAAACAATGAAATCCTAAGAGGGGTTAAAATAAAAGCAGAGGACGCAAAATAGATTTGCAAGTCAGGAAACACTGGTTCAGTTTCTGAAGGAAGCAGCACTCTAATGAAGGAAAGTGGGAGTGGGTTTTTGTAATAAAGAGTAGTAGATACGTGCAGCTTAGCATTCGTTTTGGGAGATAGTGTTACCGCTGTTGGCCGGTGAGAGTCCTTGCTTCCCCAATGTTGAAGAATAACACCAAAGAAGCACACCGAGGCAAGGTCAGAGTAGAAATTAGAAGTTTATTAAAGGAAGAAGGGGACCCAAGAGGTGGAATCCGTGGAAGTGCGGTTGTCTCCCCTTTTTATAGTTTTGGTGATGGAATGTAGGTTGGAAGGCCCGAGGGGTGGGACACAGGTGGGCCAAACAAGTAATCTGGGCAGGAAGGACTTCATTATCACTTTTTGGGATGGGCTATCTTCAAATCTGCTGGGGCTGTTCCCTGGGTTCCATTAACATTTCTTTGGGGTGGACTTTGGCCTAGGGCCTTTCCAGAACTTCATTAACATTCCATGAGTTGTCCTGCATTTCCCGAATCATTGTCAGCATGGCCTCCATTTTAGATTTCACTCGGTATTAGACCCAGATTTACCTAACGACACTGACTACCTAACTTTAAATCTGGCTTCATTAGGACTGAGGCAAATCCAGCATTCGGAAAGTGATATGAGTCAGGATGCTCAAAAGTTTTATAAGCTTGGTGAAATTTTCAGGTTAGAGGACTAATAATGGTCATTCCTATCTTTCTCAAAGCTTTCAAGGTATTTTTAGGTTATGAACAATAGTTGTTACTGGAGGATTCAGCTCTTGACTTTGATAGGGGGCAGACAGCCAGGTGGGAGTGGTGGGAACCTGAGGTTAAGGGAATAATTCTTTCAAATGGGCCCACTGTGCTGATCTCTTTTAGATAGGTTAGGTATCTGTTAACAGGTGGGTAGAAAGAAAAGACAGTGAAGGACAGGCATTAAGCCTATGCAAAAAGAAAAATATAGACTAGACGTCATGAACTGAAACCTTGGGGATCTTTTCTAAACAAGCAAATATTTGGGATCAAGAGCAGAAATGTCCAGCCTTCCCCAAGTGTAGAGAATTATAATTCCTTGAGGTAATTATTACTTAAAAACCTGGGACCCTAATTGAAAGAGATGATCATCAGAGAAGTGGAGTCTGGTACATTAAAACGTCCCCCTAAATATAGTCAATTATAATCCCTTATTATAGTTTAGATATGAGATGTTCTGCAAAAGTTCATGTGTCAGAATGCAAGAATCTTTAAAGGTGAAATGATTGGGTTATGGGAGTTTTAACATAATCAGTGCATCAATCCACTAATAGTGATTTGTACTGGGCTTCTATGATACTTGATAATGTACAGTGTCCTGATAGGGAAGATTTGCCAAAACTAATTATGATGAAACTGAAGGTTTTCCTAGAAAAAAATTCCTCCTCATGTTTTCACCTGTGATGAAGTAACAATTGTGTATTTCCTAGAACAAAGGTGTTGGTCACTGGGAATGCAGACATTGGGAATGTCTCATCAGTATATTTCTTCCTATCAAATACTATGTAGTTTTACAATCTAGCACACCTGGGGTTTATGGAACAATAAAGGAAATGTTTATGTAACACCACAATGTTTTTTCCCAAAAAAACTTTGTGATATGGTAGTACTGTAGCAAATTAAAGCACAAAATGATAATTTCTGCAGTAAAAATATTATACCTTTAACACAGATTAAGTTCTTCTTAGGCTACATGGTGTAGCCTTATTTTCTGCATAAAATCTCCAGTGTATGAAGTTGTAGTGACAGTTGTAGTGATCCCCAGTGAAAGTGCCATTGCATAAAAAGACAAAATAAACTAAACAAACAACACTACCAGAAGAAAAAGAAGTTTTCAGATGGCAGCAGAAATATCACACAGACATGTTATCTGTAATACATTACAGTGACCAGCTGAAGAGTGTAATAATAGATGAAGAGGAAAAAATGTAGATGCTTTGTGGCAAGTAAAGCTAAAGGTACTCATAAAGATGATGGTTCATAAAAACCATCATTAAGCAAAATTGAAAGGACTTCTGTGGAATTTAGTATTCATTATAGGTAGGAGGAAGAGTACAAAAAATCGAGAGAGATAGAAATAATAAATGATATACAACAGACACTAGTATGGCAGTATGTAAAAACGTGGATGTGTAACCGATGTGATTCTGCAATCTGTATACAGGGTAAAAATGGGAGTTCATAACCCACTTGAATCAAATGTATGAAATATGATATGTCAAGAGCTTTGTAATGTTTTGAACAACTAATAGTAAAAAAAATAAATGATAGATAAATGATTAATAGATATTAATAGGTGACAGATGATAAATGGACCATTAGATAAGTAAAGATGAACCTAGTTTGGATGTTTTTAATAAGGAAAGTAAGAATGAAAAGGAAAAAAAAATTGTCCAGTTTGTAGGGTATTTTGTAATTCAAATAAATTTTAGTTCTATGACTCTTTTTTTTTGAGCTATGCTGTTTTGTGATGCCTATGAAATATAAGATTGATGCTGATATTTTTCATACCTATTTATACAGCATATTTGGGAAAATGTACTTTTTAAACTTGCAAAATTTCGGCAGTCTATTGTCTGTGTCCATTCCACTTTGTTAAATTAATGTAAGCCACATGTACTCCATTGTATGACCGACCACAGCTTTTGAATTTTAAGAAATTATGAAGGAATGGGAAATTTTAACTCCAGGGTCAGGCATGCTCAATGACTGGGGGAGGTGCAATGTTGGAGAGGAAGCAGTGGGTTTATAGTCTACTCTGAGTTGCAAAGAATTTCAATGTGAGGTAGTCTTGAGTTAGTTTTGCTCAAGATCTGAAGTTAAGACAAGGTGAGATTCTTGCTAACATCTCAGACAATTTGAAGAAATTTGCCCCAAATCCCTCAAATGGAAAGTGTCAGGTAATTGATTTGAAACTGGGTCCTTTCTTCATCTCCATATATTTGACATTGACTTTACATCTTAATATTCCCATCTAAACAACGTATTTGACAAAAATGTTAAGAAAAAAATCTATCTTAATATTCTCCAACAAATTCCTTGTTTCTAAATAAAACGAAGTTCCCAGACCAGTTTACATCATAAACATTTCTTTGCCAACCATATTACCAGTATTTAAGAATTCCTCACACAAGTTTCTGTGTTATGCAAATCACCTCTAGATATTTGAAATTCTGTCATTTTACTGGAATTCCTGTTCCACCCTTGACCTCCTTGAAAAGTCTTCTATTTTCAGGACTATCATCAAAATATGTGCTTACTTGAAAGCTTTATTTGAGTTGTTCCATTGAACAGTTAGCTATGATTCTTTGTATTCCTGTTGTCTCTTCCTTACTCTATCTTATCATAGATTGCCTTAGTTTTGATAGAGGTTTAAAATATTTTTCTCTATTTGAAAGGAAGAATTATTAAAATACGATAGCATAGATGATATATTATCAGTGTAGTATATGGAATATGTATAAAATAATTTCAATCAGTGAATCTAAGACCAAAAAAATTAAATTATACTTGCATTAAAAATTGGTGAATTAATAAAATAGAAAATATTTAAACATAAAATATATTATTTGTATGATTTTCAGCTTTAACTGATTTTTTTAACCAGTTTTATTGATTTGGATAAAACGTCACACTGCTTAATAAATGTTTAATAAAAATAATCTATTAAACTGCTTGGAATCAGTGTATTGGAAGGAAGAAGGTTAGATACTTAAAATAGATTTAGCTTCATACTTTGTGAATATAATCAGTGTCTTCATCTGTTCCAGCTATCATTATAAAGTACCATAGACTAGGTGTTTATGAACAAAAGAATATATTCTCATAGTTCTGGAGGCTGAAAATACAAAATTTTGGTTGTCTTGCTGGAATTCTAATGAGGACTCTTCTATGTTGCTGACTCTGAACTTCTTATATTCTCATGTTGTGGAGAACAGAAAGGGATCCTGTATGATCTCCTTGTATAAGGACATTAATGCTGTTCATGAAGTCTCCACTCCTGACCTAATTATCTAACAAGTGTTCCACCTGCAAATTCCATCAGCTGAGGATAAGCTTGAATTTATGAATTTTAGGAGGACACAAATATTCAGCCCAGAGCAGTCCTTGACAATAAGATTAGAACTATGAAAATAGATATATGAGACCAGTTTATATATATATAACTTCCCCCTGAGCTGAATTATTCTATACAATTTTTATCTATCTTTGCTCTGATAAAATGCCTATAAAACAATGTTGGTGTTGCTAATTCAATTCCCCAGATACCTAGAGATTTGAGAGAATAATTCATTTACAAACAAAATTATTCCAGTATGATTTTTATTGTAAATAAATAAATTGATATTCTAGTTAAGGTATAACTATTCAGAAACTTATTTTAAATTTATATAAAATATATATCCCATGAAATGTGCTTCAGAGCACTAATCACATATAAATAAACTGATAACTTTGATTATTTAGTAATATAACTTTTTATCTCTCATTAAGGTGATATCCTCTTATACCTAGAATAATGAGTGGTATTTTTCACTCTTTTTCATTTGAATTCTTTATCACAAAAATACTAATCAAATATTACAAATCAAAAGGATGAAGGTAATTGCATACTAAATATGCACAGGTGAATCCATGGAATAGATTAATGCATGTGACTTTTGATATACTAACATTTCTATTTGCATAAAACTTTTTACACTAAGGAATAGACATGATTATATTCTAATATCTTTTGTTTTTACTTTATCAAAATGCACCTTTGTGGTAGTGGTGAATTTAACACATGAAATAGAACTAGAAAGAGTTCCTTTCAATGACAAAATTATGCTGGTATTTTATATGCTTATTGTCTATGAATTTCAGCTTTGGTTTGAAATCTGATACTAGAGAATGATCTAGGTCATATTAGAATACCTAATTCACTGTATGTGTTCAGTGATACTTCTCATTCTGTGCAAAACTCCATGGGCTAATTTTAACCTTGATAATGTTCTATAAAATTGGGTTTTATATACATGTATATAATGGTAACAACTTTATATGTGTATATAATGTGTATAATGTTTAGGACTGATAAATTGTTATATTTATGTATTATTAGATGTTAGCTCTGGATTGAAGGTGATGTTTTATCTTTTCTATTTTCTTTATAATTTAGAATATGTTTCATTTACTAAGAAAAATTGCTATATGTACTGAACTAACACATTTAGATTTTAGCTTTTTTTGTGAAAATTTGATACTTTGAAACCTGCTTGGGAAAATAATTTATTAAAAATAAATTTCAGAGAATGAAGGTTATTTTTTATATTAAAGTTGTAAAAAAATTATCCTTCAAAATTCAGCAAAAGTTCACAATGCATATTCTTTTCCTTCCTAGTTTTAAGAACCTCAGAATAAAATATATTGCTTAATGTTGTCTAACAACTCCCTCATTGCAGATCTCAAGTAAAACCAGGATTTCTTGAAGAAATAAACATTTGTATTAGGCATAATAAAACAAAAACTATCTTGGCTTAATATAGAAGGAAAGTGGGAAATTTTTCATGACTAATTTTCTTCGATTATCTAACTTTAGATTTTTATATCTAATTTTCATTGACATATGGAAATTAATTATTCCATAAAGCTTTTTAAATTAAATATTCTTTGAAATCAGCCCATTTATAAATGATATTAACAACTTGATCCGTTTTAATTCCTGAAAAATAATTGTAATGATAAATTTTTATTTTTTATGTTTTATTAATAATTAGATATTCTTCAAAGCCATTTATATGAATTAACTCATCGAATTCTCACTTCAACATGGTCTAGAATGATACAATTATTCCAATTTTATAGGTTATGAAGTTGACATTTGAAGTAGTATCTTTCCCATTAGTACACAGTATATGGACATCAATATTAAAAGGAAGCAATCTGATTCCATAAATGACCTTGCCTTCTTTAAAGATCAAAAATGAAAAGTTATATAACAGAAAAATACCAAAATGAACTTCTTAAAAATGTACCTCCTCTAACTTCTCCATATTTTCTACAATGAGGCTATTGTACAGTAAGTATTTCTAAAGCAATTGTCTTTGTTCCCAAGAAATACACCCACATAATTTCAAGTTTTATTTCAAAAAAAGTTGATGGATCCTTATTTGTTTATTGAAGTGGATTGATAAAAAATAATGTTTCCATTTCTTTTATCTACCTTTTCATCTTAGAGTTCTTACCCTCATCTCAGACTTGAGTCTTGGGTCTTTAAACAGTATGTGTGTGTGTGTGTGTATTTTATATATGTGTGTGTGTGTATTTTATATATGTGTGTGTGTATTTTATATATGTGTGTGTGTATTTTATATATGTGTGTGTGCATGTGTGTTTTATATATGATATATATATATATATATATATATATATATATATATATATATATATAATTTGTGTGTGTGTGTGTGTGTGTGTGTGGTACTGATGATAAATCCTGTGCCTTGTGTTAGGCAAGAGCTGTATCACTGAGCCACATTTTTAGGTCCAGAATCTATGTCATCTATAGATGACATCTATAGATCACAGATTAAAAGTTTGTGTGACTGACACTTAAAGTTGAACAAAATTCTACAAAAAGTAGAAAATAAAGTTTAACATAAATTGGGAGCTGGGCATGGTCGTGCACACCTGCAATCCCAGGCTCTGAGGAGGCTGAGGCAGGAGGTTGCAAGTTCAAAGCCAGCCTCAACAACCTTGTGAGACAATGTCTCAAAATAAAAAATAAAAAGGGCTGGTGATATGGTTCAGTGGTTAAGCACCCTTGGATTCAGTCCCCAGAACCAAAAGAAAAAAAAAATAATAAAGTTGAAACAAAAATTTGAAGTATTGTATTAAAGAAAGGGGGAAAAAGAACATATAGCATAATGATGCATAAATAATAAAAACATGAAATAAGAGATATAGTGGAAGAAATTTGTATTCTGAATACTTAGATTAAGATAAAGTATCACATCATGATAGAAAAAGAATATTTTCTGTCCATAGCATAAAAATGTGGGGGTTCTTATTTAAAATTTATAGTCAAGTGAATAAAATTAGCTGATACAGATATAGAAAGATGATAGATGGATAGACTGATAGCAGGTGCTTAAAAAGCATATAATTAAAATTAAAATGGAATAAAAATAGTGTTTTAACATTTTACTGAGGTTTCTTTCAGAAATCACAACAAACCATCTGAAATACTATATTTAAAAAGTAATTTTCTATCAAGAGCTTAACTGACCTGCAAAGAATTCTAAATATCCTTGCTTTGTCCATGTGCAAGTCTATGAATAAGATATTTTTCCTGATAATACTTGCTACTTCAAAGTCATGCTAATTTCACTAAAATGGTGCATCACCAATTACAAGTAAGTTAAAGGTTTTTGATTTATACTTCTGTTTCCCTTCTCATCTGTGTATTATAATCCTATTTCAAAGAATAAGTTAAGTCAAATTCATTTACATATAATGTCATTTACATGATTTACTGACAAATTCATATTTAGATTATTGTGAATTGAATGACAGAATCTTGTAGTTTGCTTTGTCCTTTTCACATGATTTCTGGTACCCAGGAACATAAGAGTTTCTAAACAAATAAGTGTTCATTATTTGATTCGTATCTCCTTGAGTGTGACTGCAATGGAATCTACCAAAAGGGTTTGTCAATAAACTAGCTACAAAATTGAATTCTTACCTAAAAAAAAATATGTGCAAATGAATAAAGGATAGTCTCCTTTCAAAGAGTTATTTTGAAAGAGGGAAAAGAGAATATTTTCATATTAGAACTTTGTAGTGTCTGATTAACTTCTTTCTAATTTACAATTTGTGTTAGTTAACTTTCTGCCACTATAACAAATACCTGTGCTGATCAATTTATAAAAAGAGAGATTTTATTTATTTATCTATTTATTTATTTTTAAATTTTTAGTTGTAGTTGGAGACAATCCATTTATTTATTTATCTATCTATCTATTTATTTATTTATTTTTATGTGCTGCTGAGGATTGAAACCCAGTGCCTCCCAGGTGCTAGGTGAGCACTCTACCACTGAGTCACAAACCCAGCCCAAAGAGAGAGGTTTTTTTACATTCATAGTTTTAGGATTTCCAGTGCATGAAGAGTGGGCCCTGTTGCTCTGTGCCTGTGATAGCCCATCATGGTGGAAGTGCATGGTGGAGTGAAATTACTCAGGGCTGGAAGCAAAGAGAAGGGACCAAAGCCCCACCCCAATCTTCAAGGGCATGCCACAATGACTTGAAGTCCTCCCACAGGCCCACCTCTTAAAAGTTGCACCATATGCCAACTTCACCTTACTTGGGACTAAAAGTTAATAGGTGGCCTCTCAACTCTAATATCAGCTAATGAGAAGCCTGAGGCAGGAAAATCACAAGTTGGAGGCCAGCCTGAGCAACATCACAGGACTCTATTTCAAAGTAAGATAAAAAATGGGACTAGGATGTAACTCAGTGTAAAGCTCCAGGAGGGAAAACAGATTTAAAAATTCAGCAACGCTATAGATGGTAATTTAGAAATGATAGCATGAAAAATAAGATTTACATTGAAACGAACTGCCTAAAAATCACATTCTTGGATTATGTTTTTGAGTAAAAAAAAAATTAAGTGTAACTACAAATAAGATAGCAACATAACTTTGTTGATTATTAAATTCCCCTCTTCCTGCCTGAATACATCAACTGTTTCTATATTTACATGTGATGAAACTTCCCTGTATTTTACAAAGTTGTAGTTAGAAAAGATTAGCAAAAACTTGGTATGAAAATTTAGGAATTAATTCTTTCAATGACCATTAGTAGATTAAATCCCCCAATTTTTGCCATGGTTTATAAGAATCAATCTCTCAAATACTACAATATTTTCCTTTGTTCCTGGGCAACAGCCCTTTTCTGGTTCTTAATGTAGCATGGACTTTCCTGATCTTGATCATGTGTGCTATGCTGATATAATACAGATCCATTCATGTCTTTATAGTCTATTCTCCAAAAGAGGTGGTTCAAAGTGATTATTACTGTAATTCTCATAGGGAATTATATTCGCATATCTCTGCCTACCAGCAGGTCATCACCATGAATCATTCATTAATTCACCAGTGATTATCTTGGAATTAATATATTTTTTTCTCTTCATCACTATTGGATAATATCTCTAGAAGACTGCAGAACCTTTATAAACAATTTGAAGAGTAAAGTTTGTATTCAGTTGATATTAAGAAATCTAGTTCAATCTAAATCTAAACTTTCAGTGCCCAACAAATTTGAAGTTTTTTTTCTTGGCTCAAAGGAGGCATTTCGCAAAGGGGAAGTGGGTGTGAAGGTACTATTTCTTGTTTCTTTTCAGGGGTGTTTATAGTATAGAATTGTTGCTCCAGGTGTGACAGAGGATTGAGGATATTACAGTGTGCAATACTTAAATACTGGCTACAGAATGAATACAAAAAAAGTAAAGAAACACATTTTCATAAAACATTGTCATTAGAAGACCGAAGCTCCTCTCTTACAACTAAAAACTTAAGGTGGACGGTTCAATTTGATATCGATAGCACAATGTAATACATTTAAATTTTTTTTGGAATTATGCTGGTTATATGGTTTAGAAAAGCATATAACATAATATGTCACTATGACCTGTTTATCTAGATTCATAATTTCACTAATTTGCTTTTTAATACACTTTAAATATTTTGCACTCACAAGCTACATAAAATTTTGTGTGATTTTTTTTTACTAATTTTATATTATTAGAAATTGCATGCATCACTAAATATGTTTTCTGGTATTGTCAGGCACAACATAATCCATTAAAATTATTTTTGAGTTATTCAAAACAAACAAAAAAAAACAGAAAAAAAAAACCTAAAGGCTAATACATAGCCATGGAACAGGTACATGGTGTTTCAAACATAAATGCTCTAAATTTGCCTAATTTTAAAATTCCATCATTTACAGTTATGTTTTGAAGATATATTTATGTTGATTGAAATTATTTCAGTTCTTAACTTTCCACCATATATTTTTTTTAGTAGTGGAGATTGAACTCAGGGACACTCGACCACTGAGCCACACCCAGCCATGTTTTATATTTTATTTAGGGACAGGGTCTCACTGAGTTGCTTAACACCTCACTTTTGCTGAGGCAGGCTTTGAACTCATGATTCTCCTGTCTCAGCATCTCGAGCTGCTGGCATTACAGGCATGTACTAAGGTGCCCGGCTCCACCATTATATTTTTAATATGACCATGCCACATTATTTATAGTATTTTCAATTTTTCCATTTAACATCAAACATGGAAGCTGATTTGAACATATCTGTCCACATTTAAGTTTCTATCAGCATATACTAAAAATATATATACTATACACATCTTTGTCAAAAATCAATTTTAAGATTTTCTGCTTTGGGTGAAAATAACTCCTTTTGATATACAATGTGAGAAAATTAAAGTCAAACAGATAAAGATGAATAGAAGCATCCCAAAATAGGCTGGGAGGACATGAGAGACCATGGTTCAATAGTGTCTACCTTCAAACAAACTTTAACCCAATATAATTTGCTACATCATGCAATGTATGTGCTGACAGCTATAGTTTTTATTACACCACGATGGCCACTAGGATTTCTTGTTTGTAACTCTTCCTTTACCGACAATTTTTGTTGGTTCTTGTCATTTTCCTCTTCCTTTCTGAAAACCACTTTGAACATATTCTTCAAATTAACCCAGTGTCTTTTTTTTGACCCATAAAGACTTTTATTTACAAGTGAGCCTCCCCTCACTTATTAAAAAATATGTATATATTTTTGCTGAGGCTGGCTTTGAACTCATGATCCTCCTGCCTCGTACACAAGCACATACATACATATACACATTTGTAAAGTTCCTCAGGGGTAAGTGTACTTCTGGTATGGGGTGGGACACCAAGGGCTGGAGATCCAGGCTGCTCATGCTCTTCAGATATTAGTATAATGGAGAGGAAATTACAAAAGAAACTGGGAGATGGTTACAAGTCAGTAGAGGAACAAAAATCTGAAAATTGACAAAGGGTTCTCATATCATGTGGATTGAGCAACAATGGCTCATCTTTCCTCACTGTTTCCATCTAAGGCTCTCGGACTAATACCCTCCCCAGCCATTCACTGTGGCAACTCTAAGTCCCTCAGAGTGTAGCAATGGCTTTGGCGGCCACCTAGCGGCCCAGAGTCATGCTGAGGTCTGTGATGGCCAGAACCACCTTGGGGCTAGACATGGCTGACACCTTCACCAGTTCTGAAACGATGGTGAAAGGCATGAGCTGCAGGATGCTGCCCCGACTGCCTTGCCCCAGGCAGTCATGCACTTCTTCAAGAACCACTGAGCAAACTGGGTGTGAAGGCCTGAGGTGCATGAACCCAGGATGGAGGAAATGAGCAGAAACAGGTTGGCCAGGACTCGGTTCAGAGGGTCCCTCATGTTGATTGTGTGGATCTGAGAAGTTGCGAGGGAGCTGTTCATGGACTAGTCAGTGGGACCTGATTAAGGAGCTGCTGAAGGAGACACGGAAGGAGCACAGACTGTGGGCAGTGGAACTGCTCTATTCCATCTTCTGTCTAGACACGCAGCAAGTGACCCCGGTCCTGCTGGGCCCATCCTGCCTGGCCTCTCATCTATTCCTCTAAGTGGCACAGCCTCATGGATCCCCACAGCACTGCACTGGCCAAACTAGCTGTGTGGTGTGCCCTGAGTTCCTACTCCTCCCACAAGGGACAGACATCCTCCCGCGGAAAGAAGAAACACTGGGAAAAAATTCAGGATTACAACAGCCTCTTTCCCTTGGACGACATGCAGCCATCAAAGCTGATGTGACTGCTGAGCTCCGATGAGGATGACGCCTAACCAGTATCTTTCTTACAAAACTGCTTCTGTAGCCAGGCGCAAAGGCGCCCACCTGTCATCCCAATGGCTCGGGAGGCTGAGGCAGGAGGATTATGAGTTCAAAGCCAGCCTCAGCAAAAGCGAGGTGTTAAGCAACTCAGTGAGACTCCATGGCTAAAAATAATATACAAAAATAGGTCTGGGGATGTGCCTCAGTGGTCAAGTGCCCCTGAGTTCAATCCCGGGTACCAAACCAAAACCACAACAACAAAAAAAGCGGACACAATACATCTTTCCAGTTGTGATCCCAAAGCCTTTAAAACTTGTTTGAAACCTGGAAGACCCTAGAACATATTTTAGCCTGTCTGAAATTTTTGTCTCCTGAATTAAGACTCTGATTAACCCAAATAATCTTTGTTTCTTCATCAATTTTTGCCTCAGTTTCTCTTAAGGCTCTAAAACAGTGAGAAACAACCCAACTTCCAAATTGCCTGTTATCAGAATTTTAAATGTTGGAAATTAAATTTGTGACCCTGAGGTCTTCAGAGACCTCAGAAGATAGTAAGATGTATGATAACTTTAGCCTCTGACGTTCTGTTTTACACGTCACAAAAATAGATCTTCATGTAAATTTGTCTGGACAACATGTCTAGACATTAATGATTAGATAGATCTTAAGAACACAGGGCTCTCTGACACTCAAATTTCTGTGTATATTTTTAATCCCTCTATTTTTATTTAACATATGTTTTCAATACACACAACACACACACACACAGTCCAATAATTACTTGATGAAGCTAGATTATTATCTAGTATGACTTTCTGTATTGTTAATGCACATGAACCAAATTGGTGGCCGAAAGACCTGATCTGGCTACTGAGAAACCTTTGCTTGTTATTGTTTTTCATTTGTCTGTTTTGAACCTTATAATCACATTCCTTAAAATTTCAATGCCTTAGTGAACACTTGTATGCTATTCCTTATCACAGTCCTCATTGTTACTCCCTATTGTGTTAAACTTGAGGCAATTCATATCACCAGTTTGCATCCTGTGCAGATGATTATTTAGCCTGTTGGTTAACTTAAATTTTCTTTATGAATTGCTCCATTCTCAGTTTATCCTCTATTTTTCCTTTCCTGTAAAACAAAGATTAATAACTTGCTTGGTGAAGGTAGACAGTGAAGGAGAAAGACAGTACCTTAATTAACAGTAGAATGTCTCTAACTTGACGATTGTCTGAATTAATTCATCAAATTTATGATAGAGTGAAAGCAATATGCATTCAGTAGTAATTATACTGAGAATGTGCAGTTTTGATCTTTTCCCAGGCTAGCAATGGATGGTGGGATTCTCATGATGCTGGATTGCTGCAGAGAGCAGTGTTTGCCCTCAGGCATATGATCACTAGGGTCAACAAGCAAGACTACACAGTAGGCTGAGTTGCTAGCTATGATGTTCAGTAGATTAGGTGTATTAAATTCACTTTCAACCTAATGATATTTCTAACTTACAATGGATGGATGGATTTATCAGAACGGAACCCCTTAGTTAGTTGAGGAGGATCTGTACTGCTCTAGAGTTCATAGAAAAAGGCTATCTTATGCTAGGTTCCTGATAAATTTTAACCAGAATTAATTTCCAAACTGTGTCTTTTCCTTAGATAATAATGGTAATTCCAGTTTTGTATAAACATGAATTTTGAAGAATCTTTTAATTCATCCTTAACCCCCCCACCTCATCATTCTACTTCCCTCTTGTCACGAGCCGTTCATGGGTTTCATGTGGGTCACCACACAAGGAAGCCTTGTGGATAGAGACATGTGGTATCTGGGAATAACCAGTGGACATTTCCTCTGGTCAATTGCCTAGGGACTATGTGAATCCCTTTCCTGCTGTGCTGTGGCCTATACAGCACCTGAGATGGGTGTGACCTGCCAAGATGTCAATCAATCTGCTGATTGTGAGATACCATGAAGCAAGACTCCACCATTGATACCTTATCCCTTCATTGAAGTACCCCCTTAAATAAACCACCAGAGCCATTTTTTCTTTGTCTAGTTCCAGAACCCATGTGGACTAGATCTACCAGGGGCTTTATTTCCTGTGAATATATTTCTGAGAATCTGTGCTTTATTATTTGCTAATTATCTGAGATTGCAAGTTTTAGGGTGACTTGGATTCCCGGGCAGAAAGAAGGACCTCTTACTGAGATGCTGGCCATCTCCCTTTCCTCCCCCAAACCTTCTAACTGTATTTCCCTCTCATTTATTGTTTGATCAATCAGAAAATGTGTTCAGTTTTTCTTTTTCTTTGATTTTATTAAAATAACTTCAGGATATTCATAAATTTTCTATGAACTCAATACTGGCTGTTGTGTAAACAAAAAGCTATTTGGAGTGTCCTATTCACACTTACACCCCAGTTCTGTTGATGAAGTTCCACCCTACTTCTGTATTACAAACATTGACACCATTTCCCAGTAACTACCACTCACAAAAGGTTGAAGTTTATTACTTTTTTTTGCCTATAAATGGAAATCAATCTACTAAATATCATTTTAAATTTTTTATTGAAGCAATGAGGAAGGATCAAAGGGTTTAAGCAACTGATAAATTGCCCAGTCTGTAAATGGCATCTCTGGAATTTTGTCTTGTGTGCTGTCATTGGAGTACCAACAGAGTAGGTTCAGGGAGTTCTGTTTTTTTTTTTTTTTTTTTTTTTCTCTTCTAGCCCACAAACATCCAAGGACAGATAAGGATAAAAGAGTAATTCTAGAGGAGAACCTTGAAAATGTCCTATCAGTGTGTGAGGCCTTCTTTTGAGATAAAGAAAGAAAGGGAGAGAGGAATGGAGAGTCTAAATAATTTAACTCCACTGAACAGAAAATAAAAGTTGGAGCCTTGATCAAAACACAAGGCATGAAATATAACTCCAGGGGACATTCAAGAATGAGTTAAAAAATGTGGCACTCACTCAACATTGTTCACATTATAAGAAAAACAAAGACTGTCTTAACTATGGATCACTTATTAATTTATATGATTTAATGTTCTTGAAATAAGACATCTCATAAATAAATGGCAATAATTGATTCTTTAATTTTTCTGCAGAATAGATATTATTTTTTACTCCCCCTCACACCTTTTTTGGTGTTGGGGATTGAACACAGACCATCATGTATACTGTTTTTTTTCCCCTATTCTTAAACACTCTTCCTTTTTTATCCTGTCTAGCTTTTTACTGTCTCTCAGAAAATCAGTTAAGATTACTATAGACTTTGTCTTCTCAAATAGTTTTTTCAACATCTTCTCAGACCCCAATATATCCATAATTATTATGTTGTTCTTGTTAAGTCATCTTAAGATTTTTCTTTTGTGTTCACAGTATAACAGGGGATGAATACCTTTAAAACAACTCTAAAAAACATGGTTATTTTAAAAAAGTAACAGAATCTCAACATGCAGCTGGTGAGACTCAATGAATTTCACATGAAGTAAATCTCTCAATAATAACATAGTGTTCTTGCCTCCTCTTGAGGCCTTTGGGATTTGTTATAAGCAGCTTTGTTGTCTATTATATCAATGTAATTGCCATATTGTAACATCTCAGATTTATTTCTGTGGAACATTTGTCAGTAAGAACTGCATTCATTTTATGTTTTTTTTTTCCCACTATTCAAAATTCAGCATGAATCACACAACAAACAGGCATTTTCTTTTGCTGCTAATAGATGATATATAAAAAAGAATGCCACAATCCTGGTAGTTTTTATTTTCTATTTTTTTTATAATTTTCTTTTACCTTGAATCCTATCTATGGAGAATGAACTCCAGTGGGACAGTAAAAATCTATAATAGACACAAAAGAAGAAAAGTTAGCGGTTTATGTATTTCGTATTATGTACAATATCTTCTTGTCTGTTTTTGGAGAGTGAGAGCTCACCTATCTACCATAGGGGAGATAATGGTGTATGGGGTATATCAATAAAACAATGTTTAAGATCTTTTTTTTTTTAGAGCAGTTTCAGGTTTACAACAAAATTGAGAGGAAGACCGAGAAGTATCTCCCATTTCCCTGCTTGAAATACATGCATACCTCCCTATTATTGCATCCTCTGCCTGTATGGGGGAGACATGTTTGAGACAATTGATGAGTCTAATTTAACAACTTATTATCAGCTAAACTCCATACTTTACATTAATACCCTTAGAGCTGTGTATTTTCTAGGTTTGGACAAATGGACCATGATGTATATTGATCATTATAGTAAATACAGATCTGAAAGTCCTCTGCACTCTTCCTGTTCTTCCCTTCCTACCTTTTCTGCCCCAAACTCTGGCTCTGTTCTTTCTGCCCTCTCCATAATTTTGCTTTTTCCAAAGTGTCACTCAGTTGGAAACAAATAGTGATATAACCTTTTCAGATTGGCTTCTTTCTCTTAGGTATCAGCATTTAATTTTCTTCCTCATCTTATTATGGTTCCATACCTCATTTCTTTTTATCCCTGAATAGTGTTCCATTGTCTATATGTACTAGCTCATCTATCAGTTCAACCACTGGAGGAGGTGGATCTCTGGAGGTATCTTTGGGTTTTATATTTTGTCCCTTGTGAGCAGAGGTATCCTCTGCTTCCTTGTTGCTGTGTCCGGGTCTTCTTTCCTCTGCCCCAATCTTTCACTGTGGTGTTCTGCCTCATCTCTGGCTCACAGTAGTAGAATTGACCATCTATGAATGAGACCCTTCAAACCTACATTTTTCCTCCTCTATGTTGCCCTTGTTGGGTGTTTTTGTCACAACAGAAAAGCTGACTGAAACAACTAAAACTGTTGTAAACACCTAAGTACAATATTTGTTATTTCACTTATACATATCTGTTGGGTTCTTCCTCTTCACCTCCTTTAGAATTTCTTATTCCATGCCTAGTGTGATGAGCCTGTCAGGGCTCAAATTTTCTCTCCATGCTAACTGAATCAGCGCAAGGAAGAGTGAATACTTTTTCAAATAAATCTATATATTGCTTTTGAGTATTTGCTGCTGATTCTTTGTCTGAAGTGTCTGAATTACCTCCATTCTTTTGAGTATGAATGGGATTAATTTCCTTGGAAAAATTGTGTTCAGGTAATTTTAACAGTTTTCTCTCTTTCATCTTCCATGAAAGCACCTTCAGTTCTTTCTCTTCCCAGTTTAAAAGATAATTTTTATTGAGATATAATTCCCATACCTAACATCAACTGTTTTAAAATGAACAGTTTAATGCATTTTTATTATAATATAGTCACAAATACCATGCTATATTTTTCAGCCTTTATTCTTTCTCATTGTTGCTGCCTTTTCCAAGATGTGTCATCCCACCTTCTGGGACCCACATTTTCAGCTAAAATATCTCTCATGCCACCTGAACATTTTCATTATACTTTGCCTCTATCCCATTACACTAACTGAAAGCTGGCTATCTGCTAAGAGTATTACAGCTTCCTCATTATTCTGCATCCTTCCTACATTGGTGCTCAGAGACAGGGATTACATCCAGTTCTCTCCCAAATGTAGTTTCAGGATCATTGCTGCACTACCCTCCTGTTAAAAGCATCTGTTCCTTTGAGAATTACTCCATCTGGCTCTACCTATTTCTTCAACTACTCAATTTTAGTCACTATTATTTTATCAAGTTATTATAACTCCCTTACATGTACTGAAGAGCACAGTACCTAGATTGAACAGGTCATTTCTGCTCTAAACTCTTCCATTATTCTGGTTGACAGCTATATCCAATTGGACTGAACATCTAGCACTATACAACACAAGTTCTCGTTTTCCAATATCAAACAAGCCTCAAGTGCTGTCTCACAAATATTCTGTTTTCACAATTTCCTTTATTCTCTACAGAGAATATTGCAAATCTTTATCACTCTTTTCAAGCACATAGTCAATCACTTGTCCACTTAAGTGCTGGAGTTCTTATTTCAGTATTTTCAAGAAAAAAATTAAAATAAAGGGATGAAAAATTTTACTACTAAAGGAATAAAAGCATTTACTTTTATGGTTTTTCCCTTTCATATCCAAATCTCTTTGTAAGTTCATCAATGTATAAGCTCTACCAAAATTTTCCAGTTATTCCTCAATTTATGATAATTTGGTTTTGTTCCATCCTACCACTAAACCTGCTTTATTCTATAATATGTGCTTGTCACTAAAACAGTGAAAATTTGAAAAAGTTATTGTTTTCCTTCTGTATTTTTTTACATTTCTTATTTGTTCTTTTTAGTTATACATGATAGTAGAATATATTTTGACATATCATATATACATGTATAACTTCCCATTCTTGTTGTATATGATGTGAAGTTACAATAGTCATGTATTCATATACATTTGAAAATTTTGCCTGATTCATTCTACTGTCTTTCCATTTCCATCACCCCTGCATTCCCCACATTCCCCCATTTCCCTCCTGTCCAATCTGGTGAAATTCCACTGCTCCCAATCCACCTCCAATTCTCAGTTATCATCAGCATATTGGAGAAAACATTCAGTTTTTTTTTTTTTTTTTTTTTTTTGAGAATGGTTTATTTCACTCAGCATTATAGCCTTGATTTTCATCAATTTACCAGCAAATATCATAATTTCATTCTTCTTTATGGCTGAGTAATATTGCATTGTGTATATGTATCACATTTTCTTTATCCATTCATCTGTTGAAAGGCACCTAGGTTGGTTCCATATATTAGTTATTGTAAATTGAGCTATTAAGAAAATTGATGTGACTGGATCACTATAGTATTCTGATTTTAAGTTCTTTGGGTATATGCTGAGGAGTGAGAAAACTGGGTCAAATGGTGTTTTCATTCCAAGTTTTCTCAGGAATCTCCATACTACTTTCCAGAGGGGTTACACCAGTTTGTAGTCCCACCAGAAATGCATGAGCGAACCTTTCTTCCATATCTTCACCAACATTTATTGTTACATGTATTCTTGATAATTGTCATTCTGACTAGAGTGATATGGAATCTCTGAGTAGTTATAATTTTCATTTCCCTAATTGCTACAGATGTTGAACATTTTTTTCATATACTTGTTGAATGTTCATATTTCTTCTGTGAATTGTTTGCTCAGTTCTTTTGTTCTTTCATTGATTGGGTTACTTGTATTTGGGGTAAGTTTCTTGGGTTCTTTTATATCCTGGAGATGGATGCTTTATGTGAGGAGCAGGTGCCAAATATTTTCTCCAATTTTGTAGGCTGTCTTCATATTCTTCATTGTTTCCTTTTTTTGTGAAGAATCTTTATATTTTGGTACAATCCCATTTATTGATTCTTGATTTTATTTCTTGTGTTTTAAGGGTCTTGTTTAGGAAATTGGTTCCTAATCTGACAAGATGAAGAGTTGGACCTACATTTTCTTCTTGTAAGCACAGGGTCTCTGGTCTAATGCCTAGGTACTTGTTCTACTTTGAGTTGAATTTTGTGCAGGGTAAGAGACAGGGGTCTCATTTCATTTTGTTAAATATTTATTTCCAGTTTTCTAATCACCATTTGTTGAAGAGCCTATCTTTTCTCCAATGTATGTTTATGGTGCCTTTTTCTAGTATGAGATAATAATATTTAGATGAATTTTTCTCTGTGTCTTCTATTTTGTACTATTGGTCTAGTGCTTTTGTTAGTATGGCGATTTTGACAATATTAATTCTGCCTCCCCCCAAACATGGGAGAAGTTCCCATCTTCTAAGGTCTTCTTCAATTTCTTTCTTTAGTGTTCTGCTGTTTTCATTGTACAAGACTTTCACCTCTTGTTAGATTGATTCCAAAATATTCTATTTTATTTATTTTTTGGCTATTGTGAATGAAATAGTTTTCCTAATTCCTGTTTCAGTTGACTCATCAGTGATGTAAAGGAACACAATTAATTTATGAGTGTTAATTTTATATCATTTCAGCTACTTTGCTGAATTCATTTACAAGTTTTAGAAGTTTTCTAGTGGAGTATTTTTTGGGTATTCTAAATATATAATCATGTCATTGGCAAACAGTTTGAATTCGTCTATTCCTCTTAATACCCCTTTAATTTCTTTGGTCTGTCTAACTGCTCTGGTTAGAGTTCCAGGACTCTGTTGAATAGAATTGGTGAAAGAGAGCATTCCTGTCTTGTTCCAGTTTTTAGAGGGAATGCTTTCAATTTTTCTTCATTTAGAATGATGTTGGCCTTGGGTTTAGCATATATAGCTTTTGCAATGTTGAGGCATGCTTTTCAAGTGTTTTAGATAGGAATGGATGCTGTGTTTTGTCAAATGCTTTTTTTTTGCATCTATTGAGATAATTATGCTATTGTCTTTAATTCCACTGATGTGATGAATTTTGTTTATTGATTTCTATATGTTGAACCAAACTTGCATCCTAGGGATAAACCCCCACTTAATCATGGTGCACTATCTTCTTAATATCTTTTTGTATGTGATTTGCCAGCATTTCATTAAGAATTTTTGCATCTATGTGCATCAGGGTTATTGGTCTGAAATTTTCTTTCCTTGATGTGTCTATGTCTGGTTTTGGTATCATAGAATGATTTTGGAAGTGTTCCTTCCTTTTCTATTTCATAAAATAACTTGAGGAGGATTAGTGTTAGTTTTTCTTTTAAGATCTGGTAGAACTCAGCTGAGGATCTGTCTGGTCCTGGGCTTTTCTTTCTTAGTAGACTTTTGATGGTGTCTTCAATTTCATTGCTTAATATTGATATGTTTAAATTTTCTATGCCATCCTGATTCAATTTGGGTAGGTCATATGTCTGTAGAAATTTGTGAATGTCTTCATTTAGATTTTCTATTTTACTAGAGTATAAATTTTCAAATTAGGTTGTGATAGATTTTCTATTTTACTAGAGTATAAATTTTCAAAATAGGTTGTAATTATCATCTGTAGTTCAGCAGTGTCCATTGTGCTATTTCCTTTTTCATCGAGAATTTTACTAATTTGAGTTTTCTTTCTCTTTCTTTTTGTTAGCTTAAGTAATGCCTCATCAATTTTATTTAATTTTTTTTCAGTGAACTAACTTTTTTTTTCGTTGATTTTTTAATCATTTTTTTAAATTTCAATTTTATTGATTTCAATTCTGATTTTAATTATTTCCTGTCTTCTACTGCCTTTGGGTGGTGATTTGTTCTACTTTTTCTAGTGCTTTAAGGTGTAATGTTAGGATATTTATTTGTTGACTTTTCAATAAATGAATTAGCTCAATGCAGTGAACTTTCCTCTTAGCACTACATTCATAGTGTTCCAGAGATTTTGATATGTTCTATCACTATTCTAATTAACCTTCTAGTATTTTTTTTAATTTAATCTCTGACTTCTTTTTCTATCTATTCACTATTCAACAGCATATTATTTAGTCCCCAGGTGTTAGAGTAGCTTTTATTATTTATATTCAAACAGAGATATGAAAAGTTTTGCTCTGTATGTGTAATAAGAGGATAGGAAAGGCAGCAGAACACAACAGACACTAGTATGGCAATATGTAAATCAATGGATCTGTAACTGATGTGATTCTGCAATCTGTATATGGGGTAAAAATGGGAGTTCATAACCCACCTGAATCAAAGTGTGAAATATGATATATCAAGAACTATGTAATGTTTTGAACAACCAACAATAAAAAAAGAATTGTTATGCATTCTGCTGTCATGTATTTGAAAAAATAAAAGCAATTAAAAAAAAGTAGCTTTTTGAAAATTTTATTATTAATTTCCAATCTCATTCTATTATGCTCTGATAGGATGCAAGGTATTATCGCTATTTTTTTGTATTTGCTAAGAGATGCTTTACAGCCTAAAATGGTCTATTTTAGAGAACAAACCATATGCTGCTGAGAAGAAAATGTATTCTGTTATTGATGGATGAAATATTCTATATATGTCTATTAAATCTAAATTTTAATTATATTTTTTTTAGTTCTATACCTTTTCTATTTAGTTTTTGTTTGTAGGATCTATCTAGTAGTGAGGAACATGTGTTAAAGTCACCCAGTATTATTCTGTTGTGGTCTATTTGATTCTTGAAATCTAGAAGGTTTTGTTTGTTGTACATAGATGCACCATTGTTCAGGGCATAAATATTTATGCTTGTCATGTATTGCTAATATATCATTCCATTAAGCAGTATGAAATGTCCTTCTTTGTACCTTCTGATTTACTTTGGTTTGAAGTCCACTTTTTTCAATATGAAGATAGACATTCCTGCTTGTTTATAAGATCCATTAAATGATACGTTTTCCCCATCCTTTTAACTTCAGTCTGTGGCTGTCTTTGCCTATGAGGTGAGTCACTTAATAACAGCATATTGTTGGGTTTTGTTTTTTAATCCATTCTGCCAGTCTATGTCTTTTAATTGAATTTAATTCATTTACATTCAATTTGATTATTATTTTTTAATCTTTATTCTATTATTTTTAAAATGTGGTGCTGAGAATTGAACCCAGTGCCTCACACATGCTAAGCAAGTGTTCCACCAAAGAGCCACAACCCAATCTCTGCTCAATGAGATTATTATGATATGTTTTTTATTTCCTGTCATTTTAATTTATTTCTGGTTTTTAAATTTAAATTAGTTTTTCCATTGATTCACTGTTCTTTTCATTTAGCTCCACCATTTGCTGGTTTTCAATTTTATTTTTTATTTCTTCTTCATGAAATATTTTATTGAGTAGGTTTTATAGTATAGGCTTTGTAGTTGTGAATTATTTTAACTTTAGTTTATCATGATTGTTTAACTTTTGTTTTCAAGATTATACATTTTGTCTTCATTGCCTGAAACTGTCTTCAAAATGATATAGTCTGTTGGTGATGTTTTCAATTGAATTTTTAATTTGGTTTGTTGATTCCTTCTATTTGAGGGTTTCTGCTTTTTTTTTCCCCCTCAGAATCTCTCCCTCTCTATTGAAGTGGTCTTTCATTTTTTTTGTATTTTCTTCCTCATTTTACTCCTTACATTGTCCTTTATGTCACAGATCAGTTCTACACTCTCTCTCTGACATTACTTTCACCGGGGCTGTCAATGATTTCTGTTATTGAAATATCTTTGTTTGTTTAGGGTGAGCTGTTTCCTTGTTTTTTCATGTTGTTTGTGTATTTACCCATTTAACAGTTTGCATCTGAGGCAGTAGAGTTTCTATCCTATAGACTTATAGTTTCTCTAAAGGTTTCCACTACTTCACTGTTTACTGGGACACAAGTAATAGCACCAACCAATGCAAACAATGCATAGCATTAAGCCAAATATTTCCTACTATCGTGTGTACAATGTTAACTATCACAATAAACAGAAATGAAATGATCAATTATTGCCTATGATAAAAAAATCAAGTTTGCAAAAGGGTTTACAGGAATAAAACAGAAATGATATAGTATGTGATGATTATGGGGGAGGAGAAAATAAAATGGAAGTAAAAAATTAAAGGAAGTGGGAAAGAGAGAACAATAGAGATTGGCTGATAATGGAAGAAAATCGATAAAGAGAATCAATGTAAACAGATAAGATAAAATACATATAAATTTTAAAAATTAAAAATAAAAGAATACAAAACAAAACTAAAATTTTCTAATTAAACATACTAGTTCTCAAATCCACTTTTCCAGTGGATTCATGTGAACAGCCCTTCATTCTCTCAGCAATGATGTGTGGCAACACATGCAAAGTATTGCCAACCAGAGAGGTTCACACAAGCCTTGGTATCAAGGGATTTTATTAAAGATCATTCATATAGACATGAAGCATCCATGTGAATGACCTTAACTACTCCAATCACTATAGGCTAGTCCTTAACCACATGTAATTATTAATACTTAAAACATAGCTAGTGTAATGGTGAAGTAAAATTGTTAGTTAATTTGTATAACATGTTCCTAGAGACTACAGCTTTAGACAGAGAATCTGAACCCTACATCACCCCACCTCTTGTCCATCAAAAAAAAATGTCATCAAACTTATTTCTCTTTCTTTTTAACATGCTTCCTTGATTGAATGAAATAAATTGGATTCAGGACATTTTTACTGTTATGTTTTCAAGATAGTCTCTAAACCACAAAGTGACTTTAGAGTATCCTTTTTGTTTTTGGAGTGTTTGTTAATTTTTTTTTTCAGTAGGAGGATTGAATATTACACATGGTCTTGCACATCATTGTTAGCCAGATTTGTTAAATTCTTGAATAATTTTTTACATAGCTATTTATTAAGGTAATCAATATTTCTTCTGTCTTCTGTCACTTCATATAGTGATTAACTTTTTGCTGTGATTTAAAAACTACCAAATTTTGATCGTATATATGACAGTAATACAATTTAATTGTATACCAAAGTCTGGCTGTGCATTGCCCTGTTTTGATTGTGCTCAGCTGGACTTTGCTCCAGGATACAAATAAGATCAGGTCTTTTCTATTGCAAGATGTAGAATAAAAGATCTTTAACTGCTTGGAAAGTGGTTCTATTGTAACAGATGTTAAGGCATAAGAAAAATACAAATGAAAGTTTCGCTCTGCCCATATTACATGGGTCAAAGTAAGTATCATGACTTAAACTCCAAACCAACTGGTGTAAAGAATTATAGCTTGCCTACAGTGAATCAAGGCAAGGGTAGTAAAAGAAGAAATTAGTGTGATTAAATAATAACCCTTTGAGAATTCCGTGTACAAGTGGCAATCTCCTTTGTGTGACAGGGTACAAAATATTCAGCAGATATTTATGTTCTTTCCTTGCTACCATAGGAGGAATTTTATTGAATACTTTATACTTTATCAGTCTATAAATACCCCAAATCCATATGTTTTCTGGTATCTGGACTGTTCCTGAAACTTTGATGAACAAGGATGATATAGTTTATTATTCATAAACCAATATTTAGTTTACATAGTCTCTCTATAATACCCTGTTGGAAAGTATGTATTAAAAGTTATTTTTACCACCATAGAATGCTACCAAGAGACAGTGATGATCCTGTGGTCTCAGTGACTTATTGTTATAGGACAAATAAATGGGATAAAACAATAATAAAATATAAATAATAAAACACATGTTTGGGGAATAAAAAGATATTATGATAGGTGTTATTCTTTGTAAATACTTTTATATCCCTTTCTATTAACATGCAAAATAACATACATTATTGTAAATCACTGAAATTTGTATTATTTTATTCTTTCAGGTAATCTAATCAGCATCAAAGTGATTAAGTCAATAGAGAAATTTAGAATGCAATAAAAATTTAAAATACTGTTAGAAAAGATTGATAAGAGGAGCAATAGATACTTCATTCATCTTCCTTTAGATCAAAGATCACTGTCAGAAAGGTATAGGTTTGAGCATTCAGACCAGTTAAGACTTAGATAGTTTCTTCTTTTGTTTTTGTCCTATCCCCTTTTATGAAAGTGAGAATACATCAAATTGAAACTTGAACAGGAACAGGGAAATTCCAGGGAAAACGAAAATGGAATATCATCTTCAATAGAGTATTTTCTTCCCCATAATAGTCAAAGAGAAATTGTACCAACAAAATTATCTCTTTTGATCTCATATTTAGGCATCTAGTCTTCATTTATAACCAGAAAAAAACTGAATTTAAATTTAAAAAGTCTACATAATAGATTAAATGATTGTTATCATCAGAAGATCATATATATAATCAGAATCATTATGAGAAATGAAGGCAAACTTTGAGGTAATGTAATCAATTGGATGCCAGAAAGCTTAGGTAATAAATATGTTCAAGTTCATGCATGTGGGTTAAGGCAAAACTGGAATGTGAATTCAGGTTTTATAATTTCAAAGACATAGCTTTGCAAATAGCTTCTATTAGGAGTACTATAATATCATTTCCTACCAAAGTCCAGTTAAAATAGACATCATTATTGCCAAATGTTGTATATATTGCATACTCCTAGCACTTACTACTAGATTATATGTTAAAACATTACCTGATAATCATTATTTCAACAATCCCCAAAGTAAAGGACTTAAAATTATGCAGCATAGATTTTCTACTATATCAAATGTTCCTACTAAATACTGTAACTAATGAAACATTAGGTTTTTTGATATAACAATCTTTTTTATTTATTACTGATCCTATGCCATGTGTGAAATAGCAAGAAATTCATACTATGTATTATATATACTGCAGAGTAAAAGTATTATTTTAAAATATTTTTAAACAAGTCATATTCTTAACAGAGCATTGTAGAGAAGTAAAAATTCTATGTACTTAGTTTGATTTTCGAATTTTTTTCCTACAGTTTTCCCAGCAGTTTGGTCAAATGAATTCCATTTTATAGTGCATCAAAATTATTACCATAGGCATTATATTAGCTTTATTTTTATTGAGAATTACCCTCATTCTTTATTGTTTCCATGATTCCGACTTATTACCTATGAAATATATTTTTCTTTATTTGTCTATCGTGAAGAAAAGAGGGTATATAGTCCTGGTAGATACCAACTTTCTAGCTCTTCAGAAGAAATTTTAGAAAAATACACATAAATTAATGTCTACTTTTCTCATTAAACATAAGTAGTGGTAAACTGTATTGTTGTTAAACATTTCTGAAGCATTGAAATTCAATTTTAAGAAAATTAGCTTTTAAGTTGTGGGTCTGTGACCTTGGGTTTACTAATTCTCTGAACACATGAGGTTTCAGATTAGAGATCCTCTTTAAAGCAATTCAACAAAAGAACAGAGTTTCATTGGATAACTGCAAATAGTTGTTTTGAACCACATTGTACCAAGTAAAAGTCTCACATATGGGCATTTTGAGTATCAACTAAAGCATTCTTCTGAAGTTGATGGCAATGGACCCAAATAGAGGCAATGTGGCCAGACTCTGAAAGGTGGGTCTCATTCGCTAATTTAAAGTTAATTATCATGATAGTTAAGTACTTTTCCAATTCTATATGCCATGAATTTATTATGTAGTTTTTAAAACCATTCTATTAAATTGCTGGCTGGCCTACTGTGAGAATCATGAACAAGTGTAAATAAGTCCCTGCTGCTTGTTACCCTGGGGCACACATTTGGAGCCCTGCTTGTGAAAATAGCCTTGGTTGCAAATCAGCACCTGTAATTTGGGGCATTTATCTTTGTAACTTTCATTTAGAAACCCTCCTTTAAACTGCTGTGTGTTTTGCTTATCCACAGCACCTAATCACTTATTGGTAGGTCTGCTCCATACAACAGACAAATGGACTTGTATGTGTTCTTCAGTTCTGTTCGCCTCTGAGGAAGGCTGTAAAGATTGTTGAGGTTCTCTGTGGGCTTCCCAAGGCAGGTATCCAGGAAACAACAAAGCTTACATTTTAAGTAACTCTCCCAAACATAAGCACAAATCAGGTTAAAATCTGTTCTGCCATATGGGCATTTTACAGGAAAAAAAAACTAGAAAAATAAAAATATTTTATTTGAGTATTTTAGGAGAGTAAAAAGTGACCTATCTATTTGCTAATCTATGTTGTAGGCTATTTCTAGTGTTAAATTCCAATAACTAATTTGATGTTGATTTATTAATATGACTAATAGGACAAAAACCTAACATGTTCAAAATCATCCTTTTTCTGACTCCCAATTAAACTAGTTTCTTATTTAATAGAACTATTAATCATTCAGATAAGAAATTCTGGAGTGTCAAATAATTTCTCTTACACATATTCTACATACAGGTAATTTTCAAGTCTTGTTATCTTTATACTTCATTTATTTGTTTTTAAATATCACACACAGCACACATTTATTGTATGTCTAGGCCATGTTTTTGCAATGAACATTCTTTAGGAAACAAAAGAGTCAACCTATACATGGATTTTTCTGGTAGGAAGGAAAATGTTTAAACAAGACATAAGTAATGAAAATGCATCATCTGCCAGGTATGTGGGTGTACATCTGTAATCACAGTGGCTAGGGAGGTTGAGGCAGGAGGATTGCAAATTCAAAGCCAGCCCTAGCAACTTAAAGAGACCTTAAGCAACTTAGTGAGATCCTGTCTCAAAATAAAACATAAAAAGGGCTGGGTATGTGGCTCAGTGGTAAAATGCCCTAGGTTCAATCACCAGTGTCGCGACCCCTCGATGGCAAGGGAAAACACGACACAGGATTCTTCTTTCAGCAGTTTATTCAGGCCTTGATTCAAGTATCATCTTCTAGTGACCCCCCCGCCGAGCGCCCAAGCACAGCCTAATAAAGCCTCCCACATAGCAATCCCAAGCTGCCACGTGGATCTCTCTCATAGGGTGGGAAGGGATTGCACGCCAACTCTCCAAAAAAGGAGTTGTTTATCACAGGCCACAGTGGAAGCCGGCGCCATCTTCTAATGGGGGCCACGGTCTATAAGAATGGCTTACCACAGTTCCCCCTTCTATTTTATATAACAATGCAGGCGAAAGTAGAGGTCCTATCCCACTGTGCAGAAGTGGCTGCAGTGTATGGTTCAGTCCTAAGGAGGGCCCTTCCCTAGACCTGGCCCCATATCAGCCAACGCCTTTTTTCATAGGGCGGGGCGTGGACATCAAACCCGCATGCAATAGGACATGCTTTCCTTGAGGTCCGTTGAGGGATCACTCAAGTGCAGTGCCTTGCCTCGCATCCTGCATCGTGATGACGATGAAAAAGAAAGGGGATTTTACAAGTAGCCGGTCAGTGAATATGAGGTTGGAAGTGGCAACACCATCCCTCAGCCCCTGAGAAAACGAAGGGTCCAAAGCATAAAGTGCAGCACCAGCATGGAAGCCCACCTGCGTGCAATGGCAACAAGGCCTGCAGAGTGCATGGGCCTTCCAAAACTGGGAAGGCAGGAAGAGGAGGGCATGCCAAACCCAGTGCAATGTCAAAGATGACTTGGGGTGCAATGGCCAAAACCCAGGAAATTATTGCTTAAGTTGCACAAGCCAAACTTGTGGAGAGATACCATTCTCTAGGGCTGCAAAAGCCTGGACGATCATAGCCTTTTCTTGGCTATGGCGAGCTCTTAGGCGACAGAAAAGCCACAGACAAAGGACAACCCCAAAACAACATATCGCTCCAAAAATGCCTACTCCCACCCATTCCTTAAAAAAGGAAAAGGCAGAGGATAGCCAACTGGTGAATTGACCCAAAGTCACTGGTTCGACACGGGTACTATTCAAAACAGCAATCTGAGTTAGTTGAGACTGGATCAAGTTTTCTGCTTCCATGGACCAGGTTCCGGATAGATACTCCCCGATGATGCGGGAGGCATTTCTGGAATCATAAAATCTGACAGAGGTTATACATAAATGTGCACGTTGATCAATACAACCCAAATGTACTAGGTCAGACAATTCCTCAACTTGAGCTTGAAGCAGATCTATCCTTTGATTAGCAGCTAGAATCCCAGATAAAATGTGTTGATTAACTCTACTTTGAGATTCAAGTATGGTGGATGTTTGTTGAATAACCTGATTAATAGTGGCAGCAGTTTGAACCTGGCTGGCCATGGCTACTCCAGCTGTAACTGCTGCAGCAGCAGATACCACCACAGCTGTCACTATAGCTGCTGTAATTCCAAAATCTCTACGGGCTCTAATCAGTTCAACAATAGGAAAAGACTCTGGATCTGCAGTAACCGGGATCGGGACAAAAGTTGGAATTTTCATAACCATTGCCATAGGCCAGGATCCATTCCAACACTCAGACAAGTAACAGGTAATATTAGAGCAATTAAGCATCCTCTGTGATGTAACATTAGCCAAAAGGAACAGAAACAGAGATTGGAGACAGACTGCTGCGGAGGGTAATGTAGCATTAGATAATTGTGAATTATTTGCAGTAATTTTAAGCCTCCTACCTCGCTCCGAGTCTTGGGTACTGCCAGAAACATTAAACAGCCAACTTTGGACTCCTCGTAATTGAGCCAAAGCGGAAATATCAGCTGTGGCTCCCTTTTCATTGGAAATCAACCATTGAAACCAGGACCAACCCGCTCCTATAGAGGAATTATTGTTGGAAGAATTATACAAGTATTTTTTAAGAGAGGGGGAAAGGGAGAAACCTTTAGCGACCTGATGTTTCTCCCAAGAATGATCTTGGCAAGGCGTGAATGTTGGGGGGAAGCCACACTCAGGAGTTCAATAAGGAGAAGCCTTAAAATGAGTGGCATTAGAGGTCTGATTAGAAGGAGACAACAGAATCAACACCTGGGAAGTAATGGCCAAAGTGGTTATATTAAACTCAGATGTATTTGTCGGGACTCTTTTTGTCAGGTGTTCTGGAACCCACACCGGCTCCGTCCGGTCCCGGCCCCCGGCGGCGCTCCGCTTTCTCCGCAGCGTGAGCCCGCTCCGCAGCAGTGCAGGCAGGTCCTTCAGCCGCGGCCGCAGTGATGCCGGAGGCTGCTCGTGCTCTGGCTCGCGGGCCCTGGGACTGCGGCGCAGAGAGCTGTCCGCCGCCGCCACCCTGCAGGTACCTTGCTCATGAGCGAAATCCAGATCCTTTCCTAATTTGTCCCAGCTGGGAACCGTAAGACTCCCTGAAAAGGCAAACCAAGGAGCTGCTGTATCAGGTTCCCTCAAAAACATCTGCAAAGTGCTCTGCTTTACCTTAAGTCCTTTTGAATATAGCAACCCATCCAGGGCCAACATAATTGGGCTTGAAGAAGCAACGCCCATAATGTTTTTAGAACTATAAAGAAAGTGAAAGTACAAAAATCCCCACTCTCTTCCTTTTACAGGGGAGCATCCTTTTTCCCGCTCTCTCTCTATTTACAGAGAGAGCGCCCCGCTATTTGCTTGAGGATTCCCACTTTACCTGGGAACTTACTGGTGCACCACCCTGACTGCTGAAAGTTCTGGATCCTGGGTTTGAGGAATATTCGGTTCCCTGTACGGGCCACCAATTGTCGCGACCCCTCGCCGGCAAGGGAAAACACGACACAGGATTCTTCTTTCAGCAGTTTATTCAGGCCTTGATTCAAGTATCATCTTCTAGTGACCCCCCCGCCGAGCGCCCAAGCACAGCCTAATAAAGCCTCCTACATAGCAATCCCAAGCTGCCACGTGGATCTCTCTCATAGGGTGGGAAGGGATTGCACGCCAACTCTCCAAAAAAGGAGTTGTTTATCACAGGCCACAGTGGAAGCCGGCGCCATCTTCTAATGGCGGCCACGGTCTATAAGAATGGCTTACCACACACCAGTACAAAAAGAAGAAGAAGAAGAAGAAGAAGAAGAAGAAGAAGAAGAAGAAGAAGAAGAAGAAGAAGAAGAAGAAGAAGAAGAAGAAAATGCATCATCTCTCAAATGGTAATTTCTAGTGGGGAAAAAGGAACAAGGATAGAGAAAAGTAGGATAAAACACAATTTTTAAAGCATCTAAATTATATTTATGAGATTGGTTGGTCTATGGAGATAAAATGTAGGTAGAAACCAGGTGGTTAGAGAATGAAGAAATATCCAAAAAGAAAAATTTGAAGATCATTGTAAGAATCCAGAAGAAAATAACTGTGGCTTGGGCAAGGTGGTACCATTGAATGTGATAAAAATGTGGTAGAACATTTTAATTTTTATAAGGACCTAGAAGGTATTGAGTATTAACTGAAGCCTAGAAAAGAAAAATCAAAGATAATTCAGTGATTTGAGGCCTCAGCATCTCAATTAGAAATCTATGATGCCTTTTACTGAGATAAGATAGATTTCTGGAAGAAGCTTTTTTGGGAAGGCAGGTCAGGAAATCAATATTAGAAATGTTATACTTGCAATGCCACTTGCCAAGTGGAAATGGCTATTGGATTGGGCTACCTGGAATGCAGGAGTAGAGATTTATGCATAAGAACTGGGACTCAGAACACAGATATTTATGGCTTAGTTCCTCAGGAAAATATGTGTGAATAGAATAAGAGGTATTGTTAGGAGACAGATACGAATGGTAAAAATACCAAGTTAAGAGAAAGATTCTATAAAATGGGTCCACTGTGCTGACCCCTACATGTTTTCTTTTCTAAGAAGCAATTTACCTGCACCCTTTTCTGGCCTAAGCAGAAGACTATGTCACAGTCCTCAGTAGGACTGAAAGTCTATAAGAGGACCCATGTTACCCTGAAGGTGGAGGCTTTTGTGAGCCTTTCATAGACTTGATCCTAAAACTAAGAAATAAGGATAATTCTGCCTAACCATAAAATCTGAAAGAATTTATGGTTAAGAAACTAAATAGAACTGATTATCATGGTCCAAGGTGACCTCTAATTGCCATGACAGTGGGGACTTAAAAGTTTGATTTTACCCTACTGTCAGTTAAAATTCAACAGGTGGACCTGGGTGTGACTCTCTGGAAACTTCTTTGGATTTCCCCCCAAAAAACTAGACTGTAGGAGAGGCACACAGTCCCTCTCCTCTCCGAGAGGACCCACTCTCTCCCTTGAGAGTGTCACCTTTCTCTTCCTGTTCTCTTCTTTCTCTTCCTTCTGAGCAACAGGTCTAAACTCCTTCTGACTTAACAACAAAAATTGGGGGCTTGAAAGGGGTCTTCGCTCTGTCTCAGTTTCGCAAGAGGCCCCAGCTCTGTAACAGTATCACAGTTGAATCTTGCAGTCTTCAACAATATAGAAGTTGAGGGAGACGAAATAATTAAAGATATAGTTGGAACAACTAGTGATATAGAATAATAAACAAATTATGACACTGGTGAAACAGTGAAACCAGGAGTGTATTCTTCCTAAGCTCAAGTACAGAAGTGTTTCAAGGAATTAGTTGTCTACCTACCAACATACCTTTAAATGAACTTTTTATTTTGAAATTATTTTTAAACAATTGTAATAAATAATACAGATAGATCCTGTGAACTGTTTATTCAGATCTCCTCCCCAACATAGAAGAATCCTAAGAAACTGGTAGTACAACAGATAGCAATGTAGAAACTATAGAGAAATGAAGAGTGCACTGTCACCCAGGATATTGGCATCAATGCAGTGGGGGCACAGTACCAGCACCTCCAGTGCCCCTCTCTTTCCCTTTTTAGCAACACCAGCCACCCCTCCCTTCCTCGCCCCAACTCACAGTCACTGTGTTTTCCATTTCTATAATTTTGTCATTTCAGGAGTATATTATAAATGGAATTATGCAGTATGTAACATTTGGGAACTGGAGTTTTTCACTCACAGCCTGTTTCCCTTTGTTTCCTCCTAGTGGGTGCTGGAACCTGCCAACTGTTCTTTTCATTTCCCAGAAGAGTCCCAAGATCAAATGAATCACACGGTGTGTTTAAATACTCATCTATTGAAGATGTGTTATTTCACTTTTTGACTACTACAAAAAAAGTTTCTGTGAACTTTTGGGTGAACACTTGGGTGAATTTTACTTGGGGGCAGACATATATTTTTTTATTGTTTATGCTGTAAAACAGTCAACAGTATAATTGTTGAGACAGATGCAAGTGTCATGTGTTTAATTTTGTTAGAAATGGCCAAACTGTTTTCCAGAATATTAGTGTACATTCCCTAAGTGGCAAGAAAGGAGTGATTCAGTTTCTTTACATTCTTGTCTGCATTTGGTATTCTCAACATTTTTTTCTTTAAACTTAGATATTCTGGTTGATTTATAGAAGTAGCTCACTGTAGTTTTAATGTGCATTTCCATAATGGCCAGTGGTGGTCAATATTTATCATGTCTTTGTCATTTTTATACCTTCTTTTGTGGAGTGTCTGAGCTTCTTGTTGATTTTTAAATTATTTTTTATCTGTTGATTTTGGGAATTCTTTATATATGGTAGATGTGAGTTCTTCATGGGATATGTGATTTACAATTTTTTTCCCATTTTGTCTTTTCATCTTCACATCTATATCTTCTGCAAAGCAATTTTAAAAATGATGGGTTTCAATTTAGCTTTGTAGTGTTTAGTTCTCCTGTTGTAAAAGGTAGGAATTGTGCCTGGCTGTAAATCTAAACATTTTCTGAAAACATTTTTTCTGAGAGTTTTATAATCATATGGTTAAGTCTAGAATTTTGCTTTAAACTTTGTAAAGGTGTGAGACTTCTGTCAACCTTTCTTTTCTTTTTTTCTATATAGATCCTTTTGCTGCAGTACATTTTTTTTAAAATTGTCTTTCCTCTTTTGAATTTCTTCTGCACCTTTGTCAAAAATCATTTGAACACATCTGATCTAGTCGTATTCCTTACTGAATTCCACTGATTTATCTGTCTACCCTTCTATTAATACCATTCTTTCTTTTTTTTAATTTATTTTTTATTTTTTTATTGGTTGTTCAAAACATTACAAAGCTCTTGACATATCATATTTCATACATTAGATTCAAGTGGGTTATGAACTCCCATTTTTACCAAAAATACAGATTGCAGAATCACATCGGTTACACATCCACATTTTTACATAATGCCATATTAGTAACTGTTGTATTCTGCTACCTTTCATATCCTCTACTATCTCCGCTCCCCTCCCCTCCCATCTTCTCTCTCTACCCCATCTGCTGTAATTTAATTCTCTCCCTTGTTTTTTTTTCCCTTTCCCCTCACAACCTCTTATATGTAATTTTGTATAACAATGAGGGTCTCCTTCCATTTCCATGCAATTTCCCTTTTCTCTCCCTTTCCCTCCCACCTCATGTCTCTGTTTAATGTTAATCTTTTCTTCCTGCTCTTCCTCCCTGCTCTGTTCTTAGTTGCTCTCATTATATCAAGGAAGACATTAGGTATTTGTTTTTTAGGGATTGGCTAGCTTCACTTAGCATAATCTGCTCTAGTGCCATCCATTTCCCTGCAAATTCTATTATTTTGTCATTTTTTAGTGCTGCGTAATACTCCGTGGTATATAAATGCCACATTTTTTTTTATCCATTCATCTATTGAAGGGCATCTGGGTTGGTTCCACAGTCTAGCTATTGTGAATTGTGCTGCTATGAACATCGATGTGGCAGTATCCCTGTAGTACTCTCTTTTAAGGTCTTCAGGGAATAGTCCAAGAAGGGCAATAACTGGGTCAAATGGTGGTTCCATTCCCAGCTTTCCCAGGAATCTACATACTGCTTTCCAAATTGGCCACACCAATTTGCAGTCCCACCAGCAATGTACAAGTGTACCCTTTTCCCGACATCCTCACCAGCACTTGTTGTTGTTTGACTTCATAATGGTGGCCAATCTTACTGGAGTGAGATGGTATCTTAGGGTGGTTTTGATTTGCATTTCTCTGACTGCTAGAGATGGTGAGCATTTTTTCATGTACTTGTTGATTGATTGTATGTCCTCCTCTGAGAAGTGTCTGTTCAGGTCGTTGGCCCATTTGTTGATTGGGTTATTTGTTATCTTTTTGTCTAATTTTTTGAGTTCTTTGTATACTCTGGATATTAGGGCTCTATCTGAAGTGTGAGAAGTAAAGATTTGTTCCCATGATGTAGGCTCCCTATTTACCTCTCTTATTGTTTCTCTTGCTGAGAAAAAACTTTTCAGTTTAAGTAAGTCCCATTTGTTGATTCTTGTTATTAACTCTTGTGCTATGGGTGTCCGATTAAGGAATTTGGAGTCCGACCCCACAATATGTAGATCTGAGCCAACTTTTTCTTCTATCAGACGCAGAGTCTCCGATTTGATATCAAGCTCCTTGATCCATTTTGAGTTAACTTTTGTGCATGGCGAGAGGAGGGGATTCAGTTTCATTTTGTTGCATATGGATTTCCAGTTTTCCCAACACCATTTGTTGAAGATGCTATCCTTCCTCCATTGCATGCTTTTAGCCCCTTTATCAAATATAAGATAGTTGTAACTTTGTGGATTAGTCTCTGTGTCCTCTATTCTGTACCATTGGTCCACCCGCCTGTTTTGGTACCATTACCATGCTGCTTTTGTTACTATTGCTCTCTAATATAGCTTGAAATCTGGTATCGCTATACCGCCTGATTCACACTTCCTGCTTAGAATTGCTTTTGCTATTCTGGGTCTTTTATTTTTCCATATGAATTTCATGATTGCTTTCTCTATTTCTACAAGAAATGCCATTGGGATTTTGATTGGCATTGCATTAAACCTATAGAGAACTTTTGGTAATATCGCCATTTTGATGATGTTAGTTCTGCCTATCCGTGAACAGGGTATATTTTTCCATCTTATAAGATCTTCTTCTACTTCTCTCTTTAGGGTTCTGTAGTTTTCATTGTATAAATCTTTCACCTCTTTTGTTAGGTTGATTCCCAAGTATTTTATTTTTTTTGAGGATATTGTGAATGGAGTGTTTTTCCTCATTTCCGTTTCAGAAGTTTTGTCGCTGATATACAGAAATGCCTTTGATTTATGCGTGTTGATTTTATATCCTGCCACTTTGCTGAATTCATTTATTAGTTCTAATAGTTTCTTTGTAGAGCCTTTTGGGTCTTCTAGGTATAGAATCATGTCTCCTGCAAATAGTGATAATTTAAGTTCTTCTTTTCCTATTTTTATGCCTTTAATTTTTTTCGTCTGTCTAATTGCTCTGGCCAGTGTTTTGAGAACTATATTGAATAGAAGTGGTGATAGAGGGCAGCCCTGTCTTGTTCCAGATTTTAGAGGGAATGCCTTCAATTTTTCTCCATTCAGAATGATGCTAGCCTGAGGCTTAGCATAGATAGCTTTTACAATGTTGAGGTAAGTTCCTGTTATCTGTAGTTTTAGTAATGTTTTGAACATAAAGGGATGCTGTACTTTGGCGAATGCTTTTTCTGCGTCTATCGAGATGATCATATGGTTCTTATCTTTAAGTCTATTAATGTGGCGAATAACATTTATTGATTTCTGTATATTGAACCATCCTTGCATCCCAGGGATGAATCCTACTTGATCATGGTGCACAATTTTTTTTGATGTGCCTTTGTATCCGATTCGCCAGAATTTTATTGAGGATTTTTGCATCTAGGTTCATCCGAGATATTGGTCTGTAGTTTTCTTTCTTTGAGGTGTCTTTGTCTGGTTTTGGAATCAGGGTGATGTTGGCCTCATAGAATGAATTTGGAAGAGCTCCCTCTTTTTCTATTTCCTGAAATAACTTGAAAAGTATTGGTATTAATTCTTCTTTAAAGGTTTTGTAAAACTCCGCTGTATACCCATCCGGTCCTGGGCTTTTCTTGGTTGGTAGTCTTTTGATTGCTTCTTCTATTTCATCCATTGATATTGGTCTCTTCAAATTGTGTGTATCCTCCTGACTCAGTCTGGGCAAATCAACCGACTTAAGAAATTTATCGATGTCTTCACTATCTTCTATTTTATTGGAATATAGGTTTTCAAAATAATTTCTAATTGTCTTCTGTATTTCTGTAGCATCTGTTGTGATATTGCCTTTTTCATCCCATATGTTAGTAATTTGAGTTCTCTCTCTTCTTCTCTTCATTAGCATGGCTAAGGGTCTGTCGATCTTATTTATTTTTTCAAAGAACCAACTTTTAGTTTTGTTAATTTTTTCAATAGTTTCTTTTGTTTCAATTTCGTTGATTTCCACTCTGATTTTAATTATTTCTTGCCTACTGCTACATTTGCTGTTGTTTTGCTCTTCCTTTTCTAGGGCTTTGAGATGAAGTGTGAGCTCATTTATTTGTTGGTTTTTCCTTTTTTTGAGGAATGACCTCCAGGCAATGAATTTCCCTCTTAAAACTGCTTTCATTGTGTCCCATAGATTCCGATATGTTGTGTCTGTATTTTCATTTATCTCTAAGAATTTTTTGATTTCCTCCTTTATGTCTTCTGTAACCCATTGATCATTCAGTAACATATTGTTCATTTTCCATGTGATGTAGGATTTTTCCTTCCTTCTTTTATCATTGATTTCCAGTTTCATTCCATTATGATCAGATAAAATGCATGGTATTATCTCCACCCCTTTATATTTATTGAGGGTTGCCCTATGGCATAATATATGGTCTATTTTTGAGAAAGATCCTTGTGCTGCTGAGAAAAACGTATATCCACTTGATGATGGTTGATATATTCTATATATGTCAGTTAAGTCTAGGTTATTGATTGTGATATTGAGTTCTACAGTTTCTTTATTCAACTTTTGTTTGGAGGATCTGTTCAATGGTGAGAGAGGTGTGTTGAAGTCACCCATAATTATTGTGTTGTGGTCTATTTGATTCTTGAACTTGAGGAGAATTTGTTTTATGAATGTCGCAGCACCATTATTTGGTGCATAAATATTGATAATTGTTATGTCTTGTTGGTGAATGGTTCCTTTTAACAGTATATAATGTCCTTCCTTATCCCTTTTGATTAACTTAGTCTTGAATTCGATTTTATTCGATATGAGGATGGCCACCCGTGCTTGCTTACGAGGACCGTGTGCATGGTATATTTTTTCCCAACCTTTCACCTTCAGCCTGTGTATGTCTTTTCCAATCAGATGTGTCTCCTGGAGGCAGCATATTGTTGGATTTGTTTTTTTAATCCATGTTACCAGCCTATGTCGCTTTATTGGAGAGTTTAAGCCATTAACGTTTAGAGTTACTATTGATATATGGTTTGTACTTCCAGCCATGTTTGATTATTTATCTTTTTTTTTTTATTTAGTTTGTTTCTCCATGATTAGCTTTCCCCCCACCCTCTGTCTTTACTGAGACACTTCCCACTGATGGTTTTGGTTATTGTTTTTCATTTCTTCCTCCTGTAGTGTTTTGCTCAAGACGCTTTGCAATGCTGGTTTTCTGGCTGCAAATTCTTTTAGCTTTTGTTTATCATGAAAGATTTTTATTTCGTTGTTGTATCTGAAGCTTAATTTGGTGGATACAGAATTCTTGGTTGGCATCCATTGCCTTTCAGCATTTGAAATATGTTGTTCCAGGATCTTCTCGCTTTCAGCGTCTGTGATGAAAAATCTGTTGTTAACCTTATTGGTTTACCTCTGAATGTAATCTGCCTCCTTTCTCTTGTAGCTTTTAATATTTTCTCTTTGTTCTGTATATTGGATATCTTCATAACAATGTGTCTTGGCGTTGGTCTACTGTGATTTTGTATGCTCGGTGTCCTGTATGCATCTACAATTTCTATATCTGTTTCCTTTTTTATTTCTGGAAAGTTTTCTGTAATTATTTCATTCAGCAGGTTACTCATTCCCTTTGTTTGAATCTCTATACCTTCCTCTATCCTGATGACTCTTAAGTTTGGTTTTTTTATGTTATCCCATATCTCTTGGATGTTTTTCTCGTGGTTTTTTACCAGCCTTTCTGAGTTGGCTAGACTCTTTTCAAGATGATATATTTTGTCTTCATTATCTGACGTTCTGGCTTCTACTTGCTCCACTCTGTTGGTGATACTCTCATTTGAGTTTTTAATTTGATTTATAATTTCCTTCATTTCTAGAATTGTTTTTTGGTTTTTTTTTTTATAATCTCTATCTCCTGATAAAGATGCTTAGCTTCTTCTTTTATCTGTTTATGTAATTCATTTTCAATATGTTCTTTCACTGTTTGAATTTGCTGTCTCGTATCCTCTTTAAGGTTCCATTCCATCTGTCTAAGGTAATCCTTGAGTTCTTTATATGACCATTTTTCTGCTGACTCTAGGTCCTCCTGAATATTTAGGCTGTCCTTCATTGTTTGTACTCCTTTTCTTCCTTGCTTTTTCATGCTGCTCATGTTACTTCTTGTTCTGTTTGACTGCTAATTTACTGTTTACTCCTATAAATTTATTTGATGCTTGGGAGGAAAGGTATTAGAAGGGAAGGGAAGAAGTCACTAAAGAGAATGAGAGTAGGAAGGTCGAATTCAAGGAAGGGGGAATAAGAAAATTGAAAAGAAATGAAAAGTCAAAAGAAAAAAAAATAGAAACTAAAAAAAAGAAAAAAATTAAAAAAATAATAATAAAATGAAATTTAAAATTTAAAAAAATTAAAAAATAAAAAATAAAACAACAACAAAAAATGAAAATGAAAAAAAAAACAAATTAAAAAAAAAAGTTTAATAAATGCAGTCTTAGAGTTTGATTAACTTCTCTTCCAGTATGTGGAGCTGTGCCCACTGTGCCAAGCTTCTCCTCTCAATACGCGGGAACCAATCACTGTGCAGCAACTCCTCCTTCCAGACTGTGCGGGTCTCCAATCCTGAGTGCCTAGGGCCTTCTCTTGTGTCTAGTCACTTCCCCACTTTTCCTCAAGCCAGGTCCTGCTCACCGGTGACGCTCACCACAATACTGGCTACACGCCAGGTCTGGTGCTTCTGGGAGTGTTGAGAGCCACAGCCAAAGGGGCCCCAGCAAACTTCCAGCTGCCAGCAAACTTCCAGCTGCTGGCTGATGATTGGCTCACAGCGGCCCCAGCAACATCTAGCTGATTGGCTCCTCTGCGGTGATGCTCATTGGGCTGTTTCCCTGCCCTTTCAGACCACGGAGCTGCTCATTGGGGGACTGTTTTGGCTCCGCCCACGTGACCCAGCCAATCGGCCTCAAGAGCAGGAGGATTGTGGGAGGTGGAGAGAAGCTTGTGTGGGAGAGAGAGGCTTGTGGAAATCCGGTGGTGGCAGTTGAGGCTCTGAGGGTTTTTCCTGAGAGGCTGTTTTGTTTGGCTTGTGTGGTTCTAAAAATAAAGTTAGTTTCTTTTGACAAGTGGCTCCTGATTGTGCCCAGCCAGACTGCGGCATGGGAGCCCTGTTTTCATGAATGCCTGGGCACACTCTCCCTGTTTGCCATTCCCTCAGACCCTAAGTTTGTAGAGCTTGGGGCTGAGAACCCCCAGTGAATTTGCTTGCCCTCCAGTAGCCATGCCCCCTGTAGCTGGTGCAAGAGACCTCAGTTGTCAGCACTGGTGGGAGTGGTAGCTGGGAGTTCCACACCGCGAGTCCCGCGCCACTCCTGATTCTCTCAGTCTGGCTATGGCGCTCATGGGAGAGCTGGGAGGGGCCCTTATGGGAGAGCTGGGAGGGGCCCTTAAGGTTTCCCCGCTGTGTGGAGAGGGATGGCTAGGGGATTACACACCTGTCGCCACAGGTTTCAATGAAGTTATCTCCTCCTCCGCGTTCTGGTGACCTCAGTTCTCTGCCATGGTGGTATCCCATGCAAATGGTGACAGTTCGTTCCCTTTGCCGGGTGACCAATGCAACGGGTGGGTCCTGACTGTCTCTCCCATGCTCCGTTTCAATCCTGTGGCCACTGCCTATGAAGGCTCGGTTGGCATTTACCTCCATAAGTTCAGAAGGGCCAACCAGTTGTTTCAGCGGGATTGTTAGTGCTGAGTCACGAGAAGCAGGCTAGCGGGAGCTTGAATTCAGCCGATCTGGGCTCGGTGTGTGTTCTGAGAGGCCCAGACTGTTCGCCCCAGATTCACATCAGCTCAGCATTGCCTAGTGATCCTGAGCAAACAGCATTTAGACAGTTTATGACTCCCTGTGCCCGCGCAGCTGAAGAGGTCAGAGACTTGATCTCTCCGCGCCCGCCGCCATGTTGGATCCCTCCAAAGAGCATCAATACCATTTTTTCTTGATTACCATAGCTATAGAGTTTTGATTTTATATTGCATAAAATTATTCCTCCACTTTATTCTTTTTTTTTAAATAAAAACTACTAGCTTCTATAGGTCTTATGCTTTTATGTATAAATTTAAGTTTTTCAGTGTCTATTGTAAAACTTGTTGGGAAATTGATGCTAATTGTGTTAAATGTGTATGCAGTTCAACGTACTTAAGTACTTACTGATTTGTGTAATTAACATTTTATAGTTGGCATTCTCAGTATACATGTACACATTCTATTAAACTTATACCTAGGCATTTTATTTCTGTTATAATAAATGGCATTTTTTTTACGTTGTAGTTTCCACATGTTTATCGTTAATAGAAATGTATTTGTATTGGTTCTATATTCTGTGACCTTGCTAAAATTGCTAATTTTACAAATAGAAGCCATTTTATTTTTTTCCCTTTCCAATATTTATGTATTTTACTTCTTTGTTTGCTTTATTACAGTGGTGAACATATTCAGTAGTATGACCTAACACAGTCTTAAGTAAAAGTCTTAAGTTTAGGTCTTAAGACCACATGTATTTGTCCTATTGTCCATTTTAGGATAAAACATTCAGAATTTTTGAGAGTTTATGAGTTAGTTGTGGTTTGAGATGTCCTTTACTAAATTATGCCATCTCTTATTATTTGTATGTCCATTTTGTTTCTAACTTATTGAATGGGTTTTCTTTTATCATGAATAGGTTTTGATTTTGTCAATTTTTCTTTCTTTGTGTGTGTGACATAAGCAAGGAGATATTCTTTTCTAAGCTATTCTTGAGGTGAAATACACTTTTAAGTGTTGAATAAACCTTGAGTATATAAAGTAAATAACATTTGTTAAATGTATAGCTCTTTTATACATTCTGGGATTTTGTCGCGACCCCTTGCCCGCAAGGAAGACGCAACTCGGGAATCTTCTTTCAGCAGTTTATTCAGGCCCTTGATATTTCTTCTTCTCCCTCTCGGATGCCCCTCCCAGCCTTAATAAAGCATCCCAAGCCCCAATGCAAAGCTGCCGCGTGGAGCTTTCTCACAGGGTGGTGAAAAATCATGTGCCAACTTTCCCAGATAAGAAGTTGTTTGTCACAGACCACAGTGGAGCCAGCGTCATCTTGTAATGGCGACCATAGTCTGCAGAAACGGCAGAAGTGGCTCACCACAGGATTTTATTTGCTAATGCTTTTTGATATTCACATTTAATTTTATGAAAGATAGTGGCCTTTAAATTTTTTTTTCTATCTTTCTTCTTCTTCTTCTTCTTCTTCTTCTTCTTCTTCTTCTTCTTCTTCTTCTCTCTCTCTCTCTCTCTCTCTCTCTCTCTCTCTCTCTCTCTCTCTCTCTCTCTTTTTAATGGTGCTGGGTATTGCACCCAGCACCTCGTGTATAACAGGCAAGCACTTGACCACCTGAGCTATATCCCCAGCCCTTATAAGTTTTTCTTCAAAATTATTATTTATTACTTTTCATTGAGTTTGGTGTAATTATCAGAATAATTGTAGCCACATAAAATGGTGTTGGGAGATGTTTAATTTGCTTTTTTCCTCCTTCAGGAAAATGTTATATAAATTTGGGGTAAAACTTTCTTTAAAAGTTTGATAAATTCATGAGTGACACTATGTGGACCTTCAAATATGTTTTTTAGGGGGAGTTTTTTTTTTCTTATTTTTGAGTTGTAGGTGGGCACACAATATCTTTATTTCTTTTTTTTTAATGTGGTGCTGAAGATCAAACTCAGTGCCTCACATGTGCTAGGCAGGCACTCTACCACTAAGCCACAACTCCAGCCCAGGAGTTTTTAATGGTACTTTCAATTTACATTATGGTTATAGAATTATTCAGATTATCTACGTAATATTGATGAGGTTGTTTATTTGTGCTTTCCAAGAAATGATTCTAAGTTGTTAAACTTATGTAAATACACTATTCTTTTGTAGTCTTTCTGATGACACAGAATTTGAAGTGATATCTCATTCTTTTCTTGATATTTTTCTGTTATTTATTTATTTGACTCTGTAGATTGAACCCAGGGATGTTTTATCCCTGAGTTCCATTCCCAGCCATTTTGATTTTTAATGTTGAGACAAGGTCTTGCTAAGTTGTTTAGGCTGGCCTCAAACTTGCAATCCCCCTATTTCAACTCCTAAGTCACTGGGATTACAGATATGTGCCGCTACACCCTGCTCCCATTCTTGATATTCATGGTTATGTATTTTCTTTTTTTCATTTTTGTCAATCTTTTAGAGTTTCATTAATTTTACTGATTTTTTAAAAAGAAGCAACCTTATTGTTTTATTTTTTCTTCTACTGTTTCTTATTTTTAATTTAAAAATTTTATCCATTATTGCTCTTATATTTATTATCCTCTTGCTCTGCTTGGTTTGGTTTCATTTTGATGGTGTGTATTTATTTCTTTGGGTAGGAGCAAAAATTGTTTAAATTGATTATTTTATCTAACATAAAACATTTAGTGTTATAAATTTTCCTTGTAGCACTGTTTTGGCTGCATTCCAGTAAGTAGGGCTCCTGAAATGTGAAATAATTCTACAGACTATAACTTAATCTTATTCATTTTCCATGAGTAATTAGTGCAAATTCAGAGATTATGCTAATGTAGGAGAAATGAGAGCTATGAGAATCTTAGCTTCACCTTAATTTACCATTCTTGCAACTCCAGGATCTGTTCTGTTCTGATATTGTGGATACATCTTCCTTTCAGTCATAGAATGCTTCTGTGAACATCAAAATTTATAGATTTGTAAGTCAGATAACTTTATATTTCATGATAGGCAGTTAGTTTATATAGTAACTTCTCTTACAGGGTAAAAGGGTTATTCTCTGGCAAAGCCTAGTAGCAAATCAGATGTTGTTTATTTAAAAAAAAATAAATAAGTCATTTGAGAAAAGAGCTGAGCTTTGTTTCAAAATCTTGGAAGGACTATAATAGTAACTCTTGTGTCTACTAACATATCAATCCCCACCAAATCATTTCAGTTTTATAAAAAGTGTCAGATTACCTGGCATCTGTTTAAAAACCTTTTTTTTCCCCTATAGGTTCCATCTAAAACTGGTAGCCCTTAAATTTACTCCATAGATGAGTGACATATACATAATGGAAAATTTTGTATATGTTGCCTCAAATTCTACAGAAGCCGAGTAGGCATTATATTTTTTCTAAGTGGTAGTAAAAGCCAGATGCAGTTTGCTTTTAATTGATGTCTTGATATATACTACAATAATAAAATATAGAAATTTCATTAAGTTATCAGCTCTTGAATTTTTGTGGAACTTATTTTGTGTCTTCTAGCAAATATGCACCTTAGAAAGGTATCAAGGATTGCATGGTATTGGCATCAAAACAGATATGGAGACCAATAGAACAGAATAGAAGAAACAGATAAACCCATGTAAATACAGTTATCTAATATTGTAGATGAAGGTGCCATAAACATACCTTGGAGAAAAAGATAGCCTCTTCAATATATGGTGCTGGGAAAACCAGAAATCCATATGTAACAACAACAACAACAACAAATCCCTGCAAAAATACTTAAAGTGGTTCAAGGATCCCACATTAGATCAGAGACATGCACCTATGAGAAAAAAAAAAAAATGTAAGCCTACCTTTCCATCATGTCAGCTTAGGAACTACTTTCTCAACAGGACTCCTAAAACACAAGAAGTAAAATCAAGAATCAATAAATGGAAAAAAAAAAGAATCAATAAATGGGATAAAATCAGAGTAAAAAGCTTCTTCACAGAAAAGAAAACAATCAAGAATATGAAGAGAGAGCTTACAGAATGAAAAAAAAATGTTTGCCATCTGATCCTCAGATAAAGTATTAATCTCTAGGATATAAAAGAACTCAACAACCAATACCAAAAAACCCAAATTGGGGCTGGGGATGTGGCGCAAGCGATAGCGGCTATACAAATAAAGATGTTGTGTCCACCGAAAACTAAAAAATAAATATTAAAAAATTCTCTCTCTCTCTCTCTCTCTCTCTCTCTCTCTCTCTCTGTCTCTCTCTCTCTAAAAAAAAATTAACCAAATAATAAATGGGTAAAGGAACTGAACAGGCACTTCACAGAAGAAGATATACAAATGTTCAACAAATATATGAAAAAATGTTCAACATATCTAGCAATTAGAGAAATGCATATTTTAAAAAATTTTACATCTTTTTAAAAAAATATTTATTTTATTTTTAGTTTTAAGTGGACAGAATATCTTTATTTTACATTTATGTGGTGCTGAGAAATGCATATTAAAACTACACTGTGATTCTATCTCACTCCAATCAAAATGGCAATTGTAAAGAATGCAAGTAACAATAAATGTTGGTAAAGATGTAGGGGGAAAAGTACAATTTTACATTGCTGGTGGGATTCCAAATTGGTACAACCTCTCTGGAAAGCAGTATGGGTACTCCTCAGCAAACTTGGGATGGAACCACCATTTGATCCAGTTATTCCACTCCTCAGTATACTCCCAAAGGACTTAAAATCAGCATATTACAGTGATGCAGCAACATCAATGTTTATAGCAGCTCAATTCACAATAGCTGAGCTACGGAACCAACCTAGGTGCCCTACAACAGACGAATGTATAAAGAAAGTGTGGTATATATACACAATAAAATATTTTTTTTTTTTTTTTTTTTTTTTTTTTTAATTTTTTATTGTGGGTTGTTCAAAACATTACAAATTTCTTGACATATCATATTCCACACTTTGATTCTAGCGGGTTATGAACTCCCACCTTCACCCCATACACAGATTGCAGATTCACATCAGTTACACATCCATTGATTTACAAATTGCCATACTAGTGTCTGTTGTGCTCCGCTGCCTTTCCCATCATCCACCCTCCCCCCTCCCCACCTCTCCCCTCCCCTCCCCTCCTCTCTCTCTACCCCCTCCACTGTATAACCCTGAGGGTCTCCTTCCATTACCGTGCAATTTACCTTCTCTCTCCCTTTCCCTCCCACCTCTCATCCCTGTTAAATGTTAATCTTCTTCTCCTGTTCTTCGTCCCTACTCTGTTCTTAGTTACTTTCCTTATATCAAAGAAGACATTTGGCATTTGTTTTTTAGGGATTGGCTAGCTTCACTTAGCATAATCTGCTCTAATGCCATCCATTTCCCTGTAAATTCTATGATTTTGTCATTTTTTAATGCAGAGTAATACTCAATTGTGTATAAATGCCACATTTTTTTTATCCATTCGTCTATTGAAGGGCATCTAGGTTGGTTCCACAGTCTTGCTATTGTGAACTGTGCTGCTATGAACATCGATGTAGCAGTGTCCCTGTAGCATGCTCTTTTTAGGTCTTTAGGGAATAGACCAAGAAGGGGAATAGCTGGGTCAAATGGTGGCTCCATTCCCAGCTTTCCAAGAAATCTCCATACTGCTTTCCAAATTGGCTGCACCAATCTGCAGTCCCACCAGCAATGTACAAGTGTACCCTTTTCCCCACATCCTCACCAGCACTTGTTGTTGTTTGACTTCCTAATGGCTGCCAATCTTACTGGAGTGAGATGGTATCTTAGGGTGGTTTTGATTTGCATTTCTCTGACAGCTAGAGATGGTGAGCATTTTTTCATGTACTTGTTGATTGACTGTATGTCCTCCTCTGTGAAGTGTCTGTTCAGGTCCTTGGCCCATTTGTTGATTGGGTTGTTTGTTCTCTTATTGTCTAATTTTTTGAGTTCTTTGTATACTCTGGATATTAGGGCTCTATCTGAAGTGTGAGGAGTAAAGATTTGTTCCCAGGATGTAGGCTCCCTATTTACCTCTCTTATTGTTTCTTTTGCTGAGAAAAAACTTCTTAGTTTGAGTAAGTCCCATTTGTTGATTCTAGTTATTAACTTTTGTGCTATGGGTGTCCTATTGAGGAATTTGGAGCCCGACCCCACCGACTGTAGATCGTAGCCAACTTTTTCTTCTATCAGACGGCGCGTCTCTGATTTGATATCAAGTTCCTTGATCCATTTTGAATTCACTTTTGTGCATGGCGAGAGAAAGGGATTCAGTTTCATTTTGTTGCATATGGATTTCCAGTTTTCCCAGCACCATTTGTTGAAGATGCTATCCTTCCTCCATTGCATGCTTTTAGCCCCTTTATCAAATATAAGATAGTTGTAGTTTTGTGGATTGGTTTCTGTGTCCTCTATTCTGTACCATTGGTCCACACGCCTGCTTTGGTACCAGTACCATGCTGTTTTTGTTACTATTGCTCTGTAGTATAGTTTGAAGTCTGGTATCGCTATACCGCCTGATTCACACTTCTTGCTTAGCATTGTTTTTGCTATTCTGGGTCTTTTATTTTTCCATATGAATTTCATGATTGCTTTCTCTATTTCTACAAGAAATGCCATTGGGATTTTGATTGGCATTGCATTAAACCTATAGAGAACTTTTGGTAATATCGCCATTTTGATGATGTTAGTTCTGCCTATCCATGAACAGGGTATATTTTTCCATCTTCTAAGATCTTCTTCTATTTCTCTCTTTAGGGTTCTGTAGTTTTCATTGTATAAGTCTTTCACCTCTTTTGTTAGGTTGATTCCCAAGTATTTTATTTTTTTTGAAGATATTTTGAATGGAGTGGTTGTCCTCATTTCCATTTCAGAGGATTTGTCGCTGATATACAGGAATGCCTTTGATTTATGCGTGTTGATTTTAAATCCTGCCACTTTGCTGAATTCATTTATTAGCTCTAATAGTTTCTTTGTAGAGCCTTTTGGGTCTGCTAGATATAGAATCATATCATCTGCAAATAGTGATAATTTAATTTCTTCTTTTCCTATTTTTATGCCTTTAATTTCTTTCGTCTGTCTAATTGCTCTGGCCAGTGTTTCGAGAACTATGTTGAAGAGAAGTGGAGAGAGAGGGCATCCCTGTCTTGTTCCAGATTTTAGAGGGAATGCCTTCAGTTTTTCTCCATTCAGAATAATGCTAGCCTGAGGCTTAGCATAGATTGCTTTTACAATATTGAGGTATGTTCCTGTTATCCCTAGTTTTTCTAGAGTTTTGAACATAAAGGGATGCTGTACTTTGTCAAATGCTTTTTCCGCATCTATCGAGATGATCATATGGTTCTTATTTTTAAGTCTATTGATGTGGTGAATAACATTTATTGATTTCCGTATATTGAACCAGCCTTGCATCCCAGGGATGAATCCTACTTGATCATGGTGTACAATTTTTTTGATATGTTTTTGTATCCGATTCGCCAGAATTTTATTGAGGATTTTTGCATCTAGGTTCATTAGAGATATTGGTCTGTAGTTTTCTTTCTTTGAAGTGTCTTTGTCTGGTTTAGGTATCAGGGTGATGTTGGCCTCATAGAATGAATTTGGAAGTTCTCCCTCCTTTTCTATTTCCTGAAGTAGCTTGAAAAGTATTGGTATTAGTTCTTCTTTAAAGGTTTTGTAAAATTCTGCTGTATACCCATCGGGACCTGGGCTTTTCTTAGTTGGTAGTCTTTTGATGGTTTCTTCTATCTCCTCAATTGATATTGGTCTGTTTAGGTTTTCTATATCCTCCTGACTCAATCTGGGCAGATCATATGACTTAAGAAATTTATCTATGCCTTCACTATCTTCTAATTTATTGGAGTATAAGGATTCAAAATAGTTTTTGATTATCTTCTGTATTTCTGAAGTGTCTGTTGTGATATTGCCTTTTTCATCCCGTATGCTAGTAATTTGAGTTCTCTCTCTTCTTCTCTTCACTAGCATCGCTAAGGGTCTGTCGATTTTGTTTATTTTTTCAAAGAACCAACTTTTAGTTTTGTCAATTTTTTCAATTGTTTCTTTTGTTTCGATTTCATTAATTTCAGCTCTGATTTTCATTATTTCTTGCCTTCTACTTCTTTTGCTGTTGTTTTGCTCTTCTTTTTCAAGGATTTTGAGATGAAGTATGAGATCATTTATTTGTTGGTTTTTTCTTTTTTTAAGGAATGAACTCCAAGCAATGAATTTTCCTCTTAGAACTGCTTTCAATGTGTCCCATAGATTCCGATATGTTGTGTCTGTGTTTTCATTTATCTCTAAGAATTTTTTAATTTCCTCCTTGATGTCTTCTATAACCCATTGATCATTCAGTAACCTATTGTTCATTCTCCAATTGATGTATGCTTTTTCCTTCCTTCTTTTATCGTTGATTTTCAGTTTCATTCCATTATGATCAGATAAGATGCATGGTAATATCTCTACTCCTTTATATTGTCTAAGAGTTGCCCTGTGACATAATATATGATCTATTTTTGAGAAGGATCCATGTGCTGCTGAGAAAAAAGTGTAACTGCTTGATGTTGGGTGGTATACTCTATATATGTCAATTAGGTCTAGGTTATTAATAGTGTTATTGAGTTCTATAGTTTCCTTATTCAACTTTTGTTTGGAAGATCTGTCCAGTGGCGAGAGAGGTGTGTTGAAGTCTCCCATGATTATGTTGTGGTGGTCTATTAGACTCTTGAACTTGAGAAGAGTTTGTTTGACGAACATAGCTGCACCATTGTTTGGGGCATAAATATTTATGATTGTTATGTCTTGTTGGTGTATGGTTCCCTTAAGCAGTATGTAGTGTCCCTCTTTATCTCTTTTGATTAACTTTGGCTTGAAATCTATTTTATTTGATATGAGTATGGACACGCCTGCTTGTTTCCGAAGTCCATATGAGTGATATGATTTTTCCCAACCTTTCACCTTCAGCCTATGTATGTCTTTTCCTATCAAATGCGTCTCCTGTAGGCAGCATATTGTTGGGTCTTGTTTTGTGATCCATTCTACTAGCCTGTGTCTCTTAATTGGTGAGTTTAAGCCATTAACATTTAGGGTTATTATTGAGATATGGGTTGTTCTTCCAGCCATATTTGTTTATTTCTGTTACTAAACATTGTTTGTTTTCCTCTTTGATTGTTCCCCCCCCCCTTTACTGTCCTACCTCCCACTGTTGGTTTTCATTGTTATTTTCCATTTCCTCTTCCTGTAATACTTTGGCTAGGATGTTTTGAAGAGATGGTTTTCTAGCTGCGAATTCTTTAAACTTTTGTTTATCGTGGAAGGTTTTAATTTCATTCTCCATCCTGAAGCTTAATTTCGCTGGATACACAATTCTTGGTTGGAACCCATTATCTTTCAGTGTTTGAAATATGTTATTCCAGGATCTTCTAGCTTTCAGAGTCTGTGTTGAAAGATCAGCTGTTATCCTGATTGGCTTGCCCCTAAATGTAATCTGCTTCCTTTCTCTTGTAGCTTTTAAAATTCTCTCCTTATTCTGTATGTTGGGCATCTTCATTATAATGTGTCTAGGTGTGGATCTCTTATGATTTTGCACATTCGGCGTCATGTAGGCTTCTAGGATTTGGGATTCTGTCTCATTCTTCAAGTCTGGGAAGTTTTCTTGTATTATTTCATTGAATAGACAGCTCCTTCCTTTGGTTTGGAGCTCTGTACCTTCCTGTATCCCAATGACTCTTAAGTTTGGTCTCTTAATGTTATCCCATATTTCTTGGATGTTCTGCTCATGGTTTCTTAACAGTCTTGCTGAGCTGTCTATGTTCTTTTCCAGTTGAAATACTTTGTCTTCATTGTCTGATGTTCTATCTTCTAAGTGTTCTACTCTGTTGGTAGTATTCTCCATTGAGTTTTTAAGTTGGTTTATTGCTTCCTGCATTTCTAGGATTTCTGATTGCTTGTTTTTTATAACCTCTTTCTCCCTGTATAGTTGATCTTTTGCTTCCTGGATTTGTTTGCGTAATTCGTTGTCGAAGTGATCTTTCATTGTCTGATTTTGCTGTTTAATGTCTTCCTTGATACTCCAGATCATCTGAAGCATGTATATCCTGAATTCTTTATCTGACATTCCATCTGCTGCAGCTGTTACCTCTTCTAAAGTTGCGTTGACCTGCATTGCTTGTGGTCCTTTCTTTCCTTGTCTTTTCATACTGCTTGCGTATCTTTCCTGCAGGTGCGGGCGGCGGCTCTGCTCTCTCCTTATTCCAATTGGGGTGTCGTGGCTACCACGCCGGCAGGTCACTGGGCCTGTTCTGGGAGCTGGTGGCGGCTCTGTTCTGCCCCTACTCCAATTGGGGTGACGTGACTGTCGTACCAGCAGGCCACTGGGCCTGTCCTGCTGGTCGGTCGCAGATCTGCCCACCTTTCGGGCACGAGTGGAGGCTCTGCTTTGCCCCTACTCCAATTGGGGTGTCGTGACTACCCCGCCTGCAGGATGCTGGGTCTGTTCCTGGCAAGGGAGGCGACTCTGCTCTGTCACTACTCCAATTAGGGTGGTGTTTGTACCCCGCCGGCAGGCTCCTGGGCCTGATCCGCCGGTCTGTTGTAGGTCTGCCTACCTTGAAGGCGCGGGCGGCGGATCTGCCCTGCCCCTCCTACCACGCCTGCAGACCCCTGGGCCTGATCTGCAGGTTGATCACTGGTCTGCTCACCCTGCGGGCACGGGTGGCGGTTCCGCTCCACCCCCACTCCAATTGGGGTCACGTGACCACCACACCGGCAGGGCTTGATCCGGGCGTGGGATAAGGATCTGCTCTGCCCCTACTCGAGTTGGGGTGACGTGTGTACCACACTGGCAGGCCACTGGGCCTGACCCGCCAGGCTGTCACAGGTCTGTTTACCTTGCAAGCGCGAAGGGCGGCTCTGCCCTGCCCCTCCTACCACGCCCATGTACTACTGGGTCGTGGGTCTGCCCACCTGGTGGGTGTGGGTGGCGGCTCCGCTCCGCCCCCTCTCCAATTGGGGTCACGCGGTCACCACGCTGGCGAGCCGCTGGGCCTGCTCCGGGGGCTGGCGGCGGCCCGGCTCCTTCCCTCTGGCTCGAGGACAAATTGAGGAGACTCGGGTGACTGAGCCTCACCCCCCTTACCAGGAGACCAACTGCTTATGTCACCGCTGGTATTGATGAAGATCTCTCCTCCACCGCTTTCTGCTGACATCAGATCTCTGCCATGTTGGTATCCTATGCGAATGGCAGCATTTCGTTCCCCTTGCCAGGCAACCCAAGCAATGGGTGAGTCCTGACCTGCCCTCAGCAGGACCCGGACCGAGACACAGTTTCCGCGGGCTCCTAGCCCCGGTCCAGGGAAGTTCCGGGAGCCGGAACTCGGCCGCTCCGTGCTCGGTGTAAGCTCCTATAAGTGTAGGCTCCAAGAAGCAGCCCCCGCGGGCTCAGTTCCGGGAGCCGGAATTCGGCCGCTTAGTGTTTGGTGTATGCTCTGATAGTAGCAGGGTCCAAGAAGCAGCCTCCGCGGGCTCCGCAGCCCTGAGCCAGGGCGGTTCCGGGACGGTTCCGGGAGCCGGAACTCGGCCGCTCTGTGCTCGGTGTAAGCTCCTATAAGTGTAAGCTCCAAGAAGCAGTCCCCGCGGGCTCAGTTCCGGGAGCTGGAATTCGGCTTCTTGGTGTTTCGTGTTTGCTCTGATATTAGCAGGGTCCAAGAAGCAGCCTCCGCAGGCTCCGCAGCCCGGAGCCAGGGCGGTTCCGGGACGGTTCCGGGAGCCGGGACTCGGCCGCCCCGCGCTCCGTGTTCACTCCGATAAGATCAGATTTTAAGAAGCCCCCAGGCGCTGAACCCTAGCAATCTGTCTGCAAGCCGCAGGCGAATTGCAGCCTGAAATTACCTGTTCTATGGCTGAATGAGCTGCGGTCAGTCAAAAACAGGTGTGGTGACGTCAGTTTACCAACATGGTGGCTGCTGGCCTCCTCTGTGGTCTGACCGGTGTGGAGAACCGAGATGGACCGCTTCCTTCCCCGTCTCGAACCCAGAATTCAGCCCTGAGTGCGGTGCTTGCGCGTCTGGCAGAAACTGCAGCGCTGTAACCCTGCGTCTCTATCCCAGCGCGCCTTGCAGACTCTAGCCGCGGGGCGATTTGCTGAATAAGCAGTTACCCTCCGTGCGACAAACCTCTCGCGTTTGAGTCCCCGTAGCCGATCCTCATGCGATGGAAATCCTTCCTCCAGGTTCCGGCGCACCCCACTATTGCTGGAAATTCCTAACAAGATATCCTTTAGCCGTCCTGACTTGTCATACTCCCACACAGTGAAGCAGCACACGGGGGTAATGCACTCCCCTCGCCGCCATCTTCCTGGTCAATACACAATAAAATATTACTCAACCATAAAGAAGAATGAAATTATGGCATTTGCCAGCAAATGGGTGGAAGTGGAGACTATTATGCTATTTGAAATATGTCAATCCCTCCAAAACCAAAGGCTGATGTGTTCTTTCTTATAGGTGGATGCTAACACATAATAAGGAAGTGGGAGAATAGAAGTTTGCTGGAGTAGACAAAGGGGAATGAAGGGAAGGGAGGGGGAATTGGAATAGGAAAGACAGTAGAATGAATAGGATATAACTTTCCTATGTTCATATATGAATACATGACCAGTGAAACTCCACATGATGTACAACCACAAGAATGGGATTCCAATTAGAATAAGGCATACTATGTCAAAATACACTCTGTTGTCATGTATATCTAAAAAGAATATTTTTAAAGAAACTGTGGAAAAAGAAAAGAAAGGTATCAAGGACAGCTGTTAATTCCTGCTCTGCAGGTCTAAGGAGAATAATGTAATCAACACAGTGGACCATCGTGATGTCTTGTGGAATGAAGAGGGTATCAAAGTTTCTGCATACAACATTATAAATTAACTGATGTAGGACCATGAAATTATCTGCTTGACTTTTGTGGAATTTATACAATATAGGAAAAAAAAATCCTTGCTCAATAGCTACCTTCCAGATGCCAAAGGATGTTCAGCAACAAAGAACTCACATCTGGAAGAAAAGCTGCAAGTCAAAACCTAATTAAATTACCATAGTATTCATATGTCCACCTGTCTTTGCACACTCAAATGGGCATATTGGGTGGGAATATAGAAGAAATCACCAACTCTGCATCTGTCAAGCCCTGTTTTTGGCAAACTTTCCAAGAATTTCATGTTTTGGGTTTACTACAATGAAGGTGAAGGCTCCAGTAGGAGCTTCCAGTTGGCCTTTCCTGCCATAATAACCATCAAACCACAATTTAGAAACAATTTAGGCATTGCCAATTGTCTAGAATGTCTATTACAGCTGTGAAGTCCAGAAAGGGGAACATAATCACAGAGTGATTTCAACTCTCTTGAAACTTTCTGAGACAAAAGCTGACTGGACTCTATTAATCATCTGGTATTCACGAATCCTTAATCTGGGGAGAACACTGTCACATTTCAGGAATTAATCTCAATTCAGAGTCATTGAATAATGCTTTCTGAGTATCTAGCTGTTTTCCATTTTTTTTTTTTTAATGTGCAGCTACCCTGATAAATGGCCACAGGTGCATTTGGGGAAGGCAAACAGTAAGATTTACAACAAAACATTTTGAAGTTTTAGCAAGAACCTCCAGGAAAAATGACTTTCTCTTTATTTAAAAGGCATTGGATTTCTGACTTGCCTCAATTCTGAAATCATGATTCTTTATTTTGGTGATTAAATTTGGACTGATTCAAAAATAGAACAAATCTGCTTATGTTAAATATATGTAGTCTATCTATATGAGTCCTAGGGACTTTATAGTAAATTATTCAATACCAAAGATATGTCTTCCTCAAAACTTTCTGATAATTATTTTGTCTTTTCACCCAACTTGTAATCACATCAACCTGTCTCTGAAAATTAGATAGTGTCACTTACCCTTTACTCCTCTGAGGTTCCATCCTCTCCATCAAGTATTTTCTAGATCTGCTCCTAACCTCCCAAGAACCACTGCAGAACTTTGAAGAGAATAAAGTGTCTGGGTCAGAAACAGTGGGAAATGAACAGATAAAGGAAAATGAAATAGATTTAAGCTGAACATGCTTGTCGCTTAATTTATTTAAAACAGAGTTTTGCTAACACAAGGTTAATTTTAAGGTAGCAACTATATTTCATTATAAATTTTGATAGCTGTTGTAATATTTCACTGACAATATCATGCACCTGAATAACTTATTTATATTATTTGATGGGCTGGGATTGTGGCTCAGTGGTACAGCGCTTGCCTAGCATGTGCGGTGCCCTGGGATTCGATCCTCAGCACCACATAAAAATAAATAAATGGAATAACAGTATTGTGTCCAACTACAACTAAAAAAAATATTAAAAAAATATTATTTAAACTCAGAACACATACCCTTCATCATCACCTAAAATGTATGGGAAATTAAAGAGCCAGTATGGAGAAAAAAGAATTTATAAGCATTATTGATAAAGGACTACCACAAATTCTCCCCAGACTAAATAATCTAATATGATGACAAGGGAGAGCCTATGGGATGCCAGGGCAATGTGCCATTCTTTTGCACCTGTACATGTGCTCTGTCTGAAGCTGCCCACTTACTTGTCTACATTCCCAGAAAGGAGACTGCTCTTTAGACTTCTTTATGTTCTGTATGTTGAGTACCCATTACTTTATTTATTTTATGTGTTCCTGTTTATATTTCAAGTTATTTAATATGGTGTCTTATGTCTCTATGTTATTATTTAATTTTATATCCTGATGTTCTAAATTAGATATTCTTTATAAACTACAGAAGATTAAACTTTTGCAGAACTGGTGTAGTTTTCGTCAGTCACAGTATTAGATAGCAGGGTTCAAGTGCTCACCTTGGTACTGGCTTATGGTTCAAATATAGTTGTTAAATATCAGTGTCATGATTACTTTTCTCTCATTTGTTAGGTCTCTATGGTGTGTAAAATGTTTGTTGTATAATCAGGCATTCAATCTTTTTTGTGCAACAAAATGATAAATATCAAATGAAGAGAAAAATTTGGAACATACTAGTATTTTATCATGGGTATAGATACCCTGAATAAATGAGAAAATTTGTTTTTGTTACTTTTGTCAGGGGTACTGGGGATCCATGCCAGGGGCACTTTACCACTGAGGTACATCCCCAGCCCTTTTTATTTATTGTTTTTCTTATTTTGAAACAGGGTCTTGCTAAGTTGCTAAGGATGTTATTAAATTGTTGAGGCTGGCCTTGACTTGCAATCCTCCTGTCTCAGTCTCCTGAGTAACTCCTGTTTTTAATACATCAAGATTAGGAATTTCACAAGAGCATTAAGTCCTTTTAGAATGACAATTATTCTTTTTCCTTCTTCTTGCTCCTAATTCTTACATGTAACTTTGAATTATTGTCCTGCCACCAGTGATCAATACAAATAACCACCTAAGCCAAAGGAATCTGAGACCCTGGAAAATTTGTAAAAGAGGTAGTTTTACTTCCTATTGTAATGTGGAGCGTGGGTGTCAGGTGGGTTCTTTATTTCCCAAATTCAAAGAATGAGATCCATGGATGAGTGGAAGGTTAAGTAACAAGATTTATTTAAAGCAGAGAAAGGCTCCCACAGAACAGCAGGGGTCCCAAAGGAGGGTTCCAATGACTGTCTTCTGTGTAGGCTTAATTTGTCCCTATAGTTGATTGGTGGGACTTTCACCTAAAAATAGGATTCAGAAAAGGGCTGATCAACTCTCTCCTTTCTTGTCTTCTTTAGCAAGTCTGAAGAAAAATTATTTCTAAGCCTTACTTAGTACAAAGATGAAGGCAAGGGCTTGTAAAAGGAAGTGTTTTTTTTGGGCAAAGTTGCAGTTTATCATAGTTAGAGGGTATTAAGGGACCATCTTTGTGGCTAGGACCAGCTGGGGTCAGATATTTGATTACTAATCTTCTCTTTTTCCTTTTCTTTTCTGAGACCCTTTTCCTGGCTGCCTCCATAGTCTATCTTCCTGTCCCCCTATTTTGTTTCATGTCTCCAAAATCCTAATGTTGCCATTTAGCCAAGGGTTTGTATTGTGTGTCTTCTCAGACTTGACTCTTCCTTGACTCTGGCAGCTACTCTTCCTAGGGATCCACCTGGAGGATAATCCAATAATTATCCTCTAACTCCTTGCACAAACTTGTCCTGCTCTATACTCATCATTACTCTAAAAGGCTTGATTCTCATATTTTTGCAGTGATAGAATAGCAATAACAATGACTACAGAGATGTATAGGTATGTTTTTCAATCTTCTTCTACTTTCCCTCTCTTTACATCCAAGTACACATTTCTTGATAGGGTAGATCATGTTGAGTCCATTTGTTTTCATATCTAGTGTACTCTTGCCTGTGCCATCTGCAATGCCCTCACTGAGCCATCTTTGCCAAAGCTAGCTTGACCTGATTTACCACTGGCATCATTGATGTAAAGCAAGGGGACAGCATTCATTAAACCCTCTCCTTATTATTATACATCCTCACTGCAGAACATCCTACCTTAGACAATGTTACTGATTTCTTTTACATAATTCTCCTGTGGATTCTCCTGCTATCTCTTTGGCAAGTTATACTTATTATAATTTTGTGACCTTTCTCTTAAATGCAAATTATTTTCTATTTTTTTGTCCAATCCTCTTCCGTATTTAAATCATATATTCTCGTTTTTTAGACAGTGTGCTGATATCTCCAAAATATGTTTTTAGCTTACATATAGGACTAGGTTTTAGTTGAATATACAGTGTTTCCTCTGGATTTAAATCACTCCATAATTTGGTCCATAGTAAATAAATATCAACATGTCTGAAATAGACCTCATTCTTCTGGCCTCTCCTACTTCTTTTTCTCTCAAATTTTACTCATTTTCTTCCTATTACCCAAATAGTAAATTTACTGTGCCATCCTTAGTTTATTCATTTTTCTCTCCCTCGTTTCAAATAAGATACCAAGTAATATCAATGATGGCTTTACAATATCCCAGGAATTCATAATCCTCACCGAATTCATAATTCCCTTTCCTTTGTTTTCTCAACATGGGTACGGGGAGTAACATTATTTGATCTGCAGTTATATACTCCGACATTTTTAAAACATTCCTTGGCATACAGAATACATTTCAAAACCTTTAATATATCTTTTCTACAGCCACCTTTCTTTGCATTCCTCTTTCAGAATTTGCCAGGTAGTCAATCCATTAGGATTCAACATGGCTACCTTAAGAGAACTCCAGCCATAATGACTCACATGATTTTTAAATTTATTTTGCTAATCTAAAAGATAACTCTAAGGGACACATTCCAGCCTGGAATAGTGTGTCAGGAAGAAACACCTCCTTACCACTCTCATTCCCTCCATGTATAAAAGGACCTTTTATGGTAACTCGGACCCTTGACTTCTCTCTACATTTTTACTCTGCTCCAGAGGAGTGTGTGTGTGACTCCAGTGATGGTTAAATGAAAGTCTGCTTTACTAGTCGGTGAGCTGGTCCTTTGATGCAGGTAATCTTCACTGCTCCTCTGAAACAGGCTCTTGCCTCTGCATGCAGAGAGTTGCCTGGAACAGAATTGCTTGTGCTGAGTGGATACATATATCTAATTGCATATTTTGGTAAACAAACTCTTTTGATACTTATATTAAGACACATAGTCCAACCTAATATCTGTCAGTAATAATGGTGGTGATCTTCATCCAACGTTGTCTTGTGTCCCTGTTTTACCTCTTAATGCATGAACAAAATGAAGGACCCTCTTAGGTTATCAGCACAATGAAGAAACCAGAAAGGGCTCTGATTCTTCCTATTTCTCTGTCCTGGATCCCGTATCAATACTCAAACATGAACTCAGAAATTTCTTTTAAGTTTTTATCAATAAAAAGGAAGATAGGTATAATGAAAAAAACTCTGAAAACAGAACATGTCCCTATTTTATCATGAAATAATAGCTTTTCTGGAACTTCAATCTAATAAACTACCCAGAATTGAGTACATGATCACGTCTAGCTTCCAGGGAGTCTGGGAAGGAGATTGTACACACTGACAATCTGAACAAATCACAGCTAAATGAGAAACAAAACCAAAAATAAATAAGCAACATAACAGGAGAATGAATATTGTATAGGCAGCCCACATGCGCATGACTTATAAATCCCAAACCCTGAGAGTGCTGATTGACTTGTAGATCATTAAACCTCCCAAAGACTTTCATCCCTATGTCTCATTGTATTATTTTTACTTGCTAAATTTATCTGTTCTTTTAAATTCAGCAGGCATTTTCTTTCACAAAACTTATTATCTTTCAGTTTGTGGCAGGATTCTCCCCAAAGAGAGTTCCTACCAATCTGTATATAGGTTTATCCTAGTACTTATCACACTAAATTGCCAACATCTATTTTGAGATATAAGAATAGGGATGCTCTCTATATTTTATTTTCCTATTTGTATGTTTAAATCCATTCATGTTCTTTAAAATCCTAATATTTGTTTAAGCAACATTCCTCCCAAATTGCAAGACCTTAAGTGAGGGGATATAGCTTAATAATCTATTAATCTGTGGTACACATGCAGCACACAATGATTGTTTCTCATTTCAGTCAGCTTTTCGGTCTTATATGTTTATCTGGACATAATTCCTTTACCTAAAGAAGTGAGCCTTATGGTAAAAATGTCCTTCTCAATTTGGGTATACCTGAATTTCTGTAATAATTAAGTCATCATACATAAGTATTCTCCATTCCAATTATACATGGACTCTGAGGGAAACCAAAGGATTTAATTACTGACAAGAGAGTACAAAAAGGTGTGTATGTGACAGAGAAGGGAAACAGGGATAGTTCTAATTGTTAGAACTTCTTATCTTCTCATTTTATATCTTAACTTTGTTGGTATTCTAATTTTGAACTGAGTCTTTCTCCTAATAGATATTTGTCATTCAGCGCCTTTGCAACCATTGGTGAATTAGTAAAGAGCTCCATGCATCAGTTACATTTTCTGTGAAATGGGGATCATGATCCCTGGTAAATTTGCTGCAAGGAATGTGCCAACACTGTAAAATGCTAAAAGCAGTGACATTCACTTACTAAGTGTTTAAAAGCATTGGATATTTTAATTTTTAATTATTTTATTCATGTCTACTTCTTCCTGTCTAAAGACTATTGAGACAAAGAAAGAGGACATATTTGCTATCAAAATATTATTTTTCTTCTGTTAGCCATTCTTGCTACATGAGATCAGATGAATACACCCTGCATCTTGTTTGTAGGTATTTAATGATATACTCTCTCTTATGGAAACATAAAACTCAATCCTAGCTTAAAATAAGTACTGAATTTTAAAGTTATTGCCACAAACATTCTGTGTTTATATTCTGTGTTTTTGTCTACTGAGGAAAGTTTAACAAGGTGGCACTTAAAATAATAAAGAATTGTACTTACTGTGAATTTAGGGTTCTCTCTGTGAGTTTGAGACTTGGCCTTCCCTTTTAGCTGTATGTCATTATGAAAGTCACTGAACTTATTTGCAAAACCAGGATAATTATATCTCACTTGTCCTTATATATTACTTTAGTTATTACTTACAAAGATGCTCATAAAAACTATTTCTTCATGTTTACCAGTAAGTGAAGTCTCTTCTTAAAAAGAAATGTATTTGAAAACAGAAATTAAAATGAAGAGTGACTAGTAATATATCTCTGAGAAAGAGACTTAACTCCATGGAAAAATTAATGACATCAATACTGATCACTTGGTGTTTTTTTTTTTTTTTTTGTCTTTTTTTTTTTTCTTAAAAAGATGAACAATACCCAAGTTTGGACAATCTGAATCCCCTAAAGAAGACACCCATCCTTTGAAAGATGCTGGAGTGTATCAATTCCTAACTCACTGAAAGCCTTTTTGCAGCTTCTAAATTCACCATTCAATGGGGATACCATGCAAGCAGAATGTTAGGATGTAATTTCAGGATTTGGACCTATAAAGAAGAGGAGAAGGAGGTCAGATTTAACAAAGGAAGAAACTGAGCTCTTTTGTGGTCCTAAGGATTCTGAGGCAATGGCTCAGAGATCTAAAGAATGAATTACCTTCAGATTCCCTCCAATAGGGCCAGGAGGCCTGAACTGTTTACTGTCATGGTAAAGACTTGGATATTTGCTGCTAGTGGGAGAGGTATGACCAATGACAAGGCAGTGCTCTTCAGCTAAGTCATCTCCAAAAGGAAATAACAGGGGAGAGGTACCTGCCAATAGCAATTCAGGAGCTGTAAGCCATCAAGGACTCCTGAAATTTGCAACATGACATCTACATGTAGAAGGTTTATGGCAGTTCATGGTTGTCTTAGTCCATTTATTCTGCTATAAGAAATACCTGAGACTGGATCATTTAGAAAGAAATTAAGTATATATCCTCACAGTTCTGGAAGTTGGGAAACCCAAAATCAAGGTGCTGGCAGATTCATCTGTCTAGAGAAGAGTATCTTCTACTTCCATAATGTGCCATACGGTTGAATCCACCAGAGAGGAAACATGCCCTCTCATGACTTGGCAGAAGGCAGAATTCTGAATTCAGTGTGAAGACTCTTTCACTAGGCTGTTAAACCCAGTGGGGAAGGAGAAGCCCTCATCAACTAATCTCTGGTATAAAGCTCCATCTCTTTACCATATTACATTAGAAACACCTGAACTTTTGAGGGAACATATTGAAAACATAGCAATGGTAGAATATTATTTTTTACTCAGAGAGTTAACGCCACTTAGATAAAATACAGGTCCAAACACAGCTGCTCTCCTGGAGATAATATCTTCACTAGTATTGATGAACATAGCCTTTGACTCTAAGAATACATTTAAAACTGTAGTGCATTATTTTAATTCCCATAAATAAATAGCATCCCAAACAATTTGCATTTACATGGGGAGAAAAGGATTTCATGTATCATCTTGTCTCAGGATTATGTTAATTCCCTGTCTAAGTTTTATCTTAAAGTACCTAGATAAGTATGGCACAGCTAAAATAATACCTAATATGCTGATGATATCAATCTTTGACTTTTCAACATAAAATTATTTCCTGAATGACAAACCACTAAGAAATTCAAACTTACTATTCATCTAAAACTGGAAGGTATAAGGAGTTTTATGAAGGAAGTTTGATAATCCTCTTTCCCACCCAGCTTTGGCTAAAAAAAAAAAAAAAGTCAACAAGTACATTGTTTTTGAACCTAGAACAACTGTACATAACTCATTGTGATTTGTGAAATAAGTTTTCTCTTTTCAAAAATGATATTTCAATTTCCAGGTGTAATGTCAATATTTAAATTTAAAGGAGACCAAATGACCAGGTTAAAAAAAAAAAACACATTAAGAGTTTCTTTAAAGTGTTCCAATTTTGTACATGTAAACTTTCAAGTTTAATAAGAATTTTAATCCTTTAAAAATATGATCATGACTTAAAATATGAAATTTAAAATTTTTATGAATACCTTCAAGTAGTTTTAATTTTAGAACATACTCAAATACAGGCAAATGACATTGCTTTCTGAAGCATTAGGTTGGATCTAGCAACTCATGTTTAATTTTTCTGTTCACTAAACTTAAATAAAACTAACTCTTACAACAGTGACAGCAATTAGTTCATCATTCTTCTCAACTGCTGAAAAAAAAGAAAGAGAATTGCATTCTGTGATGGTTATAAAGTTTCATAATTACAGAAAAACTACATAAAGCAAAAAATAATGGTATATAAATGGAATATAAATATGATAATTAGGCATTAATGTATGTCTTTTTATACCTGTACAGTGTGCATATATATCATCCTATTCACTGTAGATTACCACTTTGTGAGTAAACTGCAGTCTGCTAATGTTTAATGTTGTTCTTGGTAAGTTAAAATGAATGAATGAAGACTGTGTCAGGTAACTCAAAATGGACATAACTAAAAAATATTATTTATAGGACACTGCTTCTGCACCAGAAACCACATAACTCAAGAAAATTATATACAATTTATACTATAAGCAGAAATACAAAAACAAACAAAAAAAGTACTTTCTGGAAGCCTTCCTGCAAACACAACATAACTTTCTTGTAAGGTAGAGACATTAAACCGAGTGACCACAACAGAAAATTCTGGGAAGCATCAGTTGCTTTCATCAACTGCCAAAAGATCAGTCAACAATTACATGTACCCCTCCCCACTAACATCTGATCTGATATGAATTTACATTTTCTTTAGTCATCTATGTAAGCCAGTAAATCATGATACTATCAATGGTGGCTGCCACTTTTTTCATCGAGAGAACTCACTGATGTTTTCATTTCTCATTAAACTGATTGTACATATTTTGTATTATTTTTTCATTATTTTGAAATGATAAATATTGGATTGACCAATTATTTTTAAATTTCATACATTAATCAAGATGCATCTATTGTCTATAGCATGTTTTTATTATTATATTTCATTATTATTGAATTTTCTCTGTAATAATATAACATAAATTTTGAGGAGGAACACATTGAAAACATAGCAATGGTAGAATATTATTTTTTACTCAGAGAGTTAAAATTGAACATAGGGGTGCTTAACTACTAAGCTACTTCCCCAGCATATTTTGTGCTTATTTATTTATTTATTTATTTATTTATTATTTTGAGACCAGATCTCACTGAGTAGCTGTGGCTGGCTGTGAACTTGGTGATCCTCCTGCCTCAGCATCCCAGGTCTCTGGGATTACAGGAGTGTACCACCATACCCAGCTCTAAATTATTTAAAGTATGTATTGGGAGAAAGAATCCATGGGCTAAACCAAACCAGACAAGAGATACATGGCAAAACAAACCCACACAAATATCAAAACAAGTCAGGCCGGGAGTGGTGGTGCACATCTGTAATCCCAGCTGAGACAGGAAGATCCAGAGTTCAAAGACAGCCTCAGCAAAAGTAAGGCGCTAAGCAACTCAGTGAGACCCTGTTTCTAAATAAATAGGGCTTAGGATGTGGCTCAATGGGCGAGTGCTCCTGAGTTCAATCCCTAGTACCCCCCCCTCACCAAAAAAAAAAAAAAAAAGACAAGGTAGTTGATAACAGTTCCCAGGTAAAATGGGGACAGAAAAGTACATCATTAAATGGAGGAGTCAGAAAATCTGGAACATAATTTAAAAGTTCTGTGATGTCCTCCTTGTTTATTGTACATGGTATGAAGACTCTAAATTATTATGGCTATGTTTGTGACTGACATGAGGTGATCTCTACTGCAGAAGATAATGTTAGGGCAATATAGAATAATGCAACCTTTGAAGGAGAAGGAGAAGCCTTGACTTAAAAATTTATATAACACAAAACATTTCCTGAGTTCCAACAAATTTGGGTGAATACTAAATACTATATATGAAGATTTACGAAAATAGAAACTAACATATTATATATAATACATGAAATGTATATGTCAAATGACCTCTCAAAACTTTGTTCTTTATTGAGCATTGTGAAAATTAAGCATTTTTTTTCCATTTTTCTTAAGCATAGAAACTTCTCCAAGCATAATATGGGAATAGAAGTCTATAAGTGAGAAAACTATAACTTAGAATAATTAAAATAGAAGTAAAAATTCTTAGTGACTACTGGCCATCTTAACAAACAGTAGGAAATGTCAGAACAAAATAGGAGAAAGATAAATAAATAAAGGAGAGGAAAAATACTTCAGAGGTCAATTACTAAAGGCTCCAAAAAAGCTAGTGGCATTTGTAGTCTCAACACTGGAGGGTGTAAAGGATAGAGTAGGATTTAAAGGAAGTTAGAAGGAAGAAGCTTTAATATTTTATTTTGGGAAGCTGACAGAAGATGTTCTAAAAGTTACAAAGAGAATGCAAAAAAGACATGCTGAGCAGGAAGATTAAAGAGAGGTCTAAAGCCATGTTAGCCTCCAGAAACCTTGGGCTGAGTCTCTGTTATTATTTCCAAAAGCAACTGTGGTCTGAAAGACTTGTTACTGATTGCTAACTTTTAATTAACTTTGTGTGCTTCCTTAGGGTTCACATGAAGGCATATGATTATTAATAAAGCATATTCCATTTTTATATGAATATGTGTAATATGAGCCATATTCTTGGGGCTTGAGAGAAAGAAGGCAGAAATAATAGAATTTGAGAAAGAAATTTGTCCACTGAGGTTTAATTAAGAATAAGCTCAAATATCTGCAACAGTACACTGGAAGTCTTAACCTATACTCACTGTAACCATAGGCAAGAAAATCAAGATACCATCAGTAATAAAAATAGTGATTATGCTACTGGGAATCAGGCACTTGGGTGGGAACTTTACCTGTATTTCTCATATTATCATTGTGGGAGTTTATAAAATAAGTTTCACTACAATTTCCAGTTTACAAATAAAAAAATATCCTTTATTCTTAGAGAATTTGAGCAATTTGTTTTAGGTCATACTGCCTCTAAATGACGTAGCTAAGACTGAATTCCAGTTCTTAAGTTTCCAAATTCAGGCTTAAATGACTTAAACAACCTACCTCTAAATTCAAACCAAGAAAAAGGGAGGGTGTTATATATTTAGGGGATAACCATCAAGTTTTTTTTATTAACTACATAGTTAGGCTAAACAGTGAAATTTTGCACCAATATGAACCAGTCGATATGGTTTAGATATGAGGTGACCCCTAAAGCTCATGTGTGAGATAATGAAAGAATGTTCCAAGCTAAGATGATTAGATTATGAGAGATTTAATATAATCTGTGAATTGATCCACTTGTGGATTAACTGGGTTGTAACTGTAGGTAGGAAGGGTGTAGCTGGAGGACATAGATCTCTGGGGGCATCCTTTTTGGGTTAATATTTGGTTCCTGGTGAGCAGAACTCTCTTGTTCTTCCTGTCTGCATGAAGTAAACTGCTTTCTTCCACCATGCCCTTCTTGCATGATGTTCTACTTTATTTCAGGTTCACAGCTATAGAGATGGCTGACCATGGACCAAACCTCTGAAACCACGAGCCAAAAGAACTATTTCTCCTGTAAGTTTTTCTTATCAGGTGTTTTGGTCACAACAAGGAAAAACTAACTGAAACACTAGAGATAATTTCAGGTCTTTGAATCATGACAAACATCTTATTTTGTTAAAACGAACACTTGGGTTTACAACATGTTATCACTGAAAGAGAGATGATTTTGATATTTAGAAGCTAAATAGTATATTATGTTCTTATCCTATTACCTTCATTATCTTGAACACATCACTTCACTATTCTAAGGCACTATATATTTGTCTTTAATGATAAACATATCTTTCTTATAGTACAACATAGGCATATGACGAGGCAATTCATAGAGAACATCCATAGTCATTGTTCTCCTTGCAAATATGTGAGTTTAAAAATCTATTTTAGTAGGACCACCATTTCTCAAACAAACTATTTCATTGAAAAGACAATTTAATTAACTGAACACAGATGCTTAACCTGTGCTCGGTAACCTGATCTTTCAGTGAGAATGATGGAACACTTTATATTATATCATCCCATAAAAGAGTAAAGTTATGAGTGTACTTCCCTTATGTCTCAAATAAAACTTCAGGAGAGAGTGCCCCTGCAGAATCATTAATATCCTACTCCTAACCTTTGATATGTCTTGATTATTCATTATAATTTCATTGATAAGGCCTTGACAAGAAATAGACATCCTTTAACCTTCCTTGTTATTTAGTAAGGGAAAATGCTTCATCTGGAATTCATTATAGACCATGAAACTATAAAGGAGGAAAACTAATATTCATTACTTTATATTCATTGAAAAATCTTAACCTTTAGGAATCATTAGTTTTCAGGATAGTCTATAAAGTTAAACCGAGCAGCACAAGGGCAGATGTGGAAGATCAGGGAGGAGAGAAGATCATAAACACATTATCATTTAGCATTTGTTGAGCAGTATTCTTCTAGTCTCTAGGCTCAACCCAAGTAACAAAATATTTTCAGAGCTGCTTTCTCAAATAATCTAACTAGGGCAAGTAAGTTGGTTTTAAAATCAATATAAAATAGCAACACTCCTATAGGGTGTGATTTATAGTTGTGAATATAGAAAAATCCTTATTTTTCACTATCCACTCCAAAGTATTGAAGCTAATCGGAAATCAGTCACTAAGACACCTCAGGATTTCCACTGTCATTGGGATAAAGGTTAGAAATCTTTGCTTTGTCAGTATGTTTGCATGTATGTGTGTCTTAGTCCTTTGTGGCTGCTATAAAAAAATACCATAAACTTAATAATATTTTCCTCTCACACTTATGGAGGTGGGGAAGTCCAAGATCAAGGCACTGACAAGGTTAGTTTCTGGAGATGGTATACGTCTTTATAGATGATCATTTTTCTTTAACCTCACATGGCAGAAGGTCAAGGGGTCTCTCTGGAAACACTTTTAAGCTCACTAATTGCATTCAGCAGAACTCTACCCTCATAACTTAATCACATTCCAGAGGTCTCACCTCCTCGTATTATTGCCAAGGGGATTGGGGATTAAAAATGGAATTTTGACAGAATACAAACATTCAGACCATAGCAGTGCATGTTATCAAATAAATCCCCCAAAGCTCAGAGCCTTAAAATCACAGTCATTTGTCATCTGTGGTCTAGCTGAGTAGTTCTGCAGCTGTGGGCTAAGCTAGGGTAATTTTATTTGCTCTTGCTCATGTGTCTGCATGACTAAGCAGGCTAAGAGGTCACACATCTAGGATGACCTCAGTGCTCCTAACATGCTCCTCACTTCTTAAGCATGGGCTCAGGTTTGATCTCTTGCCAGTGAGAGAACTCAAGCAAGAGAAGTCTGGATGTACAGAAAGACAACATGCACTTTTCAAGGTTTTTGTTTACATCACATTTTCTGATACCCCATTGACCAAGGAAACCCCCCAGCTCATCACCAAGTCACAGTGGAGAGGTACATGAAAACACAGGACAAAGTGTGTGAGTATTGAGAGGACTTTAATTAAGACCACTCTGAATATAAGGAAAGCTGTATTGAGAATGGAATAGTATATGGTGAACAAGTGTACTCATAAATAAGCTAGGTTTCATCAATAAATTATATCCTTTCTAAGAACTTTCCAGAGGAACAAAAAGGGTTCATGTGTTGTCACATAAAAAGGAGACATGTTTGCTAATTGGTACACGATTCCAAAAGAAGAACACATTGGGCTTATTGCTCCAATTCACTCCTTAATGATCTATTATGGAAGACTGACCCTCATTATACTCCAAAAAATTATTCCATTGATCAATTTAATATTCTATTCTTGTTGGATACTATTGTTGAGAGCCACAGCCAAAGGGGCCCCAGCAAACTTCCAGCTGCCAGCAAACTTCCAGCTGCTGGCTGATGATTGGCTCACAGCAGCCCCAGCAACATCTAGCTGATTGGCTCCTCGGCCCCAGCAACATCTAGCTGATTGGCTCCTCTGCGGTGATGCTCATTGGGCTGTTTCCCTGCCCTTTCAGACCACGGAGCTGCTCATTGGGGGACTTTTTTGGCTCCGCCCACGTGACCCAGCCAATCGGCCTCAAGAGCAGGAGGATTGGGGGAGGTGGAGAGAAGCTTGGGTGGGAGAGAGAGGCTTGGGGAAAGCCGGTCGTGGCAGTTGAGGCTCTGAGGGTTTTTCCTGAGAGACTATTTTGTTTGTCGTGTGTGGTTCTAAAAATAAAGTTAGTTTCTTTTGACAAGTGGCTCCTGATTGTGCCCAGCCAGACTGCGGCATTTGGTGGCTCGCACGGGGAGCGACTGAGGGTAAGTGAAACTGCTCGCCCCTGAGGGCAGGGCGAGAGGATGGGTAGCCATTTTAAGATTCCTCTTTCATTTTGCTTCACTTTTGTTTTAAGTTGCCTGTCCCTGGAGATGAGTGAGACGGAAGAAAAACCGCTCACATCTGAGGAAAAACTATTTACGTCTGAGGAACAGATAGGGAGAAAGGACGGATGCACATGTCAGGAGGATAGAAAGGCTATAATGACTTTTTGTTGTTCCCTTTTTATTTCATTCTGTCTCGGTTTTGTTTGGCGTCGTCTTGTTGGGTTGTATTATAGTAGAAATATGGGATCAGAAATTAGTAAAAAACAAACTGAAAGAGTGTTAAGTAAATTGTTAGAGGAAGGAGGCATCCCAGTAAAATCAAGAGCAGTCAGGGCATACATTGATACAATACAAAAATGTAGCCCATGGCTTTTTAAGGAGGAGTTGTTGAATATATCACAATGGAACCATCATGGTGAAGATTTAAAAAGAATAGAAAAGAAAAGCCCAGGGACTCTGCCAGTTGGCACATTGCCATTGTGGACATTCGTATCTTGTTTGCTTAGTCCAAAGCCTTCAGTTCAGACAATGGTAGAGGAAGGAGAAGACATAATGATTCAAGTAAAAGAGAAGGTCTCTCAAGTTAGTCAGACAGAGGAAAAGATTCAAGTAAAAGAGAAGGCCTCTCAAGCTAGTCAGACAGAGAAAGAAAGTGTAAAACAGAAAAAGCCATCAGGGGGAAAGTTACAACAGGAGACTGCTACTAACACCTTTCTATCACCAGAGGGTGTAAGTGTCCAACCAACAGCACCACCTCTACAGGAGACTGCTACTAACACCTTTCTATCACCAGAGGGCGTAAGTGTCCAACCAACAGCGCCACCTCCATATGCTGGGAGGCCCCCAACCCCCGCAGTTGATAGTTGGGATCCTGAGACAAGGTCTCAAATATTAACATGCCCTGTATTTGAGGCAGGAGGGCAGCGATTTTACCAAGTTTTAAATTTCAAAACAGTGAAGCAGCTAAAAGAGGCTGTAACAACCTATGGTCCTCAAGCACCCTTCACTGTAAGCTTGGTCGAATCCATTAACAACTTGAACATGACGCCAGCAGATTGGGCTAATATGTGTAAAGCTGTGCTAAATGGAGGACAATACCTGTTATGGAAGGTTGCCAATGAGGAATTTTGCAAGGAGACGGCTAGGCGAAATGCAGCAGCTGGTTATCCTCAGAGAAATCTAGATATGTTGTTAGGAAAGGGACCTTATGAGGATCAGCAGCAACAAATTGCATATGATCCTGGCGTATACGCACAAATTGCTGCAGATGCAATTAAGGCATGGAAGACTTTACAAGGACATGGAGGTTTACAAGGTCAATTATCTAAGGTAATACAAGGAGCTAATGAACCTTATGCTGAATTTGTAGATAGGCTTATTCAAACAGCTACCAGAGTTTTTGGGAATACAGAACAAGCAATGCCATTACTAAAACACCTGGCTTATGAGCAAGCGAATCGTTGGTGCAGAGATATCATTAGACCATGGAAACATGAAGATTTAAACACATATATTAAATTATGTAGAGACATTAATGAACAAGAGCAAGTCGTGGCAGCTGCAGTAAAACAGGCTTTAGATGCCAGAGACATTAATGAACAAGGGCAAATTGTGGCAGCTGCAGTAAAACAGGCTTTAGATGCCAGGCCAAGAACATGCTACAATTGTGAACAAACAGGACATTTTAAAAGGAATTGCCCCATTGGAGGAGGGTTTAACAAAACTAGGTATCAAAGGAGTAGAATACCAGGTATTTGCCCACGATACCGTAGAGGGAGACATTGGGCTAATGAATGCCATTCTCAAACCACCATAGAGGGTACTCCATTATCAAAAAACGAACAAGGACCAGGTGTTTATCCACGATATCGTGGAGAAAGGCATCGGGCTCCATTGCCAAAAAATGGACAGGGGGGCCCAATGCTCCGGGGCCCCAAACCACAAATATACGGAGCACTGGAGGAACCCAGCAACCCCATCAGGGTAGTGCCCAGGACACATTGTCCATCAGATCCCTCATCAGACAAACCAGAGGGAGCGCAGGGTTGGACATCTGCGCCTCCGCCAGAGCAGTACTAACTCCAGAGATGGGAGTTCAAATCATTCCCACAGGGATGAAAGGACCTCTTCCCAAAGGAACAGTAGGCTTATTATTGGGACGCAGCTCTTCTACTCTAAAAGGACTTATGATAAGTCCTGGGGTAATTGATCCCGATTATGAAGGTGAAATAAAAATTATAGCCAGTTCTCCAAAGGGTATATCAGTAATTTCACCAGGAGATAGAATAGCACAGTTACTAATAATACCCAGCCTACATGATAAATTTTCCAGTCGTACTGTAGAAAGAGGTTCCAAGGGATTAGGCTCCACAGGTGTAGATTGGGCTATGCTTTCTTTAAATTTAGATTCTCGCCCCATGCTAAAACTAAATATTCAAGGACATGAATTTAATGGGCTACTGGATACAGGTGCAGACCTTAGCATCATCTCTCGTCAAGAATGGCCAAAACATTGGCCATTACAACAAGCCACTCAAACGCTTCGAGGCCTAGGAGTGGCGACTAATCCCCATAGAAGTGCAATGGTATTAGATTGGAAGGATCCTGAAGGATGTGAAGGAACTATACAGCCATATGTATTGGATCATCTTCCCGTGAATTTATGGGGACGAGATGTCCTAGATCAATTAGGTTTGACATTAACAAATAACATCAACCAAAATGCACCCACTATTATGACTAGACAAGGTTTTAGGAAAGGAAAAAGATTAGAAAAACAAGAACAAGGTATAGCAGCACCAATACAAATAGATCAAGGAACAGACAGACATGGGTTGGATTTTCAGAAAGGGCCACTGAGACAATAAAAATTACTTGGAAATCAGAAAGACCAGTATGGGTTCCTCAGTGGCCCCTGACTAAAGAAAAGATACAAGCAGCCCATGACCTGGTCAAACAACAATTAGCAGAAGGACATATACAACCTTCTGTATCTCCCCATAATACTCCCATTTTTGTCATCAAAAAGAAATCTGGTAAATGGAGATTATTGCAAGATTTAAGAGCCATTAATAATGAGATGGTTATTATGGGACCTGCTCAATCAGGGATTCCTCAGTTGTCTGCTTTGCCAAAAACCTGGTATGTTTTAGTTATAGATATTAAAGATTGTTTTTTTTCAATTCCAATTCATCCCGAGGATAGTCCACGTTTTGCATTTACTATCCCTGCACTGAATCATGAAGGTCCTGATCAGAGATATGAATGGAAAGTACTCCCTCAAGGGATGGCTAACAGCCCAACTATGTGTCAAATTTATGTTAACAAAGTAATCCAGCCACTTAGAAATCAAAATCCTGAACTACAAATATTTCACTATATGGATGATGTATTATTAGCACACAAAGATAAAAACATATTGCTAGAATGTTATGCCACACTTACAAACTTATTAAAAAATTATAATCTAGAGATAGCAATAGATAAAGTACAATTAAATTTTCCAATTAATTATTTAGGAGTTCTATTATCCTCAACCATGGTCCGTCCACCAAAAATTCAAATACGAGTAGATCAACTCAAATCACTTAATGACTTTCAAAAGTTATTAGGAGACATAAATTGGATAAGGCCTTATTTAGGTATACCAACAGGAGAGTTGGGACCTTTATTTGATATCCTAAAAGGTCCATCAGATCCAAATTCACCCCGAATGTTAACGCCTGAAGCAAGAAAGGCATTAAAAATCATTGAAACATATATGGAAAATATGCATTTGGATAGAATTGATATAAGTTTGCCTTTATTATTTATTGTACTACCAACAAAAAATATTCCTACAGGAGTATTTTGGCAAGAAGGTCCATTATTATGGATACATTTATCTTATTCTCCTAACACTATTCTTACTAGGTATCCTGAGGCTGTAGGACAATTAATACTCAAAGGAATAAAAGCAGCAAAGGGAGTGTTTGGAATTTCTCCCAATAAAATTATTACTCCATATACTATGAATCAAATTGATGAGTTAGCTAATGAGTTAAATACTTGGGCAATAATCATGTGCAAATCTAATGTTTCATTTGATAACCACTTACCATCTAATCCGTTATTGTCTTTTTGGTCATTGCATCCTGTAATTTTTCCAAAAATGACAAGAAAAACACCTATCATGAATGCTCCAAATATATTCACTGATGGGTCAAATAATGGTACAGCAGCAGTAGTTACCCCTGATCAAACTTTTACATTTTTAGTACCCAAACAATCAGCTCAAAAGGTAGAGCTTAATGCAGTTTTACAAGCTTTTGTGATGTTTAAAGATTCTGTATTTAATTTATTTTCTGATAGTCAGTATGTAGTTAATGCTATAGTATCTCTTGAAGATGCTGGTAGGATTTCCCCTTCTTCTACTGTTTTCTCTTTGCTTTCCACTATACAAAGTCTAATCTGGGACAGAAAAGATCCATTCTTTATAGGACATATCAGGGCACATACAGGATTGCCTGGAGCCCTTAGTTTGGGCAATGATTTAGCAGATAAAACTACACATGACATACATATTTTCTCTACACTAGAAGAAGCTATAAATTTTCATAAAAAGTTCCATGTCAATGCTAATACTTTACAAAAGCGTTTTAAAATAACTAAGGAACAAGCTAGACAAATAATAAAACAATGTCAAAATTGTGTGACCTTTTTACCACAAGTTAATCTTGGAGTCAATCCTAGAGGATTGATACCTAACCATATTTGGCAGATGGATGTCACACACTTGCCAGAATTTGGAAAATTAAAATATTTGCATGTTACAGTTGATACTTCTTCTGGATTTTTGATGGGCTCCCTTCATGCCGGAGAAAAAACTAAAGATGTTATAGCTCATTGCTTACAGAATTTTGCCACTGTGGGTGTTCCAAAACAGTTAAAAACAGATAATGCCCCTGGTTATACTTCTACCTCTTTTAAACAATTTTGCTCAACATTTGGCATTACTCATATAACAGGAATCCCATACAATCCACAGGGACAAGGCATAGTTGAAAGAGCTCATCAAACTATTAAAATGTACTTATTAAAGCAAAAAGAAGGAATTGGGAAGGGGTATATATTCCCCAAAGATAAACTTAAAATAACCCTTTTTACTCTAAACTTTTTAAATTTGGATTCATCAGGACTTAGTGCTGCGGAAAGGCATATGTGTCCAAAAAATGTACATAAGCCCAAGGTACTTTGGAAGGATATTCTAACAGGACAATGGAAAGGTCCTGACCCAGTAATTGTCTGGAGTCGGGGGTCTGTTTGTGTGTTTCCACAGGGAGAACAGCAGCCGATTTGGATTCCAGAGAGATTAACCAAGGTCCTGACCCAGTGATTGTCTGGAGTCGGGGGTCTGTTTATGTGTTTCCACAGGGAGAACAGCAGCCGATTTGGATTCCAGAAAGATTAACTAAAGCGATTTCTACAGACCAAAAAGAAGATGATTTGGCTCAAATCCATAACAACTGATATCCAAAACTCCAGTTTGGCTATTCTTACATCTGCAACAGAACCAGGATGCTTTTTTCAATATCTATTTTATTATTGCCCTTTGCCATATCATGAAGTTCTATTTTGTTTTTTGAGCTCATACAGACCTAGGTTAATGTTTTGCTGATCAGTTCTATTTTTTCACTATAGAGTTTTTAAACATTGCAATGGAGATTTCACCTGTAAAAAGTTACAAGGCCTTTACTATAATGTTATGTGTTGTATGTATTATATTATGTGTGCACACTTGTGTTTTGTGTTATATGTTTGAATGTACGTATGTCCATATATCATATATGATGAGTGCTCATGATAAAATGGATCCAAATATTTTTTTTTCACGTGATTTATATGGTTTAATTTAAATTGGGTAAACAACTGTTGAGGATTGTTTTAATATGTAAACAAAAAAGAAGGTTAACAGATCTGTTTGTTTACTTTTACCTTTCCTTTTCATTATATTTAATAATTCTCTTAAAGATAATGTAAATTGTTAAGAAAATTGTTTTCTTTTAGTGCCTTCTGTAGTGTTACATAATTTTTTCTTTAGCCATTATTGCCAGAATTCCTATCTTCATCCCAGTGCCAGTGAAGACAATGTAAATTGTTAAGAAAATTGTTTTCTTTTAGTGCCTTCTGGAATGTTACATAATTTTTTCTTTAGCCATTATTGCCAGAATTCCTATCTTCATCCCAGTGCTGGTGAAGTGAAAGATAAAACCAATCTACAGCTTCTACAATAGCCATCACTGAACTGCTTGCAGAACTTGCCTGGACACATTGTGAGCTCACCTGTATGCATTGTGAACTATCTGTTGGTACAGCGAATTGTGGTAGTGCTGGAGTATTTTTGCTGATGGTGTCACCGGTGGTACAATTTTTCAAAGGAGCCCTCAATTGGCTTAATGTCATGGCATTTTGCATCCTCCTCTACTAGTGATGGTCTAAAATTTGGGGGCCAACAGAGGTGAGGCAAAGAACCTCACCCCCCCACAGGTGCAAAGGCCTATCCACAAGTATGGCTGTATGCTGGACCGGTAGTCAGTGACGAGTATGATCCAATTGCAGTGGTACCAACCTAAGACAGGAGGCTGACGCCTAGAGGTCAGTTCATCCGATGACGGGTAAGGACCATATGTTGAATTGGACTGCCTAACAGGCACGGTCCCTAAGCCACATGCTTGTTGTTTAAACAGAGAGGGGGAGATGTTGAGAGCCACAGCCAAAGGGGCCCCAGCAAACTTCCAGCTGCCAGCAAACTTCCAGCTGCTGGCTGATGATTGGCTCACAGCGGCCCCAGCAACATCTAGCTGATTGGCTCCTCGGCCCCAGCAACATCTAGCTGATCGGCTCCTCTGCGGTGATGCTCATTGGGCTGTTTCCCTGCCCTTTCAGACCACGGAGCTGCTCATTGGGGGACTTTTTTGGCTCCGCCCACGTGACCCAGCCAATCGGCCTCAAGAGCAGGAGGATTGGGGGAGGTGGAGAGAAGCTTGGGTGGGAGAGAGAGGCTTGTGGAAAGCCGGTGGTGGCAGTTGAGGCTCTGAGGGTTTTTCCTGAGAGACTATTTTGTTTGTCGTGTGTGGTTCTAAAAATAAAGTTAGTTTCTTTTGACAAGTGGCTCCTGATTGTGCCCAGCCAGACTGTGGCATACTATGGTTGGTGATATACTTATATCCAATTTCTAATTAGTTATAGCACATAATCTCAAATGTATTTTAGATCACTTTTTATTATACCTATCCTATATCTAATTAGCTATAGCAAATAATCTCAAATACATTTTAGATCACTTTATTATTATACCTATGACATGGGTAAGACAAAGGTGCCAGTGATCAATTTTTTCTTGTGATCTATTTCATTTTTATATTGGTCTGCATATATCATACCAAGCCTTAGAGTGCATAGGGAGCACATGCGACCTTACTTTAACCTGATAAATTCTCCCTTTCTTTTGATGACATAAACTCTTTTATGTTTATAGCTATTATTAATTGCTTGTTGATCTCCCACTTTCCCACAGAGAAGAGTTATCCCCATACATTATTACAAATTAACAGGCTTTTCTAGTTGAGGACACCGAAGCTCAGTAGTCAGAAGTGGTTAGTGCAGCATGAAAGTGTACCAGTGAAAGAGAAAGAAGCAGCACCTTATTTTCTCAAAATATCAAGCATATATTGGTTATTCATATAAGAAATGAAGATGAATTTTTTTTAAAAAGCCTCATTTGTTTCTTTAAAATATTTTTTGAATGTTTATAGTGATTCTAAGCATATGATATACTCTGAAAGGGAACTAAATTATGCACATGCATACTATATTGCAAAATAGGAAAAGATATATAGCATAAGTACTGGTGCTTTTTTTAAGACTAACTTTTTAGGTTTTACTTCACAAGATAATATTACTGGTACTAGACAGTAAAGAGCAAAACTATGCAGGCATATCAACTTTGCTATCTCACCTTTAATGATCTCAGCTTTCTACATTCTTCTTAACACAGTTCAGTTTTTGACATGTGACTCATAACTTACCATCTTCTCTTTTGCAGGAACTCTTCAAGGTATTTTAAATGTTAAGATAATTGTGCCATTATTCAAAAACCTGTACTCATTTATATTATAAGTTCTATATTGACAGATTCTTTTTATGATCTCCAAAGCAGTCAACACATTTTCAAGTCACATATGAGAGGTTATAAATATTACCATTCCAATTGCTACTATTTTGTTCTTTTTTATCTACAAAGTTTAGCTCAGGATTCTGATCACTGCAAAAGCACCTAAGTAATGATGCAAATAGTGAGATGAGCTAAATGAAAAGCTGTGAATGAGCATATAAGGACATTCATGAAAAGGTTTGGAGAGAAAGAAAATGGAAATCTGACATCTTCTAAATTTGCCATAAAAATAAACAAAAGAAGGTAGAGGGATGTTTTTTCTTTTTTTGAGAGTGAGTCACAAACATTTTTTTTTGGTTTCTTTCCTTGCTTCCATTTTATCTTTTCATCTTTTTAAAATTTCAATGAAATAGTTTATTTAATTCACTATATTCATAATAGTGTTTTTTTTTTTTTTCTGAATGCACTGGCCATACCTGGTGCATTCAGAAGCTGCACTTGGCTAGCTCCCCCCATGTAGGGCAGAGTAGTTCTTATCTAGACCTTCACTTGTCCCCTGGATCCTATTCCCCACCTTCCCTTTTAATCCTAGTAACTCACTTCCTTGTCTGTAATATAATCTATAGACCTAGAGAGTTAGAACCAGATCTGATAGAAGACAAGAAAGATTGTAGTATCACTCTAATTTACCAATAAAACACTGAGGAAATAGAAATATCTTAAGTGACTAAGCCATCTTCCAAAAGTAGTGGTTTTGGACACCGAAATGTTGGTATGTCCATATAATGAAGGGGACATGTTGAGAGCCACAGCCAAAGGGGCCCCAGCAAACTTCCAGCTGCCAGCAGATTTGATGCATTCATGGATGAACAAGTAGTCATCGTTTTGGTAAAGTGATGTCTGGCAGGATTGGTAGAGATGCAATTTTTATTTACATATGTGAAATCTAAAAGGGATGACATTTTATTGAATTAAATGTAAACTATCCAAGCTTAGCCAGAAGAAAATTGTCAGGCAGCATTTTAACATTATTGTCTGCTCAATGTTCCATGGTTCTTCGATTTTCACATAGGATGAACAGCAATAAAAACTAAAAGGTTTTTAAGGATGTCATTTTAAAACAGTTGATTTTTAATGATATTTTTACATAAAAGTAATCTTAATTTACTTCTTACTAGTTGGGAAAATTTTATGACAATTTTTGAATAATATATTTGATTTTAAACCTTTCCCATTTCTCATATTTATCAATATGAGATATTTATAAAGCATTGGTAAATATTTTCCAACTAACAGTCAGTAGTAATGATTATAGATGGTGTCAAGCACACAATTAAAAGATAAGTCAAATATTTTATTAAACATTATATAAGCATAATATAAATAGTGTCCTTAGAGAAAAGGGACACATTTTGGACTGCTTGACAGGGAGTGTAAATTTAAATTGTCACAATGAAAAGGTGATACCCTTAACATGTTAGTTGATAAAGTTAGATGTTGTGGTGGTTGTGGGCACCTGTCCTAATTGTGATATGTGGAGTAAAAATCAGGGTAAGAGATAATTGAAGAACGGAGCTCAGTCAAAAACAGAAGATGAAAATATATATAGCTAACTTATACATGCAGAGAGTAAAAATCAATCTGAGAAGGGAACTTGAGGTTATCAACAAAGACAAAGGCAAAAACATGCAAATAAACAAAATCCAGTAGATGAAATACATCATGAATAGTTCAAAAAAGGATATATAAAATTCATGTGTGATAGGGTCTTTTTAAAACCACTTTTTAATTGACAAATAAATTGTGTATATTTATGGTATAAACAAGGTTTAAAATATGTGCTATTGAAAAATGGCTAAATCCCACTGATTAACACATATATTATCTTACCTGCTTAATAGGTATTTATGGTGAGAACACTTAAATTCTATTCTCTTAACCCTTTTCAATTATATAATGCATTTTTTTTCTAATTGCCACATACAATACATCTCTTGAACTTAGTCTTCCTGTTTAACTGAAAATTTGAATCCTTTGACTATCTTCATTCCAATTGTTAGGGTCTCTTTCTGAAGTTGGATAAGAATTTTGTTTTGTAAACTTAAATCAGAATAAGGAACTGCAGTCTTTTAATGCAGTAAAATTTTCATGAATAGACTTATTATTCAAAAAGTTGTGTACTGTTAACTATGACTGTCATGTAGTCAACTTGGTATTAAAGTAGTATGAAGTTTTTATTAATTTTGATAGTTTCACATGCCTTTATTATGTAATTCAGCACTGTATTTTTTTCAATTAGTCAATGTAAAGAATTGACTTAGTGAAATTCTACTTTTGAGGTTGAACTTTGCTTGGCTTCATTCATTTAGTGATCCCTTTAATTGACTCTAATTTTACTCTGTGTTATATTATATTGATGAGTGCAAATATAATCCAATTCTTTATTATTTTATAATACTTATTCTTTTAGGTGAGATTTAAAGTGAGTTAACTATAAGCAACAAACTAAAGGAGTTATATTCTTGGTTCATTATTCATTTGTAGTTTTATCCATAAACTGCAAAATTTAGTGAATTTATATTTATTGTAACTAATGTATGATTTTTTTTTACATATTAGTTTATGATGATTTTGTTTCTGTGCTTGGATATTTAAACCACAGCAACTGTGAATTAATAAATATGAAATTATTTATCATGAAGTTTTAGGGTTATTTATGCAGCAATAGATAAGTAATAACAATCATCAGCATATTAAAAAAAAATCCTTAACTGGCATTCTACTTGAAAGGTAAGTTTTGTCTTGCAATTCCCACTTGCTTTCTTATCTTGTTATATAGTATTAAATCATTATGAAATTAGATTTTTTTGGAAGATAACGCACAGTGTGTCACGTATACAAAGAACTGCTGCTGTTTTCATCTTCTTTTCTAAACAAACTTAGAGGAGCAGGGGCAGTTCTTAGAATGAAGTCAACTCCTGTTGTTGTCCTGGGATGTGCCAAATTTAGGGGTAAAGAATCATTGCCACTTTTGTTTGCTTTTTCTATAAGTGCTACTCTCTTCTTCTCTCCTTGTGGACCTGTACCTATGGTTGATGACTGAATTGTTTTCATCAGTGGTTTCTCTGTACTCCAGATGTCTATTGGGGTCAGCTAACTTGGAGTGCTGGGCGGGAGGTCACACAGTGAATGGAGAGTGACATCAAGACTTTTATTCCTCTGTTGTCCTGCCTGTGCCCTTCAGTCATCCTGACACTTTCACCAGCTGGAACGTCACAGTGCCCTTGTTGTAGTCTGCTCTCTCTCCCCATGCTGGTCATCTTTTTTCTATCAATGTGCCTAGCTATAGTATAATGCTGTATCCATAATGGTTACCTCAAACACACATTTGTAAAATATCTCTTGGAAATTAAACTCTCCCCAAAGTTTTCTACTTTTATGTTTTTTTCTTTCTTCTTGGGACTTTATTGCTTCACATTAAAATTTAGAAGGCCACTTGGATGGCAAGAAACCATTAATGACAAAACAAAAAGCATATTCCTGCTCACTATATGTTAGATTCCAAGAATAACCAGGTCAATATTATCTAAGGAAGTTTTTAAAAGATCAAAGTAATAAAAAGAAAAAAAATCTACTAGAATAGTGTTTACCCTGTTTATTATCCCCTTTAATGTTGACAAAGGACTGAGCTTTAGCAGAAAGACAAATTTTGTAAAGCGTGTTCACAGGTACATATTTAAATTCATGCTTTCTTTCTTTTTTTTAAATTTTTTTAATTTTTTTATTGTTGGTTGTTCAAAACATTACAAATTTCTTGATATAACCTATTTCACACTTTGATTCAAGTGGGTTATGAACTCCCATTTTTACCTCATATACAGATTGCAGAATTACATCAGTTACACATCCATTGATTGACATATTGCCATACTAGTGTCTGTTGTGTTCTGCTGTCTTTCCTATCCTCTACTATCCCCCCTCCCCTCCCCACCCCTTGGCTCCCCTCTTCTCTCTCTACCCCCTCTACTGTCATTCATTTCTCCCCCTTGTATTATTTTTCCCTTTCCCCTCACTTCCTCTTGTATGTACTTTTGTATAACTCTGAGGGTCTCCTTCCATTTTCATGCAATTTCCCTTCTCTCTCCCTTTCCCTCCCACCTCTCATCCCTGTTTAATGTTAATCTTCTTCTCCTACTCTTCGTCCCTACTCTGTTCTTAGTTACTCTCCTTATATCAAAGAAGACATTTGGCATTTGTTTTTTAGGGATTGGCTAGCTTCACTTAGCATAATCTGCTCTAATGCCATCCATTTCCCTGCAAATTCTATGATTTTGTCATTTTTTAATGCAGAGTAATACTCCATTGTGTATAAATGCCACATTTTTTTTATCTATTCGTCTATTGAAGGGCATCTGGGTTGGTTCCACAGTCTTGCTATTGTGAATTGTGCTGCTATGAACATCGATGTAGCAGTGTCCCTGTAGCATGCTCTTTTTAGGTCTTTAGGGAATAGACCGAGAAGGGGAATAGCTGGGTCAAATGGTGGCTCCATTCCCAGCTTTCCAAGAAATCTCCATACTGCTTTCCAAATTGGCAGCACCAATTTGCAGTCCCACCAGCAATGTACAAGTGTACCCTTTTCCCCACATCCTCGCCAGCACTTGTTTTTGTTTGACTTCATAATGGCTACCAATCTTACTGGAGTGAGATGGTATCTTAGGGTGGTTTTGATTTGCATTTCTCTGACAGCTAGAGATGGTGAGCATTTTTTCATGTACTTGTTGATTGACTGTATGTCCTCCTCTGAGAAGTGTCTGTTCAGGTCCTTGGCCCATTTGTTGATTGGGTTGTTTGTTTTCTTATTGTCTAATTTTTTGAGTTCTTTGTATACTCTGGATATTAGGGCTCTATCTGAAGTGTGAGGAGTAAAGATTTGTTCCCAGGGTGTAGGCTCCCTATTTACCTCTCTTATTGTTTCTTTTGCTGAGAAAAAAACTTTTTAGTTTGAGTAAGTCCCATTTGTTGATTCTAGTTATTAACTTTTGTGCTATGGGTGTTCTATTGAGGAATTTGGAGCCCGACCCCACTGTATGTAGATCGTAGCCAACTTTTTCTTCTATCAGACAGCGTGTCTCTGATTTGATATCAAGCTCCTTGATCCATTTTGAATTAACTTTTGTGCATGGCGAGAGAAAGGGATTCAGTTTCATTTTGTTGCATATGGATTTCCAGTTTTCCCAGCACCATTTGTTGAAGATGCTATCCTTCCTCCATTGCATGCTTTTAGCCCCTTTATCAAATATAAGATAGTTGTAGTTTTGTGGATTGGTTTCTGTGTCCTCTATTCTGTACCTTTGGTCCACCCGCCTGTTTTGGTACCAGTACCATGCTGTTTTTGTTACTATTGCTCTGTAGTATAGTTTGAAGTCTGGTATCGCTATACCGCCTGATTCACACTTCCTGCTTAGCATTGTTTTTGCTATTCGGGGTCTTTTATTTTTCCATATGAATTTCATGATTGCTTTCTCTTTTTCTACAAGAAATGCTGTTGGGATTTTGATTGGCATTGCATTAAACCTATAGAGAACTTTTGGTAATATCGCCATTTTGATGATGTTAGTTCTGCCTATCCATGAACAGGGTATATTTTTCCATCTTCTAAGATCTTCTTCTATTTCTCTCTTTAGGGTTCTGTAGTTTTCATTGTATAAGTCTTTCACCTCTTTTGTTAGGTTGATTCCCAAGTATTTTATTTTTTTTTGAAGATATTGTGAATGGAGTGGTTGTCCTCATTTCCATTTCAGAGGGTTTGTCGCTGATATACAGGAATGCCTTTGATTTATGCTTGTTGATTTTATATCCTGCCACTTTGCTGAATTCATTTATTAGCTCTAATAGTTTCTTTGTAGAGCCTTTTGGGTCTTCTAGGTATAGAATCATGTCTCCTGCAAATAGTGATAATTTAAGTTCTTCTTTTCCTATTTTTATGCCTTTAATTTCTTTCGTCTGTCTAACAGCTCTGGCCAGTGTTTCGAGAACTATGTTGAACAGAAGTGGAGAGAGAGGGCATCCCTGTCTTGTTCCAGATTTTAGAGGGAATGCCTTCAATTTTTCTCCATTCAGAATGATGCTAGCCTGAGGCTTAGCATAGATTGCTTTTACAATATTGAGGTATGTTCCTGTTATCCCTAGTTTTTCTAGAGTTTTGAACATAAAGGGATGCTGTATTTTGTCGAATGCTTTTTCCGCATCTATCGAGATGATCATATGGTTCTTATTTTTAAGTCTATTGATGTGGTGAATACCATTTATTGATTTCCGTATATTGAACCAGCCTTGCATCCCAGGGATGAATCCTACTTGATCATGGTGCACAATTTTTTTGATATGTTTTTGTATCCGATTCGCCAGAATTTTATTGAGGATATTTGCATCTAGGTTCATTAGAGATATTGGTCTGTAGTTTTCTTTCTTTGAGGCGACTTTATCTGGTTTAGGTATCAGGGTGATGTTGGCCTCGTAGAATGAATTTGGAAGTTCTCCCTCTTTTTCTATTTCCTGAAGTAGCTTGAAAAGTATTGGTATTAATTCCTCTTTAAAGGTTTTGTAAAACTCTGCTGTATACCCATCCGGTCCTGGGCTTTTCTTAGTTGGTAGTCTTTTGATGGTTTCTTCTATTTCCTCAATTGATATTGGTCTGTTTAGGTTGTCTATATCCTCCTGACTCAATCTGGGCAGATCATATGACTTAAGAAATTTATCTATGCCTTCACTATCTTCTAATTTATTGGAGTATAAGGATTCAAAATAATTTTTGATTATCTTCTGTATTTCTGAAGTGTCTGTTGTGATATTGCCTTTTTCATCCCGTATGCTAGTAATTTGAGTTCTCTCTCTTCTTCTCTTGGCTAGCATGGCTAAGGGTCTGTTGATTTTGTTTATTTTTTCAAAGAACCAACTTTTAGTTTTGTCAATTTTTTCAATTGTTTCTTTTGTTTCGATTTCATTAATTTCAGCTCTGATTTTAATTATTTCTGGCCTTCTACTTCTTTTGCTGTTGTTTTGCTCTTCTTTTTCTAGGATTTTGAGATGAAGCATGAGATCATTTATTTGTTGGTTTTTTCTTTTTTTAAGGAATGAACTCCAAGCAATGAATTTTCCTCTTAGAACTGCTTTCAATGTGTCCCATAGATTCCGATATGTTGTGTCTGTGTTTTCATTTATCTCTAAGAATTTTTTAATTTCCTCCTTGATGTCTTCTATAACCCATTGATCATTCAGTAACCTATTGTTCATTCTCCAATTGATGTATGCTTTTTCCTTCCTTCTTTTATCGTTGATTTTCAGTTTCATTCCATTATGATCAGATAAGATGCATGGTATTATCTCTACTCCTTTATATTGTCTAAGAGTTGCCCTGTGACATAATATATGATCTATTTTTGAGAAGGATCCATGTACTGCTGAGAAAAAAGTGTAACTGCTTGATGTTGGGTGGTATATTCTATGTATGTCAATTAAGTCTAGGTTATTAATTGTGTTATTGAGTCCTATAGTTTCCTTATTCAACTTTTGTTTGGAAGATCTGTCCATTGGCGAGATAGGTGTGCTGAAGTCTCCCATGATTGTTGTATGGTGGTCTATTAGACTCTTGAACTTGAAAAGAGTTTGTTTGATGAACATAGCTGCACCATTGTTTGGGGCATATATATTTATGATTGTTATGTCTTGTTGGTGTATGGTTCCCTTAAGCAGTATGTAGTGTCCCTCTTTATCCCTTTTGATTAACTTTGGCTTGAAATCTATTTTATTTGATATGAGTATGGACACTCCTGCTTGTTTCCGAAGTCCATATGAGTGATATGATTTTTCCCAACCTTTCACCTTCAGCCTATGTATGTCTTTTCCTATCAAATGCGTCTCCTGTAGGCAGCATATTGTTGGGTCTTGTTTTGTGATCCATTCTACTAGCCTGTGTCTCTTAATTGGTGAGTTTAAGCCATTAACATTTAGGGTTATTATTGAGATATGGGTTGTTCTTCCAGCCATATTTGTTTATTTCTGTTACTAAACATGGTTTGTTTTCCTCTTTGATTATCCCCCCCCTTTACTGTCCTACCTCCCACTGTTGGTTTTCATTGTTATTTTCCATTTCCTCTTCCTGTAATGTTTGGCCGAGGATGTTTTGAAGAGATGGTTTTCCAGCTGCAAATTCTTTAAACTTTTGTTTATCGTGGAAGGTTTTAATTTCATCTTCCATCCTGAAGCTTAATTTCGCTGGATACACAATTCTTGGTTGGAACCCATTTTCTTTCAGTGTTTGAAATATGTTATTCCAGGATCTTCTAGCTTTCAGAGTCTGTGTTGAAAGATCAGCTGTTATCCTGATTGGCTTACCCCTAAATGTGATCTGCTTCCTTTCTCTTGTAGCTTTTAAAATTCTCTCCTTATTCTGTATGTTGGGCATCTTCATTATAATGTGTCTAGGTGTGGATCTCTTATGATTTTGCACATTCGGCGTCCTGTAGGCTTCTAGGATTTGGGATTCTGTCTCATTCTTCAAGTCTGGGAAGTTTTCTCGTATTATTTCATTGAATAGAGTGCTCATTCCTTTGGTTTGGAGTTCTGTACCTTCCTGTATCCCAATGACTCTTAAGTTTCGTCTCTTAATGTTATCCCATATTTCTTGGATGTTCTGCTCATGGTTTCTTAACAGTCTTGCTGAGCTGTATATGTTCTTTTCAAGTTGAAATACTTTGTCTTCATTGTCTGATGTTCTATCTTCTAAGTGTTCTACTCTGCTGGTAGTATTCTCCATTGAGTTTTTATGTTGGTTTATTGCTTCCTGCATTTCTAGGATTTCTGTTTGTTTGTTTTTTATAACCTCTATCTCCCTGTATAGTTGATCCTTTGCTTCCTGGATTTGTTTGTGTAATTCATTATCGAAGTGATCTTTCATTGTCTGATTTTGCTGTCTAATGTCTTCCTTGAGACTCCAGATCATCTGAAGCATGTATATCCTTTATTCTTTATCTGACATTCCATCTGCTGCAGCTGTTACCTCTTCTAAAGTTGAGTTGACCTGCATTGCTTGTGGTCCTTTCTTTCCTTGTCTTTTCATACTGCTTGCATTTCTTTCTGCTTGGTGAAACTGTTGTGTTTTTGAAATGTTTTTTTTTCCTCCTATATATTTATATTGCTCTTGTATAGTTGAAAATTCTCCCTTGCAGGGTGGGGCAGCGGTCTGCCTACCTTGCAGGTGCGGGCGGCGGCTCTGCTCTCTCCTTAGTCCAATTGAGGTGTCGTGACTACTACGCCAGCAGGTCACTGGGCCTCTTCTGGGCTCGGGCGGCGGCTCTGTACTGCCCCTACTCCAATTGGGGTGACGAGTGTACCACGCCGGCCGGCCACCGGGCCTGATCCGCCGGTCGGTTGCAGGTCTGCCTACTCTGCAGGCGCGGGCGGTGGCTCTGCTCTGCCCCTACTCCAAATGGGGTGACGTGTCTGTCGCACCGGCAGGCCACTGGGCCTGTCCCACTGGTCGGTCGCAGGTCTGCCCACCTTTCGGGCACGGGTGGCGGCTCTGCTCTGCCCCTACTCCAATTGGGGTGTCGTGACTACCATGCCGGCAGGTCGCTGTGCCTGTTCCTGGCATGGGCGACGACTCTGCTCTGCCCCTACTCCAATTGGGGTGACGTGTGTACCACACCGGCAGGCTCCTGGGCCTGATCCGCCAGTCTCTTGCGGGTCTGCCTACCTTGCAGGCGCGGGCGGCGGCTCTGCCCTTCCCCTCCTACCACGCCTGCGGGCCGCTGGGCCTGATCTGCAGGTTGGTCGCAGGTCTGCTCACCCTGCGGGCACGGGTGGCGGTTCCGCTCCGCCCCCACTCCAATTGGGGTCATGTGAACACCACACTGACGGGGCCTGATCCGGGCACGGGCGAAGGCTCTGCTCTGCCCCTACTCCCGTTGGGGTGATATGTGTATCACGCTGGCAGGCCGCTGGGCCTGACCCGCCAGACTGTCGCAGGTCTGCTTACCTTGCAGGCGCGGGTGGCGGCTCTGCCCTGCCCCTCCTACCACGCCCGTGTACCACTGGGTCGCGGGTCTGCCCACCTTGCGGGCGCGGGTGGCTGCTCCACTCCGCCCCCTCTCCAATTGGGGTCACGCGATCACCATGCCTGCGAGCCGCTGGGCCTGCTCCGGGCGCGGGCGGTGGCCCGGCTCCTCCCCTCTGTTCAAGGACAAATTGAGAGAGACTCGGGTGTGTGTGCCTCACCCCCCTACCAGGAGACCAACTGTTTCTGTCGCTGCTGGTATTTATGAAGTTCTCTCCTCCGCCGCTTTCTGATGACATCAGATGTCTGCCTTGTTGGTATCCTATGCGAATGGCAGCATTTCGTTCCCCTTTGCCGGGCAACCAAAGCAATGGGTGAGTCCTGACCGGCCCTCAGCAGGTCCCGGACCGAGAAGCAGTTTCCGCAGGCTCCTTAGCCCTGGGCCAGAGCAGCTCCGGGAGCCGGAACTCAGCTGCTCCGTGCTCGGTGTATGCTCTGATAAGAGCAGGCTCCAAGATGCACCCAGGCACTGAGCCCGAGCAATCTGTCCGCAAGCCGCAGGCGAATGGCAGCCTGAAATTACCTCTTCTATGGCTGAATGAGCTGCGGTCAGTCGAAAACAGGGATGGTGACGTCAGCTCTTCAAGATGGTGGCCGCTGGCCTCCTCTGTGGTGTGACCGGTGTGGAGAACCGAGATGGACCGCTTCCTTCCCCCGTCTTGAAACCAGAATTCAGCCCTGAGTACGGAGCTTGCACGGCTGGCAGAAACTGCAGCGCTGTATCCCTGTACCACTATCTCCTCCTCGTTTCCCAGCGCGCACTGCAGACTCTAGCCGCGGGGCGATTTGCTGAATAAGCAGTGTTACCCTCCGTGCAACAAATCTCTCGCATTTGAGTCCCCGTAGCCGATCCTTGTGCGATGGAAATCCTTCCTCCAGGTTCCGGAGCACCCCACTATTGCTGGAAATTCCTAACAAGATAGCCTTTAGCCGTCCTGACTTGTCATACTCCCACACAGTGACGCAGCACACCGGGGCAATGCACTCCCCTCGCCGCCATCTTCCTGACAAAGTCAAATTCATGCTTTCTTACCATATGCACCGATTCAATGTTGCTTCAAAGGTCTATTACCCTATCTCCCATTTTCCACTCTTGCCTTTCATTATATTGATTTAGATATTCTCAGAAGCAGCAGAAACTGGAACAAATATTTCACTGACAAGAATTTTTGTAAGAAGTTATCTTAGGAAATACCTATAGGGGAGCAGAAGTGAATCCGGAACTCCAGAAATTATTGTAAATCTAAGTACCACAGCATCCAGTTGAAGATTAATCCCAGAGGGATACTGAGAAGTAATGTAAAAAAAAAAAGTGTCTTGAGTTATCCAACCTGAGTAACAAAGGCTTATTGATATGTATACACCAACTCCTGTCAGTTATTGGCTATGAGGAATAATTCTCTAGAAATCCCAGTCTTCTAGGCTTGCAATTATAATATGTTCTAACTACGAGAGAAATCCCTCAAGCCAAAGGGAGGTAGGTAACAAGTACTGTACTAGTCTGTAGAAGTCTAGCCATATCCCTTTGGGCTTCATCATTTCTGCAGATTAGGTGGACTTCCAAAAGCTAGCTGCACTTACTTTTCTTTTTCCTTTAGGATTTTGAACATTTTTCTAAGAGCAGTGTGAACACTTAAAAATATCTAAGCAAACAGTACAAATTCAAATGAATGATTAGATGAAAATCTTGTCTGTTGCATTTTGAAAACATAAGTGTAATATAAAACCCTACAGTACTTAGACTTTGCCTTCTTGCCCATCTCTTCTATTATATAATTGAAGATTTCAGATTTCTCCCTCCTCAATTTTATATTCCCATATTTGACACAGGACATGATATTTATGAAGGTATAATTAGGAAAAATAACAAATAGAAAAACAAGGGTATCATAATATTTAGAATCCCTACAGAATACATTTGTGACATTGTCTTGCATTTTTAAAAATAAACTCAAACACAGAATACTAACAACAAAACTAACAACAAAAATACTAACAACAAAACATAAATAATGCATAGCATTAACTTATTATCATTTTAATAATGTATTCATCTAATAAGAATGAATACTACAAGCAACTACTAATGTTTAAGTTTGTGTTTGTGATTTCAACATCTAATCTCTGGGAATGAAATGTTCTAAGAATATAGCTAGCCTTCCATATCTCAGTATTCAATATCCTTGGATTCAACCAACACAGATAAAAAGTTAAAAAGAAATTTGCCTGTACTGAATATGTTCAGACATTTTTTTCTTATTGATATTCCTTACAGTATAGTATAGAAACTATTTACATAGCATTTAAATTCCATTAAATTAAATTTCATTAGATATTATAAGTCATCTATGCTTTATAGCATACAGGAGTATGTGCATGGGCTGCATTTAAATGCAAATGCATTTTCTACAAGGGATTTGAGCATCTTCAAATTTCAGTATGGATGGAGGGTCCTGGAACCAATAACCTGTGAATACTGAAGGACAACTGTAAATATGAACAAAATGTTATGCGGTGAATATTATTATTTTTTTACCTTTAATATTGAAAAATAATATATAGACTACAAATCTATATGTATAAAAATAACTAAATATTAATGGATATTAAGACAAATATTTGGAAAAGCTTCACAGGACTATAGTAATGCCTGGGAAGAAACAAAAAGAATTGGTGGTTAGACTAAATCTTGGAGTGGTTAAGGTAAAATAGTTTGACAATAGCAAACATATTTCAGATATACTTATCAATTAACAATATGTTAAACTATAACATCATCATTTTATATTTAAACAAAAAGGTAATAAAATATCTCACAATGGCTACAAATAAAAATTAACTTCATTTACTTGTCAAGAGATGAATTAAATGATGTCTGAAAGTAATCCCACCTTGACATTTCATTGGGGATAGCAATTACTAAATCTTCCTTCAAGTAACCAGTTGCTTGACAACTATTCAATATCTATTCTCAACAACAGATATCGACATGACAGACTTTACCACCTCTTTTTTTTTAAGGTTTTCCCCTTGGTGATCCTGCAAATATCAAGCTATCTGAAGTCAGTAGTCAAGCCATATTTCACCATAAAACCACAGGATATATCCAGATGTTTATTGCTATGAAAGTATAAAAAGTAATTATTAGAGGTGGCTTAAGATAGTGAATTTGTGTAGCAAAATTTTTGTAGCAAAACAGACATCTCAGCTTCAAATACTGGGTCTGCTGTGTACTACATGACTTTATGTAATTTGTTTCTCAGAATTTCAATATTTTATATGTAAAATGGGGTGGAAAATAAGATATCTATCAGAGTTGCAAAGATTAAATGAGCTTCTTCCCATAAATAGCTAGAATAATGCCCACCTAAGGCTAGCACTGAAGTAACAATTATATTGAAGATATATTTCCCCCAGAGAACTTTCCAAGGTTTATTTTTCCTTTCTCTTTTCTATCTTTCCAAATTACAGTAGAAAAACATGCAGGCAAAGGAACACAGCATAGGGAAGTGTGAATTACCAGGAAAATAGATGAGAGAGAAGAGGAACAATAGGAAGGAATTCCATGTGGCCTAGGCCTGAAGAAGGAGGATGGTTGATACTTATTTTCATTTACTGAGTCCAGGCATCCATAAGGACAAACAGGAGAGGGCAACACAGTGGAACAAGGAAGAAAAGCTAGATGACGATGTGCCAAAGAACTGAAATTTACAAATTTAACTAAAAGTGAATATTAGAGATGCTATTCAATTTATTAGGAATATAAATGGTATTTGTCTTTTCATGATAAGATGGTGTTTCCATATTGAAAGAGACAAACAACAACAATAAAGACTCAGGATATTGTTAAATTATTTTTTTTAAGTTTACAAGAAATAAAGTTAAAATTACATATTTTTATATTTCTCAAAGTATGGTTCATGTATCATATGTACACAACATTTCCTACTTTAAAAAATGAATAGGCTATTCCTCACTTTATAGCTACAGAAAGCTTGCAAAATTAACTATTAATTTTCCATCTGTACTTTTCCCTAGAGCCATTTTTGTTGTTATTGTTGTTGTTTTCTTAGGCTAATAGGTTGCCATTTTGGTTTCCAAAGCTCTCACATACAGAGAGCTAAATTTTCTTTTCTTTTTTTAACTTTCTCTACTTAATCAATTTTTTATACTTCAGTCCTTCTTGCAAATTTATACAATTAAAGAAAGAATCAGTCTTGCAACTGCAGCCTCACGATTGGTGATTTCAGAGTGTTCAGAAATTTGCTGTGTTTTCACTTATTTATTGAGCTCAGGATAGATACTTTTGAAATAGTCTTAGGAGTCAGAATTCAGTGGCCATCACTTAGATTCAATATATTTTGATTTCAATGTTTTAATAGATTTTCTTTCAAGAAAACTATTTTTATTTGATTTTTTTGTTTGCTTTATTTTCTTAAAGTAATTAAATATAAGGAAGTTTAGAAATTGATCATGCTTCATAGATTCAAAATAATTTGGAATATTAATTGATGATATAGGGTTAAGTTTTTAAATCAGATATCAATCTGAGTGTAAAATTTTTAGGATGTAGAAATGTTTATCACCTTCCCTTTGTAGCTAATGAAGAAAAAATAACCAAAGTATTTGTATTTTTATGACTTTTTGACTAGTCAATTATAATATTTTGGCTTACTAAACTATGTATTCTCTTTAATTATGGTAGAACTCTTATGTATTAATTTTATTTTTGCTATAGATATGAAGTATATACAGGCATTTCTTTTTTTCTCTGAAGATTTGCTCAAACTCCTTTAAAATCCAAATGTATTATTCCAGTTATGGCATAATTGAATAAAGCTTGTGATTAGTTGTAGCCTCCCTTTATCATCTTTCCATGATTTGCTCTTACATAAAGGGTATATTTTAGTATGTACAATTATTGTGGAAAACATATTTACCATTGTTAGAATATTAAAGGCACTTATTTTCTCAATTATTTGCACTTGTCTTTCTAAAAGAAGATGGGAATTTCAAAAGAAAATTTTCTAAACTCACCTTACAAAAGAATTCAAAGTAGTTTTTGAGTGTTTTAAATATCATTCATAATTTTCTTATTTATTTTGTTTATGTTATATTAGTCATATGTTTTTGGTTCTCCTGTGCAATGGAAAGCATCACATGATACTATTCAATTATGATGAAAGTTAAATCATTACTAAGTAAAATGTATTTAATTGACAAGTAAATGAATGCTACATGACCTATTTAATCATAGCTATTAATATGGAAAAGTTTGAAACAAGTTTAAGTACTAAACAGTTACTCATGTTACTTCTCATTTGGCGTATTTTTAGACACATTCATAATTGGGACAGCTATACAGATGTCTGTTTTCAGTAACTTAGCCTCTAGCTTTTTAAAGATTATACTCTCAACTCATTACATTAACTTCCTAAAGTTAGTTATTAAGCAATTCGCAGATCCCATAAAAGTACACTCTTGATTTAATTTGTGGTGAAACATGCATGAAATCAAGTTTAAAACAACATTTTTAAAGTTCAAATGTACATGTCATTCAAACCACTTCTGCTGTGTTTTATTATTATTCCTTATCACAATAACATGTTTCCAATATTCTATTTTTAATACTATTTTAAATTACTCACTATAAAAATCTTAGAACATTACCTCAGGGAATGTTTCAGGAAGCTTAACATATACTGAAGAAAATAAATAGGACTGAAGGGAATTAAAGCTAGTTTAAATTTTAATAATAATTATTTCTGAGAAGTTGACATTGCAGAATTCTGATAAAGAGTTAAAAGAAAAGAATTGAAACACATTTGAATTGTTGTGAACTTAAGTTGCATCATTAGGACTTCTAGCATATAAACTAACAAAGATTCTCACTATTTTTTAACTTTTAAAATAGTGTGGTAGCCATATAACATAATATTTACTATCTAAACCATTTCCAAATGCAGAGTTCAGTAGTAATTCTTTATTATTATTATTGTGTGGCCAATCTCCAGAACATTTTCCTCTGGAAAAACTGGAATTCTATACCCATTAAGCAACAACTCCTTATTTTACCAATCACAATTTAATTATTTGTATCTATAAATTTGATTATTCTGGATACCTCATATATGTAGGATTATACAGTATTTGTTATTTTGTGGTTGTCTTATTTCACTTAAAGTGTCATTAGATTCATCTATATTGTATACTGTGGCAATTTATTTCCATTTTAAACCTAAATAACATTGTATTTTGTGTATGCATTACATTTCCCTTGTCCATTTATCCAGTGATGGATATTGGGTTCTATTTTAGCCAGCTTTTTCTCCTCTGCTACCAAAACACCAGACAAGAACACTTACAGGAGGAAAAGTTCATTTGGGGGCTCAGTTTAAGAGATCTTAATCCACAGACAGCCAGCTCCATTCTTTGGGCCCAAGGTGAGGCAGGATGTTAGGTGGAAGAGTGTGGCAGAGGAGAGCCCCTACAGGACAGGGCAACACAAAAATAGAGAAAGAGCTCCATTCATCAGGGACAAAATATATACCCAAAGTCATGCCTCCAGTGACCTACCTCTTCCAGCCACACCCTATCTGCCTATAGTTACCACTCAGTTAATCCCTACCAGAGGATTAATGCACCAATTAGGTTAAGGCTCTCATAACTCGGTCATTTCACATCTAAACTTTCTTGCCTTACCTCACACATGAGTTTTTGCGGGACATCATACATCTAAACCATAATAGGGCCCTTCCACCCATTGGCTATTTAAAACATTAAATAGTACTACAATAAACATGAGTATGTGACATGTCTGAGATTCTGCTCTAATTCTTTTGAATATATACCCAGAATTGGAATTGCTGGACATACTTTTTTTTCATTTTTAAGTTGTGAGACTTGGTCACTATAAATTCTATTATATATGTGATGATTTCAGCCCAGTACTGCAATATATAATTCATACACACAAAACAAAACAGTATAATCTTAATTCTTCATTAAGTAAATTAGAATCACCAGGAATATAAACTGGAAAATATTACTTCTGTTCATTTTAAATTTTTTAAAGTATTTTTGAAGCATTATTGTATTCCTGGGTATTTTACATAATAATTTGCACAAAATAATTAAACTGTAATACATCTGAACTGTAGTAAGTTGATGTTAAGGACATCTTATAGTATGAAACAGGGAGAAACATGTGCTAATAACATTTAGCAGCGTTTTTCCTCTTCTGTAATCCCAATAAAATGTAAGTCAAACATAGGCTAATGCAAATCTGCCCAGCATTAAAGTGTCATGGGGATGATAATGTATCTGAAAATAAATCAGACAAAAACAGTTTCACATCATATTTAAGAGTAATTGTTATTTTAGAAATTAGAGTGATAAGCTGTTTGGGGGATATTTCTGGATAAAGTGATAAAGATGTCACTAAGTTAAATTTGAGCATTTTCAGAATCAAAGCAAAGACTTTCTGAAACTGATAATTTGAAATGTATTGCATGTGATTAGCAAAAGACAATTAAGCAAACAAAAAGTATAGTTTTTAAGAAGAAAAGTATCATCTTAAGTTAGACTAAAACAAATACAGAGTGATTTAGACTGGTATTGTTGGCATTGATGAATATCAAGATTCTGGAGGAATCTTATTTCATTCCCATTGATGATACTAGTGCTTTCAAAAAATTATGATTTCCTTCCTTTCTTATATTAGTTGATTGTCACCTTTAACTATTATAAATCACAGTAAGATCTGATGTGTTCCTTTTTTTCCAACTGACAACATATAGATGTTACAAAAATTAAACATGTGATGTTTGTATAACTGTTTTGGGAAGTATTGAAAATTTCACTGCATAGAAATTACTCTTTCTTTCTGCTACCTCTATTAGAGGTAGCCTATCCATTGAAACTCTTTATAATGAAACAAGATAGTCATGAGTGTATATTAATAAAACCATAATTTATATCTCAAGAGGGACAATACATGAGAGAGAATATCTAATTTCTTTAAAGGAATTACTTGTGCCTGTGAAATTTAACTGTAAGTTTAGCAGTAGTTTTAAGTCTTTTCTTTAAACCTGTCAATCAAAATAATTTGATTTCTGAATTATTGTTTTAAAAATGAAAATTTTATCAAAATGATATCTGTGTATTATAACAGAATTCAACAAAGTTTCTCTTATATTAAACATGCATTGGAAAGTATCAGAGGAAAAAAAAACCAACACATCTGATCCATATATTTTGGCATACTACAACTGTGTCATTTTATATTAAGGAATCAAAGTTGATTTAACAACAACATCAAAAAAGGCCATCTGTGAGTTGGGATATATCTCATGTATCCTAATGTATTATCATATAGGCTAAGTGGATTTATAGTTGTTCCAATTTTCTTCTTTCAATTATTTGTTTTATTATAAAGCTAAATGTATTAGGTTTTTCTTTTCAAATTGAAATATATGTTCAATAAATCAATATTTTTGTATTCATTTAGATATTTTGGCTTAAGAGTTCTCTTCAGGTAGGGTTTCCTAGTGTTTTCTGAAAAAGGGAGCTGACTAGGTTATTAATATTAAAAATATGGCCAAACTCCACTTGGAACACCATGATAGAATGGAATGTGATCTTTCTGCTATTTATACTCAGGAAGGTCACACATATTACATAAATAAAATACTAATGACTTGAGATACAATAGTAATTCTCAGCCATGGCCCTCAAAGAACCCACAGTTGATTGGATGTACAAAGCTAGGACACTGATTTTGAAATTGAAAATAATTGATATGTTCTTTAAGAACGTATCAATATTTAATGACTCTTCCCCCAAAAAACATATCCTTTGATTTCTTTAGGTCTTATTAGTAAGATTTTGTTAAAACCCTGTAGGATGATATACCACACCTGTGTTCCCATAGTCTGGGGAAGGAGAAATTATGAGTAAAAATATTCAAAATAAAAATAAAAACACCAGATTTTTTTTTCTAAAAAATGATTTAGAATTGTATTCATGCTAAAATTATAGTTCAGCAATTTGCATCTGTCAGCCAACGGAGTACTTTACAAGTTTGGAATACTTTGAATAACTGTCAGAAATTATGAAAAAAATGAAAAATTAAAAGAAAAAGAGTTAACTGTGGATTCTAGTGGGTGGAATTATTTTAAGTTTAGAGCATATCTTCAATTCAGGGGCCCAGAACATATTATCCTTACTCTCCCCCTCTCTCTTCACTCCTGGATTAGTTCTGTTCACTTCTGCTACATTTTATTCTTAGTATACTTTATGTAGACAAAAAGACTTTCCCTTTCTTTTCCCCCCAAGTTCCAGGATTTTCAAACTAATAAAATCAGAGAGAGAGAGAGTACACTGCATGTTTTTCTTTAGCGCCAGTAGGCAAATATGATAACACACACACACACACACACACATACACAAACACACCTATCTCATCCAATCACTGTGGTTGGAAGCTGTAAAATCTTTATGGGCTAAATCTGCATTACATGCCCACCATTGGAGCTAGTGTGATCAGCTGTATATGAAATAGTAACATAAAAATTTAAACTGTATAAATATAATATTAAAATGTATATTATAAACACATTTTCATTTAAAAAGCATAAAATATCAAGCAAGCTCAACAATTTTTTTATATACATAAACTTTGTTTGATTTGAGTATTTTGATATGAAATTTTCAGTAATGAACTTAAGGTTTACAATCAGTAGTAATCTAATGAAAAAAATTAAATTAAATATTCATTTAAAAAATGAATGAAATTGATATTGTATAAAATAGTTCCAAAACTAATGAATCATAGTTTCAATTCAACCTATTTATTTCTAAATTATTTTTTATATTGGTAATTTAAGATTTTTATCAATAAGCTGGCATTGTTTTTTTTCTGCAGTTTTAATTGGTTTCCAGTATGTTCTTTGATTGTTCTGTTTCTCATTTATCCTTTAACACATCCTGACTTCCTCTAAATTGGATGTTTACTTTGCCCTAAAGCAGTTCTGTCTTTATTTTTTAATTTTGTTTTTATTAACTTATTGTGAATTTTTGCAAAATTTTTTCATCTGCAGTTCAATTGTATTACAAAAATTTCAGGAAGCATATGACAAAATTAAAACAATGGTTTAGAACATAATAAAAATGGGGTGGGGGAATCAAAGGCGCTACCTTCAAGGAAGTTATAATGTAATCATAGAAATAAGGAGTGATTGTTCTTTCCAGCTGTTCTATTTGTTTTTGTAAGTTGATCATCAAAGGCTATCACCACACCTAATCTTCTTACTTTCAACTTTGAAAATATACTCTTGACTTTGTACTTATTTACTTCTTAACTTTTAATTTAATTATAATTAGCAATATTATCTCTCTAATCATTTTAAAAAGATAAAATAGCAATTTTGTATTTCTATTCATATAGCCTTCTGAACTAGGAGGCAAATTACATATCAAACTTTTTGTAGTTAAAAAAAATAACGATTTCAAAAATTTTCTTCATTTTCCAGGAGTTGTGTTGTATTGGTCAAAGTAGATAGCCTATATGGTTAAGTAATGAGAATAGCAAATTGTACACATTCTGTTTTTAAACATCAAATGGTCAATGTTACTTGTCAACTGACATAGTGACACTGCTGATTACTGGTTACCTGGAGGAGTCATGCTTTCTCAAATGTTGAAGTATAACATCAGAGAAGCCCTCGGAGGCAAGTGTAGAATAGAAAGTAAGAAGTTTTATTAAAGGACAGTAAAACAAGACTTCTCCGGGTGCATAAAGGGGATCTAAAGTCAAATCCGTGAAATGAGGAAGTCCTGTCCCTTTTATATGTCTAAAGTTTCCCTTGTTCTCCGGCATTCTTCTCCCTTATATTGTTCATTTCCCCTCATCCTGCATAGTGACCTGGAGATGTCTATGGAATGGTCTGGAGTGAGCAGGTGGGCTGGAATTTTCCCCTTCTTTTACCCTAGAGTTCCAGGCTTTTCAAACAAATACAATCAGAGAGAGAGAGAGAGAGAGAGAGAGAAGGCATGTTTTTCTTTAGCACCAGTAGGCAAAGATGATAAGCTCAGAAACGCACACAAATACACACACACACACACACTTATCTTATCCCATTATTGTGGTGGGAAGATGTAAAGGGCCAAGGTGGAGTGCTAGGCAGGAAGGGAGCAGCAGCTCAGAAGGTGTTGATCAGCAGCTCCCTATCTGCTCAGGAGTTGCTTAATTAACAACCTTTTGGGGAGGAGGAGTATCAAAGGGCTTTGGAGACATGAACATTCCAATCTCCCATGGGTTGGTTCAAATTTTCCAGGCTGGAATCAGACTCCATTTTCTCTATCAGACCCAGTTTATGTACCTATACTACCTGTCTTTAAATCTAGCTTCAATAGTTTGTGGCACATAATAGCTATATAATGGATAAGCACTCATGGATATAATGGATAAGCTATACAACATAAGTACTATATTCGCTCTTTCTTTCTAAAATAGACTTAATGAAAATTTATTCATAAAACAAATAGCATTGTATTTCAATATATTTTAGTTCAATATAAATCTTAAAATCTGCCAGTTTGAATCATGATACAATTTAAATAAGCCTGAACAAAAAGAGAAATAAGAAATAAAATTAAGAGATATCATGGATAGGCTTCTTTTTATTGTAATATACTTGTTTTAAATTAATATGGATATGAATAGTCTTAAGAAAATAAATGAAAGAAATAAAACATGAAGGTAGTATTAAGGTAAACATCTTTGTCTATGTTGTAGGTATCAAACTCTTATCAATCTCTGATGAAGAGTGAGCACAGATCTATGTGCTCACTCTTCATCAGTTCAGATCGTAACAGGTTCAGATCGTAAAGTTATTGAGAAATTCTTAAGTTACCAGAATATGAAACAAACAAGTGCAATATACAAAAACAGGGACAATGATTTTACTTAATGGCAGGAATCTAAAGATGCTTTATTGATGGTACCTTTATATGCTAAAACTTGTTTCTTATCAAATAGTTAGAAAAATTTAGGATTTTGATGAAATAGTTGTCTGGTGGCTAACACCTCAGGAAAAGAAATATTAAGAGTATCATAGTCAATATTGCCCATTTCAATGTTGAGTGCAGAAGTTTCCTGAATTTTGTCCTTAATGAGTATGAGTTGTTTCAATGCACTTTCTCCACGTGATTAAATCAAGTCTTCAGATACCCTGGGATGTAGAGTGGGCATTGGAGAAAAGGAAATTGTTTAAACTGGAACATAATTGCTAAAATGACTTCAAGTTGCCATAATTGTAGGAAAAGAGGGATACTACATTTTGATTCTCTTTTCTACTCATAATAAAGTATTTGAGGAGATACTTGGTTTTGCCATCTCACATGTATGTCTGCTATAATTATTTAAGCCTGTTTGGGGAGCACAAGTTAGCCTTAAAAATTGCTTATGTCATTGCCTTCAAGTAAATTGATTTTCTTGTATTTCTCTGTCTGTCTCATTTCCCCTTTAGGGGAATTTTCAATGATGTCAATAGTATGCTTCAGTGGATATAGTGACTTAAATTTGGCCATACCATAGTGATATTCCTTCTTCATACATTAAAGAAATTAATAGGCCTGGGCCAGTGGAATTTATAAAAGTTCTTAGTATGAAGACTAATCTTAAATTCTTATAGATTTTTAAGTGCTGAATTTATATTTTTGGTTAATCTTAGGTTAATATACACTAATACATTATAATTTTGCTTCATTTTAAAAAAGATATTTTATGTCTAAAATTCAGTACCAACATATTAAAATTGTCTTTCATTTATTCTTTTTATGTTGAACATGTTGCTTTATTATGTCCAGATCTTTATGAACTTTAATCTTTTTTTTTGTCAGTTTCATGCCATGAAAATAAGACTCCTTATTTTGTTTGGGTAACTGATAAAACGGCTGACCACTAGGGATAACTTCAGATTCTAATAACTAGTCCACAGAAGCATAAGAATTTGTGTCTTATCCTATGAATTAGAAATGCCATTTGCAAAAATATGCAAATTTGAAATAATGTGCAAAATCAGCACATGTGTAACTTTTTGTGTGTGAGTTTTCTCATCTTAAAAATGAGATAATAATTCTATATCGAGAAACACATCTGGGAACTGGTAGGAGTTAAATAAACATTACTTTGTTTTTTAAATATTATTTTATTAGAACTTATATTTAGATATATTGTTGGGTTTATCTTGACAAAATGGTACATGCATGGAATTTTAGTTTATAACCTTCTCCTTTTTCCTCACCATTTTCCATCTCATACTACCTCTCCTGCAGGTTTCTCCTACCTTTACTCTGTTAGACTTCCATTGGTTCATTCATTTATGTATTTGATGGACTCTTTTTACTTACACATAATCTGGAAATTCCCTGTGGCATATTTATATATGTAAACAACATGATTTTTAAAGAATTCATCCTGTGTTGCCTCCCCTTTCCCATCTCTCCACTCTGCCCCTCCATTTCCTTCTTCTACATTTTTAATCTTCCCTCTATCTTTATGATATCTTTCTCTCTTCCTTTCCTTTATTTTACTGTAGTACTTTATTTTCCACATATGAGAAAAAAGCATCAGACCTTTGAGTTTCTGAGTCTGGCTTATTTCACTTAGAAGGATGTTCTCCATTTCCAATCACCTACCAGCAAATGCCATAATTTCATTCTTACTTATGGCAAAGAAGAACTTCTTACTTACCTCAAATTCTTAATCATCTATTGATGGGCTCCTGGTTTGATTTCATAATTTAGCTACTGTGAATTGTGCTGCTATAAACATTGAGGTGGCTATTATGCTGTGTGGGAAGCCATCATGAGCCCTGTGAGAACTGAATGAGCTTGAACCACCATAGTCAGGGAAGCCTGATTTTGGGAACACTCAATCAGAATCCACCGGTTAGAGAATGCCCTGTCCTAGATCATTGCTGAAGTTCAGGCTTAGCCCCAGAGATGGGAGTAACCCACTAAGAGGCAAACACCTGCTTACCCTCTCCCCCATCCTGTTTTTTTGTGAAGAACTTCCTACAGATCCGTTTGATAAGTACCACTATAAATAAAGCAAGTGCAGGCTACTTCCTTTGATAGAACACATAACATATTTGTGTTTTGGGTATTAAGTGTTTTGAATTCTTTTGCATTCTGAATATTAATCCCCTATTAGAGGAATATCTGGCAAAGATTTTCCCCCATTCTGTAGGCTCTCGCTTCATGCTCTCAATGGTTTCCTTTGCTATGCAGAAATTTTTAATTTAATGACATACCTCTTATTAATTCTTGGTTTTACTATTTGCATTTTGGGGTTCTTGTTAAGGAATTAGGTGCCAGCAGCAATATGTATGTGTTCACCCTATATTTTCTTCCAGCAGTTACAAAGTTTTTTCATCTAATTTCTAAATCTTTGATACATTTTGCTTTGATTTTTGTGCAGGGTGAGAGACGGGCTTTACAATTTTCTAGTCTATTGCTATCCAATTTTCCCCACACCATTTGTTAAAAAGGCTGTCTTTTCTCTATATTTTTGGCATCTTTGTCAAGTATCAGATGGCTATATATGTGGGTTTATCTCTGTATTCTATTCTGTTCAATTTGTCTTCATGACTATATTAATGCCAACACCATATTGTTTTTGTTACTAGAGCTCAGTAGTTAAATATCAGATCAGTTATTGTGATGCCTCCTGTATCCTTGTTCAATATTGCTTTGGCTATTCAGATCTCCCATTCTTCTGAATGTTTTTTCTATGGCGTACTTCAGTTTCTTTATTCAGTGTTTTATAATTTTTATGGTAGAACTCTTTTACCTCCTTGATTAGATTAACTCATATTTTTTTAAAAAAATTATTTTGAATAGAATACTAACTCACAAATTATTGTAGCATTCATGCTACTTTTAAATATCTTACCTACAATCCAATGTAATATGCTACTATAGTCTTGGCATCTTATTTTTAATGTATTTTCTCAACCACTGCCCTAGCCACATAAAATAACTTAGATTAAGAACATCAATTCTTCAGGTGTGTGGTGACTTTGTAGTACTTTCTGGAATCTTGTACTAGGGGTTATTGACTTGACTTACAAAGTAAAGTGGTAATATAATATTTTTTATTTTTATTAAATATGCAAAATAAGGAAAAACCTGGAAAATGGAATAATAGGGCATCTATTGTTCCAATATACATAAACATGGTATCTAGAAACATAATTAATCTAGACTAGCTCTGCCATTAGAATTTTGGGAGATGACAAAAATGTTCTATATCTATGTTGTCCAGTGGTAGCCCCCTGTGGCAATGGAACACTTAAGAATTGGGTAGTATGAGGGATATTTTTATGTTAACTGAGTCACCAGGTACTCAGACATTTGAATAAATGTTACTTCTCGGTGTATCAATAAATATGTTTCAGAAAGAGTGAGTATTTGAATTTTTATACTGAGTAAATCCTTTAACCTATCCAATGTAAATGAACTTCATCTAATCCATTGAGAATTCAAATAGAACAAAAAGAAGGCTCTGACTTCCTGACTATTAAGCTGAACACATCATATGTCTTCTAGCCTAGAACTGGGTTTTACTTGATTAGCATTTCTGATTCTCACATAGGTCTCTGGAGGGAACCTAAAACAGCATCTCATTGGCTTTTTTGGATCATTAGATTGTAGAAAGCAGATTAAAAACAAAACTTCTCAGTACCCATAATTATGTGGTTTTATTCCTAATAATAATTATTTTGCATACTTTATCACACAACTTAATGGTTTTGTTGAAGAATCTTGATGAATAGATTTTGATTCTGAAACAATTTCTAAAGGAATAGAATTACAAGAAAGAATTTTCTTAGTTTATTTGGAGTTTTTTGAATTGGCTTTCTAATTTTATTAGACTTAAAATGCTAATGGCTTACTTCTAGTAGTAAAGGGAAGGTTTCTTGTCCATAGAGCGATATAAAATTGGAAATATACAAAATATCTCTATTGGTCACTCATGTCAATCACTTACATAATGCATGAAGCAGAGTGACTGGATATATTATGCTGCCAATTTTTTTTTTTTGAAAACTAACAAAAATAATGAAGTTAGCTGGTTGATCCTAATTCCACTGTTCATGACAGAAAAGGGTAAGCTCAGGAATCTTTATTCCCAGCTGAAGAACTGCATAAATGACTGAAATACTTTTCTGTGTGCCCTGAGGGAAATACCTATCTCCTAGAGTCCTAATGCTGAGATTGCTGAGAAACTGATGCAGAATCCCATCCTTTAATTGGATGAATTGAAATTTGGATGCTCAGTCTTGCCACAGAGTCTACTGTTAAAGTGAGGGCTTTGACTGAGAAAGAATGTGATCATGTAGATTGGGATGATGCTGCATGGGAAAACTCAAATGAAACTAAGAACATGGAGTCTCTAAATTCTGGTAAAGCTTCTTTGCCAGTGAAAGAGGCCTTAACTAATATAATTAGCATAAGTGAGGGATTTAATTTTTAAGTTTTTTACTTTAAATTAATAACAATTAAATTTGGATAGCCATATTTGGTAGTGGAGATTGTTGGTCATCACAGATCTAAGATAAAAGGATTTGAACTTAGAGTGGTAGCACATTTTTGTCTTCATACACTTGAGGAATATTAGGAATGGGTGCTCACTTTAGGAGAGTTTTATTTTCTCCAAAGATCTTTTAATTATGAAATACTGTGCACTTGTTGGAGAAGAAATGGTTTGAATAACAATTGAATTTTCTTTACATTTTTTGTGCTACAAATTTTTTTCCTCAAAGCATAACTAAATTTCAAGCAAACAAAACAAAACAAAAAATGATAGATGCTAAAACTAAGACCAGAACTCAAAACAACAGAGTTTCCTTATATTTTTCTTAGAAATGGATGTTAGTCTTTTATTCTGTTAGGTGCCCCCATATTTTAATATAATTTTCATATATCTGTTGATGAAAAACCCTATTAATGTCCACTATGCTTTCCTTTATTCTTTCTCTACTCTTGTTGATGGATCTTTCATAAATATAATCATAGTGTCAGAGCTTCTTATTCCCCTCCATGTGCTTTAGTCCACTGCGATGGATTTGTCACTATATGATATTTTTGACTGTTTTACTCAAGTTGAGTGTTCACCTATTTAATTATTCTTCAACTGTTTTCAGCCAAGATATAACCTTCTTTATGGTGACTTGCCAGGACTACTTCATTTTTAGGAGCATTAGCTCATTTTCAGCCATTTTCTGATTTCCAAAAAACTAAATATCCATTTTGATACCCAATTTTATTCATAGCAAAAGATAATACACCACAAATATATTTTAATAATGTCAAAGGAACTTTATGTTTGAGGAAATAAAAAAGAATACAATTTAAAAAAAAAAACATCATAAATTAACCCTGAATGCTTTCTTCAATCAATTCAATTGGAAAATAGAAATATGGCTGGAATTAGAATCACAACAGCAAGCAGTGTTCTAGTTTCTTTTTGTCTTCAACAGGAGATTCAATTATCACAGAGGAAAGAAAAGGGTTTATCAGTTGAACTATCTTTGGGGCAAATGAGTCACCTTGAAGATGTGTAGATATTGGAAATCATCATTGCATTTTTCTTCTATCTCAGGTTTGAGAGCCTTTGTTCCATTGCAAGAAACTTCATCTGTTTCCTACACGTGGAAATTCTTTTTTCTGCTGCAAGCTATCTAGTAAGGGTGATAGTTACACTCTTTCTTCTAGTATTAAATCCCATATCTTCTTGAGCCTCTGCTGCTATTCTAAATAAGAATTCTTTTATTTTTCAGAATTGTTATTTAAATTAATTACAGAATACAGGCTAATAGAAGAACAATAACTGTGACTATTAACAGCATTTTTTTTCACAAATCAGATGGATATGACCATTTTCACAAGGTTTTCATAATAATATTAAAAAGAAAAGCTAATATTTGGAATTAAAAGATGGTTATAGTCATAGTAGTTATGAAGGAAACAGGAATATATATTAATTATACAATTGCCCATATAGTAAAAAATCATTTTTACATACTGATAGGCACACAATTCCTCAATGAAAGTTGTTTTTAAGATTTGGCTCTGTAATCAAATTCCATTTTACCCTAAATTTTCAGAGCATGAATACCCCGTAGCTTAGACCTTAGTGGAAAATATATGCCAATAATGAAGGTATATTATATTGATATAAGTAATTTTAAGCTCTCTATTTAAGCTCACATTATAATGAGGATTTTTTTTTTTTTTGCTAAGGGATTTAGTGCTTTTTTTCATAATCTTAATTTGTGGGAAATTCTTAGATTATATAATTACAAGAAAGCTATTTTTCAGCCATATTTTGGTTTGTTTTATTTTCATTCTTTATATTTGTCCATGTGAGATTAACAAAAAGCAAGGAAACAAAAGGCAACCAATTAAAATGCATTATGAATTATTTATGCATTACTGAGATTTTTTTGAGTTAATGCATTTAACTTAAGAGAAATGTACTTTGATTTTTAAAGAAAAGGTTGCTGTGAATGTTATCAACAAAAATCAGAAGAAAGAAAAAGCTCCAAGCTGGTGTGAATAACACACCATCAGTGAAAGTCAGATTTCCCATCCTTGACTGCCAAAGGTGTAAATGAGCATCTGAGGCTAGTGTTAATTACAGCAATCTAAAGACAGAAACTGCTGTTTTTAAGTCTAGGAAGCAAAGTGAGATCCAGCATCCATTTCCAAAGTGTGTAATTTTAGAACTCTTCCTGTGATACTATGTATTTGATCTTTCCAATCATGTTCATATTTAAATCACTCATCTAAAGTACTTTATTTAAAACTGTTTTTAGCACATTTAAAATGCACATTTGTAATTAATAACAGTGTAAATATATTTTAATTATTAATATCTTTTGGTGTGATATCTGGTGGGTATTTAACATAATTTTACTGATTGCCTTTCAAAAAATTGAAATACCGAAAAGAGACTGAACAATTTTTTGTCAATGATTAATTAAGATGCAGATATAAACAACAGGTTTGGATTTTGAGGGTGAAGAATTGCACTGCTGAAGCACTTAAGCATAAGTGCTTACTATTATTTTTTTCTCTCTGTCTCTGAGGGGTAGAAGAAGCAGCATACTGTAATATAATACAGTGAAGTAAAATATGGCCTCAAGAAATCCATCGCCTAAATCATTTACTCTTTCTGGGTCTCAGATATGGGCTTCTTTAATGGGATTATTTTGAGGATGGATATGGACATAACATGAGGACAATACAGTCAGCCCACACAATATTCTTTGGTACCCAAAGATTCAACCAAATGCAATCAAAGATGTTTTTAAAAAGATGATTGTATTAACCATGTGTAAACTTAAATTGTTTTTATTAGTAGTATACATTATTTGTATGAAATAATGGATTTCATTGTAGAATATTTGTACATGTGCATATCAGACTTTCATTAGAACAATCACTTTAGTATCTTGCTTTATTTCTACTCCTCTCCTTATTCTGATCCACTTCCCCTTGTCTTAGTCTCTGTGCTACTTTTATGTCATCTTTATTTATTTATTTTCCTCAAATCCACATATGAGAGTGTGTGATACATGTTGTTTCATTTCTAGCTCATTTTGATTAGCATTATGATATTCTGCTCCATCCATACTCTTGAAAATGGCATAATTTCATTCTTCTTTATGACTAAATAATGACCCATCATGTATATATTCCACAAATTATTTGTCTATTCATCCATTGAAGGCACCTAGGCTGATTTCATGAATTTTGCCATTATAAATACGAGTATGCAGTTATCTCTATAGTATGCTGACTTTAATTCTTCCAGTATATACTGAATAGTGGTATACCTGGATCATATGGCAGTTCTATTTAGGTTTCTGAGGAAATTTCATATTGATTTCCATAGTGGATCTACTGATTTATGTTCTCTATGACAGTATATAAATGTTCCTTTTCCCTCACATATTTACCAGCATTCTGACTTTTTGTTTTTGACTTTTTAATGATAACTATTCCAACTACCATCCAGACTAACTATCTGGAGTCTCATTTTGATCTGCATTTCTCTGATGGCTAAAGGTGTTGAACATTTGTTTATATAATTATTGGCCATCCATATGGAAACAAGAATGTCCCTCATAGTCCAGTCAATCCAGAGCAAATTGAGCAAAGCTGAAGGCATCACAATACACAATTTTAAAATATATTACACAGCCATTATAAAAAAAAAATAGCTTGCTACTGGACCATAAACAGAAACGTATATCAGTGGAATAGAATAGAGGACACAGTGATGGACTCATACAGATACAGCCATCTAATTCTTGACATAGGTGCCACAAACATGTTGGAGGGAAGATAAATTCTTTAACAAATGGTGCTGGGAAATCTGAATATTCACATGAAGAAGATTGAAAGTGTATTTCTACCTCTTATCCTGAATAACATTCAATAAGAATAAATCAAAAAATTTATTTTGGTAAATGTAATACCAAAAATTTTGAGATTGGTAGATGAAAACATAGGGGAAACTCCTCAAGACATGGGCATAGGCAATGACTTCCTGAAGAGGACTCCAATATCTCAAGAAATAATATCAAGGGACTGGGGTTGTGGCTCAGTAGTGGAGCGTGTGCCTAGAATGTGCGGGGCCCTGGGTTTGATCCTCAGCACCACATGAAGATGAATAATGAGTGAAGTAAAGGTATTGTGTCCAACTACAGCTAGAAAATATATATTTTTAAAAAGAAAGAATATCTATTCCCACTTTTTTTGGGGAATTCTATTATGAAAGGATGTTGTTTGTTAAATGCATTTTCTATTTCAATGGAGATGATCATATAGACTGTTTTCCTCTATTATTAAAGTAGTATAATATATTGATCCATTTTTATTATGTTGGGCTATCCTTGCACTCCTGGAATAAGTCCAAGGAGGTCTTTATATGTAATACTTTTATATAATTGTAAATTTGGTTTGTTAGTTAGTATATTGATGAGTATTTTTCATTAAGATTTATAAATGGTATTGTTCTGTAGTTTTCCTGAGCTGCAATGTCAAACATTTGAACAATGTGAGCCTCCTGGGATGCATTAAGATTGGTGTTACTTTTTCTTTAAATACTTGGCAGAATTAACAGTGAAACCATGAGGTCCAGGGCATCTTTGATGGAAGACTTTGATTACAGATTTGATCTATTTAGATTTTCTATTTTTTATGATACAATCAGTAGATTTTTGTTTCTAGGAATTTATGCATTTAATATAGGTATACAATTGGTAAGTGCAAACTGTTTATAGTAATCTCTTAAAATATTTATTATTTATGCAAAACTAACAATAACATCCTCACTTTCATTCCCAATTTTAGTAATTGAGTTTTCTTTGATTTTTCTTAGTCAATCTAGGTAGAGTTTTATCAAATTTGTTGATCTTCTCATTGAACTAACTTTTGGTTTAGTTAATTTTATTGTTTTTCTAATCTGTATTTATCTTTGCTTTAATCTTTATTATTTCCTTTCCTCTTCTATTTTGAGTTTAGTTTTTTCTACATCACCATAATAAAAACCATGAAGGTAAAACCACAGAGAACATAATACTTAATGGCAAAAACACTGGAAGTTTCTCTTTTAAGATCAGAAGCAAGTCAAGAATACTCCCCTTTTGTGAGGGATTAACAAGAATATATAGATAACTCCTAAAACAAGTTCTTCACATAGTACTAGAAATCCTACCCAGAGCAATTAGGCAAGAAAAAGAGATAAAAAGCATCTAAATGAAAGAAACAAGAAAGATTATCCCAGTGTGAAGATGATATGATTTTAAATGTAGAGAACCCTAAAGATTCCACATAAAAACTATTACAATAAATATAGCAAAGAAGCAGGATATAAATTTAAGTAATAAAAAAATCAGATGTTTTTCTCTATGAACAATCTGAAAAGGAAATTAAAAAATAATTCAACTTACAATCAAAAAAATAAATAAATACTTAGAAACCAGTCAAGGAAAATTTGCTTGTTCTCACTGAAAATGTTAAAATAGTGCAGAAAGAAATTAAGAAAATCACAAATAAATGGAAATAAGTTCCATGTTCATAGATTGGAAGACAATATTATTTAAATGTCCTTACTGTACAAAGCAATCTATAAAGTTCAATGCAATCTGTATCAAAAAATACAATGGCATATTTTTTGCATAAATATAAAGATTTCATTCTAAAATTTATATGAAATCTGAAGAGACCCTGTTTAAGCAAAACAATTTTGAAAAAAAAAAATGAAATTAAAGGCATTACATCTCATTATTTCAAAATGTATTACAAAGCTACAATAAAAAATAGTAGGATACTGATCTAAAGACAAGTATATAGCAATAGTGAAAAAGCAATTTATTGAATGGAATAAAACATTTGAAAATCATATATTTAGTGAGGGATTAACAAGAATATATAGGTAACTCCTAAAACAATGACAACAACAAACTGATTTAAAACTGGGCACAAGACTGGAGTAGATATTTCTCCAAATAAAATATACAAATGGCCAATAGCATATTTTTCAAAAATTCTTAATATTGCTAATAGTTAAAACCACAATGAGGGCCTGGGATTGTGGCTCAGAAAAAAAAAAAAAAAGAATATCAAGAAGTCAACAAATGGGACTTCCTCAATTTAAAAAGCTTCTATACAGCAAAGAAAACAATAAAGTGAAGCAAGGGCCTGAAAAATGGCAAAAAAAAAAAAAAACTACACTAGTTACTTTTCCAACAGAGGATATATAAAGAACTCAAAAAAAAAAAAAAAAAAAAAAAACCTGACAAAAAATGACTCAATAAATAAGTAGGAAAATAAATTGCACAGACATCTCAAACTTTTTTTCCCTGTCACTGTTCCCTAAACAATATTGGATTACTCTTTGTGAAATCCCTTCATACTGGTTCATTCTTTTTCTTTTCCTTAAAACTTTAATTTCCCCACCTAAAACATGTTTTCTTTTTCCAATGATCTACAAATATGCTCTGTCTTTTTAATCTCCCTTTTAGAGATAAACTTAATAAAATAATTAACAATTGTTAGAATCAATTATACTGGATTCCAATCAGATTCACATGAACAGGTATTTGTGCATATTTATAAATATTGGCTTATAGTATTCTTTAACTTCTGATTTCACTCTCTTAAGTATCTACTTGTATGTCTTAATAGACCATCAATGTTATAACTATATTATAATTTTTAATGGCTACATAATTAAATTACTATATTCATGATACTGCGATTTCCAAGTAACCTGGTGAAATATGGCACATTTTTCTTGTTTTATTTATTTGTTATTTTTTATATTGGAAAACAGTATAGTAGTTATTTTGGTCACAAGCTTTAAATGTAGACTGCCAGACTAAAAATCTTGGCCCTGATAATTAATATTTGTGTGACCTCAGAAAAATTATTTATATGTGATAAACAAAAGGTTGGGTACCATAAAAAGTCATGCTATCTCATAAAATTTTCATACCTGTTCCAATTCTTCCTTCCAGATTCCATAATTTAAGGGCTAAATCAATTCTTCAATGCCAAATACTCTGAAATTCCACTGCAAATATATACAATATGCATGTGCATGTATATGCATGTACATGCACAATGTATGTGTGGATACTTCAATTTTCTATTCAAGGAAAAGAGGAATACTTGGCTTAGGTAAAGATTGGGTATGAAATCTGAACTGACACTGATATCATGGGATGAAAGAGTAAGAGCCAGAATAGTTCCTGATTTCCTATGGAATGCATTGATAGTTGGAGACCAAGTGACAAATTGCATCTTGAATAGATTTTGTGGAATAAGGGTTACTTCTCCTGTTTAGAAGAACATACTTGCCATGGACATTCTTATCATTTGGCAAAATCTTCCCATGAATTCTTGACTTGAAATGGCAAGAACCATTAGTCAAGAAGAGAATAAGTGAAAGTGCTGAATCTGTACCTATTACATGGCCAAGATGTGAAATCAACCCCAGTAATGGATCCCAAATGCTGTGCCAGAGATTAGTAACTGTCTAAGAGGCTTAAAATATACAAGGCTGTTTGACCCATATGTATTTTTAATTCACTGTGTTGACTCTGAAAAATGTTAGGTAGATATGGTGTACACTGGCAAACAACTGACTAGCCAACATAAATAATTAAGGGGTAGCTCCAATCATAGCTGTTGTGGAGGAGGTGGTAACTGTTTTAAAATACTGCACATTTGTTAAGTACAATACATAAATGTTTATCGAGTAAACATGTTTTTCTTTACAATCTCCATCAGAAAATATTATCAAAAGTGGCTTATATTCTCCAGGCATGGAGAGAAGGATATATATATATATATATGTATATATATATATATATATATATATGGTGTATGCTACATCCTATACTTTCTGTCACAGTATAATCCAAAGGAAACTTTTTGTCTTGACATTTACCTAGAATATTACATTGGTCTAGTCTTTTAATGGCAGGAAATGGCAAGTCCTCTGGATATTTCAGAATATATGCAAGGAAGTTTAGAAACATTTCAATTTAGATAGCACTTCAGGCACCATCCTCGGCATTGTAAGGTATCCTCTCCAAGATAAAGAACAAACACCTTTCCTAAAAGTAGGAAAGAAACTTTGCTTTATAACACTCTTAGGGTTGTAGAGATCAGTTCTTCCTTGCTTTTAAATATAATTATAAGCCATTTTCTAGGTATATTAGTTTTCTATTGCTGCTGCAATAAATTTCTACACATCTAGTAGCTTAAAACAACACATACTTATCATCTTGTAGTTAGTGACCCAAATAGTTTTCATTGGATTAAAGTTAAAATGTCAGTAAGGCTGGTTCCTTCTAAGCTTCTAATGGGAAAATTTGTGTCCCTATGTTTTTCAGTTTTTCAAGGTAATCTGGATTACTTATCTCTACTACTGCTGATCTTGATTCTGTCATTCTAACATCTACTACTGACTTTAATCCTTCCTCTCCTCCCTTCTGACAAGAGCCTTATGATTACATCTATCAAAGACAATCTCATCTCCTGAAGTCAGTTAATAGAATCATTTGACCCAGCTATTGCCCTTCTCGGACTATTCCCTGAAGACTTTAAAAGAGCGTACTACAGGGATACTGCCACATCAATGTTCATAGCAGCACAATTCACAATAGCTAGACTGTGGAACCAACCCAGATGCCCTTCAATAGATGAATGGATAAAAAAAATGTGGCATTTATACACAATGGAGTATTATGCAGCACTAAAAAAATGACAAAATCATGGAATTTGCGGGGAAATGGATGGTACTAGAACAGATTATGCTAAGTGAAGCTAGCCAATCCCTAAAAAACAAATGCCAAATATCTTCTTTGATATAATGAGAGCAACTAAGAACAGAGCAGGGAGGAAGAGCAGGAGGAAAAGATTAACATTAAACAGAGACATGAGGTGGGAGGGAAAGGTAGAGAAAAGGGAAATTGCATGGAAATCTGGAAGGAGACCCTCATTGTTATACAAAATTTCATATAAGAGGTTATGAGGGGAATGGGAAAAAAAAAACAAGGAGAGAAATGAATTACAGTAGATGGGGTAGAGAGAGAAGATGGGAGGGGAGGGGGGATAGTAGAGGATAGGAAAGGTAGTAGAATACAACAGTTACTAATATGGCATTATGTAAAAATGCGGATGTGTAACCGATGTGATTCTGCAATCTGTATTTGGGTAAAAATGGGAGTTCATAACCCACTTGAATCTAATGTATGAAATATGATATGTCAAGAGTTTTGTAATATTTTGAACAACCAATAAAAAAAGAAAAGAAAAAAAATTCTACATAAATGAAGGGTAAGTTTATGCAAGTTCCCATGTATAGTTACCTCTCCCTTAATATTTTCTGCAATTTATTATTCAGTTACTATCCTAATTGCCCTCTTCAGGACTGACTTCATTGTAAGTATTTTTAGTGCTTCAATTTCTTAACTACAATGATTAGAACTGTTAGCAGTACACTAGATGATGTTTGAATAACAGATGGTAATTGGGACTATTATCATTTAATTTGGAAAATGTTCTCCTATTAACCTAACTGGTCATGAATGGTTTAAACAGTTTTATTAGATATAATTCCCATAACATAAAATTCATCTGTGTAATGTGTACACCTCAATGATTTTTAAATATATTTAAAAAGTTCTTCAGTTATCACCACTGTCTAATTTTAGAACACTTTTGATTACCCCGGACACACCTTAGCCAAGTAATAAAAATTAAAATGAAAGTGATAAATCATATTTCTATTATAGATTCTCTTGAGATGGATACATAACCTTTGTTATATCTTTCACAATAATGAATAATTCAATCTGGCCACATGAAAACATCACACACACACACACACAAACTGGGATATTCTACAAAATAATAGACCAGTCACTATTTAAAATTTCTGAAATAATGAAATAACTGGCAGACTATCACAGATTAGAAAACAGCTGCATTCAGTGGAGAATCTGAAATTAGACCCTGATTCAGGTAGAAAAAGTAAATTAGTAGAAAAATTAATAAAATGTGAATTAGTTCTATATTTTGGAACTAACAGTAATTTCTTAGCTTCAATGTATTCACTGTATTTATGTGAGATTAATATCTTGTTGGTGTTCTCATAAAAGGAAATTGAAGAGTATATTGGAACATTACACTATTTTTAACATTTTATTAAGATAGAGTTTTATTGTATTTGAACTTTTTTTAAAATTCATGTGCCATGTAATCATTATATATATATATATATATATATATATATATATATATATATATATATATATATAATGATTACATGGCACATATATATATATATATATATATATATATAATGATTACCCCAAATTCATATATATATATATATATATATATATATATATATATATATAGTCTTCAATGTGTGAAAGTTACAATTTTACCACATCTTGCTTTGTTGATACTTGTTATTTCTGTCTTTTTATTTTAGCCATCCTAGTGAGTATGTCATTTCAACATGATTTTGGTTTGCATTTTTTTAGTGACTATATGCTTTGAATGAGTAGTCCTCATATGCTTATTAGTTATTGTATGTTTTCTTTGGATAAAAGTTTATTCAAAACTTTTAGATTTAATTGATTTTTTAAATGTGCTCTGGACAGTATTGCTTTATTTTATATATAAATAGAAAGTATTTTCTCCCATTCTGTTGTTTATCTCTTCATTGTCTTGATGGTGTTAATTTAATCACAAAGGTTCTTAATTTTAGTTGTCTTATTTATTCAATTTTTTTTGTTTGTTTGTTGCTTGTGCTTTCGGCATTGAAAATAAGAAACCATTGTCTACCCTTAAATTCTGAAGGTTTAGTCCTGTTTTTTTTTCCCTAAGAATTTTATAATTTTATTTCTTGTAAGTGAGCCCTGTAAATCATTTTGATTTAATAATTTTGTATGATGTGAGATAGAAGTCAAATTTAATCCTTTAAATGTTGATATTTAGTTTTCTTAGCATTATTTTAAAAAATGTTTATTTATTTTTGCATTTCAATTCTTTTAATGAGAGAGAGAGAGAGAGAGAGAGAGAGAGAGAGAGAGAGAGAGAGAGAGAGAGAATTTTTTAATATTTATTTCTCAGTTTTCGGCGGACACAACATCTTTATTTGTACCTGGTGCTGAGGATTTAACTGAGGGCCGCACGCATGGCGATTACGCTACCACTTGAGCCACATCCCCAGCCCATATTTAAATTCTTAATACACCATTATATCATAATTTATCATATGTCTGATTATATATAAAGTATGTTGACACCAAGTTCACAACTTCATACATGTATTTTGTATAGTGATGAAAGTCTTAGCATTATTTTTTTGATAAGACGATTCTTTCTGTATTGATTTGTCTTAGTATTCCAAATTGAAAGCCAACTAGCCCAAAATGTATGGATTTATTTCTGGACTTTCAGGTCTATTCCTTTGATCGACATGTCTATCATTCTAGTACTATATTCCCTTGATTATCAAGCTTCATATTTATTTTTGAAATTGGGAAATGTGTTTTATTGTATTTTGGTATTTTTTGATATTTCTTGAGAATATTCTGTGTACACTGCATTTCATTATGAATTTTAGGATGCTGTTGTCAATTTCCCCCCTTCCTCTGACCAAAGGAAATAAACAACCTACAAATCTGCAAGGATTTTCATGGTTATTGCATTGAATATGTAGATCAATTTAGGAAATAATGATATCAGGTCTATGATCTATGAATAGTGGTATTTTTCTATTAAAAATTCATTAATTCTTTCTAATAATATTATATAGTTTTTAGGGAACAATGAAATTATTTTTAAAAAACTTTATTACAAGTTTTTTATTCTTTCATTATTATTTCATAGATGGAATTGTTTCCTTGACTTTAGGGATTGTTCATTACTCGTATGTCAAAATATATAAAAGTTTATTATTGATCTTGTACTATGTCATCTTTGCTGAATTTGTCCTAAATTTTTTTTAAATTCCTTAGAATGTTTATATACAGGCTTATATTATCTAAAATTGCTCTGGTATTATTGTTTACTTTCTAATATTGATGCTATAAGTATATTTATTTTATTGACTGATGATCTCATTAGTATCTTTAATACAGTGTCAAATAGAAGTGATGAAAGTAAATATTCCTGTTTTGTTTCTCATGTCAAAGAGAAAGTCTTGAGCCTTTTACCAAATGTGATATTAGCTATGGATTTTATTTATAATTTTTTTATCATATTTAGGAAATTCCATTGTTAATCTGCTTGAAAGTTTTTTTTTTTTCTTTGTAAAATGCCTGTTCTGTATATATTTGATGGTTGTATGTTGTTATTTATTTAATAAATATGGTATGTTACATTAATGTATATTTTGACGTCAAAACAGCTTTCATTTCTGGGATGAAAACAGTTTGATCATGATATATAATCCTTTTCATGTGATACTGAAATAAATTTTCTAGGATTTGTTGAGGATCTTTGCCCTTATATTCATTATAATTTTTCTCTATACTTTTATTTTCTTCTATTGTCTTTTTCTGATTTAGGCATGATAATACTACTAGCCTTGCCTCACTAAACAAAGAGGGAAATATATTTTTTTCTAATGTTGAAAGATCTTGTAAATGATTAGTCTTAATATGTATAAATATTTGATATAATTTACCAAGCATTTTTGAAACCAAATTTTCTATATGTTTAAAATTTAATGTAATAGTTTGAGTAAGAATAACAATGACTTCAATCAAAATATCTATGATCTAATCCCTGGGATCTTGTAAATGGGAATGCAGATATGATTAAGTTATTAGTTTTGTGAGCAGCATACTTTCTTTTTTTAAAAAATTTGTCTTATAATTTTATGTCCTAGTCATGATCCAAAGTTTAAAAATTTCATCTCAGATTGAAGAGCAATTACAGGTTACTTCAGCAAGTATGAACAAGTCAGAGTGAAAAAGAAATGGAGAACAACATTCTGCATTCCCAACATTCCCTGAGCATTCTGCATGGTACAGTCATTAAGTTATGTCTAAGATCCTCAGTTGCAAGCTTCCCATGTCTACAAGAAATGGACCCAGACTTACACATAAGTCCCAAGTGTAAATGATTGGCAACTACTTTAGGGATCTAATTCAGTACATTAGAAGTTATTTCTTCTTTAAAATTTACCAGGAAATAGGGTGTGGTCCTAATAGGTAGTGGCTTTCAAAAAACTTGTAATTTGAGTGGTTATTTATAGTTTTAAATGGGAATTGTAAGTTTTTGGAATGATTTTCCAGTTACCAATATTTTTCTTACAAAATATGTCAACATAAGCACAGAAGAAACAAGTTATAAACAAATTGTAATGAAAGTCACCAAATTGTATATTACAGTTCTATTTTATTCTTTACTCATCTAAGAAATTTATTAAAAGCCTATTATTAATGAACCTTTCTTCTATGCCAAGAAAAATAATAGGAAAGGCAAGAATGGGGACTATATCTTGGCTATATGAAATTACAGTGCACTAGGGTTGATAAAAGAGGTACACAAAAAATGCATAGGGACACAATTAAAAATAAATGCCATAAATATAGTTCAGACAGTAATTGCTAAAAGAACTCAAAAAGGATAAAGTCCTTAATTGTCGTCAATTTATCCAAATCTATTTCTTATTCCCACTTCTTAATCTGAATGTTCTTTTGTAATTTAACCTGTTTTTCTTAACAAAGTAGGAAATAACTCCTTCCTAGGAACTATTAAGGCATTGGATTGTCAAAAATCCATGCAAGTGAATTTTCTTCTCTGTCAAGGGCTTCCTTCCCTTGGAGATTTTTTAAAAACTGTTTCTGTTGTTATTCTTTTCTGAATGTTTCCAATTAATTAAAGGAAAGCCTTTGAACTGTCACCTATAATTTCTGCTCCTGAATTTTTTTCCACTCATGGAAACAACTCAGGTTGTAATTATCCAGTTCATTGTACACAAAGTGAATTAACTCTTTGAGTTCATTTTCTGGATGGAAAATGAAGGTAGCAAATCTACCCATTCCCTCTTTAGCTTTTACATATTTCCTTTAACTTTTTAATATTATAATAATTAAATGCACATTTTTATTATTTTATTTATTTTACATGTTCTATTTACTTTAAAAACAGTAATGAATTCAATTTTTAGTTTTAAATACCACCACTTCTGCAAAATATTTTTACAAGATGATCTGAACAGAAAACATAAAAGAGTTTAAAGGACAAGATAAAGTGGTTTCTCCTCTAATTTCTACACTCTAAGATATATAATTATGCTAATAACTATCTAATGTCTACCATGTGCTAATATTCTGATATGTTACTTTTATTTTTAATATGAGGATTAAATTGGCAGATAATTATCACTGACTATAAATTTCTCCTGTAGATTAAATAAGTTAGGAAGTTCAATAAATTGTGTTTTTTTTGCACATAGCATTTAAGTAAGAATCAAGTTGAATAATTTCATATATACTTTATAAAACTAGAGACAAAAGAGGTAGATAAGGGAAATAATGTCTATTAAACATTTAGAATATGTTATACACCATTGTCATCACTGTATTGATTAGACTGGTTTTGTTTGTAAAAGTAAATTATTATTCTACTTAAACTAAAGGAAATTGTATTGTCCTCATTATAGAAGTCCACAGTTTCTGTGGTTCCAACAATGCCTAATCACATGATCTATGATAGGAAAGATCCCTTCATCTTTCTACCATCTTAGGTTGGTTTTATCCATAGGCTTATAGCAAGATAACTATAGTAGCTCTAGGCATTATATCCAAAAATTAAAATATATCTGTTAAGATAATGTTATTATTGAATTTCACTTTTAGTAAAAAGAAATTTGTCCTGATTGCTCTATGGATTGTCTCATATTCTATACTCAACACTGGCTCATTTCCTAGACCATCAGTCACTGATAAATGGAGTGTGAATACTGTGATTAGGAACTATGGCCAAGACTGGAATAAAGAGGTGCTCTTCAGAAGCACTTTGTTCTGTGGAAGCATTGGAGACAGAAAACTGTACAGGATTTCCATGAACCCTGGAAGGATATGTAAATGAAGGTGGTCTTGTTGTACATGGGTGCTACAGTCACTTACTTGGCCATAAGCAACTTTATCCAATATGCGTAAGAGCTCTAAAATGTAGGTTGTTTATGAATTAGAAACTAAGACTTGAGAGGAATGATCCCCCACCCCATAAAAAAGCCAAAAAGCTATTGAACTGGGATTAGAAACTTTTAAATTTCAAAACCTATGTTCTTTCCATTAAACATATTGTGTTAATGCAGAATCCCTGAATGATGTAGAAATGTAGTCGAAGAGTTCCAACTTTCCCAAACATGATGATAAAAAAGAAGCAATCAAAAAGTTTGTGAAATTTGTGACATTTTTATTCTTCTGTTCCAAGTTTTTCTTTGCAATATCATTTATCAATTAAACTCCATGGAAAGAAAAAAATAAATATAAATAATATTTTATGGCAAAACAAAGCAACAAAATAACTATATTTTTGATGTCCATGTATTCTTTATAATATGTGTAGAGGAAACAGAAAATATAATACCTTTTGAAGTGTTGTCAGCAGAAGAATCTAACTCTGTTGAAGACACAATTTTGATTCTATTCAACAGATAATTTAAGAGTGATTCAAGAATGAGAGGACTAATATCACACCTTAGTCAAATTAATTAAAACTGGAGAAAATCCAAAGTTTGATGAGTCTTTCAAACTGAAACAGACCTGCTGAGATTGCTTTTTCTACCGAGGAGTTTTAAAATGTTGGATCTGGAAACAAGCAAAGAATATAAAGGCTGAGGATGAAAGCCGTTTAGAAAAGTTATTTTCTCCTGTAACTTCAAACACCAGGAATGTATCAGAAACATAATGTGTAGTCAGGTCTTGGCAAAGTCATTAAATCAAACACATAACCAAGGATTGCTTGCCAGATGGAAGAGACTGAGGTGTAATCCTTCAATCTTTCATCCTCTTTATTTTAAAAATAAGCAGGAGTCTGGTGTGCACGTGTGTGTGTGTATGTGTGTGTACATAAACACACATGCACACACACATGAGAAATTTTGGTGTTCCAATTCCTCTGCATTCAGACTACAGATTCAAACTTCAATTAAGAGTTTTTATTTCCCTTATTTCTGCTTATTGTCTCTGAGTGGAGGGAATAGGAGAGAGAGCAAAAAGGGAAGAAAAAGACAATATCTGTCCTTTTCAAGTTAAGATTCTAAGTCTAGTTAAGGAACATGGATGAATATTTAAACCTAGTGAGAACTCTTGATTGTTTTATATTACCCTTTACTCTCTATTACCTTAAATAAAGATATTTTTAATTGCCTAAATGGAAAATAAAGAATATTTGGTCTTGAAAACATAGCATTAAGAGAAAAATGAAATATGTATCATAGGATAAATAAAGCTATGCCATGATTTTACTTCACCATGTTCAGTTTGTTCAGTAAAATACTTACAAATAGATTGAACTATAATGAAATAGGTGATTAAGTAATGAAAAGAGATTCTCAAAGCCAAAGTAGGGTTTTGGTTTACATCAGTTCAATTTAAATCAATGTGTTATAGTTACAGACCAACTTGTCTAATAAATGTTAACATCTAATAAAATCTTATGTTAGAGACAGTTTATATTTGAATAAATGAGATATCAAACTTTAAATGTTGCCACAACATTTTACATGAATTTAGCCAACATTCACTTCCCATTTTCTTTTCCTATTCATTCTGTTCTATTTATCTGTTTTCCTGGAGAAATAAAGACATAAGTACTGAATTCAAAAGTTTGAAAGACCTTAAGTTACTTGAGCAGGCTTGGTTAGATGATCACCAATGACATTTGACATTTGTTGTTCATAACAAATGGCAGGTCTTACAAACTTCCTCAACTCCTGAGTGTCAATCAAGAAAATTTATCTATGATGCAGCTTTACGTCATCTGATTTCATGTCATGTTTTTTTGGGAAAAATTTGTGCAATGATATTTCTTCAAAATATTCACTGTGCTTGCCAGAATTTCTGTTTTCGTTTTAAATAAGCATCCTTCAAATACTTACACCATTGCTAATGAGATTTTGTTTTTATGTAACAAAAAGAAGAGCTAAGATTATCTTGCACATGAATAAACCTGATGTTCTGTCTTACTTTGACACCACAGTTATGGAGTTAACTGACCATAATTTGAATTTCTGAAACTGTGAGCCAAAATAAACTTTCCCTCCTCTATGTTATTCTCATCAAATCTTTTGGTCACCGCTATGAAAAGGCTAAGTAAAGCAGAAGTTAGCACTGGGAAGTGGGTTTGCTCCTGATACTAATTTGACCATGTAGTTCAGAAGCCTTTAGAACTGGTTTGTGGAGGGAGGAATTTTGAAAAGTTTAGATATGCAATCTGGTAAAGATTTAGATTGTTAGAAGCAGAACTTCATGGTCAATTCTGGTGAGAGTTCAGAAGAACAAAATGCCAATAAGATTGTGGAGAGGAAAGGCTGAGCTCATGAGGTTTCAGAGGAGGAAAACTATTGGAAATTGGGCTAGAGGCCATTCATATTACATTCTGGTTAAAAAGTTACCTACATTTTCTCAAATCTCGAGACCTTTTGTGAAGCTGAATTTAAAGGTCACAGAATCAATACTCTGGTGGTGGAAATTTTGAGGCATCGCAGCATTCCGGTAGTGGCATGGATATTGTGGTCAGCTTTTAGCCATGATCAGGAAGAGAAAGCACAGCAGAAATATTTGAAAAACTTAAAGTTCAATGAGAAAAGTGGAAATAAAACTGGGGTTGGGGAATATATGATTGTCAAGGAGATTATATTTACAGAGAAGATACAAAGTACTTTATCAGGAAGAAGAAAGCTGGCTTGAGGGTTTCTCATGAATTTGCAAAGACATATCCATCTCAGTAACAATCGTGTAAAAATGAAATTTCCTTGAAAAGGTAACCTGGGGGTAACCTGGTTGCATAGTGGTGCTTAAGAAGTTTTTTCACCGTGCTTACCTGTGCTGCTTCAACAATAATCCCTGGAAGCTTGGCAACTACTCAAAATGGTGGCAGGGCTTGGTATCAACTACCTCCTGCTGGTTCTGGAGGAATGCATAATGCTGGAGTTAAGGGGTCATAGAGGATTCCAATGAGATTTCAAAGGAAGGCCGGGAAGCTAGTCAATGTGAAGTAGGGTTGGAGTTCCTGCAGGCTGCCCATGACACGTGAAGATATGAGAAGGAAGCTAAAGCTGCAGTGGAGACATCCTGCGATGAATAGATGCCAGCCATGTTGGACACCTGCTAACGAAAGCTGCAGGAATCAAGCAGAAACAAGAGAGAGGTCATGTAGGCTGCAACTCCAATGAGGCATAATGATATAAGCCCTTTGTTGAGAACATCATGATACCATGGCTCCAGTGTTGGAGGTAGAGCTACAAAACTTGTTTGCTTAGTTGGATTTCAGTCTTGCTTCAGTCCTATCCTTCTTCTGTCTATGCCTATTTCTCACTTACGAAATGAAAATATTTACTCTGCCATTATATGTTGTACATAGGTAACCTGTTTTTGCTCTCTACCGGGAAAGACATCCATGAGTTTGCCTTGAGTCTCAAATGAGATTTTTGTCTTGGATATAAGGTAATGCTGGAACTGTTAAGAGGAAGGAAGTTCTTAAAAAATGGACTGAATATAATTTTTATTGTGCAATGGTCATGAGCTTCTGGAGGTCAGGCCTGAATGTTATGGTTTAAATATGAAGTGTCACCCAAAAAATCATGTGTGAGAGAATGGAAGAATTGTTCAGAGGGGTCATAGTTCAATTTGTGATATTTGTAACTTAATCAATAGATTAATTCATTGATATATATTACCTGTTAGTAATAGTAGATAGGTAGGAGGGGCTGGAGGAAGTGGGTAATTGGGGGCATGCCTTTGGGAATTAAAACACTGAAGGAGGGCTGGGGATGTGGCTCAAGCGGTAGCACACTCGCCTGGCATGTGTGCGGCCCGGGTTCGATCCTCAGCACCACATACAAACAAAGATGTTGTGTCTGCCGAGAACTAAAAAATAAATATTAAAAAAAAATTCTCTCTCTCTCTCTCTTAAAAACAATTTTAAAAAAATCACTGAAGGACAGTGAAATTGCAGGGAATCAAGGCTGGTTCAATACAGACAGTATCATTTATTAAAATGCTATTTTTAAAATAATAAACTTTGTTTAAAGAGCAGTTTATGTTTGCAACAAAATTAAATGGAAATTAATAAGAGTTATCATATACTGCTAACCTTCACATAAGTTTTCATATTCATAAGAAATATTGGTTTGTAGTTTTCCTTTCTTATATGATGTTGTTAATTACGTTATGAGGGTATTGGGTTTTTTTCATAGAATAATCTAGGAAATATTCCTTCTGTTTTTATCTGCTGGAAGAATTATAGAGAATCTGCCTAATTTTTTAAAATTGTTTAGAAGATTTTTACCAGGGAACCCACGTGTGCTTGGTGTTTCAATTTTGAAATGTTATTTACTACTGACTTTGTTTCTTATGATAGATATATGCCTATTCATGTTGTCTATTTATTCTTCAGTGGATTTTAGACAACATAATTATGTCATTCAAAGAATTGGTTCAAATAAAATTTGTGGGCATAAAATTGTTTATAATCTTCCTTCATTATCTTTTTAATGTCTATGGAATCTGTAGTGATGTATTCTAATTCATTTCTGATATTGTAATTTGTATCTTCCTCTTATTTTAGCATGATTAGAATTGTATTGATTTTACTCATTCTTTCAGAGTCAGCTTTTGATTTTGTTGATTGTATCTGTTTTATTTCTATTTTCAGTTTCATTTATTACGGTTCTGATTTGTATTATTTCTTCTGCTTAGTTTTGAATTATTTTATTTTTATTTTTCTAGTTTCCTAAGATGGAAGCTTAAATTATTAATTTAAGATGATTCCTTCACTTAGTGAAACACAATATTTTATTTGGAAAAGTGAAAGAAAATTATACCTGAGCAATATCTTTCTATCAAATTTCTAATGAAAGTTCATTACATATTTATATATTTTAGAAATTATAACTTACATTTTCATAATATAATTTGTTGGGTAACTTAGAAAATTTCAGATTATTTGGTGTTTTATTATCAAAACAACATGGCTAAAATTGTACAAGGTAATCATTTTTTTTTTCAGATGAGGAAACTGAGGCTTTGAATAATTAAATAGCAAATGACAGACCAAGAATTTTCATTCAGGCATTTTAACTTCTAGAACAGCAATCCTTCTGAAGATTGTGCTGCTTCTATTTTGTACTCAGAAATATGTCAATTACATCCTTACAAGTCATTGAAAATCATTCCAATTGATATGTTCAAAAGCTTTCACAGAGTTCCTATTCTGATTTAAGTGTGGGTCCTTCTAAATTGCTTACAAGGGTTATACACTAACTCAAGCCTATTACTTCTGACATTGAATCACTTTCTTGGAATGAAAAAGAATGATTCAATTTTCAATGCATCCTTTATTATGGTTCTATCTCCCTTTTTACTAGAAATTTGTGTGAAGGTACTAGACTCTGAATGATGTATTTCTTAACATTTTAAAATCAACTCAATCTTTGCCCCTTCCCCCACATTTGTAGCAGTATTCTGGTTATTTCAATTTGGATCTGTGATGAACATCTTTCTCAAGTAAATATTATACCTAGAAGTATCATTATCTTACCTTTTAATGTCTTTTCAGTTCATTCTTTTTTACTTTAAAGATATACTCATTGTGTGAAGAAATAGGGTTTTATATTGACTGAAACATATGAAAGGAAAAGATTTAATTGTGTTTAAATAATCAAAATATTTTATTGCCTTAAAAATGCTCATAACAGCATCCATGAATATTAGCAAGATACAAGCTATTGCATTTCATTTAAGTTTTAGTTAAAAAATATAAAAAAGAAATTTGGATCCTAATTACGATTATGTTTCTCTCAACATGAGATTTCATAAAATGAAATTTTATTGTTGTTAAGTATATGTCTATACTTTTAGTATCCTGAGAGATTTATAGATTTCTATGATACTATTTTTTTTGGTTTGGTACTAGGAATTGAATTCAGGGGCACTCAATCACTGAGCCACATCACCAGCTCTATTTTGTATTTTATTTAGAGACAAGGTCTCACTGAGTTGCTTAGCACCTCAATTTTGCTGAGGCTGACTTTGAACTAGCGATCCTCCTGCCTCAGCTTCCAGAGCCACTGGGATTACAGACTTGTGCCACCATACCCAGCTTAGATATGAAAGGTTAAGAATGTAAAAGTTAAGTTTTGTTTTCTTGGTTGAGTTTGAGTTCTGTTTTCCTGGAACCTGAAATTTATGTAGATGTCAAAACAACTCCCGGAGAAACCACTAAATGTATGTTGAGAAATCTCTCCTGACCATTTGGTTGCTCTGTAAAAACAAACCCTCCCAGAAACCATGCAGCTCAGCACGTACACCCCTCAGGGCTTAAACCAATCAGTTCAAATGTATACCCCTATTTTGTACTGACCAATCACCCCTACCCAACTTGTTCCCACCAGTGAATGAGTTAATCATGCTTTGGAGTTGTTGTTTGATTTTCCCGCGGTGTGTGATGATTTGTTATGATGTATGTGAAGTCCCTGCCCTCTCCAAAAAATGTATATAAACTCTGCTTAAGTTGTACTCGGGGCTCTCTGCTCCTCTGAAGTGAGCTCTGAGCCCCAGCATGCTGGACCCCCAATAAACCCTCTGCTGTTGCATGAGACAGTCTCTTGGTGGTCTCTTCCTCCGACAGTCGCCCGACCTTAACAGATATACTAATTTTATTTATTTATTTGTTTACTTATTTATTTATTTGAAATTTTTAGTTGTAGATGGACAAAATATCTTTATTTTATTTTATTATTTTTTAAATGTAGTGCTGAGGATTGAACCCAGTGCCTCACACAGGTGAGGCAAGCACTCTACCACTAAGTTACAATCCCAGCCTCTAGATATACTAATTTTAAAAGAAAATAACTAATTGCATTTAAGTTACAAGAAAAATCATTCAAAATATTCAAGTTTGAAATTTGTGCCTTTAAAATTGTGAGGTTTTAATGTCATTTTAATGACAATAATTATCCTTATTGACTTCAATGTAATGTCAAATACAATTATCTTCCAATTATACATTAGATGACCTCTGTATTAAATTTTTCTGCCCAAACTTCTATAATTATAATCAAGCTACTCTTTATTATAACTGAGAAGCACTCTGGCAGCATTTTAAAGGAAAATTATTAGAAGTTCTCCACGGGAATAATCTCTGTAAAGGAATGAGCATCAACAAAGCTTCTGATGGCATTATTCTATTTAAATTCACCAAGAGGCTTCTATTCTAAAATGTGTAAATTTTTAGTTCTCTCTTCCAAATACTTTTCTATACTTGTTAATGATAAATCTGCTATTAGATTAATAGTATATAGAGGTCAACATTTTGTTCCCAGTTCTTCAGTTAAGATGAGCCTAGTGTGATAAAATTTGCACCCTGCTTTTCAGAATCCCTAGTTGAAAGTGATTATAATTACTGTACTTCAGCCTCCTTCATTTTCCTCTAAAATTAATATAAAGTAAAATTCTCAAAGTTTGGGTAAAATTTAGATTGTATGGCAAAATCTTTATAACATGTAGAATTTACTTTTCCTAAACATTATAGTTTTTTCTTAAATTTGTTCTTAATTTTAACTGCTGCAGTCTGGCTGGGCACAAATCACCGGGCCGCCACAAAACACTTTATTGCCCAAACTCCTCCACCAGCACTCCACGGGCACACTTTCCGGGAACTCTCTCAGCTCCCCCCCCCCATTCTGGAGCCACCCTATTGCCAGACAGCAGGGGTCCATGTACAACTGAATACACAGCTTAACATAACCATCATCATCTCCATGGCTGGAGTCACCTCTCAACCACTCCCTTCTGGCAGAATGCCATGCATCATCCCGACTCGGCTGTGGCCCTCAACATTTAACCAGAAGAAATCCCGTGCTGTGATAACTGTTCCAACTTCTTAAGTAGCATAGAAAAATAACTGATATTTCCAATTTTCTAATGTATGTGAATAAATGAACTTTCCCAAGAAATAGTGGGAAATGTAAGTTTCTTCAGTACATTTAAAAAGTATTTGAGCCTGGGCACAGTAGTTCATGCCTGTAATCCTAGCAGTTTAAGAGGCTGAGGCAGGAGGATTGCAAGTTCAAATCTGGTAAAAGCAAGATGCTAAGCTTTAGTGTTTTAGTCAGGTTTTTTTGCTGCTGTGACTAAAGGATCTGACCAGCACAACTGTAGGGGAGGCGGGGAGAGTTTGTTTGAGAGTTCACAGTTTCAGACATCTTAGTCCAGAGAAGGTTGTGTTTATTCCTTGAGGCTTGAGGTGAGGCAGAATATCATAGTGGGAGAAGGTGACAGAGGAAAGCATCTCCCATCATGGTGATCAAGAAGCAAAGAGAGAGAGACTTTAGCTCTAGATACAAAATATATAGCCCCATATCCATGCCCCCAATTAACCACTTCCCCCAGCCACACCCTACCTGCCTCTAGTTCCCACTCAGTTAATTCCATCAGGGATTAATTAACTGATTGGATTAAGACTCTCACAATCCAATCATTTCTCCTTTGAGTCTTCTTGCATTTTCTCACACGTGAGCTTTTGGGAGACATCTCATATCCAAACTATAACACCTTGTCTCAAAATAAAATACAAAATAGGGCTGGGGATGTGGCTCAATGGTTGAGGGCCCCTGAGTTCAATCCCTAGTATCCCTCCTAAAAAGGGCTACAGGTGGGTCTCATTGGTTAAGTGCCCCTGGGTTCGATCCCCAGTACAAAAATAAATAAATAAAAATAAAAACTAATTAAAAGTACTTACTAAAAATGTGTGTTCTTTTAACCAATCAATTGCTACTTAGTTAATCTAACTCATAGAAATAAACAAAAATAAATGTGAATATGTATGTACACAGATATATAAACATATATGGTTTATTTTGTATCATTGTTATAAATCTCCACATAAACCAATCCAAATTCTATGAATAATAACTATAAAATATTATGCTGCTGTCGCGACCCCTTGCCCGCAAGGAAGACGCAACTCAGGAATCTTCTTTCAGCAGTTTATTCAGGCCCTTGATATTTCTTCTTCTCTCTCTCGGATGCCCCTCCCAGCCTTAATAAAGCATCCCAAGCCCCAATGCAAAGCTGCCGCGTGGAGCTTTCTCACAGGGTGGTGAAAAATCATGTGCCAACTTTCCTAGATAAGGAGTTGTTTGTCACAGACCACAGCGGAGCCAGCGTCATCTTGTAATGGCGACCATAGTCTGCAGAAACGGCAGAAGCGGCTCACCACATGCTGCCATTAAAATAAACAAGTTTGATATATTAATTGCCAACGTTTTCATATGTCACTGTATTTTGATCCTATTTTAGTTAAAAAGCAAATATGGCTTATTTTATCCAATTATGTATGCTAAACTAATGTTTTATTTTTGTATATATATGTGTGTATTTGTGTGTGCATGTGTGTAGCAGAAAATTACCTGATTGATAACAACAATTACCTTAGATATGAGAAATTAGAGAGAAACTATTTCTGTGTTTATACATTTTACTTTTATTTTAATTGTTACAAAATAATATTTTGGTTTTGAAAATTTTAAAAGAAACATAGAATATAAGAATTTAAATCTCCAGTCTGGGAAATTAACATATTTAAATGACCAGAAGAATATAACAGCAGAGTCAATATTAATAAATAACCTACATTTATTGCATACGATTTATTCTAAATGACTCCCTCTTTTAGTTTTTTTTTAAAAAATTCTTAAATAGTGGAAGCTAGATTCTGTAAACTGTTATTCTTTTTCTATATAATGATCTATCAAGCAAAATCACATTTTATGGGGTTGTATGAGCAGAAAACACTATTAATTTATAAAATTCTCTGTAGGAAAGCTTTCTGAGAGTTAAAGAAGAAATATTTAATCCATCTGCAAATCCATCTGTTAATCAGTATGGTTAAATGCATGAGGAATATAAAAACTTCATTAATGTGAAGTGATGGAAATTAATGGACTACTTAGTAGATTAATAGGTAGGTGGAACCTTGGTAGCACTATGTTGTACTTCAGATTTGGGCTTGAAAGGATGCACACCACATTCAGGCCTCTAGGCACATTTAATCTGAGTGCACAGAAATGCATGGTTATATATTTAAGTTGACTATTGAACTGCAAGGTTTATTTGTCTGCTGCTCTATTGCCTCAAGCCATAGAGATATAGAACTCTAACCTTGGAACAAGTGATTGGAGCATCACTAAAGTTTGATGAACAAAGAACCTATCTAGTGATTTTTTTTTAACCCCACGACTAAGAAAATTCTTCATTTTTATAACACTGTCTCCCTCGTTCTTAATTAATATCATGCACAGGTGTTGTGAGGGATACCATGGTAAGTCACAAAAAGGGTTATGAGCCTCCAAAGAACTATTATTAATTATAGGCACATCATAAAACAATCCATTAGAATGATGGGACTGTCAAATGCCAGGCTTTCAATCTGTATTTTTGAGGCTCATTCTTACTTCTTTTTCTGCAAAAGGAGCATTAAATTAACCTATGGAGCTTAGTTTATTATAGTTAGGGAAAATGTGCAATAACCAGTTAAATACTATTTAATTATTTCAGTGATTTATTTTGCCCATTTCGTTTTCAAATAAATTTAAAATGCAAAATAGGATGGATAACTGCAAGTTTATAATATGTTCTTCAAAATATGAAACAAAAATTAGAGGTTTTCTTTTTCTTTTGTCTCCCCTCCTTTTTCTTTCTCTCTTTTTTGAAGATGCACCTAATCTCAGTGAAAACAGAGATGTCTTTCTAATTACATTCTAATACTGAAAGAACATGTCCACCATCCACAAATATACATAAAATCAACTTTATACAATTACAAGATTTTTTTTTTTGTACCAGGAATTGAACCCAGAGGCACTTAACCACTGTCCAACACTCTCAGCCTATTATTATGATTTTAAATTTTGAGACAGGGTCTCAGTACCCAGTACCTTCCCTAGGGCCTCACTAAGTTACTGAGGCTGGCCTTGAACTTTCAATTCTCTGGCCTCAGCCTCCTGAGCCTCTTCCTGCATTTCAGGCAAGCTTTACTGCACAGGCAAAAATCTTAAAATCATTTTCATAGAGTATCATTTCATGGTATTTGTCCACAGGTATTCATTCTGAATACCTTTATTTCTGATTCTCTAATCATGAACCATCTCTGTTCTGTTTCTTAGCTCTGATTTTATATCTGAAACATACTAGTAGAATGCAAAGAGAATTATGCACTTATAGCATTATAATAGTAAAATAGACACTAGTATTGCTGTATGTATATATGTATAACCAATGTGATTCTACAACCTGTACACTCAGAAAAATGATAAATTATACCCCATTTGATTCAAATATGATATGTCAACATCATTGTACTGTCATGTGTAACTAATAAAAAAAGAGTTATATACATATCTAATAATCATTTTATCTCCTCTGACCTTTCCGTTAAAGGACCCTTGGACCATCTGCAAAAATGTATTTTGATTTCTAAACTAGAATTTTCTCTTATTACTTTGTTGCAGTCTCAGTCTCATTCTTTGTGTGCTTCCTTTATATATAAAACATGTTTGCCTGAAACTAAATATAAACAACAGGATGCAGATGCTAAACCACAACTCAGAAATGCTTCATAGATTCTTTGTTTTTATTGAGTGCTCAAGGGACAATACACCAGTATTCACTAACCAAATGTGTATAGAGATTGTGGACAAGGTCAGATGGCCCAAACACAAAGTCTATTAGAATGCATACAGATACAAAGATTTGCTCTTAGACAAATAGTTTAGAGATTATTAACATCTTAATAACTGCACTGTGAGGCAAGTGAAATGAAGTATAGATGTTCTTGATTAGAAAATTTCACCCCAACTGAAATGTAAAAAGGTCAATTTAGGTCTCAAATTGCAATACCATCTATTACTAACATCACAGAATATTAAGTGTTATAATATTTTCCAGGCATTATCTACATTATATGAACTGAGATGTATTAAGAAATATTTTTTCAATGCAATGATATGCCTTGAAGTGCTTGACACACAGAAAAAAAAAGTTGTAAAGGTGAATGGCATCACTAAAAACTAAAGTGAATGTCACCAGCAGATATTTATTTCATCTTTGAAGTGATTTGATACCTTCTAAATTATATAAATAGAGGAGGGGAAGATGGCAGTGAGGGGAGTGCATTGCCCCCATGTGCCGCGTCACAGTGTGGGAGAATGACGAGTCAGGACGGCTAAAGGCTATCTTGTTAGGAATTTCCAGCAATAGTGGGGTGCTCTGGAACCTGGAGGAAGGATTTCCATCGCACGAGGATCGGCTACGGGGGCTCAAACGCGAGAGATTTGTCCGCACGGAGGGTCACACTGCTTATTCAGCAAATCGCCCCGCGGCTAGAGTCTGCGTCGTGAGCTGGGAAACGAGGAGATAGCGACGCAGGGATACAGCGCTGCAGTTTCCGCGGGCTTCTGCCAGCTGTGCAATTACCATACTAAGTGCTGAATTCTGGGTTTGAGACAGGGGAAGGAAGCAGTCCAATTCAGTTCTCCACACTGGTCAGACCACAGAGGAGGCCAGCGGCCACCATCTTGGAGAGCTGACGTCACCATCCCTGTTTTCGACTGATCGCAGCTCATTCAGCCATAGAACAGGTAATTTCAGGCTGCCATTCGCCTGCAGCTTGCAGACAAATTACTCAGGCTCAGTGCTAAATAACCTGTGGAAACTGCTTCTTGAAGCCTGCTCTTGTCAGAGCATACACCGAGCACTGAGCGGCTGAGTTCCGGCTCCCGGTACTGCCCTGGCCCAGGGCTAAGGAGCCGGCGGAAAATGCTTCTCGGTCCAGGTCCTGCTGAGTACTGTGGAGGTAAATGCCAACCGAGCCTTCATGGGCAGTGGCAACAGGACTGAGACAGGGCCTGTGAGGGCCGGTCAGGACGCACCTGTTGCTTTGGTCATCCGGCAAAGGGAACGAAATGCTGCCATTTGCATAGGATACCAACATGGCAGAGATCTGATGTCATCAGAAAGCGGCGGAGGAGAGAACTTCATCAATACCAGCGGTGACAGAAACAGTTGGTCTCCTGGTAGGGAGGGTGAGTCACAGACACCTGAGTCTCTCTCGCTTTGTCGTTGAGCCAGAGGGGAGGAGCGGGGCCGCCGCCTGAGCCCAGAGTAGGCCCAGTGGCTCGCCGGCATGGTGGTCGCGTGACCCCAATTGGAGAGGAGGCGGAGCAGAGCCGCCACCCACGCCCGCAAGGTGGGCAGACCTGCGACCAACCTGAAGATCAGGCCTAGTGGTCCGCGGGCGTGGTAGGAGGGGCAGGGCAGAGCCGCCGCCCACGCCTGCAAGGTAAGCAGACCTGCAACAGACCGGCGGATCAGGCCCAGCGGCCTGCCAGCGTGGTACACACGTCACCCCAACTGGAGTAGGGGCAGAGCAGAGCCTTCGCCTGCGCCCGGATCAGGCCCAGCGGCCCACCTGTGTGGTGGTCACGTGACCCCAATTGGAGTGGGGGCGGAGCGGAAATGCCACCATGCCCGCAGGGTGGGCAGACCTGTGACCAACCTGCAGATCATGCCCAGCGGTCCGCGGGCGTGGTAGGAGGGGCAGGGCAGAACTGCCGCCCGCGCCTGCAAGGTAGGTAGACCTGTGACAGACCAGTGGATCAGGCCCAGCGGCCTGCCGGCATGGTACACCCGTCACCCCAATTGGAGTAGGGGCAGAGCAGAGCCGCCGCCCGCGCCAGGAACAGGCCCAGCGACCTGCTGGTGTGGTAGTCACGACACCCCAATTGGAGTAGGGGCAGAGCAGAGCCGCCACCCGTGCCCGAAAGGTGGGCAGACCTGTGATCGACCAGCGGGACAGGCTCAATGGCCTGCCGGTGCGACAGACACGTCACCCCATTTGGAGTAGGAGCAGAGCAGAGCCTTCGCCCGCGCCCAGTATAGAACTCCAAACCAAAGGAATGAGCAATCTATTCAATGAAATAATATGAGAAAACTTCCCAGACTTGAAGAATGAGACAGAATCCCAAATTCTAGAAGCCTACAGGACGCCAAATGTGCAAAACCATAAGAGATCCACACCTAGACACATTATAATGAAGATGCCCAACATACAGAATAAGGAGAGAATTTTAAAAGCTACAAGAGAAAGGAAGCAGATTATATTTAGGGGTAAGCCAATCAGGATAACAGCTGATCTTTCAACACAGACTCTGAAAGCTAGAAGATCCTGGAATAACATATTTCAAACACTGAAAGAAAATGGGTTCCAACCAAGAATTGTGTATCCAGCGAAATTAAGCTTCAGGATGGAAGATGAAATTAAAACCTTCCACGATAAACAAAAGTTTAAAGAATTTGCAGCTGGAAAACCATCTCTTCAAAACATCCTCGGCCAAACATTACAGGAAGAGGAAATGGAAAATAACAATGAAAACCAACAGTGGGAGGTAGGACAGTAAAGGGGGGGGATAATCAAAGAGGAAAACAAACCATGTTTAGTAACAGAAATAAACAAATATGGCTGGAAGAACAACCCATATCTCAATAATAACCCTAAATGTTAATGGCTTAAACTCACCAATTAAGAGACACAGGCTAGTAGAATGGATCACAAAACAAGACCCAACAATATGCTGCCTACAGGAGACGCATTTGATAGGAAAAGACATACATAGGCTGAAGGTGAAAGGTTGGGAAAAATCATATCACTCATATGGACTTCGGAAACAAGCAGGAGTGTCCATACTCATATCAAATAAAATAGATTTCAAGCCAAAGTTAATCAAAAGGGATAAAGAGGGACACTACATACTGCTTAAGGGAACCATACACCAACAAGACATAACAATCATAAATATATATGCCCCAAACAATGGTGCAGCTATGTTCATCAAACAAACTCTTCTCAAGTTCAAGAGTCTAATAGACCACCATACAATAATCATGGGAGACTTCAGCACACCTCTCTCGCCACTGGACAGATCTTCCAAACAAAAGTTGAATAAGGAAACTATAGAACTCAATAACACAATTAATAACCTAGACTTAATTGACATACATAGAATATACCACCCAACATCAAGCAGTTACACTTTTTTCTCAGCAGCACATGGATCCTTCTCAAAAATAGATCATATATTATGTCTCAGGGCAACTCTTAGACAATATAAAGGAGTAGAGATAATACCATGCATCTTATCTGATCATAATGGAATGAAACTGAAAATCAACGATAAAAGAAGGAAGAAAAAAGCATACATGACTTGGAGAATGAACAATAGGTTACTGAATGATCAATGGGTTATAGAAGACATCAAGGAGGAAATTAAAAAATTCTTAGAGATAAATGAAAACACAGACACATCATATCAGAATCTATGGTACAAATTGAATGCAGTTCTAAGAGGAAAATTCATTGCTTGGAGTTCATTCCTTAAAAAAAGAAAAAACCAACAAATAAATGATCTCATACTTCATCTCAAAATCCTAGAAAAAGAAGAGCAAAACAACAGCAAAAGAAGTAGAAGTCAAGAAATAATTAAAATCAGAGCTGAAATTAATGAAATCGAAACAAAAGAAACAATTGAAAAAATTGACAAAACTAAAAGTTGGTTCTTTGAAAAAATAAACAAAATCAACAGACCCTTAGCCATGCTAGCCAAGAGAAGAAGAGAGAGAACTCAAATTACTAGCATACGGGATGAAAAAGGCAATATCACAACAGACACTTCAGAAATACAGAAGATAATCAAAAATTATTTTGAATCCTTATACTCCAATAAATTAGAAGATAGTGAAGGCATAGATAAATTTCTTAAGTCATATGATCTGCCCAGATTGAGTCAGGAGGATATAGACAACCTAAACAGACCAATATCAATTGAGGAAATAGAAGAAACCATCAAAAGACTACCAACTAAGAAAAGCCCAGGACCGGATGGGTATACAGCAGAGTTTTACAAAACCTTTAAAGAGGAACTAATACCAATACTTTTCAAGCTACTTCAGGAAATAGAAAAAGAGGGAGAACTTCCAAATTCATTCTACGAGGCCAAGATCACCCTGATACCTAAACCAGACAAAGACACTTCAAAGAAAGAAAACTACAGACCAATAACTCTAATGAACCTAGATGCAAAAATCCTCAATAAAATTCTGGCGAATCGGATACAAAAACATATCAAAAAAATTGTGCACCATGATCAAGTAGGATTCATCCCTGGGATGCAAGGCTGGTTCAATATACGGAAATCAATAAATGGTATTCACCACATCAATAGACTTAAAAATAAGAACCATATGATCATCTCGATAGATGCGGAAAAAGCATTCGACAAAGTACAGCATCCCATTATGATCAAAACTCTAGAAAAACTAGGGATAACAGGAACATACCTCAATATTGTAAAAGCAATCTATGCTAAGCCTCAGGCTAACATCATTCTGAATGGAGAAAAATTGAAGGCATTCCCTCTAAAATCTGGAACAAGACAGGGATGCCCTCTCTCACCACTTCTGTTCAACATAGTTCTCGAAACACTGGCCAGAGCAGTTAGACAGACGAAAGAAATTAAAGGCATAAAAATAGGAAAAGAAGAACTTAAATTATCACTATTTGCAGGAGACATGATTCTATACCTAGAAGACCCAAAAGGGTCTACAAAGTGTCGCGACCCCCTCGCCAGCAAGGAAGACACGACACAGGATTATTCTTTCAGCGGTTTATTCAGGCCTTAACTCTAGTTTTCTCTCAAGCGCTCTTCCTTCTCACGCACCCCCACACAGCCTAATAAAGCTTGCTCAAGTCCAATCCAAAGCTGCCACGCGGGGTTTTCTCATTGGGTACTGAGGGACAGCGCGCCAACTCTCCAAAATAAGGAGTTGTTTACCAAGATCCACAATGGAGACCGGCGCCATCTTCTAATGGCGGCAACGGTCTACAAACACGGCTCACCACAACAAAGAAACTATTAGAGCTAATAAATGAATTCAGCAAAGTGGCAGGATATAAAATCAACACGCAAAAATCAAAGGCATTCCTGTATATCAGTGACAAATCCTCTGAAATGGAAATGAGGACAACCACTCCAATCACAATATCTTCAAAAAAAATAAAATACTTGGGAATCAACCTAACAAAAGAGGTGAAAGACTTATACAATGAAAACTACAGAACCCTAAAGAGAGAAATAGAAGATCTTAGAAGATGGAAAAATATACCCTGTTCATGGATAGGCAGAACTAACATCATCAAAATGGCGATATTACCCAAAGTTCTCTATAGGTTTAATGCAATGCCAATCAAAATCCCAATGGCATTTCTTGTAGAAATAGATAAAGCAATCCTGAAATTCATATGGAAAAATAAAAGACCCAGAATAGCAAAAACAATGCTAAGCAGGAAGTGTGAATCAGGCGGTATAGCGATACCAGACTTCAAACTATACTACAGAGCAATAGTAACAAAAACAGCATGGTACTGGTACCAAAACAGGCGGGTGGACCAAAGGTACAGAATAGAGGACACCGAAACCAATCCACAAAACTACAACTATCTTATATTTGATAAAGGGGCTAAAAGCATGCAATGCAGGAAGGATAGCGTCTTCAACAAATTTTGCTGGGAAAACTGGAAATCCATATGCAACAAAATGAAACTGAATCCCTTTCTCTCGCCATGCACAAAAGTGAATTCAAAATGGATCAAGGAGCTTGATATCAAATCAGAGACACGCCGTCTGATAGAAGAAAAAGTTGGCTACGATCTACATATTGTGGGGTCGGGCTCCAAATTCCTCAGTAGGACACCCATAGCACAAAAGTTAATAACTAGAATCAACAAATGGGACTTACACAAACTAAAAAGTTTTTTCTCAGCAAAAGAAACAATAAGAGAGGTAAATAGGGAGCCTACACCCTGGGAACAAATCTTTACTCCTCACACTTCAGATAGAGCCCTAATATCCAGAGTATACAAAGAACTCAAAAAATTAGACAATAAGATAACAAACAACCCAATCAACAAATGGGCCAAGGACCTGAACAGACACTTCTCAGAGGAGGACATACAATCAATCAATAAGTACATGAAAAAATGCTCACCATCTCTAGCAGTCAGAGAAATGCAAATCAAAACCACCCTAAGATACCATCTCACTCCAGTAAGATTGGCAGCCATTATGAAGTCAAACAACAAGTGCTGGCGAGGATGTGGGGAAAAGGGTACACTTGTACATTGCTGGTGGGACTGCAAATTGGTGCAGCCAATTTGGAAAGCAGTATGGAGATTTCTTGGAAATCTGGGAATGGAGCCACGATTTGACCCAGCTATTCCCCTTCTTGGTTTATTCCCTAAAGACCTAAAAAGAGCATGCTACCGGGACACTGCTACATGGATGTTCATAGCAGCACAATTCACAATAGCAAGACTATGGAACCAACCTAGATGCCCTTCAATAGACGAATGGATAAAAAAAATGTGGCATTTATACACAATGGAGTATTACTCTGCATTAAAAAATGACAAAATCATAGAATTTGCAGGGAAATATTTGGCATTAGAGCAGATTATGCTAAGTGAAGCTAGCCAATCCCTAAAAAACAAATGCCAAATGTCTTCTTTGATATAAGGAGTGTAACTAAGAACAGAGTAGGGACAAAGAGCAGGAGAAGAAGATTAACATTAAACAGGGATGAGAGGTGGGAGGGAAAGGGAGAGAGAAGGGAAATTGCATGGAAATGGAAGGAGACCCTCAGGGTTATACAAAAGTACATACAAGAGGAAGTGAGGGGAAAGGGAAAAATAATACAAGGTGGAGAAATGAATGACAGTAGAGGGGGTAGAGAGAGAAGAGGGGAGGGGAGGGCAGGGGAGGGGGGATAGTAGAGGATAGGAAAGGCAGCAGAACACAACAGACACTAGTATGGCAATATGTAAATCAATGGATGTGTAACTGATGTGATTCTGCAATCTGTATATGGGGTAAAAATGGGAGTTCATAACCCACTTGAATCAAAGTGTGAAATATGATATATCAAGAACTATGTAATGTTTTGAACAACCAACAATAAAAAATTAAAAAAAAAATCACAAAAAAATAAATAAATAAATTATATAAATAATTTTAATCATGCAAATACTTCCTATAAATAATATTGATACTAACATATTATACTTGAAATATTATAAGAAAAATTTAATTTATAATCCATTTCTAATTCTTCCACTTTGATATACATTTTATAAATCTTGTTTCTTTTCTTCCTTCTATTTCTTTCTTGCTTTTTACCTCCCATTTATCAACCTATGCATTAGTCCAGACAAAAGATAGTTGAAAGGAATATATTTTGTATCATATTACCAATTCAGTCAATAATATTTTATAAATTTCACAATTAGCTGCATTTTCCATGTTCTTAAACTGCAGAATATTCTGATATATTGATATATGAGTATGTAACTCATTTCTTATTTTAACAATTTTAATTTTTCATAATTTTAAGTGTACTACAGAGAATTTCCTATAACAGAAATTATGGAAATTTACTGTATCAAAAATTATGAGTGACATTGATAAATTTAAGAACTTTTCTCCTGGGTTTAATTTTCAGTTGAGAACTGTAGAGATTTCTTTGAGACCCACCTATCCTGTAAAGCAATTTCTATAAAGCATTATTGGTGATTATATATGAAAATATCCTACTTCATTTAAATATTTTTGCTCATTAGTGTGACTAAATATTATTTTGAAGATTCTTTTTTTAACATATTCTACCAGCATTACTTATGTAACTTTCACATATTTGTGGCTGTATTTTCCTTCTCTTTGTCATTGTGAGGTGATGTGTTTAGAAAATATATTATTTGTGACAAATTTATCATTTGTCCCAAAATATAACATACTGTAATATTATATCTAGTATTACTTTAATAACAAATAATAGATTACTATATTTTTCAAACTATAGATAATGTGATTTCCCTTATAGTACAAATTTGGTTTTAATTGTGCAAAGGATAATCACAAGTTCCACCACATTAATTATACGTTATTAGCTACAATAGATAAACCTACTTTACACTGATATAAAAAGCTTTATTTTATTTATTTCTATAGTTTGAATCTAAAATATCCCCAGGATTCTGCTCTCCTTGTCGTGTAAGTGTAATTTTTCCTCCTTGCAGTTTCATCTTCACCGAAATACAAAACAGCCATCTGCAAATACACAAAACAAACCTGTGTCTGGACCCTATCTCTCCTGTTTTTGCCATGTTTATTTTATTCCCTGTGAAGGAAAACTCATTACATGAATTATATATTGTATCAGGGATGATCCATCTATCTCTTTTAGCTGAGATAAATTGTATCTGTTGCTCCAACTGATATAGAGTTTTATCAGGACAAATGGATCTGTATTTAACAATGCATTAAATGCTTACCTTATTCTTGCTGTCCTCATTGCTTTTTTTCCCTTTCTTTTTTTAATATCTTCTGTTCAGACTTTGTCCCACCATGCCAAAATTAATAATTCCAAGTTTATAATTTTTTTTTACCTTTACTTTGCTGAAATCTTTAATATTTTTGAACTATCAGCAGGCTTTGATATGCTTCATCAATGGCTCTCTTTGCAATTACTCTTCACTTGCATGGATGTATACTACACTCTCCTCGTTTCCATCCTACTCACTTGTGATGGCTTCTCCAGTCCTTTTCTCTTGTCTCCAAACTCTCCCATTTTTCATCATTCAGGTGCCCTAGATCTTGGATTTGGACTGCTTCTATTTTATGTATTTTCTTCCTTACATAAATAATGAAAGATTATTTGTGATCCTTATATCTGTTCTTTGTCTTCAGCATTTCATTGGCCAGCACATACTGAACAGTAACAGAATACTGAATGAAAGTAGCAAAATGGACATCTTTACCTTGTGTTTCACCTTTACTTTTGCTTCTCTGGAGTTGCATTCAATGATAAAGAATTAAAACCTAATCTTTAATCTCAGTTTTGGGTTTTAGGTAATCCCTGTTAAGACAGATGGTGTTATATTTATAAGTTCTAGAAATTCTTTTATAATCTAAATTAACAAGAGATCCTTATGTGCTCACTGTTCTGAGTTCCACCATTCATGTAGATTATGTCATCACCATTCCCTTGATTCTGGCAATTAATTGCTACCACTTTCTCTCTGACCTTGTGAGATCCCACCACTTCCAATGAAGTTAAGGAATCAATTCAATGGAAAAAATATCCCATCTGCTATTATCATTCGTACTTTGCAAATTACTATTCCACAAGCACATTTCAAAGATGTTCATGGTTTGCTCACCAGTGCATATCTCAGTGATGGTGAATAAATTGTTCTTTAAACGCTTTCAGTAGACATAGTTGTTGAGGACTTGGTGGTTGATTAGAGCACTGCTCCAGTTTTTGTATCTTCTTAACAGTTTATATTATGTACATTTTATTAAGGAATATTTTGCATCTCAACTTGAAGTAGAGTAGGGTGCAATTAAATGCTAATTTCAATCAGCTGACTAAAAAGCAGACCTACCATTTCCTGAATGACCTAGCACTACAGATTTGCTACTAAACAAATGAGCTCCATCAGTTTATTAAGTCTGATATGAAAGTATGTATTTTTTAACTCCTAAATTTAGTATCATGAGTATCAATTTCTATATGAGTTCATATTTTGTTGCATAAAAGTCTTGCAGTATTTTGGTGTACACATCCTACCAGAGTTTAGATTTTATACTTGTCTGTTTAAGACAGGCTAAACCTTTACATTAGTTTGGAAACTCAGTGTTATAGATAGGGCCTAAAAAGACTGACATCCCCTTGCAAAGTAATGACCTCAAGTAAGTTATTTTTGAGTTCCTTAATCATACCTTAACATCCTATTTCAGAATGCAGAAGTAGTTTCTTCTTCTAAGGAAAATGCAGTGGCATTTTGGTATCAGATTACTGAGCCAGTCCAACATATTGACAAGTCTTCTCTTTTGCTTGGAATCTCCCTCAGCTCAGTCTTTTATTTAATGACCTGCATAGATTGTGAATTTAGCATATAGTGTACTTTAGCAAACCCCAAGCTTAAATTCTATCTTAGATTTGTAGCTAAGTCTTTTCTAAGCTGAGAGACAGAAGATCCCCTTTCCATTTTTTTTTTCCTTTTCTCCATGTGAAGCATACTAGATGCTGCTGATTCAGGCAACATCAAAATCCTAGAAGCAGATTTCTAAGAAAAGAGAGGGATACAGGGCCACAAGAAATATGTTAATTATCTTGGTCTTTTAGCAAGCAAGAAATAGTTTTTTTTTTTTTTATCTTATTTGGGCCACTTTTTCAGTCTCTATCTCATTTGACAAATTCTCATACTATACCCATGATTTATATAAATGTATGTTTTTTTCCCTTAAAGAGTAAAATGGCTTCTGTTTTATATTGAGTACTTTTATTATATATTTAATTAAACATGACATAAGTTTCATGCATTTTGATTACTTGGAAATAGATTTATATTTAAAGAGAAGAGCTTTAACATATCTCAAAATTAAATTTAATCCTCTTTTACAAATTTCTGCTAATATGATTTTGATGAATAGTTCTAACAGTTGCTTAGATTTTTAATGAATAATTCTAACAGTTGCTTAAGTTTTTTGTTTGTAAAACAAAACAACAATATTAGGAAAACCAAACAGAAAAATTCAAATATTTTATAGGTCTCTTTTGGCTTGAAGTGCCAATATTCTGTGCACTAGATCTCACAAAGTGCAAGTAACCTACATTCTTGTTTTGTTAGCTTAATTTATTTAAGAAAAATATTCTTTTTTGGTAAATGATACAACAAAAAGTAGTTTATGTGTCTTATTTATTGCAAAGGCAAAGTTCATATTTTTAATAAATGAATATGAAGACCATCTTCTGCTTACTGAAAGGGCACCACTGCATTTGGCACAGAGAATAGAAGTAGACATAACAATACTTTGCCTCTTTGGCAGAACCCAGCTGGAATCAGCATATCTATGTGATTTTCTCTTGAAACTGGTGTTATTAAAACCCTAAAGAGCATTCCAGAAATATAACAAAACCAGCTTAATACTCAGTAGGATTAAACAACACATATATGTAGGTCCTATAATGATATTCTTAGACATTCTCTAGGGCATGAAAATATTGACAACATTGTTTTATTTACATAATAATATTTTTAAAATACAAATATAAAGAATTCCAAGCTTTGTTAGAGAATCTGTGGCCATCATATTGATGTTTGTTTGTTTGTTTGTTTGTTTACTTATTGTAAGATTTTTAAATGGAATTGGAGAGACTGTCAAACATAACTGAGCTCAGAAATTTAGATTCTTTCAAGAGACAGAGAAATAAAATGACACAGGAATTTCAGAAAGAATGGAGGTGAAAATTTTAAAATATACTGAATAGGAATAGAAGGATATAATTCAAGATATAAGCTATTTCTAAGAAATGTATAAGATATTTCCAGGAAATGTTAAAACAAAGAAGTAGAAATCTAATTTCAGCAAATAATGAGAAAAAGTTTCTGTGAGCACTATGGAAGAAACTACACAAAATACGTAACAGCTCCCCCTCTGTATGGAGCTTATATGCCTATAGAGGAAAGAAAAATTGAAAGCAATGAATCATATATGCATATGTACAATGTATATATGTATATAACATTATATATATGTATCAATATGTGATGAGTACTATGAAAAAATATAAATAGAACTAAAAATTTTAACAAGAGTCCTGATAATCATTGAGGGCTATGATTTTTAGTTAATTGAAGTGAATTATACAGCTTTCATTTTTGAAAAGTTATCAAAATTGTCACTGAAAGCTCAATCCTTTCTTATGAACAATAATTAAATTATCCTATAGTTTTTGTAAGAAAACTGGTAATAATCACTTTGAAACCTTCCTTCATTAAATTTATCTCTGGTCATGTTCTTCAGGATAAATACATATGGTCTTTAATTCAGCATTATACTCAGAAATATGATTTCTTTTCCTGATGATGTTACTTTGTTACCTTTGAATTTTTGATAGGCCAAACTAGCCTGTAATTAAATATCCACTTAAGGTATTCTCTTGTTTCACAACATTATGTCTTTGTAGCTGCTTTATAAGAAATTTAATTTTCATCAAAGATATAGAAGACCAAAAGTTCTGACTTTCTTATAAATATGTTGTTCCCTTCAAGTATTGAGTATGAAATTCTAAAATTTGAATAACAACCTCTTATTATTCTAGACTGCCCAAATTTTGTGTTCAATATAATAAGACCCATGAAATAACCATATTTAAAATGTTTAAATCCTTATTCCCTTTTAATATTTTTAAAATATTACAGAAAAACTAATATATAGAAATATATCCTATGTTTTTTTTTTTTTTCTGTAAGGAACCTAAAAATCACGGTGTGAAATATTTGAGCTTACCTATTACACAGTCCTTTTTTTGAAAATAACCCAACATCCCTTGCTGACAGCCTGTCAACCACCAGGTATGTGATGAGGACATCTGAAGTTATACCAACTCAGCCCAACTGTCACTGATAGAGGGAGTTCAGGCAAGACCTGCTCAAATTGCCAACCAACAGGATTATTGTTTTACAAGCCACCAATGTTTGGGTATTTTGTTATATATCTAGGACTAATTGATACTAGTCAATTTTTTATTCACTTTTTACATTTTTTCCTGTTATCTAGAAATATACCAGCAATCAACAGAAAACCTGAATAACAGTGAAGCAACCAAATAGAGACATCTTTCCACAACAACAAAAACTCTGAAAATGAACAGTTTCAGGTACCGTTTTATGCAATCAACAATAAATTAAATAAACCAAACATTTTCTAACTTTTCACTATCATTACCATAAAGTTGTAAAATAGCTTCTGTAATTCCAGGCATCATATATATGACAAATGACGAGAAGAGGGCATAAGAGAAATAATTGGCTACACCAACTGTTTATGCCCCTCTTTTCATCAGTAATCAAAAATATTTCTCAGAATGCTATTAGCTCTTTCCTTCTTTCAGTGTTTTGGCTATAATTATGCTTCAGAGCCAGTGTTAAGTGCAGAAGAGACTGGGGAGACCACAGTTCTTTCCCTTGCCTCTTTTTATCATAAAGACCTTGGTAATCACCAGCTCATTTTCCAAAGGTCTGCCCTATGATTTTTTCTTACCCATCTGTCATTCATATGTAACTGTAGGAGCATGATGGAGTGAGAATTCTTTCAAAGTTTCATTTGCAAAAAATGCTCATCATTTGAATGATCTGGCTGTTCCATGGAAGATTCCTCTGGAAAGGTTTCCTTTATTTAACTTCAATGGAAATTTCCAAGTGCTAATATGCTCCAAAGGGGATTTGTCAGATTTTAACATCATAACTATCTATCTGGGTGAAGTAAGTTCCCCGAGGAATGTTTTCTATTGCCAATGGTAAATTGCTTTACTAAGTTGCTATGCTTTGATTCAGAAAGGTCTATAGTGTTGGTGCTTCAGTTGAATGATAATAGCACATAACAAGAGCTGGTGATTTACCCATTATGATGATGTAGAGCAAAATTATATTACACATGTAGGATGTGAGAGAAGACTTATCAAGTGGATATTTTTTCCAGAAATTTTTCTAAAAGGGTAAACCAAAACTAAAAAGATGATAATTTTTGTTAAATTGATTTTCAGTTGCAAAATAATGTTCCTTTAGTCCCAATGGAAGCCTTTTGTGGGAAGTCAATTTTTGGTTCACTTAAAAAAAATTGTTGATACTGAGGATTGAATCCAGTATCCCTCTACTGATGTTGGATCCTGGAACTCTTGGATATATGGCAATGGAAATGAAATAAAGTCAGGTGGATGAGCATGCAGAGAAGGCTCCTATTGGGGTTTCCATTAAAAAGTGAGGCACAGCTCTGATAAGAAGATGTTAGGCAGATTGGGTGAATGAAGGGGTGGAATGGTAACTGACATTAGGTAAACTCAACCCAAGGATTTTACCCTGTGGTAAAGAAAAATTTCTGCAGCTCTTTAAGAGAACATATTTAGGGCACCTCAACTTAAACCATGCAAAGCTGAAACTGGTCAAGGGTGACACTCATTAAGTCTCCTGGGGTGAGCTGTCAGGCCATGAGCCAAGGCCCAGAAGTGCATTTTCCCTTTGTTCCTATGATGGACTTAGTCTCACTATGGATTCTCAAACCCAGACCTTTTCTTTTTTTTAGTTTGATACAGAGTCTGCCTAAATTGCAGAGGCTGGGCTTAGGTGATTCTCCCATCTCTCATCTTAGTCTCCCAAGTAGCTGGAGTTAAAGGTGTGATAGTGTGCCAGTTCTGATTCATTTTTATTCTTAGGGCATATTGCTTCATGATTACAGTACAAACTTGGAGTGTTTATCATAGTTTTCTCTTTCAGGGCTGACACTGAACTTCAATTTTTGTCTCCAAATCCATGAAACCATTAGGAATTCTGTTCAGGCTTATTTCTCTAGTCCTCAGCATCTATATTGCTAGTTTTTTCCTTTTAGCTTCTGAGCATATTAATTCTGTTTTTTTATATATATAGATCAATATCTCAAGGGAAATAGTAACATTTCTTCTCTCTGAGATTTCTTTTTCTCTAGGATTTCACCTTGGCTGGTCCTATCATTTTTGGAAGCTATCTAATACCTTCAAAAAGGGTTTAAAAATGAATACCCAACTTTTCTCAAAAAATTTTGGTTGGAAATATGTCGAGTTTAATATTAAAGGAAAGGTAACTATCAATTAACTTCACAATTTTTTTTCTTTTTGGATTATAAACTCTTTGAAAAAATGAATATATGACTTATTCACCCTTGATTCTCAACATAAAACGTAATATCTGAAACATAGATTCTACTCAACTTTCTCTATTGGAATTAAATTATATTTGATACCAGAAAATAAAGAAATAGAATAGTGGATGTGATTATTGGGAAATGAAAAAAAAAGTTAAGATTTTATATGTGGGGGTCAAGTCGAGGCTTCAATTACAGATAAGTTCTGACATTTACTATCTATGAGAAAACATTCATTAAAAAAAATCTTTGAACATTTCGTTTGGTTATGCTCTGTTATAGACATGAGGCATTAAAAGACAACTTAAAAATAGTCCATTTCTTCAAGGAGCTCAAAATTTATATAGAACAAAAGAACCACTTTAAACTTCACAAAATTCTATCATTTCTAACTTTAAAGAAGATCTCAAAGAGACTAGTTTATGCCACCTTTACTATTTCCATCTTAGTTCAAATGCTTTTGCTTCAGCCTTGTTCATAGAATCTTCTTATTTGGTCTCCTTTTTAACAAACACCATGTCCTCCTCTCTAATCAACTGGTGAAGTCAGGGTGATATATTTGAAATTGTAAATCTGGTAGTATCAACATTGTCTCCACTTAAAATATCATTGGATTTTTACCTTTGTTAGAATATAAATTTCTTAGTCTGTTGTGACTGAATGAATTTATTTCTGCTTTCATTCCAACTTTTGGTTTCATGAATCTCTTCCTCTATCTTGCATGTTCACTACTTTCCACTCTCTTTTAGTTTTTTCCCATTAGTTCTAAACTACCTCAGTTTCTCTCCTGCCTCAGACTTTTGTGCTTTCTGTTTCCTCCTTATGAACTTTTCCCTCTGGGTTTTCTTACCTAGGCTGCTTAACATGGTAAAGCTGTACTCTATAGAGAAGCTTTTCTTGACTCCAGTAAATCCCTGGTAAATGACCCTAAGACTGTATATCAGCTCAACACCTGAATCTGGATATTTGGGCATCAAACTCTGACCACACTCAGAATATATCCTGACTATGTTGATACCAACCTACTTGGCAATTTATTCTAAGAGTACATTTGGATGGCTCAGTACTTACAAGTTAACATATCCTTTCCAATAATGCATGAGACCTGCAAGTATAGAAGATTTGCCTGTCCTATATCTCTCAGTGCTAATCTATTGGTAGTTTACAAGTGTAAGCTAAATAAATTTTTATCAAATCAATATATAAAAACATGAATGTATAACAGGCAGCCTGCTCCATACTGGGGACCCAATGATCAGCACGGATAGTTCCAACCATTATGTAGCTCCTAACGTGGTAGCAAACAAATACTTGGAAACAGATAATAATATAAGAATAATTTAGATAAATACCATATAAGAGAGAAGAAATGCTTGTTTAAAACTTGATCTTAATAGAGAATATATTCTATTCATATTACAAACAATGTTCAATATCTATCCTTCATCATAGCAATTTTTTAAGCTTTTAGATCACAAAACTTCCAAGAGGTGTTTATATCTAGTATATGGCTTGCTAGTGACAACAAATTTGCTCTGTTTCAGACATGTGGAATTAGTTTAGATGCTATGTAGTATAGAAAAACAAGCATTGATGGCAAGTTGCTGGTTTCTGGTGTCTTGACATTAACTTGCTTGTGTCTTATAAAATGTTTTCATGATATTAACATATGATGAAATTATAATTCAAAATGTACCTAAGTACATACCATAGATCTAAGAATATAGAGTCTGGATTAAGCTTTCTTGGATTTAAATCAGTTTCCTTACTTTCCAATTGTAAAAATAACATAATAATGGGAAAATTATTTAAATTTATTTGTATTAGTTTTATAAAATGAGAACAATATGTGTTTCATAAGCTTTTCTGTAACTTTCATAAGAGCATTTCTATAAAATTATTATAATGTAAAATCACAGACATAAAATATATGCAAAAGTTTTAATTTTAATGACTTTGCTTAAATTTGAAAAGAAGAACAAATTAAACCCACATTGAAGATCAATTGTGTAATATGTTTGAAAAATTGGAAAAGTACACATGACTGTGCCACATATTTTCACATTCAAGAAGACAGCATGAAAGGTATACTTGGGTTTTTAACCAAAGGATTAGCTACAATGTTTGATTAAAATATTCATAATATTTTATAATGAATAAAGTTAGGTACAATGGAACATGCTTATAAATCTCAGCAACTCAGGAAGCTGAGGCAGGAGGATCATAATTTGATGCCAGCTTCAGCAATTTAGTAAGGCCCTGAGCAACTTAGTGAAACCCTGTCTCTAAATAAATAGTATAAAGGACTGGAGATGTGGCTCAGTGGTAATGCCCCTCTGGGTTCAATCCCGAGTACCCTAAATGAATGAGTAAATAAATAAATAATATCCATAACATAGAAATAATATAATCATCTAATAATTTAGCATATGTTAAATATATATATTTAGTCATTAAATGTGTCTTAAGAACTGTAATGCAAAAGAATTATGAATGTAATGCACTCCACTATTGTCATGTATGTAAGAAATAATGAAAAAAAATACGTCAATAGTTGCTTTTTAAGATGGAAAGTATTGCAAATTTGAAGGATATGTTCTCAAGCAGTATACTTATTTACTCTATATTCCTGGAATAAATTATTTTTATCTTTTCTTTTAAAATTAATTAATTTATTTATTTATTCATTTTTGTGGTGTTGGACTTTGAATCCCAGAGTATCAGGAATACTAGGGAAGTGCTCTACACTGAATGAACTACATCCCAGGATTCATAGGATTCCAGATAAGACACATAGCAAGAGATTATTGTTGAAACAATTGGTTAGTGAAATAATGAGTATTGCTCCTTACTTTACTTATTTCAATTTTCTTATATTTCCACAAGGTATATCAGTTTTGTACATTAATTTTGATTTTAACAGAAAAGGATGTTTTAAATTACAAGTAGAAATTTTGTCATCAGTTAAGCAAAAATGTAGTCACTCATAGGAGAATGGGATCTCCTGTTAGGAGCTGCCACTCGGAGGACCACTGCCTTGGCCATTCAGTTGAACCCGTCCTCCTCTACTTGGGCAACAGGGATGCCAGATCTGTCTCAGAGTCTGCTGATTGGGTATCTTCCTCCTCCTCCAAGAAAAGCCGGTTGTTAAGAATGATAGTTAATCCATGCCAGGCCTCTTGCTAAATTAAGCACCACTTTTAAAATGTTATCACCACATTCCTATAGAGACTTTGTAGACTTTGTGCCCTGCGGCTGGCACCTTGCCTCACCCACTGTCCAGCAGACATCCTTAAGAAGGATAGAACTGTGCTAAAGAACATTCCCAAGACTGAGCCAGCTCTGCACTAGATGCACATTATTTCATTTATTCTTCATAAGAGCCCTTTGAGGGTTTCACTATGTTGCCCAGGTTGGCTTCAAATGGGTAATAATCTTACTTCATCACCCCCAAGTAATTGTGATGATAGGTATGTGCCACCATGTCCAGATCTGCAAATTGCCTAAGAAGGACAGGTCCAGCAGAAAAGAAGAGGAGGACAGCACATTCACTAACATTTCTGTAGTGGATGACAAGGATCATTCATCAAGAATTTTGCATTGAATGCCTAAAAGTTTGTTACCCAAGATGATGAGTGATGACGTGGATGCTGAAAATTAGGTGGAACTGGAGGAAAATACACGATTTATTAATCAAGTGTTGAAACTCCAGCACATGCCTGAAGTTCTCTCTGTAAGAACAGATGCAATTAAAGAAAAAAATCTGAAGCTAAAATCAGAAAATCAAGTTCTTGGACAATATGTAGGAAACCCCTTTTCTGCTTCTAGTGTTTTTCAAACAACTGACTCAAAAAGCAAAAGAAAGTAAGGGATTGATTCTCCTTCTGTTTTATTGAATTGCTGCTGGTTTTTTTTTTTTCCTGTTTTCCTTTAAGACTTGGATAGAGTCCAAAAGTTATAGTACCTTTGTCTGTGGCTTCATTGAATATTTATGAAGATAATGGCAGATATAGGCAAAATTAACTGCATAACAAGAGATTTCCATGAGTTTGTGTATTATGTTAGTCTATATAAATGCACAAATTGTATTGTAGAGACTGTATAATTAGAACTGCATATGTGTATGAGACTTGAAGATGAATGTTTTCTTGAAGATGAATTTGCTTTGTTATATAAGTTTATCACTGTGGTAGAATTTAAATGTATAATAATTCATAATCTTAAGCTTAGTATTTTAGATCTCTTATTCTCCCAGAATGTTCTATAAATTCAATCATTTAGTTTGAAGAGATTTAGTCATTCTTCAAGAATTTTTAAAAATTTAATTTGTAGATTGCATTTGGTGAAGAATTAGTATTGGAAATAATATTAAGATGCTATAACAGGAAAAGAGATCCATTAATACAGCTTACAGTTTTAGCTTTGGGCTACTTTTAATCACGAAATAATCTTATGTATTAGTGTAAGATTTGATATGTGACTTTAGCTGTATGAATACATAATAACTACAAACATTTTGCATCCCTTTTGTGACCTAATTTACAAATATTTAAAAGTATTTTGCCTTTCTGCTTTGCTGTTTAATAAAAAGCTATTTCAGAGGAGAAAAAAAGAAAAAAAATCATCCACAGTGTTTTCTGCTCATCTATTTTGGAAATACAGTGCATTATCAGAAAAAAGACTAACATGAGGAGATTATCTGTGGTGGAATGTTCTAAAACATTCTAAAAGCTTGCACACAATCTGCCTTGCAGCTGTTTTTGTATAAATTGTAATGATGTACATTTTTTTTCTTTTTCTTTTCCCTAAATATTTTACCAGGAAAGTTCCATTTTAAACCAATAGAGTTCACTTATATCTGTCAGGCTTCTATAGATAATTTAAAAAAAAATTAGAGCAGTATCTGAAGAAAAAGTAATTATAAACATGATGTGGATTTTAAAAATACTCATTTATCTATATTAATTTTACCAAGTAATGTAGAAGATTAAATACAAAACTGGTGATGATGATTATATCAATATAGGAAATCAACAGGAATATCTTGAACCAGAAAGGAATTCAGTTTAAATAAATGAATTTTTAAAACCTTTACTTCCACAATACACCACTGTGATGTTAAGAAGCATTTTATTCCAACTAATGTAAAATATAATAATATTTAAGAAGAAGCATCTTTAAATATATTCAAGGCTGCATTTAATTTCAATTCAATGGTATAGTTTATATTCAATTGAATGGTGCTTTTTGAAGGCAATACTCTGAGCTCTTCATTACTCTGTCTATTTCTTTCCCGGAAAATACTGTTTGCATTTCCAACAACATTGTGTCTGGTCAATATAACCGTTGCCATATTTAGATTTATATTTTCATCTTATCTTTGTTTTTCTTGATTATAATGGAAGCCTATTCTGTGTCTGTATCATAAGACTTATTTTGATATATAAAAGAAAAGATCATACTAGTCAAAGGTAAGTTATTTGGTGATAGAGTATTTGGTTGCTGAAGAGTGATTATAATATTAATTAAATATAAAATACACTCTAATGCCTCATAGAAAGCAGGATTACTTTATGGAATCATTTTTAATAATTATTGTATTTTATTTTATTTTTAATGGACAAAATATAATTTTACATATTTATAGGGTACAATATGATGCTTTAATACAAGTGATATGTTTTTTAATGATCAAATATGGATAATAGGACATATCAAAACTTTACTAGTTCTTTGTGGTGAGAATTGGAGAACTTATTCTTAAGCATAAATTGCTATGGTCCCACCACTTTTATGCCTGTGAGGGCATTTTACAAACATAGATATAAGCAAAATAAATACAGAGAGATAAAAACAAATATATACACACACACAGACACACATACACACACACACACAGATAAAACAGAGATAGTGGCTGGAGCTATAGCTCAGTGGTAGAGCGCTTGCCTAGCAAACATGAGGCCTTGGGTTTGATCCTCAGCACCACATAAAAATAAACAAATAAGATAAAGGCACTCTGTCCATCTACTACTACATTTTTTTTTCAAAAACATATAGACAAAATCTCCTCACTCTTCTGCAAATTCTGTTGGAGCTATATTGCTTTTGTTATTCAGTACTTTTTTTTTAACTTTTTTGCAGAACAGAGGAGATCAAAGCTAGAGATACTCTACCACTAAGCAACATTCTCAGCTGTTTTAGTCAACATTTTCATTGCTAAAACACCAGACAAAAACAATTAAAGGAGGAAAAATTTATTTAGGGGCTCACAGTTTCTGAGATCTTAGTCCACAGATGGCTGATTCCATTCTTCAGGGCCTGAGGTGAGGCTGAACATCAAACAGAATTATGTGGTGAAGGAAAACAGCTGGGAACCTGGCACCTGGAAGCAGAGTGAAAGCTCTCTCAACAAAGACAGAATATAAACCCCAATGGCATGCCCTGAGGGTCCCACCTCCTCCAACCACACCCTACCTGCCTACTGTTACAATTTAGTTAATCCCTAGCTGAGGTTCAATGATTGAATTAACCCTCTCATAACCCAATCATTACATCTCTAAACCTTCTTGCATTGCTTCACACATGAGATTTTGGAAGCCTCTGCATATTTAAACCATAACATCATTACTTCATATTTTGTTTATTTTGAGAGAGATTCTCTTTAATTTGCCCCTGCTGGGAAAATTAGAATTTGCTCTCCTTCTGCTCTCAACCTCCCCTGTAGCTGGGATTATAGGTATGTATCACCTTGCCTCAATTGTTCAAGTATTTCATACTTACATCTTCAGTTCTTTTTAAATTGTCCAGTACCTAGTTTGGACTCAATAGTTGTTTTTATATAATGGGAATTCTAAAATTAAAAAAATATATATTATATGTGATAAGTAAATATGAATATGGTGTCCTTACAACATAAAAGTCACATTGATTTTCTCAGTGTTAATATTTGCACCACTTGCTAATAGTAACTTATGAAATTAATATACAAATTGATGATATTTTATAAGTGAAACTATTCATTATAAATTTCTGAATCCAAATTATGTGACTCTAAGTGCATATTATGAGACTTCAACATAGAGTATGAAGGCCATGTGTCCCACATTCTCTCTCCTCTTTTGTGTTTACACGATGATTCTTTTCAATTTTTGCTTTTGTATCTATCTCAGTACATAAAAGCATTCCTCACACTCTTTTCCATCAAGGTCACTTCACACTTAAAAAATGTACTTTTTTTATGTACTTCTTAGCAATACCATACACATAAACATATGTAAAAATTTATGATGTTGTAATGAAATACTTGATACTTCTATAATTTTTTGAGAAATGTGTTCTAACACAACTTTCTTCTCATATTTTTAATACAAAATTCTTCAGAATGAGAGACTTTCTAGAAGTTCATACATTGCATCACAGAAGAATCATCTGCTTTCTTTTTTGTGTTGTTACATTTGCTTTTATAACTGGCATAACATCAACAGTGTTAATGACTTAATTTTTTTCATCTGCATAGCACTTTGAAATTTCAGTAAATACAATAAATATTTGAATAATTGTCAGTTGACTTTATAAAAGCAAGAAAGAATTATTTTTACAAGTAAAGCTTCATTGTAAACAGTGTGCTATAACTTGTCTTTAAACATTTTATTGTTAAATATTTAATCTTCAATTTAATGATTCTTCTTTAAAGAACACTAATTATTTTTTCATTGCAAGTACCAGGAAAGTATATGAAGCTGAGTCACTTTTGGAAAAATATTTAACAGATAAAGAAATATCAGGTTGTCTCTTTCTCTCTCTCTCTCTCTTTTTTTTTTTTTACAAATGGAGGCTGACTATTTAATGGAATAGAAAATGTGTAATTTAAATCATCTGAGAAAAATTCAATTTATTAAAAACATACTGTGGTTATATTTTCAAGTCACTGTGTTCTTTTACATATGAAAAAATTAACAACCAAGAATTCAGTAATTAAAATTAAAATAGCTAAATCAGAATATGCTTTCAGGAATCCATGATATTTATCAACACAAAGAAAAAAGTGTAAATAATGTGATCTCTTTTTTTTTTCTTTTCTTTTCATTTTTAGTTGTAGATGGACACAATACTTTTATTTTATTTATTCTATATGGTGCTGAGTATGGAACCTAGTGCCTCACACATGCTAGGCAAGCACTGTATCACTGAGCTACAACCCCAGCTCTCTCTCAATTTTTTTAATCAACCAAATACTTCTTGACCACCCAATTGTTTTCAAGATAAATAGTGTTTGGCCTTATTTACCCATATGTTTACTTGAAAGAGCAGTTTACTGAAGTGCAGTATCCATAATTCTTTTTTTTTTTATCCTCTACTATCCCCCCTCCCTCCCCTCCCATCTTCTCTCTCTACCCCATCCACTGTAATTCATTTCTCTCCTTGTTTATTTTCCCATTCCCCTCACAACCTCTTATATGTAATTTTGTATAACAATGAGGGTCTCCCTCCATTACCATGCAATTTCCCTTTTCTCTCCCTTTCCCTCCCACCTCATGTATCTGTTTAATGTTAATCTTTTCTTCCTGCTCTTCCTCCCTGCTCTGTTCTTAGTTGCTCTCATTATATCAAAGAATACATTTGGTATTTGTTTTTTTAGGGATTGGCTAGCTTCACTAAGCATAATCTGCTCTAGTGCCATCCATTTCCCTGCAAATTCCATGATTTTGTCATTTTTTAGTGCTGTGTAATACTCCATGGTGTATAAATGCCACATTTTTTTTTTATCCATTCATCTATTGAAGGGCATCTGGGTTGGTTCCACAGTCTAGCAATTGTGAATTGTGCTGCTATGAACATCAATGTAGCAGTATCCCTGTAGTACGCTCTTTTAAGGTCTTCAGGGAATAGTCCAAGAAGGGCAATAGCTGGGTCAAATGGTGGTTCCATTCCCAGCTTTCCCAGGAATCTCCATACTGCTTTCCAAATTGGCCGCACCAGTTTGCAGTCCCACGAGCAATGTACAAGAGTACCCTTTTCCCCACATCCTCGCCAGCACTTGTTGTTGTTTGACTTCATAATGGCTGCCAATCTTACTGGAGTGAGATGGTATCTTAGGGTGGTTTTGATTTGCATTTCTCTGACTGCTAGAGATGGTGAGCATTTTTTCATGTACTTGTTGATTGATTGTATGTCCTCCTCTGAGAAGTGTCTGTTCAGGTCCTTGGCCCATTTGTTGATTGGGTTATTTGTTTTCTTATTGTTTAATTTTTTGAGTTCTTTGTATACTCTGGATATTAGGGCTCTATCTGAAGTGTGAGGAGTAAAAATTTGTTCCCATGATGTAGGCTCCCTATTTACCTCTTTTATTGTTTCTCTTGCTGAGAGAAAACTTCTGTGACTGACAACAATTCGAAGGGAAAAAAAGCCCTTATTCATGCAGGAAAAGTCACAGTTTTGAAAATGTAGGTGTGTATTTTGTATCACCTATAAAACAACATAATTTTCTAAAGATATATGAATAAAATGTATTCACTTAATTAAAGATTTACTTTAATTTAAGTTGTAAGTGTTCAGTGAATGTTAATTATTATTCTGCAATGTTCAATACAAAACAAATACAGAAAAAAATCTCAAGTTATTTGAATATTGCTATTTATTAATGCAGGAGAGTTAACTGATGTATTACCATTAAGAAATAATATGAAAAACATAGATTGCTTCACAATTTATTCAACTTTTATTGTGTATGTAAAATAATTAACACTTTGCCAAAATAAAATGGTGGTTTTTTTTCCTATTGGGTTGTGTTTACTTAGTATCTACTAAACTGTATCTTTTCCAGTGTAATCAAATGCCCATAATTTTCTGGTGTGGAATTGGAACTGATCCTGGAAGAAGTAACTGAATTAAGTAATATCAGTAATTTATTTGACAATAAAATTATTCAGTTTTCTAGACCAAATTTAAACTGTTAGGCCATCTTAAAAACAAAATGTGAAATTTCTGCTAATATGAACAATATAATTTAGAAAATGGAGAATACTAAGCATTTTCAGTGGAAGTAATTTTTGGGATTAATGTATCTCAAATACACTGAACTGTTTAAAAGGTATAAATGATGGAATCAGATTGAATTGCATTTCCTGTCCTAAATTTTTGACACCATTTTCCCAAATTAGGCAAGTTATTTAATCTCTGAGATACCTAACACAGGAAATGACCAGGTTAATAATTAAAAAGAAATGTGTGAATAACAGACATTATTATATGATGTCTGATCTATGCAATTATAAGTTAGTATGATTATCTTATTTTTGAGATTAAATGATTGAACATTTTTACTAGATTAAAGAGCTTCCTGTTATTTATACAAGTAGTAAATTATGAATCTTAGTAGTAAATGATGAATCTTAGATTGAACTCACATCTAGCTAATCCCCAGTGTCTGATAACAGTGTGTACTATAGCACTATACTATACCGTAGGTAATAGATGAAATTGTTCTATTGGGCAATGCAAATGATGTATATTTAAGGTAGTCCTGCAAATTTTCTCTTAGATCCTGAATGTTAACTTCACTTTATGTTCTCATCATTCAATTACAAATTATAAAGTGACCAGAGAATCATTGCTTTCTTCAAGAATAGTTTAAATGTTGTGTTACTTAGTGGTTTTCAATTTTGGCAGATTATAAGATAATCACCCATTAAATATCTCTTTTTTATGAACTAGTAACATGTAGGAGAGAAAATGTGAATTAAACTTCCTTACTTCCCCCAAGAAACTGAGACTTCATTGGAGAAAGAAAAAAGATAAGTTACATAATAGCTAATTGTTTTATTTTAAATAATCATTTAGAGAACTTATGATCAAAATACATAACAGCAAATTTTATTTTAATTAAATATTACTAGTAATAAAGCAAAAATTCAAAGAGTTGTTTTATGAGTCTAAATATAAGCTATGAAAAAATTTTCTAATTTGATTTTTCTTAAGAGCAAGTCAACATGTTATATTATTTCAATACAATTTTCTTTATACATTCAAATAACAAAATACTATTAATAATTTGACTTTTTATTTATCAAATGGCCTCTGTTAAAATGAATTTAGAGAAGTGATTTAATGAACTTAAATAATTCTCAGTGTGATTTTTTTTAATTGAGTTGAGTCAACAGAAACATATCAAGGTCACTTTCCTTTTAATTATACATATGTGATTTGCTATGCAAACATAATCACTGATAATCCCCTGATTAGGATTAACTGAGTTGTAACTAAAGTGGTGGGATATGGCTGCAGGAGGTGAGAATTGGGGAGTGGTTTGAAGTATATATTTGTATCTTGCAAGTGGAATCTCTCTGTTCCTGATCATCAAGTAAGCTGCTTGCCTCTGCTACACTCTTCTGCCATGATGTTCTGCCTCATGTAGAGCCCCAAGGAATGGAGCTGGCCTTCTTTGGACTAAGACTTCTGAAACCATGAGCTCTGGAATAAGGTTTTCCTCCTCTAAAATTGTTCTGGTTGGATTCTTTAGTCACAACAGCAAAAAAAAGCTGACTAAAACAGAAATTCTACCAGATTTCAATATTTAATCTTCAAAGTGTTAGGCTATTGTATTTAAAGATAAGATCTCAGTCCAGATATAGGAATTTGGAGTGACCCATAAGAATTTTAAATTATCTATGTGCCTCCTCTTTTTTTTACTCAAATATTTAAATTTTTCTTTTATTTATGAATATATGGTCCTTCAGATCACCCACTTTATACTCTTTCTTTGGGTTTATTAAAGTAGGCTTTAAATATAACATTTCTAGGAATGCTCTTTCTTTAAGATACATTCTCCAAGAAATGAGAGCAATATTAGTTCACTGGGTAAAGGAGATATGAAACTTTGGAGATATTTTTTGGGGGAGGGGCTACCAAGGATTAAAATTAGAGGCACTCAACCACTGAGCCACATCCCCAGCCCTATTTTGTATTTTATTTAGAGACAGGGTCTCACTGAGTTGCTTATCACCTCACTTTTGCTGAGGCTTCTTTGAACTTGCAATTCTCCTGTCTTAGCCTTCTGGAGCAGCTGGGATTACAGGCATGTGTCACTAACTTTGGAGAATTTTAACAAAGAAGCTCACACCATATCTCAATTTCTATCTAAAGATTTTTAAAATTTCATAATCTTGTTCATTTGGTTCTCATTATTTCCAACATATTTTTCCTATTTGAGAGAAATGTCTAACATCATGTAAGATATTGGGCAGGATTTTAGCTCTTGCTCCCCTCATTAAAGATATGACTAAATTGATACTATCTTGGTTGAAAATCAGGACAGTAGCTGTTGCTCACAATGCTCTGGCTATAGAGAATTTCAAAGTTTTGGGTTTTTAAAATTTAATTAATCTATTTGAATTAAGTATATATGACATCAGAATGTATTTTGATTCATTGTACACAATTCCAGCACAACTTTACATTTCTATGGTTGTACATGATATAGTGTCACACCATATGTGCAGTTACACATGTACCTAGGGTAATAATGTCCATCTCATTCCACCATCTTTCCTGCTCCCATGCCCCTTTCCTCCCATCCCTCCCCTTTACCCAAAGTTCCTCCACTTTTCCCACGCCTAACCCTCCCCATAATGGAGCAGCATCCACTTATTAGAGAGAACTTTTGGCCTTTGGTTTTTGGGAATTGGGTTACTTTGTTTAGCATGGTATTCTCCTACTCCATTCATTTACCAGCAAATGCCATAATCCATTGCATATGTATGTGTGTGTGTGTGTATGTGTGTGTATCATAGTTTCTTTATGCATTCATCTATTAAAGGACATCTAGGTTGCTTCCACAGTTTATTTATTGTGAATTGAGCTTCTATGAACATTGATGTGGCTGTGTCCCTGTAGAATGCTGATTTTAAGTACTTTGGGTATAGACAGACCAAGGGGAGGAATAGCTGGGTCAAATGGTGGTTCCATTCCAAGTTTTCAAAGGAATCTCCATGCTGCTTTCCAGAGTTGTTGCACCAATTTGCTGTCCCACAAGCAATGTATAAGTGTGCCTTTTCCCCCACATCCTCACCAATATATATTGTTTTCTGTATTTTTGATAACTGCCATTCTGACTATCATTAGATGAAATCAAACAGTGGAGAAAAGATAGCCTCTTCAACAAATGATGCCAGAAGAACTGGAAATCCATATGTACCAAAAGGAAAATAAACTTCTATCTCTCACCATGCACAAAACTCAATTCTAAGTAGATGAAGGAACTAGGAATTTGTCCGGAGATTCTGTGTCTAATAGAGGAAAAAGTAGGCCCAAATCTTTATTATGTCAGATTAGGCCTCAACTTCCTTAATGAGACTCCTAAAAAACAAGGAATAAAATCAGAAACTAATAAATGGAATGGACTCAAAGTAAAAAGCTTCTTCTCAGCAAAAGAAACAATGAGGTGAATAGAGAGCCTGTTTTGGGAGCAAATTTTTGCTACACACACATCAGATAGAGCACTAATCACTAGGATATATAAAGAACACACACAAAAAAATAACCCAATCAATAAATGAGCTAAGCAGCTAAACAAACACTTCTCAGAAGAAGATATACATTTGATCAACAATAAATAAAATAAATAATAAATAAAAGATAAATGCAAATCAAAGTTTTATTTTAGTATTTACATTTAGGAATTCAGGTACATTGTTATAAAAACTCATTAGCATTAGAGTGGAGTTAAGAGCACAGCAGCAAATGCAGAGGGCTTGTATTGGAATCCCAGCTCTACTATTTATTAAGTAAACTGTCTTGATCAGATAACTTAACATCTGTGTGCTCTGGCTTCCTTACCAATAAGAGTACAGTAATTAGTGCAGTGATTAGACTCATGTGAAGGCTAAAATTAGTTTATACTTGTAAAGCACTCAGAATTTTCACTATCCCCATCAGATGGTGTATGTCAGTATCATATACTGTTCAATTTAGCTTCCTGGAAATATTCAATTATCTTTCTGGTTTATAAAATATTCCTTTTTACCTTTAAGCTAATGATTCATATCAAATACTGGAGCCATCATTTTTTATTAATAACTCATACTTCCCAAGTAACTGCAAATGATAATAATATGAGAAAGTTGAGCACTTCCCACTACTGTATTAATGATGTGCAATGAAAGATACATTAATTATTGAGCAATTTATTTAAAAGGTACATGAAGGTGAAAATAAACTTACAGAAAACAAAAGGTGTTCAAGTGTTTGTTTACTAAATCCTGTGTCAAATGCTTTGTATCTATTTAAATAAACACAGTTATCAAGATAAAGCCACAGGGTTCAAATACTGTCTCAAAGATCAGTAAATTATTACATTTCAGGTTCAGTGAATAGAAATAATATAGAGTTGAACTCAGACTGAGATTCAAGAACCCATCCTACAGAACCTAGAGGCTTTGCATAGGTGGACTTAGGAGAGTTACTCTGATTATAAAAACAGGAGATATGCCTGAGAGGTCAGAAGCAGCATGGCAGGAATATCCCATTATTTTTCTAGAAACACAATTGATATAAATAGGTATTAAAAAGATGGAGTTTTGGAGGATGTTTTGTTTGAATTCCTGCCTTAACACCTTATAGTTTGAGACATTCTGTATAGAACTTAACATCTCAAAGTTTTGATTTTGGCCCTTGTAAATAGGAAATAAACTTCTCTATCAAAAAGCTCTTTTGTGGATTAAATAATGTGAAACACAAAGTCCAATAAAGAGCATATTATACACAATGAACTCCAAAAAATATTATTATTATTAGCTATTGTTATTTTTATTGCTTCAGCTATTTTCATAGGAATTATTTTAATTTTTATGTAGTGAAAAAACAATGCACAGTATAAGTATGAAACATATCTGAGATATGATGGCAAAAGAAGAAAAGGGAAATAGATCTCTCCAAATAATTCTCCTACTTGTTCATAGTATCATAAGTAAAATTTGAGCAGGCTAGAGAACAAAGTATCATTCTTGATTCCTGTCTCATTTTTTGCTTTCTACATTTTATTCTCTTAAATCCCCTAATTCTGTGTACTTCTTTTAATTTTCAGTCATTACTCTGGTTTACTCTTGTATTAATTTTCATAAGTGATGATATGAGCATTTTTTGTGTGTCCTTGAAGACACTCTAACCTTTTTAGTCCCCGTGCCATTTTGTAGCTAGGTCATCTCTCAACCAAAAAACTTTGATAAGGCAGCTAAATTTGAGTACCACTATCATCAGTATGTGGCATCTCCTCTTTAACAGATCTTAACATTCTTAGCATCATGGCACAGTATATTATATTATGACATGCCATGACAAGACACAATGCAGCATAACATAAAACATAAGAGTACTTCATGATGTATTCAACACTCTGGTCTCATTTGTCACCATACTTGCTTAGTAATTAACTATTCCTTTCTGTTAAGATATTCTGTTTCCTCCCAGTTTTTGTCTTAACTGCAAATGATGCTATGGTTTAGACCTTACATGTCCACAACTCCAGGGAGGGCTCTACTGGGAGATGGTGGAATATTTATGAGGGCAGGTCCAGTGAGAGGTGTTCAGGTCATTAAAGGTGTGTCCTTGAAGGAGCTGGTGGGACTCTGGCCTTTTCTTCTTCCTTTTTTTTTTTTTAATTCACTGGCCATGAGATGAGCAATTATACTCTGCCACAAACTCCTACCAAAATGTGCCACTTCAGCCCAAAGCAGCACATCCTACCAGTTATGGTGTGAAACTTCCAAAACTGTGAACCAAAATAAGCCTTTGTTTTTGTATGTTGGCTCTCTCAAGTATTTGCTACATCAACAGAAATATGTCTAACAAAATAAACATCTTTTAAATGTATTCTTGCAATGTATTTTTTGACAAGAAATGAACCTTTAATACAGATATTTTTGCATTGAACTACTATGTAGGAGTATTCATTTTTTTTGTATTTAAATGTTAAATTTTGATGAAAATTTCTGTGTTTCTCCAACATTTGAAGGATATTTCCAATGAGTACAGACTTCTAGGTTGGTCTTTAAGTACTTTAAGAACATTAGATTATTCTTACCTATCATTATTTCTTCTGAGAAGTCCTGTCAAGGTATTACACAGTCACTTTCAAGGTAATGTACTTCCATGTTCTTTTTCTCACTGATTTTAGTGTTTGATTTTCGATAGTTTTCTAACCATACATCTGGAAGTAATTTTTATATCTACTTATAGTCTTTGGAGGTCTCTGAATCTGCAGATCTATTTTTAAGTTCTTGGGCTTTCTCTCTTACAATGTCCTATTTGGTCATTTCTTCCCCATTGAGTCTATTATTTTTCATCTATTACAAACTTTAATCAGAGATATTTAAGTCCAATTTGTATTTATTTTCATTCCACTTGAAATTCTATGTGTTTTAGCATAGGCATTTTATATTCATATCTTTCAGTTAGCTAATCCTCTCTTCTCGTTCCAGTTTGCTTTTTACCTTTTTTCTCCTTCCTTCCTTCCTTCCTTCCTTCCTTCCTTCCTTCCTTCCTTCCTTCCTTCCTTTCTAACTGAAATTTTTATGATTGCGATTTCCTTATGATTCTTTATATAAACTCCTATTCTTAGAAGAACTTTCCTTCTTAATATCTCTGGTGGCCTGAATAATTGCTCCTCAAAGATGTTCATGTCCTTATCCCTGTTTGTTTTCACATGATTCAAGGGACTTTGTCAATAGTATTAAGGTTCTTAAAATACAAGGATCTGGATAGGAACAGAGAAATCACAAATGTCCTTAGAAAAGGGAGATCAGAGAGAGATAGTCAAAGTGACAACAGTAGCAGAGTCTGGGGTTATGTGGTCATAAACCAAAGAATGGGTTAGAGCAGCAGCCTTAAGAACTGAAAAAGTCAAAGAAAGGATGCTTTCCTGAAATCTTCAATAAGAACCAGCTGAGATCACACTTTTGATTTTGCCCCCACAAATTTCATTATGAACTTCTGTAAGATAATGACTTTGATGTTCTAAGCCATTTAAGTCTATATGGTTTGTCAGAGCAACAAGAGGAAATAATAGGAAATTCTAATAATGCCCACCAAAACTGATAATCACTGAATTTGTACTGCCGAGTTTGGGGGCATTTTTTTCTCGTATTGAGCAATAAATAGATTTCCTATATTTGTTTCTATTATTTCTATTATTCATAATGTTTCTATTTGTTTCTTTTTCTTGATAAAGAGAACAGATCCTGAGAAATGAATATATCAGGAAAGTGCCTACACTCTGAGGAATATAAAAACAAGAAAGTGTATTAAAAGGTTAAGTAAAGTTCTAGAATAATAGGGTGATAATTTTAGCCAGAACAAATAAAAGAGAATCAGTGAGGGAGGTGATAATGCTATGCTGTCATAGTTAAGATTGCAACGCAGCAAGCAAACCAATAGTTCTATGCTGGGATTTCAAAAAGAACTAAACAATAAAGTAGGTCTTTGTAAAATAGAGTACAAGAATAGTTGGTATTTAAGTTTTACTTCTTAATATAGTCTTATTTTTTCTATAAAGTATATTAAAGTGTCAAAAAGAATACTAGTGCAATTCTGGTGAGTTAGTATCAATTATTGGCATTGTTTTAGATAAAATAATACTGTTGTTTGGGTTTTGGAGAATGTTGGATAGTAAATTAAAACTTGAAGTTTTGTGTAACCAATATGTTGTGTAACTGAACACTCATATTTATTATGTTGACAAAAGTCAAGCAAACAAAGCAAAACCAACATACCATGGTACTCTAAAGCCAGTAAACATCTTAGAAACCTTGATTTTTCGTGATTTCTTGGTATTTGACATGGTTGGAATTTCTTCCTAAAAATCTGTTTCCATTCTCCTGAGGTATACTTACTGTAGTGTACTTTCCCCCTCTCTAAAATTCCCCAATTTTTCCTTCTTTATCACCTCTAAGAATTATATTTGAGCTATTCTTATCTGCTTGTTTCATAATGTATCAACGGTAAATATTTTCTACTTTCAGATTTTTTGATATTTATTTTACATGACATTGTCATCTTAAACGATTTAGAAAGCTAGGGTCTGTAATCAACCAGGCTTGGGTATAGTTACTGAATTACTAAGTTTGGGTAGTAAGTCATTTAACTTCCAATGTAAAATAGACAATTATTATTGTAAGAACAAGAAGAAGACCTCTTCTTCTCCCCTGAAGAAAAACAATAGAAGACTTCATTTGATTGGTTTCTAAGACAATGACTATAGATATGTATGAATGGAATCAGTGTACACATGGATGACATGCTTTCTCCACCTCCTTCTCTCTGAGGAAAAGTTAGTGCTGCTTCTTGCATTTTTTCTTTTCCTCTTTCTTTCTTTCTTGCTTTTCTTTTCTTTTCTTTTTTTTGTACATGTGGGTAAAGAGGGAGTGGTGCTACCTTACATTTCTTTGGCTTCCATTGGTATGTCAACTGTGAGAGAGTCCCCAGAGTCCAATAGGTTTTGACATAAACGCTAGCTGAATTTAACCCTTGTACTGCTAGTATGAACTCATCTATTAATAAAACACTATCCTGTATGATATCTACTTTGTTCTTTGTAGATATATCTTACAAGAGAGTGGAATAATGCCAATAACTGGTCTAAGGCAAATTCAGTCATTTGGGTGTGTCCAAAACAAGTACCAAGTTCTAGTACTAGACCATTAAGAAATAACAAGAGCACTTGCCTTAAAGATTTATTTTGGCTAATACATGAGGTGTCTTAAAAGAAAAAAAAAACTAATATATGCTGGACTATTCTACTTTACCACTAAGTAATTTTTGCTCACTCATGAATGAATTCATCTTTTAATGTTGTATTCAGAGAAAAAATACATAAATTTCATGACAAATGTTTACAACATTCCAATATTCACAAGTCCAAAAGATAACTAAGGGAATTCCTGAGGAAAACCATTTGAAACAGAGAAAATCAAATGGAAAGTAATATGCCAGAGGTGGACTGAAGAAAGGTTTCAAGCAGGTTCCATATTAAACTCCCTTTAATGACTTAACAGAATACTGTTGGCAGGTCATAATTTTCCATAGAGCATTGGTAAAACAATGTCATTATGTACTACAGCACAGTATCACAAACTCAATTTTATGAAGACATGTGGATAAAATGTAGAATCAAAGGGGAAATTGTGAAATAAAGAAAAAATGCTGGAAAAATCTTACCCAAGTTTAGTTTTAGGGTTTGGTTGCTAAAGGGAGTGGTAGTGAAAGGGTAATATATGCCTTTAATCAAAGGAAAGTTGCTTTTGGTAAGTTACTTTATTTTTTTTTTAAGAGGATGTATAAAGAGAAGAAAATCTGGAAAAGAGAAACCAGTTTATTACAATGACTTCAATGGCCCCACAAGGGCTGATTCATACATAACAGAAGACCAACACTAAAGCAGACTAAAATTTTGGTGCTGATATAAATATGAACATAATTGTTTGAACTATTATTCCTTTAACTCATTGTTTTTTTGCTCAAAGACATATATTCTTATTATGGAGGCATTATTACTGTTACTGTCATTTTTAATATTTTGGTATATAACTTGTAGCTGGTGAAGTCATTGTCTATTGTTGAACCACAGCTTGACATACAATATGTCTTTATCATTGATTCCTTGTTCAAATGGAAAGAATTAGCATGTTCAAGTAGGTATCAAAAGTCATCCTAATAAGTTTTTTCAGTCAGGAATCATTCTAATTGGACATGTACCTCCTTCTGTAATAGGGAGTAAGTCCATTTCCTCCTTGGCTCAGCTCGTCAGTAGAATGTTCAATCAGAAATAGGATTTATTTCTCTTTTGGTTTAGTTACTTTAAAGCTATTTTCCTGAGAAGTGAGCCCTCTCTCTCTTTGTCTCAATTATTTGGTGTAGCATAAATTGATAATCTGTAATGATAGAGGCTAGAGCCCTCTAGTCTGTTTTACAGTTGTCAATATTTTTTGTTATTATAATATGTAGAATTCTTAATTAATTTTCATTTGTCATTTATTTCAAAGTAAGAGCTGCTCCCTTAAATGACACATAAAACTGGTTCCATAAATACCATCTTTCCCTATCTCATGAACACTTGCTCCTCTCTACTGTCATGGCCTCTGGTTCAGTGCAGGGTTTGTCATGTATCACCTGATTGAGGGCAATATATTTTCATTACTCTCCACTCTCCATTCATTGAAGTTTTTGTTCTCCATAAAGTTTTAGAGCTCAACTATTTCATGTTATAACCCTTAAGAACATTCATATTATTTTTATTTATAAATTCAAATTCTTGGAAAATTAAAAATATAGAAGCAACCTACTTGTCCAGCTTCGCCTTTAGAAACTGTCTTTACTCCTCTTGTGGCAATGTTGGGATCCTTCTAGATATCTGCAATACCAGAGAATACTTGTGCTTGTAGATCCCTTTCCCCTATGCCAGGCATATGCTTTTCATTCCCACTTTCCATTTATGTCTTCAACTTCTATTTACATTTCAAGTCACACCTTAAACATCTTTTCTTTCCTTCAGGGGGAACTTGGATTCTAAATTACTTGGTAATATTCCCACAACATACTGTAATATGTATTACAATGATTATTTAATTCGTTTTAATATATTTTTTATTGGTTGTTCAAAATATTACAAAGCTCATGACATATCATCTTTCATACATTTGATTCAAGTGGGTTATGAACTCCCATTTTTACCCCAAATACAAATTGCAGAATCACATTGGTTACACATTCACATTTTTACATAATGCCATATTAGTGACTGTTGTATTCTGCTACCTTTCCTATCCCCTTCTATCCCCCCTCCCCTCCCCTCCCATCTTCCCTCTCTACCTCATCTGCTGTTGTTCAGTTCTCTCCCTTGTTTCCCCCCCCCCTTTCCCCTCACAACCTCTTATATGTAAATTTGTGTAACATTGAGGGTCTCCTTCCATTTCCATACATTTTCCCTTCTCTCTCCGTTTCCCTCCCACCACTCGTCTCTGTTTAATGTTAATCTTTTCCTCATGCTCTTCCTCCCTGCTCTGTTCTTAGTTGCTCTCCTTATATCAAAGAAGACATTTGGCATTTGTTTTTTTAAGGATTGGCTAGCTTCACTTAGCATAATTTGCTCTAATGCCATCCATTTCCCTGCAAATTCCATGATTTTGTCATTTTTTAGTGCTGTGCGTAATACTCCATTGTGTATAAATGCCACATTTTTTTTACCCATTCATCTATTGAAGGGCATCTAGGTTGGTTCCACAGTCTAGCTATTGTGAATTGTGCTGCTATGATCATTGATGTGGCAGTATACCTATAGTACATTGTAGTATGTATTACAATGATTATTTAATTAGTTTTAATATATTTTTGTCCCTAAAATTTGAACTACATTGAAGAAGGGTTTCTTCTACCTTTCTTTTTCTTGGAACTCAACAGTGCTTCTTGGCATAGATTAGTTAATAAGAATTTGTTGATTGAATAAATATGTGAATGTATCAATAAATAAAAGATCTTAAAATTATCTTTCATAATGTGAAAATGAATTCATTTTTCTCCCCAAGTTTTAAGTGAGTACATGAGAGAGTAGTGTATCATTATCAAAGAGTAAATCATAGGATGAAATGAAAGCCTTTTATATTGTTTCCAGATACACTAGAAGTGAAATGGTATTCAGATATAGGTAAATCTCACAATGTATTTCTCTTCAAATCTAAGACAACATGAGATTTCAAACTCATTGTTTCTCTAAAGCCACAGGAGGAAACACTTCAATTATACAAAGAAAAATGAGGACAAGTCTTTAAACATATAGGTAATATATATTAATTATATTGCTAATGTTCTACACTATTGAATGTTTCATTTACAGTGGGCCCTATATTGCACAATACAATAACAAAAGTGCATTATTGTTCTCAATTTGTAGATGATTGAAATGACACTTGCATTAAATATAATGAATAATTAATAACTGAAGATATTTATTGCTAGGTATGTCTGATTTCAAAGCCTGTGATTGATTATAGAAATCAATTTTGTTCTGCAAGGTATGTTTCAGGGAGTATAGGTTGCTGATAATTAAATGTAATACAATTTGAGATAATGTTTTGTTTTGTTTGTAATAACTAGAAAAATTAATACAGTAACTTTTCCCACTATCTGGGTAGAATTTACTATCCCATTTGTAATCACTGTTGCATTGTGATTTCTTTTCTCTATATATCTTGGGTGAGAAGTAAAATGTTTTCATAGTGTTGGGGAAGGGAAAACTAAGGGGCCATTGAACTTGGAGGGGGGATGATTCCCTTGAATGACTTTGTGTTCATTCTTTTTTGTGGACATAATTCAACTTCTCTTCCATGACAGGAATGGGCCTCATATACTCCCAAATTAACACTGAAGTTTCCAGGCAACATATGGAAATATGCAAAACACCTGATTTGCTGAATTCACATTTGTTCTTTAAATAGGTAAAATTGAGAGATGCAATACTCTTCTCTTGGAATAAACCCAGGATGAGTCCAAATGTTCCTTCACTGCTGAATGGCTCTCTATAAAATGGAGCAACCTCATGGGACAGAATACCTTATCTCACCTAAGCACTATTGTTTTATGAAGCCTGCTCTGTGCCTACACTCCAGGAGGAGTCTGCCTTTCCTCTTTAATGATGCATGATCTAAACAGAGATATACATAACAGACCCAAGTTCACCAGGATGTTGTTTTATTTGATAATGCTTTTCTATTTGCCATCTGCTGAAATGAATCAACATTTATACATAAAGTCCTAAAAATGCTGTGTTCCTGTTCTAATCAGGCATAGAATAGGGAGAGCACTTTTCAGGTGATGTCTGATGGTGTCAAGTGATCATTATTTCTCATGATGCTGATACTTATGGTGTGAAGAGAAATAATGATTTTCATTAATTTCCTATAAATAAACCATTTGAAACTTCAAAATTTGATGTATTGTAGTTATATTGCATGCTTATATCAGTTTGGGGGTACTTAGAAAAAAATAATTTTAATGTGCTGAGAATGCCTGTCCAAAATATTTTATTTACCTAAATGTTTTTTTTAAAAAAAATAAGGTTGTCTGGATATATTTAATGTTACTATAGCTATTATTTACACAACATAAGGTGGAAAAAATTTTTAAAAATGTTTCTTCTGTATTCCTATAACTATGTTGATTGTCTCATAAGCCAACTCCTAGTTACTAAGAAGGGGGACCCACTAATAAAGTACTGCACACTTGGTACTTTATAGGATTTTACTGCCTCCCAGCATAAATCATTTCTTTTGGATGGATTCCTATTTTGGTGTGTAAAACCTTTGTCATTTAAATATAGTCCTTTTTCTTATTCAAAATAGATTTTTTTTTTAATGGAAAGGTCAAGTCTATATGACATCAGTCAGTGGAGGGAGACAAAGACCATAAATCCCTGCAGTATCTTCTGAACTGTTCTGGTGTTTAGAAAATGGCAGATCTGATCTTCCTATTGGACTCTGAGTTGTGACTATTGGCTGTATTAACTCCCACTTATCCTTGGCCTCAAGAATTATTTTCATCTTGAATTTCCCACGAGATATTTTAATTGTACATTGTGACTCACAGCTTTTATCATTCTGTCACCAAGGCTTCAGGGATTTCTGAATCTTATTCCTAGTTCACACAGTAATTCAGCAAACCAGAAGTTCTCCCTCAGCTCATTTATTTACCCAACTCCCTTCACTGTTATGATCCAGTACTCAGCACATCAAGCGGATTGCTTCTGTGCTTGGAAAGCTTGCAGCATGCATGAGACATGCAAAGAGCTACGCACAGCACATACAATTCCCTCTACCCCATTCCGCGTTGTATTTCCTTTGTGTATTTTTAGAATCTGAGTGAGGATGAAGAGACAGGATGATCTGATCTTTCCTTACAACTGTTTCTCTTTCCATTAACCTCCAGATCAGAGTCACCCCGTTTCCTAACATAGTATCATATTCTTCTCTTGGACTAGAGTGAATCTTTCCATCCAATTTCATGCCATCAAAGGAGATGGAATTCAGAAGGTGATGGAGAGCACAACTTTTTTTGAGTCAGTTTACTCAGGTTTGAATTCCAGCTTCACCAACTGTCAGAGATATAAACTTGATGAAGGCAATTAATTGTACCTTAATTGATTTTTCTATAAAATAAGTTTTAATATAGTAAATACTTTATAAGTTTATTAAAGATGAAATGACAATGTAAGTTTGTTAGACTAATGACCTATACATAAAACTAAATATATTTTAGCTATTATTACTAGTGTATATCTTATGTAAATTGATATCAAGGGGGCATTTAAATCCCCTTTGAAGGACCCCACAATGTGCTTGGCTTCCTTCTCTACCAACAAGAGATGCAACCCTGAGCCACATCAGATTCATTCATATATATTACTGAAACCTCTTCAAATAAAAATGTTAGATATGTCTTGTTCAGCTGCATTTATTTAAACTTCTTTGCAGGAGGAGTTTGTTAGTTCCTTTACCTGAACTTATGCCATGTTCTTTTTTTTTTTTTGACTAAAAAATCATAATCCAGATTTGGGTCAAACTGAATTCAAGTAAGTCTGTTCTCTACAGAAACAAAACTGTCTCTTCAGACAAAATAAAAATCACAAACAAACAAACAAACATGGTTTCACTCTTTTCCCAGAAATCTTAGATTAGATACCACAGGAAAACAATGTCTTCCTTTTAAAATTTCCTTCTAAACCTCTCCTTCCTCCTCCTCTTCTCTTCTTCCCCTTCTTTTTCTCTCTTTCTCTGTACACATGTATATATACACATATAATATTCAATATTTTTCTTTGAAACAGAGTCATCTGTTCATCTTTTAGAGGTCACATATATAGCACATATATATATATATATATATATATATCACATATATATAACATAGATTACATAGCATATAATATATTTAGAGGCCTTTCTCTAAAATACAGTCATCTTTATTATAATCCAAATCAATCAGTATACTGTAGCTTGAGTTACTGCAATTGAGATGGGGCTTTGATTGGGCTCACTTTTCTGGCAGCAGTTCAGCCCTTTAAAAATGCAGTTCACAGAGGCTGTGGCATGTGGGGAAAGAGGCGATGTTAGTCAAAAGGTACAGAGTATTAGGAGCAGTAAGTTTTAGTGATCTAGTGTACAACATGATGACTATAGTTTGTAATAACCTACGAGATATTTCAAAACAACAAAATACTAGATTACATATCTTCTCAAAAAATATTAATAAAGATGTGATGTGATGGATAGCTGGATTAAATTATTCCAGAAGGTATTCATTTATCAAAACATCACACTGTACTTCATAAATATATACAACTATTATCAGGTAAAACTTAAGCAATAGTTGGGCACAAAGGAAAGAAGAATTAAGTATTTCAAAAGCAATGTTTATTGAAATACATAAGTTAAAAAAAGATTTCAGAAATGACCAAAAGATAAATTTCTGTCCCTTCTTTTCTTTCTCTTAATGACTGTGTCTTTCTTTTCATTTCTATTATGCCTCAAGGTTGAAATCCTGTTCTCTTGATAGCTTGGCCCTCAATAGTCTACAGCACTGTAATTAGTCTATGGCTCATGTAAATGATGCTCAACAATTCTTCAAGAAAATGTGACTAAAAAAAAAAGTGACTATGTCTGTAAATTCCTGTGAAATACATATATATTTCATATATATATATATATATATATATATATATATATATATATGGATAGATAGATAAATAGATACAGATATAGATATATAGATAGAACTGTCTCTTCAGACAATATACCTCCTTTACAAATGATTGCTTTCTTAGAAATATTTTCATTACCACTGTTGTGAAAAAATATATATATATGCAAAAATTTAAAAATCAAACAAGCCAACTTTTTGTATGCACGTTTTCTTTTTACTTTTGACCTCAGTACCTCTTATCCTCTTATTAAGTTAATACTCAACCAGACAATTCATATTAACAATATAATATGAAAACTCTATAAGTTTATTTTTACTACTTTAATCATATAGAGACATACATAGGGACTTTTGTTATATTATGTCTTTAAAGTGGGATTAGTTTCATGTTGTTTCAGTGGATAATACTCTGGAAAATATTTCCAGGTCAACTGATAAATATGCAATAAACTTGTAGAGGCCTCATATTTTAATGGCTATGTAATACTTCATAGTGGATATATGTCACATTTTTTTCATATGCTTCAAATGATAGTCATTTGGATTATTTCTACTTTGTAGTTCACTAAAACAATACTTGCAAAAAGCTTTATTACAAAAAATTTGTAATAATACACATTATTTTTTTAACTGCTGCTCATTAATTTTGCTTATCTTAAAAGCAATTTAAATTTTTACAAAATTAATGGAAGTGTCATTTTTCAGTAATCTTCAAAAGCAGTAACACTTTTTTTCTAAATTTAATAGTCTGATACATGTAAAATGTCAAATCCTTATTACCTTTAATTCCACCTGAATGTGAATTTATCCAGTTTAATTTCTTTTTCTTTTTAATTTTTTTGGTGAATGTTCTATTCATATCAACTAATCAATATTGTTAATCATGTTTTTCTTACAAACATGTATACAAAAAAAAGTATATACAAACTTTGTTTATTGTGTACCTTACAAATACGCCTTCTGTTTCCACATACTTGTCACTAATTTTTATGTAGGCAAGTGTTGCTATCTCCTAATTTTAAAACTGTTGTTATTGTCCTTTGACTACCTATAAACTTTTAAAAGTTGTAAAAACTTTGTAAAAGGTGTGATAATCTTGCTTTGATGCAAATCCAAGCCTGCCCTAAATGAACCATCTGAAAAGTATAGATGTGTACATATTGTATTGATGTACATAAAAGAATCCTCCCTTCTCTCTATTTTCTAAGTATTTTCTGAGAATTAGGGAGATTTGGTTCACTTCTTTAATTTATTTGGGGAGATTACTTAGACTGCTAATATCGTGAAACACTCTTAAAGTTTCAATTGGGAAGAGAAATGTAATCTGTTCTGGAGGCAACTGCCCAAAAATGTTGGGGAAAACTTGCAATACCAGATTTTCTTTTCTAGAACTCAAGAGTTCATTAGTCTATGAACCCAAATTGTCATTCATAAGCGACATAATGTTTGTATAGTGTGTTCAGTGTAAAGGAGGAAAAGACAAACTTCATGACATATTCTTCCTAGAATGCTTTTTCACTCTGTGTTTTCAAAACTATTTTGTTGTTGTTGGGGAAAATGCTCTAGAGTTGATTATGATTAATTAGCATTAACATACAATAATCCATTATTCTACTGTTATTTATCTGTGCCATATGCACTTTTATAGAACACTGCCTAAGACTCTGGTTCATTCTGAATATCTTCACATATTTCCATTAAATTTTGAAACTGAAAAGCATGTCTACTTTATAGAAGGAAGAATGCTTTATCCAAGGTTACAAAATAAGTTTATATTTCCTCATCATTTTCTTGCATACAGTACTTTTATAAACAAAATAACAATTCAGTAAATCATTAGTGTCTCCAAAACTGAATGACTCAACTACAATGAATTCATTATGAGAAGAAAAATGACTGACACTACCAAAATCCTTTGAATTTGTATGCATTGAAATTACTGTTCTAGATATGGTAGGGAAGGGAAGAAAGAAATTAATCATTTTTATTAATATGCTATTCAAAAAAAGTGCACTTTCTCTCATTTTCAGGACTAACATATCATGTCTGACACATTTATTTTTGTCCTTCACAGTGAGTTACATTTCATCTTTTGGGTTATTGGCACGAGGAAAAAGAGATAGTCTTGCTGAGGTCCATTAATAGTTTCATATATCACTTTAGCAGTGACTCGGCATCTCTACTGCATAAGTTCAATTTCTGGCTGTTCACTATTATTCATACATTTGTAGCACAATTCAGAGAGGTCAATGCTTATTCTCTTTCCACCATAGAAGATTACATGGAAAGATCATTATTCTTATGAATTGACATTAATATTTTCTGCAACATTTTAAGTGTGATAAACATTTCACATCATAAACATAAAGTGTGATAAAACATTTGTGATCTTGGTCAAATCATGATCTCCCTTGTCTTATTTATGCATTTAACTGTAATAATATTAATTACACCCTATATATGGATCGGAATATACATTGCCCTATAAAATTTTTCTTTTGGAAAATGTTGTAATTCTATTTTATCTTGAAGTTGAATTAAAAAGTATAATTTGAATTTTGCTTACAAGAATCCATTTAAAGATGGGTCAGTAAATAGAAGATAAATGTGCTTTGTTTTGCTCTATCTGCTCTCAGCAAATAGCATCTTTCTTTCAACATTGTTATTGTCATTAATGCTGTGAAGGCTGAATTGGATTGTGTAAAATTCATAAAAGAAAATATATAATTGTTTGAATTTGTATAGCAATTGTTATGGGGAAAACTATATTCTTCGCATATTTCTGCACATGCAGGTAAGATATATAATCAATTTCACTGATTTTTTTTACTCTTTATGGTGTCTAATTTGTGCTTTTTGCAACTATTATTTAATAAGACAAAATTCAGTTTCCAAATGGATAGCATGTACAGACACAAAATAAGTTGAAATAAATAGAAAATTGCATTTCTAATGATTTTAAAGTCTACCATCCAGCATGTTATTCACCAATACTATATTTGAGTTTTATGAACACTTAGATTTGCATGTCTTTATTAGTTGATCCATAGGAAGAATATTTTTCAGAACTTTAAAAATTGCATCAATCAAAATAAATTTTGTGGTTTTATTTTTCTGCCTTTATAGTGACTTTTCCACTTCCCTTTTGGCTCAGGACTGTAGTGACTAAGCTGCAGTTGAGTTTAACATTCCACATTCCTGCATAAATTAATCAAGGTGATTGGAGCAGTGGAGACTTCAATGAAAAATCTCTAAACATGATACAAAATGTTAGAGAAAAACTCTTTTAGAAATGCTTTTACTTTGGCATTAACTTATTGAAAATATCAAGTTATTTGTTTTATAGATTTATACAAATTTGTTACCTGGCAAATTGCCTTCTTGTAGACATTTACTGTGTTTCTCTACCATATTTCCTATAAAATGATTATTCCAACTAGAAATTTGATTAGAATTATATTTAAATTTAGAGAGGAAGAATGGTATGATTATGTTTACTACTTAGTGTATTAAACTACGAAGCGCAGACTATCTGGTTGTTCTGCTTTTATTAATGTATACAATAACCCACAGGGAGAGTTCTGTAAGCTCAACACTACATTATAAATTCACCAAGTTTTTACCTAATCAGTGATAAATTATAAGATGTAATCATCCAAATTCTAACTGTGAAATTATTGTGAACATGGTAAATAAAATGAAATACAAATCCTTGGAGTTAGCAAAAGACATTGATAACTTTTTTGGATAAAGATGAAAAGTAAAATTATATCTACATACTCAAGAAATAGTGTTTTATAAGAATATACTCTTTAACAAAGTATCTGGAAAAATAAATTTCTCAAGAACAAATATAATAATATACTTTAGAACTTCTATGGGGAAATTCATATATTATTTCAAGAAACAAATATTTATAGATATTTATATTTTAATATGTCTGATCTCCACTAAGTATCAGATATAAAAATTATCTCATTAATTATGATGTTATGAAATGAAAACAAAAAAATCAATGATTTTTGCATAGATTTGACAAAAATCAAAGACATAATCATAGCCATGATACTCTGAAAAAAATAAAAATAAAATTGGAATTTTTCTATGCAATTTTAAATATTTTATACTCACAATAATTAAGAGTGTGGATAAGGATTCAGAATAGACAAACTAATCAATAAAAATGCAGAGATCTCAGTATCAAACTTACAAATATAAGGATTCTTGTTATATGATAAATATGGAACTGTAATACAACACACTCTATTATCTAATGTCAAGTTGTAGGAAATATGGGAAGAAATGTAGAGCAGACACAACCTGTTAACAAAATTCTGTACATAACAACTTGAGTGAAAAAATGCCAACCTATGAAATTTCACTGTGGAAATGCATTATATCTGTATTGCCTGGTGTCAGCTATGTTTTGCTGTTTGACAAACCACAGCCAATTTAATGTCTTGTTATTTATATGGTCTAATTATTTATATGGTTTATGATCTTTTGGTCAGAAATTTGTGCTGGTATATAGGGTAGTACACTCCACTCATGAATCTGCAATCACTTACTGGTCAACTGGGTGGCTTTGAATTTGGCAGTTGGTTGGGGCTGTGTATTTGGAAAATGGAGGTAACTGAGACATTTGTTTCTCAGCATTCATTAATTATTCTGAGAATATTTACATGGTAGAAAAATCAGGTCCCAAAGTAAACAAATGGAAGAATAAAAAGCACTGCAATACCTTGACATGAAACAAAATAGTGGTGCTTTTCAAAGTAGCAAAGCAAGTTGAAATAGCACAGTTTCAACTGGGCATGATGGTGCATGCCTGTAATCCCAGCAATTGGGAGGCTAAGACAGGTTCAAAGCCAGCCTCAACAGTTTAGAAACCCTCAGACAGTTAGCAAGACTTTGTCTTAAAAAAACAAAAGTACCAAAAAGGACTGTAGATGTGGTCAGTGGTTAAAAATACATGGGTTCAATACCTGGTACTAAAAAATAAAAATAAAAAAATAAGAATATGCATGAAGTCTCTTTATAAAATAATTTTAATTTGTTTTAATTAGCTATACATGACAGTAGAATGAATTCTGAGTCATCATATATAATGGAATATATTTTTTTTCATTAGGAAAACTACCCATTCACAATAGCTTCAAAAATATAAAATACTTGGAAATCAATCTAACAAAAGAGGTAAAATACATCTACAATGAAAATCACAGAACACTAAAGAAATAAATTGAAGAAGACCTTAATGGAAAGATCTCCCATATTTCTTGATAGGCAGAATTAATATTGTCAAAATGGCCAGACTATTAAAATTGTTTTACAGATTTAATGTGATTCCAATTAAAATCCCAACAAAATTCTTCATAGAACTAGAAAAAGCAATTATGAAATTAATTTAAAAAAAATAAAAAAAAAACAGAATAGGGAAAGCAGTTTTTAGCAAGAAGAGTGAAGCAGGAGGCATCATGTAGTTTAGACCTTAAACTAAACTACAGAGCCATACTAACAAAAACAGCATGGTATTGCATCAAAACAGACATGTAGACCAATTGTATAAAATAGAAGATACAGAGAAAAACCCACTTATATTAGTTATCTCATTCTAGACAAGGGCACCAAAAACATTCACTGGAGAAAAGATAACCTATGCAATAAATGGTTCCGGGAAAATTGGAAATCCACATGTAACAAAAATGAAATTAAACCTTTATCTTTCACCTTGCATGAAATTCAACTCAAAGTCGATCAAAGATTTAGGCACTAGAACAGAGACATTGCACCTAATAGAAATAAATGTAGGCCCAAATATTTACCATGTTGGGTTAGCATCTGACTTCCTTAACAAGACTCCTAAAGCACAAGAAGTAAAATCAAGAATCAGTAAATGGGACAGATTAAAACTAAAAGGCTTCTCATGAATGTAGTCTCTTAAGAGAAATTACAGTCACATTTAAAATACGCAGATACAAGGAGAGTAAAATTGCAAATATTTTTGTGAACAAGCCATTAAAATTCAGATTGAAATTGCAGAAATATACAGAGAACACAAATTTATGAACCATGAAAATATAATACAATAACATTAATTCAAATGAATAACTTTAATAATAAAATATAACCTAAATAAATGGAAATTTTTTACAACCAACATACCCCAAAAAGAATTGATATGAAAAGAACATAATAGAATATAATAATAAAATACTTAGCAGACCAAAATGCAACAAAATTAACCAAAAGACACAAACTGTTATTTAACAACAATTTATGTGGTAAATTCAGCCATTTAGATTGCTGATTTATAAATATAAAAAGTTAATCATATTTATAAATCGGCAAAATACTACCTGAATAGGAATCCATTTTATTTTATCTGGATAGGTGAACATTAATAAATTGGACCTTATTTTGTTTAAAAACATGAATTAAACAACACATTGTTAATCTACAAATATATTTGCTGTGGAATGTCCTTCTGTAAGGAAGTATGACATAATCCTTTCCTGTTAAATCAGTTTATTTGGCCTATGAAATATGAGTTGGGTTTGGGACAGTAAGTCCTCTGATCACTAGATTCCAGAGTGATGTTCCCAAAGTGATGGAGTAGATCTACATCTATCTGCAATGAATATGTAATGTGAGTGAAAATAAACTCTTCTTATTCTAAGCTATGAGATTTGGCCATCATTTGTTATTCTAGTATGAGGTTGTTAAATTAATGACTTATAGTAACCAGTGTCTTCTGAGGAGTTCATACAGTGGTGTAGTAATCTCAGATTGCTCAGGTGTTAGAATAATTAAGCTTATAATTAATAAGTAAGTTTCTTAATAAGGTTTGAACTTTTGGAACATTGACACCCTGTGAACAAACCTGGTTTCTCTGATACATTATAGCAAAAGATCTCCTGAGGAAGGAAGTTGACCATCTTATCCATTCCAGACTTTAAAGCAGATGCATATGAGTAAATGCATATGAGTAAAGTCATCTGTTCTATGTGAATAAATTCCACAACAAATAAGATCTAAATGAAGATACATTAAAATCAATAAATTAATATACTCTTGTTGTCATTATTCTACATTGATAGATTGAACTTTATGTATTTAAACACTATACATATTCAAGTATTATGCTTATAAACTAAAAACTATAAAACATTGCCAAGAAAAATTAGCGAATACCAAAATAAATACAGAGATAAAAGATGTTCTTGGATTGGAAAACCAAATATTATTAAGATGGAAATTCTCAGCAAATTGAGCAACAGACTTGATGTGACCCTACTAAGAGTTAAAGATAAAAATATTATTTCAAAATGAACATGTAAAACAAAAAAATATAGTATAGGCTAAGCAACCTTGAAAAGAAAGTTTGAAGGGCACACCTGATTTCGATTTTGAACAAGGCTGTAGTAATGAAGCAGTTGGCATTGACTAGAATATAGATCTACATGTCATGCAAATTAGAGAATCCTGATGTAGACTTGCTCTTAGTCAATTCATTCACAACAAAAATGATGAGGTAAAATGATAAAAAAATGAACATGATTACTTTTACTAAAGTTATGAAAAGTAAAAAAAAAGATTAAGCTTTTGGTTTCAGAAAAACTAAACTTTCACATTTGAAAATTTGATAAAACACCTGTTAGAATGCATAAGATTTTTAGTAGTCATCACTGTGCTCAGCATCTTATTAAGACTTTAATAAACATATACATAAACTGCATACCTCCTATATTCACATCTGTGCATCCATTTCAAAACTGAAGCAATTATTTCCTCAGCTTTGGGAATGTTGGCTGCTTTGGGAATGTTGGCCAACTGAGTCCATCTCCAGGATAGGCTCCAGACTGAGGATTCTGCACTAACAATTGTTCAGTGCAGAGAAATAAATGCCTAGACTCACAGCCTCAGTGAAGGGCAACCCTGTAGCATCACACCAGATCCAGTACTCCCTATCCCCAATCATGCTTCCTTCATTCTTCCACAGGTGTCAAGGCCAAGAGATTCCTTCGGGGGATACCCTGCATGCAGATCTCTGACTCTGTTTGACTTCAAGTGAAGCTTTTCTACAGTAAATTTGATTGTGGAAAAACTTCAAAGCTGATTCTCATTTCTTAGTATTCACAGATCGATTACACTTTTAAACAACTGTGAGTTAAAGGCAAATTTATAACTCAATGTGTAAGCTTCTTGCTCTTAGACATAATAGCTTAATTTTTCTTAATGTTTGTTCCTACTTACTCATGTGACTACTTAATATCACAGTTCAGTGTTTCTAGGCACAAAGCCAGATATGAGTCCAGCTATAGATTTTTAGCATTATCCTCCCCCAAGCCAAAGACACTTAAATGAGTATTTAATTGAATTAATTAGAAAATTATCACTTAGTTTAAGTAACCTAATTGTTCTCTCAGCATTGGCAAGAATCCTAAAATTTACAAACTGATTAAATATGTGTAACCAAGAGTAGGGTAACATAAATCCTTCTCAGAATGTTGAAGTGTAAATGAACTGTTGTTAAAAGAATTATAAAGTTACACGGATAGTTAGATGGTAGATGGAGAGATATATAAACTTTAAGTACAAAGCAAAGATTTGCAATAGAAAAGTTATGGTGTTTATCATGTTGTCATTTTTTAAAAAGTATAGTTTATGTCTAAAATTGATATCTACAACTAAAAGTAGAAATCTTATAGTACTTACAGATTATGCTCATATATGTAATAGATAATATATTGTGTATGTGTGTGTACGTGTGTGTGTATTCTTAGAAAAAATATAATGAATAAAATATTGTCATTCAGCTGGGCATGGTGGCCCATGCCTATAATCTGAGCAGCTGGGAAGCCTGAGGCAGAAGGATTGCAAGTTTAAAAATGGCCTGAGCAACTTAGGAGGCCCTAAGAAACTTAATGAGACCTGTCTCTAAATAAAAGTTTTAAAGGACTGGGGATGTGGCTCAGTGGTTAAGCACCCCTGGGTCTCCAGTACCAAAAAAGAAATTGTCATTCATAGAACAATTACCCTGGGTAATGTTAATATATATTTCATTTATTATGCTAAAATTTTATCTTATGTATTTTTCTTTTTATTATAATTATTAGTACATATTAATCGTGCACAGTAATGAAAAACGTGATACTTTTTAAAAAGCACAGATCATGGTTTGATCCTGTCGGCTTTCCCTTATATGCTCCTTTTCCCTCCCTTCTCTTCCCACTCGCTCAATTCTGATCCCCTTCCCTGATAGTTCTTCTACTTTCAGTCCATCTCGTTATTGTTGTTGTTTCAACTTTCACATATAAAAGAAAACATGCAATACTTGTCTTTCTGTGTGACTGATTTCATTAACATGATGTCCTCCTGTTCCATTCATTTTCCAGCAAATCATTCTCCTTTATGGGTAAATAATATTCCATTTTGCACATATAGCATACTTTCTTTTTGCACATATACATACATTTATCTGTTGATGTGCATCTAGGCTGATTCCATATCTTAGCTATTGTGTATAGTGTCAAATAACAAACATGCAGGTATCACTTTTGTCTCCTCACTTCAATTCCTTCAGGTGTACATCAAGGAATTTTGTAGCTGGATCATATGGTAATTCTATTTTTGTTTTTTTGAGGAACCTCCATATATTTTTTTCATATTGGCTGCACTATTTACAATTCCCACCAATGATGTGTAAGGGTTCCTTTTTCTGTACATTCTTGCCAGCATTGCTAGGGTTTGGTTTTTTTTTTTTGAAAATATTGATTTTCTTTGCCTTTCTGTGATGACTAAAGCTACTGAGCATATTTTTATATATTTATTTGCTGTTTGTAATTATTCTTTTGAAAAGTGTCTGTTCACATTATTTGGCCATTATTTGATTGGGTTAATTGTTCTTTTTGTTGTTATGTGTTGTGTATATTAAGTAAATCAGATTAAACATGAAATACAATATTAGCTAATTGATCCATCCAAGAAATGTTCATCAAGTTGGTAGCACATACATACAGCTATTCATATCACTGGGAAAATAATAGTAACCCAAATTTCTGTTCACTGAATTGTGTATCTAGTTAGGAAGAAATGCATTAAACAAACAAATAAAAATCTAAACATGGTAGATAAAGAAAAAACAATGTAAAGTGCTTTGAGAACAGAAAATATATTATATAGAAAAAGATGTCTCCAACAAGAACTGAGAGTCATGAGTTTATGTTGAAGATGGGGCAGACAAGCAAGCGGAGACCAGAGAACCTTGCTATGTGCTCTAGGTAAAGCTGCATTAGAGTGACTAAAACAAACAGAGAGAGGGCTAAAGAACGGCTGACAAAGATGGAAAGATATTAAACTTTTTTTCATTACTTAGGGAATTCAATACCATTATAACACTTTGGGTTTTAATTTAATAAAGAATCAAAGGCTTTAGAGATCTTTGAGCTAGAAAGTGACATCATCTGATTTCCATTTTACAATGATCTTTCATAGGGTATGTGGAGAAGAGACTTTCATGGTTACAAAAGTCGAAATAAGGTACATGCTAGGTGAATGTTGTCATATTTCACTTGAGAAAAGGTCGTTAGCATCAGGGTCATAGCAATGGAGCCAGTGAATAGTGGTTAGATAGCACATATATTTTTCAGGTAGATACCACAGAATCTCTGAAAATTAAGTTAAAAAAATAGTGAAACACCTGTAGGTTTAAGCCTACAAAAATTATAGATACAAGGTATATATTTATTATATGTATATACACACATTTACAATTTTTTATCTTATTAATGGTTTGTATCCATGTGGAGTCTAGATGAGGAGGTTGGGGTTTTAAGTTTTCTTCCCTTATTAGTTGCCTACATATTATGTGGCATATAATTGCTAAGTAAATGATAGATTGATGAATGACTGGGGTATATTTGAGGTGTAAAGAGATAGTTAAATTATAGAAAAAAAGTTTAACATATAATTTATATATCCAAGTATGGATATTAAAAATACAGCCTTATATACATCATTGGATTTAAGAGAGATTTGATTATAGATTTAAATTTGAAGTCATCATATTTATTAATTTATTAATGGTTTACAATTTTGGCTACTTACTAGAATAACCTAGAGGTATTTAAAATACATAAGTTAATGAATCTCAGAGGAAGGGAATTTATTCAGAATTGGAAGGAATAGGTATGTTAGTGTGGCTATATGTGTGTTCATGCATGTATTGAAATACTCAGGTGATTCTAATATGCAGTCAGCATAAACGTTATGTAAATCAAGGGCTTGAATAATTTGACCTGGAGTGGTGGTTCTCAATCTTGCCTGGAAATTAGAATCAGCCAGGGAATTAATTATCTTAACATCCAGAGTAAGGAAATAAAATAAAAATTACATATTTTTAAATTTCTCAAGGTATTCCTATGTGCAATTAGGCTGAGAATCAATGATACAGAGAATGGTTGTAGATTAAAAAAAATGGAATCTGTCCAAAGTTTAAGCTTATGTACTTCACATTTAGAAGGCTACAAAAGTACATCAGCTCCAAAAAGTAGATCAGATAGAATGAAAACAAGCAGCTATGCTAGTAAGAAAAGGTGAGAGAACTCTTCCCAGATGCTAAATGGAGAATGGTGTTAGAGAAATGAAGGGTATATAAATGTCTTAATATATTACTGGTATTTGAAATGAAAATAATTATGTGCTGAGGTATATGATGGTTGTTGAGCTACATATAATTCGTTCGGGTATAGCAGTAGAATGGGGATTTTGTTGAGTTAAGAGCAATGTGGAGGATGAGGATATAATGAGTTGATGAAACATTTTGTAGATGTTATATAAAGAATGCTAGGTAGGGCAGAAGGAAATATAGACAAGGGAAGATATTTTTTAATATAAAATATTTTACTATATTTTTTGATGAAAGTGACCAAATAAAGAAGGAAAAGTGATATGAAAGGACATGAAAGCTGTCTTCATATTAATTCCAAATTCTTCATTAAATAACAATGTAATCACCTAAGCATAAGGCAGGTGATTGGAGGTGGGAAGAGGAGTGGAAAAGTCATCTGAAGTATAAGAAAATTGGTTGATAGTGAAGTGCATTAGGACTGCAATAGATTCTAAATGCAGTCTCAATTGAGATGTGTATGTGTGTGTATTTGTGTGTGTGTGTTTTCAGCACTCTTTATGTGGGTGCAGGTCTAGTGTAACAGGACAGCTGGACTGGTTTTTAAGTAAGTGTGAAGAACAAGGGAGACAATGAGTTCAGTCTGCATGTAGCAGAGTGATAATGATGCTGTACTGGCCAGGTCTAGCTTCATAGGTGTGCAGTAAATGTAGTCACACAGTACTCTGCTCTCACAAGGGCCCCACATTAAAGCTTCGTAATCCTTCGTAAATTTATCATTGAACTTAAGTAAATGAAATTCCGTGAAGCAAGGAAGCATGCCTATGAGCAGAATAGATGTCCTCCTGGTTTTATGCAACATACCTTGCTACATTGTTTGAAAATATCATACAGAATTCTAGGTGGCTTCCTGAACACACCTAACCTTTTCTTTCTTATAGACTCATTTACATCCTGGGTCTACTGGAAGTCTGTGCATCCATTCCACGTGAACACATTATGACAGAGTAAGCAGGGAGACTGATAGCCCGAAAGAGTCACATTATCTGTTGGGACCAGAGCTTGCTTCAAATGTGTAAAGAATGTAAATGTGATAAGTAAAACATTAGTGACCAAAGAATTTAAAAATGTACTTTTTACTCAAGTTACTTCCCTGTATTAGCCAAGCTTTTACACTGTAAATATGATGTAGAAGAAAAAACAAACAAAGAATAACCCCTAGTTTCTTGTTCTTTTAGTCATTCCTTACTCATCAATAAGTCAAAGGTAGTGGATATTGGTAGAATGAACATCAAGAGTAAAGAAAAACACTTACTTTGGGGCAGCATTTTCATTGTTTTGATAAGAGAGAAATGTATGTGTGTATCTGACATATCAAATGTGGATTACTCTGCATGAGTTAATCACTCTTTTATGTGCATTTAAATCTGTCATAACATTATACAATGTTGAATAGTGAAATTCATGATAATTTCAATGATCCCTATTGTATATTATAAGCAATAAAGTATTTTAAAGGAAAAAGTTGTTAAATACTAATACTTGTAATGGCATATTTATAGCTTTTTAAAAAAGAGTCTTATGATTTCATTCATCACCACTACCACAAATTATGTAGCTGACTCTGATTATGGCTGTTAATATCACTGATGTGAAAGAAAAAATGGTGAGAGGGTGGCATTTTCTATGTAAAATGGTGGTAAGGTCAAAGGATTATATTCTTCTGTTGGAAATAGTTAATTAGAGATAGTAAACTAGAAATATAGGCAATCTTAGAAAATGAATTCCTGAATTTTGGGCTATGGCCATGGGAGTGGGTTGCTGTTATGTTGATATGACTGATGTGAAATGACATGGTGACACAGGTGCATGGAATTAAGTTAAATATTACTTCTCCTAGGGTTCTTCTTGCATATTTTCTTTCACCTAACACTCCCATTTAATGCATTTCTTCTATGCCTGTATTAGTTGCACTGACAGAACATCACAATTGGGATCATAAATTACAGATTTATGGACTTTTAATATTTTTCGTTCTAATAGTTGCTAATTTGTTAATTTTCAAAATAACTTCCATCCTCGACAGCAGTGCATATCACTCTTGTTTCTCTATATCATTGCCATCATTTGAAAATTTTCATTTTACAATCATTTTTCTTTTATGTGTATATATATATATATATATGTGTGTGTGTGTGTGTGTGTATATATATATATATATATATATATATATATATATATCTCATGTTGTTTGATTATTTGTGGACATTATATCTCTTCATAGTAAATATCAGTAAAACTTCCTATATGCTTGTAATGTAGAAATTAACCTAATTCTCTACATTTACAAAAAATATTATGAAAAAATCATTATGATTCTTATAGAATCCCATTTTAGTATAATGGTTATTTAATTAATATTGCTTGATTTCATGAAATTTTTTATTAATTTTCTTTTGACTAATGCTCTGATGACTATCTTTCTTTGAGTTCCCTTTCATTTTTATTTGTTTCCTTTAGGGAGTAAATTATAGAATTTTGTTTTTAAAGATTTTGTACAGGTTTGTACAGGGCATTTGTCACTTATACTAAGTCGATATATTTAGAAGAAACAAGAGTTATAACAATGTTTTGAAGTGGCTGAAGTTTTCAATAAGATTTCTTGGCCAACTTCTTTCATTTGTAGATAAGAAGATTGTCCTTATTAAAACTGTCTCAAAGCGTTCCATTCAATAAGTATTCTTATCTGGGATAAACATCTCCCTTTCTGCCTATCCAATGTGTAAAATAAAATTTTTATTGAAATTAAAATTATTTTCTTCCCAGTTTCTGTACTTATCTTTTAAAGAAGAAAGACTGATTTTTATTCTTACATCTAGGGAGAGTTATTAGTAGCAGTCTTCTCCACTGAGGCCCCTGTACAGAAGCAGCATTTAAGGAGAGCATCAACTAAGAGGTTTTCAGTTAGGACATCTGGTAAATACAGGACAAAGTTTGGCAAAATATTAACATGTGGAGCATAAACTAACCACCCACCTGAATTCCTATAACTAATAAAAAATTTCCTTTGAATTCCATTTGTTAATTTTATTGGTTTTTGTTGTTGTAATGGCGGTGGGAAGTTGTTCTTGTTTCTTAAAATATAAAGATATGGAAAATGAGTTACATGCTACTGAGTTCTTCAAGACAAGTTTGTCAGCTACAGATGCAAATATTGGAACAAAACAATCCCTAAACTTTTATAAATGTATTGAATGATACTAAATCATTTTAATTATTATTATTTACTTTTGTAAGCATATACCTATTAAGTTTAATTCACATTTGAATTTTTTTTAACTTTTAAAATGCAAACTTGTATGTTCACTTCTGATCTCAACTATTAAAATTAGGTAAACTATACTTTATACCCTAAAGAACAGTATGGAAATTCAGAAAAACTTCTGCACTGGCTTTAATTGCTAAGTGTTCTATGTAATAAAAATGCAATCCATCAAATTTATGATAAAGAATCTACCACAAGAAACAATCACTATATTGTATTGAAATAAAGCAAGATGAAAAGAAAAAATGAGGTAAAAGCCAATTTTGCTAAAAAAATCCACAAATTTGTCATTTCATGATAATATATTTTAAAATTTATTTTATTAAGTCATGTTAGTACATTGATATATTAGTAAATCATAGTTTTTTGTTGGCATGACCAAAATACTTTTGGCTCATGGTTTCAGAGTTTGAATCCATGGCTGGTTGACTCCATTGATCTAGGCCCAGTGTGAGGTAGAGAATCATAGCAGATGAGCATGGTAGAGGAAAATAACTAAGGATATGGTGGTAAGGAAGCAGAAAGAGAGGAGGAAGATGTTACAGGGAAGATTAACCCTCCCAGGGCATAGCCCTATTGACCCACTTCCTCCAGTTAAGACCAACCTGCCTTCAGTTACCACCCCGTTAGTTCATTCCAACTAGGAAAAACTGATTAGGTTACAGCTTTTCATCAGCCAATCATTTCACCCCTGGACATGTCTGCATAAACATAGGCACTTTGGAGGAACACCCCAAACCCAAACTATAACAGTATTTTACCTATAATTTTATATTTAAAAGAAACATGTTAACTATATCTAAAACAAAAATAAATATATATACACTTCTATATCAGGATAGTAAAATTTTGTTTTTTTTCTCACCCAAATAGTGGCTTTCCCAATAAAATTAGCATCAATAAAATTAGTTTCCTTTTCCCCGAATTTCTGTGAAAGTCATTATTTTAATATATTTAAATCTGCTTATCTGAGATTAGATTATAGAAGGATTTTTTTTTTTTTTACTTTGTACATTACTAAATTTCAAATCAAATCAAAACACAATGCTTCAAGAACATAGAATTATTTCTCATCACCTTAAGTATCATAGCTTTGGAAACTTGAAACCAGTGTAATAACTATTGTAAGTATACTATTTCCAAATAAATTAAATATTTTATAGACATCCTGATAAATTAGTTTTTCAACTGAGTAGAAAACTTGACATAAACCATATCTATAAATATTATTCTAAAATAGTTCAAAGTTATAGTTATGAACTGCATAAGAAAGCTTCAGTCAATGATAGACCATAGATAAGATAGTAATCCCTAAAATTATAATAAAGATGAAAAACTCTCATTGTCTAGTGATACGTGGCTGTTGTGGTTTCACAAAATAGTGAATTCCTCATGTTTTTGTGATGATGCTGGTGTCATCAAACCCAGTCATATTACAAGCTAGCACATACAATTAAATACATTGCAGGACACTTGAAAATGATAATAGATGACTATATAGCTGGCTGATATATTTACTGTACTATTCCTTTTATCATTGTTTTCAAACTTACTTCTACTTGAAAAATGTTAACTGTATCACAGCCTCCAGCAGTTTCTTCAGGAAAAATTCTAGAAGGCCTTATAGTCAGAGCCAATGACAGTTGAATGTATGTTATTGCACCTTAAGATTTTCCAGTAGAGATGGAAGATGGTGATATTGATGATCCTGAGACTGGTTAGGTTTCAGTTAATGTGTTTGTTTATATCTTAGTTTTAATAAATAAGTAGCAAATAAAAATTTAAAAATTGAAAAGCCTAAAGAATAAGATGCTAAAAAAATTACCTAGTTGTACAACATGTTTAAGTATTAAAATAAATGTTATTAAAAAAGTGTCAAAAAGTTTTTTTTTTAAAAAAATTTAGTTTATAATAGAAAATAGCTATAGTAGACTAAATTAATTTTATTATTGAAGAAATAAAAATAATTTCATAAATTCAGCATACCTTCATAAAGTCTACAGTAGTAAACAGTACTTTACCAACCTTCACATTCACTTCACATCCATTTATTATTCACTCACTCACTTATCCAGGGGAATTTCAGTCCTGAAAGCTTCATTCATGTTAAGAACTCTATATTGTTATACCATATTTATCTTTTATAATTTTCATATTGCAACTTTTAATAGGTTTCAATATGTTTAGATACACAAATACTTTCCATTGTGCTACAGTTATCATAGTGCTATAGTATTCAACACCCTATTATGTTGAATAGGTTTTTTTATTTCTATTTTTTTGTCAGTTGTTGATGGAGTTTCATTTTATTCATTTATTTATATATGGTGCTGATGTTCAAACCTAGTGCATCACACATCCTGGGCAAGTGCTCTACCACTGAGCTACAACCCCTAGAAGCAATGGGCTGTACCATGTAACCTAGGTGTGTAGTAGACCATAGTGCCTAGATTGAAGTATACCCTTTGGTATAACCACACAAAACTGCGTAATGATGCACTTCTCAGAATATATACTCATCAAGTGTTGCATGACAATATATGAAAAATATTTTTTAACTCCCCCAAATTAAATGAGATCTTTCAAAAATCAGATTTAAACCTTATTTCTCTACCATTTCAATTAAGCGATCATACATGGAATTCAAGCTAGAGGCAGCTAATGTGCCTGATTACTAGTTTTTAAATAATAATTATTTTGTTTACAGTTCTGATTCATTTCTCTTTTAAACTTTAGTGTGTAAGAATAAATTAACTAAATAACATGCTATTCCATGTATGTCTTATGCTTTTATAAAAACTTTTTTTAACCTAATAAGCAGGTAAATTATTTTTCTGATAATTCTAGGAACTTGTTATTGTTAATAATGATATTTCTTATGAGTGAATTTCTTGACTGTAAAGCCCACATAGTCAAAGTGTTGAGGCCCCATAAGAAAGAGTTTGTTGTTTGGAAACACTAAAAATCTAAAGAAAATGAAGTACTTTATCTGTATACTTGAATCCTATCAATTGTAACTAAGAAAAGTAGATTATTTGAAGTGAAAAATGAGGTGAAAACCCCTAAAAATAGCATATATATCTATCTATCTTGGTTATATAGATCTCTTACTAGTATTATGCTAGAGATAAGAGTTAGTTCTGTTATTTACTCTCTAGAATTGTGTATGTGTAGGAAAGAGTTTGAGTAAATAACACTTTCCACTGTGAGTCATGGTAATAATTTATGTAGTTAAAGAATCAATGAGAAAATTCAATGACTTTGACATTATGCTAAGCCTTTAGACATATGTTGTCAGTTATAATATTCACATTCACCCTGTGAACTAGGCATCATTATTCATTGACACATCTGTGGCTTCTGAAGTTTAAATGACATGCACAAATAATATAGCTAGAATGCAAAAATAAAAGTACAATAGATATAAATCTTGGTCTTCTAACTCCAAGTCCTTTGATGTCTCTCATATACCATGCTAGTACTAAATAGTACCAAAATATTTAAAAATTAGTTTATGTTATTATTTGCTACTGTGATGGATTGATTAGTATAACTGTCAAGAAAAAATGATATTTTATGTAGTCGATGATGATAAAACAGGAGCTGAAATTAAAGGATCATATTACCTCAGACTTATGTATAGAAAATAGGTAGACAAAGAAGCATATAAATTTTAGACTGCTTTCAAGAAATTGAATTAAATATAAGAGAAACTTGATTTAAAGCAAAATAAGACAATGTTATAAAAAAGATATTTAGAAGATAGGGACAAAATGTAACTCCATATTAATATATTTTTAATCTTTTAATTTCTTGATATAATTCCTGTTTGCCTATCATTTGGGATTTCCACATTATAACCCAGAAGAGTACACACCATTAATTGTCAGAAACAATAATATCAAGGATATTTCTGCTTGTTGCTAAAATGAACAGTCTCAAAATTGAATTTGTGTAAAAATGTTTTTATTTATTGAACTATGATGCATAATTTTTAAAAATATTTATTCTTTAGTTGTAGTTGGAAACAATACCTTTATTTTATTTATTTTTATGTGGTGCTGAGGATTGAACCCAGGGCCTCTCATATGGTAGGCAAGCTCTGTACCACTGAGCCAAATCTCAGCCTGATATATAATTTTTAAGAGATGGAATATTTATGGTGAGTAAATAGGATAGTGTTTTCAATAACAGAAAATAAACTCATTGGTTTTTTTAAATCGTTTTTTTAGTAACTTTGACACAATCTCTTTGTTTTGTATTATTTAAAAAAATAATTATGCTAAATATTATTAACCTACTCTGATGTTTATTCAATTGATAACACAATTTAGGTCATGAATGACAAACATTTTACTTCACAGCATAGATCACTTTTCTTAATAATATGAAAAGAGTTTTATGAGCAAATATTCTCTGATTACCTTTTAAAAATCTCTTATCACATATTTCTCTTAAAAGAAAACTAGTTTCATTGTTTAAATATAATATTTTAATTTGATGAAAAGTGGCATTATTAGTTGAGAGAAATCCATCTGGTATTAGTATAGTGTGTAATATACTTATCTGAACATTCTTTATAATATATGTGTTATTTTCTAATGGTAACTTATATCCAGAACCATCATCTGAAGAGAAAAAGGAAAAACTGTCATTCAAAGATACCATCACTCTAGGGACATATGAAAAAATAGGTGATTTTCTTCAATTGGACTGATGAGGTGATAGATAAACTATGTTCTCTTACAAAGCTCCTTCTTCTTCTACTTAATTTGAGCATGGGCTATGTCTCTCACCCCAGTGGACAGAAGAATTTGCATGATGAAAATTCTTCTTCAGTTAAGAAGTATGTTGTTTGGATAGTCAACAGCATTTTCTATTTCTGTTTTAGGAAAAAAAAAAAGTGTAGCGAAAGGTATAGCCAAAAATGATACAGTTGCTAGTGCTGAAGAAAAGAATGTTATGCAATGGAACAATAGGGAAGGTGTTCCACATGCATCTCAGGAATTGGCAAGGCCACTTAACCCATCACAGACTCAAAGGTGTAGAAATGCAAATGTGTTTTTAAAGACTTTCCAGGGCAGAATATTTTAAGGAAAGAGCCCTGGGGGCCCTGCCTGCCTTAGTATTCCTTTCTACAGGCTCAGCCATAAAGGCACTCTGAGGCTGGTGTAGCCATGGTTCATATTGTTCTAGGTAAAGTTTATAGTCATGAAAGGCATTATTATCTTCTATGTAATGCTGATTTTGCAGGCATGCAGAAAGTAAGAGTTATGTGTCAATATAGATTCCACCAATTTCAAAGGAAAACCTTGGATGGCAATATGTTGTGGGGCCAGAGTCCCTGGAAGAAGATTCTGACAGGACTGTGCTAGTGAAAATGTAGGAGTGAAGTTCAAGTTGAGGAAGGCAGAGGTGCCAGCAAAATGCAAGAATCATCAAGGAATGGTACAGAGAACATGCAAAGGCAACCTGAGAGAGTGGTCATATGGGTTGCTTCTAGCAAGGCCATAAGAGTGGCCTATCATCATGTGCTCTGCAAGATAGTTATGGGTCTTTAGGATTTGATGTTGGTCTTGATGGATTTTATTCTTTCTTTGGATTAATCCCTCCTTCCTATTACTGTATTTCTCCCTTTTGGAATAGGGAGTAATACCTGTCTCACTGTTGTATTCTCAAAGTATGTAACATTTTTAGTAGGAACTTACAGCTGACTTTTATTTGAGGACACTTTGGACTTGGAATTTGGAGTAATCCTGGATCAATGAAGACCTTGACTAATTGAGAACTGAATAAATGAATAGAAAGTTTTGGGTATCAGGGGTAGAATACAATAAATTTGAATATTGAATGCTCCCTAAAGGCCCAAGTGTCAAAGGTTTTGTTCACAGGGTGGCATTATTGGGAGATGGTAGAACTTTTATAAGAGGTTGCTATTAGAGGGAAATCTCTAGGCCATTGGGGATGCCTTGAAGGAGAATGTGGAACCCTGGCTTCTTCTTCTCATGTTCCTGAATTATGAGTTAAGATTAATTTTGCTCTGCCAAATGTTCCTGCCATGACAAATTAACTTTGCCAAAAGTACTTCACAGTTGGAGACACTTTATCTTGGAAGGGGGCCTCAAAAATCCATAAGGCAAAAATAAATCTCTTCTTTTAAAAGTTATTTGCCTTTCAGTTACTTTGTTGTAGTGACTGAAAACTAATAAAAAATAATTTTTTTTGTTGACCCAATTATTCCTTTTATCCAAGAGAACTCAGATATCTTGCAAAGACATTCGTCTTTCTTTAGTATGAACCATAAATTTCAGTCTTTTCTACTTCACATAAAGAAAAGATAAGTACAATGGATGTCCAGAAAGAGATGTCAGAATGTAAGACATGACGATCTTTGTTTCAAATGCCTATCACCACGTCTCATGTCTCATCATAAGTCTTACTAAAATTCTCTTCCAGGATGGGTCAGTCCTCTGGCCCAGAACTCCACAGATATGGGTATATTAGCAGAGATATTGGCTTTTTGGTTTCTTTCCTACCAAGACAAGAAAGAGAAAATTGGGAAAATATACTTATATAAATCATTGCCTTTATTCTTACTCCAAGATACAACTCTTGAAAAAGTAACCAGTACATTTAGGCCTGATGTTTACAACCAAAAACTTGGAAATCAAATTCAAGCAAGGAAAAAGAGCCAAAGAAAAAGCAGCCATCATTTTGGCCCTTGCCCTTGAAGGTCAGCTAGCACCCAGAAAATGATGGGACTACTTTCTGGGCCCTCCAACTTTGGTGAGTCACGTGATCTGCCAATAAGAGAGATTGAGAGGACCTTAGAGTACAGGAAGCTAACCAGTGCACATTCTTTGAAGAAGAGGGTCATTGGAGATGGAAATGTCCCTGATGCTTCCGAGAGAAGTCATATATGGTCAGCAAGATGCTGACCCATCCTGGCAGATGGCACCAGTGGTAGAAGAAAGCTATAGGAGCCAAGAGGCTTCACACACATCCCCAAGAATGACTTAAGAGTAGATAGGAACAAGGTAAGTTTTAAGCAACTTGGTCTTAAACACCTGACAGGAGAGTATAGCCTAAGCACTGTCCTATATGGACATTTAAAAGGAAAAATAATATTGTTTCTAAAAATGTAACTTAAAATGTGCACTTGTGTCAGCCCTTCAAAAAGGAAGTAAAGCTGGAGACTATCCAGGAAGGGTTCTAGTGTGGGCATGTCTAATAATAATGATCACAAAGGACTCTAGAGTTGCAAGTTTGTCCTAAGTTAATTTTAGCCTTATCCCCTAGACCTACAAACCTTCCTACCCTTTGACATGGATAAACTCAATCTTTTTTTGCACTAATAAGATTATGAGTTATTGTCTTCCTGGTTTTCAGACACTGGCTGAAATACTTTAGCTTTAGTGATAATCACTTTAGTGAAATTGCTTTAGTGATAATTGTTCACAAAAAAAGTAATGCTTTGTTTTATTTATTTTTTTCTTAGTACTATCCCTGCCCTATGTATGCCTTGTTCAGTCACCTGCCATCTGCCACTGTGGATCTCTGGATTGCTCTGATGCTTAATATCCTTAACCATCCACACCCCATCTGATAGAGAACAAAGATTTTGGGTACTTCCCCTAACTTCACCCTCTTTCAATAGGAAGCAGCTTGGAGATACTGTTGCCCATTTTGCCATAGAAATGGAATGTAGAAATTGACAGCAAGGAAATGTAACCATGGTCCAATTTATGATTTGATTATAGTCTTTGCTGCTTTGCCACTGCATCTTATTTTTCAAATGAATATATTTCTTTCTCTTTCTCTCTCCCTACTACTCCCCAATCTCTCCCTGTACCTAATCTCAGAGGAAACAGGATTACCTTTTTTCCTATTTAGGCAGACCTATCTGTCCTTCAGTATACACCCACCATAGGAACAAAATAATTCAGACTTTGAGGATGGTGCCCAATGATCTCAGAATGATTATCTCCCAAATTGACAAGTGAATTACAATTTCAACAGTGAACACTTGGAATGTAGCTTTTGAATCACCTCTTTAAAAGCCCCCTATTCCTCATAATGAGCAGAATCACAGCCCTTGGGACAGGAGTCCTTGTGTTTTCTCCTTTGCTAGCAAAGCAATAAACATTCCCTTTCTTTTTTTTTTTTTCAAAAACAAACAAAAAATAGTGTGCCTAATTTTAAAAATTTGTTTCTAACACATGCATTTTAATCAGGTATGACTTGAATATATTCATTTGTGAAGCTTAGGAGTTGCAGAGAAATATAAATTATGTAACCATTCAGATTTTTTTGCCCATGTATATTTAGGCACTTTCCCAAATAATTTGAGCCTTCGTATCATCATTTGAAAACAAAGTTATTGGTTATGAAGTAGACAATCTCTGGTATTATGATTTATTCAGTTTCTGGATTCCTTAGAGGATGGCTTATAAGAAATAATATATTCATATGTGGCTCACTTAAAATACATATCACATTTTTTTTCTCTTTTTGGTGCTGGGGAATGAACACAGGGGGACTCTACAACTGAGATATACTCCCAGCTGCCACTTGAAAAAAAATTTTTCAATGGCATCTTGCTAATTTTCTGAGGCTGTCCTCATCCTTGGCTGTCCTCATCTAAGTCTTCAAAATTGCTCAAATTACAGTTGAGTCAGCTTTTCTACATCAAAATATTAATTGACCTGTCTATATCTACTACCACTTTTCTTATTTTTATAGACTCAACAAACTAGAATTGCTAATGAAGTTGAAAAATAGTTTTATGCATTCAACAAATTGTTATACCTGTCACTACTAGCTGTAATGAATATAAAATAAAATACATATGGCTTCTACTTTTTAAAACTTCAGTGGAGAAGAAAAGTATAAAATGTTTAAAATAATGACCCTGATTTTTATCAAAGACCTACATATTGTATAAAGCATGTGCTTATAAGCACTAATTCATACATGCATTCAGACCGTATGTGAATGTAAACATACTGTACCCCTGTGCTATAATCTATTTTTTTATTGGTTGTCCAAAACATTACAAAGCTCTTGACATATCATATTTCATACATTTGATTCAGGTGGGTTTTGAACTCCCAATTTTACCCCAAATACAGATTGCAGAATCACGTCAGTTACACATCTACATTTTTACATAATGCCCTATTAGTAACTGTTGTATTCTGCTACCTTTCCTATCCTCAACTATCTCCCCTCCCCTCCCCTCCCATCTTCTCTCTCTACCCCATCTACTGTAATTCATTTCTCTCCTTGTTTATTTTCCCATTCCCCTCACAACCTCTTATATGTAATTTTGTATAACAATGAGGATCTCCCTCCATTACCATGCAATTGCCCTTTTCTCTCCCTTTCCCTCCCACCTCATGTATCTGTTTAATGTTAATCTTTTCTTCCTGCTCTTCCTCCCTGCTTTGTTCTTAGTTGCTCTCATTATATCAAAGAAGACATTTGGTATTTGTTTTTTAGGGATTGGCTAGCTTCACTAAGCATAATCTGCTCTAGTGCCATCCATTTCCCTGCAAATTCCATGATTTTGTCATTTTTTAATGCTGTGTAATACTCCATGGTGTATAAATGTCACATTTTTTTTATCCATTCATCTATTGAAGGGCATCTGGGTTGGTTCCACAGTCTAGCAATTGTGAATTGTGCTGCTATGAACATCAATGTAGCAGTATCCCTGTAGTACGCTCTTTTAAGGTCTTCAGGGAATAGTCCAAGAAGGGCAATAGCTGGGTCAAATGGTGGTTCCATTCCCAGCTTTCCCAGGAATCTCCATACTGCTTTCCAAATTGGCCGCACCAGTTTGCAGTCCCACCAGCAATGTACAAGAGTACCCTTTTCCCCACATCCTCGCCAGCACTTGTTGTTGTTTGACTTCATAATGGCTGCCAATCTTACTGGAGTGAGATGGTATCTTAGGGTGGTTTTGATTTGCATTTCTCTGACTGCTAGAGATGGTGAGCATTTTTTCATGTACTTGTTGATTGATTGTACATCCTCCTCTGAGAAGTGTCTGTTCAGGTCCTTGGCCCATTTGTTGATTGGGTTATTTGTTTTCTTATTGTTTAATTTTTTGAGTTCTTTGTATACTCTGGATATTAGGGCTCTATCTGAAGTGTGAGGAGTAAAAATTTGTTCCCATGATGTAGGCTCCCTATTTACCTCTCTTATTGTTTCTCTTGCTGAGAAGAAACTTTTCAGTTTAAGTAGGTCCCATTTGTTCATTCTTGTTATTAACTTTTGTGCTATGGGTGTCCTATTAAGGAATTTGGAGCCCAACCCCACAATATGTAGATCGGAGCCAACTTTTTCTTCTATCAGACGTAGAGTCTCTGATTTGATATCTAGCTCCTTGATCCACTTTGAGTTAACTTTTGTGCATGGCGAGAGGAGGGGATTCAGTTTCATTTTGTTGCATATGGATTTCCAGTTTTCCCAGCACCATTTGTTGAAGATGCTACCCTTCCTCCATTGCATGCTTTTAGCTCCTTTATCAAATATAAGATAGCTGTAGCTTTGTGGATTAGTCTCTGTGTCCTCTATTCTGTACCATTGGTCCACCCGCCTGTTTTGGTCTGTGCTATAATCTAAAATTAGATTTGCACATTAGTGAGCTCCAAAAATATACTTTCATAAATGCTTATTGACTAGGATCCATTAAGATCCACTGTGAATACTTGAGAATACTTAATAACTCTTAGTGATTTAGAAGACAATATTGAACTGAAAGCAACATTTTAATTATATTTTCTTTCTGGTATGCTTAAAACAAATTTCCAAGAAAACTAGTGTATACAAGAATACTACACTTGATCTGGCTAATAAAAGGTATCTTTAGATCCAGGGAATAAGTTGACTAGAACCCAAAAGACTATGTGACTGACTCACTGGATTGAGGACTCATATTAATGGTATACTTAGATGGAAGAATTCTTGGCCTATGACTATTTTCAAATGTCACCTTATCATAAGTGTGCATCTTTTCAACAAATCATCCTTTTTATTAGATAATCCATAGATTTATCTTATAGATTTCTAGCTAAAATGAACAACTTAAGATAATATTAAATAACATTAAAAAATAAGTTCAAAATAAAATTAGACTTAGAAGTGAGAATAATCAATTTTTGGACCAATCACAGGAAATATTACACAGAAGCTGACAAAGCCTTATGGGTACAATTCTCCAGGTAGAGAAGAAGGAATAAAGTTTACTGAGAGATCTTCCTAGTATTTGATATAGCTTAAACCACAGGACAATGGAGTGTCATGAGGTTATACAGACACACAAGTAAATACTTTCATGTATTTATATATATGTATATTTACATTTATTCTTATATGCATCTTAGATCTATTATTTGGTAATATATATGAATGTTCCATATGATATATAAAATTTATAAATATACATATATTTATATAAAATATTATTAATTCACCTGTGCATCTATATGACTTTATGGACATTTAAATCTGTATTCCCAATATTCCAAATGTGAATTTTACTTTATTTGAAACTTCAACTGATTTAAAATATGCAATACTACACAGTATCCACATTGGCATTTTGAATATTAGGTGTAATTTATGTAAATTGCTTTTGGTACTATTTCACATTAAATGAAAATTTCTGATAAGTAAAATATGACATATTTGAACATGAGAGCTTTCTTCTGCATCTTATTTAATTTTATTTGTATGTATGTCAATATAACCAATACCTTATTTTAGCTTTCTCTTTCAATTTATATCCCTGAGATTTTACCTGTTGTTTACAATTTATATGTCTTGAAATTGACAGCAATAAATAGTTATACATAGTCTGAAAATGTCATTTTCTTTCATTAATGTAAAGTAACACTGATTGATCTTTTAATTTTATTCCCAATACCTGTCACCTCACCATTTGCTTAATTTTTCTCTAACGTTTATAGAGTGCAATAATATTCAAAATGCAGACCCTGCATTTTTTTATTTTAAAATATATTAATATGAGGGGGGAGTTCTTTGTTGTAGACAATATAGTAATTTTCCAACAGAACAAAAATAAAATGCAATTTTCCTCTTTGTATTATTTTTTGTTAGTTTGGGTCCTTTTGGAACATATATTTTCAATTTTAGTCTTCCTATAGGGGAGCAAGTCTAGAGATTTCCACATCTTGACTAGTTCATGAAAATTAAGATAAATCTACATCTACCTCTTATGTTATTAAATTTCAATAGTCCTCATAAGAATTTTAGAAATAAATGAAGTCAGTTATGAAAATTTCTATAGAAATAATTTTATTTTGTTTATAATAACCATATTCATGCTGACAACAGAGGAATAAATAAAAATGAACAAACCAAAACTCTGGGCTACTTTAGAAACATCATAATCTACTTGATTAAGGAATATTTTAGTTATATATTTTGGACCAATTTATATTACTCTTATACATCATAATCTTTGGACTAGCATATGCCTTTATGCAACAGTTTTCAATTGTCCTAAACATTCTTATTCATTTAACTTTAATTGTTCTAAAAGATGATTATGCTTGATCTCATTTTCAACATCCAGGATTCACATAAAGAATTCACTGAATTTAGTTATCAAGACTTTTTCATATCTTCAATGTATGGTATCTCACTATGTGTATTTATATTACATGTATTTAATTATATCAATATTTTAAGAATTGATTCAAGCTGTATTATAGGATGTCAAAATCTGATTCTGGATGGGGTTTTGTTCATAAATAGGCTTAGGCTAAACTCTTTTTTAGTCTAACAATATTATTGGAATGATATTATTTACTTCCCATGGTATCACACCAAGAAGCACACAATGTCATTTTATTTTATTAATGGTATGGCTAAATTTGATTACTTGATTAAAATGGTATTCCCTCAAGCTCTTTGTTATAAAGGGGCCTTTTTTTCTTTTCCTTTATCATTTCTGACTAATACAAGGAGTGATCATTTTGAGAATTTACAATGACAATTGTCTCATTTTATTGTTCTTTCCATATTTTGTAGCTGACATTCTTTTAAGAGCCCTCCCTCTTTTTAATTGTCAAATATTAGTATGAATTCATAAATTATTTGATGCAACAAAATAAAATCCATGTGTCACAGACTTGTTCTTTTCATGTTCAAATTGTCTTAAAAATGATAGCCAGTTAAAGTGAGCCCAGAGTCTTGTTTACATGTTTTTCTTAGTCTTCTAACATGTTCCTTCTTTCTCACAAGACAAAGTATTTCAGGCTCATCTTATGTTTTTCCTGCTTCTAACATTAATTTGTAATTTATTCAGAGTCCTGATTTCCTTTAGTCAAGAATTATAGATAGCAAATATTATACAGTTATTTTCTGGAACAACTTGGTTCTCATATATGAGAATCATCCTCCGAGTACTGTGAAAGTAAAGAAGGTATGTAGATACAGGACTGCAAAGAATGTAATTTGCTGGAAACAGTGTCATCCTAGCACATCACCCACGTTAGTCAACAGGATGGGGTTCAAAGTGATTCCTAAAATTAATGGCAAAATGGTATGCTAGACTAGGAGCTCAATTTCAATGTTTCTTTAACCCATTCTGTATAAAAACTGTGAACATAGAATCAAACAGGAAAGTGAGGAGGGCCACTGACTCCTTGCATTATGACAAGAAATAACTGAACAGCTGAGAGAAATGAGCAACTTGAGTCCCCACTGAATAGTCCCCTCCCCTGGATTTAATTCTATGTTATATGAAATAGCTTTACCATATGTCTACGTATAAATTCCTCCAGTACAGCATCTAGATGTACAGCTTGGCCATAGAGGGTCTTTAGGGCAAGAACTAAAGCCCCCAGTTACTCAAAAGGGGCAGACATGGCATATTTAAATTTGTTAATACTTCTCCAAGGATTTCAGTCCAGCTGGGCAAGGTGGGATTGCCTAAAAGGACTGTCTGTGGCTTTAATGAGCTATTATTTTTCTCAAGAATCTCTCCTGCATGAACGTTATATAGCAGATGAAAGTGTCCTGATATATCATGGGTTTGGGTCAATCCTGGATAGCATTTCTGAGAAATGGGTGCCTGATTCATTGCTAGTGGGACATGTGTTCCCATACATTACACTACTAAAAATCTTTTGTCATGGCAGATTGATTAGTTCTCCTGCTAGGAAAGGCTTATATAAGACTAATACCTATATCTGCACAGGTTAAAATATAGATATACTCTTTAATGTTTGGTAAAGGGCCAATAAAATCAGTCTTCTAGTCCTACACAGGTTGGATAGCTCCCTGTATCTGCCCCTGCTTATAGGTCAAATGGTGGGACTAGAGAACTGAGAACACCTGAAATTTGGTCACAGATGCTACCAAATGTATTTCATGGGCAATCCTCCTCTCTTAGCTACATTCCATTGTCATTTAGCACTTTTATATTCAATCTTCCTATGTACCCACAGGACCAGTTATGCATCCTGGGTTGAAGCAAAGGCCTACACCTTAGTCAAAATATCCTCCTACATATTTCTAGGAGTAGAGGTCTTAACATGAGCAGGTACATGTATAGTCATTGTGTCCCTGGTTCACCTAGTTATTCTCACAGGTGTTGCCACATCATGGATCCCCAGTCAGGCTTTCCAAATGTTCCTTTTGCCATTGTGTCATCATCAATGTAAGGCTTTTGTATGCTGCCAAGTTGACAGCACAACCAGCTGCCATAGCTCATGAGTTACTAATAGCCACACTACATATAGTTACACCAATTGGCTGGTGTGATTTCCTCTTGCCTCACAACAGATAACAACAGTGGTAGGTTGAACTGCAAAAAAGTCTGGACTCTTGCCTTCCCCTGGCTGAACTTATCTGCATAGCAAACATTTTTAGGTTTGGGATTCCCCTTCTTACCCTTGTAAGAACATAATGGGGTGGCCAGTTTGTAGATAATGGGGTAAAAAAAATACAGATTGGGAGTCAAGGAGCTATTAGAAGTGACATGACAATGATGTAAAGACACATGTGGCTTATTTAGATCAAGACTCTATCATGGAAGCTTGAGGCCCATGAAATTAGCCATCCACGTATCACTTTATAGGTAGGCCAGGTTTGTACTGTGACTGATAAGGTCTTGTCAGTGCTCAACTGTAATAAAGCCTTGTTTCCTACTAGAAACTGCTGTTCTAAAGAGGTATAGAAGTTTTAGCCACCTTCCAGGATTAAACCCTTTTTCTTGCCAAACAGCCCAACTTATCCCACTTGCCATACTGGTGACATCTAACTACACTGACATATCTGATTGAGGGAGTGATCGGATCTATGCCTGTAAAATCCTTTGTTTTCTCAAATGTCTTCTGCAAGGGAATATTCCAGACCTGTGTGGCTTCATTTTTAATGAGACAATATATTTGTTGTAGACACTGAGCTAGAGGAGGAAAGGAAGCCCACAATGTTCTAGAATTCCTTGTGGAATGTATTTTATCTTTTCTTCTACAAGAAGACAAACTGACACTGTGAATTAGTTTCTTCCCTCCCTCCCTCCCTCCCTTTCTTCCTTCTTTCCTGATAAGAGAATAATGATAAAAGCATTTTCTAGATCCAGGAAACCATACACAGATTCAAGGGAGAATGTGACTTTTCCCAGTACCTGAGTCATGTTAGATTTTACAGTGCGGATAGGTGGTATTACCTTGTTTATCTCCCAATAGTTGTCTCAAGAATTGACAGGTATTCTCAAGTCCTATCATGCTTTTGTACCAGCCAGAGAGGGCTATTTAAGGCACTTTAAGCAGGATGTAAAATTCCATCCCACTTTGATTCTTTTAGTCTTCCCAATCTCAGCACATCCACTTGGCACCTTGCACTGCCTGATGTTTATCACTCTTCTAGAGGTGGGACAACAAAGTCCCAATTCTCTTTCTTCACTCAAATACCGCCTTTAGTACATGAACATGGAATAAAAGTTCTCCCACAGATGTCTTTCCTAATAAAAATACCCTTCCTTAGAACATCTTCTGGAACTGGGTAGATTAGTAACAATATAGAGTGGGTGACACTCTCCCAATTCCCAGGTGGACTCATACTTGTTTTACTCTGATTGTCTTATTCTCTCATCCATCAATAACTACCGAGAGCCCCAGAAAATATTCTAAGTACCTATAGGCCAATGTATATTCAGCTTTCATATGTTTACGTTTGTTCCTTAATGTTTTAGTCATGTATGTTTTTCTCTTGGGACTAAAGGATGGAAAGCTTATTTGAGGACTCACAGTGTCAGAGGTCTTAGTCCATAGAGGCCAGCACCATTTCTCCAGGCTCCCGATGAGGTAGGATGTCATCATGGCAGAAGTGGGTGGCAGAGGGAAACAGCTCACATGTTGATCAAGAAGCAGAGAGAGTTCTCCACTTGCCAGATAGAAATATATACCCCAAAGCCATGCTGCAATTCCCACCTCTTCCAGCCACACTCTACCACTTCCCTCACAATCCAATTATTTCTCCTCTGAACATTCTTGCATATTGTCTCACATGTGAGCCTTTGACTTCACATCCAAACCATAACACTTAAGAACCTATAAATAATTGGACATGGTGGCACATTCCTGTAATCCCAGGGGCTCTGGAGGCTGAGGCAGGAGGATTGTGAGTTCAAAGCCAGCCTCAGTTAAAAGAAAGGCACTAAGCAATTCAGCGAGACCCTGTCTCTAAATAAATACAAACTAAGATAGGGCATGTAGCTCAGTGGTTGAGTGCCCCTGAGTTCAATCCCCAGTACCAAAACAAAACAAAACAAAACAAAACAAAAAACCCTATAAATAGTGAGTTCCACATGATGCCTCTGGTCACCCCCTATATATGTCACTCTGGTTCAATCTTGATCTTGCTCCTAATCATGGGAAGGGGGAAGAATACATTCCATATAATCAGTAATGCCAGTGCAAATAAATTTGTAACCTTCCTTTGTAGGAGCAACAGGGTAGAAAGGTTGGAACTGTTGTTTAGGCTTAAGTTCCTCCCACAGCTATCAAGATTATGTTAGTTTTCACATCTGTCTTTTCTCTGGGGTGCTGGCATGAAGCAAATCAAGTTACATCTGCTTTCTTATTGTCTATGTCCTCCTCCCATTTCTTTTCTCTTTCATTTTTTGGCCCTTCTTATCAAGCTTCATGACAGGTGAATTTGACAGAATAGAAAGCAAATGTAGATCACCAAAATAAAATTATGTTTTTACAGAGATGGATAAGGTTGATAATTATCTTCAACAACATTGATCCAGAATATGAGGGGAAAACAAATTATGAAACAGAATTATATAAGGAAATATCACTTTACATCCCAAAGACAAAAAAGGCAAAGAACTAATATACAACCCAATACCAAAATTGGATAGTATCATTACATGTTGTATTTAAATATTCAAAATGAGTAAATTGTTTGAAAACATTACTTACTTAAACTGATATTTTTAGAATGGCAACAATCTGAATAGTCATACATTCATTAAAGGAATTAGATTTATAAGTTCCCTTTACTAATTTTTTTTATCTTGATAGCTTTATGAATGTATTTTATTAATCATTAAAAAATAAAAGAATTTTTTTTAGAAAATAGAGAGGAAAAATTTTCTGATTTATTTCATGAAATCAATGGAAGCCTGATATCCGAAACTGGAAAGGTCATTACGAAACAGGTGTAGAAAACATTGCTCTTTCCAGAACAGATTCACATATCCAAACCAACATCGGACAAATGAAATCCAGAAACACAAATTGATAACCCTTGGGTTTTATTTCAGGAGTGCAATACTAAACTACTGTTTGAAAATCACTTAATGTAATGTAGTTCATTAACATTTAAATATAAGGTAAATTATATGATCATCTTAATAAATGCAGAAGAAAGCATCTGATAAAATTCAATTCTCATAAAAAATCCAATCCCTCAACAAATAGAAATAAAAGAAAGAACCTATATTCTAGTAAAGCATATCTTTCAGATAACATTATATTTGATATATTTGAAACTAGATAGGGGATTGTAAAATCACCACTTTTCAACACTTTATTTGATGTCCTATACAACTAAAGTATCCACACAAGGATAAAAATAGTAGGCCAATGAAAGAGAAAACATAGTCTAGAAACAAACATACTTATAAATTTATGGATCATGTGAATTAGGAAAAATATATTGCAATGGGTAAAAGTGATATTTTCAAACCATGGAGCTTATTTAAATAAATGTCTCATGGAAAAAGTGTACGAATCATGAGCTCCACAATATATAAACCTCAAATAAACATTTGCAAATATGAACATGGAAAGGTGTTTGACATCAGATTTGCTAGAGTGCATAGTTAAAATCACATTCAAGTGCCAATCATTTGAATGTATAAAATAAGTCTAATAATATTAAGTTCAGTGAAGGTAAGGAACAATCAGAGCTGTCTTACCCTTCTAGTGGGAATGCAAATGAGTGATAAATTTGAGAAAACTTTTTGTATTACCCACTAAAGTCCAACCTACTCTGATTCTTTCACCTAGCAATTCCACTGCCAGATACAGAACACTCAAAACTGAGTGACTATAAAATCACTCTCCAAAAACAATAAAAGTTTAATTATTGTTAGGCATCTACAGTCATAATAGCCCTTAATCATTAAAAAGAAACCCCAAATGCTTATTTACAATGGGGTGGATAAACTTACTATAATATGTTTACTGGAATATTGTACAACAATAAAAATGAGAACTGCTATATAAAGCAACATTGATGGACTTCATGTACCTAATACTGAGCAAAAGAAAGAAGATGCAAAATGGTACCTGCAGCACAATTCTACTTATACATATTTCAAGAACATGCATTGTTTATCTATGGTGATAGGAACTAGAGCAGTGGTTACCTCTGGGATGTTTGCAAAGGACATAGAACCAGGAAACCCTTTGGAGACTTATGTATATTTTACATATCAACCACAATGGTAGTTGTATAATTAATGTGTGTAACATATGCATTATATCTTAATATACCTTTATAAAATTTATTTTGGATGCAATATGAAAAATAGATTATAGGCAGAGATGTGGAGCAAAAGAAGAATCAGAGGGTACTCTTGAGAATTGTTAGGATTTCCTATTGGGATAGTTTGAGGTAGGCAGGTGAAATAAAATGTTCTTTTAGTATGGAAGGATCAGAGAAGGGGTAGAATCAATGTATGCTCTTACACAGAACAGTAGGCATTAGATAAAAGATTCTCAAATTCTCTTATTTATTTCCCAGAATGCTCACTTACATGAAATAGATAAAAAGGAAAAAGTGGAAAATAATTACTAATTCCAATTTATTTTTATATATTTTTTTTAGTTGTAGATGAACACAGTGCATCTTTATTTATTTTTATGTGGTGCTGAGGATCGAACCCAGTGCCTCACACATGCGAGGCAAATGCTTTACCAATGAGCTACAGCCCTAGCCCTAATTCCAATTTTTATAGCATACGGATTCTAATGTATTTTGCTACTATATTCACAATGTAATTAATTTTTCTGTTTGAATAGTTTTATGCCTAGTATGCTTATATCTGTTGTGATAAATTATCAAACACAGTGCACAGCTGGTCTTTTTTTTTTTTTTTAAGAAACCTCATTAGAAATCACCAACTTATCTTTAAACTCTTTGAACATTTGGTGCAAAATCTGAATTCATGCAGTTCTGTGTTAGCTCCAAACAGCCTGCCTCATTGATCTTACCATATGATAGAGATATATTTTAGGAATGAGATAAGGAGAATGATGATTTTTGCTTATTGCTATTTAAATATTTTATGATGGAAAGATGTTGTTCTTGTTTAAAACAAGTAGTCAGAATAGTTTTCCAAAAGCTTTTTCATAATGTTGCTAAGCTCATATCAGATGCACTTAAAGAATTTTGGGGTTCTTTTTATCCATCTTGTGTATTTATCATATCTTATTAATCTTTTGGTGTAGAAGGACCATATTATAAACTATTGAAGTTTCACAATTGATTTTTCTCTTGAAAATCAAAGGTGTGTTTACATAAACTTTTATCAGAATGTTGTTATATATGTAAAACTATTTCTTTTTTTTTTAACCATTGGAAGTATTTTTTACTACCTGTGTAGGTAGGGTAACCACATAGTTTTCCATCTAAACCAAGATAGTTTTTATAAAACTTTTATTATGAGATAATTTTAGATTTACAGAAGAGTTGTACATACAGTACAGAGTTCCTGCATACCCTTCCTCCAGCTTTCATTGATGTTAACATTGCACATGATCACGATGCAATTATCAAAATTAAGAAACTAATACTGATGAAATATATTTAACCAAACAACAAATTTTTGGATTTCTCCAGTTTTTCCATTGTCCTTTATCTGAACTTGGCTACATTTCAGGATCCTGCAGTGCATTTACTTGTCCTGTCTTCTTCTATAGTGATATTTTTGTCTTTTTCACCTTGTTTTTTTTTAAAAGAAGGTCAGCTAAAATTATTGCTTAATTATTCCAAAATATTATTTGTCAGACTTTCATATTTACCTATTTTTGTAGCCTATTTTTAAAACACCATAAATAAGTTATTTGTTTGATTTTAACACTTAAAATTATATTTGTATTTGTTTAGATTTTGTACTATAGGTGTTTCTCAACCAAAATGTTAATTTAAAAAGTGAGACAGTTTTTTTATAGTATAATATCAACTTTTCTGTCCATTCTTAGATTCCAAAAGGCCCATTATTTTAATGGTTTATACTTGATTATCATAATTTAATAATACAAAGTTGAGTGTAAATCTAATATTCTTATTAAATAACTTCATATCTTCATTTTTATTAATGAAAAAAACGAGAAACTTATGAAATCATATTCATAATTTTGATGTTTAAAACACATCTCAAACTTTTCTATCATTTCTGAATGATCTCAATGGGCAATTTTTTCATTGTTGGTTGGTATTGAAGTATCTACCTACTTAACACCCAACATTAAACCAAAATTAAAAAAATATATATGAATATATATATATATGAATGTCTCATGTCTTATTGATTTCTGATTTTCCCAACTCTGTACTAAAAAATTGAGAGGTTATTGATTATCTACAGCACTATACAATGGTCTTCTAAATATACTCCTATATTAACAATTTCCACACTAATGCAGGATGACTCTTCAAATTTTAGATCCAATCATACCATTCTGCTAGAAGCCTTTTAATGTCATTTTACTGCTTTAGGATATAAAATGCATAATACTTGTCAAGGGCTTTTAGTACATTCAGTTCAGGAATCAGAATCTTTCCTATTCTGTCCAGTGCTTATCTCTCTAGCCTCATCAAGTTCATTTTAATCTCTCTATCATTCAATCAAAATGCAATGTAACAATATTTGAACTTAGTATCAGTGCTTTTCCCCATCTTGAGCTTTGTAACTGTTCTTCCTGAAACCTAAAATACCCTGCATCTATCCCCTTCAGATTCTACACCACAAACTTCATAGGGAGAGGAATTGTTTCTTTGCTTATAATTTTGTTTAATATAACTAGGATAGTATTGCCTATATTTTAATAATAGTTATTAAAATAATAATAATAATAGTTGAATAAGTAAAATCATTGTGTAGTACAAATGTTAGTTTTTTTTTTTCATTTTTGAATACTATAGTACAGCAAGATATTCAGAATAAACACAAAATAGTACCCATTATTAAATTAATGAAACACATAATGCATTATAAAATTAAAATGTATCTGTATTAATTTTGCTTGGAAATACATAATTCATATCAAGATATCATAAATAAATAAAACTAATATTAACATATTTAAGTGATTCACATAAGGTCACAATGCACAGTACATGAACTAATGCTCATACTAAGCACTCAACAAATGTAAAATGGATCAAAATTATATTCTCTGGAAATCTTGATTTTTTAAAGATATAACTTTGACTCAAAACAGGGTATGTATTTTAAAGAAGAATTTTCTTTAAGTTGCTTATTTTACAATCCTGTTTCTTGGGTAGGAGCATGCTTTTTCTTCCCTTGCAGCCCTCCTTGGTAAAATGGCCCTTCTTATGGTAATGAAAGTTTCTGAGCTCCAAAACGATGGGCACCCAATCCTGCAGTGCTTCAGATCTCTCTTTTCATTGATGAATGAAGATCACAGGGGTTACAGAGAATATATAGTTCATCAGAAGAGAGATAAGTTAAATGTTTTTCTACCACCTCAGCTTTTCAGGCAAACCACTGAAAGCAAGGTAAATTTCAGGAGTACATGCTGTGTACAAAGAGAAAACAAAAGAATCAAAGGCGCTATGTAGGAAAGTAGAAGCTAAGAAATAATGAATAATCTACTGGTATTACAATATGTAAATTCTAGATTAGTTTTTTTCTGTTTTTTTCCTATTTAAAGCAAATTCCATTTTTATCAAAATTTATAAGTCTGGACATTATCCTAAGTACATATATGAAGACATAAATGGTGTGACTTTGTATACAACTAGAAATATGAGAAAAATGTGCTATACATGTATAATATGAATTGTAATGCATTCTGCTGTCATATATAACAAATTAGAATAAAAAAATTAAGTCTGACTTACATATTACTCTCTCAAACATAAATAGCTCAAGTTTTAGGTTAACTCCCAAACCTTATAATGGAATTGCAATAGATATCATTGATCAACTGCTTAATATTTAATATAGATTTTACTGTTTATAAATTTACTTATTTATCCATTAAAATAAATTGAATACAGATTTTATGTCAAGCTTTGATTGGGGCATTAGGAAGGGATAAAGTTTCCATTTTCATGATGTTGATGTTCCATGGGAGGAAAGTAACATCAAAAGCAACAAAAATATATGTAAATAGAAATTCAGATACTAATATAAGTACAGCCTTCTGTACTAAGGATGAAAACAAGAAGAAAAAGCAAAGAGAAAATATGGTGACAAGGGTCAACTTGTTATTTTAGGCTGTCTGCATAATGGTAATTTTTAGAAGGAATAACATTTGAATAGAGACCACAATTAAATAAAGAAAGCAGTTAGGTATGTATCTGACTGAAAATGACTTGAAAAATAAACAGAAAGCATGGCAACCTTTTCTATCTACAAGTAATAGTATTTTCAATTGAAGGCAAAGAAGCCACCCTGGGCAGGTGACAGGGAGGCTGGAGGAGAATTCCAAGGAGGTGACTTTGTATAGTTGACCAGAAGCTCCATGATTCACAACAGACATTGGACACATTCCAGATGAGAGTACTATAAATAAATAAAATTTATGTTTAAAAAGTTCATCTGTCTTTGGCTCATAGGTTGTGGGTGATAGTTATTTTAACAGTAGACCACTGGTAAAGATGAGCAATTACAGAGCTGGGATATAGAAATCTGAAAAAAAATATATCAGATTTAAGATATATTTAAGATATATTTTGAAGAAGTTTCTGATGAGTGGGCTACAGAATGTGAAAAGAGGGAGATTCAAGTTTGATTAAATGGGTATAATTTGTTCAGAATTCTTTTTTTTTTATAAAAACGCTTGGAGAAATTACTTTTAAAGAAATTGCATGCCTTTTTGGCCTAAGTTATATCATATTCTTAGATTACTGATAATTGCTCCTTACAAGTAACTAATTTTTCTTGTATTTTCATTAGATACCAATGAGGAGTTTTAAAAACCTATATCCCTCACATAGTGCACCTCTTTTCTGTGAAGAAAGTAACTGTGTTTAGAGAGGGCCCTCTGAGAGAAAGGTCTCAACTTATACCCAACTCTTTCATGCCTTACTCTTTAAGGAAAAAAAGTGGGGGGCAGAGATAAAATGACAATATGTGACAGATGAAAAGTAGAACTTTCAGCAGCAAAACATATAGAAAATGTTCCAAACTTAAGGAGAAACTGATATCTTGAAGAGTATCTTGAAGCACATCTCCTGAGTTTCACCAAGAGGACATCAGGTGAATCTCACAGGATGATTAGAGCACCTGATGAATCACTAGACATTTTTCCCATTTGAACATGAAGGGGTGCTATATTTTGTCAAATGCTTTTTCTGTGTCTATTGAGATGATCATATGATTCTTATCTTTGAGTCTATTGATGTGATGAATTACATTTATTGATTTTCATATGTTGAACCAACCTTGCATCCCTGGGATGAAGAGACACTTCTCAGAAGAGTATATATAATCAATCAGTAAATATATGAAAAAATGTTCATCATCTGTTGCAATTCGAGAAATGCAATTCAAAACTACTGTAAGATATCATCTCACTCCAGTCAGCATGACAGCTATTTTGAAGACAAACAACAATAAGTGTTGGAGAGGATGTGGGAAAAAAGGTACACTCATATATTGCTGGTGGGACGGCAACTTGGTGCAGCCAATATGGAATGCAGCATGGAGATTCCTTGGAAAACTGGGAATGGAACTATCCCTTGACCCAGATGTCCCTCTCCTCAATCTATATTCAAAGGACTTAAAAACAGCATAATACAGGACACAGCCACATCAATGTTTATAGAAGCCCAATTTACAATAGCTAAACTATGGAACCAACCTAGATGTCCTTCAATAGATGAATGGGTTAAAAAATGTGGAATATATACACAATGGAATATTACTTATCAATAAAAGAGAATAAAATCATGACATTTGCAGGTAAGTGGATGGCATTGGAAAACATAATGCTAAATGAAGTTAGCCAATCTCCCCCCCCCCCAAAAAAAAAAAAACAAATGTTGAATATTTTCTCTGGTTTAAGGTAACTAATTTATAGTGGGGTAGAGAGGGGGAGCATGGGAGGAAAAGAAGAACTCTAGATAGGGCAGTGGAGTGGGAGGGTAAGAGAGGAGGCAGGGGATTATCAAGGATGGTGGAATGTGGTGGACATCATTATCTAAAGTACATATATGAAGATATGAATTGGTGTGATCATACTTTATATTCAATCAGATATATGAAAAATTGTGCTCTATATGTGTAATAAAAATTGTAATGCATTCTGCTGTCATTTATTTAAAACAATAATTTTTTTTAAATTGGTGAATTAAAGCTGGGCATGGTGGCTCCCAGTGGCTTGGGGGGCTGAGGCAGTAGGATCACAACTTCAAAGCCAGCCTCAGCAACTTCCTGAAGAACAAATGGTAGTGCTCATGAAAAAAAAATACAATCCTAGGCAAAGTAACTTTCTCTTTTCAAATAAAAGAGCCCATTTAAAGTAGGTGATAGTCAAAGCATTTGGACAGTCAGTTATTGACTGAAAAAGCACAGTATAGGAACAGGTCAATTCAGAAGCTGAACTCATATTTGGCAACTCATCTAGGAGCAAAACACCCTAAAGAGTTAAAATCCAACCTTGGGAGCACATGAAGATCAGAACTCAACACAGGAGGTGAAACACCCAGTATATGAGATAATGTGGAAATAAAGAACCTTAAAAGAAAATCAAACAATTTTGCACATACAGTCTGCATGGGAATATTGAAATAGACTACAAATTGGAAACATTCTTACAAAGCTTTCAAACAAATCTCCAATGTAAGGACTTTTTTTGGAAAAACATTAGTGCCCAATTAAAAACTTAGGTACATCAACATGGAAATTCAACTACTCAAAAATATAAAAGAATCTCCAACATTAATGGTAGTCAAACATTAATAAGTAATTTAAAAAGTACATATCATTTAAAACAAGTGAAATGGGAAATATTTAAACAGTATTTTACAATGTTACAATACCTGTGGTGATTGGGGTCTTCATACACACAGTCTTAGATTTTAAATTGTTATATCCTTAAGGAAAAAGTGAAGTGACAGTAAGGCATAAGGATTACTAATGCAATTTTTTTCTAGTAAGTACACAAGGGGGAAGTTAGCCTATATAAGTAATTAGAGAAATAGTCAATTTACATTCAATGATTTAGTATGGATCCAAATTAACTGCCAAACATTTCATGTTTCAAATTTCTAGAGAAAAAAAATCACGTAGAAAAAAATAAGAATCTACAATTACTGAAATTTTAGCAACAATGATGAAAGTTAGTATGTTAATATCACTGCTTACAATAATTTAAATGAAGATGATTTTTTTCCTTAAAGTGCCTATTAAGCCATAAGGAAGAAGGGAAAATAAAGGAGTTTAAAGATAGGAAAATTCAAAACTACTTGTAGTCCCCCGCACCGCTTTTTACAAAAAGACACTACTAGAGATACTCAGAGTAAATCAAAGGAATTACTACTTGGAATATAGTGAAAGTCATTCTACCACTTTCAGGTTGACTAAATAGGTACACATTACAGATTGGATCAAAAATATACCAGTTCCAAATTAAATGGCTGTTGGTGCAATTGCCTGGTAAATTTTACCATACTGAGAAATGTTTCAGAAACTGTTGGAAAATTTGACACTAACTTATTACTAGGTGAATATATATATATATATATATATATATATATATATATATATATATGATGCTAATGTCAGAAAAATGACAATTAAACAACATAATTTAATAATATTTCTGTAGTGGGTTGATAGTGTACTTCCAAAATTAATGTTCACCCAGAACCTCAGAAAGTGTATTTAGAAGCAGGGTTTTTGCAAATGTAATTAAAGATCAAGACGTTATATAAGAGTGCACCCTAATTCTTTTTTTGTTGGGGTAGCAGTGATTGAACTCAGGGGCACTCAACCACTGAGCCAGATTCCCAGTCATGTTTTGTATTTTTATTTAGAGACAGGGTCTTACTGAGTTACTTAGTGCCTTGCTTTTGCTGAGGCTGGCTTTGAACTTGTGATCCTCCCGCCTCAGCCTCCTATGCTGCTGGAATTATAGGCATGTGCCACTGTGCCTGGCTAGAGTGGACCCTAATTATTATGGAAGAGTGTTTATAAAATACAAAAAGGGATACATAGACAAATAGAGGAAAACAATGAAAAAATGGAGGCAGAATTTCTTAAAGAATGCCAAGAAGATTGCTGGCAATCACTAGAAGTTAGGAGTTAGGCATTGGTTAGTTTTTCTTCAAGGCCTCCAGAAATCAACCCTTCCCCTGCATCTTGAATTCAGACATCTGGCTTCCTGACATGAGAGAATTTTTTTTTTTCTTTCAAGTTACCAAGTGTGGCAATGTATTATGGTAGCTCTAGGAGACTAATATAGTCCTCTACACATTCTAGTTGTAACTGCAGTTTACAACTAAGATGTAGTTGCTATTACTTTTGTTGTAATACTGGGAAATGTTAGGGACTGGCATTTGAGTGCATTTATAGGGACACTGATTCAAATGTTTAGTCCTTCCATAGGAGATGTGGAGAGCGGCTAGCCTAAATCTTCAAGATTGTTTCTGGAAATAGTCTTTTAGCAACTAGAGATGGTTTGGTAGTGAAGGATCTTTTCCTCTTCCATCACCTTGTTGTCCCTTTTAATGGGAAATGTAGGAGCAAAGTGGTCAAAGCTTCAACAGACTACCTGGATTTAAACTGTCTAGGATATAACAGCTACTAATGGGAATTGACAACTGTTGCCTAGATCTCAGTTTTAAAAGACTTAAAGTCCTGTGCATGTTGCAGCCTGTTCTATCAAGGAGAGTTGAGTAGAACCATGCATCCCATTTTATATAATGAGCTCCAAGAATCATTTTTAAATAATGAACTCCAAGAATCATTTTTGGAAACTTCTCCTTGGCACAAAACAGTAAGTAAACTTTTAAAAATTGAGTCATCACCAGAATTTGGGTATTATTGTGAACATTTTATTTTCTCTGAATTATAGAAATATTTAGGTGATTTCCTAAAATGAAAATCAAAAAGAGCAATATTATTGTGCTTTTTAAAACTGTTCAATTAAAAATCAGAAGAAAATGAATAACACTGTTAGAAGGTTTTGATATAGTTGATTCTAAACAGCAAGAAAATAGGGGAGTAGGTGGGATTGTGCAAGTTATATTTATGAAATAGGCCTTAGGCCATCATTTAACATTGATATTCATATTCACATTTTGCATTAATGAAAAGCAATTTATTTAAATGGAAATACCATTATTGTTCCACTTGTTTTACAAAATTTAAAGTATGAGCTCAGTCTTTATATCAATTTGTAGCATGATTATATGAATTGATGAATATCCAAATAATAGAGTACTACACAAGTTAAAGTGACAATATATTCAAGTAATACAATGACAATGGAAGAATACAAATCATAAAATGGAACTGTAAATTTATAAGTATATGGAGAACTCTGCCAATTTTATAAGAGTAAATGTTGATGTGTGCAAATAGAATATATACTATGAGATTTTTACCAAAATAGGATAGGTCTTTCTTGGATTTGTAATTGTGAATTAATTTTGTTTATAAACTTTCTATAAATTTCAAAATTTATGCAATATCATCTCAATGGGTATGTGTTTGTGATTTGTAAATTGGCGTGATCTAAAGCATTTTTGGAGAATAACATCTTCAGCTGAAGAATATCATCCAGCTAGATAATTAATGAGTAATTATTAATGGTCAAGGAATGGCTATTGTTGAAAGAAATATAATATTTATGTCAATATCCTTATAATGTTTCATAAAATTATTTATATTCTTACATAGAAAAATGAGTCATTGGATGGAATACTGGGCAGCTAAGAGTCATTGAATAGAGTAGAGTACTGAGTAGCTAAAATCATTGAATTCTGTTGGAAGAAAAATACAATTTGTTTCCAGGTTTCTTTTCCACAGGGTCTCTTTTATTAGAGGATGCTAAGAAGCTTCCCACTTAAAGACTCTTTGAAATGGCACTCTATCAAATAATTCATGGTTTCTACCAAGTATATAATTATTTAATATTTTAGTATTTCAATAATTTATATCAGTATCTTCACTGTGAGACATTTTGCAAGGGGGATAATGTTGCTTCAATGATTTATTCAAACTTCTTAAATTAAAATTGATATTCAATTGAGCATCCCATATATTTGGATTTATCTATTGGAATCACAATATAGTTTATGAAAGCAGCAATGGCTTTAAACAATAAGGCTGTGTGTCTCCTAAAAGAAAATGCATACCAATAACAGCAGAGGAAGGGAAACAATAGGAAACATTAGTCACTTAATGCTTCAGAATCCAGGAGGATACATGATAGGGACATTAGAAAAATAAATAAAAAACAACTTTATCTGAATAGGATTTATTTTATTAGCACACGCCAACATTCATTCTTATAAAATTGGTAAATCTCTCCATATAATTATTAACTTATAATTGTTTCATAATTTGTGTACTTCCTCTCTCATTATATTACTTGAACATCATTGTCATTTTTAGTTGCAAAACACTCTATTTGGATATTCAGCAATTTGTATAATCATACTAAAATTGGCATAAAAACGTGAGTACATGCTTTAATTTTGTAAAAAAAAAAAGTGTGATAATGAGGATATTTCCATTAAAAATAATTGCTTTTCAATAAAGCAAAATGTGAATAAGGATTTCAAGGGCAATTGATAGTATAAAGAGTATTATGTAAACAGAGCATTCCATATCCCCCTTCTGCCCAGTTGTCCCACTCCATTGAATCAACTGTGTCAAAATCTTCTAGTTGTGTTTATTCATTTTCTTCTGGTTTGATTAAACTAATTGCATTACATATAGCATACAATCTAGTGTTACAAATGTTTAGAATAACAAAGTCTTATTTAAAAAACAATATTTGAGAACTTTAAAATTCCCATTTGGAACACAGCTTGTTTTATCCTTACTCATGGGGAGTTATCCATGTTTTATGCTTATCCATGGGGAGAATGTTTTGACTAAATACCTTAATTTGGTTAAGTGTATCTGGTCTCACATTTCCACCAACAATGATTCCCACCAACAATATTAACTGCCCCAGTTTTCAGTTGCCCTCATTCAAATTTTATGCTTATGTATCTTTCTTTTTTCTTCTTTTGATACGGAAGATTGAACTCAGGGGCACTTAACCACTGAGCGACATCCTCAGCCTATTTCATAGTTTATTTAGAAACAGGGTATTGCTAAGTTGCTTAAGGTCTTACTAAATTGCAGAGTCTGGCTTTAAACTTGTGATCCTCCTGCCTCAGCCTCCTGAGCCACTGATTACAGGAATGCACCACTGCATTCAGCTATGCTATATAATCTTAAATTTTAACTGTAATCTTCTATTGTAAACCAAGACTGTCATCATCCTCAGTGCCAATATCAATGTGGATAAATCCAGTATTCATCAGTCACTTTGTTGCTCTTGTTTTGAAACAAATTTTTATTCCTAAATTATTAATGTTTCTAGTTTTCCTACCAATAGCATGGGCCTTGTCTGCACAGTATAGCTACATGACAATATGGTGGATGGCATCATGGTAGGAGCTCATTGGAGAGAAAGAGCAAAGCATATAATGAAACAAAACACAAGAGACTAGGGTTGGGACATGTCTTACTCTAAAAATCTGTTCCTACAGGAATTGTTCCAGTCCTAGGAGACAGAAGCCACTCACAAAAGACAGCATTGATTCATTCATGAGGATTTATCCCCCATGAACTACTTACCTTCCATTAGGCCCCACAACTCACTATCACCTCAATAGAGCTACACTGGAACCCAGCTTCTACTACATGAACTATTGGAAGACGAATCACATTCAAAACACAGCACTGTTATATTTACTTTTTAAAGTCTAATACCATGAAGTGCCTTGATAATTTCTCACTAGTTATGACTCCTTTTTCAACCCAGCATAAATTCCATTCTTCACAAATGTAATTGGCCCCTTGTCAATATGCTCAACCTTCTTGCCACATTTGTGGTGGCATTTTGCCTACTGAACTATTTAACAACCTACACATAAACAGTGGATGGATAATCACACAGGCAGGCAACTACATAAATTCTTAGTATTCAAAGACTGCATCACTGTCCTTTTATTTTGAGTAGAAGAGCTTTCTCTTTATGTCATCAGAAAAAGATAAATGAATACACCACAGTCATATCTTCTTGTTATTGAAGTCATGTATTTGTTTATATTCCAACCAGCTTTTTCAAACTTTTGTTTAAAAGGAGCATTTTTCTTAATGTTTGATTTGATTGCCTTATATCTTTACACTTATAATCCTCCTTTGTTTGGAATTCACTAAATAATCCCATTTATTTTATATGCATAACATCTCTTTTGATATTAGTAAGCAATCAATCTTGGACATTCTAATCTCATTTCACACATTGTCTATATCCACATCCAAGAACTCAATATGCATCTACACATTGACAATTCTCGATATATGTTGTAGCAATGTGTTATTGCCAATTAATTTATCTACATACATCAGTATTGATACTTATCCTTTCTTAAACTTACCTACTTAATACTACTTTTGAGTGAAAGTTCCCATTATTGATTAAGTTTCCTAAAGCAGAAAGATGATTACTATGTTTGAACTTTCTATGGCTAAATTTGTTTGCTAAGCCTGATTAACAAGATACTTCAAACTGGGTGGCACAAAAAAAAAAACATGATGTATTGTCTCAGCTCTGGGGGTAAGAAGTCCAAGATGGCAGAAACAGCAAAAATAATGTCTTCTGCCTGCTGCTATGACAAACCTGTTCTTCCTCTCCCTGATTTTGGTGCTTTACTGGTACACATCATTTATTGGCTTGTAGACACATACCTTTCTATCTCTTCTTCACATCATGTCGTCCTATATATAATTCTCAGCCTATATTTTATCTATCCATAAGGATCAAAGCCCATCCTAATCACCTCTTCTTAAGAAATTATTTTATTTATTCTTGGAGCCTACACTTATAGGAGCTTACACCGAGCACGGAGCGGCCAAGTTCCGGCTCCCGGAACTTCCCTGGACCGGGGCTAGGAGCCCGCGGAAACTGTGTCTCGGTCCGGGTCCTGCTGAGGGCAGGTCAGGACTCACCCATTGCTTGGGTTGCCTGGCAAGGGGAACGAAATGCTGCCATTTGCATAGGATACCAACATGGCAGAGATCTGATGTCAGCAGAAAGCGGTGGAGGAGAGATCTTCATCAATACCAGCGGTGACATAAGCAGTTGGTCTCCTGGTAAGGGGGGTGAGGCTCAGTCACCCGAGTCTCCTCAATTTGTCCTCGAGCCAGAGGGAAGGAGCCGGGCCGCCGCCAGACCCCGGAGCAGGCCCAGCGGCTCGCCAGCGTGGTGACCGCGTGACCCCAATTGGAGAGGGGGCGGAGCGGAGCCGCCACCCACACCCGCCAGGTGGGCAGACCCACGACCCAGTAGTACATGGGCGTGGTAGGAGGGGCAGGGCAGAGCCGCCCTTCGCGCTTGCAAGGTAAACAGACCTGTGACAGCCTGGCGGGTCAGGCCCAGTGGCCTGCCAGTGTGGTACACACGTCACCCCAACTCGAGTAGGGGCAGAGCAGATCCTTATCCCACGCCCGGATCAGGCCCTGCCGGTGTGGTGGTCACGTGACCCCAATTGGAGTGGGGGTGGAGCGGAACCGCCACCCGTGCCCGCAGGGTGAGCAGACCAGTGATCAACCTGCAGATCAGGCCCAGGGGTCCGCAGGCGTGGTAGGAGGGGCAGGGCAGATCCGCCGCCCGCGCCTTCAAGGTAGGCAGACCTACAACAGACCGGCGGATCAGGCCCAGGAGCCTGCCGGCGGGGTACAAACACCACCCTAATTGGAGTAGTGACAGAGCAGAGTCGCCTCCCTTGCCAGGAACAGACCCAGCATCCTGCAGGCGGGGTAGTCACGACACCCCAATTGGAGTAGGGGCAAAGCAGAGCCTCCACTCGTGCCCGAAAGGTGGGCAGATCTGCGACCGACCAGCAGGACAGGCCCAGTGGCCTGCTGGTACGACAGACACGTCACCCCAATTGGAGTAGGGGCAGAACAGAGCCGCCACCAGCTCCCAGAACAGGCCCAGTGACCTGCCGGCTTGGTAGCCACGACACCCCAATTGGAATAAGGAGAGAGCAGAGCCGCCGCCCGCACCTGCAGGAAAGATACGCAAGCAGTATGAAAAGACAAGGAAAGAAAGGACCACAAGCAATGCAGGTCAACGCAACTTTAGAAGAGGTAACAGCTGCAGCAGATGGAATGTCAGATAAAGAATTCAGGATATACATGCTTCAGATGATCTGGAGTATCAAGGAAGACATTAAACAGCAAAATCAGACAATGAAAGATCACTTCGACAACGAATTACGCAAACAAATCCAGGAAGCAAAGGATCAACTATACAGGGAGATAGAGGTTATAAAAAACAAGCAATCAGAAATCCTAGAAATGCAGGAAGCAATAAACCAACTTAAAAACTCAATGGAGAATACTACCAACAGAGTAGAACACTTAGAAGATAGAACATCAGACAATGAAGACAAAGTATTTCAACTGGAAAAGAACATAGACAGCTCAGCAAGACTGTTAAGAAACCATGAGCAGAACATCCAAGAAATATGGGATAACATTAAGAGACCAAACTTAAGAGTCATTGGGATACAGGAAGGTACAGAGCTCCAAACCAAAGGAATGAGCAGTCTATTCAATGAAATAATACAAGAAAACTTCCCAGACTTGAAGAATGAGACAGAATCCCAAATCCTAGAAGCCTACAGGACGCCGAATGTGCAAAATCATAAGAGATCCACACCTAGACACATTATAATGAAGATGCCCAACATACAGAATAAGGAGAGAATTTTAAAAGCTACAAGAGAAAGGAAGCAGATTACATTTAGGGGCAAGCCAATCAGGATAACAGCTGATCTTTCAACACAGACTCTGAAAGCTAGAAGATCCTGGAATAACATATTTCAAACACTGAAAGATAATGGGTTCCAACCAAGAATTGTGTATCCAGCGAAATTAAGCTTCAGGATGGAGAATGAAATTAAAACCTTCCACGATAAACAAAAGTTTAAAGAATTCGCAGCTAGAAAACCATCTCTTCAAAACATCCTAGCCAAAGTATTACAGGAAGAGGAAATGGAAAATAACAATGAAAACCAACAGTGGGAGGCAGGACAGTAAAGGGGGGGGGGAAACAATCAAAGAGGAAAACAAACAATGTTTAGTAACAGAAATAAACAAATATGGCTGGAAGAACAACCCATATCTCAATAATAACCCTAAATGTTAATGGCTTAAACTCACCAATTAAGAGACACAGGCTAGTAGAATGGATCACAAAACAAGACCCAACAATATGCTGCCTACAGGAGACGCATTTGATAGGAAAAGACATACATAGGCTGAAGGTGAAAGGTTGGGAAAAATCATATCACTCATATGGACTTCGGAAACAAGCAGGCGTGTCCATACTCATATCAAATAAAATAGATTTCAAGCCAAAGTTAATCAAAAGGGATAAAGAGGGACACTACATACTGCTTAAGGGAACCATACACCAACAAGACATAACAATCATAAATATTTATGCCCCAAACAATGGTGCAGCTATGTTCGTCAAACAAACTCTTCTCAAGTTCAAGAGTCTAATAGACCACCACACCATAATCATGGGAGACTTCAACACACCTCTCTCGCCACTGGACAGATCTTCCAAACAAAAGTTGAATAAGGAAACTATAGAACTCAATAACACTATTAATAACCTAGACCTAATTGACATATATAGAGTATACCACCCAACATCAAGCAGTTACACTTTTTTCTCAGCAGCACATGGATCCTTCTCAAAAATAGATCATATATTATGTCACAGGGCAACTCTTAGACAATATAAAGGAGTAGAGATATTACCATGCATCTTATCTGATCATAATGGAATGAAACTGAAAATCAACGATAAAAGAAGGAAGGAAAAAGCATACATCAATTGGAGAATGAACAATAGGTTACTGAATGATCAATGGGTTATAGAAGACATCAAGGAGGAAATTAAAAAATTCTTAGAGATAAATGAAAACACAGACACAACATATCGGAATCTATGGGACACATTGAAAGCAGTTCTAAGAGGAAAATTCATTGCTTGGAGTTCATTCCTTAAAAAAAGAAAAAACCAACAAATAAATGATCTCATACTTCATCTCAAAATCCTTGAAAAAGAAGAGCAAAACAACAGCAAAAGAAGTAGAAGGCAAGAAATAATTAAAATCAGAGCTGAAATTAATGAAATCGAAACAAAAGAAACAATTGAAAAAATTGACAAAACTAAAAGTTGGTTCTTTGAAAAAATAAACAAAATCGACAGACCCTTAGCGATGCTAGTGAAGAGAAGAAGAGAGAGAACTCAAATTACTAGCATACGGGATGAAAAAGGCAATATCACAACAGACACTTCAGAAATACAGAAGATAATCAAAAACTATTTTGAATCCTTATACCCCAATAAATTAGAAGATAGTGAAGGTATAGATAAATTTCTTAAGTCATATGATCTGCCCAGATTGAGTCAGGAGGATATAGAAAACCTAAACAGACCAATATCAATTGAGGAGATAGAAGAAACCATCAAAAGACTACCAACTAAGAAAAGCCCAGGTCCCGATGGGTATACAGCAGAATTTTACAAAACCTTTAAAGAAGAACTAATACCAATACTTTTCAAGCTACTTCAGGAAATAGAAAAGGAGGGAGAACTTCCAAATTCATTCTATGAGGCCAACATCACCCTGATACCTAAACCAGACAAAGACACTTCAAAGAAAGAAAACTACAGACCAATATCTCTAATGAACCTAGATGCAAAAATCCTCAATAAAATTCTGGCGAATCGGATACAAAAACATATAAAAAAAATTGTACACCATGATCAAGTAGGATTCATCCCTGGGATGCAAGGCTGGTTCAATATACGGAAATCAATAAATGTTATTCACCACATCAATAGACTTAAAAATAAGAACCATATGATCATCTCGATAGATGCGGAAAAAGCATTTGACAAAGTACAGCATCCCTTTATGTTCAAAACTCTAGAAAAACTAGGGATAACAGGAACATACCTCAATATTGTAAAAGCAATCTATGCTAAGCCTCAGGCTAGCATCATTCTGAATGGAGAAAAATTGAAGGCATTCCCTCTAAAATCTGGAACAAGACAGGGATGCCCTCTCTCTCCACTTCTCTTCAACATAGTTCTCGAAACACTGGCCAGAGCAATTAGACAGACGAAAGAAATTAAAGGCATAAAAATAGGAAAAGAAGAAATTAAATTATCACTATTTGCAGATGATATGATTCTATATCTAGCAGACCCAAAAGGCTCTACAAAGAAACTATTAGAGCTAATAAATGAATTCAGCAAAGTGGCAGGATTTAAAATCAACACGCATAAATCAAAGGCATTCCTGTATATCAGCGACAAATCCTCTGAAATGGAAATGAGGACAACCACTCCATTCAAAATATCTTCAAAAAAAATAAAATACTTGGGAATCAACCTAACAAAAGAGGTGAAAGACTTATACAATGAAAACTACAGAACCCTAAAGAGAGAAATAGAAGAAGATCTTAGAAGATGGAAAAATATACCCTGTTCATGGATAGGCAGAACTAACATCATCAAAATGGCGATATTACCAAAAGTTCTCTATAGGTTTAATGCAATGCCAATCAAAATCCCAATGGCATTTCTTGTAGAAATAGAGAAAGCAATCATGAAATTCATATGGAAAAATAAAAGACCCAGAATAGCAAAAACAATGCTAAGCAAGAAGTGTGAATCAGGCGGTATAGCGATAACAGACTTCAAACTATACTACAGAGCAATAGTAACAAAAACAGCATGGTACTGGTACCAAAACAGGCGTGTGGACCAATGGTACAGAATAGAGGACACAGAAACCAATCCACAAAACTACAACTATCTTATATTTGATAAAGGGGCTAAAAGCATGCAATGGAGGAAGGATAGCATCTTCAACAAATGGTGCTGGGAAAACTGGAGATCCATATGCAACAAAATGAAACTGAATCCCTTTCTCTCGCCATGCACAAAAGTGAATTCAAAATGGATCAAGGAACTTGATATCAAATCAGAGACGCGCCGTCTGATAGAAGAAAAAGTTGGCTACGATCTACATACTGTGGGGTCGGGCTCCAAATTCCTCAATAGGACACCCATAGCACAAAAGTTAATAACTAGAATCAACAAATGGGACTTACTCAAACTAAGAAGTTTTTTCTCAGCAAAAGAAACAATAAGAGAGGTAAATAGGGAGCCTACATCCTGGGAACAAATCTTTACTCCTCACACTTCAGATAGAGCCCTAATATCCAGAGTGTACAAAGAACTCAAAAAATTAGACAATAAGAGAACAAACAACCCAATCAACAAATGGGCCAAGGACCTGAACAGACACTTCACAGAGGAGGACATACAGTCAATCAACAAGTACATGAAAAAATGCTCAACATCTCTAGCTGTCAGAGAAATGCAAATCAAAACCACCCTAAGATACCATCTCACTCCAGTAAGATTGGCAGCCATTAGGAAGTCAAACAACAACAAGTGCTGGCGAGGATGTGGGGAAAAGGGTACACTTGTACATTGCTGGTGGGACTGCAGATTGGTGCAGCCAATTTGGAAAGCAGTATGGAGATTTCTTGGAAAGCTGGGAATGGAGCCACCATTTGACCCAGCTATTCCCCTTCTTGGTCTATTCCCTAAAGACCTAAAAAGAGCATGCTACAGGGACACTGCTACATCGATGTTCATAGCAGCACAGTTCACAATAGCAAGACTGTGGAACCAACCTAGATGCCCTTCAATAGACGAATGGATAAAAAAAATGTGGCATTTATACACAATGGAGTATTACTCTGCATTAAAAAATGACAAAATCATAGAATTTACAGGGAAATGGATGGCATTAGAGCAGATTATGCTAAGTGAAGCTAGCCAATCCCTAAAAAACAAATGCCAAATGTCTTCTTTGATATAAGGAAAGTAACTAAGAACAGAGTAGGGACGAAGAACAGGAGAAGAAGATTAACATTTAACAGGGATGAGAGGTGGGAGGGAAAGGGAGAGAGATGGTAAATTGCACGGTAATGGAAGGAGACCCTCAGGGTTATACAGTGGAGGGGGTAGAGAGAGAGGAGGGGAGGGGAGGGGAGAGGTGGGGAGGGGGGAGGGTGGATGATGGGAAAGGCAGCGGAGCACAACAGACACTAGTATGGCAATTTGTAAATCAATGGATGTGTAACTGATGTGAATCTGCAATCTGTGTATGGGGTGAAGGTGGGAGTTCATAACCCACTAGAATCAAAGTGTGGAATATGATATGTCAAGAAATTTGTAATGTTTTGAACAACCCACAATAAAAAATTAAAAAAAAAAAAAAAAAAAAAAAAAAAAAAAAAGAAATTATTTTATAATTCTATAATTCTATAATTTCTATACCCAAACAAGGTCACATTCTGAGGTACTCGTGGACTTTAATTTATGAACTTGTGGGAGAGCAAGATTCAACCTGTAATAATGTATTTCATTATTTTACCCAATTTATATCTAATAATTCATTGAATCGTAACAAAGATCTAGAATTCACTTACTTTTATTTGTCCTTGATAACCCTTCCCTAATCCACAACACTTTTGCCTAAGTTATTATAATCATATCCTAACTCCAGTCTCATTCTTTTACCACCAGAATGAAATGCTTCCATTACAAAATAGAAGCCTGTTACATTCTCCTATTTTAAATGTTTTTTATTCCTTCCAAATGCTTCCATTATGGTTTTCAAAGTGTTTGCTGTAATTTTGAAGCATGCCTTCCCTATGAGATATTTAGACAAAATCCAACATGCAAAATTTATGCTCCAAACATATAGAACTTATTTATATTCCTCTGCTATATCATGCTGTGTCCTCTCTTTATCATCAAACCTGGTATTTCTATTTCTGTATATATTTCTTCCTATTATTTCTTTCCCAGTTAATACGTAATGATTATTCAGCTCTCAATTTAGATAGTGCGCCTAAAAGTTTTCTCAAGTTCCTTATGTTCTAATTAGATGCAACTTTTAGAAGCTGCTGTAGAATCCTACATTCTTGTCTGCCTTTGCACTTATCAGCTTTTATTGAGAGTTTGACAACCTGTCTCTTTTACCAGACTGAAAAATTAAATGGGAGGAGGGACCCTAACATCCTTTATTTCTCATTATGTGAAGAGTTTATTGACTATTTTCTCAGTGGGTTGCAGATGTAAAATAGTCTTATTTTTCTTCAGCCTGACTTCAAACATTTTTTTTTCACCCTTGTATTTGTTTTTTTTTTTCTTTTTTTTTTTTGTGGAAGGGTGGGGAGATATCATTATCAGGTGTAAGAATACAATACTATTTTTAAATTATTACTTTCTGTGATTAAAATACATCCAAAGAGGATCTATATTCAATTAAATAATTCATTTCTCCTTTCCTATCTACCAGTATATTTTCTTTCCCTTGTTTTTCAGTAAGATACCAGTACATTTAATATTTTTCTCTTTTTCTGCTTCTTTCAGGATCCATGACATGTTTTTATCTCCACTGAAATAGGGTACAGGTGAGTGAAGATTAGAAGAGATTATCAATTTTTCAAATTTATCTATTCTTGTTAATTTTTTTACATTTTAACTATCACTAAAGAATATCTATGCCTTCTGTAAAGTGTGAATTTAAATGTCACTTTTCTAAGGGATGCATGTTTGCTTATTTCTCTCCCTCAGGACTTATAATGAAAAAAAATTAAGATATGTCCCTTACATTAAAAAAATATTTATTTTGTTGGTCACTTCTGACAACATTTTCATCTCCTGTCCTTACCAGTTACAGAATATATAATCACTCTCAGATATATTTCCTAGCCGAGTAGGCTGATGATACAAAGCAAAGGTCAGACTGTCAAATCAGACACACACGTATCAGAGATCTTACCCAGCAACAAGTTTTACAAATTAATTGAAGGGTACAAGCAATTAAGATGTATAAGCATATTCTACCATATTGAGCATTGTTTCCCAGGTTTTCTTTTCTTCATTGAACACATGGCTTCTGGTTTGTATCTAAAGATGTTGTTACTAAGTAGATGGCCAGCTTTTCATCACCGTGACCAAAAGTCTTAAGGACAATTTAAAGGAGGAAGGGTTTATTTTGGATCATAGTATTAGAGGTCTCAGTTCATGGCGGGCCAAATCTATAGCACCTGAACTGAGACAGAACATCATGGTGGTAGAGCATATCTGAGAAAAGTTACTCAGGACATTGCAGTGAGGAAGAACACACACACACACACACACACACACACACACACACACACAGAGAGTTCACTAGGCACAAAATACAAACCTCCAAAGGCATGCCCCAGTGACTTACTTCTTCCAAGCAAACCCTATCTGCCTATTGTTACCACCCAATTAATCCATATCAGTGAATTAATTCACTGATTAAATTCAGGCTCTGCTAACCTAATCATTTTACCTCTGAACATTCTTTCTTTGTCTCATACATAAGCTTTTGGGTAACACCTCATATCTAAAGAATAACAGAGGGTCACCTTACAAAGTACAGACTACAATAGGTTATAAAGCATTTCTAAACTCTGATACTAAGTTTATGTGAGAGTTTACTAGGAGTAATGGCCATAAATCCATAGATTCTCTGTTTTTTTAGGAATATATGACTAGTCCAATTAATCCTAATCATCACCACATTTTCAAGTTTCTACTTTGAACTCTTTTTTTACTTATCTAAGTAGGAATATGTAGGTATTCAAACCATAGAAATAGACAGGGAAGCATTCCCCCAGTGAGCAAACTCCCAGGGGGTGACTGGCGCCCTGATTCCCATGATTGGAATGCCCAGCTATTCTCTGCTGAGGCTATTAAGATAACTCTGCGGATGCACTACCTGGTTTACATAGTGACATTCTTTGAAGGAGAGAGGCTCTGTGTTTGAATTAACCTGACCTTATCTCAGTTAGCTAGTACTCAGGGTAAAAGGAATACTAGTCAAAATGTAGTCACTGGTGGTGGGTAATATGTAATTTTTTGGATTATTAAAGATGACGGTAGAGAGGGGTAGGCATTCCTTTTGTCTGCCATCCTTCTGTCTATTTGCACCTGACCCTTGTGTGTGTGTCTGTTCTTTGTGGGCCTCTTCCACAATTCTCCCTTAATAGGTGCTCCTTTACAGTAATATGGTATATCTCATGGTGCTTTTAATTTGCATTATCCATACATAAAACAATATCAAGCATCATATGATCTGTCTGGTGGACCTACACATATGAAAGTGTTTTGGCCCATCTTTTCTGATTTAAAAAATTCAGTATTTGTCTTTGTTTGTTTGTTTGTGTTTTTAAATATTGGGAATCAAAACCAAAGACTTATGAATGCTAGGAAAGCACTCTGTCACTGAGCTATACCACCAGTTTTTTTTCTTTATTCTGAGACAAGATCTCACTAAATTATCCAGTCTTCCTTCAGTCTAGTGATTCTCCTTCTTCAGATTCCCAAACAGCTTGAATTATAGGCATGCACCTTTGAAATGATTTTGTCTTTTTATTTTGGGTTTCTTTACTGGTCTGTCTTTAATATATTATAATAAACAGGTATATTAAGAACTTACCTATTTTTAAACTTTCAATTTCATTTTTATTTACATAGCAGGGTTTTCTAAACATAAGCATTTTTTGCTGTTGAATTCATGTTATCATTTCATTTTCTACTGCCTCAATTATTGTTGTTGTTGTAATTTTTCTTTGGTACTGGGTATTTAGTTGTTACCTCTGAGCGAAAATTATTCTCTAGCAGGATTTTAAAAAGTCAAAGAGATAAAATAGCAATAATCAACTGAACAAAGAAATAAAAATAGAAAGGGATTGCTCAAAGTAAACAATGAAAAACAAACACACAAATAAAATATAATAATATAAAAATAATTCCCCATTTACATGCTCTGAAGGGTATTTGAAAAGATCAGGTAGCCATAGGTATGTTATCCAGTCAATTTTATTTATTTATGCCTAATTTTATATTAAGGCCTTTGGAAATCTGGGCAAAAGTAATTTCTTATATAATATAAATCACTAAATTCCCTTCAATATACATTGGTAATTGATGTACAGCCATGAAAAATATGGAGGACTACAATAAATGAAACTCCTGGGAAAGAAATAATCTGGCTCAGATTGTGTGGTGTTTCTATTCAGAATATTATTGTATAGAAAGCCAAAATTATTTAAAAGTTTGTATGTAAAAAATTGAACATGTTTCTATTATATATATATATATATATATATATATATATATATATATATATATATATATGGTTTTTAAATATTTATTTTTGTTGTAGGTGGACACAATACCTTTTTTTTTATGTGGTGCTAAGGATCAAACCCAGTGCCTCAAGCATGCTAGGTGAGCATCTACCTCTGAACCACAACCTCATCCCTTATTTTTTATATTTGATGTCCAAGTGTTATCAACATGACCAAAGGCTCTTCTTACTCTTGGCTATAATCTCTCAAGAATTCTTAAAAATATTTGTCAAATTAAGTCCAGCAGTATATTTTAATAGTGTAATTTGAAAGCATAATTTATGAACACCTCTATCTATATTATGTTTGCAGTATCAATAAGTAAATTACATAGTTACTTGCAAATTATTCAAGCTATAAATCATAATATACAGAATTGATAGTCAAAATCATGAAAAGAAGCCAAAGATATTTATGAAATATACAGTACATCTTTTACAAAAGTGTTTTTCATGACACATCTGGAAACATTTGTGAAGAACAATGTGTGTGTGTATAGGAATAATTAATATTTAACACCAACACCATAACTATGCATAATGATACATCTTTACAAATAATACATTATCTCTTGTTATATTTAGATATGATACAATTTGCTTTTAAATTATTATTTGAACATTCTTTCAAGTATTGGTGAAATAAAGTTCAAAATAGAATAAAATTACTTTCATTTTTTAATTAACATACTCATTGAACATGAATTAAAGTGTTTCTTTCTGAAAACATTCATTTATGAATATTTAAAATATTTGCCAAAACAATGTATTGTGTTAGAAATTACATCTTCTTTTTTTATGTAGTTTGTCTAAACTTTTTTAACATAGTAAGATGTACATGATATATTTTTATTATAGATGGTAGTTGTAGATTGAAGATTCACTATTATCTCATTGTCTAAATTAACTGTATGTTTATTGCATGCAAGTTTTATTTGACTCATAAAAATCATATTTATTTTCTATGTGACTGCTAGTTTATATCTTGGAATACAATAGTATTACACAATGTGTAATCATTGTTATCTTGAAGAGTTTATAAAGCTGAGCATAATTGATATAAATCAAGTAGCACAATTCAGTAAAAACTAAATTTCATAAAAGTGACTTTTTTCGTCTTATGAATTAGGTTAAGTAATCTGTTTAAACGTTGTGTTACTTAGTGTGTGACAATATACCTTAGGTAAACAACTTTAAACGAAGAGATTTGTTCTGCTCATGCCTTCAGAACTTTCAATTCATGGTGGCTTTGCCTGTTGTCTTTGAGGTTTCATGCCTTTGGCACAATACATCATGGTGGGAATTATGGCAGGGAAGGTTGGTTCACCTCATGGTGATTGAGAAACAAAACGACAGAGAGAGAGAGGGAGAGAGAAAAAGAGAGAAAGAGATAAGGGGACGGATTCTAATATTCCCTTTAAGGATATGCCCTTAATTTCCTCTAATTAGGCCCACCTCTAAATGATCCACCACCTTCCAATAGCACCACATGGGGATCAAGCCTTCAATGCATGGGGACACTACCTATCCATGCTTTAAGGAATGCATTTATTTTCCAGATATAATGTTTGTCTTTCGCAATAACCTTGAATAAAGTAGTTTAAAAGTTGGTATGATTTCAACAAATCTCTGTGGTTCTATGTAAACATCTTTGAAACAAATAAACTTGTCATACTGTGATAAAAAGCAGTTTATAAGAATAATAGTGAGGTAGCATTTCTGTCTTTACTTTGGGAGAAGTAATGAAACACATCAAGTTCTATGAAAAATATGCACTTTTTTCTATTGTTGGTGTCACTACTGGAAATAATGTGCTTAGAACAATCAGTGGTTCGGAGAGCATGTAAAGTCAGGTCTAGTGGATGTTGGTATACTAATTCTTTGATGTAAGATAGATTTTTATAGCTTCCCTGTCTACTCTGTTTCCTCAACGTGCATATGTTCCTACAAGTATAAATAGCAAAATTATACTTTTTTTTTTAACTCAAGCAAACAGTTTTAAAACCATGCCGTGACAATAACTTCATCTCCTTAAAAAAATGCAACAGAATTGGAAGTAAAGAAATTGAACAAGTATCCTAAAAGGTCTTGAGTAGGGTATAATCTCAGTGACTCTGGAGGCTAATGCAGGAGGATTGCAAGTTTGAAACCAGCCTCAGTAACTTATTGAGACCCTGTCTCAAAAACTAAAAAATAAATAAAAAATTAAAAAAGGCCTTGGAAAGTAGTTCAGTGATAAAACACCCAGGGTTCAATGCCCAGTACCAATAAGAAAAAAAGAAAGAAAGAAACATATCTAGGTATTTCACTAAAAATTTCTACTGAGCACAAGCATTTTTCACAGTTTTGTCCAGCAAATAGATTCCCAACTGATTTTATTATGCTGGTATTTTTCAACTATCAAAACAAGCAACAGTACAAAAGAAAACTACAGAGAAACATTTCTCACAAATTTAAAAGAAAAATATTAACAAATCAAATCCAGCTATGTATAAATAAGTTATAACATTGTTATCAAGTGGGAGGTATATCAATCTGCCCAACACTGGAAAGTTATTCCATGTACTCTAAGCCATAAAGGAGACAAATCATAAAAATTAAATGATCCCATGAATTGATACAGAAAAGAAGTCCAATACCAACTCATGATAAACCCTCTCAATATACTAGAAACAGAAACTTTCTACACATGATAAAAGAGCATTTATAAACAAACAACAAATAGCTTAATGTTTAATACTAAAAACCTGAACATGTCCCACTAAAGTCAGAAACTAGTTAAGAATAGACAGTCTTTTACATCCAGTTCATTAGATTTCCAAATTTTGTAGATAGTAATGGATTTTTAATGCAATTTTCAAGAACAAACATACCTACAAAAAATAATTCTAGGGACTTTAATATAAAGACTCATGGATAAATATTTAAGCATGATACATATTAAAAATAATCTAATCGCTAACAACTAATAAGTTTGTAAAAAAAAAAACCTGCTTACTATGTTTCTGTGATGGACTTGGAAACCTCTGTCATACAGCAAGTTCTGAGAGGGCCAAGTTTCATTTCTAGTGCCTCTTCATGCTTTCAGGCAACTGTTCAACCTATATAAGGAATTGCTAGAAGCCATGAACATTCAGGCCACTGCACAACTTAGGGCTTTGACCCATGGCCTGCTTTTCCATAAAGGTTTAGTAACCTCTTTAGGTTCTTACCTAATGCCATCTGGCAGAGACAGCATTCCAAATTAAGACAGACTTGCAGCAAATCTTTTCTTCAATCACTTTCTATTGCTGAAATGGCTGCATTAGTTATGGGCTAAGGGAACACCACTCAATTTGCTTAGAACTTCTGGAGAGGTCTATTAAAAATGGACAGGCACAAAGTTAGATTATGAAAACTAGTAAACACTTCTGAAATGTGCAAGCATTGGCACATGTCCACAAGCATTGATAGGAAGTTAGAAAATATGATCTTACCAAATAGACAAAATAAGGTCCCTGAGTATATCTGCAAAGGGATAAAGATAGTATGTGATCTTTCTAAGAGTTCAAAAATAGCTGATATAAGAGAAACCCAGCCAAGGAACCAAAACAAACTATAAGGTGAAGTTGGACACAAAGGTAGATATTAAGAGAGGAAGAAACAAAAAAATCCTGTAGAAGATGATTGACAGACTGTCAGTAGTAAGTTATTATCCGTCAACCTTGAAAGTAAATTGATTAAAATTTAAAAAATTAAAGGTGATAGAATGAATAAAGAAAAATAAACTGCTCTGCAACCTACAGGAAACTTGCTCCTACCTTTAATGACACAGAATGAAAGTACAGGGGTAGAAAAAAAATTCAGGTAAATGGAAAGCAAAATAGAAAAACTATAAAGGAGGCAACAAAAACCACTATATAATTATAAAACAATAAATTCAATTATAAACGTACACAGTCACCAAAGCATCTAAATATGTAATGCAAAGATTAATAGATCTAAAGAGAGAGGCACTATAATCAGATACTAGTAGGGGAAATTTCTATACCCCACTTTCAGCACTAGAAGCATAATTCAGATAAAAAATCAACAAACATTGGATTTAGAGTGCACTCTAGGTCAAATGGACCTGGTAGACATTTAGAGAACATTCCATCTAATATGTTTTAGGACACACATTATTCTCAGCAACATAAAACACTCTCCAAGATAGACATGTTAACTTTAGAAGATAAAAGCAAATACAAACCTTTTCTGATCACAATGGTGCAAAACTAGAAATCAATGACAGGAAAAACTTTGAAAAGTTTACAAATACATGAAAAGTAAACAATACACTTCTTAATAACCAGTGGGCCAATGAAGAAATTAAAAGATAAATTTAAATAACTACTGACACAAATGAAAATCTGAATGAAATAGTAAAAGTCTTGATTACAGAAAAAAAACTGTCCTAAAAAGTTTATAGCAATGAATGTTTACATCAAAAAGAAATGAATAGTAAAAGAGAAAAACCTAATGATACATCTTAAGGAGCCAGAAAAACATGAACAAACTAAACCCAAGTTAGTAGAAGAAAAAAAAAATAATAAATATGAGAGCAAAAACAATGTTTTGGTTTAGATTTTTAATGTCTCATAGAAAGCTCTTGTGTTAGGTAATGCTAGAATGTTCAGGGGTGCAATATTTAGATTATGAGAACTCTAATCTCATTAATTACTAGATTAATGCAGTGGATGGATTATTAATTTGAACAGACTCCTGGATGACAACTGTAGGCAGGTGGGGCATGGCTGAGGGAAGCAAGTTTGCCCTTGGACTATAATCTATCCCTGGTTCTCTCTCTCTCTCTCTCTCTCTCTCTCTCTCTCTCTCTCTCTCTCTCTCTCTCTCTCTCCCCCTCTCCCTCTCTTTCTCTCTCCCTCCCTCCCTCTCTGTCTGCTTCTTGGCTGCCATGAGTTGACAACTTTTCTTTGCCATACCCTTCCATTATGATATTCTGTTTCCCCACAGATCCAGAGCAATGGAGTCAGCTGAGGAGAGACTGAACCTCCTAAACCAAGACTGCAAAATAAACTGCCCCTCCTCTAAATTGTTGTTCTCAGGTGTTTTCATCACATTGATGAAAAGCTGACTAGTGTAAATAAAGACAAAGAAACACAAAAGATCAATAGAGTTGGTTTTTTGATTATATTAGCAAAATTGACAAACAGTTGCACTAAAAAGAAAGATGACTCAAAATCAGAAATGTAAAAAAGAAATTATAACTGATGCTACAGAAGTACAAATAATAATAAGATACTATTGTGAATAATTATATACAAATTAATTGGAAAATCTAGAAGTATAGGATAAATTCCTGGGTGCACACAACTTACAAAAATTGAACTAGAGACTAATAGAAAATCTGATTCAACCAATAATGAAGCTGTATAAGTAGTAAAAAGCCTTCCATCAAAGAGAATATTTGGAGATGGCTTCAGTATTAAATTCTACTAAACATTTAAATGATAACTAATATTAAATTTTCTCCAAATATTTCAAAAAAATGAAAAAGAAGAAAGTTTTCAAACTCATTCTCTTAATTAAGCATTATCCTGATACCAAATACAGACAAGTGCACAGCATAAACAAAAAAAGGAAACTACAGATTAATATCCCTGAAGAACACAGGTGTAAAACATCCTAAATGAAGTACTAGCAAACTGAATTCAACAATGTATTAAACATATTATTCCCAAGACCAAAGGGATTCATTCCAGGGATGCAAGAATAATTCAACATATGAAAATACGTAAATGTAATACATCGTGTTAGGAGAATGAAAGACTAAATCCATATATTTTCAACTGATGCAGAAAAAGTATTTTACAAAATACAGCATCCTGTCCTGATAAAATTTAAGAAAGTTAGTTATAAAAGAAATGTACTTTTTGCTATTGTACTTCAACACAATAAATGTACTTCCACACACTAAAGCCCACTTATGACATACCCACTGCTAACACTGACAGAACTTACTGAAAGAAGAAATCCTGGATTTTCCTCAAAGATATAAATCAAGATAAGAATGCAAGCTTCCATCACTTCTATTCAACATGGTAATGAAAGTTCCAGCCAGAGCAACCAAGAAATATATTTTGGAAACCTAAGGTATTAAAACTGGAAACAGAAAAACTAAATGTTTCTTGTTTGCAGATGATATGATCTTGTGTATAGAAAATTCTATTGACTGAACTGTAAACTCTTGGAAGTAACAAATTCAGTAATTCTTCAGGGTACAAAATGAATGTACAAAACTCAGCTTAAGTACTATGTCTTAATACTTATTTATCTGAAATACAAATAATGAAAATAATTCTATTTATAATAGCAACAAAAATATAAGCTATTCAGGCATAAATTTAACCAAGAAGGTGAAAGATTTATACACTGAAAATGATAAAACTACTAGTCAGGGTTCTCCTGAGGAAACAGGCTGAACAGGATATCCATGTGCATGCTTATAAAAGGGACTTATATATTGGCTTACAATGGCTGCTTGCAGACTAGACAATGAGAGGAACCAGTAGATGGTCAGTCTAAGAAGCTGGAGCTTAATAACAATAGGGACCAATGATACAACTGTAGTCTTTGACTGGAGGCCTGGAAAAAATAGAAGAATTGCTGGTGAGAGTTCACATTGGAAGTGAAAGATACAGAACTATGTGCATGGACAATGGGAGCAGCAACAGATACATCTGCTCAAGAAGAATCGAGTTTTCATCTGTTGCTACCTCCTCACTTCTGATTTTTCATTCTATCTGGGCCTCTAGCCTATTGGACAGTGCTACCCATATTCAAGGCAGGTCTCATCACTCAGTGCTTCATCCCACATATCAATGGTCTCTGTAAACATGCTAAAAAATACACCCATAAGTCTCTTAATCCTATGCATTTCCTATATGTCTCTCAATCCAATCAAGTTAACAATGCAGATTAACCATCATAAAAACACTGATAAAGTATTAAATAATAAAAGGAAAGATATTCTGTGTTCAAGGACTAGAAAAACTAATACTGCACATACTAACCTAGTGTTTTATAGATTGAACGCAATCCCTATCAAAATAGAAATTACATTATTCATAGAAATAGGAAAAATCATAATGTTGGTGTGGATCCAGAAAAGACTCCAAATAACTAAGGCAATCTTGAAGTAAAAAAAAAGAACAAAGAAGGAGGCATCACACTGCACAACTTCAAAGTATATTACAAGGGAGCTGGCATAAAAATATACACATATATACATGAGCAGATATCCCAGAAATAAATCTACACATTTTCAACCAGCTGACTTCAACAAAGGTGCCAAAAGCACACACTGGGGAAAAAAAAGTCTCTTCAATAAATACTGTTTGGAAAATTGGACATCCATGTGTTGAAGAATAAAATTAGATATGTATCTTTCACCATATAGAAAAAATATCTAACTCAAATGGATTAAAGCTTTAAATGTAAGACCAAAGATACTCAATGACTTTGAACAAAATATTACCTATTAATCTAATTATGGATCAGATTTTTTAAAATTTTAGCATTATTTATTCCATCTTCAATAATCTTTCTTTCTTCATGTACCTCCAGTTATCTGACTTAAACCATTTCACCCTTGATAAAAAAATAAAAAAAAAACCTATTTTAATCTTAGTTTCAGTAGAGATATCCTGATAAAGAACTTTGTGTTTTTGTCATTTTCAAAAGTCTTTATTTCTTCTCCACTTTTTAAAGATAATTTTACCAAATACAGAATTGTAGGTCTTTAGTTGTTTTGTTTTAAACTCACTAAATCTTTCCACTCTTATATTTGCATGATTTCTTACTAAAAGTATAATTTATTTTTATAATTTTTATAATTTTTATAGGTAAGGTATTTTTATACTTTTCTCTCACACCTTCAACTTTTTTTCACTTTATTTATAATTTGAGTAAGAAACCCCAAGACGTAGAGACTTTATATTTATTTGGTGTTTTTGAATTTAATGCAACTATGATATTGTGTGGTTTTAATTTTGGAAATTTCACCACCCCTCATTTGTTCAAATACTTCTTCCATTATCAATATTCCCTGCCAGATTGATACAATTGATGAATATGCATTAACACATAATAATCACTCAATGTCATGTCCATAGTTATGGATCATTCTTAGTTTAGCACATTCTAAGGATTCAGATGAATATATAATGATACACAGCCATTATTATAGTATTATAAATATTTGCACTGCCTCAGTAATCATCTTTCCTCTGTCCATTCATTCTTCCCAACCTCTGCAACTTTTGGCAGCCACTGAACCTTGTACTATCACTGTATTTTTACCTTTCAAGAATGTCATATATTGGGAAAAGTGAAGAATTCAGAATTTTTCAAATTAGCTTCTTTCACTCAGTAATATGCAAATTAAATTTCTCCATGTCTTGATCATTTTATTATTTTTAATATTACATATTAATCCATTCTCAGGTTATACCAGTTTTGTCCATTCATTTACTGCAGGACATCTTAGTTGCTTCCAAGATTTGGTTAAGCATTCCTGGGTTCAATTTCTGGTATCCTACCACTAAAAAAAATGCATATATAATGTACAGTATCAAGAAACAACCTTAGCAGGGTGCAGTGGCACCTGCCTATAATCCCTACTACTCAGGAGGCTGAAAGAGGAAGATAATCAGTTAAAGGCCAGCATGGAAATCTTAACAACATAATCTCAAAATAAAATAAAAGGCTTGAGATGCAGCTCAGTGTTTTTCTGGCATGTGTGAGGCCATTGGTTCAATGTGCAGTACCATAACTTAAAAAAACCCTAATGTAACCATGGATTTGAGTTTTAGCAATATGGCAATATATAACCATGTAATGTATCAAATATACCACTCTGGTAGAGAATATTGATAGAGAAAATGACAGTGGGTAGGGTAAGGGTGGTTGTAGGGATGGCATGCAAACTAATTTCAGTTCCATTTTGTTTTGAATATTAAAATAATAGCTGTTCTAAAGGTAAAGCCTATTAAAATAAAGTAGATGACAAATAAATGTCACTGCTTTGACTGAGAAATCTTTAAAGAAAACTTTATATAAACATAATTTCATTAATATATGAAATTTAAAGATTTCAAAAATAAAATTCAATGTCTCTAATAAAAGTAACATAAACCATTTATTATTAGAATATCTATAATTATGAAATGTCACTATAATAGTACAATAACAAAAATCTAATGGTTTAATTAACATCATTAAAGGGAAGTATGTCTTTTAGATGATATGTATTTAGAATATAAAATATCCAGATATTATTAGAAATTCAATATCGTTATAAATAGATTAGATTCCATTACATCAAATCTGCAAATGTTGATTATTTATTTATTTTTAAGCAAGTGAGTAGGAATTTTAGTAAAAGAGAAAGTGTGAGAGAAAGATTCAGAACTCCTGGTGTCAAGCATAAATAAATAGAGTGCCTGTTTATTTATTTGTTAAGCAGAATTTTCATAGTTTAACATTCTCAAGTTATTTGCATCAACCTTATCACAGAAGTTTTCTTAATATGCCTGTTTCTCCATATCTTGAGAAAGGGATACTGACTGCTCTCTTTTCCAGGTTTTTTTTTTTTCAATCAATCTTTCTGTTGGAAAAGCCTTGAAAAGTAGGGAGAAAATCTACCAATAAGTAAATGACTAGCACACTAACTGCATGGTTTCATAAAGACAGTGTCTACAAGTACAGCAAAACCCAGGCATACTGCTCATTTCAATAGATTAAGAGTCCCTAAAATTGAGTCTTCCTTCCTGTAATATACACTTTCAGGTAGCATTTGGCCACTTAGCATTGTCCTCTGGAAGCTGGGTTATGGGGAACTTTTAAAAAAATGCCAATGTTTTGGCAACTGTTATTAATATAATAAACTTCCCCTGACTGAGCAGTTGTGTGTTCTACTAACATGCAATAAAATGTGTCAGAATAAACCTCTTGGCTTGAAAGTAGGCAAAATAAAACAAAAACAAACAAACAAACAAACACACACACACACACAAAAAAAAAAACACAAAAAGCCTTTACAGCTGCTGACAATGTAATGGTGAATTAATTATACTTATGACTTATTATAAAGCTAATAACATAGATAATTAAATCTGTAAATCTGCTTTGCAAAAATATATAAGCCATGTGTAGTAAGAATAGTACAACATCATCTTAGTCATATCAAATTTAAAGAAGTTGATTCATAGAAGTTTAGAGGTTACCAGAGGCCAGGGAAAGTGGAAAGGAGGGAACCAAGAAGGAGATATCAATAAGTTCTAAGTTACAGTTATACAGGAGTGAAAGCAATTCTGATATGCTACTACATGGAAGGGCAACTTCAGATAATGATAATATACTATATATTTTTAAAAAGACAAGAAAAAGTGATATTGAATGTTTTCACCATAAAGGAGTGTTAAATGAAAGCATCACCAACAGAGTAGACCACTTGGATGATAGGACATCAGACACTAATGACAAAATATATAATCTTGAAAAGAACATAGACCACACAGTGATAATGGTAAGAAACCATAAGCAGAACATTCAAGAAATATGGGATAGCATAAAAAGACCAAATTTAAGAGTTATTGGGATAAAGGAAGGCATACAGGTCCAAACCAAAGGAATGAACAATCTATTTAATCAAATAATATCAGAAAACTTTACAAACATAAAGAATGAATAGGAAACCCAAATTCAAAAATCCTACAGGATGCCAAATGTACAAAATCACAACAGATCAACACCAAGGCACATTATAATAAAAATTCCAATATACAGAATAAGGAGAGATTTTTTTAAATTTAAAGGTCATGAGAGAAAGGAATCAGATTACATATAGGGGTAAACCAGTTAGGATAATGGCAGACTTTTTGACAGAGACCCTGAAAGCTAGAAAATCCTGAAACAACATATGTCAATCTCTGAAAGAAAATGGGTGCCAATCAAGAATCTTGTATACAGCAAAATTAAGCTTTAGATTTGAAGATAAAATGAAAACCTTCCATGGTAAACAAAAGTTAAAATAATTTATAGCTAGAAAACTGACACTACAAAACATCCTTGGAAAAAATATTCCATGAAGAGGAAATGAAAAATAACAATGAAAATCCACAGAGAAAAAAAAAAACTAATTAAAGAAGAAAATCAAGTCAAGTTAAATAACAAAAATAAACAAATGTGGCTGGGAATGCAAACCACATCTCAATAGTAACCCTGAATGTTAATGGCTTAAACTCACCAATCAATAGACATAGGCTATCAGATTGGATTTTTAAAAAAAGGCCCAACAATATGCTGCCTCCAGGAGACTCATCTGGTAGGAAAAGACATACACAGACTGAAGGTAAAAGGTTGGTAAAAATCACACCTCTCACATGGACTGCGGAAGAAAGCAGGAGTTTCCATCCTCATATCAAATAAAGTAGAATTCAAGCCAAAGTTAATCAAAAGGGATAAAGAAGGACACCATATACTGCTCAAGGGAACCATACACCAACAAGACATAACAATCATACATACATACGCCCCAAACAATGGTGCAGCTATTTTCATCAACCAAATTCTTCTCAAGTCCAAGAGTCAAATTGACCACAACACAATAATCTTGGGTGAATTTAACACACCTCTCTCATCACTGGATAGATCTTCCAAACAAAAGTTGAATAAAGAAACTATGAAACTCAACAATATAACCAATAATTTAGACTTAACTGACTTATATAGAATATTTTAACCTGCATCAAGAGGATACACTTTCTTCTCAATAGCACATGGATTCTTCTCTAAAAGAGGTCATAAAATATGCCACAAAGCAACTCTTAGCAAATGCAAAAAAATAGAGATCCTACTGTGCATTTTATCGGATCATAATGGAAAGAAATTGGAAATCAATGACAAAATAAAAAATTACTCCAATACCTGGAGACTAAACAATATGATACTGAATGAACAATGGGTTGCATAACACATCAAGGAGGAGATTAAAAAAAAAATTCTTAGAGGTAAATGAGAACATTGACACAACATATCCAAATCTCTGGGTCACTATGAAAGCAGTACAAAGAGGAAAGTTTGTTGCATGGAGTGAATTCCTTAAAAGAAGAATAAGTCAACAAATAAATGACCTCATATTATATCTCAAAGCCCTAGAAAAAGAAGAACAAATCAAAAGCAAAAGCAGTAGAAGGCAAGAAATAATTAAAATTAGAGCTGAAATCAATACAATTGAAACAAAAGAAACAATTGAAAAAATTGACAAAAGTTGTTTTTTTGAAAAAATAAATAAAATTGACAGACCCTTAGCTACACTGATGAAGAGAAGAGCAAAAACTCAAATTACTAGTATAGGTAATGAAAAAGGTAATATCACAACAGACACTACACAAATAAAGAGGATAATTAGAAACTATTTTGAAAACTTATATTCCAATAAAAATAGAAGATATTGAAGGCATCGGCAAATTTTTTAAGACATACGATTTTACCAGATTGAACCACGAAGATATACACAATTTAAACAGACCAATATCAAGTGATGAAATAGAAGACACCATCAGAAGCCTACCAACAAAGAAAAGCCCAGGACTGGACGGATACACAGTCAAGTTCTACAAGACCTTTAAAGAAGAACTAATACCAATAATCTCCAACTTATTTTAGGAAATAGAAAAAGAAGCAGCACTTCCAAACTCATTCTTTGAGGCCAATATCACCCTGATTCCCAAATCAGGCAAAATATATGAAAAAGTCTGTGCATCACAATCAAGTGGGATTCATCCCAGGGATGCAAGATTGGTTCAACATACAGAAATCAATAAATGTAATTCACCACATCAATAGACTTAAAGATAAGAATCATATGATCATCGCAATAGATGCAGAAAAAGCATTTGACAACATAGAGCACCCCTTCATGTTTAAAACACAAGAAAAATTAGGGATAACAGGAACATATCTCAACATCATAAAGGCTATCTACACTAAGCTTCAGGCCAACATCATTCTAAATGGAATGATTGATGAATTGAAGGCATTCCCTCTAAAAACTGTAACAAAGCAGGGATGCCCTCTTTCACCACGTCTATTTAACATAGTTCTTGAAACACTGGCCATAACAATTAGATGAAAGAAATAAAAGGATACGTATAGGAAAAGAAGAACTTACATTAGCACTATTTGCTGATAATTTGATTCTATATCTAGAAGACCAAAAAGTTCCACCAGAAAACTTCTAGAACTAGTAAATGAATTCAGCAAAGTAGCAGGATATAAAATCGACACCCATAAATTAAATGCATTTCTGTATATCAGTGACAAATCATCTGAGAGGAAAACTACCCCATTTAAATAGCCTCAAAAAAAAAAAAAAGATTGGGAATCAACTTAAAAAAAGAGGTGAAAGATCTATATAATGAAAACTACAGAACCCTAAAATGAGAAATCCAAGAAGAGCTTAGAAGATGGAAATATCCACCTTGCTCTTGGATAGGCAGAATTAATATTAGCAAAATGACCATACGACCAACAGCAATATACAAATTTAATGCATTTTTGATCAAAATCCCAATGGCATTCCTCATAGAAATAGAAAAAGCAATCATAAAATTATCTGGAAAAATAAGAGACCCAGAATAGCTAAAGCAATCCTTAGCAGGAAGAGTGAACCACGTGGCATCACTATACCAGACCTTAAACTATACTACAAAGCAATAGTAACAAAAACAGCATGGTATTGGCACCAAAACAGACTGGTACACCAATAGTACAGAATAGAGGACACAAAGACTAACCCACAAAACTACAATTATCTCATATTAGACAAAGGTGCCAAAAACATGCACTGGAGAAATGATAGCCTTTTCAACAAATGTTGCTGGGAGAACTGGAAATCCATATGCAACAAAATGCAATTAAATCCCTATCTCTCACCAAGCATAAAACTCAACTCAAGTTGGACCAAGGACCTAAGAATTAAACCAGAGACTCTGTGTCTAATAGAAGGAAAAGTAGGCCCTAAACTTCATCATGTGGGACTAGGCCCTAACTTCTTTAATAAGACTCCTATACCACAAGAATTAAAATTAAGAATTTATAAAAGGGATGGATTCAAACTAAAAGTTTCTTCTCAGCAAAAGAAACAAACTTGAGGTGAATAGAGAGCCTACATCTTGGGAGCAAATTTTTACCCCTCACATCAGATAGAGCAATAATATCTAGGGTATATAAAGAACTCAAAAAGCTAAGCACCAAAAAACAAATAACCCAATCAACAAATGGGCCAAGGACCTAAACAGACAATTCTCAGAAGAGGATATACAATTAATGAACAAATATATGAAAAAATGTTCAACATCTCTAGCAATTAGAGAAATGAAAATCAAAACTATTCTAAGATGTCATCTCACTCCAGTCAGAATGGCAGCTATTATGAAGACAAACAACAATAAGTGTTGGTGAGGATGTGGGGGAAAAGGCACACTGGTACATTGCTGGTGGGACTGCAAACTGGTGCAGCCAATATGGAAAGCAGTATGGAGATTCCTTGGAAAACTGGGAATGAATCCACCATTTGACCCAGCTATCCCTCTCCTTGGTCTATACTCAAAGGACTTAAAAATAGTATGCTACAGGAACACAGCCACATCAACGTTTATAGAAGCACAATTCATAATAGCTAAACTGTGGAACCAACCTAGATGCCCTTCAATAGATGAATGGATAAAAACATGTGGCATCTACAATCAAATATTACTCAGCAATAAAAGAGATTAAAATCATGGCATTTGTAGGTAAATGGATGGCATTGGAGAACATAATGCTAAGTGAAGTTAGCCAATCCCAAAAAAACAAATGCCTCAAGTTTTCTCTGATATAAGGATACTGATTCTTAGTGGGGTAGGGAGGGGGAGCATGGGAGGAAGAGACAGGGCAGAGGGGTGGGAGGATATGGTAGGCAGCAGGGGCTTAGCAAGGATGGTGGAATGGACATAATTATCTATAGTACATGTATGAAGACACAAATTGGCATGAACATAATTTATATACAACCAGAGATATGAAAAATAGAGATATGCTGTATATGTGTGATAAGAATTGTAATGAATTTTGTTGTCATATTTAAAAATCAATTAAAAAATTAAAAAATAATTAGAACAAATAAATATTTTTTAAAATGCAATAAATAAATAAATAATATTTGATATATTAAAAAGTAAATAAATTTAATTTAAAAACTGAAAAAATATGTTATATGGTGAAATGAATATTAAAGGCCACAGAATACTATAGTAACATTATCCAATGTATGTATACATTTGTACTACTGAAGACCAGAATGGCACTGGATTATTGCTAAGGCTAATACTACTATAGGCTCTCTCTTCATAAAGGGAACTCTCATTCCAGCAGTTATATGTGATGCTAGCTGGATCAGAAGTCTAGCAGACTGGAGTTCATGATTTTTTCAGCCTTGGAGCTATTTCAGAGATTTCATCCATAGAGAGATTTGAGAATTGGTACTATTGGAATCTACCCAGTGTGAGATTTCACCAGTTTAGCGCTAAATTCTTAGGCAAAGTTTTATGCTTAACTATCCTGTCCTACCTCCAGCAAATAGTCTTATGCCATGCTAACAAAGCTGGGATTGTGTTTAGGAAATAGACCTTGAGTCATCTACTATGATGATAAACTGTGTCATGCCTGAGTCTCATAGCCAGAAAGTTCTGCAAAGTCTCTGGGGTACACTGAGTCCTATTCTGGAAATAGTGGTACTACAGGCTCAAATATGAGTCTATTTCACTATAACGTAAGTCTCTTCTGCCTGGTGCTTGGGCAATTCTAGAGGTCAGTCCGTGAACATTGGCAAACAATAGCTGTGAACATTGGCAAACAATAGCTGTAACCTTTATCACCAAAGCTGGTATTAATCATACTCACCCCTGAGTTTCATAGCCACAGGGGCCTGTGAAGTCACAGGAAGTTGGTGGGTGTAACAAAGCCCTCTCCAAAGCTGGAAGAGATGCTGCAGAAATTCCAGTATGTTCTGGATGTGCACAGGTCTCCCCCTGATGCCAGAGCTGGTCTAGAGGCTTTGTTGAGCTCTGACATGCATTTGGGGTCTTTGGTTTATAGTGAGTGGTTGGTCTCACTGCAATGGGCCAGGAACTAGGCTATCAGACAAATTCCCATCCTAGCTTTCCTGACTTCCTTTCCCTGGGTGGAGTTCCACTATCCACTTTGCTACTCAAGTTTGGAGGAGGAGTAATGAAAGTAGTCTTCTGGCCATCGGGCCTAATGCAGTTCCAGGGGCTCTGCCTGCAAGTATTAATCTGGCAGTATAGGTCATACAACTATGCCTAGCGCAGTGTTTCAACAGGGCAGTTGTGGTACTGAAGATCAAGTCTAAGGCTATATTCATTCTCACCCCTCCCCTCAGCTGGAGGCATCTCTGTCTGCACTGTCTGACTGAGTTACTTGGATTTGTGGAATGGGTGATGCAGGCAATTCTTTGCTTCCTGCCTCTTCAATATATCTTTGTATTTTGTTTTGGTTTAAAGCAGGCACTATGGTCTCTCACCTGATTTCCTTCATGCTTGTGTTAGTACTTCGGAGCATGAACAGCTGTTCAACTTGGTGTGTCTCTGTGGAGACACCTCATAGGATTTCACACAGCCACCACCTTGCCCACCCCCTAGTAAAGAAACTCGTAAAAATGGAAGGATAGGATTTAGAATTAAAACTTCCCCTGGTAGCCTTCTTTTTACACAGGCTGGGAGAATAGCTAAGACACATTTCTAAAGCTTTTGAACAGATAATTACTTATTCTGATATCCCAATATTATTGTTTTACACCTAAATAGCGGATCTTACTCTTAAGAGCCAGCTCCATTTAAAATTATAAAGTGCATGTCTGAACTTTTGACACAGACATTTTTAAAACTTAGTGGAATAGTTATTGCTATAAAATTCACAAGCTCGGATGCTTTTCCTGTTTAGAATTTTTAAAAGCTTGCTTTCTTTCTTTGTGTGGAAAACCCATTCATGTTTGACTTCTTTGAATTTTCATTACTATTAATTATACCAGTGCAGTATAGACATATCTTTTCTGGTGAAGTGTTGCCACTTGTGACAAGCAAAGAGTGAAATAACTAAATTTGTTTCCTAAATTAATGAGTTTGATTTTTCTTCTGATTACTTGTTATGACTGTACTTGTCATATTTTGCATGCTGACAGTTATTATTATATTGAAAACAATATCTGAACAAATGTATTAATCAAGATTTTTTGCTTACCTATAAGTCTTTTGTGTAAAGAGAGGTAAAACATGTTATGATACATTTCATTATCTTTTCCTTATTATTGAACAATTGAACAGTCAGTACTTATGTGCTTTTTTGAAAAGTAAGACCATAAAAACAGTGTCAAAAATAATATCCTCCACCATATTTCCTTTGTGTTAAAGTTTCACTTCATAATTGAATATATTGAGAAAGATACAACAACAAAAATTTAATTCTGTTTGGGTGGCATTTTATTTTGCATCACAATGTTTCAAATAAATTTTTAAAATAAAAGGCAATCAGTGAAAATTACAAAGGATTTTTTTTCTAAAATGCCACACAGATAATCCCTCTGATATTTTGTCATTATGATGACATAAGTCAAAATACTAAATTAATTGACTGGGGTCATGTTGCCTGTGCATTTGGCAGTTCAAGGATCTCAAGTTCTTCTACTCCATATACCAGGATTTTTATTTCTCTGTAATTTTTATTTTAAAAATACCCTGTAACTGTATATTTCTATGTATGTGTGTGTGCATGCGTGTGTGTTTTTAATGAATTTTCAGTCAAGCTTACAAAAATGTGTCAGTATCTGGCAGGCCATTCAATAGATTATAAGTAGAATGTATTTTAATGTTTACCCATTTCATTTACAATTCATATCTTATATCAAGATGTGCCATGAGCTAATTACTTTTATTTCACCTCCATTTCATTCATGGTCCTTTTAATCTGCTTTTTGTTGTTGTTGTTGTTGTTTGTTTGTTTTGTTTGTTTTCTTTAGCATAGCAACACTGACAACTTCCTATGGAAAGAAAAGGGATGTGATAATACAATACTGATCTTGACAATCCATAGCAAGCATATTTAAAATATATCTCCCTATTCAAAGTAATAAAATCAACTATAATGTTGCTTGTAATATGCTACAAGCAAGACTTCCAAAGGTTTTCCAAATTCATAAACCCATTTTGATTTTGTATTAGGTTTGGCTATGAAGAATGAGACCACAGACCAGGTTTTTTTTTTTTTTTTTTTTTTTAAGCAATGTATTAGGGGAGAGGCCTAAGGAGAAATTGAGAAAAGGAACCAGGGTGGCAGACAGGCCAAGAAACTAAGAAAAAATATGGCCAAAAGTAGTTTCAAGCCTGAGGCCATATTCTTCCAATTATGGAATAGTTTGAAATACAAATTACATCAAAGAGTTTTATGCCCACCTTTAGAACAACTTTTGTATCATATGACAATTGATAGTTGGCTGAAGATGTCCCAGTATATATGTGGAATACATCTTTATAAGCATTATAGCTCCCATTTGGCTAACAGCTATTCTTCAGGAAAGGCAGAAGCTATGAGTTGTCATTAGAAAACAATTAGAGCAGCTGGAGTATGGTTGACATAGGTGGTAGGAATTTTGCTGGGCACCACTAACATGCACTCCAGCCTACATCCTATATATGATAGAGATAATTGCAAATATTAAGTGACATACTCAAGATTATGATTTTCCAGGTTCATGGGCTTATAGTTTGCAATAATTCTGAGGGAATATGCTAGAACAAGATTAGTGAGACAACCTTTTTTAAAAAAAAAATATTTCTTTGTTCTAATTAGATATATATGACAGCATAGTGCATTTCAATTCATTGTACACAAATGGAGCATTTCTCTGGTTGTACACTATGGAGAGTTACACCATATGTGCATGGACATATGATGTCCATCTCACTCCACCATCTTCCTGCCCCCATATTCCCTTCCCTGCCCTTCTTCCCCTATACTCAAGAGAAAATTACTCAGCATTAAAAGATAATAAAATTATGGAATTTTTCAGGTAAATGGATGGAGTTGGAGAATATCATGTTAAGCAAAGTAAGCCAATCCCCAAAAAACAAAGGTTAAATGTTTTCTCTGGTAAGTGAAAAGTGGATGCTGATCCATAGTGGGTGGCGGGGATGGAGGAGACAAACTTTTGACTCCGAAACTCCAGTTGTTTTCAAGGCCTTAACAGATGTGTATATGTGTGTGTGTGTGTGCGTGTGTGTACACACACACGTATATATGGATTTCTTAGAGTGATTGACTCAAATAGTTTTGGATGCTAAAAAATCCTACGATATGCTGTTGGCAAGCTATTGAACCAGGGAAGATGGTAAAATTAAGTCCAAATCTGAAAGCCTAGAACCATGGAATCAGGGGAGTTGATGTAACTGTGATCATGTAACTTTTGATATAATTCAGTCTGAGTCAGAAATCCTAAGAATCTGGATATATATGTATTAACTATTTTCTTTATGTGTTTCTTAAACATTTTCATCATTCCCTAAATAAAATTCTGTGCCAATTAAGTAGTTGTTCTCCATTTCTCCCATTTCTATCCCTATTCAATATTTCGTATAAATGAAATTTTACAATGTGTGACTGTTTATGTCTGGTTAGCTTCATTTAAAATAATTTTTCAAGGTGCATCCATATTGTAGCACTTGTCATTCCTTCATTCTTTTTTGACTGAATAATATTAATTTTTTGTGCATAGTGCAATTAGACAATCCATTAACAGTTGATGAGTATTTAAGATATATCACCTTTTAATCTGTTTTGGATTGGCTTCTATGAACATTTGAGTACATTTGGGTGTATTTATAAGAGAATTTCTGAGTCATCTGGTAAATCTGTTTAAATTTTGAACAACTTCTAAACTGGTTTGCCCTGAGTGTGCTACTTTATGTTCCCACCAAATATATATAAGGACCCAATTTTTGTGCATCATCTTCAGTTTTTACTTTATTTGTTTATTAGTACTATTAAAGTGTTGCTGTAAATCAAATCTGGGATCTTATAAATACCAGTCAACTGTGTTAATACTGATCTACATCTCCAGATTCTTATTTTCCATCTTAAAAAATTACAGCCATCCTAATGAGCATGAAGTGGTATTTCCTTAATATTTTGACTTGCATTTTGCTAATGAGCTATGATGTTGAACATATTTTTGTATATATTTTAATGCATCTTCTTTGGAACATTGTCTACTCAAGTTATTCACTCCTTTTATAAAATATTCAATTATTTGCCTTTGTGTTGTTGAGTTCTAAGGGTTATATATGTACTCTGGATACCCTTAACAGATACATGATTTACATATATTCCTCTCATTCTGTTATTGCAAAAGTTGCCATTTCACCTTGTCAATCTTTCAATTAATTTTTTAAAAATTATAATTATGATGAAGTCTAATTTATCTTTTTTTTGTCTAGACTACTGGTATCATACAATTATATTTATATGTCTTTATCTGGCTTTGGTACCTGTGTAATATAGGACTCATAATGAAAGAGTTTTTCTATTTTGTGGGAAAGAATTTAAGGATAATTGGTATTAAATACTGGCCTTTGGTAGCATTCACTATTGAAGCTATCAGATCTTGGCTTTTCTTTATTAGGTATTAGCATTCTGTGAAAAAGAGAATTGGAATCACTAGAAGATAGGCTATCTATCTATCCACATATTGACGCTAATAAGATATTGTTTATACTATTATTATAGGGACTGTGAAGTTTTAAGATCTGTAATCACAAACTAGATACCCAGGAGAGATGATGCTATAGTTTCCATCTACAGTAAAGGGTCTGAGAACCAGGACAGGTAATGGCAAAAGTTATAGTTTGAGTTTGAGTCTGAGTCTGAGTCTGAAGGAAGACAAATTGCCTAGCTTAAAGACATTTAATCCAATAGTGTAGGTTCCCCCTCATTTAACGTTTTGTCTTATTAGGGCCTTCAGTGTATTGTATTGGGTCTATCCACATTGTAGAGGGCAATTTCTTTTACTCAGTTTGCCAATTCAAATGTTAATATAATTTAAATATGTCTTCATAGACACATATAAATTGTGTTTGACTGGTATTTGAGCACCCTATGGATCAGTGAAGGTAACACATGAAGTTAATCATCACTTGTAGGATAGTGTTGTTGCCTTTCATTGAACTGGTAAGTTAGATCAATGGCAGGAGCAGCAGTTAGATTGGCCTTGGTGAGACAGAGGCCAATGCTGTCAGGTCCATGCATGACCTTTATTTCCTCTACAATTTCTATTTCTATTAATGTGACACTCAAGTGCTGATAATTGTAGTGCGTTGATGTCTTGTCCACTTAGTTATTTAGTGCCTCTTCTGTAACAGCTGTTTTCTTGTTGAAATTCTCTTGTGACATAAATAGTCTTACACTTATTTTTCTCACCCTCCTTTCATTTCATTTCCCTCCCTGTAGTTCTCTTTTTCTTCCAATCCTGATTCTTCAAGGTGATTTGTCATTCAGTTCAACCAATCATCCCCTGGGATTTGATGCCCATCCTTAGGGTCATTTATTTCTTAGCAGAAAGAAGGTTACTGGAAATACAGGCCAAAGCTTTACATTGCATGGATTAGCCTCATCATTGTCTTCCAGAGTCATTCTTATATGGGGTTGAAAAGCAATGGAGTTCATTTTTTTGGCATCTTTTTGAATATAGAGCTGATAGTTTAGAGAAGAAACTCTGAATATTTTATTCTTTTTATAAAATAGAAAGTTATTTCTCATAATTTTGGGTTTCAAGAAGTCCAATTTTTTAGGATTTTTATATTTGCTCTATTTAGATATACATGACACTAGAGTGTATTTTGACATATTGTGCATGCATGGAGTTTAAATTATTCTAATTAGGATCCCACACCATGACATCCACAAGAGTGGGATTCTAATTGGATATTTTATTCTTAATCAACTTAATCAGAGGGAATGCATTATAATGTTATAGATTTGAGATGTGGAAGAAATTTATTTGTTTCGGTGTAGGGAACTTGGACATCTGAATTGCTACGTATAGCATTTACTGTCTCATGATAGTATTTTAAAATGTACTGCTTCTGGGTTTGCTTGGTTTATTACTTGTTATTTCAGATATTATTCAGATCATAACCAGATATGTTGCCACATGCTGACTTGATAACCCTTTGTTAGATGTTAAGGTTTTACCAAAGTCCAATGGCTTACAGGAATTTATCCTTCAAAACAATTTACAGAGTTGTTCACTATAAACAGCATAAACTTCCTTGAAAGTATGATGGGGTGTTTTCTATAACTCTCTTATGATTTTAAAATGACTCTATATAATATCTTTATTGCCTATACCGTATCTTATCCATACAGATCCCTGTTTCCATGGGTATAATGGACTGCTGCATCATGGTGGTTTCAATGACTTGTTTCATTGAAATGTACACATTTTTCTTCTCTTAAATCCTATCAGAACTAAAATATATCCATGTCACCTTGTCAATGTGACATGTTGTATGCCCATCTCAAAATATGTTTGGGGAATTCTGAAAAAGTTACTTGTTTAGGTCCAAAGACTCAGAATGTATAATGTTATGGAGACCTTGGCCTTTCCTTTTATTAACTGGCCTTCTACTTTAACAAGCAGACCATAACTATATTCTGGTACCCTTCGTGTCTCAATATATTGTGTGCTGCTATTATAGAACACCAAGGAGTGAGTACTATATAATGAACAGAAATTTATTGTCTCACAGTCTTGGGGACTGAGAAGTCCAAGATTGAGGAGCAGGCATCTGGTGAGGGCCTCCTTGTTTGCATCACCCCATAGCAGAAGGGCAAAGAGAGGGCATGTAGAGAGCAAAAGGGGGATAAACATCCTTTTATAAGCAACTCACCCTTCAATAATGGCTTTAGTCTGACTATACTATTTCATTAGAGATTAAGTGTCCATCACTTTTTTTTTTCAGGTACACCTTCAAACAATAGTATTAGAGATTAGTGATAAATTAGTCCCTGTAACCATAAATTATTATTTCATAATGGGGAAATTTTCTTTTTCCATTGAATGGCTATCTGAAAAAGGACTATAGATCCCTTTGGAAGAACTAAAAGAATCATAATCCCTATTTTTTTTTTCTGTTTTTTCAGGGTATGTCTCTTCAGTAAATAGGTTCTTGGCTAGGCTTAGAAATTGAGCAAGTGTTCATCAATTTTTATTAGACTAGTTGACATGGATCTATTTTCATCATTTTTTAATCTTTTTTGGAATGCAATCTTCTGTCAGTTGTCCATTTCTTTGTCTCTTAGCAACACTGTATTCTATTATTTCCTCCTATACATCCATTGATGTTGGGCATTCTTGTCTTCCTTTCTAAATTTTTGACTATTAGAGTGTCCATACTTTTGCATACTTTTCAGACACAGCATAGAGACAATGGCTAAAGGCATGGAACTAAATTCAGAGAAACTTGGGCTTGAATCTGGTTTATATCATTCACTAACTGGTTCATCATTAACTAACTCAGCAATCACTTAGTAATTTAGCCATCACTGAATTTTTTGAATCCTTAGTTTACTTAACTTTAAATTTAAAATACTAGTTGTCTTAATTCAGTCTGCTCTGACAATTGTACCATAGGATAAGTGGATTAAAAAACAAACATTTAGGGGCTGGGATTGTGGCTCAGCGATAGAGTACTCGCCTAGCATGTGGGAGGCTCTGGGTTCGATCCTCAGCACCACATACAGATGAAAAAAAAAAAGATATTGTGTCCAACTACAACAAAAAATAAATATTTTTTTAAAAAACAAACATTTATCAATGTCTTCACTATCTTCTATTTTATTGGAATATAGGTTTTCAAAATAATTTGTAATTATCTTCTGTATTTCTGTAGCATCTGTTGTGATATTGCCTTTTTCATCCCGTATGTTAGTAATTTGAGTTCTCTGTCTTCTTCTCTTCATTAGCATGGCAAAGGGTCTGTGGATCTTATTTACTTAAGATCGACAACTTAAGAACCAACTTTTAGTATTTTCAATTTTTTCAATAGATTCTTTTGTTTCAATTTCATTGATTTCTGCTCTGATTTTAATTATTTCTTGCCTTCTGCTACATTTGCTGTTGTTTTGCTCTTCCTTTTCTAGGGCCTTGAGATGAAGTGTGAGCTCATTTATTTGTTGTTTTTTTTCTTTTTTTGAGGAATGACCTCCAGACGATGAATTTCCCTCTTAAAACTTCTTTCATTGTGTCCCATAGATTCCAATATGTTGTGTCTATATTTTCATTTATCTCTAAGAATTTTTTGATTTCCTCCTTTATGTCTTCTGTAACCAATTGATCATTCAGTAACATATTGTTGATTTTCCATGTGATGTAGGATTTTTCCTTCCTTCTTTTATCATTGATTTCCAGTTTCATTCCATTATGATCAGATAAAATGCATGGTAAATTTCTTAAGTCATATGATTTGCCCAGACTGAGTCAGGAGGATACACACAATTTGAACAGACCAATATCAATGGATGAAATAGAAGAAGCAATCAAAAGACTACCAACCAAGAAAAGCCCAGGACCGGATGGGTATACAGTGGAGTTTTACAAAACCTTTAAAGAAGAATTAATACCAATACTTTTCAAGTTATTTCAGGAAATAGAAAAAGAGGGAGCTCTTCCAAATTCATTCTATGAGGCCAACATCACCCTGATTCCAAAACCAGACAAAGAAACCTCAAAGAAAGAAAACTACAGACCAATATCTCTAATGAACCTAGATGCAAAAATCCTCAATAAAATTCTGGTGAATCGGATACAAAAACACATCAAAAAATTGTGCACCATGATCAAGTAGGATTCATCCCTGGGATGCAAGGATGGTTTAATATATGGAAATCAATAAATGTTATTCACCACATCAATAGACTTAAAGATAAGAACCATATAATCATCTCGATAGATGCAGAAAAAGCATTCAACAAAGTACAGCATCCCTTTATGTTCAAAACATTAGAAAAACTAGGGATAACAGGAACTTACCTCAACATTGTATAAGCTATCTATGCTAAGCCTCAGTCTAGCATCATTCTGAATCGAGAAAAATTAAAGGCATTCCCTCTAAAATCTGGAACAAGACAGGGATGCCCTCTATCACCACTTCTATTCAAAATAGTTCTTGAAACACTGGCCAGAGCAATTAGACAGACGAAAGAAATTAAAGGCATAAAAATAGAAAAGAAGAACTTAAATTATCACTATTTGTGGAAGACATGATTCTATACCTAGAATACCCAAAAGGGTCTACAAAGAAACTACTAGAACTAATAAATGAATTCAGCAAAGTGGCAGGATATAAAATCAACAAGCATAAATCAAAGGCATTTCTGTATATCAGTGTCAAAACTTCTGAAATGGAAATGAGGAAAAACACCACATTCACAATATCCTCAAAAAAATTAAATACTTGGGAATCAACCTAACAAAAGAGGTGAAAGATTTATACAATGAAAAATACAGAACCCTAAAGAGAGAAATAGAAGAAGATCTTAGAAGATGGAAAAATACACCCTGTTCATGGATAGGCAGAACTAACATCATCAAAATTGTGATACTACCCAAAGTTCTTTACAGGTTCAATGTGATGCCAATTAAAATCCCAAGGGCATTTCTTGTAGAAATAGATAAAGCAATCATGAAATTCATATGGAAAAACAAACGACCCAGAATAGCAAAAGCAATTCTAAGCAGGAAGAGTGAATCTGGAGGTATAGCGATACCAGAGTTCAAACTGTACTACAAAGCAATAGTAACAAAAACAGCTTGGTACTGGTACCAAAACAGGCAGGTGGACCAATGGTACAGAATAGAGGACACAGAAACCAATCCACAAAACTACAACTTTCTTATATTTGATAAAGGGGCTAAAAGCATGCAATGGAGGAAGGATAGCATCTTCAACATATGGTGCTGGGAAAATTGGAAATCCATATGCAATAAAATGAAACTGAATCCCTTTCTCTCACCATGCACAAAAGTTAACTCAAAATGGATCAAGGAGCTAGATATTAAATCAGAGACACTGCGTCTGATAAAGAAAAAGTTGGCTACGATCTACATACTGTGGGGTCAGGCTCCAAATTCCTTAATAGGACTCCCATAGCCCAAGAGTTAATAACAAGAATAAATAAATGGGACTTACTTAAACTAAAAAGTTTTTTCTCAGCAAGAGAAACAATAAGAGAGGTAAATAGGGAGCCTACATCATGGGAACAAATTTTTACTCCTCACACTTCAGATAGAGCCCTAATATCCAGAGTATACAAAGAACTCAAAAAATTAGACAATAAGATAACAAATAACCCAATCAACAAATGGGCCAAAGACCTGAACAGACACTTCTCAGAGGAGGACATACAATCAATCAACAAGTACATGAAAAAATGCTCACCATCTCTAGCAGTCAGAGAAATGCAAATCAAAACCACCTTAAGATACCATCTCACTCCAGTAAGATTGGCAGCCATTATGAAGTCAAACAACAACAAGTGCTGGCGAGGATGTGGGGAGAAGGGTACACTTGTACATTGCTGGTGGGCCTGCAAATTGGTGCAGCCAATTTGGAAAGCAGTATGTAGATTCCTGGGAAATCTGAGGATGGAACCACCATTTGACCCAGCTATTGCCCTTCTTGGACTATTCCATGAAGACCTTAAAAGAGCATACTATAGGGATACTGCTACAATGATGTTCATAGCAGCACAATTCACAATTGCTAGACTGTGGAACCAACCTAGATGCCCTTCAATAGATGAATGGATTAAAAAAATGTGGCATTTATACACAATGGAGTATTACTCTGCACTAAAAAATGACAAAACCATGGAATTTGCAGGGAAATGGATGGCACTAGAGCAGATTATGCTAAGTGAAGCTAGCCAATCCCTAAAAAACAAATGCCAAATGTCTTCTTTGATATAAGGAGAGTAACTAAGAACAGAGTAGGGACAAAGAGCATGAGAAGAAGATTAACATTAAACTGGGATGAGAGGTGGGAGGGAAAGGGAGAGAGAAGGGAAAATGCATGGAAATGGAAGGAGACCCTCAGGGTTATACAAAATTTCATACAAGAGGAAGTGAGGGGAAAGGGGAAAATAATACAAGGGGGACAAATGAATGACAGTAGAGGGGGTAGAGAGAGAAGAGGGGAGGGGAGGGGAGGGGAGGGGGGATAGTAGAGGATAGGAAAGGCAGCAGAATACAATAGACACTAGTATGGCAGTATGTAAAAAAGTGGATGTGGAACTGATGTGAATCTGCAATATGTATACGGGGTAAAAATGGGAGTTCATAATCTGCTTGAATCAAATGTATGAAACATGATATGTCAAGAGCTTTGTAATGTTTTGAACAACTAATAATAAAAAAGAATAAAAAGTAAATTAAAAAAAACAAACATTTATTGCCATTCTAGATGGCAGTACCAACACATCCAACGTGTGGTGAGGACACCCACTTCCTGGTTTTTAGACATCCCTGTTATTACTGTTTTCTCCCACAGGGGTGCACATTCAGCTCTCTTTTTTTAAGGGTACTAATCCCTCTCATGAATGGTCCATCTTCTGGGCCTAACCATGTCCTAAGTGCCTTACCTCCTAATATCATCACATTGAGGTTTATGATTTTATTATTGAACTTAGTGAATACAAACTTCAATCCATAACACTAGTGCATAGATCACAGAGTTATAGTGAAGATTGAGTAAGTTCTTAGAGCTTAAATGTAATTATTCAGATATAATATTTTAATATATAAATATATTTAAATGTGACTTATATTTGAAATAAAATTTATTAAAGTTTTGTAGGAATCAAATACAACTTCAAAGTTTTAAAATGACTATAGAGAAAGAATATCTGGTATTATACTTTCACTATATACAGGAACATTTGTTATTTTCTTTTGTAATGGAAAGATGTATGCAACTTTCTTATTACAAAAAAAATTACCCAAGTCTTTCTCAATTTAAATAATTTTATTTTCCTGTAACAATAAATCTTATTAAATCTTCTTGAATCAAACCTTTATTTTTGATTTATGAAATGGAAGAAATCTTGGGTAGTATATTTCCATTCTCAATGTGCTAATGAAATAATACCTGTCAGAGATGAAATGTAATAGCTTTTTTGATTTTAATTATTTCTTAATGAGTCCATAAAATCTAGCAATAATCTGTTATTTGAAACCTGCAACACATATCCCTGAAATCATTCTAAAATTATATTTCAAATAGGTTATTACTCAGTAAACGTCTACCACTTTCTCTTATTTCTTCTGTGAAGTTACTTATTTCTTGTGTTTTAAAATATTTTAGATACATATGCCTAGTCATATATGTTCATGTGTTCTTTATTTTCCAATAATTCTTTTCTTCTCAAACTACTTCAGTGTGTAATGATACAAAAAATACCAACTCTTTTCAATATATTATCTCTTCACTTTAATTTCACTTATTTTTTATATTTTTGTGCCTTAATAAATTAGAAGATTTAATGACTGCCATTTTTAGGTTCTATATTCAAATTCAAATTGATATTTTTTCTATTACTCATGAGTTAGATAACCAGCTCTAATTTTAAAGTATTTCAGTTTTTATTAAAAGATATGGACATTTTCTTATCACATCCTCAATAATGCATTTTACAATGGTAATAAATGTAAATATCTTTAGGCTATGCATTATTGTGATCTTTTTAGTTTTCAATGAGTTTTGTAAGATAGAACACAGCCTTGGGAATATGAAAACATAGGTTCCACTATAAAATATTACATGTGAAAGACACTTAGCACTCAGTCAAGATTAATTTTGAAATTTTCTAGTGTTGCAAACTTGTTCAAATACACTCCCTTGAAAACATAATAAAATGACAAATGTCAAGGTTGACAGCAATATCTAAAATATTTGTTTGGTTTTGGATATTGCAATTAAAAAGGAACATTGAAAATTGTCAGTATTGCTTCAGGAAAGAAAACATGGTGGATTTTTATTAAATGTTACCTATAAGAAATGAAATATTTATGGTAATCCACAGTATACAGACTGTGTTTATTTTGAATATATCATTTAAAAGGGATAGATTTGTTCTGTGTGACTTACAGAAATGGAAGTAGAACCATCATTAGGGGGTTAGGGTTTGACTGGTAAATCAAAGGATATTTAAAGTAATAATCCCCCCAAATGATGTGTCATCATAAAAGTTGTAAAAAGTACAATATTGCACTACTTGTAAAGATTGTACAACAGTCAAAAAATGGTAGTTTTTATTAAAAAATTTGAAAAATATTCTTAGATTATGAAGGCTTAGCTCTGTCTTCAAATAAATTTCTTACATCTATTTGTTCTTAACCAAGGTTATCACATTTAAAAAATAATTTTACTTAAGAAGCTCAGAGTGGTATTTATTTATAAATCTTACCAAATGTTCAATAAAAAGTTTCCACATTATGTATTCATTTGTTTCTTTCACACACATTTACTGAGTATATCATGTACATCAAGTATAAATCTAGACCCTAAGGACATAGCTTTGAATGAGAAGAAAGTAGAGTTCACCATTATATTCTAGTAGAGAATAAATGCAAGTTAAATCAAACACTAATGTTATAAAATAAGAAATTTTCCAGTAAGAAAGCTTTCCTTGGGCATTGCCCACTAATACCATTTAATGAATAAATAAATAATCCTGTTTTAGTACATTTTATGCTACTATAACAGAAGACCAGATAACTTATAGGGAACAATGACTTGTCCTTATACTTCTGGAGACTGAGAAGTGTAAAAGGAAGGATTTCGCATCTGGTAAGGACCTTTCTGTTTTATTAACTGATTGCAGAGTTGGAAGAATAAGAGAGAGAAAAGGAGTCAAAATCAGCCTTTTATGGTAAATTCACTCTTGCCCAAGCATCTTAATCTATTCATGGGTAGAGAGACCTCATGGCCTAATCACCTCTTAAAAGTCCCATCCCTTAACACTATTGCACTGGGAATTAAGTTTCCAACATATGCTTTGGAGGGACACATTCAAACAGTAGTAAAGTTTGCAATTGTCCAATTTAAAATAACACCAGATTAGGAATTAAAGCTACCTATAAACAGCATTAATACATGTCCATTCAATTAGCAATTCAGAAGGGCTTGACCATTATATCTTGGATGTTGAGGCGAGCGACATTTTGTCATTTTATATCAGCCTAGAACTCTGAGCTGCTGGTTCATTAGCAAAGTACCTTAAAAACTATCTTTTTAAAAATACATGTTTGAATTGTTTAAAAGGTATGTCACTATTTTTGTAATATTCTATTGCATTCATCAGAATTCTCCAGAGACAGAATATGTGTGTGTTTGCAGGAACATGCATGCACATACAGAGAGGGGAACTGAAAGAGAGAGAGAAAAAGAAAGAGAGAAGTGTTTCCAGAAATTAATTCACACAATTGTGAAAGATATCAGGTTCAAAATCTGTAGGATAGACTGGCAGGACAGAGACCTAGAGAAGAGCTGATATTTCTACCTAAAACCAGTCTGCTGTCAGCATTCCCTCTTCTAGTGAGGTCAGAATTTTAACTTGATTGGATGACTCTCACTCATATTATTGAGGGTGATCTTTGTGTTTCAAGTCTACCAATTTAAATGCTAAAGCTTATCTCCTCAAGACCAATATTTGGCCAAATAGCTGGATATGAAGGCCTAGTCAAGTCAACATGTAAAATGAACCATCATAGTTAATAAACATCATTTCTGAATGTCCTTACACTTTCTTTATTGCACTAATATTGAAAATATCTTTTTTATTGCATCTTCAAAAGCAAGATTACTTACTTGTGATTTTCTGACATTTTCCTTATTTTTCATTTGAAGAAAAAAATTCTAGGATTATTTTACTCAGGAAAAAATTCCCAAGATGTACACCTTTTATAAGGAAAATATAAAACTACAAACAGAAAATCAAAAGGTTTCTTGTTTTGTAATGCTCTCTGATGGCTCTGGTAAGAGATTTATCTGCTCATCATCTTTTTTTTTCTTTTTCTTTTTAGTACCAGGGATTGAACTCAGAGGCACTCGACCACTGAGACACATCCCTAGCCCTATTTTTGTATTTTATTTAGAGACAGGGTTTCACTGAGTTGGTTAGCACCTCACGTTTGCTGAGGCTGGCTTTGGACTCTTGATCCTCCTGGCTCAGCTTCCCAAGCCAATGGGATAATTGCCATGTGCCACCATGCCACCTCTTTTACTATTAGCTTTATTCTAACACAATTTTTATCTATGGAAGAAGAAAATTGTTATGGATAAAACTGAAATGCGTGTCATTATGTTTAAAGAGAAATAAATTCCTCTCATGCCATCCTTGTTGCTGAACATTTACTTATTTGGCATTGCAGTATGTTCTTTCTTCCCTGATGTTATGTACATACATTGTTTACTACAGCAGGTTCCCTTCTCCCACATGCTTCCATAAAGACGCACAATTTTTGTGTCTTTTCTACTATAATTGTGATGGACTTGGTGAAATGGATTGCAATAATTCCACACTCAAGAAAAAATAAGAAATGTGTTTGTAGCCTTGCTTCCTATCTTCATATTCCCTGCATTGATGATCAATCATGTCACAAAACATACAATTATTATGTTACCTTGCTACATATTTTAAAAACATTTTAAGAATATATCTGAAAGTGAGCTCACAAGAGAGTCTTATTAAAAGTAATTTCAGACAAAATACCGACAGTAAAACTTATCAATAACACTTCTCTTTAAGAGTTAACTAGGTAATATTCAAATTATGAGATTTGCAAATGGCTAAAAGAGTTGTCATAGTTTCCATAGTATCTCTAGAGGCATATTAATTACCATTTTGAAAATGTTGGAGAATATTAATGTTAATATAGATTGCAAGCTAAATAATATATTTTAAAAGAAGCATGATTTTAAATTGACTATGCTTTATTTTTAAAATGTGTCTTTAATGTTCCCTACAATCTCAATTCCCACTCTCCATAAACTTTGGCTCTTTTGGGGAAAGAAGTACTAAAATATAAATCAGAATTTGTCTCTAAAATAAAAGACTTACTTTGAAGTGTTTCAGATTATTCACCAACCACATATTCTGAAATTCATTGCTAATTTATTTGGGGGTCATTACCGGATTCCCTTCCCATCACGTATCACACATATCTCCCCTGCCATATGCACATAGATCAAAATTGAATGCTTGAGAATTTCAGCACATATTCATTCAATACCATAGAAATATCAAATGTCAACACCAATTGCTCCTTTTTTTAGATTTATTTTTTAATTTGCAGACGATTTACATTTTCATAGTAAAAGCTATGATTTGAGAGTAGCTGGGGATTAGTTAATAAGCTATTCACTTTGCTGTATAACTGCAAAAAAAATTAAGTATTTAATCCAATAAAATAGAAAAAATATCAAAGAATTTGTTATTAATCAAAAAATGCTCTGGGGTGCCCTTTAATAATTTGACACACATATACCTAATTCACAATTCCATTTTACTTTCACCTTGGGAGTAGAATACATCTGCTCTGCTTAGTCACACAAAGGCCTCTGAATGGAATTACCAGAACTGCACTTCTTTCACACATATTCAAAGCAAGTTCCAGGGTTAGCAAGATTCAAAGTGAGATTCCAACATCTGATGTAAGGAGTGACAAAGCCATAATACAAATACATGAAAAATGGGTAGTGGTTTTGTGAAAATCCTTGAAAATAATTTACCACAAGTAACATGACTAGCCAGTGAGGAAAGGAAAAATTTTATATAAATATATATTATTTGGAAAAGCAGAATAAACAATGTTATGCCTTTCATAAGAGGTGTCCCCCAAAAGCTAATGTGTGAGACATCATTACAGAGGTGAAATGATTGATTAGGATATGAGAGATGTAACCTAATTGGTATATTAATCCACTGATGTGGATTAATTGGGATATAATTACAGGCATTTAAGGTGTGGGTGGAAGTGGTAGGTAAGTGGGGGGTCATACTCTTGCAGTTTGTATTTTGTCCTGGGCAAGCAAAACTCTCTCTGTTTCTTAGTTTTTATGTCCTGGGCTGCTTTTCTCTACCTCCCCCTTTTGCCATGCTGTTCTGCTTTATCCTGGAACAAGAATATTAAGTCTGCTGACTGTGGACAACCTCTTGAACCAAAATAAACTTTTCCCTCCTTTAAGTTGTTCTGGTCAAGTCTTTAGCTCACAGTGATGAAAAAAGCTAACTAAAATGAACACTTATAAAATTCAACTCAGATTTATACTGCACATCTTATATTTATATAAATTATCAATGATTAAAATACTTCACAAATATGAAAATGAATCAAATGGAATGTCTAATTTTAAAGTGATAATGCACTAACTAAACATTAAACCAAGAAGTGATTTTTAAAAATAACAAAATGTTTTTTAAATTACACATAGTAAAAATCTACCAAGAACTAAAAGGAAGAAGTTGCAAACTATTTGTAAATCACATAAAGATGAAGATAGAACTTCTTGAAGGAATGCAAGGTTGGTTCAACATATGGAAATCAATAAATGTAATTCACCACATCAATAGACTCAAAGATAAGAATCATATGATCATCTCAACAGATGCAGAAAAAGCATTTGACAAAATACAGCACTTCTTTATGTTCAAAACACTAGAAAAACTTGGGATAACAGGAACATATCTCAAAGTCATAAAGGCTATCTACACTAAACCTCAGGCCATCATCATTCTAAATGGAGAAAAATTAAAGGCATTTTCTCTGAAAAGGAACAACAAAAGTTTTCCCTCTTTCACCACTTCTATTCAACATAGTTCTTTGCCGCAGTCTGGCTGGGCACAAAATAACCGAGCCACCACATCGCCTTGTAGATTCAAACAGCAACTCTTTATTTCCGACCTCTCACCGGCACTCTACATGCACGTTCTGGGAAAATTCCACACCTCCACTGGGCTCTGCATCCCAAATACTCTCTGAATCCCATGAGAACTCAATGGGAACTCAAGGAGCGGGCGCCTGAGGCAGCAGGATATGCCCTATTCCCAGATGGTGGCCCGTTATGGGGAGCTCTGGGACACTCGGGAGTAAGTGACGAAAAAAAATAGCTGCCCGTCCATAGATAGGACGGGAGCAAATCTGCTAGTGCCTAGGCAGATAGGGCGAGAGGAAAAATGGCCATTTTGAGAAAATGGAGAAGATTGATACAGTATGTTTGTGTCTTGTTTTGTCTTGAAATGTTGTATTGTCTTTGTGACGAAAATATGGAAGGGGTGAGAAGTAAATTACTAAGGGAAGAAGGCACTCCAGTGGAACCAAGAGCAATTAGGGCATGTGTTAATAAAAGCCCAGGAACTCTAGTCAGAGTAAAAAGGAAATTCAAAAGAAGAAGGATTATCAGAAAAAAAGTTGCAGCAAAAGGCTATTACTGAATACTTTTCGTTACCAGAGGGTGCGTGAATCCGCACGGAGGCTGTCATGTGCGCAAGGGAATCATGGTGCAGCAAGGAATTTCCAAACGGCGGCAGCCGCCCCCCCCCCCCCACTGGGGAGCAGGACACCACTGTGAGAGCCCAAATCCAAACCTGACCTGGAGGCACAGTCTCACAGGCTCTTGCTCCCTGTGCCCAGTGGCAGTTTGAGTCCGGAACACTGCCGGACTCTCCCTGGGGCCATCTGGGGCTGCCCGGGGACGCTGCAGGTGGGAGACGGCCTGTGTCCCTGAAGTTTGATCATTTCCAAGGCCAGTAACTACAATGGTTCTCCCACACCTAGAAGCTAATGAGTAATGAGCACTATTAAGGCTTATTTCAAATGTAAAAATCCTTGAGATAATGTACTAAATTGTTCAGAAGGTTGTTTTCTTAGTGCCTGCTGGAATACTACAGGATTTTCTTTAGCCATCTGGAGTTCCTGCCTTCGTCCCAGTCCCGGTGAAGAGGAAGGTAAAAGAATTTCCAGTGTTGCTGAGAACTGGACAAGACTTCGGATCAAGTTAGCTGCCTGCAGAACTTACCTGGACTGTGATTTACCTGGACTGTGAGTTAATCTATTGAGACACTGCTTTACCTGGACTAGACAACAAACTGTAATCTACAACAAATTGTAACTCGGTATCTTTGCAAACGATGTCATTGCAGGTATAATTTTTCTAAGGGCTTCTTGCATGGAGCCATCAAATGGCTTGGTATTGTGACATTTTGTATCCTCCCCTTCTGCTTGTAGCAGATTATGTATGGTGTTTGTGTAAAAACCACTATGGTCGTTATTTAAATTAAACAAAAGGGGGAAATGTTAGAGTCTGTAAACAAGTCAGGATGGCACCTGGCAAATGTTAGAGTCTGTAAACAAGTCTGGATGGCGCCTGGCATTTTGCCAGAGGGAGTGGTTTGTGAAGTAACACCAGTGAGCCATTAAGTGTGGTGATTCCTTATTGGTTGACTGCTGTATCTAGTTTATGTTAATTAAGATAAGCTGTGTGGAATGTATAAATACCTCTGTTGTCCTACAATAAACGGCTCCCACTCCTGCTGTATCAATCTACACAAGTTGTTCTACACCCCCCAGTTATTTTGCTGTAGCCGGACTGTGGCAGTTCTTGAAACACTGGCCAGAGCAATTAGACAGATGAAAGAAATTAAAGGAATATGTATAGGAAAAGAAGAACTTAAATTAGCACTATTTGTTTACAATATGATTCTTTACCCAGAAGACCCAAAATGCTCTACCATAAAACTTCTAGAACTAGTAAATAAATTCAGCAAAGTAGGAGGATATAAAATCAACACCCATGAATCAAAGGCATTTCTGTATCAGTGACAAATCCACTGAAAGGGAAATGAGAAAAACTATCCCATTTAAAATATTCTCAATAAAATAAAATAAAATGATTAGGAATCAACTTAACAAAAGAGGTGAAAGATCTATACAATGAAAACTACAGAACCCTAAAAAGAGAAATCCAAGAAGACCTTAGAAGATGGAAAGACCTACCTTGCTCTTAGATAGGCAAAATTAATATTATCAAAATGACCATACTTCCAAAATCACTATACAGATTCAATGCAATTCTGATCAAAATCCCAATGGCATTCCTCATAGAAATAGAAAAAGCAATCATGAAATAAGAGACCCAGAATAGCTAAAGCAATCCTTAGCAGGAAGAATGAACCAGGTGGCATTACTATACCAGACCTTAAACTATACTACAGAGCAATAGTAACAAAAACAGCATGGTATTGGCACCAAAACAGACTGGTAGACCAATGGTACAGAATAGAAGACACAGAGACTAACCCCCCAAATTACAATTATCTTATATTACACAAAGGTACCAAAAACATGCATTGGAGAAAAGATAGCCTCTTCAACACATGGTGCTGGGAGAACTGGAAATCCATTTGCAACAAAATAAAATTCAACCCCTATCTCTCACCATGCACAAAACTCAACTTAAGGTGGATAAGGACCTAGGAATTAAACCAGAGACTCTGTGTCTAATAGAAGAAAAAGGAGGCTCTAAAATTCTTCATGTGGGATTAAGCCCCATCTTCCTTAATAAGACTCCTTTGGCATAAGAATTAAAATCAAGAATAAATAAATGGGATGGACTCAAACTAAAAAGTTTCTTCTCAACAAAAGAAACAATCTGTGAGGTGAATAGAAAGCCTACATTTTGGGGGCAAATTTTCACACCTCATACATGACATAGAGCACTAATTTCTAGGTATATAAAGAACTCAAAAAGCTAAGCACTAAAAAAACCCAAATAACCCAATCAACAAATGGGCCAGGGACCTGAACAGACACTTCTCAGAAGAAGATATACAATCAATCAACAAATATATGAAAAAATGTTCATCATCACTAGAAATTAGAGAAATGCAAATCAAAACTACTCTAAGATATCATCTAACTCCAGTCAGAATGGCAGCTATTATAAAGAAATAATGGCGAGGATGTGGGGGATAAAGTACACTCATACATTGCTGGTGGGACTACAAATTGGTTGGTGCAGCCAATATGGAAATCAGTATGGAGATTTCATGGAAATCTGGAAATGGAACCACCATTTGACCCAGCTATCCCTCTCCTTGGTCTATACCCAAAGGACTTAAAAACAGCCTATTATAGGGACACAGCCACATCAATGTGGACATAGCAGCACAATTCACAATAGCTAAACTGTGGAGCCAACCTAGATGCCCTTCAGTAGATGAATGGATTAAAAATGTGACATATATACACAATGAAATTTTACTTGGCATTAAAAGAGAATAAAATCATGGCATTTTCAGGTAAATGGATGGCCTTGGAGAACATAATGCTAAGTTAGCCAATCCCCAAAAAACGAATGTCAAATGTTTTCTCTGATGTAAGGAAGCTGACTCATATTGGAGTAGGGAGGGGGAGCATGGGAGGACTAGATGAATTCTAGATAGGGCAGAGGGGTGGAAGGGAATGGGAGGGGCAGGGGATTAGTAAGGATTGTGGAATGTGATGGACATCATTATCCACAGTACATGTATGAAGACACGAATTGGTGTCAACATACTTTATATACAACCAGAGATATGTAAAATTGTGCTGTATATGTGTAATAATATTGTAATGCATTCTGCTGTCACTTATTTTTTAAAAAATCAAAAAATAAATAATATAGAAAGATGTCTATGAGATCAAACTTTTAAAATGTATTTTCATTATTAAATCTACACTCATGAAAAAACATATTTTTTAATCACTAAATAAAATAACAAAAAAACATTGCAAAAATGAGCAACTGATATGAATAGAATTTTAAAATGTAAAATAAGTACTCTTAAACAGAAAATAAGCTCAGCCATAGATGTAAAAATAGAAACACAAATCCAGTCACTTTGAAATACATTTTTTTTCTCCTAACACACTGACTTGAACAAATGTATGGTGAAATTTCTTGCATTATTTGTGGGAGTGCAAGTTGGGGAAAGTTCTCACAAGAATTATTTAGCAATATCCATTAGGTCATAAATTTTCCTAATTCTGTATTTTTCTTTTTTAAAGACAGATATACAAGCTTACATGAAAACATTCATTTAACAAATCATGATCTTATTTTCAAGAATGAAAATATCACAATTTATTTTTTATAATGTATAAGATTTATTTAATAATGAAAGCAAGATGAAAAATATTTTAAACATTTCTTACATATGCATATATTGTCAATGGGAAAATAAACAGATGACTGATGCAATTTATTTCTCCTAGTCTGGGGATTTGGGCAGTTTCTTTTTGTGAAGAAATTCTCATTTAATATTCTTTTATTTTACTTTTTAAATTATATATGCATATGATTCAAAAGAATTGAAGGAAATTGCTTTTAGTTTTCAGTTTTTATAATTTCACTTAAAAGAAATGTCACATCTAAGATCACTCTCAAATGGAATAAATTTTGTAGAAGAAGAATATTTTTATCACTCTAATTATTATCTAAGACTTGAACAAAACTTGAGATTATGGTAACCATGCTCAGTTGTATGCATTTCTTATAAAAAAAATTGTGATTTTTGTTTAGCTATGTGATTTATTCTTATCATAAAAGGATAAAGTATATGCTAATATTTTAATGCATATATTTTAAAATCAGACAGCTCCCATTAATGGGCACATATCCAGAGAAACTAAAATGAGTATATCAAAGAGACATCTGTACTCCCATATTCATTGAAGCACTACTCACTATAGGAAATAAATGGAAACAACCTCAGTATCCATTAACTGAAAAATGGATTAAAAAATGAGGTGCATATATACAATGGACTACTATTCAGACATAAAAAGGAAAGAAATCCTGACATTTACAAAAACATGGAGGTAACCAGAGGTCATTATTTTAAGTGAAACAAACAAACATCTATTAAAAGTAGCACAGGATCACCCTAATGTGTAATCTAAAAAAGCTTTCTCATAGAAGTAAAGAATAATAAGGTGGTAACTAGCTAGGGATACTGGGTGTCCAGTATGGCGACTGAAAAAAAAAACAATAATGTACTGTGTATTTCAGAAAGGTAGAAGAAATGATATAGAAGAATTTTACCATAAAAATGTTAAATGTTTGAGGAGAAAAACCAATTTACACACTATAAAGTGTACACATGTATATGTATCAGGTATCATATGGTACCTCGTTAATGTGTACAACTTTTATATTTTTTATATCAGTTAAAAAATCAGACATCTTAGTCGATTTGGCTTTGTTGTATCAACTTAGCTTTGTTGTATCAACTTACCTGTATTTTATTTTTCTCATGTTAGAATAGAAATAATAATATATCAACAGGTTAAAAGAATTAAAAGATATGGTTTACATAAAATATGTGGCATGAGGTATGATGCTGTATGAAATTGTCCACTTAGTGGTTGTCCACTTGGTTGTGCTATAATGAGCCCTGGGATAATTCATACTGTGATAATAGTTGACCTTCAGTCTAAGTCATTTAAAACCACACTCATGTCCAGCTATAGGCCTAGCCCCTGTCAGGGACATGTAGATCTGAGAGTAGAGCCAAAAGACAAATATAGAAACCACCCAATGATTCCTAGTATCATGAAAATTTACACACAAATTTTCTTGGCCAAAACACATCATATGGTATAAAGGAAAATGCAATATTTTTTTGTGGGGAAGTCTGTTTAGTGATGAGGCATGTTAAGTGGCAGTAGGTAATATTTTGACAATGAGACAATTTGCCATATCCAATCAATAAATAATTATTTGATTAATTTGCTATATATTTTAAAATCAAATACATGGTTTAAATTAATAACATAAGTTCTTATCCTAAACTTACTCAGTTTATTTCCAAAATTATTTTTAAAGGAAAAAGAAAATACAAAATAAAGCAATTAGAAGGGTGAAACTTTTCAAAGTCTGTCTTCTAAATTGACAATGCAGTCACATAAGATTAGTGAATAACTAATTCTGACTTGAACTTTGCAAATGTCCCTATTGCATAAGAAATACAGACTTATAAAAACTTCTAGCTATGAAAAACGTACCTGTCAAATTCATGAATTTTAAGTGAAATACAGTTATAGGTCATGTCTCTAGTGTTTTGTAAGCTCTACTATTTAATATGCATGAAATAATGAGAAAGGAAAATAGTCAACTGACACAGTTACACAATGCATAGGTGGATTTTGGTCATTGAGACTCCCAGGTGTTTCAAATGAATTGAGGCAAATACAATGTTGAGCAGGAGAGGATGTAAACAAAACTTGAAATGTGTAGTTTCTGGGTATTGCTCTTATTCTTTGCTTAAACCCATAATTAGAGGTAGTTGGTGCATAATGAGCCCTGGAATAAATAATATTTTATGCTTTTCGCCTCCTATATAGTTATATATATGGTTCCTTTAAATACTGAAAATAGAAAATAAAAATCAGATGTTTTGACTTTGTTTGTGAAGAAAGATAAATTACCTTCTGGTATTAACATTTATCTGTTTACATTTATTTTCCATCCTGTCTCATTATGTCTTCTAGTTTTATTTCTGATTATTAGGCCAAAGAGTACATCAAACCTACCTTATGTTTAGTCTCTAAATATCCCAACAGATCTTATTTATCTTAGCATCCTATAATGACAGTTGTTTATGTTGTGTTATGCAATTTTAAAATGAGGAAATTACATATAATGTCATTCATTTGAAAGCAGATCATAGCAGAACAAAAAAATCTACTGCTTATTTTAAGTATAATTTTTGTGATGTTTTGCTTTTTGCTTTATATAAATGGAAATATACTCAACTAAAAATAATATACTCAAATTCCTCCAAAACATTAGATTATGTGGTAGCAAGGTATCTGCAGTAATCCTTCTCTTTACTTTCACATATAATGTGTTTTATTTCTGAGCCTTAAAGAGCAAAAGATTTGCCATTATTTTTTAGCAAACAACCTGCATTGGATACATTGTTTTAGTCATGTGATCACTATAAACCAATCATTTGCAAGGTAGATGGAATTACCTGTGCACCAATGCAGAAGCTGAACATGGAGATAACTTTAACTGAACACATGGTGGGATTTTGTAGAGAACAAAGAAGGAAGAAGACATGCAGGACACATGAGCAAAAATAACCACTGTAACATTTTTTAAAATATTGTCTTATACTCCCTACCATTAGTATAATTTTCATTTTAAATGTTTCTATAATAAGGGAAAGTTATTATTGTGAAATGCATTAATTCAGATATTTCATTGTATAAAAATGCTTTGAGGTACATATTTTGTTGTTGAAAGTTACTGCAAATATTTTTTTTTTTAAAAAAAGCAATATACTATTTTTGTATACTGTGCCAAAAGAAGATATATCTTTGACAGTAGGGACAAAGCCATAGCAGTCAAGAAAAGCACAGTATAAACATGTATATGTCATTGAAATTAGAATATATGCAGTTACTTCAATGACAGTAACACAAATACTGTAGAACTATTTTCTACTTTATTTTATAAAAAACACCAAAAGTTGTCTAGATCTGTTATTTGTTTCTTTCATCACATGATTTGTGTCAAATAAAATATATAACAAAATATTACATTGATCTTTTTTTTTCCAAGAATAGAGTTATGTGTTTTTAAACATTTAATGCTTAGAAACACTAATGTGTTTTCAAACATTTATGGGGACCTTATACAATATGTAAATCTGAACACACTACAAAAAAAATACCTTATTCTAATACTTTTGCAAAAAGTAATGTACAAATCACATAACTGAAAGTATAATTTAAATTAATACATAATAAGACAATAAATCATGTCAGAGAAATTTTATTGACCAAATACTTCAACATTCTTCCCCCAGTTTATGAGCTAGCTCATGAGTTAGATGAGAGTAAAAGATATTATGGACCCTGTCTTTCAGATAGATTAACAATATGATATATACCACATTCACACAACAGGTAGCTGAAATAACTGAGATTAATATAATCTTACTTTTGCCTGACATACTTTTGATCTAAGAAAGGGATGCTCATGAATTAACTGATTTTGAATAATGTAAAACAGTGTGTCATAAAATAATCAGTGGTATGATGTGTCTCCCCAAATCTCATACATGATACAATGCAAGAAATTTTAGAGGTGAAATGATTGGGTTATGAGAGTCTTAACCTCGTCACTGCATTAATCCCCTGTTAGGAATTAACTGGGTGGTAATTATAGGCAGGTCATGTGGGGGTGGAGGAGATGAGTTCCTGGCACATGCCTTTGGGGTTTGTATTTTGTTCTTGGTGAGAAGAGCACTTCCTCTCTTTTTTTGCTTTCTCTTTCTCTCTCTGCTTCCTGGTGGCCATGTCCCCAAGCTGCTTTCCAGCTCCACACTCTTCTGGCATGAGGCTCTGCCTCACCTCAAGTCCCAAAGAAGGAGTCACCATTGGACTGAAATATTTGAAACCATGAACCCCCAAATAAACTTTTGCTCCTTTAATTATTTCTGAAAGTTCTTTTCGTCACAACTGCAGAAAAGAAGACCAAAACAATGGTTATATTTTATCAATTTTGAACTGACACTTTTTCATAGTGGATTGAAAGAAAAATATTTTGTTTTATGGGGACCATATTAATTTACTTTTTAACAAGGTAAATGTCAGAATGGTGATTAAGTACAAATTTCTTTTCATTTTTTCCCCTGTTATTGATAGAAGAAATACTTAAAATAATTAGAAAAATAAGAAAAGACACTCAAAAGGAAGTATAACTACACACACACACAAAACTGAAAATCAAAATCTTCTTGTACATTTAACATGTTTTCCCTATATTATCTACATATGTATGTTTGAATCATCCCTTCTAGCCTTATACCATGACTAAAAATATATAAGAGCATTTCCATGTCTATGAAATAGTATATATTAAGACAATTAAAATAAGCCATGTCTATGAAATAGTATATATTAAGACAATTCAGTTTTTAATTCTTTTTACATTTTAGATTATAACAATTTCATATAACATTATTATTTGTGTCTAGCTTGATAAAATAAATAATTTCATAAGATAATGGTGAAATATGAGTCATTTTTTTCTGGAAATACATATCAAATTTTTATCTTATAACATTCATGTCAATTGATACACTTTGCATAAATTTCTGAGATAACCTTATTTAATGTACATATGACAGTTATAAGTATTTTTTAAAAAATTATAATTTTTTGTGTTGTTTTTGATGAGATTGAATATTATATTGTGTATTTATTTTATAATGTTAGTACTACTTTGGATTTTATCTTCACATTTAATATATATTTTGTTTGGTCTTTTTATTTATTAATTATTATTTATTAAAATTATTCTAACATTTAATTTAGCAGTGATAAAATTTTGATATTATTATAGGAAAAGAGACAAAGTTAATGTATAAAAAAACCCTCAGAATTTGAAAATTTCCAAAAAAGACTTTTTCCTCATTCCTGGTGATCTATTAGTAGAAGTTATATTTTTTAGAAGGTATTTATTGTTGTTTTTCTTATTTGTATTTAGGTTTCAAGATTTTGCCTAAAGCAAAGGATAACATTTTGCTGCATTTACAAACATCATTTATATTACTAATTTTTGAATTTAGCTTAAGATTTCTGAGAAAACAAAAATAATCAAAAAATTTAAATTCAAAAGAATTGCATAAATCTTGATAAATTCAGATAGTTACTAAAATTCTATTTATTTAAAGAGGTGCATTACCAATAGAATTATTCATAAGGTCAATTGTGTGTGACACAATCTTCATTAAAAAAAAAAAATATATATATATATATATATAATTAAAATATTTAATTAAAATAAAATATTTAATTAAATATATATATATTTTATATATATATATATATATATATATATATATATATATATATTTAATTCAAAATAATTGTTATAAACCAGTGGTTCTTTGTTATGTAGAAAAATTGAGAAATATGCTGCTATTAATTTTTTAGACAAGATAAAAATATTTCCTATCATTAAAGTTTACATTTGTTATAATTAAGGTATTTTAATATAGTATGAAATTATATAACTGATTAGTTACAAAAATGTCCTGTGCACTAATGAAATCCCTATCCTTACTATCAATAATTTTGTAAAATAACAAAATATTGGTAATTCACTCTTAATTATGATAAAGTGTTGTAAGTAATGCATGTGCTTAAGCACTAAAGGATGCTTCTAATTCAAAGAATGAAGATTGAACAGCATGATGTTTGCTTTCTGCAGCCACATTTCTATTATGTTACTTTATGTTCTTTTTGCTTCAAAAATTCTAGTATATATATTTTGAAAGTAGAGTATAAGTATAATATGTATAATATGTTAGATGGGCATTTTGGCATTTACTCTAATAAGATTATGTCTTTTACTAAAATGTCTAGAATTCTAAAATCCTTCATTTGCCAAATTTCTTTCCAGTAAACATTCTGAATAGTATTTTTTTTTTTTTGCAAATAAAGTGTTCTAGAATGTGATTTGGAGGGCAGAAGAAAGATAATATTGTCATTGTAGAACAGCAAAATATTGGTAACTTATTTTTAATTTTATAAAATATTTTTAAAAATGTGTTTTAGCAATAAAGGACTTTAGTGGAAGACGACATTGTCATTATATGTTTGAATATTTTGTTAGTTGTAGTTGTACACAGTACCATTATTTCATTTTTTAATTTTTATGTGCTGCTCAGGATCGAACCCAGTGCCCCACACACATTAGGCAAGCGCTCTACCACTGAGCCACCACCTCAGCCCCAATTTGTCATTATTTTTTACCTTAACTGTTAACAGCCAGGTTGTGGGGGCATGAATGTCAGCCTACAAGTTGCAAGTTGCCACTGTGAGAAGTCAAATGTCTAAGTTGCCATTATTCTAGGTACACAAAATTACTGAAAGGGTAACAACTTCCTCATCCCTACTTTGGAATGTGGTTGTAATACTGTCTTCTTAAACTTAAGACTCCCAGTGAGGGTCTACTGCTCGCCACTTTTTCAGTTCTAACATCCAATTCACTATAATGATATTCTATTAGTTCAATAAATCTGCATGTATACAATATGCATGAATAGATCATATGTTCTTTTATATTTGCTATTCATATAATATCAATGTCACAATACTGACCCCTCTTTAGTTTCATGGTAGATATTTCTTTTAATCAGGCAAAGCACTTTCAATAATTTTTCAATAACTTTCAAAGCACTTTTCCATAACTCATATGGAACCAGTGATAGAACAACATTTTAGTTGTATGTAAATAAATAAATAACCATAAGATTCTTGGCCTTTCTCATCCTCAAGACTTTACCAAAACCATTCTTAGTATCTTGTTGGTTTCTTCTGAGAACATTATCAAACAGTTTCTCTAGTAGTTTTGAAGAGTTTCATACTCAAAGTGGACCTATTCAAATGTTTTTGTTTGTTTTGTTTTATTTTGTTTTTTACTCCTTTCAGGCAGGTATTCATTTGCCAATCTCACTGAAATATTATTTTCCATAAAAATTAAAGTCATACAAAGATTCCACTCTTATCTTCTTCCTGACATCTTGACACTTGAATATCAGAATTTCTAAATTAGATTCTGGGTTGGAACAAGGACCAATTTCTTTGTTACAGCTTTAAGTTTTCAGCGGATTTGTGTGGCTTCTCTGTTATTTACCCCTGGTTTCCTTGTGTGTGTGAGGATCCATGGACATATCTTACATCGTTGAAGTCAATGCTGATTTGTTATTTCCATTTTGATATACCATAGATTGCCTCAAAGTCTGTATTTTCCAAATGAAACTGATCACCTCCACCTGCTATACCATATCAATATTCAGCTGTTAAGATAAATTAGCATGTTTAAAGTAATGTTACTACCACTCATTTCACTGTCAGAAAATGGTTTAGTATCCTTCAACCCATGCTCTTCATTCATCACATTCCATATACTCTGCTTTTTTTTGTCTCCTAAATTGTTTCTTAATCACTCCCTGCTTCATGTTCACTGTTCTGATTCAAGTATCAGTGAACTCATTTTTTTTTCACATTTAGAATCCATTGTCTTAGGTAGAGTAAAAATGTTAACCTGGCCACCTTACTATTCCTGAAAGTTATGAGAATTAATATTTATGGCATTTAAAAATGCATTTAAGGAGTTGTATATCAATTCTTACTACTCTTAGGTGCTTCATATATCATGGTATTGGCAGGTGTGTATAGTAATTTATGGTTTCCATTGTAATCTTTTATTTAATTAATGATGACATGTTTTATTAATTCATTTTCTTTTCTATTCTTTTCAGTATTTATCAATAAAAGATTTTTTAAAAATCTGAATAACCATATCAGTTCAAATGTACAGTGGCCCATGCCAGTAATCCAGCTACTCAGGAAACTGAGGCAGGAACATCCTGAGTTTGAGGCTAACTTAGATGATATCTCAACATTAAAAAAAATAAAAATAAAAAAGGCTGGGGAAATAGATCAGTAATAGAGGGCTTGCTTAACAAGCTCATGGCACTAGTTTTAAAAAAAAGTACTTATTATTTTTCACCTATTGGAATGAAATTAAAGTCAGGTATACTTTTTTATATACTTATTTTTTAGTCATAGGTGGACACAATACCTTTATTTTTATGTGGTGCTGAGGATCGCACCTGGTGCCTCACGCACAGTAGGCGAGTGCTCTGCCTCTGAGCCACAACCTCAGCACAGGTATACATATTCTTAGAATAACTAGGAAACTTCTACTTCCTCTTTAATTTTTCCATCTTGTTGTTATAAGCTTGTACCCTTACATATACCTATTGCATTTTTTCTACCATTTATTTATAGATTTTCTAAAAAATATATATCTGAAATCAAGATTATTTAAAGAAAAGAGAACAGATCTATTTTTCTTACAATTTTTGGTCAATGTATTTCTTTCCTTAAAAATAACTTCTTGTTAGTTCATATCCAAATTATCAAAAGACCCAAAATATGCAAACCATGTTCACTTTTATTATGATGATGATGATGATGATTTATTTTGGTACTGGGTTTTGAACTCAGAGTTGCTTTACTACTGAGCTACCTCCCTGGCATTTTTTTTTTTTTAAACAGAGTCTCTCTATGTGGCTGAGGCTGGCCTAGAATTTACAATCCTCCTGCCTGTGCCTCTCAAGTTGCTGGGATTACAGGACAAACATGTGCCATCACACCCAGTAAAGCATGCTAATTTTTAATTGGTATAATAGTATAATTAATATGCAGAACATATAAGTCTGTGCCTATTTTATTAAGTCAGTAGTGAGATATTTCTAAATATTCATTTGCAGGACTCAACCTTCAGAAAATTTACTTCATGGTATTGACAATTAACATTTCTTTTACTATTTTACATTTCCCATGTATTTCAAGATACAAGTAAACATTGAGTAGCATACGGAAGAATTACATTTAAACAAGAAGACCATACAAATAGGTGGTATAGTATAATATCACCATTTTGAAGGCAAATTTAATCAAAGTCAAACTCTGTAATTTTCTTTAATTATATAGTTGGACAATTTTTTAAAAATATGTTTTTAGTTGTAAATAGACACAATACCTTTATTTTATTTTTAAGTGGTGCTGAAGATCGAACCCTAGGGCCTCTCATGTGCGAGATGAGCACTTTATCACTGAGCTACAACCCCAGCCCCACATATACTTGGATAATTTTGAACATTCTTCTTATCCTATATTTCCTATAAAAATAAATCCTATAGGAATGAATACATATGCATGAAGTTGTATTAATAATACAATGTATGTAAACAACTCAGCTTTACATAACATTTCACAGTATTACAATTTGAAAGTTATGGATATCATTTGAATTCATGTCGATATTTCTGAATGTCTGTGTAAATTTGATTTTAAAAGCCTACTATTAGTTACATATGATAGAAAAATGTCACTTTTATACATATCTCCAAAACTAAAACAATAGCAAAATAAAACTGTAACAAAAATTAGAGAAAAGAAACCATAGTTTGTCTACCTGTACCTACCTAACTGTATTATAAGTGTAAAGTTAATGACATTGGTTTGCATTTATGTCCCTACCACATAGTAAGCACACAGGATGGCTTAAGTTGATATTAGTGTATGTTTTATAACCCTAATCTATGTATATTTTACACCAAAATTTACATTCATTCTGATATCATTCATCATTTATCAAATAATATCAAGCTGCCTATGAAAAACTGTGTAACGATAAAGAATTAGCAATGATACACTTTTTATAATTCTTATGCATTATTCACAGGTGCAATAGTATTGTAATGAATTATAGCTTTGGGTTTTTAAAGGAAAGAGTATTTAAAAATCCAGATGTGGGCTTTCACTAGTATTGGAAAAATATAATGCCTGCCCTTAACTTTGCAATTTAAAGGTTTAATGAGCAGTGATTATTACTTGCTCAAATTTCTATATTTTCAAAGATTATGCCAAAATGAATTCCTACAGCTGGTCTATACTGTGTATTTACTAAAACTTGGGGGGGGGGGTGTTTATAATACTTAATCAGCAGTATTTCTCTAGTCCTTTTTACTAAAGATCTATACCTACTGATTTTTGTAGCAATCTAGCATATTCAACGAAGCTCAAACAGAAAAAAACAATTTCAGGAACTGCAAATTAATCACTAGGAAGCAAATTTATGCTAATTCATAGCACTGGTATGGAGCACTGAAATTATTTACCATATCTCATTATTTTAAAGGAAGGGACATTGAAGACCAAAAATATTAATTTCCTTACTGCAAGTTACATAGTAAGTTAGTGGCAGACACTTTAAATTATCTAGTGTACTTTTCTGTTTTAATAATTATGCATGATTACTTATTTTGACATAGCATACGGTATTTATGTATTAATTGGGTTGAACAAGACATTGAATCTTTATACCATGGCATTTCGTGTCTACAGTTCTAAAAAGATATCAATAAACAGGAAAATAAAATGCAATTACACTTGTATTTTAAACTTTATTATATTTTCAAGGTTTCATGATTAAAAATAAAACAAAACAGCTGAAGCAACAGGAAGACAAAGAAGTGAAAGGATCCAGGGAGACAGATTCAAACTTCTGGAAGGTTTCCTGTATGCATTAACCCCAGGGTTATGGGCCACAGGGAGGGGTACTTACAAAGGTGGTGTTGGGTTGTAAAATATATTAATTCAAGGAGTACACAGGTAAAGGAGACATCTTCCAATAAGGATCATGTACCTGCAGAAGGCAGTTTATTTTAGGAAATATTTTTATGCTTCTATAGTGAGCTTTTATTAATTTTAAGCCACGTTCATTTGAATAATTCATCCCTTTTATACAACACACAATTTTCTAAGTTTGAGTGCAAGTATAATGCAAATGATTTCTAAAACTCAACATTTTGTTAGACTGAAATAAATAAGAAATACACCTAGAGTAGATTTGCCCATTGAGGGGTTTATTTTTTCACCCAGGAAAAAGTTTGGTGTTAGCCAATATTGATCTGTAGAATCCCATCAATGAACTGGTCCTTGTCTTTAGTATCTCACAAACCTCTTCAAAGATACAGGGGAGAGAGGGGTAGTTTCCTCTTTGATTTGTTAAGGCAAAAGGGCAGTGTTCTATATACGTTTAGCTTTCTTCTTGGTTGTTTGTTATAGGTTTTTTGTGAAACAATTATGATATATCTGTATGCAGACAGAAGTTAAGTAAAATTTAAAATTTTATATTAATGAGGAAATTGAATAAAATACAATAATAATTTTTTTCTCTTACATTATAACAATCCTAAATATACTACATGGATTTTATTTTCAAATTTCCTAAGAGTATAATTATAATATTGAAACATATCAATACAATCAAATATATTAGGATATATATATATGTATGTATATATATATATATATATATATACACACACACACACACACATATATATAATATACATAATACATATTCATAGACATTGACTTAAATTGAAGATAATTACTACATTAAGAAAAGAGTATGAAGAAATTTTAATGGACCACAAAGACATATTAACTGATGTATATATGTGAAAAGTTTTAAAAATCAAAGTGAAAATTATAGATTGTTTAATAATGTTTCGATAGTACATTATTTAATAACACTATTAAAAATGTTTTACACTTATAGATTAAAAATGTATGTAAACTAAAAAAAATTTTATTAAAAATGCTAGAAAGACATAGCACATTAAAAATATTTTAAAAATAAGAAATATATAGAAAATAAAATTATAGATTTGACAAAATAAAAGCAAAGAGAGGTTCTTAAATGGCTAAAGAAGTAGCTATATCTTGCCAAATTTGCTTAAGACAGTTAAAATTTCAAATGAATAAAACAATAATAATTCCAGATAGTGTGCTTAACATGATAATAAAATATATGCAATATTATGGAAATGAGTTTGAAATCCAAAGTTAAACTGTTAAAGAAAATAAATATTTCCAAAATAAGAAATAGGACACTATAAAAATAAGGACCTAATGATCTGGAGAAAAATAAATTTGGGATTCAAATATCCACTTATCAGCTAATCTGCTTCAGCAATTTTTCTGGAAGCAAGCACATAAGCTTAATTGTATACTCTTCTTTACAGAGATAATCCATATTCTATTTAGAAAAATAAAATATTCATCTAATACAAACATTGTGTAGGTGTGAACATCTACTTTATTCATTTCACCAGTTTTGCATTATGCAAATAGTAAACTCTCAGAGCTTGGGACCAAGAAAGAAAATCAATTGATCAAAATATTTGATTAGCATTTTGTCAATAATATTTCTAGCATGCTAATGATTTAACAACATTATATATGACATCTAATGTAGCATATTTCTAAAACAAAATATAAAAACTGGATCTAAATAAACTAATTTAATTTAATGACAATAATAATATATTAATTTTTAAAAGTCAGTATTAATATTAGTCAGTAGGTTAACAGGTTAAAGTGAAAAAAGCATATAAACATGTAGGCCTTCTAAAGTTATTTCTAAAAATATTCATTTTTTTTATCAGAATCACCCTTGGCAGCTAGACAAGGTAATATATATTCCCTTAACTTGAAAAAAGCTTTCTACCTTATGGATTTCTCTGTTATATTATGTTGTTTAGTTACACACACACACACACACACACACACACACACATACACACACAGGAGCACTATTAGCATTGATGCCAGGTAAAAGCTGTGAGTGACTGATAAAACTAATATTTTTTGATGTTGTACTTGTGCCATAAAATTACTTACATTAAAGAGAATATGAGGTAATGATCTATGCAGTAGATTAAAAATATTTTTAAGCATCAGGAAGTAAGGGACAAAATGGTTTTATTTTCAAATAATATGTATGTATTCAGAATATCAGAGAATTATTAGTTTTGTAGCATAAAAGACGTCAACTCTCAATGACAAAATTAAGATTAAGAAAATAAATATAATTTATAAAAGTATATATAGTATGATGGTAACATAAAATACATAACATTAATGATACATATCAATTACACAAACGTGACATAGAGAATAGATATTAATATCTGAACAGTGGATACCTCCAGAGAAGACTGCCATTGGGGGTGGCGATCAGGTAAATTTCTAGAACCATCTCAAAATGAACTTGTCAAAAAGAATAATTTGATCAGAATCTGCAGAACTGCAGAACTGCCTCCTTCAGTTTTCCTCATTTCCAGTAAATGAGTTAACCATCCACCCACTTTTGATAAACACCTGCATGACTTAGTTCTTTTACTTATCTCTTGATTCATTAGAAAGGTTACATTAATACCCGTAATACATTCTATTTCTCAAGAAGGGCATTCGCCTACTTCAAGGCAGTCATACTCTCTATTCGTTCTTCTTCAAACTTTCCAACTCCCATTCCTCACCCCTTTCAAATTTTTCTCTTTATTGTTACCTCTTCCATGAGGTCTTTGCTGGCCACCATGCTTCAAATTGAAAGAGCTGTTTCCTAGAATTTTCCTGCCTCTGTCTGATTTCTGCTCTTTCAAAGTATTTCTGACATCTAACATGCAATGTACTCTACTTACATTTTTTGCTTATGGCTTTTCACCTTAGAATGTAAGCTCTACAGCAAAAAGGTAATGAATTATTTTGCATGTCTTGTGTACTAATGTATTATTTGTTCCCAAACAGAATTTTTTTAAATCCAATTATGCATTATTTTTAAATGGAATCATAGAATTTCAAGATAGATAGAAGTAATTTTTAAATTTTCTTAGTGTTGTTCTAGCTTTTATTTTCTATGGAATATATTTAAAATCTCATAAAACCCCAGTATATTTTATCATCTTGAAACTCTTTGAACCAAGAAAAGTATAAACCAGTATAAATTTATAAGATTATAAATGTATAAAATGTATTGAAAAGGGAATTAATGCTTCTTTGGAAATCTATTGGCAAAGATAACAATTGATATTATGAGTTAAGCAAATCAACAAGCCAGCTATTAAACCAGATATTCAAACAAGTTTTTGCTTGTTTGTTACAACTTTATAAGCCTAATAAAGCCTAATGCACAATTCTCAGAATTATCTTAAAACAATTTGAACTATTATAAATCTGGTCTATTAGAATCATGAGAAAATGAAGGACAAAAGAAAATTTATGAATTTTCTTGTATGACTATGTGAGGAAATTTGAGAGAGGTGTCTTTTTTTAATCCTATTTCTACTGAAATCTCTGATTTATCTGACATACAGAAAGTAAGCTCATTAGCAAGTATAAATTGAAATCATAGACACTGGGACAAATTGAAGGTCTACAATCTGTCATCAAAGTCTTTTCATATGAAGTACATTTTTACTACTTGATTTTAATGAGTCTGAAAATATATTGACATTATTCTTTTCATTTTCTTTTTCCATGAACTACAAAATACCTTATTTTCAGTAATCTTAATTATAAATTAAATGGGATTTTACTTAAATGTTAGGGAAGTTTATATATGAAGTTGGATGAATTTGGTCATAAGGTATTTTCCATAATAGAAATAGAAAATTTTATCCTATTGAATATGTCAGGCACATGAATAATCACTAAGTTCTCTTCTTCAGTTCTAAATAGATGGTAATTTACATTATGCTAAATTTTCAGAAGTTAAAATAATTATTTAAAATAGGTGAAAAACTGTCTGAGTATTTAGCAAATAAGCCTAAACCCTACATTTGTCTAACAACGCTATTCTGAATAAAACTGAAAAGGAGGGCATCCATGTGGGTTTTTAATAGAAGTTCATTATTACTATTTAATAACCTAGCTTACAGTAAATTATTTGACAACTGTTTATGAATATCGAATGTACTAACAAAAGTTCATTACAGGGATATTTAAAATGTCAGAGACACTCTTTGATCATTACACGCTACTTTATATTGTAAATATTATGGTGCTATTTGCTTGTTGACTTATAAAATGTAAGATATTGTTGCCTAAATTGAAGATGGTTTCTAATGGAACATGCTGTTAGGATGGCATCTGGGAGAGCACAAGTAGTCCTCAGAATGCACTCTGACATCTATTTTACTTCTTGTCACATGACATATGTGAAATTTCAGTTTACTTAGGAAGAAAAGGAAAAGAACAATCTTTGCTGTTCTTTTGTGAACTAACTCTTACCAAAACTTGAAGTTTAGTACTCCTACTTTATATTGTGATTTTTGTAATAACTTAAAATGCATATAGTTGCCATGTAAATTAAAATGGAAAGGTCAGAAACAATGTAGTTCAATGTAATGAGTTTTGTATTTCTTTCCTTTTAGTTCCTCTTTTCTGTATGCATGTAGTTGAAGTTCATACTGAATGTTACAAGTAAGATTTTAGTGCTGTCATTAATTAAAAATTAAGATCCCAGAGAGTAAAAATGACTCACTTTTAAAATGTTAAAAAAATCACTTTATTTGCTAAAACATATAATAATTATATGTTTGCTAAAACATATAATAATATCCTCTGCCAGTTATTGAGACATAGTGATATTCAGTATTAAATCCATTCTTAGAGACCCAAATTTCTGAAGCTGAGTAGTCTTAACTTCAGAAAATAGTTACATAGTTTTTTTTTTTTTTAATACTACCTCATATTATTTCCCTAGGTAAGTTATAATACATAACATTTGATGCTGCAACCTGTAGGGCCAGTAATTCAAAAAACTAACCCTGGTGGAGAGGGGATGAAGAAAAGACAAACAGACACAGAAATAGAAGAAAAGGTGGGACTCAGTGGTTCCTTAACAATCCTGATAGGGGGATAGTGACCACAAACAAGCTTGGCGTATTTATTATATAAGTTCAAACATCAAAAGGATTTATTGTGAGAAGTTTTCTTCAAGATAAACAGAACTGAAATTGAGGGAATATACAGCCCAACTAGAACTATCAGCATGTGCCCATAATTTTCTATGTCCAGGCAGCTGGTGTTTGAACCTAGGTCATGAACTGATAATTCCCTGGTTGGCATGGAACCTTCATTTTTATAGGGCATCACTACAGTAGCAGGAAGTCTCAAATCCAGCCTTTGTGATGAGAGTTCCTAGGAGGGACATCACTTCTGTCACAGAGCAGTTCAAAGACCACAATTCATTTGCTGCACCCAACAATTTGATGCTTACTTATCAAAAAATAAATTAACCAATAAGTAAAATTCAATTTTGGCTGATTTCTTTGATTACTTGCTGAGAATTAAAAACAATTTTTAAATATGATCAGAAGCTATATAATCCCAATTTTCATATTTTTATACATTTTCAAATAAATTTAATATTTTGATATTTTTGAAACACAAAAATAAATCTATAGGAGATTAGTATTTTTCCTAAGAAAATGTTTTAAATATCTTAGATAAGTGGATTTATATGCATATATATATATATATATATATATATATATATATATGTGCTCATACACACAAATATACTGTTATTAAAGTTTGTAATAATGCAAATGGACATGCCATCATTTATGTCAGACAGTAATTGAAGAAAATGGTAGAAAATTATTTTTAAAACTGTAAAAACTATTTTAACATGAATAATAAGCAAGAAATACATTTTACTTTTTTAGTTGTAAAGCAGACCAAGGAATTAATATTCAGACAAAGTAGAGTCATCACTGTCATTAAATAAATTGGCTTAATTGGTGGTATAGCAATTTAAATGACACATTCAAAGTTCTCATAAATTAGAAATGCATTCTTATGAATAATAAAGACATTATCCAATTCTTTCCTGATACTGTATAATCCCCCCAAATTTGCTTTTTAAAAAATGAACTTAAAACTCTTTTCTTTGATTTTATAATGAAGAAAAATTGTTATGTACAAAGTGCTATTGTGCAAATAAATGACACTTCATTATGAAATTTTATGGACACATGCAATATACAAGTATTTAAAAAGTACTTGATTTATTTTTCTCAATTTTTAACATTGCTATTGTTATGTGAAGACTATTTGCTAAACAAAAAAAAGTCATAGAATAAAATTTTTAAATAAAGTATATAGAATTTTACAGAATAGAAATTTTAAAACTTCCCATAAAACCATAATAAGGAGGAAAGCCCCTTCTGACCAGCAGAATACCACGGGAGATCAAGCATAGCAGCCCAGAACCACCCACACTGGCCTGGGTGGGATCCAGGTTCACAGTAGGCTCTGGTCCACCCCTCCATCCATGGAGCAGACACATTATGAAGCCTAGCCTCTGGCACAGGACCATCTCTTCTGACCAGTAGACTACCCCAGGAGCCCAGGCCCAGCCCAGGCCGCACACACCAGCCCTTACAGGACTCAGGCTCACAATAGGCCTGATTCTACCCCTTCACCCATAGGGCAGACACCTGACAGAGCCTATCCTCCAGCACAGGACTGCTCCTTCCGACCAGCAGACTACTGCAGGAGGTCAAGCATAGCAGCCCAGACCCAGCCACACCGGCATGTGCAGAACCCAGGCTCACAGTAGGTTGGGGCCCACCCCTCTACCAGCCAGGCAGACACCCACCAGAGCCCAGCCTCTGGCACAGGACTGCCTCTTCTGACCAGCAGACTATACCACAGGAGACCAGGCCTGGTCCAGATTTGTCCACACCAACTTGCAGAGGACCCAGGACCAGGGTAGGTCCGAGGTCAACCTGCCCCCCACCTGGGATCCTAAGCCTAACCCTCTTCTATCTTGGGACACTGCAGACATAGCCTTCCCCACAACATAGCCTTCCCCATGCAGTAGCCCCTAACTTTTTGACAGCAAACAGGGCCTAGAAGCAGCTACTTCTCAGAGCAGGCATCCCAAAGGGAGTGTGAGGCCCACCCTTTCAGCCCCACTTCTGAAAGACATTGCTTCCATTTTGGGGCACCTTAACTATTATCTGAAGTTACCTCAGCAATTGCAGCCACCACCTTTAGATGCAGTAGCATACACTGAGGGACACCAGCAGGGTCTAGAAGCCCAATATCAAGGTGAGGTACAGACAATCTGCATGGGTTGTACAAAAACATAGGGAAAAAAACTGTAATATCTCAGATCCACATGGCAAGAAAGGAAGACACATAGACAACATGAAAAAACAAGGGAAGAAAGTGCCCCAAACAAACCAGGATACTATAATAACAGAACCTATAGACAGAGAAGTTGATGAAATGTCAGAGAAAAAGTTCAAAAGATTAATAATTAAAATAATCTGTGAATTAAAGAATGACCTAATGTTTATAACAGCACAATTCACAATAGCTAAACTGTGGAGCCAACCTAGATGTACTTCAGTGGATGAATGGATTAAAAAAAATGTGGCATTTATACACAATGGAATATTACTCAGAAATAAAAAAATAATAAGATCATGGCATTTGCAGGGAAATGGATGGCATTAGAGAAGATTATGCTAAGTGAAGTTAGCCAATCCCCCCCCCTAAAAAAATGCCAAATGTCTTCTCTGATATAAGGTGGGTGACTCAAAATGGGTTGGGAGGGAGAGCAAGGAAGGAAGATTACCTCTAGATAGGGAATAAGGGTAGGAGAGAAAAGGATTCCCTTTCTCTCGGAAGGGAATAGCATTGATGGTGAAAGGAGACCCTCATCATTATACAGAATACATGTATGAAGATGTGAATTTGGTGTCAACATACCTTATATACAATCAGAGATATGAGAAATTGTGGTATAAAGGTGTATTAAGAACTGTAATGCAAAAATAAATAAATAAATAAATAATGATCTAATTTAGCAAACACAGACAAAATCAGTCACACCAATAAAGAGCTAAGAGAGCAAAATCAGATAGCAAAAGATTATTTCAAGAGAGAGAAAGAGAGACTCTAAAAAAAAAGTCAGAAATCCTTGAAAAGAAGGATACAATAAATCAAATAAAAAACTCAATAGAAAACATAACCAACAGACTAGATCACCTGGAAAAAAGAACATCCAATAATGAGTACAAAGTATACAATCTGGAAAATAAAGTTGATCACACAGTGAAGATGGTAAGGAACCATGAACAGAACATCCAATAATTATGGGATAGCATCAAAAGACCAAATCTAAGAGTTATTGGGATAGAGGAAGGCACAGAGTTTCAAACCAGAGGAATGCACAATTTCGTCAATGAGATAAATATCAGAAATTTTCCCAAGCATGAAGAACAAATTGGGAAACCAATTACAAGAGGCTTACAGGACACCAAGTGTACAAACATTACAGTAGATCTACACCATGACACATTATAATGAAAATGCCTAGCATACAGAATAAGGTTAGAATCTTAACAGCTGCAAGATAGAGGAATCAGATCACACATAAGGGGAGAACAATTCATTTCTCAACAGATTTTTCAACCCAGACCCTCAAAGCCAGGAGATCATAGAGCAACATATACCAAGCTCTAATAGAAAATGGATGCCAATCAAGAATATTATACCCAGCAAAACTAAGCTTTAGATTTGATGATGAAATTAAAATCTTCCATGATAAACAAGTTAAAAAAGAATTTACAACTGGAAAGCCTATACTACAGAACATCCTCAGCAAACTATTCCAAGAAGAAGAAATGAAAAACAATCATGAAAATCAGCAGAGGGGGGGCACTACACTAAAGGAAAATCTAATCAGATGAGAAATCAAGTCACGTTAGGTACCAAAAATAAACAAAAATGGCTGAGAATACAAATCATGTCTCAATAATGACCCTGAATGTTAATGGCCTAAACTCACCAATCAAAAGACATGGACTACCGGATTGGATTAAAAAAAAAAAAAAGACCCAACAATATGCTGTCTCCAAGAGACTCATCCCATAGAAAAAGACATCCACAGGCTGAAAGTGAAGGGTTGGGAAAAGTCATGCAACTAACATAGATAGCAGAAGCAAGCAGGGATTTCCATCCTCATATCAAATAAAGTAGATTTCAAGCTAAAGTCAATAAAAACAAACAAACAGAAAAAAAAAGGACACTACATACTACTCAAGGGAACCATACACCAACAAAACTTAACAATTATAAATACATATGCTCCAAACAATGGAGCATTTACATTCATGAAACTCTTCTCAAGTTCAAGAGTCAAATAGACCACAACCCAATAATTTTGGATGACTTTAAAACACCTCTTTCATCACTAGATAGATCTTCCAAACAAAAACTGAACAAATAAACTCTAGAACTCAATAATACAATCAATAACTTAGACTTAACTGACATATATAGAATATTTTAACCATCAATGACAGAATACAGTTTTTTCTCAGCAGCACATGAATTCTTCTCTAAAATAGACCATATACTATGCCCCAAAGCACCTCTTAGCAAACACAAAAAAGTAGAGATACTATCCTGCATTCTATTAGATAATAATGGAATGAAATTAGAAATCAATGAAAAAATAAGAAATAAAATCCACTCCAACACCTGGAGACTAAATAATATGCTACTGAGTAAACAATGGGTTGCAGAAGACATCAAGGAGGAAACTTAAAAATTTTTAGAGATGAATGAGAACACAGATACAACATATTGAAATCTCTGGAACACTATGAAAGCAGTTCTAAGAGGAAAATTCATTGCATAGAGTTCATTCCTTAAAAAAAGAAAAAAGTCAACAAATAAATGAGTTAAATTACATCTTAAAGCCCTAGAAAAAGAACAAATCAACACCAAAAACAGAACACGGGAAATAATTAAAATCAGAGCTAAAAATCAATGAAATTGAAACAAAAGAAACAATTGAAAAAAATGACAGAAGAAAAAGTTGGTTCTTTGAAAAAAAAAATTGACAGACCCTTAGGCATGCTAACAAAGAGAAGGAGAGAGAAAACTCAAATCACTAATATATGTGATGAAAAGAAAATATCACAATGGACATTGCAGAAATACAGAAGATAATGAGAAATTATTTTGAATACTTGTACTCCAATAAAATAGAAAATATCAAAGGCATATACAAATTTCTAGAGGCATATAATTTGACCAAATTGAATTGGGATGATATACACAATTTAAACAGATCAATTTCAAGTGAAGAAATAGAAGATGTCATCAAAAGTTTACCAACCAAGAAAAGCCCAGGTCCGGATGGATACACAGTCCAGTTCTACAAGATCTTTAAAGAAGAACTAATACCAATAATCTTCAATTTTTTCAGGAAATAGAAAAAGAGATTCCTCCAAGATAAATTCTTAGTAATAGAGTTTCTGGGAAAAAGACTATCAACATTTTAATGTTATTGATAGATATTGAAAATTGACCTCAATGAACATTTTCCTGTACTCTTGCAATACAATAAGTTCAAGGATATTTACAATGGTTCTGAAATATAAGGGCTTCCTACTAGTATATGTATTGACATGTTCTGAAATTTGATTGTCAATCAGCTTGTGTAGTTTAATAGACTAGCTATTATTTGGTTACAGCTATCTCAGACTTTAGTACACATAAAAATTGCCTAGGATTTGTGTAAAATGCAAATTCCTGGGCCCACCAGCTGCAGACTTTCATCCAAAAGGAATGAAGAACTCAGGTTGCAAAGGGACTGATAAACTCCTATTATATTAGATATAACTTAATGCATTTTCAAGCTGTTCCATGGAAGTCAGTTTTCACTTTTCAGTGTTACTAGAAATGACTAGTGAGTCATATCAGATACTTTTTGGGAAAACAGTGCTATTTCTTGTATTTTTTTCCAATTTTCTTATTCAGAGTCTTATAATGAAATCTAGTTTAGGCTTATGCTAAGTCACAAGCTACATTTAAATATGTAAAATAATTAACTATAGCTATAAAAATTGAGTTACTTCAATTGCTTCTGATTCTTACCATTTTGAAAATTCTTGATTTTGTGTGAACCTGAAGATAACTCATGTAAAATGTTTCAAAATCAGGCTTTTTTTTTTAATTCCAAGACTGTTTTCTTGTGAGATTTACACAAGAAGGCAGATTCTTCAATTGCCAAGACTACATACTTAATTAATAAAAGGTTAGAGAAACTATGTATTTTTCTTTCTGCTTTTCTATTATTTAAATTCAATATCATTTATTTATATTTGCTCCTTCCAAGTTAGTAGTCTAAATGGAAAAAAAAAACATTATTTGAGTTTCTTAAAAAATGTACATAATTTTTATCTATTCCACATATACCAAACATTGAAGAGAAACTACCTTTTCTAATGATTCTTAAGATATACTGAATATTTATTTTGCAGGTCTTTGTCTGGCTTTTCAAGTATCTTTAAGTTATTGTGTACATTTCAGTTCTCCAAATATTTCCCTCCAGGCAGCATTTTAAGGCCTTGCTGAAATACTGCAGAATCTCCTTCAGCATGATTCTTGGTCAATGTTTTATCTGAAATGCTTTTTATTAGGTAGTCTTGTTTTTATCTAGTCCCCCACTTGCATTGTTCTTATGTTTTTTTTTTATTATTATTATCTGTTCTACCACGTTTTTCTACACCAATTAGTACCACCTGGATGTTTTGTTTGATAGTTACTTTTTAAATGTTCTACACAGGGCAGCTGACTTCTAAAAGAAGTAGGAAAGCATCCTGATTATACAAGCATTACAGCAATTCTATGTGAAGAAAAGGGCAATTCAGTCATTCTTTGCAAAGATTTTTTTTTTTTTTTTTTTTTTTACAATATGGGATTGCAGAGTAATGTTGATTCAGGCTAGTTAAGGGGCTCTGGCCTCAGGTGATAACAGAAAACTGCACAACTTCTCAGCCACAGATGGTTTCTCAAGCTCATAACACATTAAATATTTAAATATATGTCAAAAAAGATTTTCTTGTTGCAAAATAGCTGCTTTTATCATGTCCTGTTTCAAAAACTTCTCAGTGCTTTTTTTTTTTTGGCCTCTTTACCTTGCAGAATATAAAAGTTTTTGATTAAACAAAGGCATTTTTTTTTTAATTTCAACAGAAAAAGGAAAGAACAAACACTGTCACAACTTTTCAGTTAAAGCCTACATATATTTATATGTAAATGTGTACAGGGGACAATGGTAAAAATGAACCTAAAGACAAAATATCATGTATATCTTTAAATAACAAATAGAATTTTATTCATCAGGCAATGGAAATATTTATAAGATTTAAGCCAGAAAATTGACATGATTAAAATTGAGTTCTACAAATACTAATCTTCTAATTCTAATATCCCTCCTCTATTTAAAAGTTAGAATACTGTTTTCACTTACTTTTAATTCACCCATTAGCATCAAAATTAAAATAAAAGTTCTTCTTCTTTTGTCTTAATTCACCAATTTTCTACATTCCCTAATCCTTCCCTGGGAGAAATTGTGTTTCACAAGCACATTATGGACTTTAGAAGATACATACTTCCTGGGCTTTTAAAATGCAGTAGGCAAATTGGAGACAACTGCATTTACTAGCTTACCATTTATCTACTTAAGTTCAGATGTGTACATATAGGAGCACTTGTTTATAGTTTTTAACATTAGAAAGATAAAAATGTAAAAATTTTAAAGACAGTTATCTTTTTGCTGAAGAGAAATTGGCTGACAGGAAGAAAGAAAATCTAGACTTTAAATATTGCTTGTTTTGCACATTTGATTTGAAATCAGTGTAAATTGTTAATAACCAAAAAGTATAATAAATACTAAGATAATTTATAAATATCAAAATAAAAAAATTGCAAGTTTGAGGCCATTCTGGAAAGTTAGGAAGACCTTTTCTCAAAATAAAAATGGAATGTAGCTCAGTAATAGAGCACCCATAGATTCAGTCTTCATTATTAAAAAAATAATAATTCAATATGAAAACTAATGCTCTTACAAATTTTCAAAGTGTTAATTTACTCTTCAAATTTTGAGAAGTCTAGTCCCGTTATGTACATTCAGCTTCATATGTTTGTATGTTATCTATAGTACTTCATAAGTTAGATTTTGGACCTTCCATCTGAAAATGGAGTTCTGAAATATTATTTAGATGGGACTTGGTATATTTTATGGTTTGGATGTGAGGTGTTGCCCCAAAGCTCATGTATTAGACAATGCAAGAAGGTTCAGATAAGAAATGATTGAATGGTAAGAATATTAACCCAATCAGTGAATTAATCCCTGGTGGGATTAATTGAAGTGGTAGGGTGTTGCTGGAGGAGGTGGAAATTGGGGTGCAGCTATGGGGGTATATATTTTGTATCTGTTGAATGGAGTTTCTGTCTCTGCTTTCTGATCACCATAATGTGAGCTGCTTCCCTCTTCTTCACTCACCCACCATGATGTTCAGCCTTACTTCCAGTCCTGAGAAATGGAGGTGGACTTCTATGGACTAAGACCTCTGAAACTGTGAGCGCTCAAATAAACTCTTCCTTCTCTACAGTTGTACTGGTTGGGTCATTTAGTCACAGAAGCAAAACTGCTGACCAAAACAGTATGGTTCCTCTTCCTCCATTCCCTCATAAGCCAGATGTTTGTAATTTAAAACATAAAATATAAACATAAATTTTTCTGGGCAAAATTATATTACTTCTTTGAATCTATCAACTTTGATTTTATTGGGTTTACTTTTTGGAATATTAAGTAGTCATACAATGAAATTCAAAGAATTTTTTCACTATTTTTGAACGTTTTGTATTTTTCTATTAGCAAATATGAGCAACTTTTCCTGCTAAATCATTTACTGAGCTTTGGAGTCTTATTAAATACACCCTCCCCCCACTGTTTCTTTTAAATTTTGTCTTTTTAAGCAGATTCAATAGCATACAAATTTACAATTTTTATGTTTTCAATTCCTTGCTTTGTTGGTTTGTTCACTTGTTTGAGCTTGTCTTTCTTTTCCTGTATTTGTGTGTGTGTGTATGTGTGTGTATACATGAGATTTTTTTTTCCAATTTTGTTTTTTTGGGGGGCTCCAAAATTCATATTAAGACAAGTGTTTTCATTAAATACTGGGAACTCCTTTTTTCATAAAGAGAGAATTATTGAAATCACTTACGATAAGTTCTGCAACTATGGTTATATTAGTTGTAACAACAATCACTAAAAATTATTTCTTCTCCTTTTCTCCTTCTCTTCTGCCTCTACCTCTTCCTCCTCCACTGACTTTTTCCTTTTCTACTTTCTTCTTTTCCCTCTTCTTTCTTCTTCTGACAATGTAAGTATTTGCGAATCTTCCTTTTCAGTACAGAATATTTTCATTGTTTGATTCTATCTTTGAGACTCACCCTTTGCAGTATCCCTTGTTTCAGTGAAAAGACTATTTCAGTTTTATTTTCTCTATGTAATGAAGCTTCTGTCTTCTGCAGTTTTGAGTCAGTTTATTTTTACAGATAGATTGGACACTGAAAGGAAACTGGGTGTATTGACAGGTTTTTATAACGGAATTTTGACCAGCCCTGTTTTCTTCATTATATTTCAACTTCACCAGTTCTATTGTATTGTGTTTTTTGAAGTTTGAAGTTGTCCTTGATTATGTGACATTTACATCTTTTTCTGTAGACAATTAACATTTGGCTTTTTCATGTTTGCTAGCACATCTACCTGTTGTCCATATGTTAATGATTTTACAGAATTTCTTCTCCAAATATTTTCCTTTAGATTTACACTTTTTATTTCTCTGTTTATATTTTAAGTGTATTTAAGTAGAGAGGAAGGTAAAGGTAAAGAAGGTAAAGCAAGGCCTTGAACTTGAGCTCCTTCCGCCTCAACCATCCAAGTAACTGGGATTGCATTCATGTGTTACTATGCCCAGCTTCATCAAGTTTTTTTTACTATCCTTTGGCCAAAGCAAATCACAGTGGACAGCCAGGATTCAAAGAGTAGGATTAAAAATCCACCAGTTTACAAAAGGTTCTGCAGAGTCAACATTGCAAACATAAGCAGGAAAATATAATGGTTTATTTTGCAATGTGCCACAATGACTATATGTTTCACATATAACTATATGCTTTACAACCAAAAACACATTAAAATTGGATTATATTTTTAAAAGAAATAATAGAAAGTTATCTAAATGCTCACTTCTCAGTAGCCAAGCCAAACCAATTCAATTGTTTTCATACAGAATTCTGTGCTTTGAGACTATTAGCTTCATTCACCGATCGTAGCCTGCAATCAATTGCAAGTGGTTAATGCAGGAATAAAGGACAAACAACTAATATTCATAACCAACATCCTTTGTGTAGAAATATTTTCAAGCAAATATATTTCCATATATTTTTTTTTAAAAATAGTATTTGCATTAATATCTATTTACATAATGGAAAGTCATTGGAGATATTTATTCAGAGAAAATCTGAAAATTGATCATGGAGTCAATGTGTCATTGCCTTTTCAATGTGGATGGAGTTTACAAATGCAGAAAGAATTCAGTTACTCTATTCTAAGTATAATACAAGAGAAAGATGAGATATGAACTGACAGTAACCTACATGAAAGCAGGTAACAAGTTTCTTCCTTGGTTATGTGTCCAAAATCTTGTTTTAAGTATTTGTGCAAATAATCTATGTAAATAAAAGAAAATGCTGTGCCCTTTTATTGCATAATTCCCAAGTCATATTTGAGAAAATGCAAAAGATACAAGTGAAATATACATTTATCTCAAAGTTGTAGACAATGGAATATATTAAATAAGCAGAGAAGTAATATGGTTGTGTAAATGAAAGTCGTCATGTTCATGGTAGAATATATTTTACTTTATCTTTTTATATCAAAACTAATTTCCTAAGGACAACATAAAATATACACCAGAGAGAGGACAACCAGATGACCAAGATATAATTAACACTTAGGAATACAAAGATTCTGGAAGTATAAAAGAGGATCAGATAATGCAAAATGACTTTTCCCTATAATGCTATGCAGAACACTACACGGGTGTGAAAGATCAGACACACATAAATATTCAGTTAATTTCAAAATCAATTTTTAGTTAGCTATAGAAACATAGGACTCTGAGATCTTCCTCAAATGACAATGTCAGTGCAAAGTATTTTAAGTACTGAGTTGGTTTTGGTGCAGCAATCAAAGTGATACCAACAATTGTTTAATAGTGATGAACTATGCTTTCAATATGCATATTTGTTTCCAATTTAAAAATTACAGAGGCATAACAGGAATATTTAGAGGTATAATATAAATTGAAATGTATCTCTCTTATTAGATGCATAATCAAAATAATATTAGTTTCTATAAAGTTAAGGTTTTTCTTTATTGCTATATCCAATGCCTAAAACATTTCCTGGAACAGAATAAACACTAAATGTTGAGAAATAATAAATGATCAACTTTTATGTATATGCACATCTTTGACATTTTCAAAATTTATCTTATACGTAAAAGCTTTTTCAATACTTACATTAGGTATTGCAAGTCATTAATTATTAGTTTCATGTAGAACTTGAAATTTAACATTACTCTTCCTATGTATCTTTTTTTAGAGTTTTCAATGTGATCTGGATTGACACAGTCATTCTTACATGCCATCCCTTTAGTTTCTCATGGAGCATATGGAATAAAGGTGCCCTTATGTCCTCAATGACTGGTATATCTCTTTCGACTGCAATAGCAAGATATGACTCAACTCATCCTTAATGTTCTTGCTATCACTTGATTTATGATTTCTGAGGGGAAAAAAGAATCAAGAATATATTGAGTTTTTTTAATTGTGTATTTTTAAACTTTATTTTTAGAAAAAAATTGATGTATTTTTGTTAAAAACAAGTTTGATTATGCATCTAATAAGAGAGATTATTTCATTTCAATTTATATTATACTAATATACTTATATTATATTAATATCCCCCTGTTATGCCTCTGTAATTTTTAAATTGGAAACAAATATGCATATTGAAAACTTAGTAATACATAGTTACAGAAAGATGTAGATATATGTGAAAACCTCACCACAATCAAAACAAGGCACGTATGTAACATCCCTCCAAAATTTCCTCTCACCTCTATTTCCATCTGCATTCCAAGTCATTAATCTGTTTTCTATCATTATGTATTAGTTTGCCTTTTTTAGAACTTTAAAAAAATGAGATAGGAAAACATGCTTTCTTTAGTGTCTGTTAATTTATTATCTGAAGTCCCCTAATATCTTCAGGTCTTAATTTTTTTGTGTTTTATTTATTCCATCTTACATTAAATGTTCCATTTTCTATAAGAACTAGTGTACGTTTTAATATTTTTCATCTTACCTTGAAACTGTGAATAGAAAATAAGTTCAGAACTAAAAGTGTATCGTTTTTTAGGTCATGTATGAGATTTGAATTAAATGTAGATTCATAAGAAAGAAAAAAAGATACTTGAATATACCACTTGCAGAAATCAAAGTTAGAAATGCTCATTATATTGATGAAACAGTAGAGTCTCTGTTGAAAAAAAATTCTTTATTATAAAAGTGAATTCATACAGGTTTCTGCATTGCAATAAGATTGAGGTGAGATATACATATCAATCAGAGAACCCCTGGAGAGTATCTATTGAAATTTTTTGCAGTTAAGATTCATTGATTCCATAACTTGCTAGGTTCTCTATATCCTAATGAACCAGGAAAGCCTTGGGAGATTTCTAAAATGCTGATCAACACGATTGTGAAGACTTTAAAGTTTTAAATTGTCTGATGTGTGTCTTTCATAAAGAAATTTATAAACTTTGCAATCCAGCAGTACCTGTGTATGCACATGCACACAAAACACAGCACATTCATTATCCTTTAGGTTGGAATAACTCCAAATTATTTATGCCAAAGATGTAAACTTTATTTGACGAATGACACCTGTATGCAGCTAGGTCCTGATCCAAATAGAACACCTAATTATGAGAAATAAAGTGACCATGAAGTCAGAGTTTCCATCAAAAGATCAGTGATGCAAATGAACAAATTGCTGTAAAGCTAGCTGGGACCAGTAATCATCTCACTATGACAGAACTCACATACCCAGAATGAATCATAAGCAGAGAGACTAAATATAGGAACCATGAGCAAGTGAAATGAACTGGGCCTTTACACTACTCACAACCTCATCCGTTAGCCTGTGACTATTGGATGCAGATAGAAGGTATGAGAATTCTGACACAGGAAAAAAGACTTTATTATTCATTGCACAGAAAGTAGCATGAGATCCATGTTAGCATGACATCCTTAATCCCTACAAGTCCAGGAGGGACTCTGCAGAACAGCAGATGCAGACTGTGATTATATTCAGTATTTCAGTACAGAAACACTGATGGGGTATTCACATCTTTCAAAGCAAGGCCCGGTTCCTATTCAAGAAGAAATATTGCCTCAGCCTTCAAGGGCTTTTGTTGTTGTTGTTGTTGCAAATGTACATGCGGAATGCCACAGATGAAGAGTGGCCACTGCTTTGCATTATTGACATATTCAGGAGAGCATTCTGGAGCATGTGACTCATGGAAGATTATATCTCCCTAAACCAGTTGTTCAGTACACTGTTATTTGCCTTAGCTCACATTTATTCCACTTGGGGGACTTCTTTATGACTAGTTGATAAAGAGAGGGAAAAGGACGAGTTTGACTCATACCTAAATTGGTTGCTTTTTTGGATACAGATTAAAGAATGGACTGTTAGCAGAAAATAGCTTGATTGATTTTATGTACCTGAATGAACAATCAGAAAAATATTCCTAAAGGGCACAATTCCAAGCAGTGCATGGGGTCCCACTTGATGTATAAATAGAAGTGACCTCAGGTAAGACTGTACACTGACTCATGGTCAGTGATGAATGACTTGGCCCATTAATCAGTGGCCTGAAGGAAAAAAATAAATAAATTTTGGCAACTAAAAGGTCTAGGGAGAAATGTACATGAACATGTGAAAAGTGCTGTAAGCCTGATATGTGTATCACATGTTGACATCTACTATAGAACATTCAACACAGAAGAAACCCAAGTAAATACAAGGACTTGACTAACTAATCTTAGATAGCCTCTGTCATTCTCTCCCCACTCACAGGGATGACACAGGGTAGACAGGGTAGTAGGGATAGAAAATATTTGTGGGTGAAAGAACATAGAGTCATGCAAACAAAGCTAAATGGTGTCCTTCTTTGCCTCCTTCAACATGGCTATATAAGTGTTCCATTTTACATCCATCAACATGGATAAATATTTATTCCTCAATAGGACCCTATCTCCCAAAAGGAACTACCTGACTATAAATTGTTTGCTTGTGATTATTTGCATGGAGGGCATAATGATTTATCTTGAGTGTGAGAGACACATATTTGGCATATCATTTTACCTACAGGCCTCAGCTAGCACTCTGAGGTGCATAATGTTTGCATAATGTTTGCTCCAGTTGCATGAGATTCCTCAGAAAACAGTAACAAACAGTAACAAACAAAAGAACCCAATAAAAGTGTTGTTGCAGGAAACATAAACAGGGGATCAAAAGACTTTGTAATGTCATATAATACTCAGAAGCTTCTAGCCTCATAGTGATAGAATGACCTTTTGGAAGTTCAGTTAATAGACAAGCATGTAGATAATAGTCAATGAAGTTGTATTGTCTTCATCAAGTATGTATTGTCTGTCTTTAAAAAATGAAATTGATGTGGATTGCTCCAGGAATATAGTTTGACTAGGAGTAACCCAGCTTCCAAAAAATATCCATGACCCATTTCAGGAGTATGTGTTCCTTGTTCCCATAAACCTGAATCTCATGGCTCAGTATATTTGGTTCTTAAAAGGTCAACCAATCAACCATCTTGAGTGTGAGTTACCAAGGGTTACCAATCAACCACTGAGTTTTGAGTTACTGCCTCTACCCAGTCATTCTAGGGACTTCCTGGTGCCAAAAAATTAGCAGTCAACAGACAGGGTGATCTTCCTGACAGAATTTCAGGGGGGAGGTAGTGAAGCTTCTATTAAATAATGGGATAGAGAACAATGCATCTGAACCATTTCATCTTTTAACAATTTGCTTTCTCAGGCAACCTTGTCCAAGCACTGCCTTTTATGTTCCTTTTACAAATTAATCATTTCCCAATCCCTCAAACTGGAACCCCATACAGTGCAAAACTCTAAGAAAAAAGAGAATCAACTCCAAAGGCATAGAATTATGCTCAGAGGGCAGATCTACCATGGTTAACCCAGAGGGAAGAGCTTTAAACCAGAGGATTAAAACCAGATGACAAAGATGGTGACAATAAAACTACTACTATTACCACTACTACTACTTCTTTTCTTCTTCTTCTTCTCCTCCTCCTCCTCCTCTTCCTTCTCCTCCCCCTTCACTTCTTTCTTCTTCTTCTTCTCCCTCTGAATTCTTTATTAGTGATATTTATTTGATAAAACCAAATACATAGTATAATCAATTTAATAACCAAAATATAACATATATAAATATGTCACAATAAGTCTCACTATTATGTATAATTGTAAGGCAGTAATAAAAACATAAAAATTAAAAAGAATGCTGGGTGCAGTGGCTCACACTTGTAATTCCAGCTGTTCAGAAAGCTGAGGCAAGAGGGTCACGAGCTCAAAACCAGCTTCAGCAAAAGCAATGCACTAAGTAACTCAGTGAGACCCTGTCTCTAAATAAAATATAAAATAGGGCTGGGGATGTGGCTCAGTGGTTGAGTGCCCCTAAGTTCAATCTCTTGTACTCCCCCCCACACACAAAAAAATTGAAAAGTGTACCGAGAATCATTTTCAGGTTTGAAATCTAAGCTATTTTTCTCACTTTCAGACTTGCATGAGTCTGGTGAACCAATTCTTTCTTTCAGTCTCTCTTTTTGGGAAGGTGAATGTTTATCCTATTTCTGTCTCATCATTGTATTTTGGAAGCAGATAGCTTCTTTTGTGATTTCATAGGTCTACAGGTAGGTAAGAATTCCCATCATACTGGATCATATCCAGGGAATTACCCTAGTTAATTTACATGGTTTAGATAATGTGATTTGGGATTTTTAACATTATTTTTAGATGATATTTTAAAATTAGAGTTGATGCTGAATATTTTTTAAGATTTTAAGAAATTTTGGGGGAATGTATTTTGCATATTTAGTTACAAATTGGAGTGATAGGCACTGAGATCTGAATACATTAGAGCAGGTTGAATAGCATCCTCCCAAAATACATATCCATTTAAAACTTCAGAATATTACCAGATTTGGAAATAGAATTTTACAGAGATTATGAGAAAAAGAAAATTATGAAAAACAGCAAATTGAGATCAGACTGGATTAAGCTGGGCCCTAACTAAGTCCACAAAGGATATCATCACACAGAAATGGAGGCACAGAAAATAAAGAAATATATCAGAGAAAGGTAGACATTTAGAATTAAGTTGCCAAGAAATTCCAGAAGCCACTAAGATATAGAAGAGGTAAAACAAGGATTTTTCCCCTGTGATTCTTTATAGGAAGCCTAGCCCTGCCCACATGTTTATTATAGCCTCTAAAACTTTGAAAGAGAAAGTTCCTATTATATTAAGCCATTAAATTTTTGTTTATGTGTTACTATAGCTCTATGTAACTAATGCAGGTCCATTAAAGTTAAAGCAAAGATTAGGGAAAACTTCCATGTATGGAGCAAAGAGATGATGGATCTTGTTTACCCTCTCTAGAATAATCACAGAGAACAATGATAGTTTGTCATATTAATTTTACTCTTTTAAGTTCACCCAGTACCTAGGAAATAGTTAAAGGGTTAGAAGACTGCAAAGGGAAGACCTTAGTGAATACTATTATGTCTAACCCTGATCTTCTTGTAGCACTGAAATACACTTGGCTTCCATGTAAGACAATACTGAAAGCCACTTCAGGTATTGAACTCCTCAAAAGACAGAAAAGTTAGGTTTGAATTGTCTTAGACTTTTCTTAATAGTTGGACTTTTTTTTTCTTTGAACTAATCCATACAAAAGTTGTGCTCTATGATTTTAATATCATTTCATGTAATTTTAATAATTTAAAAATTATAATAGAAAACAAGAAATTATACTTAATGCAATTATGAATAATAACAGTCTTTAAAAACTTTCCTTTCCCCTATTGATGGTGAAATATATAGGGATTGTTCTAATTTTTGACCATATCTTCTTCGTAGTGCACCTAATAAGTAGTAGTCCTGTCCACTGCAGTCCTCTTTTGAAATACTCACCTATTACCCAATATATGGCCTTTGGGAAACTATGGAGCTCTGGAAGTGATGTTTTATTTTCACTTGTGACAGTACGAATTTCAAGTATTTCAAGAGAGGTTCTCTACGTTTGTTTGGGAGAAGGAAGACAAATAAACTCAGATTTTTTTTTAGGGGGTGGTACTGGGGATTGAACTCAGGGGCACTAGACCACAGAGTCACATCCCTAGCCCTATTTTTTATTTTATTTAGAGACAAGGTCTCACTGAGTTGCTTAGTGCCTCACTTTTTTTTGAGGCTGGCTTTGAACTTGTCATCCTCCTGCCTCAGCCTCCCAAGCCTCTGGGATTATAGGCGTGTGAACATTCTATATTCTTTCTCTCTGTGGATTCCTGCCCACCCCCAGGAAAATAGTCTCTGTCAGTCTTAACACTTCTGGGAGCTTTCATTGTCATGAATTCACTGGGCAGCCTATTTTGAGTATTTTATAGGAACTAGCATAAAATATCCCATGCCACTGTTATTTTACATTTTAGTGGTAAATTCATATGCTTATGTGTTAAACATAACAATCAAACAAAGACACATTTGGTTCAAAATAGGCATTTTTAACACTAAAAAACAGTCTTAACTATATATTTGTAAGTGGATACGGTACTTCTCAATGTTAAAAAGTTTTTATTACAAAAATATAGTCTCTAAGGGAAATGCTGTGTTGTCTTTGGACTAAATCATGGGTTGAATTCCCCTAAGAGATTATCTGGACCACTGAAGCTTTAAAATGTAGTCCAATTCCCTGAAAAGATTATCGGGTCCCTAGAGTTGTAGAAATTATTATTTTTTTTTTACAGAAAAGGATTCCATGTAATTGTTTCCTAAATATACACCAACACAAGGTAATAATAATAACACTGAAAGTTTTATGTAAAATTTAATTTTGAGTAAGACTTTAAGGTAGCCTAAAAATAAACAACTCCTCATGTGATTTTAGATCTGAATTTCATGCCATATTCAATGGTAGATAATGAAAGAACTAATAATTATATCTATTTAGAATAAAGATGAGGACATATTATTTTGGATATTAGAAGACTATTGCATTTTCCTCACGATAGTCACAACTAAAAAGGACATGGAGGTTGCTGTCAGGTCAACTTCCTCACAAAGATCAAGAACACAAGTTATTGAGTACATGGACTCACATTATGAGTTAATATTACTGTATATGTAACATGATAAAACTATTTAATATTTAATTATCTATTTGGTATTGTTTTGGTTAACCTTCAGTTGCCACTCAGTTAATTCCTATCAGGAATTTAATTCAAAGATTGGGTTAAGGCTCTCATAACCCAATAATTTCACCTCTAAGCCTTCTTGCATTGTCTCACACATGAGTTTTTGGGGACACCTCAAATCCAAACCATAAAAAATGTATATGTTAAGGATAATAAAGCCTACTATGACCATCAAAAATGAAAACCTATATAAAAATAATTAGTTCAATACCTGACACACATGTAGATGTTGAAATTGTCTTAAATTAGTTACAATCAAGTTTTTACAAAATATCTGGCATGCAAACTAAGTAATTGAAAGTTTTGATAATACACTATGCTTATAAATGTTGTGAAATGTTTAAATAAGAAGAGTTCAGGATAATGAAAAGCTTTTAAGTTTGTTTTGATGCTTTTCCTAAAATATAAACTTATTGTTTAAGAATATATTTTAGATTTTAAAAAAGATTAAAGATGTGCTTACCATGGTAAATAATTTTATACCAGAGAACTGTCATGAGAGTGTAGGTATGAAGGCAAAGTGGAAAATTATGAAAAATCTGGGCTACATTTTATTAAGTAAAATGCCTGTTGGCTGTGGGTCATGACAAATTGCTTCCCCATCCATGAATCAGTTTTAAGTATATGTGGTTTAGAATCCTATGAGAAACAGTGCATGCTGCTGAAACCTATTTTCATTGTGAGCTTTAAAAATATTAATTTATGACTCATTCAGACTGATTCATGAAACTTACACATATCCCATCTAACATTAAAATAAACCTTACATTTATGCAGTTTTAATTTTCATTTATTTTCTAGTTACTGATGAACTAATAAAACTACTGTGGCAGCTATTTTCAACTGAAGATCCAAATATAACACAACTTTTTTTTTTCTCAACCAATTCTAACTGAATTGGGCAAAGGAAATAAAAACATATTCATACTATGAAAACATCGTCTTAGCAATTTCTCTGAAGTCAGGTGGAATGAATCTGAAATGAAAGAATGTGAGCCACAGCTGCTGTCCCAAATTGGTCTATTTAGTAGAACATATCTGTTTAATTTTTCATGATGGATCATGACACAAAAAACATCTTGACATGAACTGAACTTGACATTTGCCAAATTAATTTCTCATTTTCTCTCCAGAAACAAGAAATGTTGTTAATTTGCAGCATATTCACAGCATACACTAACATTTATGTAATTATATAACATATGGCAAATGATAAAAAAGGTCTATGGGACATTGTATTAAAAATGATTATTAATTCAAATAGGACTTATCTGCTCAATTTTAGCTTGGTGCCTGCATTCATGATTCTAACAAAATACAGTCTTGAGTATATTAGTTATTCTTATTTTTTTCCTAACTCATTATCAATAAATTTGTTAAATTTTTATCAACATACAAATAAATTCATATATTTCCATATTTAATGAAAGTATAAAGGTGAACAATAAGAAATAATATACTTAAAATATTTTTAGAATTCTCCTTGTTTTTATATTGAAAACATGTTACTAGATAAGACATAAGAAATATAAAGGCATTAAACCAGTTCTTATTGAATTGTGTTTGAAGATGGGGAGAATTATGATTCAAAACTGAATTATATTGATAATGACTAAGAATGAAGTAAAACAGACATCTTTGCATGGCTTTTTAGAGAAAGATGGTACGTTCAGTTTTCCATTTAAAATTTAATTCCAGGTGTTATGTGGTTTAAAGATAAAACTAAACAAGTATGGAATCACAAGAAACAAGCACGTGATTTTTTTTAAGGTGGGAAATGATATTCCACTGATATGATTTTACTGAAAATACAAATATTTTATAGAAAGTGGAGGAAGTTGAAGATTTAAATTTTAAACAAGTGATTTTCAGACTTAAATTTGAATTTTCAAAGCTAAAAACAGCCATATGTGTTCAGTTGGTATGAATCTCAAAGGAAAAGGGTGTAAGAGCCCTGTACAGCATGGTTTCAGTAACTGAGAGTAGATAGGAGCACTTAGGTAGAAATAATGCCTCTCTTTCATTCTGGGTGACTTAGTCTGTCAGATTTTTCATTAGCAATTTTGAAGCTGTCCATAGAAGATACCTGAAGTTACATACAATATAGGCATCTGATGTTATGATTTAGTTGTGGTGTCCCTCACATGTGAGACAAAGCAAGAAGTTTCAGAGGAGAAATGATTGGGTTATAAGAGTCTTAACCCAATCGGTGAATTAATCCTCTGATAGGGATTAACTGAGTGGTAATTGAAGGGATATGAGTGGATGGAGAAAGTGGGACTTGGGGGTGTGGCTTGGGGGTATATATTTCGTATCTGGAGAGTAGAAACACTATCTCTGGTTCTTGATCACCATGATGTGAGCTGCTTCCCTCTACCACACACTCCACCTTGATGTTCAACCTCATATTGAGCCCTGGGAAATGGAAGCAGCCTTCTACCGACTAAGACATCTGAAACCGTGAGCCTTCAAATAAACTCTTCCTGTCTATAATTGTGCCGGTCAGTTCATTTAGTCATAGCAGCTAAAAAGCTGACTAAAACATCTAGCAACAGTATTTTACTGGGCCGTGGGTATATTGATCAAGTTAAACAAAAGAATTTCCATCCCCAAATACATTGCTTCCAAGAAAATATAGTTGAAGATACCCTCCCTTGGAAAAAGTGTTTTGCTTCCTACTTACTTTATCTTATGAATTTGATTCTATTCAACCTACAATTTAGCTTGATGTAAAGTAAAGCAAATGAAAAGACTATTACTTGGACATATCAAAATATCTCATTTCTCTTTCTGTTAATATATATGTAAGTTTTACCGGGTCAAGTTTTGAGTTTGGGTCTGATTTTTTTTTTTTCAAAGGCTCATATGCTAAAGACTTGGTTTCCATTCTGTGGTGTTACAAGGAGCTAGTGAGGCCTAGTGGAAGAAATTAGGTCATTGAAGGCATGTTCTCTCAGGGTGCTTTGGGACCCTGGCCCTTTCCTCTCTCCCTCCCTCTCTCCCTATCCTTCTCCCCCCACCCCTCTCTTTCTCTTTTTCTGGTCAACAATGGGGTAAGCGACTTTGTTTTACCATAATGTTCTACCTCACCACAGGATCCAAGGCAATGGAGCAAAATAACTACATTCCAAAAAGTTAAATCTTTCCTATTTTAAGTTGATTATCTCAGGCATTTTTTCATGCAATGGAAAAGTAATGCACATAACTTTCTCTATAAAATGAGTATAAACTGTGGAAATTTATTTACAAAACAATAACCTTTGTGAATAAAGTAAAAAGAATAGAGTAAATAAAGCAAAAAAGAACTAGGCTAAAAACAGAGGGAAAATATACTAATAAAAATTGAGATTTATGTTTATGAGAATTCTTATTTCACAGTGTTCCCTAAACTACTGATGTCAGAGAGCATTGTGTATTCAAGCAGAATTTCATGGTTTTATTCCAAGTATAGAAAAATATTGTAGTTTGGGTTGCCACCAAAGCTGAAAGATGAAGATGAAAATCACATTAAAAAGGAGTTAAGATGGAAAAGCAAAAGTAAATTTACCCAAATTCTTGGCCTAGTTCATAAATTATGCATTTAGAGAGAGATTCAAAGGAGCCAGTAGACATCTTGAATTAAATGAAGATTGTGTCTGCTGTCTACTGAGAGGGATAATTAATTTGGAACTTAAATCTAGCAAAGATAAGAACTTATATTAGCACAGAAATCTACATAATCCAGGAAATGTTGACCAAATATGTTATTATTCACAATATCATGACTAAAAATGAAATTAAAAAAAATAATAGGCTTGAAAAAAATAAGAATACTAATGTATGTTAAGAAAACTACAGATGATTTGAATGTTAAAACTCTAAGACAATAATATTAGAGTAATTATCAAGAGTGTATTCAACCACTTGCAAATAAATATGATTAAAATTAATAAATAAGAGGAAATATTAGCAGTGAAAAAAACAATCACATAAATTATTAATGAAACAGAGCAGGGCACAGAAAAATTGCCCCTGAGTATTCTAGAATAGGACTAAGAGAATAGAACAGAAAAAAAAATTGAAAAAAAGATTGACTATTTCTCAAATTTGACTTAAAAAATGTTTTAATTTATAGATCTAAGAATTTTAGCCCTTTTCAAGCAGGGAAAAAGAAATAAGTGAAAAAATACACCTGAATTAAACATAGTCTAATTATTCAACGCAAAAAAAAAATCAATAAACTTTTGTACACTGCCAAGATATGTGTGTTATACATATATGTGAATACACATACATACACACACACACACACACACATACGTACACATATATACATAAAGGAATGACCATACCAAGGATTCTTATTTCTGATCAGAACAATGGATGTTAGAATTAAAGTATTAAAACACTCTGTAGCTAAATTACAAAAAAAAAAATCTTGGCATTGTCAATCCAATAAAATGACTTTTCAAATATATAGGTAAAATACAAATATTGCATGTGACTCATAACTTTAAGAATTATTCCTGGCAGATTTGTACACTGTAAGTTATTTCAAAGGAAGTTTTTCAGGCAGAAGAAAAATAACACCAGGTGGGAATGCAGATCTTTGAAAAGAAATAAAGAGTAACGGTTGTGAGAAAATTAAAAATCATTATACCATATTGTGATTTTTATAATGTATGTGAATATAATATTAATATATATGGAAGTAATGACACAAAAGAGAGGATATTAGAGGAAATTGTGTTACTAAAAGTTTCTTAAATTTTAAGTGAAGTAGGTAATAAAATACTCAGTAGGTTAATGCTGCATATAATATACCTAAATTAATCACTGAAAATAAAGCAAGTAGGTATAGTTTAAAATTCAAGAGTAATTAAAATGCAACATTGTTTATCTAGAAGAAAAACAGAAGGAGTCACATAGGAATAAAGTAAAAATTGAAGTGGCTGGGTTATGGCTCAGCAGTAGAGTGTTCACCTTGCATGTTTTGATCCTCAGCACCACATAAAAATAAATAAATAAATAAATAAAGTTATTGTAAAAAGAAAAATGAAAACCAACAAAAACCAGTAAATCTAACACTATCTCTGTCAACAATAATATTAAATTTATGTGCATTAAATTTTCTAAATAAATATAGGACTCATGATGGGGAAACACAACTTCCCCATTCACCTTGGTGTGAATATCATTGTCAGTTCGTTTTATTCACTGAAATATCTTTCATTCTTCTTATGGTGTGCATTGTTAAAAATGAGTAAAACTGTAGAACTTACTTTACAATGTGATTTTGGGAATTATGTTAATGCGTGAAAAACCTGGTGAGAATCATGTGCAGATATTAAATAAGTAATGTTTGTTAGTATTATTAAAATATTAATGTATTATTCAGGGTTATTCCAAGAAACAGAACACATATGTGTGTATGTGCAAGTGTATGTATGTGTGTGTATGTGTCTGTATGTGTGTATGTATATAGATATGCACATCTTATTGGCAAATCACATTACACACACACACATGCACACACACATACAATGTGTAGTCAGCTTTTTCACTGCTTTTGACCAAATGAACTGACATGACCAATTTTAGAGGAGGAAGTTTATTTTGGGGGCTCATAGTTTAAGGTCTCAGTTCATATATGGCCAACTCCATTCCTTAAGGTCTGAGGGAAGACAGAATATCATGGCAGAAAAGTGTGGCTGAGGTAAGCAGCAGGGAACATGGTACCAGGAAGCAGAAGGAGCTCCGCTCAACAAGAACAAAAATAAAAGGCATGCCCCTAGGATCCCACCCGTACACCCTACCTGCCTACAGTTAACGTCTAGTTCATCTTACCAGGGTATTAATTCCCTGATTTGGTTAAGGCTCTCATAACCAAAATATTTCACCTCTAAACTTTCTTGAGTTATCTTACAGATGCGCTTTTGGGGGAAATCTCATACCTCAACCATCATGGAGGTGGGGAGATTTGTTTTAAGGAATTGGGTAACACAATTATGGAGCCTAGAAAATCCAAAATATGCCAGCTAGATCTGCAGGTTGGAGACCTAGTAGGGAATCAGTGTTTCCGTTGAAGTTCAAAGGAAGTCACCAGGCAGAAATTATTCTTTCTTGAGTGAAGTCATTCACTATTCCATTATAGACTTTACTTGGTTTAGTTGTGTCACTCCTCATTCTAGAAATCTATCTGCTTTACCCAAAGTCCACTCAGTTAAATTTTAATCTCATCCAGAAAACATTCTATGTGACCATTGCCCAGTTATGTTGACAAATAAAATGAACTATCACAACTATACACCATTTCTTCTTCTGAAGTAGTTTTCCTTTATAATGAAAAATTTTGATCTTTTGCATTTTTCCTTTGAATATGAAGAAGCATTTGAAGTATCTAACTCTTCTATGAATAAGGATAGAGAAAAAATAAAAATTCTTTATTTCACTACACTAATTTGTCTGTTCATTTATTTCATCCACGAGAATTACTATGAGTTTTTATGTTGTTATATTTTTAGTAGAGCTTAATAGTTATACATAGTAGTTGGGTTCATGTCAACCTAATCATACATGCATGGAATTTGATTTCAGTGCATGATCTCCCACTTCTCCCTCTCAAACTCCCTCCTCTTCCCTGTTCTCCTTATACAGAAACCACCAGAATTATTCTACACCATGTATAAAGTTGGTTTTATATTTTTAAATTCAGGTGTCATTCTGAATATATTTCCTAATTTTAATGCTATACCTGACAACATTACTTTTTATTTGAAATGATGAAATGTACTAGCAGGATGCTACTATGCACTTAGGGCAAAGTCTTCTTTTTAACACAGTGAAAAGTTAAGATGTGAAAGATGTGAAAGAAAGGATAATTTTATTGAAATTTTATTTTATTTTTTTGGGAGGTTACCAGGGATTGAACTCAAGGGCACTTTACCACTGACCCTAGCCTATTGAAATTTTTAAAAATATTATTAGTAATATCTCAAATGACCTTTTGGAAAATGTAATAAATTCATATAAGAATTAAAAAATCAAAATAAACCAACATAAATAATTCCTGACATTATGGTGGTATCCATAATTTTTCAAAATTATAAAGCATAGCAAATTTAATAAAAGCTTAAATTCAGTAGATGGAGTATCCTAAATTACATTATATGTAAAGTAATAAAAATAATTGTCAGTGTAAGTATAAATATTATATTATTGTTACACAGATATTTGAAGACATTATTACTACATTTAAAAGGAAAATGAGTCTAAGATGAATAAAGTATTAAGTTTAAGTAAAATAATCTATGCCTAATTAAACATAAAGCTAACTTCTCCCAAATATTATAGTGAACCTATTTCATATTAATTTTCATGGTCCTTAGAGTTTTGTTTTAAGCAAGTTTCATTGAACTTTTTTCCCATCATTGCTTAACAGACTTTGTTTAGAATATTACTTAACAATCTTGCCTGAAGCCATGTAACTTTAAAGCTTGATTGCAACAGAAGTATTTAGTTTGCAGAATATGATGGAAGAAAACAAGCTGTTAGCTTGGAGGCAAGAATTTTCAAAGAGCCTAATTAGTAGAAGTGAAAGTTGTGTTTTAGCTTCAAAAATTAATAGTACCAAGTTATTAGCTTTGAGTTGGAAAATTTAAGATGAACTCTTGAACTCTTCTGTATTAATGAAACATTTTAATGTATAGGTAATTATTTGCTCTATATTCATCACATATAATATATATATATATATATATATATATATATATATATACATGATTTTATATATATTGTATACATATATTACTAAAATATTATAGATATAAGATAGATAATATCTACATGTAGTCTGGATATTGTTTGCTTATTTTTTTCTTCTTTTTTTAGTACCAGGAATTGAACTCTGGGGTTCTAAACCACTGAGCTACATCCCCGGGCCCCTATTACTTTTAATTTTGATACAAAGGCTCTCTAAGTTGCTTAGGGCCTCACTAAATTGCTGAGGCTGGTTTTGAACTTGTGATCCTGATGCCTTAGCCTCCTGAGCTTCTGGGATTACAGGTGTGTGCTAACGTGCCAGGCTGTTGTTTATTTTTTCTGTGTCAAATATTATATTTTGGACATTAGCCTTATTCATATTTAATAAAAGGTAAAATAAGCTTAAAAATTGAAGAATCCACTAAACAATAAAAACATTATTTTTTTCTGTATACATTCATATGCTATATCATCTTTCTTCAGTTTAAATCATATTGAAGAATGCTTTTCCAGTCAGTAAGATCTTGTAAACACCTGATGCTCTCTCACTATCCACCTCTGTAAAGATACCTACTACTGTGTTCCTTTCTATTTTTCCCTCCCTTCTTGTTTAGTCAGCTTTTTTTTGCTGCGGTGTTCAAAAGACCTGATAAGAACAATTCGAGAAGAAAAAAGGTTATTTGGGGGTTCCCATTTTCAGAGGTTTCTGTCCATAGACAGCCAGTTCTATTCCCTGGGGCTCCAAGGAGACAGGACATCATGGGGAAAGGGTGTGACAGAGGAAATTAGCTCCATACATGGCACCAGGAAGCAGAGAGAGACTCTACTTGCCAGATATACAATATAAACCCAACACAGTGCCCCCAATGACCTACCTCTTCTAACCACACCCTTCCTGCCTTCAGTTACCACTCTGTTAATCCATATCAGAGGATTAATTCACTGATTAGGTGAAGGCTCCCATAACCCAGTCATTTCACCTCTAAACCTTCCTGCATTGTCTCACACATGAGTTTTTTGGGGATACCTCATATCTAAACCATAACTCTTCACCTTTTCCCATCACCAGCTGAAGTGGACATACATATCATGTTATTGAGCTAGGGAACTAATAAGATCTTGCTTATCATGCAAGGTTGGAGTTCTATATAACTTAATAAGAGAAGTATTTCTATATCAGATCTATCATAGTACTTCCCCTTTAATGAGGGATTTGAGAAGAAAGTCAGGAGATCACGGCAGCCACGAAAGCAGACCCACAAAGATAAGAACAGACAGAAATAGTGCACAATGGAGGACTCTTGAACCTACTTCTTATTTAGGTGCTTGGCTTTATCTCAGGATTCAGTGTTAAACAATGAATGATGCCAACTGAAGCAGAGGTTCTCACTGATTCTATCCTTTTAGCCTTCATAATTTCAGGGCACACTGGCCTGATTTACCAACTGCTAGCACCTGAACTTCATCACTGGGAAATTTTCTTTGAATGGCAAAGCCGATTTTTCTTATATGGGCCAATAGTCACTTTTCATGACCAGGAGGAAGTCTTAAACACTGCAGATTGGCCGTAGTGTCCTACAGAACTCAGCCATTTACAAACAGGGGTAACTTGCTTAAAATCTGACTTTCAAATTTTCTTTTCATTTACACTTCTGATATTTCTTTGGATCATATCTCAAATAAATTACTTATATACCCCCCTTTTTCTTATGGTTTATTTTTGGAGAATGCCAACTAAGAAAATGATTTCTGCTCTATGTGCTGAGGAAGATATTGATGTTCTTCCTGGGAAGGTGAATTTCCCAAATTGAATTCCTTAGTTAATGGGATACTTTATTTCTCCTTATTCCTGAATCACAAAGATTTATTTAAACCTATCCTGAAATGATGTGTAGTCTTGTCATTGAGATCTATCCAATGATTAATGGGTATACATGATTTCTCCCATTCAGAGACCATAATTTTTCCGGTAATCCGTTACTTGTGATAGTCTCATAATTCCATGATTTTATTTTTTTGTATCATTAAATTGAAATTTCATTCATCAACTTATGTAAATTAAGCTGGATAACAGTAAGTTGTATTTACTTTTTTGTTTCTTTAATCCATTCTTTTCCAATAATTATTTGACAAATCTCAAGTTTCTCTAGATACTTGGATTAAGTATCCAGATGAATTAGAAGACACTTCAGAAAAAAGGTAGAAAACAAATGTAGGCATTTGTTTAATGTACAGAAGTATAATGTAGTTTTCTCATTGTGACTAACAGGTTGGCTTTTCAAGGAAGGCAACTGAGAAGGCCTTTCTATAAACGTAAAAAAAAAAAAAAAATAAATCAGTGATTATCCTGAAGAACAAGAAAAGCTAAAAGTACAACCATCACTGAGGAAGAGTATTCTGTGCAAACAACCAATCCAAGAATCATAAGATGAGAAATAGTTAATAGAAAAGTGATAAGAAGCCATTATAGCCATCATAGGTAGTGTAAACAGAAGAACAAAACTAATGAAAGATGAAATCAGTGCAGAAAGTATAAGTAAAGGAGTTTGAACTTTTATTCTATGGGAATACTTTAGGAAGTTTGTAAGAAGATGAGTCCAGTATATAGTTTTATCAGGTTATTCCAAATGTTTAAAGGAAAATGGATCCTAGAAGGACAGGGGCAGGCAGAGAAAGAATAATCATAAGCTAATACAATTAAAATGACCCAGGAATTTATTGTAAGATGATTGTGGCCTAACTAGAGACAGGTGTTTTAGGAATATACTTTCAGAAGATTTTGATATAAATTACTAATGGGTTCTATGTGTATTCACATGGAAGTAGAGGAATCAAGGATAAATTCTAAATTGTAAGCTGAAGCAACAGGATGGTTTTGTTACTATCTAGTGAAGTAAAGAAGACTGTTGAGGGACTGGGGTTGTAGCTCAGTGGTAGAGTACCTGCTTAGCACATGTGAGGCAGTGGGTTCAATCCTCAGCACCACATAAAAAAATAAATAAATAAATTGTGTCCATCTACAACTAAACAAAATTTAAAAAAAGAAGAAGACTTGAAGAAGAGGTAAGATGTAAACCAATAGCTTTATTTTGGTCACGCAAAATTTGTAAAATCATCATACTTTAGTAACATGGCCACATCAATGATAAACAAGCTACTAGAAAAGTAACTCAATTCAGAACAGCTAGACTGTGGAACCAAATTAGGTGCCCTTCAACAGAGGAATGAATAGAGAAAATGTGGTATATATATATTCAACGTAATAATACCATTAGAAGAATGAAATTATGGCATTTGCTGGCAAATGGATGGAACTGAAGAATATCATGCTAAGAGAAATAAGACAATCCCCCCAAAACCAAAGGCCAATATTATCTCTGATATGTGGATTCTAACTCATAATAAGGGGTGGTGGGTAGGGAAGAACAGAAGTACTTTGGATTAGACAAAGGGGAATGAAGGGAAGGGAGAGGGAATGGGAATAGGAAGATAGAATGAATCTGTAATTACTATGCTATGTTCATATATGATTACATGACCAATGTAATTATACATCAAGTACAACAAAAAGAATGAGAAGTTATACTCCATATATACATAATATGCCTAATAGGTCTAAATAAATTCTTGCCGCAGTCCGGCTGCAGCAAAATAACCGGGGGGGGGGGGGGTGACGAATAACTTGTGTATGTTGATACAGCAGGAGAGGGAGCCGTTTATTGCAGGACAGGAGCAGTATTTATACATTCCACACAGCTTATCTAATTAGCATAAACTAGATACATCAGTCAACCAATAAGGAATCTCCATACTTAATGGCTCGCTTTTGTTACTTCTCAAACCACTCCCTCTGGCATTTTGCCAGGCACCATCCAGACTTGTTTACGAACTCTAACATTCCCCTGGCAAAATGCCAGGTGTTATTTTGACTTGTTTACAGACTCTAACATTTCCCCCTTTTGTTTAATTTAAATAAGGACCATAGTGGTTTTTACAGAAACACCATAAATAACCTGCTACAAACAGAAAGGGAGGATACAAAATGCCACAATACCAAGCCAATTGATGGCTCCATGCAAGAAGCCGTTGGAAAAATTATACCAGCAATGACAATGTTAGCAAAGATACCGAGTTACAATTTGTTATAGAGTACAGTTTGTTGTCTCAGTCCAGGTAAAGCAGTCTCTCAATAGATTAACTCACAGTCCAGGTAAATCACAGTCCAGGTAAGTTCTGCAGGCAGCTAGCTTAAATCATAGTCCAGGTAAGTTCTGCAGGCAACTAGCTTGATCCGAAGTCTCGTCCGATTCTCAGTGGAAGTCTCGTCCGGTTTTCAGCAACACTGGAAATTCTTCCACCTTGCTCTTCACCGGCACTGGGACGAAGGCAGGAACTCTGGATGGCTAAAGAAAATCCTGTAGCATTCTACTAAGAAAACAACCTTCTGAACAATTTAGTACATTATCTCAAGGTTTTTTTTACATTTGAAATAGGCCTTAATAGTGCTCATTACTTATTAGCTTCCAGGTGTGGGATAACCATTGTAGTTACTGGCCTTGGAAATGACCAAACATCAGGGACACCAGTAGCATCTTCTGCTGGCTGTAGTGCCTGGGCAGCCCCAGATGGCCCTGGGGAGTGTCCCGGTCTCAAACTGCTACTGGGCACAGGGAGCAAGAGCCTGCGAGACTGTGCCTCCAAGTCAGGTCTAGATTTGGGCTCTCAGCAGTGGAAGAGCCGGCTGCCGCCATTTGGAAAGCCCTTGCTGCGCCATGACCAGCTCGCGCATGTGGCAGCTGCGGCGCGGATTCAGGAACCCTCCGGTAACGAAAAGTATTCAGTAATAGCCTTTTGCTGCAACTTTTTTCTAATCCTTCTTCTTCTTAACTTTCTTTTTCTTTCTGACTAGAGTTCCTGGGCTTCCATCAACACATGCCCTAACTATTCTTGGTTCCACTGGGGTGCCTTCTTCCCTTAGTAATTTACTTCTCACCCCTTCCATATTTTCATCACAAAGACAATACAATACACTGAGACAAAACAAGACACAAACATACTGTATCAATCTTCTCCATTTTCTCGAAATGGTCATTTTTCCTCTCGCCCTATCTGCCTAGGGACGAGCAGATTTGCTCCCGTCCTATCTATGGATGGGCAGCTTTTTTTTTTTTGTCACTTACCCCCGAGTGTCCCGGGGCTCCCCGTAACGGGCCACCATCTGCCGCAGTCCGGCTGCTGCAGCAAAATAACCGGGGGGTGACGAATAACTTGTGTACGTTGATACAGCAGGAGAGGGAGCCGTTTATTGCAGGACAGGAGCAGTATTTATACATTCCACACAGCTTATCTAATTAGCATAAACTAGATACAGCAGTCAACCAATAAGGAATCTCCATACTTAATGGCTCGCTTTTGTTACTTCTCAAACCACTCCCTCTGGCATTTTGCCAGGCACCATCCAGACTTGTTTACGAACTCTAACATTCCCCTGGCAAAATGCCAGGTGTTATTTTGACTTGTTTACAGACTCTAACAAATTCTGCTATCATGTTTAACTAATAAGAACACATAAAAATATTATAAAATTGTGTAGGTTATTATAAAAAGAGTTGAGCCCAATTTTGTATTATCGTAGCCATGTCTTCATACTAACAGAGTCAATAATAACTATGGGACAAAAAATTACCATAAAGAATGCTAATGTATGTTTGGAGTTCATATATCTTGCCTGAACTTACCCATATGACAAGCTTGGAATAAAAAGAGATTTATAAAATTAGCTTTAATTAATCAAATGACATATTCCTACTGTTTCTGTCAGTTCTTTATACTGAAATGAAGAAGATTGAACAAATTCTCCTTTTAGACTTTTTTTTTAACTAAGCAGTAACATGCCAGACATTCCTCTTACTCAAAAGTAATCTAAGATTTTATTGGTTAGAATTGTAAAGCTCACATTTCCAAGAGGGTCATGTGATAGAAAGGTTTTAACTATTTAAGTGAATGAATATCTAGGTAATGTTTATTTTCATGTATGACTCAGTATCATCTATTTTACTTCTCAGGTAAAATACTATTTGTCAAAAAATGCAAATTATGTAGGCATGCTTCCTAGGGATCTATCAAAAATAGAATTTTATTTAAAAAGTTTAAATAAACAAATGTATTATGATATGTTAAAAGTTATCTGATGTCTAAGAATTTGATATGATAACAGACATTTTAATTTTCAGGGAATACTTTTAAGGATATATAAAGACAAAAATACATCAGGTTAAGTGTGTTTCTCTCCTATGTATGGTAGACTAAGGCTCTGTAAACCAAATGTGGCAGAACAATATCATTAAGGTCAGTAATAAGTGAAGATGATCATATTGCACTATTTTTAATTTAAAAATATATTAGTTTTATTATTTTTTTTTTACAGTAAGCAAGAAGAATATATAAATGATTACCTTCAGTAATGTCTCTTTTCAAGACAAATTCCTTTACAATTTTATTATTAAGGAGAATGGTGAAGCAAGATGTGACAAGAATTGAGTTGAACACATTATGAAAGAGTTCTAACAAAGTTTAATAGCAAAAAAAGAATTTATGTCATGCAAGAACTTTATCATTCCAACAGTTTGGGTTTTTAGATATTTTTAGTATTCAGTGGATCAAATAATATTAGGGAAGAACCCTTCCATTATTGAAAAGCCTTATTTTTTCATGTTTCTCTGATGCTTATTTTTGTTCCATAGGCAAAGTTTTTTAAAATATATTTTTATACATATATATTTATAGAAAATACATTTTTAAAATACCTAACAATGTATATATCTCAATGAAAGTTGTATGTGGGCTATATCACTTAGATGTTTACAAATAATTAGAACATTGAATGAAAAGATTATAATTCTATTAATGCATTTCTTTTCTAAGATTTGCACTGTAATTATTGGTTTATAAAAAATCCTTTATACATTTTCTCTTATTTATCACATCTATTTCATCACAGGAGTTCTCCAAACAATGCGTATTTGTTTAACCTTATGTGATTTAAACACCCCCAAAATACAGTATTATATATTTAGAATGTATGATCATTTTTAAAGAAAAATCAATATAAAATTATAAAAAACTGGTACTGCATTGATTAATGCAGGTGGATGGGGGCTTAGAAAGTGAGAACTGTAGAAAAGAAATCATTGGGGATAGCAGCTCTGAATTGGTTGACTGGTGATGAAAGGTGTCCAAAAAGGTGAGTTGTCTGCTACCTTTAGGAATTAACTAACCCAGGAAATGGTGACCAAGTTTAACAAATAAGAGTATGAGAATATAGAAAGTAAAAAGTATGGTTAGCAGAGTGAAGCACTAAATATAAGATTATACCTAAAATAATGCTTTCTTAGTTTTTTAAACTTTTTTTCAGCAACTTTTGTTTAAAAACTGAAATACTCAGAGATACCCTAAGGTACTAGAAATGAATAAATCTCACTTTTAAAAGTAAGTAGGCATGGCCCAGGTATATTTCAAAGTGTATATTTTATGCTTTGGAAATCTTATTTCTAGTATAGAACATAATGAGACAAATGTGATATTTAATTACTACATTTAATTTTAACATGTATTAGCTGCCAAATTATTATCTAGAAATGAGTAATTTGATAATTAAAATGTTTAGTATAATGAATTGAATATAGAGGTTTAAAAATGAGCTATAAAAGAACACAGTAAGTTTTTAATAATACACTTATGTTTATGTAAAAATGTAAAAATATTTAGAAAGTAGTCATGTTGGAAACGAGTTTAATTATATTTGGAGTAGAATACAAAAGAAAGCAAAAGTTGATTGTCAGTGAGTGTTCAAAATATATACTATAATTATTTTATTCCTGTTATTATGAAAAGCTTAAGATGGGTGAAATTAATATTTACCTTCAATTCTTCTTAGTGAAAATATAGTAATATTTTCAGTTATTTTCTACATCATCACTGCTTTTTCTTCCATATTCAAAAGTTAAAACAGAAAAAATTAAAACAGAAAAAAAATGATTTGCATATTTAAAGCAAACCAGGAGCACCAAGAACTAAATGTTCTTCAATCCTGACTAAATTTCCTCATTTCTAAAATGAATTGTTATCTTCCATTTATTAAAAAGTAATGACAAAAATTGTAAATTATACAACAAAGTGATAAACACACCTGGGTGCAGTGACACATGCCTATGATCCCAGCAGCTCAGGAGGCTGAGTTCAAAGCCAACCTCAGCAACTTAGTCAAGCCCTAAGCAACTTAGTGAGACCCTGTCTCTAAAATCTAACAAGGGCTGGGGACGTGGCTCAGTGGTTAAGCACCCCTGGGTTCAATCCTCAGTACTACAATAACTAAATAAATAAATAAAATGGCAAATAAATGTAACACATTGAAAATAAAAAAGCAGAGCTTCAATTAATAATTTAAACAAATAGGATTTATAATAATAGAAAATAAATTCGAAATATAAAGAAGAATAAACACTATCAGAAGAAATATTTTAATATGTGTAAAATACATGCATTTTTAGTAAAGATAGGTCACTATATTGAATAATTTAAAAGATTATATAGTTTCATTGTACAGACTTAATGGAGTATTGTTCAGGCGGGGAATAATCCTATCATTGACAGCAAAATGGTACATTTTGTTATTGAACTGGAATACATTATGTTACTGAAATAAGTCAGATGCAGAAAGACAAATTCTGCACGTTTTCTCATATACGAATGGTAAAAATAGAAGTCAGTCAGAATGTATAATACTGATTAATAGAGATTGAGAAGGGGAGAAAGAGTAGTAGGAGACTGGATAACAGTTGGATAGAAATAATGAGTTCTAGTCTTGAGCAAAGTGTTCACTACAGAACAGTGTGAGCACTACAGTTTACAACAACTTACTGTGTAGTTGATGAGTTAATAGAAGACAGCAGCTTAAAAGCTTAAACTCAAAATAATAATGAGATGAAAGTGTTCATTATCCTGATTTGATCAGTACATATTATATACATATTTAGAAATATCATATTTCCCTTATAAATATATATTATTATGTGTTAATTTTAAAAATTTTAAATGTGTAAAAGATGAAAATATTATCATTATTTCATGATTATATACTTATATATATATCAAATCATCATAGTGTACATGATACACTTGCATATTAAAAGTTATTTTAATAAAAAATATATTTTCTGTTACTTGTTCTTCACTGTGATAAAATATCCAATAATAATAACTTAAAGGTGGAAAAGTTTACTTTGTCTCATGGTATTACAGGTTTAGTCCCTGAGACGATGACTTCATTGCTCTAGGCCCTTGTGAGGCAAAACATCATGGGGGAAGGTCATGGTGGGAGAGACCACTGATGTTTTCTTGGCATCCAGGAAGCAAGAAAGGGAATAAGGGTGTCAAGGCAGATGAACCCTTTTAGGCATATCCCCAGTGACCCACCTCCTTCAGTCATGCACCCCATCCCCCGCCTACAGACCTAAATAGTCTCTTCAAACTTGGATAAACTGAGAAGTTTATAGCTATAACAATCTAATCAATTCACCTTCAACCATCCCTGAATTAACATAGGAGCTTTGAGGGGACACCTAATATCCAAATGACAATATTCTGCCTGTGGCCACCAAAAGCTTCTATCTATGTCATAATGCAAAATACATTTTGTCCACCTCCAAGATTCTCACAGTCTTAACAATTCCAACATTGCCCAAAAATCCAAGTTCAAAGTGTCATCTGAGACTCAAGGAAAACTCTTGACTGTGTGCCCATGTAGAAATTAAAAGCAAATACATATATCCAATATATAGTGGCACAGGTTAAACATACCCATTCCCAAAGGGAAGAATAGGGGCAGAAAAAGAAGAGATAGAACAAAAAATAGACTGCAACCTAGCCAGGCATAACTCCTCCTACTGAATTTAGGACACATGGCAGTGAGATGTACTCTTCAAAAGGTACCCTGCCTTTGGGCCTTGCTGCTTTTAGCCCACATGTCCTCTGTTTAGCCTAGTTCCCTCCACAGCCAGCATCTTTTGTCAGTAGACAGTTCTTGTTGCTGCTATCTCTTAATTCCTAGGGTCTCCATTCCAACTTTGGCTTTTCCTTTACAGCTTTATCCATTCCCCCTTCAGAGGTAGCTCACAGGGATTCTGACACAAATACACTTTGCCTGGTCTAAGAGATAGTCCTTTGAAATCTTTGTGGAAGCCTCCATGACTCTTTAACTCCAGCATCCTGCTTTCCTGCAGAATCAACACCACATGGATGATGTGAAGGTCTACCACCAACTTTCACAATCCTTGGGTCCCCTAAAATCATGACTTCAGTGGCTTTGAGTGCCTGGATTGGTGATCATATTGAAATTAATTCTGAAACCCCCTTTGAAAACATGACTCCCCCCATGATCTCTTCTCAAGGATTTATTCCTTCTAATATCCTGAAACCTGCAATGGGTATGGTCTTGCAAATTCCTAAAATTCCTTAAAGCTACCTTTGCTATTTTATATGTGCAAAGTATATAGTATCTCTTCAGTGGCCATAATCTCTTTAACAACCACATTTTCTTGGCCCCATATTTTTTTTTTCTGGCCCAAATGAAACATTTTTAAATCCTTCACCTTTACTTTTTGATCCCAACTCTTACTGTAAACCTGGACAAATCTGCCAGCAATATGCATGTCACTGACTGGAAACTATGCTACCTTGAAATTTCCTCCAGCAGTTTAATTAGTTCATCACCTTTAAACAAACCTAACACTAAGTTACAGAACATGGGAAAAATGTAGGCAAGATTTTTGCAAGAATATACCATTAGTGTCCTCTAGCATAATTTCCAACAAAATCTTTAATTCCCCCTGAAGCCCCAGAAGCACAATCTGCATTTCTATTGTCCTTCTGGTTTTATGAGCTCCCCTGAGAATAACATATGAAACTCTGCTTACAATAATCCAAGGATTCTCCAGCCTTCATCTCCAAAATTTCCCTAATTCATCCCTCCCACAAACCAAGTCCAAAAGCTTCAGCACCACATGGTCAGGTTAATCACAATGACCCCACTGCTCAGTATCAACTTCTTTCTTTGTTACCTTTTCCTTTCTGTGAACAAAATATCTGACCAGATCAACTTGGAGGAGGAAATGCTTATTTTGACTCTTAAGTATGAGTAGTTCAGTCCATAGTGGGATAACTGCTTTGCTCCAGATGTAAGGTGAGGTGGAACATCATAGTGGAAGGAAGTGATAGAATAGTGCTGCTATTCATGGCAACAATAAAGCAGAGAGAGAAAGAAGTGGCCATAGGGCAAATTCACATTTCCAAGAAACAAGCCCAGTGACCCACCTGTATACAATTATTTCCCAGTCCATCCAGTCAAACTAGGATGGACTGATTGGGTTACTGCTGTCATAAACCAATCAGTTGATGGTCACAGTATCATTTTTAATTGGACAAGTATATAAATAATACAGTATTGATGTTACAAAATTTGATTACAAATTAAAAGTATAAATAATCATGCAACCTAGAATTCTTGGAAAAATTAATATTTGTGGGTAATATTTATATTATACTTGGTCTGATATGAGTAAAACAAGAAATGAAGAGGAAAATGATTAGTGGTTGTAATGCATATCTTTCATCAAGAAGATTTCTAAAATATATTGTTACTTATTTTGTTATTTATAACATACTAGTTTTTTTTTCAAGTTCTTGAGGAGGTATATGATCTGATAAGTAACTAATGTTCATTTAACATTCTGACAAAAATCATCTTGTAAATTGCTTCTAGTTTTGTCTTTTGGAACATGTAAATGTTTATTGCCAAGCTGAGAGAGTCTCAAAAAAAATACAGAGAGTTCTAGTTATATTAAGAATCTTAAAAATAATAGCAGCAAAAACAACAACAAAAAATAAAACTATACAGGAAAAGTCCAGACATACTGTATTGAATAATTAAAGCTTGATAAACAATCAAATGTTTAGATCATTTGGAATCCATTTTGTGCTTATGGGTCCTAAATTTTTACTTAAAACAGTATCTCTTATATTTTCTATTCAAAGTGAGTTGTCAAATTATGGCAAAAATTTGGTTTTCTACTTCAACTCCAAATATATAACATAATATATTTGTAGTTATAAGTCTTGTACATATATGGATTTAATGAGACTAATAATGTATTTACCTTGGGTTTGCTATATCTTGTTCTTGCAATTCATAAAGTTATATTCTCAGTCATTCTTAGTTGTACTTAATAATTCATCAAATAGCTTATGATTTAAAAAACAATGTATTATATTTATTTTTCTTCTCTTCCTTGGCAGAACATGAACTATTTTTGCATCCCCTACTATAAAAAATCTCAGGAAACATTTTATTTGTATTTTAATTAGTATGAGATTGAACTGTATGGAATTTAGTTTCCAGAAATTTCTTAATTTAACTTAAAACTTTTCTATGGATATTCCTTCTCTAATTTCAATTGCAATTTAATCATTATGAAACATGAAAATAATAGAAATATTATAAAACATATAATAGAAATACTAATAAAAATAATCACAAGATCAATTCACATCTATAAATGCAGCATATTATGTTAAGATTAATTTAAGATCAAATCCCTCATAAATAAAGCCAGAAAAGTAATTAAGTTTTTTTTTTTTTTAATTGAACAATTCATTGCACAAATACTATGAATAAATATGGATTGTAAGATTGATTATTCTTGGAGAAAATAGTTATGACATTATCCTTAATAATAGCCAAAAAATGGAAACAATACATTGGTTTATTAACTGAGTCATGGATTTAAAAAAAAAATTCATTCATACAATGGATACACATTCGGTCAGTCATAAGAATGAAATATGTGCTACAATTTTGATGAACATTGAAAACATCCTAAGTGAAATAAACCATATAAAATGTTTGCATAGATTTTATTCATGTGAAATATTGAGAATACATAGATTTTTTGAAATAGAAAGTAAATTAATGGCAGGAACTGGAAGAAAAAAGAACTGTATAATGGCAACTAAGTAGTATGAGATATCCTTTCTGGGGTAATGAAATAACCTATTCAATAGTGATAATTAGTGCACAACTTTGCAAATACACTGAAAACTACTGAGTTGTACATTTTGAAAGGATAAGCAATGTATGTTAACTATAACTCAATAAAACAAGAGGGAAATTATCATCTTACTATATTAAGAATTATACTTCTAAAAAAATTTTCAGTTAGATTGCATAAAGATATTTACAATTATTTTTTAAAATATTAAGCAAAATGTTATCTATTAATTTAATTACTCTCAGATAATAATTAAAAATTATCTTTCATGAAACATTTTATTTTTCATTATATATGAACTTAATGGTATGACTGAAATTTGAAATTCACTGCCTAAATTCATAAAATATAGTAAATTAAACATTTATCACTTAATTTGAGATAAAATAATTCACAAAATAAATAGACACTCTCCTCAGATATTTTATAGATTAATGTGAAAACTCTCATATAAATGAAATAATTGCAATAACTATGGTTAGTGTCCAAATCAGAAAACACAAAAGACAAAAAAAACTTGCTTATTTTACCTATAACAAAGAAAGAAAGCAGTGAGTTAACTCATCATGGGGCTGGATAAGTAGCTAACTAAAGAGTTTGATTTTCATGTGTATTTCCCAAAGCACAATTTTGTGAGTTATGGCAACAGTAGATTCATTTTTCTGTAGCATCCCTGGGGAGCATGACTTAGCAGGAATTTTTGGAGAACACGAAAGAGCTTTCAATAGCCCTTTTCTAGGGTTGTATTAACAAATTATCACAAACTGGGTGGCTTAAAACAGCGGAAGTTATTTTACTATCATATTTCTAGAGAGTGGGAATACCAAACCAATGAGTTGGTAGAGTCATGCCTCCTCTGAGTGAGGATATCCTCCCTTTGGGTGAAGATAATCTTTCTAATTTTCAGTGAAGCTAGATATTCCTTGGCTTGTGGCACCTTGAATCTCTTCATCTTCCCATGGCTGTCTTCTCTCTGTATATCTCTGTCTTTTCATATTTAATTCTTTTTTAGCTTTTTCTTTATAAGGACATCAATCAGATTAGGAGACAACTCTATTCCTGTATTTTGATGGTTAAGTTCATGAATCAATCTGACTGTATCTGGGATATTCTGATATTTAGTTAAATAGTATTTCTAGGTGTGGCTGTGAGGGTGTTTCTAGAAGAGATCAATTTTGAATTGGGGACTTTAGTAAAACTGACTGCTCTTTCCAATGTGGATGGACATTATCCAATCCTTTGTGGGTCTAAATAGAACAAAAAAAGTGAAGGAGGGAATTTTCACTATCTCTCTGCCTTACTGCTTGAGCTGACCTCGATTCTCCTGGTTCCTGGGCCTTCCAACAGACTATAATTTGCATTATCAAATCTCTTGTTATCAGCCTTTCAAACCACACCATTGGCTTTTCTGGATCTCTAGGCTGCAGATTGCTGATCATGGGAATTTTCAGTCTCTATACTTGCATGAACCAACACACATTGTAATAAACCTCTATCAGGATCTTTTTGGTTTTATTTCTCTGGAGAACTGTATTACAAGTATGATTCTATTTTACCTATTTACATCTGCAGTGATCCTATATGAAGGATGGACCACAAATTCTATAGTAGTAGGAATTAGGATAGGATTTCAGCATATCTTTTTGTAGGGAACATGCTTCAACCCATAATAATAATCTATATATGATTTCTACTCTATTCAAATACAATAATGTAATCCTTACTTAGACAACTTGGTAGCTTGCCCCAGGCCACATCATTAGTATGTTACAAATAAGAACTAAAACAAAAACAAAAGTTACTGCTAAGTCATGCTCCTCAGTGATACTACAGAAAAATGAATCTAATGTTGCCATACTCCCATACCCCCAAAAATTGTGCTATGGAAAATACACATGAAATTCAAACTCTTTAATTGCTACTTATCCAGCCCCATGATGAGTTAATTCACTGCTTGTTTCTTTGTTATAGGTAAAAAAAAAAAGAATTTCTTTTTCTTTCTTTTTTTTTTTTTTTTTGTCTTTCTAAAATACACTCCCTCATTACTAGGGTTTCACTACAAGTTTTGCTTTTCACATGAAGTTATTTTCCAATTCATCTGGCCAAATCTACCCTATTTTAAGTCAATAGTGATTTTTAAAAAATTAAGCAAAGAGACCTTGCTGAACTTTCTCAGGACTAGCTCATTCAGTTTAACCAACCTATATCTCCCACTATTTAGGATCAGAATTATACCACAGATTCATTCTTTACATTCCTTATTTGGTGTCTAGCTAGCCAAAAATATCTATGATAAAGTGGCTTTGCAAATGGGCATATGTAGCAGGTATATTTAAAAAAAATAACAGTTGATGTCATATATATATATAGTGTGTGTGTGTGTATAACAACAATCTGTGATGTAGATACTATTACTATTATTCTTGTTTACACATAAATAAATTGAGGAAGGGTCATCCTCCTGAGAAATGACAAAGCTGGACTGTGAAGCAGGCTATCTGGCTTCCAGCAGGAAGCAAAAAATTCAAACACACTGTATTCCAGTGGTTACATTCCATTATGGGAATATTAGACAGGGAGTTTTTACCAATACAGTGACTAAGGCCCACTGAAGATCTTGAAAGAGAGGGAGAGAGAGAAAAAAAATATATATAGACAGATATGGCAACCTCAGAATGTGTAAGTAAAACATTTCAGTTTTATTTTATAACAGGTACATAAGTTTTCTTGTTTTCCTTGTGGAACTAAATTTAGAGAAAGACTTTTTTCCATCCAGTGAAAGGAATATTTTACTCTTTGCTCTTCACTGTTTTCCACTAGCATCAAATATTTATTTTAACCATCCATTTGGGATGCCCAGACATGCCACATGATAAATCAACTTTGAGTATCCTGTGGGACTACATAAAAGTCACTCTTTATTCTTCTCCTTGGTTTATAGGCCTATGGTAGCTCAACATGATATTCTTTATAGAGTGGAATCATACTAAGATCACATCTGTTCAAATCACTTTCTCTTTTGTTTGAAGTTACTAAACATAAAATATTTGAATATGAAGTAAACTCACAATATTGCTTTAACAGCAAAATACATTTTCATTTTCTGCATATTCAATTTATTTAAATTTATCATGTTAATTTTAAAATTGTTTGCATGTTCTAAAATGCTTTCTATTTACCTATATATATGAATAAATACTATGGATTAAAATTCATTACGTATCTCATTTTAATGAGAATATAATGGAAAGAAAATTGTGGAAATTCAATAAGTTATAACCCCTGTAATTACATAGTTAATATATATTGGTAATAAGAAATAATATTCCTATAGATAAGAAACATAAATAAAACATCAAATTAAAGATCTCAATGATATATTTCCTTGTGTTTTTACAATATAACTTCTGTTCAAAAAGCATGTCTTTCATCTACTAAAATGTATTTTATATGAGTAAATATATGTATTTACTTGTATAAATATAAATACTTACTAAAATAAATATTTACTTAAATTTATTTACTTAAATATACTTTTTGGAATTCTCATAAACTACTTTTTTTACTATATAAATTTAAAGTACAAAACATGATATTTTGATATACATATCCATGGTGAAATGATTATTACAGTCAACAATTCAACATGCTCATTATATTCTAAAGTTCCCTTTTGTGTGTATATATGTCAAGAGCACCCAAACTGTATTATCTTAGCAGATTTTCAATATACAATTTATTAGATTAAGTTCTCTTAGTATACATTATCTCTCTAAATTTAATTCCCCTATTCTTTAATTCTCTTGTATCTTCCATTTCTTCTGTACAGATAAAATGATGTTTATAATTTATCTAGAATGAGAACTTAATACTTGTATGATGGGCATATTCATATTTAATTTTGATTTTTTCTTAAACATTTATTTTTTAGTTATAGGTGAACACAATGCCTTTATTTTATTTTGATGTGGTGCTGTGGGTAGAACCACAGTGCCTCATGCATGCTAGGTGAGCACTCTACTTCTGAGCCAAAACCCCAGACTTTAATTTTGATTTTAATGTTAATCTTGCAAAAGTTGAACTAGTATGAATTCTTAGTGAATTTGTTAGTCATTTGACAAATGAATTCTCCCCTTCACTCACAAATGGAAATACGAGTTCATAGATGCCCAGTGATGCTAGATCTTACAGTCTTCCTTTAACAGCTGAAGTTATTACAGAAAAACATTATTCTCAGGACTGGTAATTGAAAAGAAGACTTATTCATAATTAATGAAATAGGGTTATTATAATAGGGAAGAAGACTCAGGTTCAACTCCAAATACAACTGATGAGTGCAGATTCAGATTCATAGCCAAGGAGCAGAGAGAGAAAGCAAGAGGGTGGAAATTTACTAAGAGAAGACACAGAGGGCAGGAGGGATAGCTATTAATCTAATCTGTAAGAATTCTTGCCTCAGACAAGTCAAGGACTTATAAAAAAGGATGGACACTTGATAAGATATTAAGGATTAATAAGGGGTTTGCAGTAACCTGATTTACCAAGATTCTTACAAAGAGTGGATCAGGCAGGACAAAAACAAGTTTCTATGCTAATGCCTAGTCAAGAAATTTCTCTAAAAAGTCATTATAAACTGTGGTCAAGTGTGGTGAGCCGCTTCTGCCGTTTCTGCAGACTATGGTCGCCATTACAAGATGGCGCTGGCTCCGCTGTGGTCTGTGACAAACAACTCCTTATTTGGGAGAGTTGGCGCATGGTTTTTCACCACCCTATGAGAAAGCTCCACGTGGCAGCTTCGCATTGGGGCTTGAGATGCTTTATTAAGGCTGGGAGGGGCATCCGAGAGAGAAAAGAAGAAATATCAAGGGCCTGAATAAACTGCTGAAAGAAGATTCCTGAGTTGTGTCTTCCTTGCGGGCAAGGGGTCGCGACAAGTGGTGCCGAGACCCGGGAACCAGAACTTTCAGCAGTCAGGGGTGGTGCACCGGTTAGTCCCAGGTAAGTGGGATCCGTGACCAAAGCGGGGCAGCTCCTCTGTAAAGAAAGAGAGAGCATTACATTTTATTGCAGCTGCACTGTGTACTTTCGCTTCTACTTTCGCTTTTGTTTTCTGTGTTTCTTTTGTTGTTGTGTCATTTCGCTTTTGTTTTTTGTGCTTCTTTTGTTGTTGTGACGACAGGGACGCTCCCCTGTAAAAGGAAGAGAGCGGGGACTTTTGTACTTTCACTTTCTTTATAGCTCTAAAAACATTATGGGCGTTGCTTCTTCAAGCCCAATTTTGTTGGCCCTGGATGGGTTGTTACATTCAAAAGGACTTAAGATAAAGCAGAGTACTTTGCAGATGTTTTTAAGAGAAGCTGATATAGCGGCTCCTTGGTTTGCTTTTTCAGGGAGTCTTACGGTTCCCAGCTGGGACAAATTAGGGAAAGATCTAGATTTCGCTCATGAGCAAGGTACCTTGCAGGGTGGCATTATACCACTTTGGAAGTTAGTTAGAGGATGTATAACAGATGGTAAATGCCAGGAAGCTGTGAGTGAGGGTCAAGCTATTCTTGAGCAGCTGCATGAGGAAAAATCTGAAGGATCATGTAGTGAAGTGGCAGAGAGTATTAAAAGTAACAGTAGTGAGAAGGCAAAAGAGCCTGAAGATAAAAATAGGAGAAGGCTCTACCCAGACTTGACCGAATTAAAAACGCCTGAGAACACAAGCGACTCAGAGAGTTCTGAGGACCTTGATATATTGTTACAACAACTACATAAGATAAAAATGAAAAAGAAGAAAAAGGAGACACAGGGCACGCAGGCCTACTGTAAGAAGGGGAAGGGAGTTAACATCGGTCAACAAAACTCTGAGGAGGAGGAGGTAGAATATCTAGAAGAAGATATGGTGCCGATTGCCCCACCTCCGTATGTGGGGGGGAGCCAAGGTTCCGGGAGATCTTTTCATGCACAAGTTTGGAGGACAGTTAATACAGATATGGGACTTGCATACCCTGTATTTCAGGACAATAACAGGGGAAGATATCATGAGCCTTTAGACTTTAAGATAATTAAAACCTTGGCAGAATCTGTCCGCACTTATGGCATAGATGCCGCTTTCACTCTCACTCAGGTGGAGGGACTTACTAGATTTTGCATGACTCCCTCAGATTGGGCTAGTCTAGTCCGCGCTTGTGTTTCCCCAGGGAAATATTAGGAGTCCAAAGTTGGCTGTTTAATGTTTCTGGCAGTACCCAAGACTCGGAGCGAGGTAGGAGGCTTAAAATTTCTGCAAATAATTCACAATTATCTAATGCTACATTACCCTCCGCAGCAGTCTGTCTCCAATCTCCGTTCCTGTTTCTTTTGGCTAATGTTACATTACAGGGGATGCTTAATTGTTCTAATATTACCTGTTACTTGTCTGAGTGTTGGAATGGATCCTGGACTATGGCAATGGTTATGAAAATTCCAACTTTTGTCCCGATCCCGGTTACTGCAGATCCAGAGTCATTTCCTATTGTTGAACTGATTAGAGCCCGTAGAGATTTTGGAATTACGGCAGCCATAGTGACAGCTGTGGTGGTATCTGCTGCTGCAGCAGTTATAGCTGGAGTAGCCATGGCCAGCCAGGTACAAACTGCTGCCACTATTAATCAGATTATTCAACAAACATCCACCATACTTGAATCTCAAAGTAGAATTAATCAACACATTTTTTCTGGGATTCTGGCTGCTAATCAAAGGATAGATCTGCTTCAAGCTCAAGTTGAGGAATTGTCTGACCTAGTACATTTGGGTTGTGTTGATCAACGTGCACATTTATGTATAACCTCTGTCAGATTTTATGATTCCAGAAATGCCTCCCGCATCATCGGGGAATATTTATCCGGAACCTGGTCCATGGAAGCAGAAAACTTGATCCAGTCTCAACTAACTCAGATTGCTGTTTTGAATAGCACCCGTGTCGAACCAGTGACTTTGGGTCAATTCACCAGTTGGCTATCCTCTGCCTTTTCCTTTTTTAAGGAATGGGTGGGAGTGGGCATTTTTGGTGCAATGTGTTGCTTCAGTGTTGTACTCTGTTTGTGGCTTCTCTGTCGCCTTAAAACTCGCCATGCACAAGAAAAGGCTATGATCATACAAGCTCTTGCAGCTTTAGAAAATGGCAACTCGCCTCAAGTCTGGCTTGCGCATCTTAAGCAGTAAACCTTTGTCATGGTCGTTACACCCCAAGTTATTATAACATTGCACTGGGATCGACATGACTTTCCTTGTTATTCTCTTAGTGTTGGAAAGCCCTTGCACTCTGCCGGTCTTAATGCCATTGCACGCAGATGGGTTTCCACACTAGTGCTTTTCTATCGCCTTAAAGTCCGTGCCTTTCTTTCAGGGTGCTGTCAACTTGTTTGTCGTTATAAACAGCCACAGTTCAGCCTCAGCTATCCCCCTTCGTCCACCATCGTCACGATACAGGATGCGAGGCAAGGCACTGCACTTGAGTGATCCTTGACGTGGACCTCAAGGAGAGCATGTCCTATTGCATGCGGGTTAGACGCGTCCACGCCCCGCCCCACGAAAAAAGGCGTCGGCTGATATGGCCTCAGATCTGGGGAAGGGCCCTCCTTAGGACTGAGCCATACTATGCAGCCACTTCTGCACAGTGGGATAGGACCTCTACTCTCGCCTGTATTGTTTTAAGAAAACAGAAAGGGGGAACTGTGGTGAGCCGCTTCTGCCGTTTCTGCAGACTATGGTCGCCATTACAAGATGGCGCTGGCTCCGCTGTGGTCTGTGACAAACAACTCCTTATTTGGGAGAGTTGGCGCATGGTTTTTCACCACCCTATGAGAAAGCTCCACGTGGCAGCTTCGCATTGGGGCTTGAGATGCTTTATTAAGGCTGGGAGGGGCATCCGAGAGAGAAAAGAAGAAATATCAAGGGCCTGAATAAACTGCTGAAAGAAGATTCCTGAGTTGTGTCTTCCTTGCGGGCAAGGGGTCGCGACAGTCAAGAACATCTCTGTCAAAGATGTAGTCTTATTTTCTCCAAAGGAAGGTAAGAAAAGTGATAAGCACAGTTTATAGAAGCATATCCTTAGGAATAAGCTCTGGCTTGTGAACAACCTTCCCCTTTCCTTAAGCCATAGCACAGTTGTACATGTGATCCAGCTTCAATAATGCTGACAATGACTCTCCTCTATAAGCTGACATAACAAACACCAAAAGCCAAACAAAAAAGAAAAAGAAAAAGAAGAAGAAGAAAATCTAGCTTTCTGAATGTTAATGTGGAACAGAGAGTTCTACACTAGATAGAAGAAATTTCCACTTTAGTATTACATTTAGGACTTCTTTCTAGGAGCATATCAACATGTTGGGATGGGGATTGTCCTACAATAATATAGAGTATGGTCCGTTCCATTGGCCTAGCAATCTAACAGCAGGAAATGAGAAGAGGAAATTGCAGGTGAGAAAACAGTCAAACAAATCAGGTGGTTCTACCAAGTGAGTAGCTTTAAGAGACATAGTCAAAATAAACAACTATTAGTGTAATGGAACTTACTGAGGTACTAGTTTGTAGTGCTTTTAGCAAAGTATTACAAAAAGATAAAGCACAGTTAGTTGCCCCAACCTGCATGACCATTAATTCAGAAACTGGTGAGGGGCGATGGGAATGAAGAAAAGACAAACAGACACACATAGAGGAAAAGCCAGGGCCTGATGGTTCTCCATCCCCTGATGAGGGATGAATGACCCAGAGCCAGCTCAGCACTTTATTAAAATAGATTTTAACATCTGTGGAAAGCCATCTATGAAATACAGGAGGCTCTTCTCTCAGCACGGAAGCCAGGGAGAGAGAGGCCTGGCATTGGAAACTTTCTTTATCTTTCCAACAGCGATACATCGCTCAAAGCACATGACTTTCCCTCCACTCTGCTAGAAAGGTTCTTCATAGTAGCTCCAGAGATGGGCATAATGCTAAGAAACTGAACAGCCTACATTTAACTTCTTTTGGAGAAGAACATTCTGTGGAAGACTTTTGATGTTACCCAATATAAATAAAGCAGGCACTGGTGCCATTTTATCAGAGGCTCAATCTGTCTGATCAGCTTGCCCGTCTTGCCCCTGTTTTTCAAACTACTTTCTGTGTGCTGTGATTTTTTCACCATTCTGTTTCTCTTAGTTTTATTTCTCAGCCAGCCCATTCCACTGAGGGGAACACCATTCCCACCTCTGACCCTGGATGTGGGTGGGAAACATCAAAGGTGTTTTCCATGAGAAAGTTTCAAGGCAAGCAGGACCAAGGTCAGAGACTAGCAGACCCAATTACAATAATCAGCTTACACTTGTAATCCCCCTCATCTCAGAAGAAGCTGTTGTCCAAATTGAGGGTCAAGACTGAGTTCCCTGGAAAGCGCTGAACCTCCTTTGAACAGGGCATCACCATAACAACTGTGCTTTGCACCAGGAGTTCCCAGCATAGGGGTTTCTAAAGAAAATCTATTTTTTTTTAGAAGAATCAGCCATAAACAACAATTGGATTGACAAATTTTCACTAGCAGAGAGGAATATACAAAAGTTGCATGGCCCAAGATAATTTGTACACCACAGTGTCTACCTCAGTTGTATTTAAAAGGGACATGCTCTTTGGAAATACCCAGGACCACAGAAAACATGGAGATGGGATTTCCTTCATTCCCTTTCTTCCTCTCCCTCCCTCCCTTCTTTCTTTCTTTCCTTTCTTCTTTTCTATTTAAGAAAGATAAATACATTTTTTCTTTGGAAAAATTAAGATGAAATCATATAGATGTATACAAAATAATACCTGAAAAAATGTGTTTTTATCATTCTTGAAATGCCATCACATGTAAAAGAACTTGTTGGAAAATCTATTAACTGCACAAATATTTACTTAATTCTTCTGATTCTGTGTTTCAGGTTTAAGAATTAACATAATCGATGAGAGAGCTAGATGTTGTTATTTTGTTAAAACACAAACATTTATTGCATGCAGTGAGAATAATTATACAGGAAAAAAGTTTATTATTATTATATTATCATTTCATCAAATTATTATCTTCTGATATAAAAAAAGTTTATGCAATATGAGTTTTAGTCCTGTGATACATTCACCTTGAAATGTGCTATTTTCAGAAAAAGGTTAGCAATGTATTTGAAGACATATAAGTAATCTGATTAGATCAATTTGGAATTGATGGCTTAAGATATAAAATTAAAATTTTCCTATAAAAGTACATTGTTTTAAATTTGTATTATAATTTATAAGATTAGAAAAGCTCATTCCGAAGATAGCTGTATTTTACATTTTTAAAAATGTTATACTCAGAAACAATGAGGAAATTATCTAGTTTTAAAATATTTGTGAAAGTGATTTCACTTGCATTAGATTGATTTCTGTTTAATTATACAGTAGCATGTAAGTTGTTTTCATTTTATCATTGCAACATTTAGTTTGTTAAAAAATTGTGTTGGTAATAAGCATAGATTTACTTCTTTCACTATAGTTAATAAAATATAATCAACTTGCATTTTTACTTCAGTGTAAAATTATGTATTTACTGAAAAAACAATTATTTACAAGTGAAGTCTACTAAAGTGTCCTTCCAGGAAGTTTCATTAAGCTCATTCATTTTAAATCATTAGAAATTATATTCAAAGATAACAATACAAAAGAGGAAATCCATTATGTAGCTGATTTCTTCCTTTCTCTAGCTTATCTCCAAATATACATTGCCGCAGTCTGGCTGGGCACAAATGCCGCAGTCTGGCTGGGCACACAATCACGAGCCACCACACAGCTTGTAGATTCAAACAGCAACTCTTTATTCCCGAACTCACACCAGCCGTCTACAATCACGTTCTGGGGAAATCCACGTTCTCTTCCCAAATCCACGTTCTCTGCCCAAATTCCACGTTCTCTGCCCAAATCCACCTCCACTCGGCTTCTATCCCAAAATATACTGTCTAAATCCCGTGAGAACTCAAGGGGAACTCAGGCAGCAGGATACGCCCTATTCCCAGCAGGAATAATCTTAAACCTTAAACCTGGAACCTAAACTGGGAACGCCCTAAACACCATTATCTTAAAACCGGGAACACCCTAATCTGCCTTGGTCCTTGAGCAAGGTCACGTACATTCAATGTCACTGCAACAATTGTCATACCTACTTGGCTAATGGCTCCCAGGATCTCCCCCCTTCTGATTAATTAAACAACAAGCAACTCCATGAAGGAAACCAGCGGCCACCATCTTGGAGAGCTGAAGTAACCACCGCCACTCTCCGACAGATTGCAACAATAAAACAGGTGCATGTTACTCAGCTCCTCTCCCATACAGCGGGGAATTCACATAAAATCTCTCCTAGGCTTTCTGGGGGAGGGATTATCAGAGCAAGCCTGCATAAAGACGCGGGGAGAACTAGAGACACCCGACCTTCAACTCCCTCTCCCATCAGCGGGGAAAATGAAACCTGTATTGCCAGCACAGGGGAGGGGCAAGCGGAAAATCAAAACAGTGGCCGAGACTTAAAGGTGAGAGGACTTTATGAGAGCCACCAAATCCGTGAAGGTCTGGGTGGGGTGTGATGTTTAGTTATCTGTTTTGTGTTCTCAGAGGTTACACAGTCCTTTGAGGGTGACCTACAAAGCCTATGCTGGAAAACTACCAGCTGGGAAGGGGAAGGTAAATAATTTTGAACCTAAGAGAAGAATATTCCCAAGGAAGGTGTCCCTGAGGGCCACTGTTGCCTTAAAGGCTATGGTGGGGTGTTTTCCTCCCCACAGTTGAGTGAAAAGGTTGGCTGGATGATCAACAGTCAAAACCTCCTGACACCACATTGGGTTTAGGACCCAGGAAGGGGAAACTCACCAATCAAAGGCGGGGGTTGGATGTAGTTCTGGAAGAATATGGGTTCAGGCCTTCCCATGAGTGGCACTTCCGAAGGCAGAGGGACTCAAAAGTGGGTTTTAACCCTCCTCCTGGGTTTCAGTACCAATGAAAGAAAAGTGAACACAACACTCCGAGCAACCAAGACATCTTTATTGCTGCAGTTCAAAAGAGGAGAAAGAGAGAGAGAGAGAGAGAGAGAGAGAGAGAGAGAGAGAGAGAGAGAGATCCTAGCAGGGGAAGGTTTTCATAGCCCTTCTGCTGTGCTCCTAAATTTAACAGGGTCTCTGGGTTTGCAAGCTGCCTTGTTGGCACAAGGGGGTTAAGTGCTCAGCCTTGATCAGGGGGATGATTGTTCATCCTTGAGCAGGGGGGCAAAGCTTTTAGCCTTGAGTGGGAGCTTGAGCATTTGGACTTGACGCAAACAGGTGATAAAGAACCAGACAGAGGGGGTTTGAGTGGCCAGGTCACCCTGCAGCTAACACTTGTTTAGCATGCCCTGCAGACAACTTAGTTCAGCCTGTCACACACTTAACAACTTGTATTATGAATTCTTACAACAAGCAAGAGAAACTGCTGTTGTTAATCAAGTTGAGAAGTTTGTGAGGTTAGCATTAATGATTAGCACATTAGTAAATGTCTTTCATGATGGCTTTTGCTCCTAAGCAACCTCAGAGTTGCTGGCATTGGGATCAGAAAAATTGTTCTAGTACTTGGAATTGCACCCAGGGGAGATTTACCACAGACCCACACCCCAAATTTTTTAATTTTTATTTTGAGACAGAACCTTGCAAATTTGCTGAGGCAGGCGTCTAACTTGTCATCCTTCTGCCTCAGCCTCCTGAGTTTCTAGGATTGCAGGCATGTGCCATTGCACCTAGCTGGATAACAAATATTTTGATAATGAAGATGCCTTGTATAAAAACATGTACAGTAATAATTATAAAACAAATAGTGATATAATGTCCACCCAGGTAAGAAGTAGGATATTACTAGCAATGTTGACACCACCGATGTCATTTTCCAGTTACATCCATCCTTCTCCATATAAGTAACCATTCTCCTGACTTTGGGGTAGTTTCCTTGATTATCTTTATACTTTTACCACCTATGTATGCCTTACTAAATTTATTTGAACTTGTCACTATTGGTCTTATGTTTTTATTATGCATTCTTTTGAGTGTTGCTTCATTTTTTAAATGTTTGTGGGATTCCACAATTGGGGTGGTTTCTTTTTATTGCTATATTGAAGTCCATTGTATATTTAAAATGGATGATGAATCTAGAAGTGAAATTACTGAGTCTATCTTCAGTAGTACTAGATGCTACCAACTGTTTCCCAAAGTGATTGTTCAGATTTGCACCATCATGAAGAGTATGAGTTCCTGTGGCTCTATATCTTCACCACCACATGCTGTTGTAGAGTTTTATCTTTTGTCAATCTCAAGGGTATTTAATAAATGGTATCTTATTGTGTTTTTCATTTGCATTTCCCTGGTTACTCATAACATTGAGATACTTTTGTATTTCCTCTTTTTGTGAAGTACTGAGTCAGGTATTTTGCACATTTTCGATTAGATCATATATCTTTTATTCTCATTAATTTACAGTTGTTTTCCATGCATTTGTTTTTTTTTTTCTTTTTTTACTTTTTTGTTGTTTTATGTGGGTTTCGAATATCTTCTAATTTGTGTTTTTTGTTTTTTAAAAAATGATTATTTCTTGAATGAAGATTGTAACATACTAAAATTTATCAATAATTTCTGTTTATGGTTTGCAATTTTTTAATGTTATTCCACTTAGTGTCAAGAAAGGCCTGAAAATTTAACTCAGACCCCAGTATTGCCACCGTCCAAAAAAAATCCCTTTATATACCTGATATATATATGACCTGCTGTGCCATCTGTGATATATCAAGAATTTGTGAACATGTTTGTAGGCTCTTCTTTTCTGTACTGTTGTAATATATTTCTGTGTGAACAAGATGTTTTCCCAGTTACTGTAGCTTTTAATATCTGTAGAGCAGATCCTTCTACTTTGTTTTTCTACCACAGTGTCTCAGTCAGCCTTTTTTTTTTTTTTTTTTACATTTTGTAGAATAGAACTATGAAACATTTTTTCCAGGACACTTTGGGTGTATTTTTTTAATATTGTATTGAATTCATAAACCAATATAGGGCAATTTAATACCACTACAATAATAAGTCTTCTGATCCATTTCTTTCTGTTTCATTGCTTCATAATAATATATTATAATTTTCCTGAAAGATCCTTTACCTTGTGAAGTTTATTTTTTTGATTTTTCATAATTTTATAGTATTATAAAAAGTTTTTAATTTGTTTTCTAATTATACATAGGAATTTAATTAAATTTTATTTTGGTTTTTATATTAAACTATCTGCTAAACTCTCTTACACATTCTAATAATTGTAGAATTATTCTACGTATGTGATCATAGTATCTGTGGATATGAGCAGTTTTTGTTTCTTTTCAATCATAATACACTTTATTTGTTCAATCAACAAATTAAAAAAAAGACAGTTGGATTCTCAAACCTGCTTTTGCATCTAATTTTTTAAAACTTCGTGTCACGCAACATTTGGAAATTCTAGTTTACAATTGCAAAAGACAGCAAGTAGAAAGATGATAGCTTAGAATTATTAAAAAAAATAGCTTAGACCTTACAACCCTTTCGATCAAAAAAGGAAAGCAAAGGATTAACATTTATTGAGCTCCTTTAATACAAAACTCTATGCTGTGTGCTTTACATATTCTTCTTTGCTTCTTGAAAGAGATTTTATTAGTATTTCTGTTTCACAGTTGACTGAGGGAAGTTAAAAAAGCACAAGCTAATAAGTGGCCAAGCTAAGATCCAGGTCTCTCCCACATGTTTCTGCTGACCTTGAACAAATTACTTAATTTTTCTGTTTTCCATTTGTAAAGTGAGAGCAATTGCTCTTCAGGGGCTCTAGGACAATGAAATAATGAATATTAAAGCTTCTAAAAAACTCATTCAACCCTAACATCCAGTATTTTCTCTTAATCATTCCTGTGGGTGGTATTATATGCCCAGAGGCAGGATAACAGAATGGATCAAGAGCACATGTTCTACAACTCAGTTGTTTGAATGCCTTTCCTGGCCATGTTATTTATCAACTGGATGATCTCTTTGAGGGTGGTTTTTGTTAGAGTTGACATTTTTCTAGTTGTAGCTTACTCCTAAGATAGAGTCCTCAAATCTGAGGCAGAAGCTCAGATAGTGGTTTTGACTTGTAGAGCCTGGCTCTTACTCCTAGGTTATACCCATACTTCTAAGTAAGTAGTTCTTCTGAGACTTCAGCTGATAACCTAGGACATTTAGCAAGGCCTCCACATCTTGTCAAGGCTTGAATCCCCACCTCTATTTCCCTAGGAGTATGAAACTGTTCATATCCTTGCTCAGCTCTTTAGCAATCATCTGCTGATTTCTGCTTGGTTTCTGAGAGTCTTGCTCTGCTTGTGCACAGCTTAGGATTTTGGCAATGCCTAAAGGGGAAATCACACTAGAATTTTGGGCTAATTCTTTGTAATTCCCTCTACCCTTTATTTTTATTTTTTTCCCTTCTATCCCTCAAAGTACCAGTCCTGTTGGTATGCCAAAATCCCACCTCTTCCTCCTTTATATTTCTCACCTTTTGGTCCTTCCATTCTTTTGGAACCATCTCCAGAAAGGTTTCCAAACCAACCAATCCACTGCAATTTTTCTTGTCAGATCATGAATACCTTTCCATTGCTAACTCCAATGATCAGTTCTTAGTTCTTTTCTTACTTGATCTTTTAGCAATATTTGACCTAGTAGATCACTACTTCTTCCTACAAAATTTTTCTTCCCTTATCTTCTAGGGTGTTGTATGCTCCAGGTTTTTCTTCTAAACTAAAACTCCTGTTTCTATTCCTTTGCTAGAGACTCACTCCCTCATTTCCTTCAGGACTTTGCTCAGATATCACTTCAGGAAAACCTTCTCTAATCACCTTATGATTTAAGATTCCAACTCCATTCTTTTATCACATGATTTGTATTTTACTTATTTATTTACATGTTGCTTAGTTTTCCCATTAGAAGTAGTGGGCTTCGTAGAAGGAAGTGATTTCCCCACTCTTTCTTTGTGCACTGCTATATTCTGGTGCCTAGAGCTGTGCTTGGCACAGTTAAACCTACAGTAAATATTGGGCAAGTGAGCAAATGCAAGAACAACTTATCCCCTGAGAATTCATTCATTCATCAGGTATTTATTAACTATCACCTGTGTTTCAGGTTCTGTGATAATATGTAGTGTTATTGTAAAGACTACAATTAGAAATGCCTCCTCTGCACCTGAAGATGCCATAGTGAAATCTAGTATAGGTTGGTCACATGGATAGGCATGTAACTGAATGAAGTAATATTCAAAATCATTTAAGATTGTCCTTCAGAATTCTAAACAAATTTATTACTTATAACTTTTTTGTAAAATATGAAGTCTGCCTACTTCATATTGAATTCCACAAAATATTGACATACATTTTGTGTTTTTTTTTTTTTTTGTGTGTGTGTGTGTGTGTCTTACTTTCACCAAACTATTGAGGAGAGAAAGTTTATATGTGGATATATTTCCACCCAAGAAGAGCTATAAAGAACATCAGCACTGAAGAGTGAAGTTGATGAAGTGAAAGGTTAAGTCACAGATGACATGTCTGAAATGGTGATTATACTTTCTTTTTAGTTTCTTTATTATCTTCTACTACTATAAAACAGATGTTTTTGTGTTTGTTTTATTTTCCGTGAGATGTTCAAATTTTCTTCTCTGCACAGTTTCTTTTATGTTCTTTCATCTGTTCTTGTAAATCTCTCTCTCTCTTTCTCTCTTCTTTTTTGGGGGTTGAATCCAGGGCTGTTTTACCATTGAGTCACATCCTCAGGCCTTTATAACTTGTATTTTGAGACAGGGTCTTGCTCTGCTCTGGGACTGGCCTTGAGTTTGTTGGCCTCCTGCCTCATCTCCTGAGTCTCTGGGATCACAGACATGTGCCACCGTGCCAGCTTTATTTTTGTTAATCTCTTTTGAAATTTTTTCATTTTAATAAGGATGTTCAGCTTATAATAGTTTAAGCATAATGTGACTTTTTAGATACATATATCCAACATTAAAGAAATTTTTATCAAAAAAGTAAGATTTTCCAAATCACACACCCCGGCCTGATGAAATTATTACCTTTACAAGTATGTCCTTGGTATTTTCGTATATTCATGGTTGCTGTTGAACCATAATGCACCTCTAAGCCAAAGAGGTGAAGATTTGGGCCTACTTTTTCTTCTATTATGTACATGGTCTCTGTTCTAGTGTGTAAGTTCTTGATCCATTTTGGGTTGAATTTCTCAAAGAGTAAGAAATACGGGTTTAATTTTATTTTGTTACATATGGATTTCCAGTTTTCCAAGCACCATTTTTCAAGCACCACATTTTCATCAGGAATTGTAATATTGAACTTTTTTCTTGTTGGTAAATAGCTGCTGCCCCAAACTCTCAGAGTAAATTTGTCTATATTGGACATTCTCCTACAACATTCTGGATTTTACCAAAATCTACCTCCAAAAAGAAAAAAAAAAGCATTTAGTATAAAAGCAACCTCCAGGACTCTGTTTGTTCCTATAACTGGTACCTATTCTAATTGGTCTAATATGGTATTCAGATTATTAAGTATTTTTAATATCATTCCATTCACATTTATGTATATTTTATATAACTTATATAACCATATATATTTAGATATTACAACATGCAACTATATATGCAACTTTGGAATATATTTTATTCATTCAATGTTAAGGTATCATATAGTTTTACAAAAACAAACATTTTTTTTTTTCAATTAAACTCAGGTACAGATCAAGTGGGAGACCCTCTTCCTAACTGCTTAGTATTCTGCCAGAGGTCATATGCAATGTTGGACACCTCATAAACCAGGCAGTTTCCATGAACTCCCAACATTATTTACTCAGTGGTAAAATGGGGACAAAAGTACTTATTTAATGGGTCACTGAAAGAATGAACTGGGTTAGGGCTGGAGTTGTGGCTCAGGAGTAGAGCACATACCCATCATGAGTGAGGCTCTGGTTGAATCCTCAGCACCAGGTAAATAAAATACAATAAAGACATTAAAAAAAGAAATGAACTGAATCAAATGACAAGTGCTATCTGACAAGTGCCCTACATATGAAGATCATCCTGCAAATTGTGACTCCCTCATCCTGGATCCTTCCATCAACACTTTCAACCCATCCTTGTTAATTTCACCCAAAATTTCTAGAATTTGAGTCACTGTGATGCAGGATTTTTAAAATTTATTTATTTATATTTATATGGTGCTGAAGGTCTAACCCAGGGCCCTGCACATGTGAGGCAAGAACTCTACCACTGAGCCACAACCCCTAAGCCAATGTGGTGAAGATTTGGGCCTACTTTTTTTCTATTAGTTTCATGGTATCTGTTCTAGTGTGTAGCCCTCTGGACTGGGCTACCTGATCCCCTGCCACCCTCTGGGATATAAGCTAGTTCTGTGTACATAGAGGAGCCAGAAAAGACAGTTTATTGCAAAACACTGCCCATGAGGCACAGAGGAAACACCACCAACAGGCCAACATTTGTGTCTCCTTTCCTAGGATGGCTGTTTGGGAGGTTTGGGAATTAGCTGTCACACATCCAGGTGCTGGCCTGCTTGGAGATAAGGTAGCCAGAGGCCTGGACTGAAGAGGCTTACACAGCTCACACTTCCCCTCACCTCAGCTGTCCCAGGAGCCAGGTTGCTCAGTGGAACCCAACTCTTGGAGACTTCTGATAGGCCAGGACAGAGCGCCCCACCTTTGCAAGAAAAACTGTCTGTGGCATCACCCCATATCTTGAATTTCATGCTGGAGACTGTCCTATCCAAAGATGGCCAGAAGTCTGTCCTGTCATAGGAGAGTGGGGGCTGAAGGTCCAAACCCCAGTTCTTGGGTTCAGAAGAAAAAAACTTAGAGTCAGATACTGAAAATCATAAAAGAGAATTCACTCTCAAGAGTCATCTCTCAATAGAGAACACTCTCAAGGTCATCTCCCAGCAGAGAACAAGAGGATCCAGTGCTGTCTCTGAATTTATTGGTGTTTTGTGGTTGCCTTGAGAACTGGGTCTACCTTCAGCATTCTTTGCCAATCAGGTGTTCACCCCCTTCATGTTGAGAGGTGGAGTTTTGACGCTAGTTGGCCTTCTCCAGAACTGCTATGGTGGCCTTCTTGTTCAGAGGACTCCATCTACAAGTCATATGTTAATATGAATATTCAGGTTAATGCCCAGGCAGAATTTACCTTACTGCCCCTGCACTACTAAGAAAACTTCTCTTCTGAAATATATTGAGACACCTATGACCATAAATTCTAGCTTTAAAATGACACCTAATGATCCTGTCAAGAGATAGTAATAGCCACATTATTCTTCTTTTCAGGATATATATTTTAATTATGTCTCTTTTCCCTGTTTATTTTTTAAGGTTTCCACACCCGTTGTTTTTCTGTAAGTTATATGATTGCCCATTTGCCTTAAAGGTAACTTAAAGAAAACATTAAAAATAACTTTAAAGAAAACCCATGACATTGCCATGTCATTGGTTTGCATTTCAGTGCTCACTATTAACTGCTACCTAATACCCCCAGCCAAGGTTGGAGACCCTAAATCAAAGGGGGGACAATGGTGATTAAATCAAATCATCACCTACTTTCTGCTGATCAGAGTAGGTATCTCCCATATTTGCATTCAGTGAAATGCTCTTGATTATGAGTTAAGGTCTATCCAGGGGGCCACAACATCTGATATAGGAGAAACAGATTGTCAAATAACCTTAGAGGCAAATGCCCTGTGAAAAAACAAGAAGACACAACTATTATAAAAAGATTGATACAACAAGAGACAGAGAAACATTAGATAGAATGAGTTATTCCAAAACCCAGCAATTTCCTCCACCAGAAAGTACTAGAAAACAACCCAATAAAAATAGTCTCCATGGCAAGGGTGGTGAGGACAGAGTATCTTTTGGGGAATGCAAATCTGGTTTTTTTTTTATGGTGGGGTTACCAGAGATTAAGCCAAGGGGCAACTCACCACTAAGCAACATCCCTGACCATTTTTTATATTTTATTCAAAGACAGTGTCTTCCTGGGTTGCTTAGGGCCTTGCTAGTTTTCTGAGACTGGCTTTTTACTTGCAATCCTCATGCCTCAGTCTCCCCAGCCACTGGGACTAAAGGAGTGGTACTTTCCAGTGACCTCTCCTGCCACATATAGGGCAAGAAGTCTTTGGGAGCTTGCCCTTAATTGTGTGGTCTTTCTTCTACTGCCCTCACTTTCTGTAATGATGATAGACACCTAGGCTTAAGGGTCCTGTGGGGGAGAAAAGAGGGTGGCCATGAAGAGCTATAGTCCATACTTGTATTGGTCTGTGTTCCTCTTCTCTCCTTTTTTAGGTCCATTATTTTCCTCCTGGTTTGATCATAAAAGACCTAGGTGACTACATTTAAGGGAAGTCCCAGGGCCTGATACCAATTTTGTAATTTCTAATATCTGGAGCAAGTTGAAGAATGAATTACCCATTTGCCTTAAAGGTAACTTAAAGAAAATCTTATCTTTTAAAATATGTTGCCTTTCAAGAGATGTAGGCTCTAAGTGTGCATATTTTACTAAGCTTTCCTTTAATCTGTCTACAAAAGCCCTGTGATTTTACTCCAGTGAAATCAGTTTTCCCTGTGTCACCTTCCAAGTGATTCATCATAATTCCAATGAGGATGCTCAGGTTGAACAGCAGAAGGGCCCACAGGGTATAAAGTGTTCATAAGATGTCAATCATCCTCCACACCTTAGCAACTATTGTTCCCTGATGTCTCTGTTTGTTAGAGTTTGACTCTAAATTACTGTTATATGTCTCCAGATTACCTTAACATCCTGGGTTAAATGTTGGAATCCCACTATATATTTATCAGGGTCATCAGTAAGCCTTTTTAAATCCTGTTGGGTTTGCATTAGATCTTGCATAGAAAAAGTACCTGCACTTTAATCAGTCAAGATTCTCCATGTTTCTCTTGTGATAGGTGTAACCTGGCAGTGGGCTGAGTAGAGACAGACTCATAATGAGGGAAACCAGGGTTGCAGGAAATAGGAGCAGGTAATGGTGGGTACAGAGGAGAGTGGGAGAATTCTATTTTGACAGATTAGAGTGGTAAGTACATTGTTGAGAGGAAGGGAGTTTTGGTTTGCGGATACTCTAGGCCAGTGATGGTTTGACTCATCATTGCTAGAAAGGCCTCATCAGTGCTCCATATAGCACATAATTTTTTGAATCCCTTAGTAAAAAGAAAGCCTTATTTAGGGGACTTCTAACCATTGTCCTTGCTTTGTACAACATGAATTTAATGGCAAAAGAGTATTGTAGTTTAGACTTCCTGACGATAAGTCTGTCAATACCTCCAGGAGTCCCTAGCATTACTGAATCAGGCAAGAGAAATGAAGAACTGAATGTGTCCCTCTCATACATTCCATGTTAAACCCAGAACCAAGAGGCATCCCTGTGTGGTTCCATAGAATGCCTTTCCAAATTCATCAACTCGTGCCTCATTTGATGAACTCTGTTGCTCAAGCCTGTAGTCTTATTGAATGTTTAATAACCTTATGCCAGCCAGTTCATATAACTTGGCAAGTGATTCTTAATCCATTTGCAGATAATTTTAAGAGTAGGATGGGCATGATTTTTAAAAGTAGGGTAGGGAAAGCAGGGGGTTTTGTGTCACTCTGTTAGAAGCACAGATAGTCCAAAAATAACAAAAGGATAAGTGACATAGAAAAGAGCTTTCCTTAGGAATAATAAATATGAGGGGAGATAGGGTCCATTCAGTCACTGTAGAGTAAGAACCATAATTACCATTCTGGTGAAGAAAAGATACCAACTGAGAAAAGGTTTCGTAGTTGTGAGGGATCTTCAACTCGTGCTCTATGAGATGATTTGTAAGTAGGTAAAGATGGTGAACTCATTGCCCTCCAGATTCTGAAAGCAGCCTCTAAAAAATGGTGGTATGATGCTCATTGCTAAAGAGAGTCACGGGGACACCATAAGGCAATGGCCATAACAGTGGCGCCTCATTGCCTCTCAATGGCCTTGCTCAAAAGGATGACACAAAAGCAAGAGACAGTGTACATCAACATATCATCAGTAAAAACAAAAGGTGTCACTGCAGTTATTAACAGGAAAAAAAGAGGAACAGTGAGAACATAAAAGACATCAGGTATGAGTGTGACATATGGAAGAGGTTTCAGCAGAGTAAAGTGTAGACAGAGAAATCCAAAGCAAACTGCAAGTTATCAGGGGCTAAGTTAGACATCATTTCAACCAAAGTTGGGAGAGGAACAAGGTGAGGTTCAAATGCCTTCCTGTAGATGGCTGTCAATCTGAGTTAAGGCACCTGGTTAGATGTCACTGCAGAGTGGGAAGTTGAAGCTCCAAACTTCACTTCTTGTGTTCCAGACACCAAAGGCAATGCAAGATAACTTTTTCTTAAAGTAATGTAAGGCTTAAATGAAGAGCATTCTCAAGAGAGTGGGTCAGCTGCCCGCAGTGAAAAAGGAAGGAAAAAGTGCTGTCTCCAAATTCACTGGTATTGTATGGTTCCCTGAGAACTGGGTCCACCTTCTCCACTCTTTGCCAATCATGTGTTGAACTCCTTCATGTCAGGGGGTAGAGGTTTTGACCTTAGTTGGTCCCCTCCAGAACTGTCAGAATGGCCATCATATTAAGTGGGAGGGGGATTCATTTACAAGTAAATACTATGTTAGTGTGATATTGGGGTCAATGACCAGACAGAAACTTTTTCTCCCGAAATTCTAAGAAAATTTCTCTACTGAAATTTATTGAGACTCCTATGGCCATAAATTCTAGCTTCACAGTGACCCCAACTGAACCTTCCAAGAGTTAGTAATAGCCCCATTAATCTTTCTTGGTGTATTTCTTAATTGACTCCCTTTGTTCTGATTATTCACATATCTGTTGTATTTCCTGCATTATCTGTTTACCCACTTGCCTTAAAAGTAATTTTAAGAAAACTTTAAGAGCAACATAAAGAAAACCCATTACATTTCCTGTTATTGGTTTGCATTTCAGTGCTAACTACTGTGATCTAACATGTCTCACCACCTGAGAGAAGTGACAATGGCCTTCTTTGGTTTGGCAGGTAGAGGTCAGAGGAGGGTCCCTTTGCCTTGGAGCTGGCAGGTTGCATGGCAGATGAACAAAATCACCCTGCCTTCCACAAAGACCATGAAGGAGAGCATAGAGAGGGTGGGGGGTCAGTCACAGAGCTACCTTTGGCAGGATGTCCCTCCTCACACTGTACAGCAGCCAGGCTTCCTTAAACTTAATGAAGCTCCTCACTGATCTTCAACAGCTCCATGGGCAGATTGGACACAAGTCCTCACAGAGAAGAAATTAAAGCAGAGCACAGCTGTGCAAGGTGCCCCAAGATAAGCACTAAGGGGGCTGGAATTCAGGTCCCACCACCCTCAGTCAGGGCTCCTATCTACTGGGTGGCAAAGAGTCAGGCACACGTGGGCACTTGCTTGGGCAGAAACCAAGTGGTGGCTTCACCAGACTGTGGTTCTGATGGAGTTGGTGTCTGGTGCAATACTTTTAATTCAACTGTTACCTCTGCTTATAATCAATAAAATTTTCCCTTTTTGACAATATTATGCGACAAAATTCTGATGTCTATTTCAGATTTAAAAAGTGTAATGATGTTATCAAATATTATTACTGTATAACATTTAAAACAACACAAAATGCAAGCATGGCTTTCAGATTTCTCACAAAACATATTTTCCCCCAGATTAAAATTTTTTATTCATTTCATTTGTATATCTTTATGGGTAAATCATGGCAATTCAATATAGGTGTACAAGTTTTATCATGTAAATTTGATGTTACTTCCAGGAAGTCCCTGTAGTGTAACCCGCCTTTAGTTTTTTTTTTTTTTTTTTTTTTTTTTGTGATGAATGACTTTTCATAGAATTCATACTGTGACACAGTCTGAGAGACTGTCTCTGTGTGCCCTTCAAGAATGGGGACATTCTAGCATTTCAAGCAGGCATTGATTTAGGATAGATAAGGCTGGACACCTGAGGAATTTGGAGGAAACAGATTTATTTAAGCTGCAGCAATCCAGAAGGGCTAAAGCCAAACAATCTCTGGACCTCAGGTCTGGAAATTCTCAGAGAATTCAGTTGGTGGTTGTACAATACAATGGTTAACATAACAGTTACATTTTGTTCCACGTTCTTTGGTTGGAAAGAGGTTTCAAATTTTTTTACTATGGAAACAGATCTTTTGCACATCAACACACATGATTGGAGACCTTTTTTTTTAAATTGTAGATGAGAATAATACATGTAATTTTTTTCTGTTTTTTGGTGGTGCCAAGAATCAAACCTCAGGTCTCACATATGCTAGGCAAGTGCTCTGTCACTGACCACAACCCCAGCCCTGCAGGCCTTTACAAGAAACCCGGCCTTCACAACAAAGAGGAGCGCAAAGCACAATAAGTTCTCTAGAAATCCTGCTCACTTCTTAAACAATTATCTCCTTGACTAGGAGAGAGGCTTATATCTTACAATGAAGATGGGGGTCTTCTGTGGGGTACATCATTACCCCCTTTGATGCTCACTATTTAATCCTCTAAGTCAAAAAGCATTATTATCTTCTTGGCTTTAAGCTTTATATAATGTCACATCATATTTTTTTTTAACAGCTGCTTCTATAGTAGACCCACTAGTTGTAATGTAAAGAGGAAGCAAACATGGAAGCAATGAACAAGTTCATAGCATAATCCCTGCTATGTCAATTAAGATTTGAATCCATCAAGAACAGGAAACCATCCACCAACTAGTGAGCTTGGATGCCAACCGTAATACCCTTTCAGGTTTGAACTGGTACATGTGGTAGTTTTCTGATAGTGTTAACTATGTGTTTGATTGTTATCAGTCCTAGAGTCAAGAGAAAAGAAAGGACTGTGTATATGAAAGAGGTAAGTGGTGGCAATGAGAGTATAAGAGCTGTCTTAGAGGGAGAAACAGTCCATTTTCCTGTTGGTGAGTTTATCTTACACCTTGTGTGGATCATCCAGCCCACAGTGGCTGAAGCAGGGCTGATGTTTCCTCTAGCTTTGGGCACATGCAGGCTAGTCAGCTTCCAGAATGACTTGAGAAGGGTTGGTGTCCTTCTGATCCTTGAGCTTGTCAGGTGTTTCCTTCTTCCTGATGCTCAGCTTAAAGGGTGCAAATTAAGGAGAGAAAGCTGCAAAAGAATGTACATAAGAATAAGAGATTTTATTTTCAAGAAATTCCAAAAGGAACAAAATATTACATAATGTATATTTCTGCATGTGTACATACATGTATTGACATATTTGGTGACACTCTAAAGAAGAGTAAGGGATTGTGGACAGTGCTCAGAGTGGGGCTGTGACAGAGGTGGGGGATATCCCAGGAGGCCTGAACTATGTAGATTTATCTCAATGTAACTTTAAACAAATTTGAAAACAACCTATAATTTCAGAAGCCTGACCCAACATTGGCTTATGATCTTCCATATATTATTATTTCATCTAAAAAATAAAAAATAAATTTTAACCCCCTGTCTCAAAGGTCAATTGCACTTCAAAGTGGGTTAACTTTAAGCTCAGAATATATTTCTGCGTGGAAATTATGTCATATGCCTACTTGGATCCCAAAGTTTAGGCAGTGCTCAGCAGCTTAATTTACCCTTGGCTTATCCTCCTCACCATCTTTACTTTACCAGATGCAAACCCAAGGTTGTATCCAGCTCTACCCATTCTGAAGTCTTTACCCCTCCTCACAATACCCCTTAGCCAGACAAAACTTGCTAACTTATATTTTTTCTTTCTTGATAATCTCTTGGAAGAAGCCAGAGTTAGGCTAAATTTGGTAGATCTAGGAGGGTATTTTCCAAATGGGTTGTTTTTCTCCAAGTTCAGGTATGGCCAGTCTGGCTGTCCCCAGCCTGCTGCAATGTGCTCAGGCCTCACACCACTGCCCAGAGACCCAGTGCCCATATGGCCCCATGTCCAGGACACAGAGTCCCCTCAGGGAGGAGTGGGGGATAGGGGAAGAAGACGTGGTGGGAAGTTTAGGAGAAAGGACCAGAAGGTGCTTCCAGGGCTGGACTCCCAGAGCATCCAGAGATCCCTCTCCAGCTTGCCCTAAAGGATCAGGTCCAGACCTGGTCAGCAGCTCCCAGGCTCTGACCCTGCTCTCTCAGCAGTGAGCTGGACCCACCTAGACCCACCCACTGCCTGCTGTGAGGACCTCAGCCTTTATTTAATGTGCTCACTAGTTTATTTGGATGAGTTCCCTGAGTTAGAGTCATAACTCCTCAAGGGTCCTGAGGAGTCGTGGTTGGTCCGGGGGTGGGGGGGGGGGTGGCGATAGGCAGGCAGCATGGTGAGGTGACTGTGATGGATAATGCCCAGTTTCCTAGCTCTTGTATATCTTGAGCAGACCAGAAGCCTTGGAGTCAATTCACTCCAATGGCACCATCATGAAATGGGGCATCTTGTGGCCATAGCAGCATCCAGCCACTTTTAGCATAGGGCATCAGGCATCAAAAGTCAGGACTGCAGTATTGGAATGGGGTGTGGGTGTCTGTGGATGTGTCAGCATGCAGCTGTGTACCTTGCTTCCTACTCATGCTGGCGGTGACTGTGGAAGGATCCAGAAAGAGTGGTTGTGAAAACAGAGGCATCCAGTCCTGAGGGTTGTCATCCTGCCATAGTGACAAGAGTCTGGCTGCAGTTGCAATAAAGTTGGCATCCAGTGCTGAGCATCACTGTCTGGTGTCCATGTTAAAGTCTGGTGACAGCAGGGTGGAGCTTCAAAGTCTGGCAGGGGTGAGAGCAACATGCACCTGCATCAGGGGTCCTCAGTATAGGGGTCGGATATCAGGCTTGGGGTGAAGTGCAGTGACGTTGGGTCCTTGGTGGGCAGCGTCAGAATCCAGCTGGAGTTTGAAAGTTCAATTGCTGCACGATGGTGGTGGCACCAGAAGAGCCCAGAAGCAGGGGCAGCAACAACAGGCAGTGTCCAGCAGTGAGCATCTCATTCCTGCAGCAGTAATTGGGGTCCGGCTGCAGGGTGGTGAATGTGGCATCCAGTGGCCATGTGGGGAATCTGGGTGGCTACAGCAAAGAGCTCCAGGCTGGCAGTGGTCGTGAGGGCATGGGATAGTGGGCATCAGAGTGAGAAGGTGACCAGTAGCTAAGATGGCCTCTGGAAGCTCCAGGCCCTGGTCTTTCTCCTGGTGGACTTGGCCTGCTCAGGAAGAAGCATATGGGAGACCACAGTACCCAGGCAGCAATCCAGGAACTTATCTGCCCTCAGCTGCCATGCCTCGCTCTGGCCATGAGCCCACTTGGTTCCTCTTCACCTCATGCCCTGGTACAGCTTCTACTGAGGAACTAGGCTGTCTGCCAGATTGAGGTGGCCTTAGGAGAGAACCCCACTGTCCCCAGCCACATCCTGCATGGACTGTGGGGACAGAGATCAGAGGTCCTAGGACATCTTCACCTCCAAAGCACATTTCTGTGGCTAAGGGCAGCAGAAGACCAAGACAGAGGGTCTGCACCCTTAGGCTCCCTCTGCCACCTGTGCCCTCCACTCTTGTCCTGCCCCAGGATGCCCTTGGAGGGTGAGGATTTTCTAGGCCCCCCCACCTCCCACCTCTGCACTCTGCTGCCACAGCCCAGGGGAGATGTGCCTGGGGAGGGTGGGTGTCCTCTCCAAAGGCTTCCCCAGCTGGAAGATGGCCTACTCACCCCTTAGAGGCTACAACCCTGGGAGGGACTCAAGGATCAGGCGAGCAGCTGCCTGGTGGACTCAAGGCCAATGCCAGGCATGGCTGGCCTGGTCAGTATAAGGACCTCAGCAGCTGTCTGGGTACCACCAGCTCCTATGTCCTGCTTCCTGAGCAGGCAGGTTCTACTAGAAGCAAGACCAGTCACCTGGGGGAGCCACTGCAGAGACCATCACAGCCTCCAGTTGCCCTCTGACTCTGAGGCCCACTGTCCCATGCTGTCACCATCACCGCTACCAGAGCTCCACACTGTGGCCACTGGAGTCCCCACATAGCCACCAGTAATGCTGCGGCCACCACCACTGCATTGGGAACAGACTCCCACCACCACCAGAGGATGAGGATGCTCCTGTCTGGATGCCTGGCTTGCTGCCACCACCTCCAGACTCCTCAGTTGCCTTTGCCACCGCTGCCATAACTGAACTCCAGAAACTGACATCCACAGAGGCCCAACACCAAGGCTTCACTGTCCTGGTTCCTGCTCGTGGCTGTCCTCCAAGCCTGAGGCCAAGTCTCCATCCTGCCACTGATACATCTGGACTCCCCAAACTGCCATGGGACTCCTGTTTGACATCCTCCTCACAGATGGATGCTCCTGCTACAGAATCCTGCACTGCTCCGGGTCACTGGGAAACTCCAATGTGGAACTCTGCTGTGGAATGCTAAGGCTGGCCTCTGTAGGCTCCAGTTCTGGATACCAGACTTATTTCAGAGCCACTGGACACTTCCACAGGTGCCACCTGCACCCCCAGGCTTGGGAAGGGTCCATCACATGCCCTTCCATGCCTGCTGCCTGTTTATTTCTGTCAAGGGATTAACTCACTGATCTCAAAACTGAATCATCTCACTGATAAACCTTGCATTGGCTCACCTGTGAGCTTCTGGGGACACCTACTACCTAACCCACAAAACATCTTCATCAAATAGGTTAGCAAGACCTCCTTGATGACTTGCAAGAGCTTCTGCATCAGTACTTGCTTCTTTGCCTTGCACTTTTATTTTATGGAGAGGAGCCTCTTGCCAAGAACATCATCAAACAAACTCTGGCAACTTCAAACTTCTTCTGCAGCTTTCTCAATTCTCTCGTCAGTAGAACAATGTAACGTGATGGCCTTATCTGGATTTGGCTTTGGCTGAATGGAACGTGGGTCGTTTCTTCTTTTCTCCACACTATGAAAAGTTTTTTTCCGAATGAGAAATAATGCTGTTATTTCCTTTTTGTCATTTACATATGCCCTGGAGCAGCCCTTTAATTTCCTTCATGAACATTTCCTTTGCATTCTCAGTGTGACAAAGTAGTGCAAGATGCACAGCTTTTTATGTGAAGTGCAAAGCATAAGACTCTTCCTTTTATTTAAATAGTACAGACCATTACTGATTTATTAATGGTTCTACTTCAATAGTGTGTCTTGGAGAATAAGAGGATGGTGAGCCATGATCTGTGGAGCAATAAGAATGCACATATTAAGGTTGTTATCTTATATGAACAGGATTTTTAGTGCCACGTGACAATTAAAATAGTTAATATCACAGATCACAGTATGAGTTATAATGGCCTGAAATCTTCAACACTCATTAGGCAGTCACCTCTGCTCCATTCACAGGGACCTCTATCTCACCTTCTCCAGGATGGCCTGTTTGTGTCCTCTCCCACAGCACCATGAGCTCTACGTGGGCTCCATCAGCAGCTACATAGTGCTGATGGTGGCACAGCCTGGTGAATGGATGAGCATTTTTAGGTCAACATAAAAGATTGTCACTAAAAATACTTACAATGCCATCCTAAAAATGAAAGAATTACCATCACAAAAAAAATAGACAATCTCAGAGGGAAGTGGAAGGAGAGCTGAGCTGGGGGGTCTGGCACTGGGTAATGCTCAGAAGGTCACATGTGGGTGGTGCCATAGAAAACATTAGAACTAGGGTGGAGAGCACACATTCCAGGAGAAGTGGAGGGCTGCTGGCCTAATACTTTCTTGGCTTCCTGCCTCTGTTGTTTTGGTGCCTGAAATTTAAGTTGCTGCCAGGAAAGGTGGCTCTCTTTCAAAGGATGGGATGGCAGCTTGGAGTACCATATGTAAATATATATATATATATATATATATATATATATATATATATATATATATCGTCATGAGGAGGATAATATTCAATGTACACTCACTTGCTTAGTTGTAGCTAAGGTGTCTCCTCTTCCTGAATGTTTACAGTGGCCACTCATGGCTCCATATCTTCCTGTGTGTTCAGTGCTGGTGTAGGGCCAACTTCGGTTTTCAGGGCTATTCCTCCTCCTTCACAGGGAATGTGATAATATGCTCCAAAAATATAAGCAGGTAAATTAGGCCATGGCTGCTGGAGGCAATTACATCACTTGGGGTGGTGCTGGACCTGCAGGAGAAAACACCCAACATGACTGGCATTCCTTGGGCCTTTCCCGATTCACACTAGAACCCTGCCTCTGAGAATAGCCCAGGCCCTCCCCAATAGGATATCTTCCCAGACTAGGTTCCATCAGCTGCAGGATGTCAGCCTTGTGTGTTTTGGGACCATATGGTGGATCCCAGGGTCACCAGCAGAGATTCCTCTGCACACACCTTCAGTCATCCACCTCAGGCCCCATCCCCATAATCAGAGAGCTCAGACTCACAGGATCTGTGTTCTCCAGCTGGGGAAGGACATGGAAGTTCCCCTCTGATTCAGGCATAATGAGTAACAGGAAGGCCCTGAGATATTTCAGGTTGTCCAAGTCTTCGGACCTCAAAAATATTCTGGATAGAGGCACAGCCACATTTCAATGATGGAGCAGAGGGTGCTATGGAGTGTGGAGTGAGACAGGGAGTCATGAGGGACTGGGTCTCACCTTTAGGTAGCACCTCCCAAGGCCCCTGCATCATGGGCTTCTCAATGAGTGCCCAAGCAGGCCCATGCACTACATCAAAAGGGCAACATTTGAGGCACATGTGTGGGTAAGTGGCTCCCCACACTTGCTGTCCAGTCTCTGTACAGAAAAGTATGGGCAACCCAGGCTGGAATTGGCTGTGTTGGGATGGGATCCTCACAGAGCCTGGTTCTGAGGCCCCAACCACTCCTCTGCTCCTTGGGTGTCCAGAATCCCATTGCAGCACACTATGTCCTCTCTACAGTATAAGCCCCAGAGTTGAGTCCTCTGATGGAAATCACACAGGGTGGAAATTGGGGTTTACCCAGCTATCTTTTACAACAGCCAATCAATTGGCCCCTCTTAAAACAGGAGCCCTCCCGACTGGCCCAAAGACCACTCACTTCTTTTTTTGTAGCCACTCCTCACAAACATCGGGCTGCAGGTTTCTATACCTAGAGAAGGTGAGGCAGCTGTCACCTCTAACATCCTGTGCCCCTCATCTGCCAAGATGGCTGGTGGGCTTGACTAACTTCCTGACAATCATGGAAGTTCTGGAGGGCTAGGAGGTTTGTCTGCATTGCTTCCTAAATGGTAGGCAAAGTGATGGCCAATAGTGATGTTACATATACATTTGAGCAATGACTGAGCCCAACCACCTAATGCCTAGCTACCTCAGGGCCAGGACCCATTCCTTTCTCCCCAAGGGTCCCTGTTCTGACTACATGCAGGTTTGGAACGCTCCCAGATGCAGTCCACAGACTCCTTCCCAAATGTGAAAATTGCTTATCCTGAAGCCTCAGAGTAGTGAGGCCTGAGATAGGGAACTTGCTCACAGAGAGGGGACGTGCCCACAGGGTAAGACCAGAGCTGCAGGCAGCATGTTACACAGAACCATGCCTGAGGCAGACACTCCTTGGGCTCATCCTACTCGGTTTTCTAAACATCCAGGCAGGGTTCTCCTCTGAAAACACTACTTTCTCCAGAGGGGACGGATTGCCCAGAAATCCCAGGACCAACTAGGACATGGCCATGTGCCAGGGCTTGGAGGTGATTGATACACACCTTTTACTACACAGCAGCTCCAGCACCTTCTGAGGATTAACCCGATTTGGGTAGGAATATAAAAATTCATGGCCATAGGAGGTGTTCCCCTTTGCAGGACAGGAACCAGGCCATTCCTTGGCTCCTGGAGGATGAGTGCTCTGAAGGTTTCCAGTAGACAGGACACATCCATTGATGAATCTTGGTCATCTTCTCCCTAGATTGTGGAATCAAATAGGGACACTACAACATGGAAAAGTAGCCTTATGCAAAATGACTCATTGCCATACACTCAGGTTAAATTGAAGGATTTATCTCTGTATTCTTGAGATATCACACACACACACACACACACACACACAACACACACATACACACACAAACCTGGTGAGGGTCTCTAGCAATCAAGGGGAAATTGAGTGGTGTCCTAGACTCTGGTCCCTTGTGGTTGCCTGTCATGTCTCAATTCTGCTCTCCTTGGGAAAAATTGCCAGAGTTCTAAGGACCCAGCAGTGACCCAGAACTCAAGAAAGGCCCCCCTATTCAGGACTTTTCTGAGGCTTGAGCATCCACAGATCAGGAACTCTTGGCACTGGGCTTGCTGTCTCAACACCAGTGAGCAGACTGGGACTGTATCTGATTGTTGGTGCCTAGCTACTAGGGTTGCAAGGTCTGTATGTTTTGTGACCAAAAAGTGAGGTCACTTCCTTGGGGACTCCTTACCTGAGTTCTATTCCCACATAAGATGCTTCCAAAGGCCCCCTGGGATCTGGGATGCTCCCATATTCTCATGACACAGGCACCAGTGAACACAGTTACACCAACACACCCTGGATCAGGTCCACAGATAAGCCAGGAATAGGCAGCTCCTCTGGTTTGGAACAGAATGTGGTCCAGACCCACGTCCTCCTTTAGGTTATGTGTGTGATCCTGAAGAAGTCATTGTGGCTTGAAAGACCTCCATGGCTCCCTAATGTGTCCATCAAGGATTATTAGACCACCTGCTTTTCAGGTGGTCATCAGGGGAATGAACCCATACATACATGTACTCCCTCAGATACCCTAATGCTAAAGTTATGAGTCAGTAATACACAAATCTACAGATGACACAGCATTGGAATTTGAGGGACAAAAAATGACATGCAACTCTACCATGACCTGAGTCCCACAGTGAGAGAGAGAAAGTCAACTCCTGCCTTGGCCATGGTCCCCTCTCTGCACCAGTGGAATGCTATAGTGGCTGATATTCAGAGATAGCCTCACCTTTGTCAGAGACCTGCCAATGGCTTCATGTGAGATTTAGAATTGTCCCAAGGTCTCTTCCCATTGTATTATGTGGGTTCATTACAGAGGATCCAAAAGACCATAGCATCCTGGTGCCCAAGGCCTGTAGCTCCCTTCCCTCCAAGTGGATCCACATCAGCATCTGGTTTCTAAGAAACAGAAATCAGCCAGGTCATGAAGACAACTTCTAAGTTCGAGTCAAGGGAAGTCTCATTTTTGTCTGGCTCCATAGCCCCACAGCTGGGGCACTGCTGGGATTCTAGAGCTCTGGGAGAAAAGTTTGTGTGGCAGCAACCAGAGAGACCCAGGGATCCCATGAAATGGCAAGGGGATGGTATTTCTGTGCTTCCCTTTCTGAGTGCCTCACAGAAGAGAAAATATGTGGGTTGTAAAATTCACTGATGAACAAAATATATCAAGAACCAACAATGTTGTGAAGTGGCCAAGATTTTGTCCAACAGCATGGTCCTAACCAGAGGAGTGGAGACTCTATCTTCATGACTTTAGGGAAAGGCTACATTGCTTCTTTCAGGGAAGCAGCAAGCCACTACCCTTTGTTTTGTGTGTCATTCAAGACAATTTCCTCCTATTCCTCCAAGTAAAATATTGAAACAAGGCCCCAGAAACATGAACAAAGAAGTATTTCAGGAGGCAATATTGACTCAATAGCTAAGGATACTGGAGCCGAGAGAAGGACAGACAATTCAGTTTTGAGGACTGGACAGGGAACAGGAGACCATTCCCTGCAGGGAACACTCACTAAACTAATCCATGACCACTGAGCACCCTGTGCTCACTCTTGTATAAAACTCAAGGAGCTGACACCTTTCCCCTCTCCTAAGGAACCTCAAGAATTAGCTAACTCTCCCAGGAGACTCAGGATCATCTTCCTTGTACACAGGGAGCTAAGTGGCTGCTCATTACTTTCCTACCAGAGGTGACAAGCACATGATGCTAAGTTCTTTTAAACTATACCAAACTTAAAAAATTGTTTATGCTCTCCCCAAAATAGCAGTAGAATCATCACTTCAAAGTACCATAAGAAAAACTAAATGGGAGAAGATTACTTAAGCAAAGAAATGATCAGGATTCAACTTCCAAAAGACCTAAATGCCCTTGCAGCTCCTGGTCCCTTTGCTGTGGCTTCCAATGGACAGCAGACTGCTTATGTGCTCATTTTGCCTTAGTGACACATGACCTAAGAGGAAAGGCTTTCTGTACACAACAGCTGCTTGACCCAAGCATCTGGATATACACAGCTGCAAATGTTGAAAGTAACACTAAATAATGTCTTTCAAGATAAATAGGTTCTCTCATCAACAATACTAAAATGAGATAAAATGCTACTAGGATACAAAAATGTAGACACTAAGCTGACCTAACACAATATTTATTAAGCATGTTACTTACTGACCCAAAAGTTATATCATAAAGCGTTTCTAAAAGACATCATTCTTATCCTTTCTTGAATTGCTTCTACTCATCTGAAAGATGCCACATCCTTAATTACTGGTTGATTTAGTGCCGTCACATTGGAATTTATTCCAATGTGAATTAAATGTCTTAAATTGAGAAGCCAAATCACAAATTTCCACCAAATCATTTATAAGAAGGTAAAATGGCCTTCTCCACCCAATTCTACACAATGTGGCTGAAAAATATCCCAACAAAGCCAGAAACACACTGAAAAGTTTCCATAAGAATTGTGGAATGATACGGCACCTTCAAAGAATTGAAGACAGTAGCTGCTGTCTATTAAGTGTCTGTACATTTGTTTTAGTAGCACCATCTACCACTGTGTTTCTGGCCCATGTTCAGGGACATGGTTTCTTCCACTCTTCATAGTAACTCAATGAGATGGGTACAACACCCCTGTATAGATGAGGAAACTGAGTCATGGACAAATTAAATGACTTGCCACAGAATACTCAGCATGAAGTGCCAGGGTGGGAATTCAAATCAGGGTGGGAATTCAAATCCAGGCTGTCCCACACCAAGTCTGGAACAGAGTGCACTTATTCACTCATTCAACAAACCCCTATGGGTGCCTCCTGGAAGTGAGTGCTTCCCATGTAAGCCCAAAGATTCATAGCACTATGCAATGTAGGTGTCTCTTTTAGCATTCCCAAGTTCCCAATGAGGCTGCTGACCTGGGGAGGCAAGGCCCATCAGGCCTGTGAGGAGACTTCACTTTGCATCAGTGAAGCCACACATAGCTACAGGTGGCTCTGTCCAGGTGGCCAACACACCTGCTTCCTCAGCTCACTGCCAGTAAACATCATGGTCATGGCCAAAGGTGGGTTCACGTCATTCTACAACTGTCCAAGCCCACAGAATATGCATCAGCAAGAGTAAAGATTAAGGTAAGCCCAAGAATCTAGGTGACAATGATGTGGGTTTCTGAACTGGAACAAATGTGCCTCTCTGGTGGCCAGTGATGGTGACAGAGGCTGAGGCTGTGCAGGGACGGGGGCATTCAGAATATCTTTGTCCTTCCTCTCAATTTTGAGCTTAAAAATGCTCTAAAAAGTTTTCAAGTAAAAAACAAGAAAAGAAAGAAGTGTGCTTTGTCACTCTGCACTGGGGCAGCTAAGGGCAGATGGCCAGAGCTCGGGGCAAACAGACCCAGCACCTCCTTTCCAACCTGCCTCTCTCCAAGCTCAGCACAGCATGGCCTTCAAGGGACTTTTTAGGTCTTTACAGAGAAGGTGTCTGATGGTCACAGATCAGAAGTCCTGCCTGCAACCTCCTCAGGAGGAGGCCATGGGGGAAGACTCAGATTTAGGGTGGCCCACCTCTCCCTCTCTGTCCCTGTGCTGTCCCTACTTATCTCCATGTCACCCCTGCCCCCTCAGAGGCTGCCAGCTGCTTGCTGCCTGAGCACCTTTGTGCTGCTCTTCCCACTTCTTGGCCCAGCAGCTCCTGTCCATCAATAAGCTCTCAGCTCCCACTACACCTCCTCTGAGAAGCCCATTCTGACTACCACCCAGGAACACCCTGACCCTCTCTCCCCTCTGAATTCTGAATTCAACCTATTTCTTCATCAGTTTGCTTGTTCTTTCTCGGGCCCTCCTTCTGGACCATGGACTCCAGGAGGGTAGGGGCCTTCCTTGAGCTCACTGTGGTCTCCCCAGCTCCCCCAGGACTGGAGAGGAGGGCTTGGAAGCTGTGGAAAAGGCACAGGGTGAGGATATAATGAGAAGTGTGCAGGCTGCCACCTGGGGGAGGGCCCGCACCAGACCCTGCCATCCTGGCCCCCTGATCTTGGCCTGTCAGCCTCCAGATCTGTGAGAAATCAGTTTCTGTTGTTTCAAAGCCACACTTGATGGGTCTTAGGTACACCTGCCTTCACTGATTCAGACCTGGGCAACGTGGGCCAGATTTGGGTAATGCATTCTGGACACTTGGAGGTACCCAGGCAAGCTGGGGATGCTGTCTCCATGCAGCAAGTAGGTGTCTGTGTGCACAATATCATGGTCTGCTCACCTGATCCAGTGGACACCTGGCAAACCGTAAGCCTGCAGGCAGCACTTAGGACCAAAGACAGGCACAGGGGCAAACTCAGCCACCTCTACTGCAAGAGGCTATGCTCCAAACGTAGCTGATCTCACCCCTTCAGTGCGCACATCTGTGGCTTGCCTGCTTGGCTTTCACCTCCTTGCCTCATCATTTAACCTTGAATATTTTTGGCGACAATTTCTTTCTCTTATATGGTGACTCAGCCCCTCGAGGCTTGATCACTGAGATCAATCCATTCCACCATGATGGGCACAAAGAAGCAGTGACGCAGGCTGGACCAGCCACACCAATCCCATTACTTTCATTATCATCATTAGGCATGGGACACTGTCTTTTCCTTCAATGCCAAACTAGCAGACTGTGCCCCGAAAGCTGCTTGGCAATATGCCACCACCCCACTGAGAGAGGGTGAGCAGGAGAAAGCAGTGCAGGGAGATGGAGAGAGGCAGTATCCTGAGGACATCACTGCAACCTCTGGATAAAGCTGTGCCTGAATCTGTGTTCACCACATACTTCCCACACACGTGAACCAAAGCAATCCACTTTACAGCCTTCTTTTTCTCCTGTAAAGTTATGTTTCTTTACTTATTGTTCTGGCTAATTTTGTTAGGGTTTATCCAATTTGAAAGATGGACCCACTTTGCTGCTTCACAGCTGTGTGGCCTTGGCTCAGTCATTAAACCCTCAGAGCTTCAACATCCTTGCTAGTAAAGAGGAGTTGCTACCTCCACCTTCAAAAGAGGAAGTCAGCCTTGTAAATTATATGAGACAAGGCAAAGCACTTAGGATTGAGGTTTGATGAATGGAAGATTCTATAATTCTAATCTACTAATTAAGCATAATGTACTGAAGAATAACTACAGGGAATGCTTTCAAAGACCAAAGAATCACTGAGTGTCTGACTCCTAGGGCCTCAGCTATCTGATTTTTCATTGTGGCCTCAGTGTGGAAGCAACTTTTGCATCCCTAAGAACACCCACAATCTGAGCTCCTAAAACATCAGCACAGAAAAAGCATAAAAATATGGATATTCTATCTTCTCATATCACTAAAAGAAAAACACAGTGACCCATCTGAATTTAGAACTCGGAAACCCCTCACCCAAGGGCTCAGGACAACATCATGGCAGGGCCAGAGGCTCCCTCCAAAGGGCTTATCTCTTTGGACATCAAGAAATACCCCTTGTATTCAACATATAGCACAGCTCTGGGGCCTGCAGCACCCCTACCCAGGGCTTATCCAGATGATCAAGCTCATGCTCTGAGAGCATCTGCCAAGTCATCTGTGAGCAGAGGGAAGAAACTGACCCACTACAGCTGAGTCCATCTTGCTCCCACTGGAATGAGCCAAGCACACCTTCCTGCATACAGATGGTGCCACTAGGACAGGTCAGCAACACTGCTGCATAAGGGGAAAGAGACTGTCATCACAGAGGTTCAGGAGCTACTAAGTGGGCAGGACCACACTTTGAACCCAGGACTGTCTGATTCCGAAGTCTGGACCTTTGCCAACTCCCAGCATAGGTAACAACCACCTATGGGCTGTTGGTTCCAGCTGCAGATCAATGGAAAGCAGGGTTTGCAGCCAGACCCCTGGGTGAACCACTCACCATATCTGGGACCTTAGGCAACTTACCTGCCATCTCCTTGTCCCATTTTCCTAATGCACAAGTGAAGGTGTGTTGTTCACTGCACAGAGCATGGAGGTAGTTAAATTAGATTGTCTATAGAACAGGCTCAGTATCGTATGGTGATTTTTGTTTTGCTTATTTGTTTTTATGCCTTTATTTACTAAGGATGTCTTTAACTGAGCCCTGGGCTTCCTGGCAGGGAGCAAGCCTTATCAGCTACTGTTTTATTATATCTGTAGCCTTGGCAAATTCCAGGGAGGGCCTGGTCACAGAGGGTGGTGCCAGGCATTGGCTAGACCCTAGGGCTCACCAGAAGTGGTGGTCAGCTCTAGAACCTCTTCTGCTTAGAAAGCAGGAACAGGGGGATGTGAGAGGGACTCTCTAGGGGTCACATAGGTTTTAGGGACTGAGGCCTAGGAACAAGGACTCAGGCCAAGTCCTCTTCCATCAGGTGTCGGCAGCCTTAGCAATTGCAGGACCATTGGGGTAACAAAAGTGCCCTTTCCTACTTGTTAACCCATGACATAATGCTCTCCCCAACTACTACAGCACCCCATGAGGCTTTGGCAGGGAGACCCAACAGGATGGCACAGGAGACACAAGCAAACAAGAAAGTCAGGCCCCTCCTGCCACCCTCACTTCTGAGAACCAGGGAGATCAAGGCTACCAGACACTCGTCAATATCCTAAGAACCCAGGAGCTGCACTGCCAGAGGCCTGAAACAGCCTCAAAACACATCCGGTGGCGGGGGACTGCATTATTCATGAGAAGTTCTGCCCCATGAGCCCACACACAGGCTCAACTGAGTGAATCCTACAGGACTCACGGGACCCAGAAATGTCCTTCTTGGAAGTTCTGCACCCATTCAATGGACAAGAATTCTGCAGCACCTCCTCTGCATGCTGGAAAGTGGAGGCTGGGCCTGGGATTCCCAGCCCAGAGTAAAATTTCTACAAAGAACAGGCAGAAGTTTCCTCTCTGGCCTGACACCCTGGGGACCGTGCTTGCTCCCCACTTGTCCCTGATACTTGCATGTTTCTCCTCTGGTCCAAACTCCCCCAGGGCTCTCATGTTATCCAGAGTGAGGACCAAAGACTTCAGCAGCCAAGAGGCTCGGCATGGTGGGCCCTGTTCTTTCTTTGACCTCATCGTCACTCTCCTTCACTCTGCTCTGGTTACATTGGCCACCTTGCTACTCTGTCTTTTCAACTCAAGGTCTTTGCAGGTGTTGATATTCTTCCAGGAACACACTTCCTGCTGAAATGTATGTCCTCCCTTCCAATGCTCTGCTCAAACGTTATCCCCTCAGAGAGGCCAAGCTGACCACCACCACTGGTGAGCCCTTTCCCTCTCTCTCTGACCTTGATTTCTGCCATGGAACTTATTTATCTACCTGTCCTCAGACTGGGTTGTACTTTCAATGAAAACATGTGAGTAAGTGCTCAATCTGCATCTGCATGGGAAGGAGCTCCTCAGTGATGCTTAGTGCATCCATCACATGATGCCAACCCTAAAGCGCACACACACACACACACACACACACACACACACACACACACCAGGATGGCCCAAAATGTCTACACCATGCAAGATCTCTGGCTGACAGCTCACAAGATGCAAACATGACTGCAAAGGGGTGCCAGGCTGAACGATGGTGGGGGATGACTAGAGAAGGGCAAGTCACACACACACAAAAATATTAGCCTTATTTATTCATATATACTCATGCATTACACAAACACAGATTCACAAAAACAGTTCACACAGATTCACATACAATGCCTGGAAATGCACTTGGACATCTGCAGACAGATGCACATACATTCTCATACACACACACTCCAGCCACAACTCCACACACATGCACACACACATGCACACACACACACACAGCCATGTGTGCACCCACGCACACTCAGTCCAGCCATGAAGATGCCATCCTTAGCCCCCAGCATTGTAAATGTTCCCCACCTCTACAGGGACCTCACAGGTGACTGGCTATAAATCCAGAGGCTGGACTAATCTCCAGGGTGGCCCAAGGGACAGTAAAAGGGCAGCAGGACAGCAGGAGTCTGTCTGTCATTCTCCTGTGTAAGGTGGTTAGGATGAGGGGACCCTGACTGCCAAAGAAGCAGTTCACAGATCCTGACCTGTGACCCCCAAGAAGTGGCCTCTGTCTCCTGGTGGTGGCTCTGGGGTCTAGGAATATGTGGGTGCAGGAGAGAGTCTTTTTTTTCCCTAAACTGAACCTCTCTCCTTTGCTGAAGGCTGGGCCCTCCTTGGCAAACTCACTCAACATCAACCTCCCCAAACAGGCCTACCTGTCCCCAAGAGCATGTCTCTCTTTTTAGCCCTCTTCACTGAGCCCCACACAGCTGTTCCTGCAGAAGATGGAGTCCCACCAGACACCTCAAGGTATGCCCCCACCCTGGAGGATCCTCACACTGCATCCACCCCTGCCACCCCCAGAACCTTAAACTCATGGGTCACACCTCCAGCCCTCCATCCTGGGTGAGCCTGCCTATAGTGTGACACTGCCTGTCACCAGGGAGCACCCCTCCAGGAGCCATTGCCCCCGACCCAAGTTGGCTCTGCTTTCCCAGATGTGCATCCTGCACCTACCTTTTTCTTCAAGGTCTGCAGCATCTTCAGTAGTCTGCAGCATCTTCTGCCTTGTGCCAGGTCTTCACCCCTGGGGGACAAGCAGGTGGGCATGGGTGAGCACATGTAGGGGCAGCCAGGCATGTCCTTCCCTCAGCCCACCTGAAACTTCCTTACCTGTGGGAGCAGCTTCCATGGCTCTCACAGCTTCCTCTGAACAGAAAGGCATGGGGGACCCTTGGGAATATGCGCCCGGTAAAGGCAGTGTGGTTGTTGTGTTACCACTCAGGTGGGCATGGGTAGAGCCAGGGACTGCCAAGTTCTGAACTCAGAGTCAGTACCTCCCACTACAGTTGGACCATTCACTAGGAGGGCACCATCACCTAAGATCAGCTTGGAAAGGGTTGGAAAATTTTCCTGGAGACCAAAGCCTTCCTCAGGATCTGAGAATCCCCTCACCTGATCCAGGCTGCCCTCACATGGACTCATACCAGCATCACAGAGCAATGGTGCAGTAGCTTAACCACAAGAGGCCTCTGCTTCCTGCAGTGTCACTTCAGCGCCCTCTACTGAGGAAGCCCCCATCATGCACCGTGTAAATGGGAAATGGTGTAAAAGCCAGGCTATGGTGGAGGAGCAAACACTGAAGGAAGGAAGGAAATAAGATCAGAGCCAACATTAATGCACTTGGGAATAAAAAAATAACAACATTAAGGACCAATGAAACAGTGTTTCTTTGAAAACGTAAACAAGATGGATAATGCTAACATAACCAAGAGAAAAGGAGAGAAAATCCAAGTTTATAAAATTAGAGATTAAAAAGGTGAAATCACCATAGATACCACAGAAATCCAGCAGATCATTAGAGACTACTTTGAAACTGGTACGCCAATACATTGGAAAACCTAGAATAAATGAATACATATCTAGATAAATAGGATCTACCAAAACTGAATCAAGAGCAAAAGAAAACCCAAACAGACCAATGAGTTGTAATGAGATGGAAGGCTTTTAATTATTGTCTCTAGCAAAGAAAAACCCAGGGCTGGATGGACTCCCAGCTGAGGTGTACCAAAAACCTTTAAAGGAGAACTGATGCCAAAACACCTCAAATTACTCCATGAAATACAAAGGGATGAACACGTTCCAAATTTATAAAGCCACCATTGCACACATACCAAAGCCAGATGAGGACACATCTAGAAAAAAACCTACACACCAACATCCACAAATAACTTAGATGCACAAATATGGGATGTATGCTTCCTCTGATATGCAAAAAAAAAAAAAAAAAGAACAAAAAGGAAAAGAAATGTGGGAATGACGAGTGGAGAAAAGGGACCAAGGGGTAGCGGTTGGAGGTAGGGGGAGCTAAGACATACTGCAGCAGTAAAAATCTGGGGAAATGATAAAGATTTCCAGGAAATCTCATTTTGATCCAAACCCCCAACAATTGAGACAACCAGTCATTAAGGGAATGGAACAGCTCTCAAAAACTGTTCCATATCACATTTCACATGAAACCACTGTTTTTTGTTTGTTGGTTTCATTGTTTTTTTGTTTGTTTGTTTGGTGAGGTGGGCTTGTCAATCAGCCTACCCTTTAAAATAGAAGAATTGCCACAAGGTATTTGTATGATGAACTAGGAGGAAGCCCTAGACGGAACTCCAACACTAGTCTTTACAAGGATCAGCCTTCTGGGCCAGGCAACATGGCTCTCAGTAAGTTAAGTGTCCTGGTAGAAATGTGAAGAGATGGAAGTCAAGCTAAAGGAGAGCTGGAATCCTAGAGGTGATGACCCAACCAAGGCCTGCTCCTTGGCACTGCATTCCCCGCACCCCCACTTTTGGTAGTAGTATTATTTTTCCCACATGGAATTTATAAAATAGGTGCAGAATAATCCTCTTAGTGTATTCTGTGGTGACTGAGGAGCAAGGACAGTTATTTAGAAAGCCAGCTTATGTATCCCATTGTGCAACACGTCACCACTCTTCTGAATGTTGTTGTAGTCTGTTTCTCCTTTTTACAGGAGGCTTTTTAGCCATGATTGGCAGAGGTGGGTCCAGGAGGCTGTCCTTACTGCTCATCAGTTGCTTAATGGACTTTGAGATCAGGCTCATTTTTTTCATGTATTTTGTCTTTCAGTTCACTTATAGTCATTGAAGGGACTGTGGCAAGAAGTCATTAAGGATGCAGCATCTTTCTGATGGACACGAGCAGATTATTGAAGAGTAAGAGAACTGTGTTGTAGAAATTCTTTAGCATGCATGTTTTGGGTCAATGATTTTGCTAATGTAACATGCATAGGGTTCTAATGATCATGAAGATTTTCTACTTTGTTTTCCACATTGAAATATGGCCAGTTTATTCACTACTGTTCTTATACTCTGGTAGTTTCAGTGTAGTTTTAACATTTGCTGAGAAGACAACCAATTTATCTTAAGAGATGGCCCTTCATGTTGCTTCCCCAAGTCTCCTACACTTTCTTTATTCCTACTTCATCTTCTTCCTCTGTTTCTGCTCTCTTTGGCATTTAAGTGAACTGTGTTGGAGCTCACTGGTTCTTCCCTCTGGGTGATCAATTCTGCTAGGAGGCTCTGTATGTTTTGGAGCTCATTCACTGTAATTCTCAGGGGCAGAATTCTGGAGTGATTTTGGAAACTTAGTGCAATCTCTTGCTCACCTGCTCTGGCAGGTTTCTGTATTGCTTCTCTGTATTCTCAGAGTTTGTTCAGTTCACTTCAAATGACTCTTTTGAATCCTTGGCCACTGCCCAGTCTATGCAGAAGCCCATGTATGGAAGGCCCTCTCCTGTGAGGACATTTTTAACAACTAACCTTCATGTTTGTATTCTCACTAGAGTTTGCCCTGTCCCCTTTCCATCCCTCATCAGTTCTTGCACGCTGTCTTTCACTTTGCAACCAGGCACATATTGATCTTAGTGATTTTAAAGTCCTAGCCTTACCATTGCAATATTTCTGCCAAATCAGAACCTGGCTCCCAGGCTTGCTCTATCCACACTGCACATTCTCTCTGTTCATATCACATGTGCCCTATGTGTCCTTTAGAGCCCTAGCATATTAACCACACTTGTTTCTCTTTCTCAGTTGTCCAAGGCTCTCTTCACTGCATGTTTCAGGATGGTTCTACTGCTGCCTCTGTCTCTTCAAATGATGCCTTTTGTTAGTGCACTTTTCACATTTAGTCCTGCTGTGGACATGATGTACTGGCGAAAAGGAACAGAGGCTTGTAGGCCTCTAGATCTAGTTTATATTTTATTGGCTCAGAGTTGTGGTGTGATGATGAGCTGTATTTTTTAAGGGCTTGTGACTTTGGTTTTCCTAAGGATATCTTCATAAGGTCTGAGTCTTACAATTCCGTCTTGTGAAAACTGCCATTAGTATATGGAGGTCCTAGAGTTGCAGGGTGAGGTATGGAGGGAGGAAGCCTTCATTAATCCTGAGACCAGTCAGTAATTGAGCCTGAGACCCTGGGCTGTGACTTTCTCAAGTCCTTCTCATTCCTCCTCTTCAGATGTGACTGGAAGTGCAGAGGAAACTGGAGGAAGTTATTTCCATTCTCCCCAATAAAAGGCCAGATGGGACTACATTTGGAGCCTTCCCTTCCCACATGCCAGGGAACCCAGGCTGGTTAGGCTCTGCTCAGATGGTTTCTTCATAGGGAATATGTTGTATTCATGAAAGGAGGATGGATCCAGGTGGACCTAGAAGCCAATGCCTCAGTTTCCTCTATCCCCACTGGAAACATGAGGGAAACTTTGTCTGACCTTTCTCCTGAGCAGCTGGTGTGCTAACTGGAGGGAGATGTGTGGAGGTGTGAGGAGCTCCAGGAGATTGGTTCTTCCCATGAGGACTCTTAGTTATATAGAGGGACAACCCTGCACCTCCAGCCAGTCAGCAGTGACGGTGTCAGCTTTCCTACCCAGCTACAGTCTCCAGAAGAGGCCCCTGCTCAGTTTAGCTGATGGTATGAATTTCCAATGACCCAATTTCAGGAGCAGTGGTTGGCCCTTGGACCTCCATCTACTCTGGGGGCTGAGAGCTATAGTCATTTTCTGTTTAGACTTCCCTGGGAGGGCTGTGAGCATGGGGATGATGACCACAGAGCTCCACATGCATTGGTCCACATATTGAAAACCTCTCAATATTTCCTTAACACTAACATCGGATTAAGTTTTTTTTTTGTTCACACAGAAAACACTCTACTACCATCCCAATTCCAGAAAGTGGGAAGATGTACTCAGGAAGCACTCCTGCTTTGTCAAAGAAGAATGACACAAATGCCTCAAGAATATGTTACACCCTTGAATTAATTTTTCCCTAGGTTCAAAACAAAAGTGAGTTTTCTTTTCTTGTTCTTCCTGGCCCAGGTGTTCTGATGCCATGCCTGCACTCTCTGTGGAAGATGTTCCTGATGGTGATTGGCCCAAGACTCACAAACTACACAAAGAATCAAAAAGAAGAGGCCACCTCGGAAAGGGAAAAATATGAGCAGTGGGGCCCCTGGTGGATGTGACTGATGATGCAGACCCTTCAAAACCAATTAAGTGTGTGACAGGTGGCAGGTCGTACAGCAAGTGTGAGTCTTCCCTTTACACTTCCAGTTGGGGCACTAGATCAGGGGCCAGCATCCCTTCAACTCAAGAAACATTCTGAGTAGGCCAGAAAAGGAGATTCTTCATTTCCCAAGAATGTATCTATAGGCCAAGGCACATGGTCTCCTTCAGCGTGATGGTTGCATTCTACAACTTTTGGGGAGCCCAATCTACTCGGTGGGGAGTTCCACAAAATGCATGTAGTGCACAGTACATGAGGTGGATCTCTCACCCATTCAGCTTCTCCTGCCAGTAGCCATCTGGCTCCATCACCTACTCCATGGCTTTTGTCTGGAGTGGTGTCAAATCCTTCTCTTTCTAGAAGAGACAGGTTTTCACTTCTCAGCCTTGATTTTGAACATCTCAGGACTCTCCTGGTTAGAAGGGGGAAGGAGGCATTTTGGGTTGAGCATGGCAGCTATCCCCCTTGATCTGAGCCAGTTAGGGACCTGCTGCCATGTACTTTGATTGGCCGCCTGAATTTTCCAAATTCCTTAGTCAGTGTCCAGCAGAGGGAGCTCTCCACAGTCTCAACCATCCACCTGATGATGGAGATCAAAAACAGAGAGCCCAATTTGTAACCAGGTGGAAAGGACTCTGACCTGGTTTTAGGGAGGGACAGAGAAGGTCAAGAGGAACAATCATTGAACACATGAAAGCTTGATATATTCCATCTAGGGTTGTCTCCTGAACAGACATGTGAGATTTATAGAGTGGTGGTCCACTAACCAGGGACTGTGGGTTCCCAGGATGAGAAGGGCAAATCATCTTCTGGTGGTGTCTTTCCTCCTCAGATGTGGTGAATGAGAGTTAGAAATGTCTGAGCGATGAGGAGTACTTCATGAGGGCCTGTCCACTTATCCATGAATTGCGCTTTGGATCTCTGTTTTTTCTGTCATAAGCAGGATTGCGTCTGCTGCCTGGAAAGTATGGCAATGGCACTGAGGAGAGGGTGTTGTCCTAGAAGAAGGAAATTCCTGCGTGGAGGTCAGAATTAGTTTCAGCAGCTGTACAGAATATTGGGTGCTGCCTTCACATTTTCAAGGTGGAGAATTCATTCTTCTTAGTGAGGTCTGAAAGGATCTTCCCTGTGTGATCTCATAAGGGTTCAACTGCAGCCCCATTCTGGGGACAGGCAGGATGTGGGGATGGGCAGTAGGTAATAGCACTTCCCACATCAGTCTAGTTTCCTGACATAATTAGTCTACAGTTATTTTGTAACACATACCATGGAGTTGAGTGGGTTCTTTGCCTTGTTAATCCATTAAAAGAATTTCAGACACAAATAGTGGAAGGGTGAGGGCAAAGTGTCAGAAATTACAAAAACAATATAAAAAAAGCGGAACTCCTGCATGGGTGGGGTCCCAAGAGAGGATTGCCAGTGAGTGGCAGTTGTCTCAGGTTTTATAAGGATCTAAGGGTTAAGAAAATCAGCCCCCAGCCCACTCCTGGGTAAGGCATTCAGTGACAATGTGCTCTTCACGTGCCCTTTCTTCCATTCAGGTTAAGGTCACTGTGTTGAAGTTTGTCCCTTTTCAGAAAGGTCTGGGCTCTGGATAACAGATGTCTCGCCCTTTGTTTGATGCTCAGCCTTGCATCTGTGGTCTTTGTATTCTGTTCCACTGTGGTCTTTCTGTTAGGAGAAACCTGACCTTGGTGAGCCCAAGTCTCCCATCTGCCTACCCAGCTCTTTCCCTACCTCCATTTTAGAGTGTGTGTCATTTTTTGTGTTCCATGTTGATTGAGGTCTCCAGGCATCACACAGTCTCCAAAGTTCTCAAGATTTATTCACCCGGTGAATAAATCTTATTTGGAGACAAAGGTGAGAACATTGTTACATTGAAAGAAGTCACCTATACTCTACCTGGAGAAGCTGTTTCCCAATAGTCGCCCACAAGGTGCTTCTGAGCTCCTTTTCATTCAATTTTCTACCAGTGTTGGATATTTAGGTGTAGTTCTTTGCCAATCCTAAAAACAATATGGCCCTCAAATTGTGCCCACTATTTTTGGCAGTTTTTTTCATTTTCAGTCTTTTTTGGGCACAGAATTGGCATCTTGAGTCACCTCTTTTATTTTCTGTCATAAGCATTCCAATTTCACAGAGGAGTGGTCTGGATAATTGCTTACACATATATGGCCCAAAATGAGATTTTAAGGGACAAAACAAATGGCATCAGAGCTCAAGGAAACATCATCTGGTGGTGGGCCCTTCCCTACCAACTGCAGGAGGAAGTAGAGAGGCATGACCCATAGACCCTTCTGTCTGCATCACACCACAGGAATACCAGAGGCTCCCCACCCCCTCGACAAGCAGAGAATTCCACTCCTTCACACTGTGGAACTTGAGGCCCAGGGTCAGGTCTCAGTAGTCACAGCTAGAGATGCAACAGTGAAAAGGGGCAATGGAATGCATCTGGAGTGAAACTCAACACCACACACCAAACCATCCCTAGCCCACTGCACCAGGAGAAGGCAGTTGATAATAATGGATCCAAAACAAGTGTGAGACACAACTGGACAGTGCCTGCCTTTAATCCCAGCAGATAGGAGACTGAGGTAGGAGGATTGAAATTTCAAAGCCAGCTTCTGTAACACAGTGGTGCCCTATGCAAGTTAATGATAGCTTCTCTACAAATGGAAATTTTAAAAAAAGGGCTGAAGATGTGGCTGGCTCAGTGTTTAAGCTCCTCTGTGTTCCAACCCAGATTAAAAAAAAAGCAGAGACATATCCAGCCCATTGGCAGTACAAGTGTCAACACAAATAAGAGAAATTTCACAATACAAGACAACCTGACGCCACCTATGTTCTATAATTTTCTTGGCACTGATGCAAAATATTTGAACATGCCAGACAAACTATGCAAAACATTAATCTTTTAAAAATATCAATGGAATTTGAGAGAATGCAACTGAAAGAATGAAAGGAATTAAGACAGAACATAAACCCAGAGAGAGAGAGTGTTTGAAAAAGAACCAGACTTAAACAATGAGTCACAATGGCCCACAGAAGGAACTTTTGATTTGAAACCCTCACTGAATTGGACAATTTCTGTCTCTGGACAGGAAAATGGGCAAAAATGTTCAGGATTTTTGAGATATGCTCCATCCTTCCCTCTGCTCTCTGCCTCCGTCCTCCTCTCTGTTCTATCTGTTCTGCTCCAGTCTTCCTTGTTAGGAAAATCCCAATCTCCTTCCCATTGTTCTTCAACCTGTCTTTCCACATTCTCAGAACCACCCGAGCTGCTCTCAGCCCTACCTTACCCATCTTCCTCCTCCCCATACACACCAATCTGCTCCTGCCACCACTCTCACCCCTCCACCCCTCCTCCTGCCACCACAGCTCCTCCTCCCTCACTCCCCACAACTCCCTCTTATCCTGCAGCCATGGCTTCCCTGCCCACCTCTTCTACTGACACAACCTTTCCCCTCCTCCTCCATCCCTCTCCCCCTTCTCTCCTTCCTCCTCGCCTACAGCCATGATCAACTCCACCCACTCACCCCTCATTTCTCCTGTCAGTGCCCACACCCAGTCCCACCAGACCCTCTTACCAGATAACCCAAAGTTCCTTTGTCCTTTCAGGGAAGTGGCTGATGCTGAAGGGATTGGCCAAGTACATGTCCCATTCTCACTTCAAGATCTTCCCAGATTGAAAAGCGCCTTGGGTCCTTCTCTGCTGACACTTCTACTTATGTTAAGGAATGTTAATACCTCTCCCAGACTTATGATCTTATCTGACATGATGTCTATTTTGTTCTGTCCTTCATCCTTACCCAGGATGAGCAAGCCCACATCCAGCAGGCTCAATCAACCTATGATATTAGAAAAAAGCTCAAACAAGCTGAGGAGGGCCCTCAGACTCCTATCCAAGATCTGGTGAAAATGGCCTTTAAAGTTTATAATGCCCAGGAGGAGTCAGCTGAACTACCCAGGCAGGCCCAATTACAGAAAAATGTAACATTCCAAACCCAGGCCTTACCAGCGGCCCTGAGGCCTACAGCTCAAGCAAGAGCTTCATGGGGGATTCAGCATTCCTCTCTGCCAGGGACTTGCTTCAAATGTGGATGTGAAGGTCACTGGGCTAACCAGTGCCCAAGTCCACACCCTCCTTCCAGGCCATGCCCCATCTGTAAGCAGACAGAATATTGGAAATGTGACTGCCCCACGGCTGGCCCTTCCTTAGTGCCTCTACCTGGGGGTATGACCAGCTAGGTGGTCCCTTCTCTTGAACTGTTGGTGTTCACAGAAGACTGAGGAAGCCCAGACTCAAGGACCCCCATTTCACTCATGGAGCCCGGGATAATGGTTCAGGTAGTGGTTAAGTCTAAAACCTTTCTTGTGCACACAGAGGCTACAAATTCTGTCTTGCCTGCCCACTCTGGGCCTCTGTTTTCTTCCCAGGTCTCAGTTATGGAGATTGACAGCAAATCTTTCTACCCAAACTGAATTGCTCAGTTGACCTGTGCCCTGAAGTGACACCCATTCACAAACTCTTTTCTGGTCATTCCATCCTGTCCAGTTTCTCTCCTAGACAGAGATGTTCTCCAATTACAAGGAGACATGGTCGAAATAACACCACAAGAATACTACCTCCCATGTCCTTATGCTGCTAATCCTTACCCTCTCTAATAACCTGACAGTAGCTACTGTGCCATTGCCCCCTGATCTAGTCGATCCCCAGGTCTGGGACATCTCCTAGCTGGTCATAGCCTCCCACCAGTCCATACTTGGCTGAAACTGCAAACTAAACTTCCTTTATGTCCCCATTTTTCCATCTCCAAAACCCATAAGGAGGAACTTAGACCCATCATAGACTGGTTAATGCCCAGGGACCCCTTCCTACTTACTCCCCCTGCAACACTCCCATATTGCCAGGATGCAAACCCTCAGGAACCTATCGCTTAGTTCAGAATCTCCGCCTAACTAAAGAGACAGTTATTCCCATCCACCAGGTAGTTCCCAACCCTGACACTCTTCTTTCTCAGGTCCCCCCTTTGAACACTCACTTTAATGTCCTGGATCTTAAAGATGCCTTCTTTACAGTGGCCCTCCATTCTGACACTTATTAGCTCTTTGCCTTCATATGGGTAGACCCTACATCCTTTAGGTCTCAACAGATGACATGGAAAGAGAGTCCTACCTAAAGGCTTCAGGGACAGTCCCCATCTATTTGAGAAAGCCTTGGCATGGGAACTAACTGCTTGTAACTTGGGGGGCAGCACGCTCTTAAAGTATGTGGATGACCTTCTCCTATGCAGTTCATCACTCAAGGTTTCCCGAACTCACACTTCTCAGCTCCTCAATTTCTTGGGGTCCCTGGACTATCTGGTCCCTCCAGCCAAAGCCCAGCTTACTACCTCTTCAGTTATCTATTTAGGTACACTTCTCACTCCAACCTCTAAAAGCCTGACAACGGACAGAATTCAAGCTCCTCGTGACCTACAGCCACCCAAAACAGTGGACTACATCCTCTCCTTCCTGGGTCTGGCAGGCTTTTTCGGGCATTGGGTTCCCCACTTTGCACTTCTTGCCAACCCCTTATACAAGGCTGCTAAGGAGACCCCTCACAGGTCCCTCACCTCCTCTATCCTAGTAGCCAATTCCTTTCACAAGCTCAGGGATGCTCTTATATCTCCTCTCACTCTCTCTCTTCCTAACCCTAACCATCCTTTCTACCTCATTATGGGTGAAAGACAGGGTATCACCAATGGTCTCCTTACTCCACCAAATGGACACTCCTATAAGCCAATGGGATACCTCACCAAGCATCTTGACCCTATGGTTCATGGATGGCTACCGAGAAATGTTATAAAATTTTATATTCCTCTCTACTGAGAAGTCAACTTAAATATATTTCTAAAGGACAACAAAGAGAGCCTAACTTATTTAAACGTTAAAAGTATGGGATACAAAAATGTTTTAGCACTTTCTCTTAAAACGCAATTAAAACTTCTCTTACCTGTTTCATGTTTCATATATAATGATTAATTATGTTCACTAATTCATATTAATTCAAAAATCATATATATATATATATATATAATTTCTATAAAATAATAATAATATTCAGTCAAAAAATAAGATTATTGCAAAATCAAAACATCTTGCCCAAGGTTGACCAAGAGGCCACCTAACCTAAGTTAAAATTCTTCCATCTCATTCCAAGGTAAGATAATTATTCAAGTTTATTTAAAATTAAATTCAGAAGATAGGCTTTTGTTATAAAGATTACTCTATTCCTAAATTAAACAAAATACTATATGTAAATAAGTAAATGTTTCAAATTATATATAATTATATACCTTAATTTATAAGTATTATAAAATTAAATGTTTTACTCTTATTAGTTTTATATTGTATTATCCTTATAAGTTTTAAAACTATTCCCTGTTAAAGCCTTACACAAGTACAAATTGTAGTGTAACAACTGAAGTTAATTTGTAATAATAAGGTCATTACCTATAAGACAAACAACTTGTAAAACTGTATTTTCGGTATCTATACTGGCCCCATTTTATAATTTTGTTGCTTAGCCCATTAATAGACACAAAGGAAAATCATAAAATTCATAAAAACAACAAAAATCTAGGCCTCCTTTTGCTGTGGTGCCCTCTTTGGCTCAACAGCATGGACTTTAACCATCTTCCCATGCATCACAGGTCACTTTTGCTAATTTTCCTGGCCAAATAAAAATATTTATTGTCACTTCTTCCTGTTTAAATACTTGTAAAGGGCTGGGCCATTCTCTCATTTAAGCTAAGTATGCTCCAGCTTATATCAACTTTTTTCTACAATTTTAAAAATAAAAAGGAGGAAACAAAATCGCATATAACCCCACTAAATCTCACAATTATTTTAAAAAGGTCCAAAATTGTGATATTAAAATCTCACTCCTGCTGAGTGACACAAGGAGCACTAGAATAAATCAGATTCAGTAATAACATAGGGTAGAGGCTATGCCTGTATGTTTCCAGAAAACACAACCTGTCAACTAAAGGACCTGGCCTTTCAGGCTGAGCAGATAATTTAACAACAAGGAGGTAATAAGTCTGAACCACAATGTTTGTGGCTATGCTGGTTCTGTTGAGTTTCCAGGTGAGTGGAGTCTATGGAGAAACTTATTGGACCTATTTCCCAGGTCTACCTTTGTGGACTGGAGAATCCATCCCAGTATCTACTAATGATATTCACATAATGGGAGGTTTTACAGATGAATGCATGTGCCTGGATTTAATTACATTGGCTACAGTGGGAATCCACCTATGTTAGTCCCATGATGAATATGGTGGCTGTTTTAAAAGTAACTTTTAAGGAAAAGAGAGCATACTGGCCGCTGGGACTTAAGGTCAAATGGATGGACACTTATTAAATGGGAGTTGCCCATAAAAAGCCAGCCATTCCCATGGAAAATCCACCAATAAATTACTGCCCTAAATATTCTGCAATAGAATTTGGCACCTGTCCTAAATCGACAGAGTTTGTTAATGTCTTGCCATCACAACATAATGCCTCTAGAAATGTGGATATATTTTGGATTGGTCTCCAAGAAATGATAAAAACCACATCAGGATGCTATGACCCCTGTAGGTTCCATTTTTAATATTTTAACTTTCATAAGGGTGGTATTCCAAAAGATCTCTGGCATTTATTTGCTGCCTCAGATTTTCTCAATTGTACTGATGGCTCCATGTCTGACTTTATAGACAACAATTGCAAAGAGGGCTCCTATTAAGGCCTAGGAGCCTGAGTTCAATCTCCTTAGGCTTTAATTACTGGAAATGTAAGAGTGAGGAGAAAAGGTGAGAAATATCATGGAACTTTTTAAGAAATGTAATCTAATGAAGCTCATTGCCTCAATAATTTGGCTCAAAATACTTCCAAAGCCCTTACACTTGGGAGACTATTGAAGAAAAGATTGAGACTAAATTAATGCTTTGAAAATTTATGTAGGAAATGAACTTTCCACACTCAAATTTGAACAAAGGATTAGATGCCATGCTGGCTATAAGCATATCTGTCATAACTGCAGACAAATAATATGCTTTCCAATGGGGTTGGGAAAAATTATCTAATGGTGTTTGGCATAGCAATAATAATAGCTTGGACCTTATGAACCTTAGCTCACAGCCCTAGGGTCAAACACAGCCACCCAGAGATAGGAATAACCTGTGAAGCCTCAAACAATTTGATTTCCCCACTCTTATCGTGTTTTTCTTATTATGCTCCTCACTGAATACCTTTGGTGTGTTTCATTATAAAGGAAGCATTCCCAGGCTTTTCTCCTTGTTAGCATCAGACCCATTAGTTCTCTTAGACTTGTCAAGCCACTGCTTCCAATATTGTCCTGCATCTTTTGTGTTTAGTTCTTAATATTAATTATTAATATTAATAATTATTAGTATTACTATCCTGGGCTTTATTTTCAGCCAGCCCACACTTCAGGGGTTTCCTCCTCCCTCCCCATGCAGGTCACGAGCAGGAGTGATGTATTTCAAGCACTGAAAGAACAGAGGTGCCAACCTAGATTACTGCACCCAGGAACATAGTACTAGCCTTCAGAATTGGAAGAGAATTAGAGACCTTCCAAGATGAGAAGATCCTAACAGAATTCATGGGCACTAACCCAGCTGGACAGATACTTAAAGGAATCTTACAGAAGAGGAACAAAGATGAACACAACTGTGAGAGCTCAGAAAGTGTCTCTAGGAGAATAGATACACAAATGAGAAATGAGAGTGTCACATGTTATCACAGGTTATCAATTTAGAAAACCCTGAAACATCTGAGCATTCCATGTTTCCTTCTTCACCAAAATGACAAGCGAAAAAAGAAAGGAAGGAAGAAAGAAAGAAAGAAAGAAAGAAAGAAAGAAAGAAAGAAAGAAAGAAAGAAAGCCAACAAAAAATAAGAAACATACCATACCTTTCAGGATAACCTCGAGTACACATGGTCTTTATACTTCAATTTAAAGATACAGGGATAGATTGAATTTTTTTTAAATCTACTTCCCACAAGAAACTCCCCTCCCCTGCAAAAGTGAGCAAGAGTGAAAATGGAAAGATGGAAAATAATTTTCCAAGCAAGTGGAGTGTGGAGGTAGGGAGAAGTCACTATGCTTATATATGACAAACACACTGAAGCCAAAGCCAGGCACAAGAGACAAATAAGGGTACTCTAAGTTCATCAAGGGAAACACAGGAAGAAGGTATCATATCACAATGTCATATATATATACACCAATGTTGGAGTACCAATTTTATCAAACACTACTAGACAAAAAGGAAGCCATAGGCTCCAGAAAAACAAACAAACAAACAAAAAACAAAAAAACTGGGGGACTTCAGAGCCCTTCTCTCCAGGAGGTTAATCTTCCAGATGAACAATCAACAAGGGAATGGCAGAGTTAAGTGGCACTATGGGACAAGTGGACTTAACAGACATCGATAGAATAGGCCATGCAACAACTGTGGGGTACACATTTCACTCACCCGCACAAGGAACATTCCCCAAGGTATATTTTATATTAGGCCATAAAGCAAGTTTTTAAAAATACCAAAAAATCTTATATGCTTTCCAATCACAATGAAATTAAACCAGAAACTAAGAGCAGAAGAACCTACAGAAACCTCACAAACACTTGAGGATTATGCCTCACACCATCAATCAAGTGAAAAATCCCTAGAATCAGAAGAATTTGGAAAGACAACATAACTGAACTTGTGGGGTCCAGAAACAGCACTATGAAAAGGAAAGACTACAGGAAACTGCACCTAAAGACAAAAGAGAGAGACCTCAAGTAAATTTCCTGGTGATGGCTCAGGAAAACAAAAACCAGTCTAACATCAGGATAAGGAAAGAGATAATCAAGATTAGGGTGAAAAAATGCAATAGAAAATAAAGAAGCAACACCAAAGTTCAAGGGAACAAAGAGTAGTTCTTTGAAAGCATAAAGCATAGGTGGCAAAACTCTAGCTAAATTAACAAAAGAAAAAGAGATTAGAGCCAAACCAAGACATTGAAACTTGAAAAGGGAGGTCTTACAACAGATACCAAGGAAATTCATAGGATCATTAGGGAGAATTTTGAACAACTACATGCAAATATGTTGAAAAATCTAGGAGAAACAGACAAATGTAGGGACCAAAATGAATCAAGAAGATATAAACATTCAGATAATAGAAGGGACAAGTAAGGAGACTGCAGCAAAATCTTATGACAGGCAGTGGAGGACTGTTGGCATCTAGCAGGGTCAGTCCTTAAAGAAGTTAGCATCACCCTATCTGGGTAGTGGGGCTGAAGGTGTTAAAGCCCAAGTGTGCTCTTAGCACTTTCTCACGCTTCTTGTTTCTCCACTTGGGCTGATGACCATGGCCCCAAAGGCAGAGGCTCAGGTCCCAGTGATGCCAATGCTGAATTTGACCAGATTCTAGGAGAAGCAATAACACCAGTATCACATTACCCAAAATATTCCAAAGCCTAGACGTGGAAGGAACTTGTCTAAACTCAGCCTCCAAGTTCACTGTGTTCCTGATTTAAAACCTGACCAGGACAGAACCACAACAACTATGAGCAGAACAATGTGAGGGGAATGTCCCTGACCAGGAATGGAACCAGGTGTTGTGGGGGATGGAGACAGTGGTGAGTGCCATGCAGGTCTCCTAACTGGTTCTGGGAGGCTGCAGGGGAACCTGCGCCTGGGGCTTTTCTGCTGCTCCTGTAACAGGCACAGTCTAATTAGATTTCTGTTGGACTGGGGAGTATTGGGGTGACAGCCTGGTGAAGAACAAGAGCCTCCACTGGGCTCTCTGAAGAGATGACTCTTGTCTGCAGTTTGTGAGCTCTAATTACGACAGCATTAGACAAAGATGTGCCAAAAGGGTTCCATCATTTTCAGGGTCGTCATGGTTAAGACAGTTAAGATTCTTTGTGTTTAGAGACAAGAAGAAGAGAGGGAGTGTAGTTTGAGACAGAGCAAGTGGCTGACCTTGGGATTGCTCCCATGGGTTGTTGTCTTAGGGGACATGGCCCTGCCCCACTGAGGTGGGTGCCCTGGCCAAAGTGCTCTCACAAGTCTTCAAGGGGCAGAGCATGCCACACTCACCATCCTATGGTGGATGGGACAGGATGCCCAGTGACCCCATGGAGTGGAGGCAGATGAGGCCAGCTGAGGCCAGCTGAGGGCAGTGGAGGACTGTTGGCATCTAGGCAGGGTCAGTCCTTAAAGAAGTTAGCATCACCCTATCTGGGTAGTGGGGCTGAAGGTGTT